>NC_083100.1:53229418-54457751 GCF_949774975.1 Lagenorhynchus albirostris | reverse complement strand
TTCTACTGACTATCTGATGTATGTTGATGGCAAATGAGATGACTTTTAATATCTGACGTTGGGTTATCATTTGAGGATCCAATACAATTATTCCAGTGTTGTCTCAGTAAACTGTATCTTTTAGAATTTATAATTACCATCAAGAATAATCAAAGATTCTTCTTCAAAAGAAGTATAATGATTTGAAAAACAAAGCAGTCAAACATGTGCTAGAATGCTTTTATATAAAATTTCAAGAAGGAATGTTACCCTATAAATACTTTTGTATTTCTAACAGGAGTTTTCAAGAGATTTAAAAAAAATTATATTTATATAATATATATCTACCTTCAACAGGGGGAGTCACTTTTCTACCAATGGTTATGGATGCTCTTTCTTCATATATTATTTCCTCAGGAGACTCTTCAACTTAAAAAACACAGTGTTTTATATTTTAGACTGAATTCAGAATAGAATACTGCAACTGCTAAGTTTCAACATATCAACTTAGTTACACATTATAACATATTCTTCAGAAGACTTCAAAAATACCAATAATTTCACTACATAAGACAGACAACAGATAAATACAAATGATCCATCTACAACTAAAGCAAGATGATGAAGACAACTGTCATCTTTCCAAGATTTATAGAGCAGTCATGTACCTTGGACGGGTGGAGCTTCTGGTTCTTCAGGGGTAGGAACTGACACTTTCTCTTCTGTGATGACTTCCTTGGGAACTTCAGGCACTTTAAAGATATTGATTTTGTTTACTATTAAGAATTTAGAAGGTGTATAAGATACTGCAAAGAGCAGGCAAAGAATACATGGGAAAGTATTTCATCTTATAAGACTCTATGGGGAAACTGGCTTTGGAGGCAAGGCACTCTTTTTTATAAATGAGTCTTTGCAGTCTTCTTCATTTATTTCTCTTCCTCTGTGTACCCTTAAGTGTAGATGTTCTCCACTGGTCTACTTTGATGCTTTGAAAAATTGGCTCTTCATTCTTTGAGCAATCACTCCTGCACTCTCAACTCTTATTTCCATGGTGATAACTTCTAGATCTACATCTCCAGCCCTGATCTCCTTCCTAAGTTCCAGATGCATGTTCCCAACTTCCATACTTGAAAAGTGAACAATATATTTACTATCTTCTTTCTAATATTAATTTAGTTTGGGGACCCAATGAACCATCCTCATGGCTTAGCTTCAACCCTTACAATCATCTTGGGCTCCTCTATTTCCCTAATTGCTTTGAGAAGAGACACCAACTCAATCTCCACCTCTCTTAAATCCAATCTCCTTTTCCATCTCTATCACCACTGATCTTGTCCAATTTTTGAAGACCTTAAGTAACTGCAGTGGCTCTTTTCTATTATCATCCTTTTCTAAGAGTTTGAACTGCTGCCAGTTATCTGAAGCCCAACTCCTTTTAATTTATACACTGCTGAAGCTTCCTATTGCCCACAGACTAAAGTACATGCCTTATACTGGCATTCAAAGAACTCCAAAATATGACTGTCATCTTTATATCCAGCCTTATCTCTCAGGATAGGCTGGATTTCTCCTACTTGTCTGTCTCATTTTCTCTCTTTGTCTTCATTATTTCCCCCTTTTTTTCTGTAAAATTTGTTTTTGCATATACTTATACTTCAGTAATTTTTGCTCTAAGAACTACTATTAAGATGTGCAGACAGCATTCAGAGAAATACATATTTTTTTCTTCATGGTAGGTACCTTTTTCTCGCCGGACTTCTGGTTTTTTGGTAACAGGCACAGGTTCCTTCTTTACCGGAACAAGTTTCTTGGGCAGCTCAGACACTTTGAAGATATTAGTTTTATTTTTAAAAGAATATTTAAAGACATTGAAAAAAATGTTAAGAATAAAGAAACTATAATTAACAGAGCAGCATTAAAATTAATGAAAGCAAAATAAGGACATTTTTGTCCCTAACAATGAAGACAACTTATTGGATTCCACTTTAAGATATCAGAGTACTTTAAAAAAAATTATGATGTCAATGATTATGTGAATACCTTTAACTTCTGGTGTTTCTGGCTTCTTAACAGTTGGGACTTTCTTCACTGGGACAACTTTCTTTGCCATCTCAGGTACTTTAAAGATATTAGTAGCGTTTAATAATATAAAACTGCAAGATGCAATATGTACACATAAACTTGACAAGTCTGTTCAGCACTGTAACATACAGATGACAGTTCAACACATAATACAGCACAATACAAAATAAGGAAAGAATGTCAAGTTTTAGACAGCACACAAAAATGAAGTAAATATTTATTTTACTGTAAGTACCTTTAGGTGGTGGAGGTTCTGCTTTTTTGATGACAGGAACTTTCTTCTCTGGAACAATCTTCTTGGGCTCTTCAGGCACTTGAAAGATAGGAATTTCTTTTAGAGTCAGATGATTACAATGAAAAGTTTAATGCTATGAATAAATAAAAAAGATCACACATTTCTTTGCTATGCACATTGTTAAACTCTGTAGGACAAAAGTTTTATGTGTGCAATTGACTTTTGTTCTCGCCAATGAGGTCAAATGTTAAGGAAGGAGACAGAAGACAGATTTTACCTTAAATAAGATATATAATAGACATAAAAATCAAATGATGTATTTTCCCATTCAATGAATCCTGTCTTGTACCTGCCGGAGGTGGGGCTTCTGGTTCCTTCTCTTCTGCAACAGGAACTGGCTTTTCCTCTTCAGGAGCAATTTCTACAGGTTCTTCATATACTTTAAAGATATAGTTAATTTTAGTTGAATGTGTGGAACAATATTCTAAAATGCATAAAATGCAACACACAATAAATAGTCATCTTGATTTCTTCCCTTGTTTCTATTAATATCGTTTCTTGTTTTTGTTAAGATGAAATCCATCTTGTTTGATTTCTGTTTCTATTGATTTGAATGCTTGAAAAGCCCTTTTGGTGCTTAATGTTATTTATAGTCATTAGTTTTCCTGTCCTACTTTGTGTGCGTTAGAGAAGCTTTGTTGAAACACCTTATGATGGCCAGTGTAGATACCGCTGACTGATGACCCAAAATAGATTTGAGATTGGAGCTAATTAAGAATAGTGAAGTAAGACAAATAATTAAAGGACAGAAAATGACCAAGAGATACTGAATTAGAAAAGAAGAGGAACAAGGCTTAAATTAAAAACAGTCATAAGTGGTAAGCTCATAAATGGCATTACCTATACCTTCTGGAGGAGGGGACTCTACTTTCTCGGGAACAGGGACGACTGGTTTCTCTTCTAAGACAGGTTTCTTTGGTACCTCTGGCACTTAAAAGATATGAGTTGGTTTTACTTCTGGGTAGTTGAGAAGTACATGAAATTTATACCATATCTAGTTCACATCTAGTTCAAGTAACCCAGGGAGAGATCCAAGAACAAAATTCACGATTAGGCCAGTGATCTGTTCTTGGACCCACATAGTGGGAAGACAATGTAGCCTATTAAGATTAACAAAACCATGTTAGTAAACTCTTCTAATACTTATAACAGATGTACCAGTTTTTTTTTTAGTGATGCTATTTAAAAACATTTAAAACCCTAAACATCCAGTACAGTAGGTTTGTAGTTTTTAATATAAGATGTTTGACAAACAAAAGGGTTTCCTATAGTAAGTGACTTTTGAGACCAAGAGTGAGTGCTTTTCTACAGAATCTCATTAGTAACATGTACCTTTAGCTGGTGGGACTTCGGGCTTTTTGGGAACAGCTACTTTCTTTTCTGGAAGGACTTCTTTTGGAACTTCAGGCACTTAAAAGATATTAGTATTTTAACATTATGAAGAATCACTTGTAAATGCTCATCACATTTACACAGAGCAAAACACTTTTCAAGAGATAAAGGCTGTATCCACCTCCATGAAACAGTGGACAGTTACGAGTACCTTTAGCAGGTGGGACTTCTGGTTTTTTGGGAACCACTGGAGGCACTTTCTTTTCAGGAACAACTTCCTTGGGCACCTCGGGCACTTTAAAAGACATTAGTAGTTATTAGCTCATAGTTTCAATGACATATAGAAATCATTAAGCGGAGCAGCAGAACATAGCTTTTTAACGACAGACATTTTTCTGTAGGAAGCAGTGGCAGTGGGAAATACCTTTCGCTGGTGGTGGTTCAGGTTTCTTGGCGATGACGGCAGGTGGTTTCTTTTCTGGGACAGGTTTCTTAGGTGGCACGGTCACTAAAGATATTAGAATTTATGTTTTAGAATCAGTGAAGAAGAGTGAGAAACAAGAGAAAAGCCCATAATGCCCAGAAGTTTTGTGACAAGAAGAGCTAAGATTGGCAAAGGCAACCTAGCAGCTGGCCAGTACCTTTTGGAGGAGGAACAGGCTCTGGCTCTTCCACGACTTCAGCTGGAGGCTCTTCTGGGGCAGTTTCCTCAGGCTCCTCATGCACTTTAAAGACACAAGCTCATTTTAATGCTAGAATTGACTAAAGTATATGAAATATTTTGCAAAAAGATTTTTACAGCACTAAGAAGAGAGTTTTTCTTTTTAAAAATACTGGTTTGGAGAGTTTCATGATTACCTGCTGGGGGAGGACTTTCCGGTTTGGGAGGAATAGCTTCAGGCACCTTCTTTTCTGGGACAGCTGCCTTTGGCACCTCGGGTACTTTAAAGAGATTAGTATTTTCATGATTAGCCAGAGTAAAGACAAACAGACAGCATCAAACATAGCAACATGGAGGTGGCTACCTTTGGCTGGTGGGACTTCTGGCTTTTTAGGAGGCATCACAGGAACTTTCTTCTCAGGGACAACTTCCTTGGGAGCCTCAGGCACTTAAGAGATATTAGTAAAATTACATTTAGCAGTTATGAGACCACTAGATCAAAATGTTTTTGAGAGCAGAAGAGTTTTATCTTCTTAAATCCAAGGTGAGTGACAGCTACCTGTAACAGGTGGGACTTCTGGCTTTTTAGGAGGCATCACAGGCACCTTCTTTTCAGGGACAACTTCCTTGGGAGCCTCAGGCACTTAAAAGATATTAGTAAAATTACACTTAGGAGTTATGAGATCACTGGAACAAATTATTTTCAAGAGCAGAAGAGCTATGCCTTTTTAGGCCTAAGGTTTGTGACAAATACCTGTAAGAGGTAGGACTTCTGGCTTTTTAGGAGGTGCTTCTGGTGCTTTCTTTTCAGGGACAACATCTTTGGGAACCTCAGGCACTTAAAAGATATTAGTAAATTAAACTTAGGAGTTATGAGATCACTGGAACAAATATTTTCCAGAGAAGAAGAGTTATGTCTTTTTAAGACTAAGATCAGCGACAAATACCTTCAGCAGGTGGGACTTCTGGCTTTTTAGGAGGCATCACAGGCACCTTTTCAGGGACAACTTCCTTGGGAGCTTCGGGCACTTAAGAGATGTTAGTAAAATTACACTTAGTAATTATGAGATCACTGGAACAAACATTTTCAAGAGCAGAAGAACTATGCCTTTCTAAGCCTAAGGTTCATGACAAATACCTGTAACAGGTGGGACTTCTGGCTTTTTAGGAGGCATCACAGGTACTTTCTTCTCAGGGACAACTACCTTGGGAGCCTCAGGCACTTAAAAGATATTAATAAAATTACATTTGAAGTTATGTGACCACTAGATCAAAATGTTTTCGAGAGCAGAAGAATTTTATCTTCTTAAATCTAAGGTGAGTGACAGCTACCTGTAACAGGTAGGACTTCTGGCTTTTTAGGAGGCATCACAGGCACCTTTTCAGGGACAACTTCCTTGGGAGCCTCAGGCACTTAAAAGATATTAGTAAAATTACATTTAGTAATTATGAGACCAATGGAACAAACATTTTCAAGAGCAAAAGAGTTATGTCTTTTTAAGCCTAAGGTTCATGACAAATACCTGTAACAGGTGGGACTTTTGGCTTTTTAGGAGGCATCACAGGTACTTTCTTTTCAGGGACAACTTCTTTTGGAGCCTCAGGTACTTAAAAGTTATTAGTAAATTTACATCTAGTAGCTATGTGACCACTAGAACAAAATATTTTCAAGAGAAGAGTTTTATCTTCTTAAATCTAAGGTGAATGACAGGTACCTGTAATAGGTGGGGCTTCCAGCTGTTTAGGAGGTGCCACTGGTGCTTTCTTTTCAGGGACAATTTCTTGAGGAACTTCAGGCACTTAAAAGATATTAGTAGTTTTATGCTTAGCTTAAAGAGATCAATGGACTAAAAGTATTTCCAAGAGCACAGGAGGCATTTCTTCTATAGAATAAAGACTGGGGTGAAAAATACCTGAAACTGGTGGAACTTCTGGTTTTTTGGGCGGTGCCTTGGGAACTTTCTTTTCTGGGACAACTTCTTGAGGAACTTCAGGCACTTGAAAGATATTAGTAGTTTTACGGTTAGGTTAATGAAGAGCAATGGACTAAAATCATTCTCAAAAAGTCAAGAGACATTTCTTCTGCAGAATGATATCTGGGCCAACATGTACCTGTGACAGGTGGGGCTTCCGGTTTTTTGGGCGGTGCTTTAAGAACTTTCTTTTCTGGGACAACTTCTTGGGGAACGTCAAGCACTTGAAAGATATTAGTAGTTTTACGGTTAGGTTAATGAAGAGCAATGAACTAAAATCATTCTCAAAAACTCAAGAGACATTTCTTCTGCAGAGTGATGTCTGGGCCAACATGTACCTGTGACAGGTGGGGCTTCCGGTTTTTTGGGCGGTGCCTTGGGAACTTTCTTTTCTGGGACAACTTCTTGAGGAACTTCAGGCACTTGAAAGATATTAGTAGTTTTACGGTTAGGTTAATGAAGAGCAATGAACTAAAATCATTCTCAAAAACTCAAGAGACATTTCTTCTGCAGAGTGATGTCTGGGCCAACATGTACCTGTGACAGGTGGGGCTTCCGGTTTTTCGGGTGGTGCCTTAGGAACTTTCTTTTCTGGGACAACTTCTCGGGGAACGTCAGGCACTTGAAAGATATTAGTGGTTTTATGGTTAGGTTAATGAAGAGCAATGAACTAAAATCATTCTCAAAAACTCAAGAGACATTTCTTCTGCAGAGTGATGTCTGGGCCAACATGTACCTGTGACAGGTGGGGCTTCCGGTTTTTTGGGCGGTGCCTTGGGAACTTTCTTTTCTGGGACAACTTCTTGAGGAACTTCAGGCACTTGAAAGATATTAGTAGTTTTACGGTTAGGTTAATGAAGAGCAATGAACTAAAATCATTCTCAAAAACTCAAGAGACATTTCTTCTGCAGAGTGATGTCTGGGCCAACATGTACCTGTGACAGGTGGGGCTTCCGGTTTTTCGGGTGGTGCCTTAGGAACTTTCTTTTCTGGGACAACTTCTTGGGGAACGTCAGGCACTTGAAAGATATTAGTGGTTTTATGGTTAGGTTAATGAAGAGCAACGAACTAAAATCATTCTCAAAAACTCAAGAGACATTTCTTCTGCAGAGTGATGTCTGGGCCAACATGTACCTGTGACAGGTGGGGCTTCCGGTTTTTCGGGTGGTGCCTTAGGAACTTTCTTTTCTGGGACAACTTCTTGAGGAACTTCAGGCACTTGAAAGATATTAGTAGTTTTACGGTTAGGTTAATGAAGAGCAATGGACTAAAATCATTCTCAAAAAGTCAAGAGACATTTCTTCTGCAGAATGATATCTGGGCCAACATGTACCTGTGACAGGTGGGGCTTCCAGTTTTTTGGGTGGTGCCTTGGGAACTTTCTTTTCTGGGACAACTTCTTGAGCAGCTTTAGGTATTTGAAAGATATCAGCATTTTTAGAATTTGGGAACAGTGTAGGCATATGTTACAATATTCATGAAGAGGACAAGACAATATATATTCTTAACACAGCAGTGGGAATAAATACCTTTAGCAGGTGGGACTTCTGGTTTTTTGGGTACAGCCACTTTCTTTTCAGGTACAACTTCTTTAGGAACTTCAGGAACTTTGAAGATATTAGTAACTATTAGTTGAAACTATAAAATGGGAATATCAACAACACATTTGCCCAAGCAAGTATCATTTATGAAACTGGCGGACACTTCTAAACACTTTTTCCCAGTCCCCAAATCAGGAGACCAACAACACGGAAGGATAAATACCTTTAGCAGGTAGAGCTTCTGGCTTTTTAGGAGGAGCCACAGGCACTTTCTTCTCAGGGATGGCTTCCTTTGGCGGCACCTCAGGCACTTAAAAAATATTGGTAATTTGTGTTTAGAAAAGGTGGAAATAATGAACGACTATATCATGCAATCATACACCAAGATATATTCAATTACTGACAACTCTTCTTTCTTTAGAATTATATCGCCTTTATGTACTGGGATTTATACATATAATTTTTTTCTAGCTAAAATAGCAGTTATTTTTCTCCCTGGTATGTACAACATTGTCATTACCTGCTGGGGGAGGACTTTCCGGTTTGGGAGGAATAGCTTCAGGCACCTTCTTTTCTGGGACAGCTGCCTTTGGCACCTCGGGTACTTTAAAGAGATTAGTATTTTCATGATTAGCCAGAGTAAAGATAAACAGACAGTGTCAAACATAGCAACATGGAGGTGGCTACCTTTGGCTGGTGGGACTTCTGGCTTTTTAGGAGGCATCACAGGCACCTTCTTTTCAGGGACAACTTCCTTGGGAGCCTCGGGCACTTAAAAGATATTAGTAAAATTACATTTAGGAGTTATGAGACCACGAGAGCAAAATGTTTTTGAGAGCAGAAGAGTTTTATCTTCTTAAATCCAAGGTGAGTGACAGCTACCTGTAACAGGTGGGACTTCTGGCTTTTTAGAAGGCATCACAGGTACTTTCTTCTCAGGGACAACTTCCTTGGGAGCCTCAGGCACTTAAGAGATATTAGTAAAATTACATTTAGCAGTTATGAGACCACTAGATCAAAATGTTTTTGAGAGCAGAAGAGTTTTATCTTCTTAAATCCAAGGTGAGTGACAGCTACCTGTAACAGGTGGGACTTCTGGCTTTTTAGGAGCCATCACAGGCACCTTCTTTTCGGGGACAACTTCCTTGGGAGCCTCGGGCACTTAAAAGATATTAGTAAAATTACATTTAGCAGTTATGAGATCACTGGAACAAATTATTTTCAAGAGCAGAAGAGCTATGCCTTTTTAGGCCTAAGGTTTGTGACAAATACCTGTAACAGGTGGGACTTCTGGCTTTTTAGGAGGTGCCACTGGTGCTTTCTTTTCAGGGAAAACCTCTTTGGGAGCCTCAGGCACTTTGAAGATATTAGTACATTTACAGTTGAGTCATGAGGATCAACACAGACAAGAATCACATTTACACAGCAAAAGCACTTTCAAGGCTAGCAAGGCGGTTCTTTCCATAGCCCTCTCTATTCCCTCCTGAGGGGTTGTTAGGATGTACCTTTGACAGATAAAACTTCAGGCTTTTGGGGAGCATGCACTTTCTTTTCCCAGACAACTTCTTCGGGCACCTCAGGCACTTTAAAGATATTAATATTTTTACGTTTAGGAGTTACAAGAATCAACACAAACAGGAAATACATTTATACAGGAAAAGACATTTTTCCAAACTTCTAAGCTTCCAGCAACATATACCTTCATCAGGAAGGGCTTCAGTCATTTCAAGACGAACCACATATGTTTTCTTTTCGGGGAAAATTTCTTGGGGAGCTTCAGGCACTTTAAGAAATCAGTATTTTAACATTTAGTGTTGCAAAGATCAGTAGGAACAGCAAAATATTTTCAAAGACTACAGGAGCTACTTCTTCTTGAACTTGATGGCATGGGGACTTGTACCTTTAACTGATGGAGGTTCTCTTTTTTTGGAAGGAATTCTTTTTGCAGGAACACCTTCTTGAGCAGCTTCAGGCACTTTAAGGACATTAGTATTTCACATTTAGGAGTTAAAATGATTAATGAAAACAATAACCACAATATGTTAGCAAATGTAGTTTTTTAGAAGTTTCTTCTCTGCCTATTCTCCCCTTGCCCCACCAATCAACTAAGTTGAATGGGATTAGCAGCATCCTTGAGAAGATGTGCTCACCCTTCTCCAGCAACTAGTGGAGGTCCTATGACCCTGTAGACCCTCCTTATGAAGTATTTGTTGAATGAACACTTTTAATAGGAGGGTTTTCTGTTTTGATAGGAACAGTCACACATATTTTCTTTTGAGAGGGAACTTCTTGTGGAGCTTCTGGTGCTTTAAAGATATTAGTATATTTACATTTAGGAGTTAGGAAGAACATTAGAAACACATAGTTTTAAGAACCGAAGACAGATAATTTCTTCAGTATCTGTTCAGAGGTGACAGGTACCTTTCACAGGTGGAGGTTCTGCCTCTTTAGGAACATCCTCAGATACTTTCATTTCAGGAGCCACTTCTTGCACAGCTTCAGCTACTTTGAAGATATTAGTATTATATTATACTTAGAGGTTAAGGGATCAGTGGAGACATTAATGACATTAACTGAACCAAAGTGACTTTTATGTCTACAAGGGTGCTTCCTTCAAGAACTGGATGAGGTACAAAGTCTTGAAGAAAGGAATCAAATCTTGTCTTTGTTTATTATTCCCCAGCTCCCCAGCACCATGCACATAGTAGGCATTTGTTAAATAAATGAAGGAAGGAATGATAGAATGAATGATACCTTTAGTGGAAGGTGTTTCAATTTCAGGGGGAGCAGCTATGAGTATTTCCTTTACAGGGACAACTTCTTGAGGTGATTCAAGCACTTTAAAGATATGAATTTATTGTACTTCAGAGTGATGAAGAGCAATGAAGAGTTTTAGTCAAAACCCCACCTACAGGAATGTCCCAGACTGGGTGACCTCCCTGCTCCCCAAATCTGATTCTTTGGTAAAAGTATGAATACTTGATTATCGGGAGCTGTTTTCTTGGTCACCTCAGGCACTAGCAATATTAGTAATTTTATTTCTTTGAATGGTAGATACATAGGAACTGAGATAAAAATTTACCTTTAAGTGAAAAAAACTGATTTTTAAATAATTAACAATGTACCTTTTGCTATTAGCTTGAAGAGGATAAAACAGCTCCTTACCTGGATTGGCTTTATTTTGTACCCTCACCTTAGGCACTTTATTTTATTTTATTTTTGGCTGCATCAAGCGGCTTGCAGGATCTGAGTTCCCTGACCAGGGGATCGAACCCATGTTCCCTGCAGTGGAAGCATGGAGTCTTAACCACTGGACCCCCAGGGAAGTCCCTTAGGCACTTTAAAAAGGTGATTGTTTTTCAAGTAAAGGAGGAAGGAGAACAACTAAAATATTTCAGACAGAGAAAATATTGTCAAAATGTTCAGATATTCTTTAAATTACAGAATATCATGGGTACTGTGACGAATTTTTGGAGAGGTTTTAAAACATTCTCATCTGTTGATTTATCTGAAAATATTCAAAATGAGAAAACGTAGGACTCCTTAAAAATAAAAGACAATGAGAGGAGCAAATAAATATTCAGGGCAGAATTCCAACTTTAACTGGTTTTGGTTTTAACTGCCCTGGTTTTAGAAGGCTCTCGAGTAGAGATGATATTACAGATAGAACAGTTCCACAGTGAATTTAATATTTTATTTTCCTTAAGTCATGGTTTTCTAAAAATATTTCTATGATATTTAAGTCTTAGGCGAATTCAGTTATTTCAAAATTATGCGCTTGTTTTTGGTAGTAAGTTTATTTTAATAGAAGAGCAATTCAACAGGTAGTTGTATTATATCCTGGAATTTCAACCCCATGGAGTGTTTGAATTACTAACCTATAGTCTACAGCCAAGCACCTCTGTCATTTTACGGCACTGATTTCTGCTTTAGAGCACTGTGGGGTGAGCCTATTCAGTCTAGTTTCAGGGATATAAATGTTATAGGTGATCTCTCATATAGATTTTTTTTTCTAGCTAGTCTGAATTTTATTTTTTAAGGAAACAGCAATAGCTATTTCCATCTGGGTCACATCTGCACATTATATGTATATATATTTTCCCTGGAGGGGAAATAGCCTGGAGGGCTCATAGATAAAATTTATAGCCCAAGCATCTCCATGTGTATAAAGTTATGGACTTTTCCCCCTTATGACTCATGGGGACATGTATATACCCAGTCGAGCTGCTACTTTGGGGGACCCACTTCTCTGAAGTGATCTCCCTGGTATCATCTGGAGCTTTAGAGGTATTAGTATTTTTACACGTGGTGAGTACAACTACAGTCACGAGATAAGAAAGTCAACCTTCTTCTGGCTTGTACCTTTTGGTGGTGATATTTTTCTTCTTTTGGTAACAGGAGGTTGTCTCTCTGGAACATCTTCCTTGGAGACTTCCAACTCTTTAAAGATATTAGTATTTTTTAATTGAGAAAGGCAAAGACATGAAGACATGACTTACAAAGAAAGTTAGGGATATTAGCAGATATTATAACCTTTAATTAGAAATTTTATTTTTGTTCTAATGTTTATTCATTATATGAGTGGGATTTGACTTTTTAGGAGCAAGTCATAGATAGTTCCTTGTCTTGGGTACATTAGGGACACTAAAGATATTAGTATTTTAGCATTAGAGGTCGTGAAAATCTACACAAAGCAGTGAACATATTTTGCAGACTGATGAAGAAAGGTTTTCTTATTTAGATTATCATAACTAAGAATTATACCTTCAGTTGGAAGATGCTCTGGAATATTGGGAACAGCCTCAGGTAACTCCGCCTCTGGAAATACTTCTCTGGTTGTATCAGGCTCTTTAAAGATATTAGTAGGTTTACACTTAGAAGTTATAAAAACAGTAGATTATATAACATGCAATTTTTGAGTCTTGAAGCCAAAGATATTCATCCAAGTTTGATGTTGTTGGAATGTACCTTTAGTTGCTGGTGTTTGTCTCTTTTTAGGAATAGTCACATATATCTTGTCCTCTGGAACAACTTTCTTGGGTGATTCAGGCACTTAAAAGATATGAGTATAGTTATATTTATAAATGGTGAAGGAAAGTATTGAGCTTTTAAAATGAGCCAAAAATAAATTTTCTTCACTGGGTCATTGGTATTATATACCTTTTGCTACTTTGGTTTTTGTCTTTTGAGGATGAGTCACAGGTACTTTTTCTTCTGGAGATGATTCTTCAGATACTTCATAAACTTTAAAGATGTTAGTATTTACACAATTAGGGGCATTTCAAGGTGGATGAAGAATAGTGTTAAGAAAAACATAATACATAATACACATCGATAACTCAAATGACTAGTACTACATAGATGCAAATTAGTGACAATAACACACTGGCTAGGAAAAAGACTCATTCCCAGTTTTATGATATAGGACTTTTCAGCATTTCTTTATGATCATGATGGTAAAATTGAGGAATTCACTGGTCAGGGACTAGTATATAATTCTTTTACTTTGTCTGCAGAAAGATACTGGTAAAATTTCCCTATTGTTGTTAATTTTTATGGATTTTTTTTCTTAAGGAACAGGGTTGATGTTGAGTTGCACATCAAGAATTCTCCAATATTTGACTTACTAGAAATTCATCCAAGTCTTTTCCTGTTCCAGGAAACTAGTTATCTACATTTTCAAACCAAATCTAGTCTATGGCTTCATAATCAATATGAATGTGAAAACTATTCAGAGATTGGAAGAAGAAAAGAAAAATAAGAATGATCGAATATTTGGAAAATAAGGCAACTGAAAAATAAAGATTTCTCCAGATTTCAGAAAGGAAGACTGGCTGATAATAATAACCAAACTCAAGTATAGAAAGGATATTCAAAGGTGGGAGTCATCATATATTTTTATCCAAACCTATTATCATAGGGTGACAAAAATTGTATTTAAATTTTACATTCAAATAAATGGAAGGATATCTTGACTGCTGGCATTTTCACTATTCAGATTATTAAACAGTATTCTATTCAGAATATTTTTTTACTCATATTATTTTACTCTTCAAATTAATTCATTATAATTTTGCATGAAGGCAAAACCAAAAATGGCTTGAGAATTCTTTTGAGGTTCTAATGGCCTCATAAATCTATGGGTATTTGAATAGTACTGCTAAAATGTTTACAACGATTGTTGCAAAGAGTAAAAAATACTAATGCTGAAGTATTTTGATTCTACATATCCAAGTAAAATATTATCATCAAGTTAAAGAAAGTTGCCTTATGGTCTGAGTAAATGAATTGCTGAAAAGCAGAAGACATTTGTACACAGAACAGGTTAACAAGACAATGACAAATTCAACAAGACAAATGACTTTTCTAAAATTGGGCAACGGTATACGTGCAGGTCTCTTTATTTTTTAAATTGGTGAGGAAATATAACTTGTCTGAGGCTAATAGTCATTCAAATTATCTAATTTTAGCCAAATATTTTTGGCATGTTAGGATTTTACAAGATATTAGTATATTTACTTTTAAAAGCTATGAAGACAAACACAGACGAACCAAAGAGAACCACCAGTTTTTCTACACTCACTGTACATCGTTGCATCTTCAGAAAGAACTATGGGTGATATTTCTTCTTGAATACTTTTCTTAGGCACCTCAGGAACTTCAAAGATATTAGTATATTAATTGTAATAAATACCAAATATAAGATATTAAGAATATAAAGAAACAAAAGACAAATATTTACATCACTCACATTCACTTTAAACCACGAATAACTAAACATAGAGTTATTTCATGTTGTGATTAGTATCAGTGTATACCTTTAGCTGGTGGAACTTCAGGCTTTTTAGGAACAGCTTCACGAACTTTTTCTTCTGGAACAATTTTCTTGGGTACTTCAGGTGCTTTAAAGATATTTGTTTTATTTTAAAAAACTGCATCATTGGGTGTAAAATATCAAGACAAAAAGGGGCATCTAACAAGGATAATGTCAAAAATCCCCAAATTATAAGTCATCTAAACACACAATCAATGCATCTCTCTAGACGGCCTTGTTGAGTTGTTGATTTGTCATATTAGAAGGACTTTGTCCTGTGGATACAACATCATTTTCTATTGTCACTTGGAACATGTTTATTTGTTTCCAAAGCTACTTGAAAATAGCCTCCAAAATGAATTATTTTTGAAAAAGAAGTTGGGGGGGGTCAATATTTAAATATTGCTTAAGAAGAGGATCAGTACAAATAAAACCAACTTTTAGGCTTAGGCCTGTGTTCCCAGAGGGTAGTCACAAAAGGGAGGATTATGTTACGGGACATAAATTGAAGTTTACATAATTCAGCCATTTTGTGGAGTTGCGGGGAGAAAAATCTCTCTCTCTTTCTTCTCATAATAAATGAATAAAAGGGAGTTTTGTATTAGTGGCGAATCAGCAAAGGCAGATACCTTTAGCTGGTGAAACTTTGGGCTCTTCAGGAACATGTACTTTTTCCTCTACCACAATTTTCTTGGGTACTTCAGGTACTTTGGAGACAGTAGTAATAGTTTCTTTTACTTTTAAACATTCATAAAGATTTTTTAACAAGTAGAGCATAATAGAAATGTAAAGACAGAAAAGAACATAGCCACAGTATAAAATACAGACATCACTTTATCGAATACATTACAGTTATTAAAATGAGTTGAATTTTGATAACAAATACAACAACAAAAATCCAAGGGAATTTCCCATGTAAGAATCATAAGAACTTGACAAGAAAAATGAATAAGACACCTTCAGCTGGTGCTTTCTGCTTGTTTTGGTGGAATAATTGATATTTTCTCTTCAGTGATAACATTCTTAAATGCTTCAGAGACTTAAAAATGTAAGTATATATTATTTATAAGCTACTGTTTTTCATTTTTACTGTGAAATTCAAGAGGTTTAAAAACTGAACAGGGCTTCCCTGGTGGCACAGTGATTAAGAATCTGCCTGCCAATGCAGGGGACACAGGTTTGAGCCCTGGTCTGGAAGATCCCACATGCCACGGAGCAACTAGCTCCGTGTGCCACAGCTACTGAGCCTGCACTCTAGAGCCTGCGAGCCAAAACTACTGGGCCCACGTGCCACAACTACTGAAGCCCGCGCACCTAGAGCCTGTGCTCCACAACAAGAGAAGCAACCGCAATGAGAAGCCCGCGCACAGCAACGAAGAGTAGCCCCCGCTCGCTGCAACTAGAGAAAGCCTGCGCAGCAGCGAAGACCCAACACAACCAAAAATAAAAAAAACAAAAAACAAAAACTGAACAAAGCAGGGACATTAAACACACAGTCACAATGTATTTATATTTACTAGGTCATTAAAATTAATAATTAACAGGAAAACAAGGATTTATCAATAAACAGGTGAGTGAATATATAATCAAAGAGTACCAAAGAAGGAAAACTGGGTTCACTGTTTGGTTAGTAGTGATACTGCTTTGGGTATTTTAAGTAGAACGTGACTTTCTTTTTTGATAGAACTTTCTTTAGCCCCTCACCCACTTTCAAGATATTAGTTTGTTTTAGACATTCCAGAAACACAAAACACAGAAGAAAAACATCAAGTAGAATTCAAACTTGTAAAGCAGCCAAGGTGCTACTATATGTAAAATTAGGTTAAGTAATTTTTCACCAATAAAATACCTTTAGCTGGTGGCTCTTTTCGAAGAACAACTTTAGTAGGTGGTTTTTTTGGAGGGATGATTTTCTCGGATATCTCGGGCCCTTTAAAGATATTGGTGTTTTGGTTTAGAATGAACTCCTGAAGTATCATGGCCCACGATGACTAAAATTAGTACAATAAGGGCTCATAAAATGCTTTCTCTATTCATATTTTAAAAATTTATACCACACTTACTTCCAAAAAAACTTGATTTTGCTAAATTTCATCTGTATTGTAAATTTCCTGTGTATACTAAGCACACACACATTCCTTCATATTACACACATATTATTAATTTGTTCAAGAGCTGGAGTAGTCTTGCAGAGAATGTATTTGTACGTTTATCCTCAGAATATACTAGAATGCAGGTGCTACTACCACACTTCATTTCCTTCCTTAATGTTATTTCTCCTGAAAATATCATAAAATGGTGGAAGATTTGGATAAGTAATTATCAGTTTGTGAACAGTTGACTGAAATGCTAACAAAACAATGGTTCTTTTGCCTGGACAGTGAACTGAGGAGTTTCTTTCTCACTCAACTGATGACACTGGCCAGATATTTTGGTACGTATAACAATCACGTAACACTCTTACTTGGATTTAAAAAGGAATCCACAAATTCATACCGTGAATTATGTTATCTCCTTAGGTAAGTAGATATCAAACATTATTATCTTGTTGGCTAAAATTATACTCTGTGGTTAATCTCTACTCCATATCAAACAATGTTATCAAGTAGTTTAAACTCATGCTTAAAGTATTTCATGATTTTATCATGGAAAGTAAGTGGGTTTCTAATGTCCAAACTGAATATGAAATGTACTTTAAAAAAGAAGTTAGAGCAACATATAACAATTTGTAATATCTGCACAATTCCCTATACCTTTAGGTGGAGCTTTGGGTTTTTCATATACTTCCACTTCTTCAGCCTCTAAGACTTCTATTACCCTATGGACTTCTTCAACTTTGTGTACTTCTTCAGCTCTATACTCTTCTACTTTGAGGACTTCTTCAACCTCATGGAACTCTTCTTCTTCAAAGTATTCTTCAACCTCATGGAACTCTTCTTCACGAGCTTCTTCCACTTGTGCTTCCACTATTTCTAATTCTGCTCTTTCTTTTACTACTTCCTTTTTGTGGACAGCAACTGATATTTTTTCTTCAAGAACAGCTCTCCCTGAAAGAGCATCTATTTTAAGAGATCTATTTTTTTTAAACACAGCAGAAATGAAGACGTAAATTCAAAATATAAAAACAGGCGAGAAAGGCTTTCATGCAGCAACACATGAAAATCAAAGATCTTCCCCAAAGTACCTTTAGCTGGGGGAACAGCTTCTCTTTTAGGCACAGGGACTTTCTTTTCAGGGACTTTCTTTTCTGGGACTTTCTTTTGAACTTCAGGCACTTTAAAGACATAGTTTTAATATTTGAGACTATCAAGAGCAAGATTCCATAGGCAAAAGACATCAAAAACGATCAAGACATGTAGACATAAAACATAAACATCTTAATGAAAAAGATTATAAGAAAGTTCAGGTTAAAAAGAGATGTACCTTTGGCAGGAGGGGCCTCTTTTTTCTGAACAGGAACAGGTACTTTTTCTTCAGGAACCTTCTTTGGCACTTTAAAGATATGAGGCATTTCAGTTAGCTGACAATACTCAATGATAAACATGAAATAAAAACATCAGAAACAACATCAACATTACAAATAATCGAAGTCTAAGAAGTCACTCTATTGTAAAATTGGACACCAATTTTAGAGGCTATAAAGATATTTTTCCAAATCACTCATTTGTACTACCCACACCTTAGAAGAAGGTATGTCCACAAAGAACCTGTGCTATCCTTTTTTTTTTTTTTTCAAATAGCAGGAATTACCAATATTGGGCCTACTTCTACTATTTTTAATTTGATGAAGGCTTTTTTCAAGTGATTACCATCATAGAGTACTTAAGCCTTGATACAGGTGTCACGTTCTGCTGGGCACTATCGTGTCTGCTGAGGATGTCTATTGCAATAGGGACAGCATAACTTAATCAATTAGGAGTGCTACTGAAGCATTAACCTAATTAGGAACAATGAGAGATAGACGTTTTCTAATAACCTTGAATGCTCTGGCCAGATATTACAAAAGGGACACGAGGCTCTTTAAAATAATTATTATCTAAGCATTAGAACAGATAACCCCCCTCCATAAAATAACACAGTAGACATAATTATTATAATAATTCCACGAGAAAATTCGACTTATGTAATGGAATAAAATCTAGGAATGGAATGTTGGGAAGAAGGATCCATTGTAATGTATATAAGTATAGAGAGATGTACTATTAACATTAAAATTCTCAGCTATTTAAAATAAGAATATTCTGGAATAATTCACACACACGCACACACACACACACATAATCATTCATTAACATTCCAAAAAAGGCTAAAACAATCGAATGAATTATATTTGACAGGTTCTTAATCAATTTCATAAGTTTCCTATTTAAATGACTCTAAGAAAGTAATGAATGAAGATACTTTTGTTTTTTAAAAAGAAAATGAATGGGAATTTAAAGATATTGTCTTTAATAAAAGGATTTGTTATACCTTTAGCTGGTGGTGCCTCCACTTTCTTAGGAACAGGAGTAGGTGCTTCAGGTACTGCTTTCTTAACCACTTCAGGCACTTAAAAGATAGTTCATGGACATTTTGAAAAATGACATGCAATTAACAGAACAACAACCATATACCAAAAAACCCCCAAACACAAAACATTGATTTAGTTAAAAAATATATTAGCAACCCAAATGGTAATTGCATATATGAAGTATTGACTCTAAAGGTGAGAAGGATAGTACTTGGAAATCCTATAAGCAAACATAATACCAACTATAAAAAGATTGTCATAGTCTTTAGCAATGATAGCCTAACAATTATTCTAAAGAGCAAACACCATAGAAATAGATTTTTCCCCACTTGAAGAAAAAAACTAAGGATTGAAAACTAGGAGAAAGTATTACAATAGCATCTGGCCAAAAAAACATTAAAGTGTCAATAGCATAAAATTCTCTCTCTCATTCTAACTGAATTGTAGACGCAGTAGAAAGAGTTGGGTCAAGAAAAGGAACACAAAGTTTCAGGTGCCAGTTGTAATTAATCTTCAATTTATCATTGATATGATGTAAGAAAAGTATACTGGCGAATATCAGGCTTAGATGAATTCTGAGAAAGATTCGGAACACCAGACATTTTCAATGTCCAACTCATAAAAGCAGCTGTACCTCTAGGTGGCGCCACCTCCTCAACCTCCTCTATGCGAGGTGGTTCCTCTGGGATCTCTTCTTCTGGAATAGGCTCTTCAGGCTCCTCAAACACTTTAAAAAGATGATTATTTTGTAAATTATTTTTATAATTCATTTAAATATTAGACTAAAATGATACATCTGAAAACTGAGGTTGTCTTATCAGCATAGTTAACTCAGCCTTCTAAGTGCATGTGAAAACTCACTCATCCTTGGAAAAGGTCTTACTGCGTCTTCAAAATATGTTAGGCCCTTCACAGAATTTTAGAACTGGAAAGGACTTCAGAAAGAATTTAAATTATTATTATTTTTTTTAATGGAGGTGGATTTTTTTGAAGTCAAACATTCACTTAGGGGTAGAAGTCAGATTTTCTGCACCAGTTACTTAGGCTTAACTGGAACTCCTCCTGGAGAAGCTAATCCCACAACTGCCCACCAAGTCACCTGATGAAAAATTTCCCATGGCAAATATGGTTTCCCTTCAAAGATTCTCATTAAAGTAAAACAAACAAACAAGGAAACAAACAGCCTAAGCATGTAAGAAGAGAGATTCGATTGGTTTTAGTTTGCCTATCCAGTTTCTATTAGGTAAAGAATAATTTCTTTTACAGTGTGAATACATTTATTTTCTGGAGTGAAATGTGCATTTACCTCCTGAAAATATTAGACAAAAATAAGATAATGATGCTTTTGAAAATGCTATTTTCTTAGAAAGTCATCTACCTTCAATTGGTGGAACTTCCTCTTCTTTAGGGACAATGATGCGTCTTTCTTCCACTTTCTTAGGCACCTCAGGAACTTAAAAGATATAGATTGTTTTAGGTGCTTAAAATGCAGGAACCAAGAGGAGTACATAAAGACCAAGTTCCCCGTTTTTCAACCCAAGAGAGTTAATAACAGAATGCACATGCACCAGATGAAACATTGACATTTCATAGCATCAGTTAATGAGACAAAAATAAGAGGTTTGTGGTTTAAGATAAAGGGTCCATTAAAGAGACATTCTATCTTTTACTGCTGGAGCCTCTACTTTTTTAGGGAGAGCAATGGGTACTTCAGGGACTGGTTTCTTAGGTACTTCAGGCTCTTTAAAGATATATAAGTTTAGTATTTTTATTTTGTAGGAACAACATACATAGACAAATCAACATAAAATACACAAACACAAAGTAGAAGAACTGACACAGCACAAACACGGATGCAGCAGAGTCCCAACTAACGACTACACACAGACCACACAATGCAAACGTCTATATGGAACATCCCTAAGTGACGAGCATCACAGTTCAACATCGGGGAAGCAAACACACCCCTGTTGGGAGTGATGTACCTTTGGCAGGAGGAGCCACTGCTTTCTTAAGACCAGGAGGAGGCACCTTCTTTTCTGGTTCAGGCTTCTTAGGCACCACGGGCACTTTCAAAATATTATTTTATTTTGTAAGTTCATTTCACAAGCACAGAGACAATGGACACCACGATAATGTAAGTTATGTTAACAAATACTGGGAAATGGGACATTTTGGCTTTTACAGGTGAAGAAAGAAATGGCAGTGTCTAATTCGCTTGGGAATAGCAGTACCTGTGGCAGGAGGAGCCTCCTCTTTCTTGGGAGGGATCACTTTCTTCTCTGGCACTTTCTTCTTAACCTCAGGCACTTTAAAGACATCATTCCATGATAAGAATTTATTGTGAGGGACAAAAAAGAGAGAACACAGGAAGTCCACAGAGAAAGACCAACATGCAACAGTTGCTCAGGGTAGGGACCTAATGCAAGTCAGGAGCCCAGATGTGACGATATAATTAGGTTTTGTGGAGGAAGGGATCAGCAACCTATTTGAATACCAGAGGACAGATGCTGTCATTTCATCCACTTAAATTTCACTAGAAATTAATTAAATCATTATCTGAAAAATATTTCTGAATTCCTGAAATCCAATAAAGGATCGGCTTTACTGTTTCACTGCTTATAAGACTATTTAACCTAGTGGAGAGGTCATGCTTATTTTAAGTAGTGATGTCATAAACTTTTGCAGAAAGTATTATTGAGCTTTAAGGCATAAATATATTATGTCCTGTACTATGAACTGATTGACTATGATAAATCTGGATACTATTCATTCAGTGATAGAGTACTTTTATAGATCTTAATTTTATCCTCACAATAATATCTGAGCCCACTAGAACTGACATTAGTAACCCCATTTTATAGGAGAGGAACTTTAGGCTCAGATCAGTTAAAGGACTTGCTCAGTCTAACACAGCAAGATACAAATTCAAGGCTAAAATCAAAATCTGCTGGGCTACCATCTGTATGTATGTATCAGAAGACATAAGCTCTTATGCAATGCTTTCATAAATACATTAATCTTTCTTTTACCTTTTCATCCTGATGTTATAAAGGCACTTAATATACATGGTTGAAGGATGACATTTAGGAAGATTTGTTCATCATATTTTTCAGGTATTTTTTGTGTAGATAATTTAGCCTTGTAAAATATCTATATGAAAATTATTATGCTTAATAAAATTATAGGGAATTGGGTAGAATTTTGGGGGCAGTTTTGGGACAATACTTCCTTCCATCTTCGCTCTTGAATACTGCTTTGCAGCCAGTAAAAAGTGGATATCAGTGTTCCTGAACATTTTTAGAAATTAATGTGACTATCTAGTTTACAAACATAAATTTTCCTAAATCTCAGTTCAACTATAATTTTTCTGGTGAACGTATGGATGAAGAATATGTATTCACTTTGGGGAGGTGTACCTTTGGGTGGTGGAGGTTCCACTTTTTTAGGAGCTGGAACAGGGACTTTCTTCTCTGGTACAGGTTTCTTTGGCACTTCAGGCACTTAAAAACATTCATTTTAAGACATTAAAAATCACATGTACAGCACTGTATATGTAACAAAAAGACACATGAGAATAAGGCCACAAACAACTAAATAACATTTCATATCATAAAATTTGAAAAGACATTCAGACGATTTACAATAAATAAACACATAAGACAGACACAAAACAATAAGAGCACACATGTCTGGAATGTTTTCTAAGATTTAGATGGTAGAAGACATAGAGAGTAAAGCAACATAGATAAAATTAGAGATGAACAAAAAAGATGGAAAGGCAGAATTCAACACAAAAGAGGCCTGATGACTTCAAGAAGAACTGCTATACCTCGTGCAGGTACTGGCACCTTAGGTTTAATTTCTGGAAGAACTTCTTCTTCAGGTACAAATTCTTCCTCCCCAGGAGGAATTTCCTCTTCTTCAGGAGCAACTTCCTCTTCCTCTGATAGAATTTCCTCTTCCTCTGGTGGAACTTCCTCTTCCTCTGGTGGAATTTCCTCTTCCTCAGGTGGAACTTCCTCTTCCTCAGGTGGAATTTCCTCTTCCGCTGGTGGAACTTCCTCTTCCTCAGGTAGAACTTCCTCTTCAAGAACAATTTCTTCTTCAAATACAAATTTCTCTTCCCGAAGTAGAGCTACAGGAACTGGAACTGGAACTGGCTCACGTTTCTTTGGCACTTTAAAGATATTTTTCAATCGGACAAGCATCACTTTTATGTACAATATTCAAAACAGTGGGACAACATGAAAAGCAAATATTCTGTGATCATAAAGCATCAACTGTCACCAACATAAGTAATTATAATTAGTGAGGCTGTATAATGCCGGTTAGTTTTCCTTTTTTGCCTTGGTTTTGTTCGAGATTAATGTACCTTTGGGTGATGGAGCTTCCACTTTTTTCGGAACAGGTGTTGGCTCCTTTTCTTCTGTGATGACCTTCTTGGGCACCATTGGCACTTTAAAGATATTATTTGTCTTTAAGAATGTGCTCTTTTACATGTCTTAGAGCAATAGACATAAAAAGGAATCATGAAATATCTGACTTTTCTATTTCTAACAAGATAGACAATTGTTTAAAACATGTAATGTTATACGGGAATTTGTATGTGAATATATGTAAATGTAAGGTTTTTTCCCATGGACTTTAAATGATGAAGTGACGTACCTTTTGCAGATGGAGCCTCTACTTTCTTAGGAGCAGGAACCAGCACCTTCTTCTCAGGCACAGGCTTCTTGGGCACTTCTGGCACTTTAAAGAAATGATTTAGAGAAACATTTTACACAACCTAAAATTTTGAGTCTAAGTGTAGTTTCAAAAAGATTAAGGTCATAAAAGAGTATGACCAAGTTACTTCAAGAAGCATTTTACCTTTAAAATAAAATCTTTTCTTTTCCATAAAGGAATACTAAAGCATTGCATCCCCAAAGAGCACGTAATTGAACCATTTAATTTTTTACTTATATGCAAAGTTGAAATTTAAAAAATTTTATGACATTGCAAGTTCATGTACCTTTGGCAGGTGGAGCTTCCACCTTTTCAGGAACCGGTACTGGCACTTTCTCCTCTGGTACAGGTTTCTTGGGTACTTCAGGAACTTTAAAGATATCAAATAGGGTTAGTATCAAATTTTTCACCCATAGAGAAGAATCTAGCAATTTTAGGCCTTATTGAAGCATCATAGATATTCTAACAATTTCACTTTAAGAATGAAAATAATAATTATAACAGCCACAAAACAAAGGCCAGAAAATGCACAAAAATTAAGATTAAAAAACACTGAAAAAACATAGACTGATAAAGACAACACACAGTGTCTGGTAAATGATGATTTTGTCCATTTTTGGTATTACAATTAGAATTTGCTTTACTCTAAGAACTTTCCACTAAAGAGGAGGAACCAACCATGAAGCACCAGCATGCTTTTTTGAAGGTAAAATTTCAGAGATAAATACACAATAAACTGCTCCAGTAACCAGCTTGTCTTGGCATTAATATTGTTAATATCATCACGGGGGAAAGAACTGATACGGCTCACCAAGTTATACTATCAATACATGGGTAAATTATTACACTATTCCATTGATGGATTACAAAGAGATGTACCTTTAGCTGGTGGAGCCTTCTCTTTCTTAGGAATGGGCACAGGAACTTTCTCCTCTGGCTTCTTAGGAATCTCAGGCACTTTAAAGATATTGTTTACTGATAAGTTCTTACTACCAGTAACAACACATCCACACAAAGGATAGTTAACAAACAACAGGACAGTTTCAAAGAATAGACAGTAACACACACAAGGTTCTGAATTCAGGATAATTAGCTATTTATATGCAGATGAAGTCTTTTTTATGCTCATGATAAGAGTGGTGGTGTACCTTTTGCTGGTGGGGCTTCCTTCTTTTTGGGAACAGGAACAGGTTTCTTCTCTTCTGGAACAGGTTTCTTGGGTACCTCAGGCACTTTAAAGATATTATGAAGAATTTTGGAAATGTTGCAGAAAAGATATAAAATGTGAAAAGCAACTACAGAAATCATACTTCAGCATCTAAAAGTGTCTTTTTCTAAAATAAGCAGAATTGGTCATCAGTGCTAATAAATCCCAGAATCTGACCAAATTGGATACAAAAGATGCTGCTGCTTATCCCTTGGCAGGAGATATAATCTACCTTTGACGGGTACCACTGGTACCACTTCTTCAGTTATGAGCTCCTCTTCTTCTTCAGTTACGAGTTCTTCTTTTTCATGAATGTACTCTTCTTCTTCAAAATATTCCTCTACTTGGGTTACAGCTTCCTCTTCAAAGGCAATCTCTTCTGGTTGTCTTTTAGGTACTTCAGGCACTTTAAAGATATTATCTTTAGGTTGGATATTTTCCAATTATTCAATAAGATTAAGACACGTTAGGAACATACCCATTTGTAATAGAAGAAGGAATAGGCTTTATCTTTCCCACAGAACTTTACACATAGAACTGAACATGAATTTCATACCAAAAAAGACAAACAACAGATTAAAAAGAGTGAATATAGGTACCTCTAACAGGTGCTGCTACTTCTTTTTTAGGAACAGGTACTTTTTCTTCTGTGACAACCCTCTTGGGCTTCATGGGCACTTAAAACATTAAGTATAAGGAAATTTTATTGTCAGAAACAGGGTACCCAGCAAATGCTTGCTTTATTGTATTTTAAGGAAATAGAGTAATGCTGCAAGTGCCTCTCATATAAGAGATATGTGATTGTTCATTCATAAGAAACTTCAGATTCTCCATGGAAAGGATTCTGAACCTTACTGGAATAAAAACATACAAAAGTACTTAAGGAGGTCTGAGGCAGCAGAGACCAAGTGTGAAATGATGTTTAGTGTTTGGGTATCTCTGCTTGTATGAAACATCCTTTACTGAAAAGCTAAATTTACTTCTGGATAAGTATACTTTCTGAAATTGCAGCGAAGTTACTTAATAGTAAAAAGCAGGGAAAAATGGTTAGACATTGAGTTAACTCTTTTTTTCAATCTTCAAAATGACTTTAGGATCAATAAACAGGTATTAAACTGTGGTGAATATTGTTATATCATCACATCAATTTAGATAAGTCAGGAATGTGCCAAATGGTCACTGATTTTAAATCCAAACATTCTATTTTATATGTATTGTAGCCATGTGTTAGGACACAGCCACTGTATAAGAAGCTATGGATATATTTTGAAATAACTTCGAAATAACTTTTCCTTTTAAGATAACATTATCTTTTTATCCTGTATTTACAGATTTTTACATCCAACATCCACCTAATTATTAATATAAAAGACACAAAACAATGAAGAAAAAAAAAAGCAAAACACAGCTGCTTTAGTTTTAAAAGAGACATTATAAAAGACCACAATCGAGGAAGGAAAGTATACCTTTATCAGCTGGTTCAGTCACCTGCTCTTTTTCACGTTTGGTAATTGAAATGTGTATTTTTTCCTCAACAACTTTCTTTGCTTCTTCAGGCACTTTAAAGATATTAATTATTAAAGACCATTAAAACCAACCACACGAATATGTAAATAAAAATACATGAAATGCCGAGAAATGTAAGAATCAGCACCAAACAATATATTCAGTAAAGACAAAGAACATCAGACAAGGTAGTAAGACACGTTTACAGAACATAAGCAAAAAAGATGTTTTTGGTAGTTATTACGCTGCCATGTACCTTTGGGCGGTGGAGGTTTGAGTTTCTTAGGAATGGGCACTGGTACTTTTTCTTCAGGGACCACTTTCTTCGGCACTTTAAAACATCAATATTAACAGATTTAAAAACCTGAATCAAATTTCTTCAGAGTAGTAAGAAGAAAAAAATAAGAAATATGATGCACAACATAATGACCCCAAACACACACACGATTGGTACACTGCCACTTCAACATGGATTTATACTTGGACAGACATGTAGGGACCACAGGTCTCATGACTGATAATGTTTTTTTCACTCTACCTTTAGCTGGTGGGATCTTTGGTTTTGTGGGAACTGGTTCTTCCTGGACAGGCTTTACTGGGGTGGGCTTCTCAGGCTCTTTAAAAATATATACAGGGTATTTAATGTTAGACATTTTTGTTAGAATATATCTCTTCAATGGATACGAAGAATTAAAATAATATATCTTATCTACAGCATAGGCATAGACTCTAGAGGTGAGTGAGAATCAGAGATCCGAGTAGAATAAGGTGTAAAAGACCTAAAAAAGCTTTTATTGCTATTTCCTCCTTGCTATTTACTTCAGTTAGGTAATTGTGACTCCCTTTTACATATTATATTATCATTTCACTTCAGGTAGACAAAATCATGGTTAAACTCCTCCCCATATAATATTGTTTTTTAATTCTATTTGTAAAACTACATAGAACATTCTCAAAGTTAGGCTGTGAAACATCAAAAATAGAATAAGTGAAATAATATTGCTTCATTTTGAAATTCCAATAGAAACTTATTCCTACAGATTTGATCTTCACAAAGATAAAACACAATGGCTTGTGTTGGCTTTCTCTGTGTTTACTTTTTTTTTTTTTTTATTTTATTTATTTTTTTTTTGCGGTACGCGGGCCTCTCACTGTTGTGGCCTCTCCCGTTGTGGAGCACAGGCTCCGGACGCGCAGGCTCAGCGGCCATGGCTCACGGGCCCAGCCACTCCGCAGCATGTGGGATCCTCCCGAACCGGGGCACGAACCCGTGTCCCCTGCATCGGCAGGCGGACTCTCAACCACTGCGCCACCAGGGAAGCCCTCTCTGTGTTTACTTTTGAAGCAGTCTTTGTGAAGTTTTGATGATGGGAACCCCGAGGGTAGGGTGTTTTCTCAATAGCCTATTATGTTTGATAATAACAAGGTTCAGGATGAGAGACGTTGAGAAATTTGTGGTCATGTATTAGAATGATCAAGGGCACTTGAAGATAGACTCTTGACCTTTTGGAGAAAGAAACGTAATGACATTTTCTTATAAGCAAAAAGGAGAGAAAATAGATTATGCCCAGAACCAAACTCTAACACAACTTTACGATTTATAGAGATTTTTTTTTCTAGAAGTTATCCAAGAAAAAAAAAAATTCTGAATTTGCCAAACAAAACAAAGTTCTTTCCAAATTTCTTTGGGCATTCAAAATTTTATCCTGTTCTATGGATTTTACTCATATTTAATGTGGTTTCAGGTTTGCAGATCTGCTCATACCTGTGACATATTCTTCATGTTCTTTATACTCTTCGTAATGTTCGAATTCATGCTCCTCATACTCATCATATTGATCATATTCTTCTGTGGGTTCATACTCCTCAAATTCTTTATAATCATGTTCTTCATATTCCTCTTCCCATTGTACTGAAACAGTTTCTTCTTCCTGGGTGTAAGCCCATTCTTTCTCTGCTGTTACAGTTACTTCTGGAATAATATTGACAACAGGTGCATTTTACTTGAAGCCCATTTAGGGACCATAGTGACAATGTGCTGTGATCTCATTCCTTGCTGATAGTCTCATGCACTGGTTATGGGAGACCCTGACTGTCCTTTGCTGGCCAAGGTATTACAGAGTGTACATTTGCTATTTATAATTTCAAATGTTAGATTTCCTGCCTTTAGGCAACAATAAGCCAATAAAGAATGAGAGTCAAATTAGAAACTAACAGGCAAAGAGCTGTGTAGGTTCATGCTTCATTTTATTATTTAGTCAAAGCACAATATACCTTTAGCTGCTGGAGGTTCTCTTTTTGGAACTTCAATGGATACCTTTTGTTCTTTGACAGCTCTTTTCCTGAGTTCAGTCACTTTAAAAAGAATAATTATTAAAAGTGAATTGCAAGATTCAGAATAACATGTGTTAAGAGAACTTGTGTGTGCAATCCAAGGACAAAGAGGACAAAGATGGCCATAACCATGCTTGTTGTTTAAATTTTTCATTTAAGTGGTAAGAAAAATCAATAGACTTGGAAATAAACATGTTCTAATATATATATAAATACTTTTCTCTAAGCTACTTAATACTTAAAAGACATTGAATAACTTTAAGAAGATCAAGTAGTATTTATAAAAGAAATAAAAGAAGACAACTAGACAGTATAAACAATGACTATCAAACAAGCATTAGACAGAAGGTTGCATCACATGAATAGTTTCTTCACTTTAATTCTAAGGTGTTTTCATAAGCTCTACTGGCACAATGTAGAAAATTGAGGATTTAAAAACTTTTAATTTCATCAAAGGTTGCCACACAAAACAAGCATTTCTGCAAAGGAGTTTAGTATATAGACAAAGAGCCATTAGAAGATAAATTCGTTTTAAGGGAAAGTATCTACACGTTTGTATGGAGTTTCATTTTTGTTTTTGTTTTCTTTTGAGAAGAAGAGACAGAATATTTTCTGGTATCAGAAATATTTAGTTTTGAGATGATACGGAATAGCATACGCATATTACTTACTTTGTAATACATATTTAAATTATTTTCTCTAAAGATCCCAATTCCACTAGATTAGTTATACCTATAAGCTTATTTTGATACCTAAAAGCTTATTTTGATTTTTGGAAAAGTTGGTATACCTTTTACTGGTGGCTCCTCCTCTTTTCTAGGCTTGAGTTTTGGAACTTTTTCTTCTGGAACAGTTCTCTTGGGTTCCTCAGGCACTTTAAAGACAGATTTCACTTTAAAGAACTGTTTTCCTCATTCAAACAACAAAAAGGTAGTTGTATAGTAGTAACTCAAACATAAAAGACTTGATATTTTCACGATTTCAAACATAAAACAACTATAACAATGACAACAAAAACCCAACACCCATAACGAGTGTACTTGGTAAAGAGAATAGGGTAGGTACAATATTCTGTGTATTGAAAGGCCCCATGTACCTCTTGGTCTTGGAGGCTCCACTTTTTTAGTTACAGCAACGTGAACTTTTTCTTCCTGGGCAATTTGCATGTGCCTCTCAGTCACTTGAAAGATAATTTTAGGATTACGGAGTTATATTACTTAAAGTGGAATTTAAAAAAATGTATTAGCCAGAAAGTATTGTGATTTTAGAGTACAACAATTTTACAAGGTACGCACAAATGAACTTCACAACAAGTAAGTAATAATCCACCATAGACAAGGCGATAATATATCCTTGCGGCCAACATACACCAATAACCTCCATAGAGAAGGGGTGACCCAAGGACAGCAGTGAGAGGACGAGAAAGACAAGACATGTTTCTAGGTTTGTGCTGGGGGGTTTCGTTTACCTTTGGTGGGAGGAGGTTCTTCTATCTTAGCCACTTTGGGAGGAGCCCTTTTTTCAGGAACTGGTTTCTTTGGCTCTTCTGGCATTTAAAAGACATTGCACAACACGATCAGACATACAAATGTGAAAAACACTAAACATAGGCACACTTATTTTCTTGTTAATGTCATAAAAATTTGAAGAATGTATCAATTTAAGATTTAAAAAGACAGGTATTATTCAAGAATAAAGGAAAGCCCAATATACCTTTGGCTGGTGGCACCTTTTCCTTTTTGGGAACTGCGGCAGGAATTTTCTTTTCTGGCACAATTTTCTTAGGTACTTCAGGAACTTTAGAAATATTAGGTTTAAGAATATTAGTTTGCATTACAGGAGAAGTGTAATTTTGGGGCAAAGAACTCACTTTATGAGAAGATCACACATTTACACAAACATTAATGTCTATAGTCAGTAAAAATGTTTACACGTATATGCTGACAAAACTGAGGCAGTTATTCAAACTAAAGGCATTATTATAGCTATTAAGACAAATGGTATCCCATTTCTTCGAGAGACAATTGTACCTTTAGCTGGTGGAGGCTCCTCTATTTTAGCAGGAGTTTTCGGTTTGGGTACAATTTTCTTCTTAGGCACTTGAAAAGATTATAAAATACATTTGTGGAAATGTCCAGATTTCTTTTTAATAAAAATTTAAGGAATATTTTTATTACACATGATATTTATCAACATTTGCAATACAAAAAGTTAACTACAAGAGGACATTAAGAATGGGACAAGCCAAACACATATGGGGCTAGAATTAATCTAAGAGTTGGTCTACCTTCGGCTGGTTCAGCGTCCACTTTCTCAGAAATAAAGTGCAGCTCTTCTTCTACAACATATTCCTCAGCCTCTTCCATCACTTTAAAGATATCAATTTCAAAGAAGATAGGTTGTAGTGTTTTTCATGTTTAATTTTAGCTGTACTTTATTATGTCAAAAAGTAAGTAAAATAGTAAAAGTTTAACACTTTCCAACTCCCTGATTGTTCTCATTTAAAATACCCAAAGAAGAAGATTTTAATCAAAGCATATGCCTTAATAAAGAGCATAGAAAATAAGTTTCAGTAAGTATAACATAAAGATAACAATGCTTGTATTCACAGGAAGAACAGGACAAGTGCAAGACGTAAAAACAATCCTAGCGGCTAGGTTAACAAGAACACAGGAATTTGAAGACAAGTTTCAAAAATATACTTGAGGAATCATAAGTAGGTTCATAAGAAAGAAAGGAAAGACCTGTATTACATATGAAAAACCTACTGAGGACTTGGAAACAAGACTTTTTCCCCAAGTTTTGCGAGAGTAGCTATGGTGGACGAGGAAAGAGCCTTCCTATGATTTTTGAGTCTGTGTATAAGATTAATTATAGAATAGAAAGATCTAGTTACAAACACTAGGAGTAAACTTAACAGGCTACCCATCTCTCCCCTAAATCTTTGGGCTTAATGGAAACATAAGAATATCATAAAATGTCTTTCCTTTTAATCAGAGTCTATAGTACTAAAAGAAATTTATAATGTATTAAAAACTGAAATTATATTCATGCAATGAGAACTTTCCTTGTGTACATGTTATGGTTTCCCAAACATTTCTAGAAGGGATAGGACCCTCTTTGAATCCATCAGATTCCTGGCTTATACCCATCTTGGCCTTTCCCAGGAAGCACAACAGAACTGGTGAGCTTCCTCTAGGGAGTCAAGTCTTGCTCTGTTCTAAGCCATTCCATTAAGACTGCACATCTGGATTTCACATGGACTTTTCTTCCAAGTGGAGAAGAGGTGGGGCCCCTTTTATTAGCCAGAGATACACTCAAGGGCATCTGCCTGTACAATTCTATTCATCTTTTCATTGGGAAGACAGTTAATTTACTGAGAAACTTACGGATTAATCTTTAAAGCAGAGCTACATTAAAACTTTCTTAGTAAAGTTCTTTCAGATATATAGCTTTAGCCAGAATGCTGAACTTTAGCAGTAAACCCAGGGGTGTCTTAATTCATTAAAAGGGTATCCCAACATTGAAATAAAGCTCGTTGTTCAATCCTAAGCTATAGAGAACTAGCTTTAGAGGTATGTGAACATCTAAATAACAAACTGATCTAATGAAAGATATTACACGATTGTTTTCTCCATACATGGAATGTTGGAAAGCCCTCCGTGTTCAATGCTTCACTCTCAAACCTGGCCTTGACTTCTGGAATGTAATAATGTATATAATTTCTTATTCATTTAAAATCTGTGAGTCAGGACACATTAGTGAGTTGTGCTATCAACACCGTTATTTGTTACCCATGTTTTAGACATTAGACTACCAAGGTGAAGATTATGGCAGTCCACCATACTGAAATCAAGTCCCATCTACTGAAAGGATAAATGTGTATGGAGATATTTGCACCATTAGTTACCTATACATATGAAGGCTTGTTTCCTACACAGTCAAGTTAGAGGGAATGGACAAGAAATACTTTGGATGTTTAATTAATGCTCCTGAGTCTTGTGTTTCGATCAAAAGATACATCAAATAAGACCAGTAGACGTTCACTGAATTTGTGTCACTTTCATTAATCTGATAAATAATCTGTGAAGGAAAACAGCTTATCAAGACGCCAGGTCACCACTAGCTTATCTGCATTATTTACCTTCATAATCTGTAACCTCCACTTCTTCCTCCTCTCTTTCCTCTTCTCTATAAACTGAAACACATACTCTTTCCTCTTCTTCTGAATAACTCCATTCCTCCTCTGCGGATACTTTAAAAGATAAGATTTACTTTAAATTCAGCCCGAATAGCCCATTGAAGTACTGATGATAACGATGTGTTCCCTATAGATGGGTAATGTTCTTCTATCTGCTTAGGGGGTGGTTTCACACTGCTTCTTCATTGCAAGAAGGAGAGAGCTGAGTTCAGGTGAGGGGACAGTACCGCGCAAGACTGAGAAGAATATTCAGATTATGCCCAAATGAGGCCACTTTCACAATTACCACATGTTCAGCACCCCACTCACCCTCTTAGAATGATTCAGGACCAATGTAGACACAAAACATTCAGTCTCAGAGGCTACAACAGACACTGATAAGAACAACTTCTAAAGTAAACTATGTGGTAAGAAGAGAAGACTTGGAGGAAACACATGCAAACTCGTTTCTCCCCTCACTTCCGATTATATACCTTCCTGCCGCACGACCTCCACTCTTTGAGAAACTGCAACGGATGGTTTTTCTTCACCAACAAATCTTTTTTCTTCTACGACAGTTCTCTTAGAAACTTCAGCTTTAAGAAAGGATTAAAGTTGAAGCTTAAAAATCAAGAATCTTAACAATTTTCTCTCCCTAAAGTTTGGGGAAGATTTGCACAGTACACCACTTTCACTAGCAAATTACATAACTTATCACGAGTATATACACACAAAAATTCTATCCAAGAGAGACAAAGGGTCAGTACAGGAAGACACCAGATAGGAAAAAGAATCCACCCGCTAAAAGATTTCTGTCAGAGGCTTGAGACAAATCCTACCTCGGGGAGGAGGGGCTTTCTTAGCAGCAAGAACTGGCACGGGAACTTTCTCCTCAGGGACAGGTTTCTTAGGCAGAGCTGGTACTTTAAAAACATTGTGCACTTTTAGAACTTCAGTGTTATCTCATTGAAGACCATCACAAAACACAGATACACACTCACGATGCACATATATCACAAGACTAACAAAGTCATTGTTTGCCTAGGAACATAATCTTATAAAGACGGTTCTTGGAAAGATGGAGAGACAATACCTTTTGGTGGTGGAACTTCTTCCTCTTTCCAAGGAACAGGTCTTTTTTCTTCGGGAACTTTCTTCTTTGGTACTTCTGGCACTTAAAGGATAGTATTTGATTTTAAAATTCTCAGGAAGGCAAAGTAAATGAGCAACATAGAACTTGCAGGCCCATTAAAGAAGATATGCAGTTAAAGAAGCTTGAAGGGAAGACAAGGTTATTTTGTGGAGATGGGATGAGGTTACCTGCTGGTGGTGGAGATTCCTCCCTTTCAGTGATGATAATTATTTTTTCTTCTGCAACAACCCTCTTCTGTACTTCAGGAACTTGAAAAGACATTAATTTTTAGAGTTAACTTTATATTTTCCAAAGTAGCTAATGGACAGTTATTTTGTAAGAAAGTAGGCAGGCGGACAGACACTTTTGTTGAATTCTTACACCGTAAGACATTCATTTTGAGTGAAACAAACTAAATTAGATAATTAAACACAGAAATGTTTTATACTCAAGACATAAAAACAGGGCTTCCTTACTAAGCAAGTCATTGTACCTTTAGCTGGTGGAGCTTCCTTTTTCTTTGCAACAGGAACAGGAATCTTTTCTTCAGGGACAGGTTTCCCGAGCACCTCTGGGACTTAAAGTTTTTAAAATAGAATGTTACTTCAGCCATATGTCACTTTTATGAATGGATATAGGCACACACAAACAAATCTTTACGTAGTTTACTAATGTTATAGGCTTTCTATGCATCGGCAAAATAATGCACAAAATTAAACTATAGTTTTCTAAAGGTCACATGTGGTAAATGTCCCACGTAATGTTACAGAGGCATTTAGGTGATTAAAAATGAGTTATATACACAGAAGGATGTGCACAGAATTCATTCTTTCTTTATATATTGGTATGCTTTTGATAAAAACAAATTAGTTCAACATTGTAAAGCAATTATACTCCAATAAAAATACCAAATTAGTCAGTAATTATATAAACAATATAGAGTGTGGATATAGTATATAGAAAAATTCCTTTACTCTTTGTATTCAGAAGTGGAATCCATAACAACAATGGGTATACTTTATCTAAGACTATCTTAGACTAAGATGTCATTAGAATGGTTGCATCTATATCATTATTATTATTTTTCTATTTCTCTTCTGAATTTTTTTTTTTTTTTGGTGCACCTGTAGTGTCTATAAAACTCAGGAAACACTCTTTTGCTAGGGTAGCCCTCTCAGTATGACATCTGTGTGTCCGTGACTTTGGGGAGTTCTGTGTGCAAAATTTTGTGGGTATGTATATATGTGCTTTTCTCTAAGAGGCTCCATAGTTTTCAATAGGGTCTATGACCCAAAGAAGGTTTACAATGGGTTTAATTTACCTATTCTAAGTGTTGAATTTTTGAGTGGCTGATGTAGTTCTAACAGCATGCATTATCGATGGTAATTTTTTCCATTTTAAATAAGATATTGGCAATTTTTTTGAACATCTGCACCTCTACACTTGCATTTGTAATATCTTGATGTAATTATACAGATACACATTGATACATGTATATATTATGTTATGTATACATGGGATGTTTATACATACATGTTACTAAGTGTATTTATTTTCATGTATAAATGAGACATGCCTCTGAGTCTCCTCCAGGAGTGACCAAGAGGCTTTGGTATTAGTACTGGTTTTAGTAATATAAGCTTTTCATTATAATCATATTTTATTTTCATATAATCATTATATTTTAATGATTAGATAATCAGAAATCATTCTTAAAAATCATTTGGTTAAAAAAAAGACCCTAAAGAAATAAAAACTCTAATTTGAAAAGACACGTGCACCCCAGTGTTTATAGCAGCATTATTTACAATTGACAAGATATAGAAGCGACCTAAGTGCCCACCAACGGACGAATGGATAAAGAAGTTGTGGTATATATTTACAATGGAATACTACTCAGCCATAAAGAAGAATGAAGTGCTGCCATTTGCAAATACATGGATGGACTTGGAGGGTATTATGCTAAATGAAATAAGTCAGAGAGCGACAAGTACTGTATAATATCACTTACATGTACAATCTAAAAAATACAACAAACTAGTGAACATAACAAAAAAGAAGCATACTCACAGATATAGAGAACAAGTTAGTGGTTACCAGTGGGGAGAGGTAAGTGGGGAGGAGAAGTAGGGGATTAAGAGGTACAAACTATTAGGTATAAAATAAGCTACAAGGATATATTGTACAACAGAATACAGTCAATATTCTATAATAACTATAAATGGAGTATAACCTTTAAAAATTGTGAATCACTATATTGTACACCTGTAAGTTATATAATATTGTGCAACAACTGTACTTCAATTAAAAAAAGAAGAATAAAAGAAAAAGACCCAGAATTCTGAAACAGCCAAGAGTTTGAGAAAGAGAGAAGCAGATTGGATTAAGGAAGAAAATGGAAACACTGAGAAATCAGGCAAAAGAGAACACTTCTTAAATGTATGAGCCTGCTTTCTCCTAAGCTGGATGATACTGGATCTCTCTATAACTGACCAGATGTGTGCAGTTTGTTACTTCATTGCCTCTATAAAGTAGTGTCTTTTATCACTAAAACCACCAAAACCAACCAAATCCAAAAATTAAAGCAAGAATTAGCACATTTGAATCCAAACATCCCTATATGAAAGGTCCCTTGACTCACTAATTAGATAATTGCAACATTTATGTCAAATGTCAACGTTCAGTTAATATCTCAAGAAACATGGTGAAAGTAAATGCCAAAAGTTGATGTTTCCAACTATTTAAGGGTAGGCATTATTGACTTTTCAGAAGAGTGGCAGTTCCCAGAAGCACTGTGTACATCTTTACCTCATTAACATTCAGTTCTGCCAAACACCCTCCTGTTAGTCTTTGTATCTTGTCATAACTCATGAAAGTTTTTTTTTTAATTAAGAAAAAGTCACATAGTTGAGGGCTGAAAGAGTTTTTCCTAGAAACATGCCCTGTAGAAAATGAGTTTCACAAATATTTCTTCTTTCTCTAGGAGAGGGAAGATATTAAAAATTTAAGACAGCAGTTTGATATAGTTACTTTTGAAAAGTAACTTCTTTTAATGTTCAGCATCACAAATAATGTATGTGGAGTGTAGCCCTGGAAGCTGACAAATAAATGAAAAACACAAGGGGCATGTAAAAGACACAAAGTAGACAGCAGAGTAAGTATGAAGACTGTATAAAACAAAGCACTGGCATTTGGGGCAAAGGGTCAGCCTGTGATCAGTTCTGGTGTACCTTTGGGGGGAGCGGCAGGTTCCTTCTTAGGCACAGGAACTGGCTTTTTCTCCTCTGGTACAGGTTTCTTGGGAACTTCAGGAACTTTAAAGACACCATTGTTGAAACAATTGAGAACTCTAGCCTCCTTGTGAGACATTTAAGATTACATTAAATCATAAATCCTCAGTAAGAGTGAAAGAATTTAGGAAGTAATTTAATATCAAGCCTGTAACTTGTGATGAAAATACATGCTAAATACATCAATACCATACAGACATTACATACATTACATGAAGCGGACAAAGACCCAATCAGCATGGTCTGGAGTCTCAAGTATTTCTGACATTTGTGTAACATATTACCACAAGTTAATGAAATCAACATACACAGAATTAAAATACATTACAAATGGTTTACAGGTACTATCTCATTAACACACAGAGCCAATAGAAAAAGGTACAAGAAGACAGACATTAAGAAATTTTTTTCAAAAATACGATTCTACCTTTGGCTGGTAGGGGCTCCACCTTTTTAGGAAGGTGGGGAACAGGGACTACTTCCTCTGAGACTGGTTTCTTGGGTGGCTCAGGGACTTTAAAAAAAAAAAGGGGTCGATTTTGAGAAATTGTTCATTTTGACAAGGCATATGTTGTTGCAAGACTTAAAGAGTAGACATTCTGGTTTTATACCAATTGAATGCAAGAAAATTACATGTTAATCAAGGATTAAGGGCAATGAACTAGTGGCTAATTAGAAAATGTGACTGTTACTCATTTTTAACTGAAGGAACCTCCACTTTCCTAGGAACAGGTAGGAGCACCCCTTCCTCAGAGGTGCCAGTGCCTGTTCCTCAGACACCAGTTTTAGAAACTTTACTTTTATAAAGCCGCAGCATTAGAACAACTGCATTCAATTATCTTAAATAATTTTTGTATCCTAAATGTTTAACAATTTGACTGGGTGTAGGAGAGGGTCGGTGGAGGGAGGGGAGCCCTAATTTGTAGCCACTGCCAGTTTCCAAGTTCCAGCCTCTGTGGTGGTGCAACTACATGCATCCTGGCTACCAACGATGATGTCATTGTCTCGGAGTTGGGAAGGGATGAGAAGTAGCACATAATTATCCAGTATTTCCACAACCCAGAGGCAATCAACATAACCTCAGAAACATAGATAATAGGAAAATAGTAATGAGTTTTGAGCATTTATTACCATAGTTTTAAATATAACTTATTTAATTTTATATAATTTAACTTTTAATCATGGAGGCGTTAAATGCTGGGTAGCAAAATTCCTGAAAATTTAACCATCAGCTCTGGTGAGTGGGTATGAGCTGGCTCCAGGACACTGTATTTCTTTTCTTAACAGATTTAATTAATTAATTAATTAATTATTGGCTGTGTTGGGTCTTTGTTGCTGCGCACAGGCTTTCTCTAGTTGCGGCGAGTGGGGGCTACTCTTCGTTGCGGTGTGTGGGCTTCTCATTGTGGTGGCTTCTCCTGTTGCAGAGCACGGGCTCTAGGTGCACGGGCTTCAGTAGCTGTGGCTCGCGGGCTCTAGAGCGCAGGCTCAGTTGCTCCGTGGTATGTGGGATCTTCCCGGACCAGGGCTTGAACCCATGATCCCCTGCACTGGCAGGCGGATGCTTAACCACTGCGCCACCAGGGAAGCCCCCAGGACACTATTTCTTTTTCTAAACAGGTGGCCACTAGATTGTAAGCTCCATGAAGCTGGGAACAGAGCCTCCAGGAATTGTCATTCCTCTCTCCAATACCCTCCTCATGGTCTTCTCATCTCCCTATGATGTCATTTGCACATAGTGGCTAAAGGTCTGTGGACTGCGACTAAATTTTTTATTTAATATTAACATATTCAGATATTTACTTTGGAAATTTTGAAAGATTTTAAACTTAGAATAAATCACTAATACCTTTAGGTGGAGGCTCAATCTTTTTGGAAACAGCAACGTGAATTTTCTCTTCGGTAACAGTTTTCTTTTGTACCTCAGGGACTTTAAAAAAGGTACATTTTAGTCCCTGGTATGCCATACTATGGGTGGTATTGCAATTTACAAAGAATATTGAAATACAAATTAAAACAGACAAATGTGAAATGAAAAAGATGACAAATATTCACAAGGAGACAGAGATATCTACATAATCACAAATTAGATAAGAAGAGGGATAAAAATCCATCTGAAGCCCTTCCATTTGAGCCCCATATTCAAATCTGCCTTATACCTGTGACTGACACTTCTTCCTCCTCTGTGTGAGAAGCAAAGAACATCTTTTCTTCTGAAATAACCATCTTCTTTGTATGTACAGCAGGTACTTTAAAGAGAGTATTTCACATTAGTATTTCTTTTTCCAGTTCAAGACATCAGATCAAATACATGGCTTGTTTAGACACAGAATTAGTGGGTTAATATGATAGCTTGAGAACAAATTCAGTATTGACAAGAAAACAAATCATGTTTTGATCTATAGGGACAAACAATCCATGCAGCCTTTATCAAACATTATTAAATGGGAATCAAATAGACACAACTTCTTCACACGTGATGTGGTGCTTTCCCAAATCCATTAGGGTTTATTCATATAAATGAGGGGATGAGGAATATTATATGGAATGGAATGCATGGCACAATAAAGTTAGAAGACTACTGATTAAACACAAATCCTTCTTTAATTAAAAAAAATTATGTAATTTTAAAGTGACACTAAAAACAAAGATAATGTTATTATTTACTTAAATTATATAAATGTGCAGCATAAAATGTATATAATATATATAATATGTCTTTATTTTGGTGATTTCAGATTTGTGAGTTGTTCAGTAATATATGTATACATATTCATACACATAAATAAAAATGTTTAAAACTTGTAGCTGAAAGACAAAGATGTATACCTTTCACTTCAATAACTTCTTCCTGCACTGGAGTCCGAGAAGGTTTTTGTGGAACAATCTTCTTTGAAACTTCGGGTACTTAAAAATATGTACAAATATATTTGTATTGTGAAGAATATTGCTTTGCACAAAATTTTAAAATATCTTAGTTTAGATGACTATATAAATAACATGTGACTATATATCAGTAAACAATTACTTGTGTACATGGTACGAGAAATGTTTTAAATGATAATACCTTTGGTGACTTGAACTTCTTCCATTCTTCGAGAAGTCTTTTCAATTTTTTCAACTACGGGCTTCTTTACAACTGCAAGCATTTTAAAAAAATTGCAGTACTTTTAGAATTTCTATTAAAATAGTCTGTCTCTTTTTCTCTCAATTTTTAAAGAGAGACAAGTTTGTTGCAGTGAACTTTAAGTACAAGCCTCTGTACTTCAAGTATTTTGGTTATTTTTTATATTTACCACAACAATCTTTTTATCATCATTTTACGTTTGAATTAAATGAAGTAGGTAGATATTTTTAGAAAAAAAATCACTGATACAATGAAGCTTCCAGAAGAAGTTGTGCCTATTGGATTGAACTGGTGATTCATACATTTTTGCCCAGCAAGCCATGATAATGACATCGATGATGTGATCTATTTAAATAATTCCAATTACATACCTTTAGGAGGTGGTACTTCTTTCTTTTCCGGTACTTTTGCTGGAATTTTGCTCTCACGTGATTCTTTAACAAAAACACAGTAATAAGGGATGCTTGAATAGGTTAAGTTCTAATAGACTGTATCAATTGGCAAATGATATAAGTTAAGAATCATATACAACTGTGTAAATGATTGTATTTGGGATCTTTATTGCTAACAGGATTACTCGTGCTGGATTTAGAAGCAGGATCAAGCAGAGATGCAGTGAGACAGTGAAACTAAAACTTGAACCTCTGCATTAGAAAAGAGCACTTGGAATTCAGTCTTAGTAATACGATTAAATGATTCAACTTACAATATCAAAGCATGAAAGTAACTCTGAAGACAATGATGCTTTTAAAGATTCTAAAGATTTCTAACTTTAAAAAATGGAAATCGTCATTTCATCTATTTCATATCCATTGCACATCAGGTTAATAACCTTGAAAATATAAAGAACTGAGCAAAAAATGAGGAAAAGAGAAAAAAGTCACTCAATTAATACATACCTTCATAAGCCTCCTTTTGAACTTGGATGACTTCTCTTTCTTGGTAAGTCTCCTCCCACTCTTCCTCCCCTTCCTCATAGCCTTCTTCCCTTTCATAGTATTCTTGCCCTTCTTCAAAATCTTCTTCCCATTCCTCATGAACTTCCCTTTTAGCTTCTACCTGGGTCTCTTCATACTCTTCATCCGGTTCCTCATAGTAAGGCTCTTCATATGGCTCCGTGTATGGTTCTACCTCTAGTTCGTCATAAGGTTCTTCCAAAGATTCTATGTAAACTTTCTTCTCCTCGTAGACTGCTTGCTTTTTCTCATACACAGCTTCTTTTTCTTTCTGAACCTCTTTCTTTCTGGTTATGGTCATTATTTTCACTTCTTCAGCCTTGGAGGATACATCAATCACTTCAGGAGCTAAAATAAATAAATTAATTAATTTAAAAAGATAATATTAGCATGTTAATTATATCCATACAATTACTTCACGAAATGAAAGTCTATGTAGTCAAACAATATCAGTATCTGAGATCTCAGCCTTATATTGATCATTTATGTTTTCTTTGTGTTGGTTCTGTTTAAATTTTTGTTGATTATGGAACACAGTCAGCAGGGTCAAGAGACACTCTACTCTTAACCTGAAGATTTTTCTGGTGTGGACAAAATGGCATTCAGTAAATATTATCAAATGAACACATCTTCCATTGTTTCATGGGAGCTCCAGTTTGTAAAACCCTTAGTTTTTTTTTCCCCATGGAATATCTTAATATTTGATCATTTTGTAGAATTTATTTCTAATATTTCTGTAGTTACTTAAATTCCAAACTATTCTTTTAAAAAAAGTACTAGTTTTAGAGCTATATTTTTGACTATCGAATATAACTTTTTAGTCAATTTGATAAAGACAATACTTAAAGTCATGTAACCAAATCAATTAGTTGCTTTCATATGACAACTTTAAAAATATTAAGGCTAACATTATTCATATGATCCTTAACATTTGTGTTAGCTACAGTTGAAACAATAAGGGATCCCCTCTCTTTCTAGCCCTCATCATTGCTTTCCCTGAGTCCACTGCACTGAGGCTGCATAAACATTTGCCTGGGTTTTTCTTTCCTGGAATTCGACCAGTATGAAGTAGCCATCATTTCCACTGCTAATTTTACTGTAGCAGAGGAGACTCTACAACTTTATAATAAGTTGGAAGCCTAATACATAAAATAAGAATACAACGCAGAGATGCAAATCTCAGAAATAAATAGAATAAAATATTTCATTTACCTTCTGCTGGAATTAAGGCAGTAGGAGGTGGGGGCTTCTTGGCAACCTCTGGAACTTTGAAAACATAAAGTACATGTTTATCTTTAGACTATAAGTTTTTTAATGCTTACTAATCCTGTATACCCTTGTTAGCCATTTGTATGATCTGTGACTACTACCCATATATAAAATGCTTTTATAAGATCCAAATTTAGCTCACCAAAAATGCTACGCAATGCCATGTTAACGAAAATGCAGGAAGGCTGAAATTTTATTCTACTTTATGTTGATTTAAAACAATTTAAATTAACATGAAACATAAAGAGAATATTTGGTATGTCTGATGCTAAAAATAATGCATGTTTAATTTTTTCAGTGATTAACAATAAAGTTTGGGAAATAGCCATGCTTTTTTGAGATTCTTCTTATTCTATAACATCTCACAAATGACCACAAAAAAAAAGTCTCAGTGAATCGTGCCCTATGCTCCTGGATTCTCCTTTTTTTAGGAGGTTGCTGCACTTTAATCTTAGCCAGATGGATAAAACTATTTGCTTAAATTTAGTTATCCCATCTTTTTCCTAAAAATTTTCCAGGATATAATAAAAATTTAAAGTAACTAAATTGATCCCCCTGCAAAAAGTGTTTTATTTTTCCCTGCAAGTATTGACATCTAGCTCCGGTGAACCAGGAAGGGTGCTGAGTTGGGCTGGAGTGGCCACTTAAAATTAGTGACCTTCTGTTGGTGTGACTTCTGTTGGTGTGACTTGACCAAGACCAGCTGTTGGACCAGAGGGCAGTACCTTCTTTAAATCACTATCCAGAGATAATGAGAACTCTCTGGTGTTGCCATTGGGTGCCATGCGTAGACATAGGCACAGGAGGATAGAGGAGGAAAAAAGGGGGAAAAGAAAGAAAGTTGAGAGAGAAAGTGAGGACTGAATCAAAGAAGAGGGTGAGTGTGAGTAAAGGAAGAGGTACCATTTTGTGAATTCACACTCTTAATCTTCCTCTATCCTCCACTATTTGGGATTTAAATTTTTTAACCAAGAGAAAAGCAGTAAGTAAGACTGAATTTTGATTAATTATAATACCTTTAGGTGGTGGTGCCTCTTCTTTGGGCTTTGCGACAACTTTTTTAGCATCTTTCTTCACAGCTTTTTTGGTCACTAAAAAATGAGATGTCAGATGTAAATTTTACTAAAATATTTTCATGAATCTGGGAGGTTTATTGAAAAATTTTTTTAATTAATTTAATTTATTTTTTTTTGGCTGCATTGGGTCTTCATTGCTGTGCAAAGGCTTTCTCTAGTTGTGGTGCTCGGGCTTCTCCTTGCGGTGGCTTCTCTTATTGAGGAGCACGGGCTCTAGGCCTGCGGGCTCAGTAGTTGTAGCACACAGGCATAATTGCTCTGCAGTATGTGGGATCTTCCAGGAGCAGGGATTGAACCCATGTCCCCTGCATTGGCAGGCAGATTCTTAACCACTGCACCACAAGGTAAGTCCTGAAATATTTTTTTTAATATGTTTTGATGGTAACAAGAGACGCAAGCGGGAAGAGATATGGGAATATATGTATGTATATAACTGATTCATTTTGTTGTGAAGCTGAAGCTAACATACCATTGTAAAGCAATTATACTCCAATAAAGATGTTAAAAAAAAAAAGAGATTCTGCACATTATTGCAAGATATCTGTTTCAGAAAGATCTTGGACTACAAAGCAGAACCATTTTTTTGGAGGGAGATAGAATATGAAGGGTGATCTTACATCTTCACTGATTTTATGCCTGCTTAAAGTTTTCAAACATCTAGAGTAGACCCAAGTGATATCATAAATAGCAGAGGTACAGCTTTTCATCTTCATTTCACTTAGGTAAGAACACTTTATAGTTTTCAGGAAAAAGAATTAACAAGTGAATTAGTAAAATTAAAGTCCCACCTATGCTATATTGTGGAAGTTTTCTTTTGTCATTTCTGACATTATACCTTGATCCTGGCCCCTGATCGTAACTTGATTATGGCTCCTCGTATTCATGAATAAATAACACTTTTGAATTTTTAAAATATGATTTAATTTCTCAGGTTTCCCAGTGGGCACTCAAACTTAAGTCATGTTGACACTAACACTCAAATCATAAATCATTAATTAAGATAAATTATTATTTCTGACAACAAATATAAGTGGAAATCTATTTTATGATTTTTGATTCTTATTCATTTTTGCTATCATAAGTAGGTGAAATATAGTTAATTATGTTCATATAAATTATAAAAATGCTTTTCTTTGTTATTGAGATTGTAGTAGTCATAAAACTGGAAGTGCTTTTTGTTTTTTTTTTAACTGAATTTCTCCTGAGGCTGGCTGAAAACTAGCTCAAGCTTTTGACACCAATTGTAGTAGATATTAGGGAACTAGCATGTCAAACCATGGAAACTACTACAGTAATGGTGGCTTGGCTTTGGAAAAATGTGACTTTGACATGCAGAATTTTTTCCTGATGATGCTGGGAGAATTCTGACAGCAATTCTGAACTCCCCAGAACTCTAGAACGTCCCAGGCAGTCTGTTGACTGATTAGTTGAGCAGTTTGGGGGCACAAATAGTACAGTTTATCTACTGAAATATCTGAGAAGGACAATTTCCTGGCGCACTCATGAGTTTATTGGAGAGCTCTTTCCTTAGCTTAAAAAAAAAATCAAAGATATTCTAAATCATATTTTTATAACAAAATAGTGAATTTTAGCATAGTTAACAGTGTAATTGGGAAAAAACACAATCTATAATTTTAAATCTGACTATACACTAGTATTTTTTATTTCTATAAGCTTCACTAGAATTTGACTGTATTATTTTATTGCTTTATGTAGTAGTTAGGAAAATATGAAATGTGAAATCAGTTTGCCATTAATGCTTAAGTGATTCCTTTAAAATAAAATATTTTAATATTAAGCATCATATTTGTTTTTTTTCTGATGATTTTCAGACTTTAAGGCACATGTCTTACATATTTAGTTAATACTTAAGAGCATATAAAGGAGCAAGATAAAAATGCACCAGACCTAACAAATGAAGAGGAAATAGGCAGTCTACCTGAAAGAGAATTCAGAATAATGATAGTAAGGTTGATCCGAAATCTTGGAGATAGAATGGACAATAGATTGGACAAAATGCAAGAATCAGTTAACAAGGACCTAGAAGAACTAAAGATGAAACAAGCAACGATGAACAACACAATAAATGAAATTAAAAGTACTCTAGATGGGATCAATAGCAGAATAACTGAGGCAGAAGAACGGATAAGTGACCTGGAAGATAAAATAGTGGAAATAACTACTGCAGAGCAGAATAAAGAAAAACGAATAAAAAGAACTGAGGACAGTCTCAGAGACCTCTGGGACAACATTAAACGCACCAACATTCGAATTATAGGGGTTCCAGAAGAAGAAGAGAAAAAGAAAGGGACTGGGAAGATATTTGAAGAGATTATAGTTGAAAACTTCCCTAATATGGGAAAGGAAATAGTTAATCAAGTCCAGGAAGCACAGAGAGTCCCATACAAGATAAATACAAGGAGAAATACGCCAAGACACATATTAATCAAACTGTCAAAAATTAAATACAAAGAAAGCATATTAAAAGCAGCAAGGGAAAAACAACAAATAACACATAAGGGAATCCCCATAAGGTTAACAGCTGATCTCTCAGCAGAAACCCTACAAGCCAGAAGGGAGTGGCAGGACATACTGAAAGTGATGAAGGAGAAAAACATGCAACCAAGACTACTCTACCCAGCAAGGATCTCATTCAGATTTGATGGAGAAATTAAAAACTTTACAGACAAGCAAAAGCTGAGAGAGTTCAGCACCACCAAACCAGCTTTACAACAAATGCTAAAGGATCTTCTCTAGGCAAGAAACACAAGAGAAGGAAAAGACCTATAATAACGAACCCAAAACAATTTAGAAAATGGGAATAGGAACATACATATAGATAATTACCTTAAATGTAAATGGACTAAATGCTCCCACCAAAAGACACAGATTAGCTGAATGGATACAAAAACAAGACCCTTATATATGCTGTCTACAAGAGACCCACTTCAGACCTAGAGACACATACAGACTGAAAGTAAGGGGATGGAAAAAGATATTCCATGCAAATGGAAGCCAAAAGAAAGCTGGAGTAGCAATTCTCATATCAGACAAAATAGACTTTAAAATAAGGACTATTAAAAGAGACAAAGAAGGACACTACATAATGATCAAGGGATCGATCCAAGAAGAAGATATAACAATTGTAAATATTTATGCACCCAACATAGGAGCACCTCAATACATAAGGCAAATACTAACAGCCATAAAAGGGGAAATCGACAGTAACACATTCATAGTAGGGGACTTAAACACCCCACTTTCACCCATGGACAGATCATCCAAAATGAAAATAAATAAGGAAACGCAAGCTTTAAATGATACATTAAACAACATGGACTTAATTGATATTTATAGGACACTCCATCCAAAAACAACAGAATACACATTTTTCTCAAGTGCTCATGGAACATTCTCCAGGATAGATCATATCTTAGGTCACAAATCAAGCCTTGGTAAATTTAAGAAAATTGAAATTGTATCAAGTATCTTTTCTGACCACAACGCCATGAGACTAGATATCAATTACAGGAGAAGATCTGTAAAAAATACAAACACATGGAGGCTAAACAATACACTACTTAATAATGAAGAGATCACTGAAGAAATCAAAGAGGAAATCAAAAAATACCTAGAAACAAATGACAATGGAGACACAACGACCCAAAACCTGTGGGATGCAGCAAAAGCAGTTCTAAGGGGGAAGTTTATAGCAATAAGAGCCCACCTTAAGAAGCAGGAAACATCTCGAATAAACAACCTAACCTTGCACCTCAAGCAATTAGAGAAAGAAGAACAAAAAAACCCCAAAGCTAGCAGAAGGAAAGAAATCATAAAAATCAGATCAGAAATAAATGAAAAAGAAATGAAGGAAACAATAGCAAAGATCAATAAAACTAAAAGCTGGTTCTTTGAGAAGATAAACAAAATAGATAAACCACTAGCCAGACTCATCAAGAAAAAAAGGGAGAAGACTCAAATCAATAGAATTAGAAATGAAAAAAGAGAGGTAACAACCGACACTGCAGAGATAAAAGAGATCATGAGAGATTACTACAAGCAACTCTATGCCAATAAAATGGACAATCTGGAAGAAATGGACAAATTCTTAGAAATGCACAACCTGCCAAGACTGAATCAGGAAGAAATAGAAAATATGAACAGACCAATCACAAGCACTGAAATTGAAACTGTGATTAAAAATCTTCCAACAAACAAAAGCCCAGGACAAGATGGCTTCACAGGCGAATTCTATCAAACATTTAGAGAAGAGCTAACACCTATCCTTCTCAAACTCTTCCAAAATATAGCAGAGGGAGGACCACTCCCTAACTCCTTCTACGAGGCCACCATCACCTTGATACCAAAACCAGACAAGGATGTCACAAAGAAAGAAAACTACAGGCCAATATCACTGATGAACATAGATGCAAAAATCCTCAACAAAATACTAGCAAACAGAATCCAACAGCACATTAAAAGGATCATACACCATGATCAAGTGGTGTTTATTCCAGGAATGCAAGGATTCTTCAATATACGCAAATCTATCAATGTGATAAACCATATTAACAAATTGAAGGAGAAAAACCATATGATCATCTCAATAGATGCAGAGAAAGCTTTTGACAAAATTCAACACCCATTTATGATAAAAACCCTGCAGAAAGTAGGCATAGAGGGAGCTTTCCTCAACATAATAAAGGCCATATATGACAAGCCCACAGCAAACATCATCCTCAATGGTGAAAAACTGAAAGTATTTCCACTAAGATCAGGAACAAGACAAGGTTGCCCACTCTCACCACTATTATTCAACATTGTTTTGGAAGTTTTAGCCACAGCAATCAGAGAAGAAAAGGAAATAAAAGGAATCCAAATCGGAAAAGAAGAAGTAAAGCTGTCACTGTTTGCAGATGACATGATCCTATACATAGAGAACCCTAAAGATGCTACCAGAAAACTACTAGAGCTAATCAATGAATTTGGTAAAGTGGCAGGATACAAAATTAATGCACAGAAATCTCTGGCATTCCTATATACTAATGATGAAAAATCTGAAAGTGAAATCAAGAAAACACTCCCATGTACCATTGCAACAAAAAGAATAAAATATCTAGGAATAAACCTACCTAAGGAGACAAAAGACCTGTATGCAGAAAATTATAAGACACTGATGAAAGAAATTAAAGATGATACAAATAGATGGAGAGATATACCATGTTCTTGGATTGGAAGAATCAACATTGTGAAAATGACTCTACTACCCAAAGCAATCTATAGATTCAATGCAATCCCTATCAAACTACCACTGGCATTTTTCACAGAACTAGAACAAAAAATTTCACAATTTGTATGGAAACACAAAAGACCCCAAATAGCCAAAGCAATCTTGAGAACGAAAGAAGGAACTGGAGGAATCAGGCTCCCTGACTTCAGACTATACTACAAAGCTACAGTCATCAAGACGGTATGGTACTGGCACAAAAACAGAAAGATAGATCAATGGAACAGGATAGAAAGCCCAGAGATAAACCCATGCACATATGGACACCTTATCTTTGATAAAGGTGGCAGTAATGTACAATGGAGAAAGGACAGCCTCTTCAATAAGTGGTGCTGGGAAAACTGGACAGGTACATGTAAAAGTATGAGATTAGATCACTCCCTAACACCATACACAAAAATAAGCTCAAAATGGATTAAAGACCTAAATGTAAGGCCAGAAACTATCAAACTCTTAGAGGAAAACATAGGCAGAACACTCTATGACATAAATCAAAGCAAGATCCTTTCTGACCCACCTCCTAGAGTAATGGAAATAAAAACAAAAATAAACAAATGGGACCTAATGAAACTTCAAAGCTTTTGCACAGCAAAGGAAACCATAAACAAGACCAAAAGACAACCCTCAGAATGGGAGAAAATATTTGCAAATGAAGCAACCGACAAAGGATTAATCTCCAAAATTTACAAGCAGCTCATGCAGCTCAATAACAAGAAAACAAACAACCCAATCCAAAAATGGGCAGAAGACCTAAATAGACATTTCTCCAAAGAAGATATACAGACTGCCAACAAACACATGAAAGAATGCTCAACATCATTAATCATTAGAGAAATGCAAATCAAAACTACAGTGAGGTATCACCTCACACCAGTCAGAATGGCCATCATCAAAAAATCTACAAACAATAAATGCTGGAGAGGGTGTGGAGAAAAGGGAACACTCTTGCACTGCTGGTGGGAATGTGAATTGGTTCAGCCACTATGGAGAACAGTATGGAGGTTCCTTAAAAAACTACAAATAGAACTACCATATGACCCAGCAATCCCACTACTGGGCATATACCCTGAGAAAACCAAAATTCAAAAAGAGTCATGTACCAAAATGTTCATTGCAGCTCTATTTACAATAGCTCGGAGATGGAAACAACCTAAGTGCCCGTCATCGGATGAATGGATAAAGAAGATGTGGCACATATACACAATGGAATATTACTCAGCCATAAAAAGAAACGAAATTGAGCTATTTGTAATGAGGTGGATAGACCTAGAGTCTGTCTTACAGAGTGAAGTAAGTCAGAAAGAAAAAGACAAATACCGTATGCTAACACATATATATGGAATTTAAGAAAAAAAATGTCATGAAGAACCTAGGGGTAAAGCAGGAATAAAGATGCAGACCTCCTAGAGAACGGACTTGAGGTTATGGGGAGGGGGAAGGGTGAGCTGTGACAGGGCGAGAGAGAGTCATGGGCATATACACACTAACAAACGCAGTAAGGTAGATAGCTAATGGGAAGCAGCCGCATGGCACAGGGATATTGGCTCGGTGCTTTGTGACAGCCTGGAGGGGTGGGATAGGGAGGGTGGGAGGGAGGGAGACGCAACAGGGAAGACATATGGGAACATATGTTTATGTATGACTGATTCACTTTGTTATAAAGCAGAAACTAATACACCATTGTAAAGCAATTATACCCCAATAAAGATGTTAAAAAAAAAAAAAAGAGCATATAATTTACATTTTGAAAGGCAATTCAAACTGCTGACCACTAGAGGGCCAACATGTTGCATTAAACGACATTTTCCAGGTCTGTTAATAGTTCTATATTTTGACATTTAGGTAGATAACATATAATACCTTCAATACGTTTTGCTGGTGGTTTCTTTTCTTCAGGTGATGGTAGCAACAGGGGGATGGGAGGAACCACTGTATGAGGAATTTCTGAAGAAAATAAATGTCATCATAAGTAACATAGTTTGATTCCTTATTTTGTGTGAAATATGATGAAAAGTCTCATGCATTTGTTTCAGTACTTCAAAGGTGTTATAGCAGAAATTCAACAATCAGAACAAACAAAATTAGCATCTATTTAAAATTGTAACTACTCTTTTGCTCTGATTTTTAATTACACAGTGAAGAATATGATGAGAAAGAATTTGTTCTTGCTGTATGCTATGGTTTGGCATTGGTAACTTCCTAGTGGTAGGATACTGCAGCTTCAAGCCCAGGGGTCATGGTGCTGGATCTTACCTTCTGGAGGTACTGCTCTGATAGGCATGGTTGGAATTGGAACTCTGGAGTCAGGAATATCTGAAAAGGGACATTTAACAATGATAAGCACCGAGAGACTGAAAATGCAGATATTTATTAGACAACTGAGATGTGTTTGATTGTCAGGCATTTCCAACAGCAGAATTTAACATATAGAAACAAGGATATTAAGATTCTTTTGTAGGCAGACACACATGCAAATTTATTCCCTGTGAAAATTTGTTCTACGGCCAAATTTGATCCTAGATATCAGCTGAATGTGACCTCATTATCTCTAATTTCCCAAACTCACAAAGCCTAACATTGGTATTATTTTACTGAAAATAATTTTACTAAATAATATTTTACTGAAAAAAAGAAATAATATTTTTAGACATGTTAGTTTGGCTTCTATCCTTTACAAAATTACACTGAATGTATTGTAAGGATTGATTTTTCTTTTTTAACTTACCAGGAGGCTTCATCTCAAGTTTGATTTCTGCAAAAGAAAAAAAAAATGATATTTTTTAAAATTTAGAATTGTCTTGGCAGGCTACTTTGTTTCCAAGATTGCACTGTGATTTGAATGTGGTGTTTTCTGACCTTTGGTTGTTAAGTACAGCTCTGCTGTGCTTCTTGCTTCACCTCTGGGCTCCAGTCGAGCAATTACTGAATAGACACCTAAGGAAAAAATCGTGAAATGTTTGCTTTCTGATATGTTTGTAAATAATGCTTCTTTATTTAAATATAGTATTTATTTATATTTCTCTTTCCTAAAAAAAGTAATCTAGATAGAACTACAGAGTATAAGCATAAACTAGAGTAGAAATAAATAAAACAGGCAAAGTTGAAATTATATAGTCACAGGGACACTGTCAATTAAGTTACCTTCGTCATCTGGGGTCACGTTATGGATGGTCATATAATGGCAGCGACCGTCATTCCTGAAGTTGTATTTCTGGCTCTCGGTCAGTTCTGTTGGTCCTTTGTACCACGTTACAATGGCGTCATCGAAGGACACTTCGCACTCAAAGGTGGCAGACTGATGCTCACTCACCACAATGTTCTGTATGCGCTTCGTAAACTGAATTGGTTCAGCTGTTTAAGTACAAAAAGAGTTCAAATTTAGATTGTTTGGGAAGGAATTTCTTTCACTGTGCTTTCCCCACAGATGTTTAAAGTCTCTTGTCTTTTTATCCGATTGGAAAATAGCAGAAAAAGGCTGAAAAGATAAAACAAGAAGAAAGTGCACTTCTTCGCATCAGTAACAAAAAATTATCCCAATACTTAAGTGTATTCCTACAGGATCAATGTGGGAAAGTTTAAAGAAATCCCTGAAAGTCCTTACAATATTTACATGAAGGCAATAGTCAAGCGTGCTTATAACCCAAAAGTAATATTTAAACTTTAAAAATGTTAGTGAAATGGGGGCTTCAAAATAAAGGGAACATACACTTAAATTTTTACTGTATACTTCTCATTCCCCTTTGAAATTCTTTCTTTCCTCTGTAAAATAATTCTGCTATTCAGGATCTAGAATTGTTTATTTTTTGGCTTGTATAACTTTCCCTGTAAAAATAATTTCAAACTCAGTAGGAAATCTGCACTTCTAAATTTCAAAGGATTCATTTTGAAGAGTTCTGAAACCTGCTTTGCAAGCACCCGTGGGCAGGCATGAAGTCCACCCACTGGGAATGGCAGGGTATGTAGCAAGAGAATAGGCTGGCGTGGAGGTGCTTCTGCAAAATTTTATCTGGGAGGCTGGGATTCAACGCACTGCAGTATCATGAATAGCTTAGATGTCATATGTACTCTGGTGAGCTTTTCTTTGAAGGATCGTATAAAAGGAGGCAATTATTTAAAAAATGGTAAGTGGTTTCAACTGGATCCTTTAAATGAAAAAAGATTTAAAATTTCTTAACTTTAAAATACAAGCAGCCCTTGATATCCACTATAAAGCAAGTCAGAGATGTTGAAATGCTTATGTAAATAAGTCACATAGTTATTTCAACAGCTATAAATGGCAACGCCTGGAAGTAGAGCCCATGATTAGAGCCAAATGTTGCTGAATGCAGTCTAAAGGTGTAGGTCTTTAGGAAATAAATATTGTTGCTCCTAAGTCCTAGCATTCCACTTCATTTCAGAGATTCAGAGGTTGGAATATGATCTTCCTATGAAACAATAATTTTTGAAAAATAGCTGCTAATCACACATCACATATGTTGTTAATTTTATCTATAAAGTTTCATACAGATAGAGTCAAATTGATTCCTGTAAACAAAATGTCAGCTCCTAGCCAAGATCCTCAAGATACACAGGCATGAAATCTTGTCCTTTCTAAGATTTATTTCTAGAATTCAAAATCATAGATGTGAGAATTATGGCATTTAACAGAATTGTAAAAAATTACTGAATTTAGCATAATTATGAAATTTAACAGAAATAAGTGTTAGAAAGTCAAGTCATGGTTTAGACTGAAACCTACTTCAGGTCGAAAAGAACTATGCAACAGAATCGGCACTTACGTGAATACTTCCGTTTTGATTTCAAATGGATTTTGAGACGTGAGTGAATGCTATGAGTATGTGTGTTGGGAAATGAGACCACACAAGCGCTTTAAGATACATGTGATGGCAGGGTTGCAGGGGTCCTGCACAACATTTGCCACTGACCGATGCTGTGATAACTCCAGCCACAGTCTTTCACCCACCTTCAATTCTGAGCTCTGCTGAAGTTTCAAGGTCTTCGTATTTGCAGGTGTACTGACCCTGGTCCTCTGCTCGAACATCTGCAATGATCAGCTTATGGACTTTGTGCTCCACTTCTGTTTTATATCTACCTTGGGGTTTAAGGATTCTGCCATTTCTGAACCATTCGGACTTTACATTTGGCACAGAAAACTGGCAAGTCATGGTACAAGTCTGGCCTTCTTTCAAAGTAACATCCTGAAGATGCCGTTCCCAGGCAGGCTCTGTGGGTATGATACAATATACATTTTGTACGATATCACATGTGATGTACTCAGTAGTAAATTCATCTCACAAGTTTTTTAAAAAATAATAAAACTCTTTTTCCTTACCAATTACAGTTAGTTTAGCACTAGCGATGTGTGGACCACACACCAATCTATAATTGCCCTGATCTTTAAGTTGACAGTTTTTGACTCTGAGGGTATGTTGATCACCATCAATGCTTATTTCAAATTTATCACTGGGTTCCAGTTTTTCAGTCCCTTTGTACCATGAAAGCTTGATTTCTGGATAATTAATCTTAATGTCAATTTCAAACACAGCATCATTATCTTTCAAAACTGTCTGATTTTCAATGTCCTTGATCAAAGTGACAGGCTAGGAGAATAAAGAATTAAAATGCATTAGTCACTCCTTCCCTTGTAATTCCCAATAATAATTTCTTCATTTTGTGATCAGCATAATTCATTTTACCTCTGTCTGTGACAGCCTTTGCTGAATAAATGATACAAGTTCCTCAAATTCCTTTTCTTCCTTCTCTGACTTCTCTATTTCCTCAATTTCCTAGGGAGGAAAAAAAGCATAAGTATTACATATGGAATAAAATTTGAATTAGAGGACGAATGATTATATTTAACCTCCATTTTTGATGCTGCTTAGGTTATATTAACTATCTTATACAACTGTAGGGTTCTGGAAACTCAAAAGGCGTATGTTAGACGTTTCAAGTGTGAATTTTTAAAGATGATACTATATATAAAAGATCATACCAATCTATGTGTCTCTTCTACTTGACTTTGCTTTAGCATTTCAAATGCTTGAAGAAGACCCCGGAAGTCAGTGATTCCATACATGCGGGCATATTTTTCATATTCTTTTGGATCAATATTTTTGAGAAGTTCCAGGATATCAATTTCCTCTTCTTCCCCAGCTCCTTTCTTTAAGGCTGGAGTCCTAAATGAAATAAGAAATAAACGTGAATCACCTGTCTTCTACTTATTTTGAATTGTCTATCATCATTCAAAGATTATAAATGTAATAAAATTTTTTCCACAAAGGAATAGTTTTGTGTCCTTTATTTAAGAACTACTAATTTTACCATGTTAACTGTGAAACAAACAAACAAACAAAATTGTGGGTTTGGAGGTGGAGTGGATTAAGATCAGACTATAGTCACAAAGTATGGAATTTTGATCAAAGAGTTTAAGAAAGGATAACAAAAATATTTTTGTAAGCTTTACAACAAAAGAGGCTAATGAAAGAATTATAAGGAAAAATAATAATAGCCATGGAAAGCATCAATAAAGAATACATATATCATGAGGAAAATATGTAGAAATTAAATGTTGATTAATTGATTAACAGTGATGTTCAAACATAATTGGTTTTGAAATTATTGGCAATTATGGAAAATGTTTAAAATGGTTGATCTAGAAAGCCATTCAGAGCAAGAGAAATTACATGTAGAAACAAAAATTTCATGCCTAGACACACAGGTTTCTCTACAGGCCATTTCCTTTGTTCAAAATTTTAATAAAAATTCACCTCATTCTCAAAATTTTCTCAAGATTATTCAGAAATTGATGTTAATGCACCACTAACTTCCACTCAAATACTGTGTATTTGCTTATCTGTTTCTGTTAAAATGTCTATATGCTAATGTTCTTTCACAATCTGAATCTTGGAGGGGATGGTCCATGAATGGAACATTACCGTGCATGGTACTTTATTGAACTTACTTTTTCAGCATTGCTCTAAGATCTCCTTCAATTTTCTCTTGTTGCTTCCTTTCATCCACCTGTAGATTAACATTACTTTCAATTTCACCATGCTTGTTAAATGCGACACATCGGTATAATCCAGAATCGGTTTTTGTGGTGCCTCTGATCTCCAGCTTTGCTTCACCATCTTTCTGGTGGATAAAAATTCGACCTCCTTGGCTCAGTTGTCGCCACTTCCCTTTTGTCCACTTAACATTTGGAACTGGATCACCTCCAACTTTCGCAATGAATGTTGCAGTGGTTTCTAAGGAACAATGAAAACAAATCAATAAAAATTTAATTTTCCAAAACCAGTTTTTCTGAAATGAAATCAGCAGTAAAATGTACAAGACAGATGAAGATGTAATTTTCATGAAGTACTTACTTTCTACAACTCTCATACTCTGAGGTTCTGATATGAAGAAGAGTTTTCCATCTACTGCTGCTTTCTTAGCTGCTGGGACGGCAGCTGGTTTGTCTAAAACAATACGTTTATATGTTTTTTAAAAAAATCACAATTACCTTCAAATTGTAATAAATAATTTCCTTTGAAAAACAGGCTTTAAGAATATGGCAATGTTACAAATATTACACACTCTATATGAGAGTGGACTATAGAAGACAAAGCAGTTTCATAGACATTTATAACTAGTTGTAGCTATTACATGCAGATTGAACTGCAATCACATTAATCGCATCAAGTTTTATATTTCTCAACTTGGTTTTATTATATAGATTTCCTTTAGGGATACGATATCAGGCTACCTTATGTCACATTATTACAGGATCATTTTTGGAACTCCACTTAGTTACATCCTTTTGGATATGGTGAAAAAAAGGTCAAGAAGTGTGATGGTGAACTTGGGGTACTTTCAGAAAATTTCTGTGGAAATTATTGCCACTAAATCACCTAATATTTCAATTATAATAAGGAGACTATAAATTGCCAATGAGCAGTAACTGATAATTCTAAAAATCTAATTCCATTCTTACTTAAACTGTAATAAGCAAATAAGCAAATAAACACAAGCAGTTGAGTTAATCCAAATAATAGTTTTGAGGTGTCTGTACCTTTAATGGTCACTTTTGATTTGCAAGTGTCACTTCCAGCCACGTTTGAAGCTTTACACACATAATCTCCCGCATCTGCTTTAGACACATCCTTGAGTTCCAGCACAGCAGTCCCATTAGCAAAGCTGAAGCTGCATCTGTCTGAGGGCTTTATTTCCCTGCCAGCCTTCAACCACTGGATCCTGATCGGTTCTGATCCCTGGACGTGGCAGCTAAGCTGCACGAATTCTCCTTCACTAACTGTTACTGGAGTAGGGTGCTGATCAAACACAGGTGGCTTCTTAGGTGCTAGAATTAGAAAGGGATTTTCATGAGGAACATAAAAACAAAAAAATATTAAACTCCAGAAAAGAAACAAGTTTTGCCTCTAACAGGTAGCACTGGTTGCTATAATAGAACTGAATCATGTGCCTTTGTCTCTGAAAGCAATAGTTACACGTGTTGGATTTTATAAATAGAAAAAGGTTTAAAAACAAGCAAAGAACAGATGCCATGCTGCCCATGAATTACCCAAGCATCTGTGTTTTGCAAACATTAGGCACTGCAAACACTGCACTGGCCGTTCCTATAAATTTCGATGTCATATAGCACACCGTTGATTCTCTCAAACCTGCATGCAGCTGTATTTTCACTGAACCCTAAAAACGAAGGGCCTGTTGGAGAACTCTGCTCATGATATACAATGTTTGCTGCCCTCTGGGAAAGAAAGCCAACATTTGAGTAACCATGAGCCCACATGTTAATATGTGATTTTCTCTTAGGATCATCTTTAGCTATTATATGCAGCTACAGTAGCATTTAAAATCCAACCTTTGCCCAAAGGAATGAGGCGTTGAAGCTCAGTGCTCAAATGAAAACCCGTGAAGAAGATATCAGTAACATGATGGGAAGGCCATGTATAGCTTGGTGTTATGTAATGATTTTATTGAATGGTTCTGAGACCTACATATAAGGAAAATAAGCAATATTCATGATTGCAAAGTTGAAAACTTCTGATATCTATTCATTTTTAAACTCTATGGATAAAAAGCCTCAGAATTCTATAGAAAGTATTTATCTACTCAATGTAAAACCAACATGAATGGTTAAGCATTCATTCTTCATTTAACTAAATGTTTTAAAATTCAAACGCATTTAAGTACTATTGAGTGATGAAATTAGAATTATAAAAAGTTAACTCAATGATATTAGCTTATTAGTAATATTAATCTATTGATGATATTAACCTACTGTCTGTGCACCCTGACATGGCCAGCTAGATCATCAGAGTTGGTAATTAACTCCCAGTTGTTCAAGGAAGTTAGACTGTAAAGTGATTTTGATGAACTGCCTCATAATTATATGGATGAAACAAATGGGACCTAATGAAACTTAAAAGCTTTTGCACAGCAAAGGAAGACATAAACAAGATGAAAAGACAACCCTCAGAATGGGAGAAAATATTTGTAAATGAACCAACTGACAAAGGATTAATCTCCAAAATTTACAAGCAGCTCATGCAGCTCAATATCAAAAAAACAAAGAACCCAATCCAAAAATGGGCAGAAGACCTAAATAGATATTTCTCCAAAGAAGATATACAGATTGCCAACAAACACATGAAAGGATGCTCAACATCACTAATCATTAGAGAAATGCAAATCAAAACTACAGTGAGGTATCACCTCACACCAGTCAGAATGGCCATCATCAAAAAATCTACAAACAATAAATGCTGGAGAGGGTGTGGAGAAAAGGGAACCCTCTTGTACTGTTGGTGGGAATGTAAATTGATACAGCCACTATGGAGAACAGTATGGAGGTTCCTTAAAAAGCTAAAAATAGAACTACCATACGACCCAGCAATCCCACTCCTGGGCATATACCCTGAGAAAACCATAATTCAAAAAGAGTCATGTACCAAAATGTTCATTGCAGCACTATTTACTATAGCCAGGACATGGAAGCAACCTACGTGTCCATCGACAGATGAATGGATAAAGAAGATGTGGCACATATATACAATGGAATATTACTCAGCCATAAAAAGAAACGAAATTGAGTTATTTGTAGTGAGGTGGATGGACCTAGAGACTGTCATACAGAGTGAAGTAAGTCAGAAAGAGAAAAACAAATACCATATGCTAACACATATATATGGAATCTAAAAAAAAAAAAGTTCTGACAAACCTAGGGGCAGGACGGGAATAAAGACGCAGACATAGAGAATGGACTTGAGGACACGGGGAGGGAGAAGGGTAAGCTGGGACGAAGTGAGAGTGGCAAGGACATATACACACTACCAAACGTAAAATAGATAGCTAGTGGGAAGCAGCTGCATAGCACAGGGAGGTCAGCTCAGTGCTTTGTGACCACCTAGAGGGCTGGGATAGGGAGGGTGGGAGGGAGACACAAGAGGGAGGAGATATGAGGATATATATATATGTGTATAGCTGATTCACTTTGTTATACAGCAGAAACTAACACACCATTGTAAAGCAATTATACTCCAATAAAGATGTTAAGAAAAAGAAAAAGAAAAAAAAGTTATATGGATGAAGCCATTATGGTTAGAGGATCAGATTGAGAAGATCTCCTTAAACAATACAGTCTATTTCTTTGCCTCAAGCTATGACTGTGTATTCATAATGATATGCAACATCTTTCCACCCATTTTTTTTTCTTTCTGAGCAAATTTTACACTTTTGTATGAGGTTAATATTCATTTATAGGCTAAAAGCTTTGGGCAATATATGTCAGACAATAATCCTTTAGAAATATCCTTAGAAAAGAGAATGTTTCAGAATGTGATAGAACTCATAATAAGCAAAGGTAATGCAATATTCAATGATGAAAATTTTTAAAAATTTCAAAACAAATGTGCCTCATAAAAATTTATATGTCACTTATGTATGAATTTCAAAGTAGACTTAGACTTCTAACTACCTGAGAGAATTTCGAGATGTGATTTACAAGCTAAGGTACAGTCCATTTATTATATGACACCTACTTTCCTGGGCCACATAATTAAGTTACAACTAATGTATATTTTTTAGTAAACATATGTGGAATTGTGGCGAGCCAATTAAATAATATATATTCACATCTGTTATAACTTACTTGGTCGAGATGTCAGAAGAAACACACATGGCTGTCTAATAAGGCAGTAAAGAAAAACACATCATGCCAGGGGCTCTGAAGGTGACTTACCTTTGATGACGACTGAAGATGTACACAGAGCAGAGCCTGCATCATTCCACACTTTGCACGTGTACAAACCAGCGTCGTCCATGCTTGCCTTCTTGACTTGCAGCAGAAGTGTGTTGTTCTTGAATGTGATTTCACAGTTAGACGTTGGATGGATCGCTACGTTATTTTTGTACCAAGCGACAGAAATAGGCTGGGAACCAGCAACACGGCCCTCGAGTTTGAAAGAGTTCCTTTCTGTTTCTTCTACTGTCTCCGAGAGTTTTTTAGTGAAACTTGGTGGAATTAGCCGCTCTGTAAGAAAGTTCAAGGATATATGAAGTGGAATCCAGAAGTAGGTTACTAATAGGAGGCTTTTCAAGAAAGAAAAGTCATATTTTAAGTTCAAAGTCAAGGCTGACCAACTGAATACACCATATCAGTGTAATGTTCCTAAACATTTTGGCCTCTTTCCACAAGCTTATTTTATTTTTAAATTAAAACAATTTTTTTATTTTACATTGGCATATAGTTGATTTACAATATTGTGTTTTTTTTCTTTTATTTTCACAAGCTTATTTTAAACTGTTCTCTGATTTATGGGATAGATGATAAGAATAACTTATGGTCATTTACAGAACCAGGTATTTGTAAAAAAAAAAAGAAAAAAGGGGGGGAAGGAGTGGTCTTAGGGTTATGTAGGATATATAAAAACTTAGAGAAATACAGATTTTAAAAGATCACCTTTTCTCTAGAGAAACTTATTTCTTCTGAAACATTTTTATGTCAGTGGTTTAAAAATGTGCTAAATTTCATCTGTCCTAATAAAACCGCACCCTTAGGATATGATATACAAAGATACCTTTTATATTGAGCTGAGCCATGCAGGAGTCCTCTCCCACTTCATTGACAGCATAGCACGTATACTGTCCAGAGTCTCCTTTGTCTACTTTCAGGATTGTCAGGTGGGCACTGTTTTCCAGATAACTAATCTGATAGTTTCCGCCACTTTGGATCTGTCTGTTGTCTTTGGCCCAGGTGACCTTTATTGGTTGTGTCCCAGTCACATGGCACTCAAAGTCCGCACTGTCTCCCACCACAGCATCCACAGGGGCAAGAGGGATGTCAAAGAAGGGCGGGTTCTTCCCCTCTGAGAGGAGAGCAGAAAGACATGGTTTCAGGCTCCATACCTGACCATCCCAGTTCACACAAATCATCCTCCTCTAATTTCAAATTTGGTTATAAAAAATTTAACTACAGAAATAGAAATTTAAGAATCCACACACCTGTGAGAATGAGTCTGGCACTGGAAGAAGCAGAACCTATAGGATTTGTAGCTGTGCAAGAATACTGGCCTGCAAAACTCCGATCTGTTTGAAAAATATTGAGAGTGGCTACATTATCTAAAAATGATGTTTGTACATTGGGGCCGTCTTTCAACGGCTTGCCATCTTTAAACCAAGACACCGAGATAGGTTCTGATCCACTGACAGCACACTCAAAAACAACTGGCAGCCCGACCATTTCTTGAACATCTCTCAACTGTCGAGAAAACGACGGTGGAAGTTTTTCCTCTGTAGGAATAGAATTAAAGTAATGAATACTTCTGGACATTTTGAATTTACTGAATAGTCTTCTCACAATTATTGTTATATAAATAATGGGATTCCTATAAAAATATCAGGAGGTATTCACATATCCTGAATTAACTTGGACTCAAAGAAAAGCAGGTAAATTTTTGGAGCAAAAGTTTTACTTTGATGCCACGCTGACGCATGGTAGGTGTAAAAATATGTAAGCCAGCAGAGAAACTGATTGGCTTAAGGTACATCTCTGGCATGTAGCAGATTTTCTTACTTTTTAAGACTGCTTTCTAGCAATCTGCATGAGACACCCATGGGTGGAATTTAAAAAAATATGGTTACTCATTTTTCTGAAAGATTTAATTATAGAGACAAATGATGACATGATCCTTCCAACTGAAGATTAGTCATTTTATCTCTCTCTGTAAAGGTGATCAAAAAAGAGAAACTGCTAATTTGTAGGCAGAACTACTTAAGAAGAAAGTTTTGCATTTGGGAAGATTTTTCCTAAAAAGAAGACCCTCGCCAGATATTTTAAATCTTGTTCAAAAGAAACACATTCATTCACTTAAAAAATATTGCAATCACCTTGAACAGTCAGGAAAGTTGATGAAGAAACTTCTCCCACACTGTTTTCAGCCCTGCAGATATATTCTCCACTGTCATTACTATCAACCTGGTTGAAAACCAGTGTAGCAACATTGTTCTTAAAATGCATTTTGTAGGTAGTCGTGGGTCTCAATTTCGTATCTCCTTTATACCAGGACACCCCAATTTCAGGGGTCCCAGCAAGTTGGCATTGCAAAGAGGCAGAATCTCCAATGGTCACCTTCACAGGCTCCAACTGCTTGACAAAATATGGTGGTTCTGCAGCCAAGAGAGATAACCAGTCATGAAGGAGACATGCCAGGATGGTTATTTGTATATAAAGATACGAATGTGCAATCATAACACACCTAGTATCAGGATTTGTGCTGAACAGGAGTCTTTCCCGGAAGCGTTTTCAATGTAGCAGTTGTACTGTCCTGCATCCTCCACTGTGCTGCTTGGAATTTCCAGGATTGCAGATTTTTCAGTTGTGGTTATATGACACCTCTGAGAAGGAGTTATATTTGTGCCATTTTTCTTCCACGTAACTGAAATGGGAAGAGTTCCAGTATACGTGCCCTCTAGGATCAGGGGTTTTCCTTTCTCCAGGCTGTAATCATTGAGCTTCTTCACAAATTTGGCTGGGGCTGTAGCAGGCAAATTGAAAACATGAAATAAAGCACATACACACACAGATACAGGCACACCTATTACTTCGTGTATATTAATTGTAAAAATGCAGAATGGCAGTCAAACAAACCTTTTACATACAGATGTGTTGTACAAGAAGCTTTGCCAGCTTCATTACTAACGATGCAGGTATATTCTCCACTTTGCGATGTATCTACATCAAACAGCTCCAGTTCAGCAACTGAATCCTCCAAAGACACATTACATCTGTCCCCTGGTACTAGTTCACTGCTACCCTTGAACCAGCTGACACTGAACGGGGGTGTTCCTTTTACAAGGCTTGTGAAAGTTACATTTGCTCCAGTTAAAACATCCATGGGATCAGGTTTCTGAACAAAAGATGGTGGTTCTAAACAAAAAAGCACATACCGGAAAAAGTTTACTACTTTTGAATTCTGATGACAAAAATGTTGAATAAATAATGAAACGCAATTCTATTTCGCTGTTATTTTTAGCTGACCTCTCACAGTCAAAGGAGCACTGCACTCATCAGAACCAGCCACATTAGTAGCTATACATGTGTAGTCGCCGGTGTCCGAGTCTTCCAGCATGTTCACAGTTAAGGCACAAGTGTTATCCGTCAGGGTGGTCTGGTACTTCCTTCCACTGCTGATCTCGTTTCCTTCATGGAACCAGGAGACGGAGATTGGAGGTGACCCATAGACTTTACACTCCATTACCACTGAGGAACCAGACAGACCATTTGTCTCTTTCAATTTTCTTGTGAATGAAGGAGGCACAATTCGGTCTGAATGTGATAAAAATCAAACAAACAAGAACATCAGTTATAAAATGATTTGAAGAGAGAATTATTGTCTTTTTGATGGAATATGCCTAGATCCATTTGGCTCTTCTGTGAGGATATCACAGAGTTCCCAGTGGGGTCACACCATGGAAAGCCTTGAGAATCAGTGGACAAGACGTGCTAGTTGACTTATTAGGAATTTTGGTCTCTCTTTGCTGTGAATCATTATGTGGAGAATTACTCCAGCATAAGTGACAGTAGAAGACTACATATCCTTATTCCTTATCCAGGGATTAAGTGTTACTCCTACCACCCTGAATTGTGGGAATTCCTCCAAAAGAAAGGGATAGAACTTTTGGACTTGGTTTTCTTCTAACTCTATAGGTCTATTACCTCTGATTTTGCTGATTCAGAGGATGTCAGACTCATGTCACGCTGTAGAATGTGGAGTTTCTTATACACACGTATGTAAACCAGGAACTATACTATAGTAACATTGAAACAAAAGCCCAACCAACCAACCTGAAACATGAACTGAGGCTGTGCAGCTGTCTTTGCCCACTGGGTTTTGCACCTCAAAACTGTACACCCCACTGTCACTGGGGGCCACGTTAATAATCTTAAGGCCAGATATTTTGTTGAAGAAGCTGATTTTGTATTTGCTATCACTTGTCAGCTCTTTTGCATCCTTAAACCACTTAGTAGTGAGTTCGGGTGTGCCAGTGACCATGCACTCCAAGGTACAGGTGTCTCCCGTGGTCACTTTTATGGATTCTGGCTTTTCGACAATTGCTGCAGGCTCTGGAACGAGATGTAAATTGTTTTCAAATGTTAAAATCACATTGAAAAACTAAAGAAGACATGAGTACTGGTAAGCGTGTGCCTTCTATTCATGATGACATTCTATCTGCACTAACCAAGGATGGACACCGTGGCGAAGCACTCTTGCATTCCGGCATCGTTTTTGATCTGACAGGTGTATTTCCCGGCATTGGCTGTTTCCACTCTTGAAAACTGGAGGGTTGCAATGTTTTCTGAATAAGAGATCCATATATTGTCACTTTCTCTGACCATCTCCCCCTTGTCTTTGAACCACACCACGGAAATGGGCTCAGCGCCTTCAATAGCAGCCTGAAGCTGAACTTCTTCACCAACAACGGCAGAAATGTCACTGGGCTTCTTCACAAATCTTGGTGGTGCTGATGAAAAAGAGGCAAAATCAGGGATTTAAAATGTGTGGGGCTATGCGTATTTCCCTCAAAGCTATGAATGCTAGGAATCAAACTGGTGATCATGTGTTGTTTCTATTTCTTAAAGAAGAGGCATTTTTGGTGAATGGGAGCAGAGGTGCATTAGAGTTTGTACTAAGCAGAAAGAGTCGAACATCTTGGCCTCTCTAGCTTTCTAAATCCAATCAAAACCTACTGGGAAAATTGTCTAAAAGGGTAATTACTAGGATTTAGAAATGGGATGCGCACTAACTATAAAAGGATTTAGAAAGGAGAGAGGGGAAAAGTACAAGACAGCTAGCGGTAAAGGATGGGGCAAGAGCTGAGGGGCCAACAGGGTATTAAAGTTAGAAGGAAAACTGTAAGCAGAAGAGAATGGAGTCACTCTAACCTTTCAGAGTGATGGAACCAACACAGGTGTCTCCCCCCACGTCGTTCGTGGCTTTACACTGATATTCCCCAACGTCTGCAGCACTGACGCTCAGGATGTGAATACTCGTCAGGAAGTTCTCAGACATTATCTTGTACTTCTTGCCACTCCTAAGTTCTCTCTTGTCTTTATGCCAAGTAACTTGAAACGGGGGGGTGCCCTGAAGCTCACATTCAAGGTGAACATCAGCTCCTTCCAGTGTCTCAACGGGACGAGGCTTTTTGCGGAAAACGGGTGGTTCTAAAATTAGGAAAAAAGGAACATTAGGATGTGTTCTGTAACTATGTAGTTACAAGTAAGAATCAGTTTTCCATTCCACCATAGAGAGAGAACACTACACTCGATTTTCTATTGTGTCCTTTAAAATTTTTAGAACCTCGACGGAGAGTCAAACAGGGAATTGAGAGGACAACTAGGAGGAAGTTAACGTGAAAAACATGAAAGAAGGGTAGGAGCTGACCTTTAACTTTTAAGGTGGTGCTGCTGCTTGCTCTGCCCGCTGCGTTGCAGGCCTCGCACGTGTAGTCTCCGCTGTCTTCTACACTGAGAGCGTGCATTTCCAATACCGCCACCGAGTCATGGAATGACATTCTGAATTTACTGCTCTCTTGAATTTCAGTCTCGTCCTTATACCATAAAACTTTGATTTCTGGAGACCCTCCTACTTTACATTCATATCTTGTAGATTCATCTTGTTTCATGATTCTTGAAGGTTCTAGCTTCTTAATGAACCTGGGGGGTTCTATGGAAGCAAGACAGAAAACACAAGGGAAGAGAAGGGAAGACACGTATAATTCAGGATGAAGTGAAAAATCAAACAGAGAGGTCTTTAGCTCTGGAAAACAAATTTATTTGCTGCAGTTCAAGGAAGAATAGTTAGGTGAAACTTAACTAGAAAATTCCTATAAAATATATTTATTTTTGTAAGCACCCACATCAAATATTACTGCAAAAGGAAAGAGGAAGAGACATTTATTCCTTTTGTGCAATCCTCCTACCAGCAAAAGAATCACTTTGTGCAAGATCACAGTCAGAGTGTGTATCTGTTGGTGAAATCACACTACGGTTTACAGGGATTTGAGAGAGTTTGATTACTTTCTTGTACGTGAACCAGTGCAGGACAGTCTATTTCCTGTGGCTGCAAAGATATCAGTTATGTACCATGAAGAGTCAGAGTAGCAAAATTGGGTTAGATATCTTAATATTTTAAAGTGCTATTTTCTCTTATAGGCCTTAAATAGATATTTCTTCAACCTTCATAATATCCCTTTGAAGTGGGGAGAGCGATCGCTTTCTTCATTAACTGAATCAAAAAATTCAAGTTTAGGGAGATAAAAATAATTAGCGATATATCACAGAGCACGTGGGCTGCTAAATCTAACTCTGTTTTAATTTGAAGTTATTTATAAACTATCACCATTAAAACCCTTAAAATGCTCTCATGGGTTAGACCAGCAGCTCATTGAGTTAAATGTTTGATTTCTGACCACAGCAGCCTTGAACATGCTACAGAGAGACATGGTTGCCTTCCATGATGTCAGATATTGATGTACTCCCCAGTCCCCTGGCTTCCATTGTTATTTAAGTGGAGCTAGTAGAGGAAAAGAAGTTGACACAATCTGACTCTTCTTGAAGGGCTTGATAGTTTGGGGCTCTGCTAGCCCCTCGAGGAACAAAATCCATTAATTTATAAACTAATGTGGAAAGTAAGTCATTCGAGACAACTTCCTTTTATTGTCCTAAGATAATTTCTTTCAAACTTGGGTTTTCTTGCAATTTCAGCCTTTGAAAATGGACCTTCAGTCCATGTTTGACCAGTTTTATATTTTTTTAAATAAACATTATAAAAACTTGCTCCCACTTAGAAGACCCTGGATCTATTCAATCACTTCCAATTCCTAGACCATAGTCCTAAACGTATCTTTCAAGCACACGCTTTCTCCTATATTTTCAGATGTTGAAATGAGACCTTACTATTTCACTTGAACAAGTACCTTGTACACCCAGATGAGCAGAACAAGAGTCTTTTCCAGCGACGTTGCTTGCATAGCAGGTGTATTGCCCAGCATCAACTTTGCCTACTTTGAGAACCGTCAGAGTGGCAGTATTTTCAACCAAAGTCATCTTGTAGTTGCCTCCAGGGCGAATCTCTCGGTTATCTTTGGCCCAAGTGATCTTGATTGGTGCAGTTCCAGTTATGTGACATTTAAAAGAACCACTTTCTCCAAGAGCAAGATCTACTGACACAGGCTTTAGATCAAAGAAAGGAGGCACTTCATGGTCTGAAAAGAATGAAGACCAACATGGTGACTTCAGTTTTCATGCTCCCAGACATGGAGCAGAAACTAAGTGGCACCAGACCTTTGGTGGCCCGGAGCAGTGAAACTGCTTTATGATGAAGAGGGTAATGTGATGAGCTACCCACCTAAGAGGATGAGCTTCGCACTGGATGAAGCTGTCCCAAGAGGATTAGAAGCAGAGCAATTGTACTGACCAACATGGCTCTGGTCAGTTTGCAAAATCTGAAGAGTTGCTACATTATGAACAAAAGATGTTTGCAAATTAGCATCGTCTTTCAAAAGCACCCCATCTTTGTACCAAGACACTTGAAGAGGTTCTGAGCCATTGATGCGACATTCAAATGCAACTGGGAAGCCAAGGGTCTCCTGAACATCCTTCAGTTTTCTTGCAAAGGAAGGTGGAAGTTTGCGCTCTGGAAGGGAGTCACAGACAATCCTTATTTACAAGAGAGAAAACACCCGCAGCATACTTCAACCCATTAACCTTGTGACGTTTTTAAGAAAGTGGATCTGTCAACACACAGCAAGACTTGTTAGGAGAACGATCATCACCTTTGATAACGAGCACAGCTGAGGAAGCCACTGCCCCCACGCTGTTTTCAGCCTTGCACGTGTATTCTCCCACGTCACTGGGATCCACTTTGTTGATTACTAAGGAGGCGACATTATTTCTGAATTGCATTTTATACGCAGGAGCCGATCGTAGCTTTGTGTGTTCTTTATACCAAGAAATTCTAATTTCTGGGGTTCCATCCACTTTACACTGTAAAGTTACAGGTTCTCCGATGGCTGCTTCCACGTGTTCCAGAGGCTCAATAAAATAAGGTGGTTCTGAGGTAGAAAGGATGGTAATCAATCAATCATACTAGCTAAAAGAGGATGTATTAAAAGAAAGAAAAGAGAGCAATAAGAAGAGGTAACTGTCAACATACCTAAGACAGATACCAGCGCTTCACAAATATCTTGACCGGCCTCATTTTCTATGAGGCAACTGTATTGTGCATAATCCTCTATTGTGCTATCAAGAATTTCTAGGATCGTAGATTTTTCCGTCATGGTAATGCTGCAATTCCGAGATTGTGTAAGGGGGAACTCATTCTTCATCCAGCTCACCGAGATGGGAGGTGTGCCGGTAAACGTGGCCTCGAGAACGATGGGGTTTCCTGTCTCGACGCTGAAATCAGCCAATCTTTTCACAAAGGTGGCTGGTTCTATAAGGAGAAAACAGCAGGGCAGAAGTGGCATCTTCAAATAAAGAATCAGAAAAGAATGCTAAAGATACATGTTTTGGAGAAAAGAGCAAACCTTTCACAAAAAGATGCGTGGTACAGGAAGCACTGCCAGCGTCGTTAGCCACGAGGCAAGAATATTCCCCGCTTTGCAATGGCTCCACCTCAAACAATTCCAGTTCTGTGACAAAATCTTCCAGAGAGATGTTGCATGACTCCCCTGACACCAGTTCCCTGCTGCCTTTAAACCATTTGACCTTGAAAGGCGGGGTGCCTCTAATGACACTGGTGAATGTGAGGCTCATTCCAGGGAGAACTTCCAAAGAATCAGGGGCTTGTTCAAAAGATGGTGGTTCTAGATACCCCAGGAGTGGGGGAGATCAAGAGAAAAAAGAAATCCAATTGAGCAGTGCTTTTGCTCCTTGAAGAAAAGGGAATTAAGACTACACATGAGGGCTTCCCGGGTGGCGCAGTGGTTGAGAATCTGCCTGCCAATGCAGGCCACACGGGTTTGAGCCCTGGTCTGGGAAGATCCCACATGCCGTGGAGCAACTAGGCCCGTGAGCCACAACTACTGAGCTTGTGCATCTGGAGCCTGTGCTCCACAACAAGAGAGGCCAGGATAGTGAGAGGCCCGCACACCATGACGAAGAGTGGCCCCCGCTTGCCACAACTAGAGAAAGCCCTCGCACAGAAACGAAGACCCAACACAGTCAAAAATAATAAATAAATTAATAATAATAAAAAAGACTACACACGAAGTAATGAGGTGGATAGACCTAGAGTCTGCCATACAGAGTGAAGTAAGGCAGAAAGAGAAAGACAAATACCTTATGCTAACACATATATATGGAATTTAAGGGAAAAAAATGTCATGAAGAACCTAGGGGTAAGACAGGAATAAAGACACAGACCTACTGGAGAACGGACTTGAGGATATGGGGGGGGGGAAGGGTGAACTGTGACAAAGCGAGAGAGAGGCATGGACATATATACACTACCAAACGTAAGGTACATAGCTAGTGGGAAGCATCCACATAGCACAGGGATATCAGCTCAGTGCTTTGTGACCGCCTGGAGGGGTGGGATAAGGAGGGTGGGAGGGAGGGAGACGCAAGAGGGAAGAGATATGGGAACATATGTAAATGTATAACTGATTCACTTTGTTATAAAGCAGAAACTAACACACCATTGTAAAGCAATTATACCCCAATAAAGATGTTAAAAAACAAACAAACAAACAAAAAAAGACTACACACGAAGACAAAATAAAGAAATCCCCTGTGAGGCAGTCACTAAGTCAAGCAGCAGCCTGGTGCCTGTGCACTGACCTTGGACAGTCAGGACGGCCGAGCATTCGTCTGACCCAGCCACGTTGGTGGCCACGCACGTGTACGTGCCTGTATCAGAGGGCTCCAAGAAGCTCAGATTCAAAGTACAGACGTTTTCTGAAAAGCTGGACTGGCATTTAGGCCCACTAACGATCTCATTTCCATCCTGAAACCAGCCCACGGAGATGGGCGCGGAGCCGGAGACTCTGCACTCCAAAACCGCCGAGGCCCCCAGGATGGCGTTGGTGTCCTTCAACTTGCGGATGAAGGAAGGAGTCACGACTCGATCTACGTGGAGAAGGGTAGTTTTCCGTTGAAAGAGAAGCCTTATTTTCTACCCCAGGAAAAAGGGTATATTCACAAAAACCTCATACTACTCACCCGAAACATGGACAGACACAGTGCAGTTACTTTTACCAACACTGTTTTTCACTTCAAAGCTATATAACCCCTTGTCATTCATTTCTGCACAAGGGATTTTAAGTGAAGCCACTTTGTTGATGAATGTGATGTGATGTTTGCTGTCTGCAGATAATTCTCTCCCATCTTTGAACCACTTGGCTGAAAGTTCTGGTGTCCCAGCCACTGCACACTCTAATGCAAAAGGATTTCCGGTAGTGACAGTCATGGGTTCTGGTTTCTCTATGATTCTGGCTGGTTCTGAAAGAAGTATATTGCATTGAACACAAAGTCTTCTTTCAAACTAAGAGTGTAATCAGTATATTATTGGCTAAGAGTAATATGTGCAGGCAATGATCATGGGTCAATCAACCTGATTTTTTTCTCAGGCTGTACTTTGTTACTAACCTAGGACAGTCAAGACTGCTGAACACTCTCTCATTCCGGCATCGTTTCTGATCTGGCACACATATTTTCCAGAGTTAGATGCTTCTGGGCTTCCAAGTTGGAGTGTTGCAACGTTATCAATGAATGAAATCCTAGTGTTTTCACTCTCTCTGATAATGTCACCTTTATCTTTCAGCCAGACGACAGCAATGGGCTGGAAGCCTTCCACTACGGCCCGTAACTCAACGGCATCCCCAGCGAGGGTTGAGGTGTCACTTAGCTTCTTCACAAACCGTGGGGGTTCTAATGAAAGAAATTTGTGGTTAGAGAAAAAAGATGAGAATCACAGCCACATACATTATTGGTCAAGCAAGAAAAGATGAAAGCAAGAGATAAATATTTTTGTGCCCACGGATACAAACCTTTGAACTTGACAGTGCAAACACACGTGTCACTTCCCACCTCATTAGCAGCTTTGCAGTGATATTCTCCTACATCGGCAGCTTCCAGATTAAGGATGTGGAGACTTGTATCAAAATTTTTCGAAGTGATTTTAAATTTCTTGCTGCTCCGAACTTGCTTGCGATCTTTAACCCACACCACTTCAAATGGGGGGGTTCCCGAAATTTCACATTGGAAGATAACATCAGAACCTTTAAGGGCTCCTACTGGAGAAGGCTTCTGGGTGAAAACAGGAGGTGCTACCAGAAGAAAAGAAGATAAGCAATGAGAGCATTTGCCTAATGAAAGGGAAAAAATATTTTAGAGTCTAAATCGTTGAGTGCCCGGTGTGACCATATGACAGTATACCAACATAAGAAATGACTAGTCATAAAAACTAGTTTAAGAATTGCAAGCAAATCCCCTTAACTAGCCTTTTTATTTTGGAGCTCAGAACATTGCTGAGAAAGAATCCAGATCAGAGGAGAAGGAAGAAAGAAAGCAGCTTAGCATGTCTAACCTTTAATCGTCAGGGCTGTGCTGCAGCTGGCGTCCCCAACACCATTATGGGCTTCACAGATATAGTCCCCACTATCCTCTGTGCTGGCTTCATTGATGGTGAGTGATGCCACAGAATCCATGAATGACATGTTGTATTTCCAACTTTCATGAAGTTCACCGTCATTTCGGAACCACAAAACTTTGATTTCCGGGGAACCGCTTATTTTACATTCCAGTTTGATGGATTCTCCCTGCTTTGCAACTTTTGAAGCTTCTAATTTCTTAACAAACTTTGGAGGTTCTAGTAAGTCAAAGGAAAAAAACAGCTTACGTTTGTAGCTGAAGAGTCCATAAATACATTTTTAATCTGGTTTATTAGTAAGAATATATGTACTTTCTGAGAGTTCTGTGGTAAAATATATTTATCTTTTCTATTAAATAAACTTTTAATATTTTTAATAGAGAATTTAATTGGCAAGTTAATCTTTGTAGTTTGGATATGGAAACTAAAACATGTAAGTTAATGTATTATAGAGGTATTTGATCAAAATGGTAAGTCAGAATGCCACATAATAGGAAAGAGTGAAAAAAGAGAGAGTTGAAACAACATTTAACAAATTTCAATTAAACAACCCCCTGATAAGACTACTTTTAGAGATACACTAACTTAAAGAACAAAATAAAGAGAAAACAGAACTTCGATGAATGTTGCCTCCACCACTAACATACAAATTCCAACATGATCCAGTTACTTTATCCCGAACATTTACAAACTAAAGAAACTTTTCAAAGAAAATTACACAACATGTGAAAGAACAATATTGGTAAATGCCATGTGAAGATACCTTTTACACTGAGTTGAGCTGAGCACATGTCTTTGCCAACATCGTTGGTTGCTTGGCAAGTATATTGACCAGAGTCTCCTTTGCCTACTTTAAGAATTCTCAAATGGGGAGTGTTTCCCACACATGTAATTGTGTAGTTTCCTCCAGGACGGATTTCCTTGTTATCTTTTGACCAAGTAATTCGCATTGGTTGAGCACCAGTAACATGACACTCAAAGTCAGCACTTTCCCCAGCGATAATATCTATAGATACAGGCTTGATGTCAAAGAAGGGAGATTTCTTAGGTTCTGAAAGATGAGAAGAAAAGGCAACATGGGTTTTTTTTCTCTTTTTTATTGGCCGTTTCTACTTTGACAATGACTAAGAAGTCATGGTTTGCAAAGAGAGAGAGTAACATAGGAACAAACCTCTTGCTGTCAGTCTAGCACTGGAAGACGCTGTTCCAAGTGAATTAGAAGCTGAGCAGGAGTATTGGCCAGAGTGACTCAAGTCTGTTTGCAAAATTTTTAAAGTTGCCACATTATCTACAAATGATGTCTGTAGATTTTCATCATCTCGTAAAAGTACCCCATCTCTATACCAGCACACTTGGATGGGTGCGGAGCCATTCAGTCGACAAGTGAGGGTAACTGGTAACCCAACAGTTTGTTCGATATCCTTCAATTGCCTTGCAAAGGAAGGTGGGCGCTGGGACTCTGTTGGAAGACAAGTAATACTTGAGGCATTAGTAGATGAAATAAAAATTTCCCCATAAAGATAAGAGTGAAGACAAGGAAAAAAGAAACTTCTTAATTTCTAAAATAATATCATCACCTTGAATTCTGAAGACAGCCTTAGAAGAAGCAGTCCCTATACTGTTTTCTGCTTTACATGTGTACTCTCCACTGTCATTGATGTTCACTTTATTAAAAACAAGTGTGGCCACATTGTTTGTAAAATAGGTCCTGTATTCAGGAGTTGACCGTAACTTGGTATCGCCTTTGTACCAAGACACTGTAACTTCTGGTGTCCCAGCAACTTGGCATTGTAAAGAAACCGAATCTCCAACTGATGCCTCCAGAGGCTTCAGTTCCGTAACAAAATAAGGTGGTTCTAGAGAAGAAAGATTCACAGTCAGCAACTGGAATTAAAGAAAAGCACATAAACCATGCCTCATGTTAGACAAATGCCAATCATTTGAGAATAAGAAACACACCTAATGTAGATACCAGAGCTTCACAAACATCCCTTCCTGCCTCGTTTTCAATCTCACAAGAATACTGTCCTGCATCTCCTTTTGTGCTATTCAGAATTTCCAGGATGCAGGTCTTCTCTGTTGTGACTATGTTGCATTTTTCAGATGGTGTAATGTTCACACCAGCCTTTTTCCAGGTAACTGAAATGGGGAGTGTTCCAGTGTAGGTGCTCTCCAGAATGATGGACTTCCCTGGCTCTACAGAGTGATCACTTAATTTCTTCACAAATACAGCTGGTTCTGGGGAGTGACAAAGCACAGCAGTTAAACACAGTGAAAACACAAACAAAGATGTCCCTTAAAAAGTAGGAAGCACAAATGCACTGGAGCAAACCTTTTACAAAGAGACGGGTAGTGCAGGATGTTTGGCCGGCATTGTTAGAAACCACACAGGTATATTCCCCACTCTGAGATGTGTCGACATTAAATAATTCCAGTTCTGCCACGGTGTCTTCAAAATAGATGTTACATCTGTCTCCTTTCACCAGTTCTCTGGCACCTCTGAACCAGCCAACCTTGAACGGAGGTGTTCCTCTAATGACACTTGTGAAGGTGATGTTTTTGCCTGGTAGTACTTCCAAAGGTTCAGGTTCCTTCACAAAAGAGGGTGGTTCTACATAGACAAGGAGGATAATGATAAGATCCTTGTAAGCATCGAATTTAGTTGCAATTTTGAATCAAAAAGAAGAGCACTTTTGAATGTGTGCCAACCTGGATATGTACCCAAAGAGGAACTCATAAGAAAGGGTGTGAGCGTCTAACACTGACCTTGTACAGCCAACACAGCACGGCATTCATCAGACCCAGCGACATTAGCAGCCATGCATGTGTAATTGCCCATGTCCGATGAGTCCAGAGAATTCAGCTGCAACGCGCAGACATTATCTGAAAACGTAGTTTGGTACTTTGCTCCACTGACAATCTTGGTTTTCTCATGAAACCAGGCAACAGAGATAGGCAATGATCCAGCTACTTTGCACTCCAAGATGCAAGATGTACCCAGCACCCCAACTGTATCTTTCAGTCTTCGTGTGAAAGAGGGAGGAACCATTCGGTCTGCATGAGGAGAAGCAAGAGACTCGTGGTTTGAAAGAATAGAAGACACTTGAGAGAAGAAAGCGTGTGAAAGGAATTTGCTTAAGCAATGGGAAGAACATATCCGAACTAACCTGAAACATCAACCACAGCCGTGCAGCTGCTTTTTCCGACATTATTTTGAACCTGGAAAGTGTATGTGCCTGCATCTTGTTTTTCAACGGAGAGAATCTTTAAGGAAGAGATTTTGTTGTAGAAGCTAAATTTGTGTTTTTGACTGCTGGTCAACAGCTTTCCATCCTTGTACCATTCGACTGAGAGTTCAGGAGTGCCAGCCACCTTACACTCCAGAGTGCACGTTTCTCCTGCAGTCACTGTCATCGAACTTGCCTTCTCGACAATGACCGCAGGCTCTGAAATAAAATGTGATAGCCATCTGTCAAAGCCTGTTACCTTTACCTTGTTTCTACTATCAAATTCATTAACACTGTTTCTTCCAATGATATGGATATCTTAGGGCTCCCTCTCTCTCTCTCTCTCTCTCTCTCTCTCTCTAGACCTTAAGAGGTGATTCCATAATTACACACTGTCATGAAATTATATGAGTTATAATTAAGAAATATGTTGGTGCATTAGTTGACTTCCAAAACAATTCAATGTACAAATCAATGTTGATATATACTGATTTGCACTTGACCCTCTCTAGAACAAAGCCTACATGTTGTTATGAATTACTCAGTATTTCTATTCTACTTTAAGGTGCTAAAGACAGTTTTTTGAAAGTTGTTATCCAAACAATGGCAAAATTGAAAATGAATATGCCCAAAGATGAAAGTGCAAGTCGTTCCTATCAAACTTTGATCTTTGGAGTTCTTGTCAGCTTTAACAACTATTACTTTCGGAAAAAATTTCCTTGTGGCATATGCTGGGCTCCCAATTTTTTCATTCTTCAACAAAAGATAGTCATGATTACATCCCCTAACCCATCAAGAAAATAATAAGAGACGGCTCATTTTTGTTAGGCTCACAGACACAGAAAAGAGTGTTTGAAAGGTCCTTTCCCGTAAACCTTTGAAATGGGTGACGACTGACATAGTTCTAGAAATTCAAAACAGGAGACTCTACCAGTATCTCTTAGTAAGTCATCTCAGCGTTTGGCACCTCCTTGTATCAAGGAACTATCGCACCATATTGTACCAACCTAAAACAGTCAACGTGGCCATGTTCTCCCTCATTCCACCATCATTCTTGATTTGGCAGATATACTTCCCAGCATTAGCTGGCTCTGCTTTTGCAAACTGCAGAGTTGCAACATTTTCCACAAATGTAATTCTGATGTTTTCACTTTCTCTAATGACTTCTTCCTTTTCCTTAAGCCACTGGACAGAAATAGGCTGGGTGCCTTCTATAGATGCTTGTAACTCAGCGGGCTCACCAGCTACAACCGTGAGGCTGTTCAGTTTGGAGACAAATCTTGGTGGTTCTGAAGAGGGAAAGATGGATGGAGATTGTTGGAAAGATTGTCGAGATAATGGAAGAGAGAAAACAAATAAGCATTTTGCACGTTCCTGCCATTTCTGCCATGAGTAGGAAATAATGCATACCTTTTAATTTTACAGTACAAATGCAGGTATCACTTCCTACTTCATTCTGTACTTTGCAGTGGTATTCACCAATATCTGAAGGGCTGACACTGAGAATGTGAATACTTGCATGGAAATTTTTGGATGCGATCTTGTATTTCTTGCTACTTCGGAGTTGTCGCTTATCTTTGTACCAAACCACCTCAAATGGTGGTGTTCCCAAAAGTTCACATTCAAGACTAACTTCAGCATTTTTAAGGGTTTCTACCACAGGAGGGAAGCTGCTAAAAACAGGTGGTTCTGTAAAAAACAAGAATTCCTCATGAACTGGGCTACTTAACTTCATAGAATATTTTTATTTCTTTGTTTTTAAATTGGAAGAATGAGTCAAGATACTATAATAGGTCTAGCACTATCACTTTAGGAGTAACAGCTTCAGAGAAGCCATCAGCCTTTACAAAATCACTCTGCTTCACTGGCCGAGAACGTGGGCTAGACCTCAGGTGACCTTACTGAGCAGTTCAACATTCTGTCTACTCCACCTTACTACTTTTTCTGGGACTATAAAGATTGATGCACAAAACTGTAAAGCAAAACAAAACAATAACCAAACAAACCCCCAAACCCAAGTGTAAGAATCAATATGATTTGCATGAGGTACAGAGTCCTGACTTCAGGGATGAAATTTTTTGTATACACATTACAATTGGGACACTTGGAAGTTATCACAACATTTGTGCTCTAAGTCTTCCATGTCAACAAATGGTTTTTGCAATAATCGCCTTACAATATGACAAACTTGGACTTTGTGAAAAAATTTCTGGAAAATACTAGTACTATTTGCAACAAAGTATAGTGATATAATTTAAAAAACTAGGAACTGACATTTGAGAGAGAAAAATATACATAATTGTCCTGTTGTAAATGTAAGGTTAAAATCTGTATTGCTTGAACCTTGTATATATGTGGTAAATATTCCTTGCTTTTAATGATAAAGATTATAGTGAGGATGATGATATATTTATAAGTTGATTGAAGGCAAAAATTAATTTTAAAATGCCCACTTTGTTTTTTTGAGCATTTTGGAAACATCAGATTTGAACTGCTTGGCTAATATGTTGAGGTGAGTAGAATTACGACATTGGAATAACAAGAAAAATATCTCAGAATGATTGTCTACATGTACGCAAACCTTAAGAAGAAAAAACATCTAAAAATGGAAATAATACTAGTTTGGGAAAATATTCTGTGATCTCAAATGGAAGCTAAAAATGACAGCAAAAGAATGAAGAGCTATGATAGCCCGGGGAGAAGAAGGTGGGTTTCAGGTAATGAGGAACAGAGAAAAGAGGTTTCTACCTTTTACTATAACCTTGGTACTGCAGCTTGTGCTGCCAGCAGGGTTCTGAGCCTCACAAATGAAATCTCCACTGTCCTCAGTACCAAGACTATTCATCTGTATGACGGCCACTGAATCAATGAAAGCCATTCTATATTTATCACTGGCTGGGAGTTCATGTTCATTTCTGTACCACACAACTCTGATGTCTGGGGATCCAGTTATCTTGCATTCAAGTCGTGCTGAGTCACCTGCTTTCACTATTTTGGTTGCTTCTAGTTTCTTTGCAAACTTTGGTGGTTCTAGAGAGTGAAGAAAAGAGGAGATTTATGAGGGAACAGAGCAGATATAAATAACGAACTTCAATTAGGTACTACATAGGAAAGAGAAAAAGATGAACAATGCCTGGCAAACAGCGTGTACCGTGTTAGAAAGAAGGGCACTTTCTTGACTGGGTACATATATTGTAAAAGATTACAGAAAGGACAGGAGCCACAGGTCACACAGAAACATAAAACAATCAAACTGGCACACCTGTCACAAGCAACACTGTGGTACAAGAGTCGCTACCAACATCGTTGGTAACTTGGCAAGTATATTGTCCAGTCTTGGAAGCATCCACTGAATAGAGATTTAAGAAGGTAGTTGAGCCTTCTAAGCCAATGAAATATTTAGGTCCAGAGGCAAGTTCCACATCATCCTTAAACCACTTTACTTTAAATGGTGGTGTTCCTTTTAGTATAGCTTTAAATTCCACTGTAGAATCAGGTATGGCTTGTTGTCGCCCAGGTTTCACTAGGAAACTTGGTGGTTCTATAGATTTTAAGAGAAATACATTTAATTAAGTTCCTTGTTGTTGGGTTATTTTGACAGTTTTATGGACATATAAAAAAAGTTACTGAAAAGAGGTAATGACTGAATATTTCTTGAACTCAACATATATGTATCTAAAGAAACAGAATTATGGAGACTTTTAGTTTTAAAGGACTCCAGAAAAGAGTGCTATATTTGAAAAGCAATCGCAGAAAAGGGTCAGAAAGAGGTAAAGAAATTCTAACCTTTTACAGTTAAGATGCCACTGCATGCCTCACTCCCTGCTACATTTGAGACTTTGCATGTGTAATTCGCAGTATCTTCTAATTCCAGATTACTAACGTCCAGCGACACAGTGTTTTCATGACAGACGAGCCTGTATTTTGCACTTGTAGTTATTTCTTTTCCATCCTTAAACCACTGAGCACTAATAGGAAGTGAGCCAGAAACCTTGCACTCCATATGAATGGAAGAGCCTAGAACTTTATCCATTTTCCTTAATTTTTTGGTGAATGATGGAGGAATATTTTGATCTGTCCAATGCAAACAGCAAAACACATCCATTAATATGTTGCCATTTGTTTACCAAGGACAATAATATATATAAGGGAAGCTGACTGGGGCCAAGATACAAACCTAGCACTCTCAGGTAGGTGTCACAGCTACTGCTTCCAAAGTCATTTTCCACCTTGAAAGTATACGCCCCGCTGTCTTGCTTCATTACTGACTGAATCCTAAAACTGGCCACGTTATTTTCAAAACTCATTGAAAAATATCTACTGGGCATCATTTGTTTCCCATCTTTAAACCACTTCACTATGAGTTCTGGTGTTCCGGCCACAAGACACTCCAAGGTCACGGGGTCTTTTTCAGTGACATCAACAGACTTAGGTTTCTCTAGGATCTGAGCAGGTTCTGTAGTAAGAATGAAACCGTGGATGAGTTGCATTAATAATTCCATGGAACCAAGGAACTGCTTGTGAAATTGTCTTCACAGAATAACTCTTGAAAGGGATTGGCTTACACACCTTGTACTAAAAGGAAAGCATAACACCTCTCAACTCCTGACTCGTTCTTGGCTTGACACGTGTACCTCCCACTGTGTCCATTATCCACAGATCTGATTTGAACTGTGGCCACATTGTTCACAAAGGAGATGTGAACATTATCATCTTCATCCAGAATCTGATCATCCTTGAGCCAGGTTATAAAAATGGGAGGAGAGCCCACCACAGTGCTCTGAAAGGTGGCAGAACTTTTCAAGACAGTAGTGACGTTTTCTATCTTCTTAGTGAACGAGGGTGGCTCTGTGATTAAAGTAGACAGTGTGAAAAGAAGAGGTATATTTGAACTCCTCCCCATCATACAAGGTTAAAGAGCATTACAGAATTTGTATCAGGTAGCCTGCTCCTTGTGTGTCTAACTGACCTTTCAGAGAGACTCTAGCACTACAAGAACAGCTGCCGCCTTCGTTGGATACGATGCACTGGTATTCACCAGTGTCTGAGGGGTCACACTTGTTGATACTGAGATTAAACACTGACACTCTGTCAGTCAGTGTATACTTTTTGCTGCTTCGAATTTCCTTGTTATTCTTCAGCCAAGTGACTTCAAATGGAGATGTTCCCATAACTTCACACTCCAGCTCCACGTCACTATCTTTGACTACTTCCGTGGGTTTCAGCTCCCTAATAATGGTGGGAGGTTCTAAAGATTCAAAAGGAAGACAGAGAATAGCTCACTCAAAGGAAGACCCGAGGACTAGCCAGCAGCACAGCCAGAAAGGAGAGAAGATGCAGTAAACGAACCTTTCACTTTTAACTCAATGCTGCAGCTTGCCGTGCCAGCATCGTTACGAGCTTCACAGACATAAGTCCCACTATGTTCTACCCTGGCACCAGAAATTTGGAAAGTGGCTAAACCATCAGTGAAGGAAATGCCATGTTTCTCAATGGCTGTTATTTCATTCCCGTCCAGATACCAAGAGACTCTGATTTCAGGAGTGCCTGTTATCTGGCATTCAAATGTCGTGGATTGTCCGTTCCTCAGCACTAGGACTGGGCTGGGCTTCTTAATGAAGTGAGGAGGTTCTAAAGATGGGGGAAAACGTGATATTGAACATTTTTTAAACCAAAGACCAATGAGAATCGTTTTCTTAAGCCTCTTCCCTCCCACCAAGAAAATCTAGGCAAGCAAGACAATGAGAAAATGTAGAGACCAGACCTTTGACAAAGAGAGTGGCTTTACTGGTTGCTATGCCAACATCGTTGCTCAGTTGGCAAGTGTAGGTCCCCAGATCGGCAGCTTTGGCTGAAAAGAGCTCTAGAATGGTGGAGGTGTCATCCTTCCAAACTGAGCGAGCTGCTCCCGAGTGCAACTCTTTGTTATCTTTAAACCATTTTATTGTCATGGGTGCAGTGCCACCCACAAGCGCCTTTAATTGAACCCTTGTATTGGGATTGACATCTTGTGACTGTGGCTTTTCCAGGAAGTAAGGGGGTTCTGGGGTGAAAGAAAAAGAAGCAAAAGGGGGAAGGAATGGTTTATTTTAGAATGATCAGTCAAGGTAAGAATTAAGAAATGAAAGAGCAATAAGTTCTTGAGAGGCGGGGATAAAAATTGCCAACCTTTGACTGTCAGATGGCCGCTGCACTGGTTGTGTCCTGCCTGATTAGTGGCAGAACAAGTGTAGGTTCCACTATCTGTACCTTCCAGCTGACTGATTTCCAAGAAGGCAGTATTGTCATGAAAAGAGAATTTGTATTTTTCACTAGCTGTTATTTCTTGGTCGTCTTTGAACCACTGGATGCTCATGGGATGTGACCCAGCCACTATACATTCTAAGTCAATAAAAGACCCTTTAATGCTGTCCATTTTCTTCAGCCTTTTGGTGAATGAGGGAGGTATGATAAGATCTATGCAATGAAAAAGAAAAAAAATGGTCAATCTACCAATTTTTATTTTCTCTAAAATTGTAAGAGATGAAGGAGCACAGAAATGCCCAGTTTCTCTCCATAGAAAAGCTATACCAACCTAATACATTAATGCTAGCCTTGCAGCTGCTCCTCCCGACATCATTTTGGACTTCGAAAGTATATTCTCCACTATCTCTCTTTTCTGTAGAAATAATCTTCAGTATAGAGACCGTGTCAGTGATACTGATTTTATATTTTTGGCCCAGGGTCAGTTCTTGGCCATCTTTAAACCATTTGGCTGTAATCTCCTTAGTCCCTGAAAATTTAACCTGCAAAGTGGCTGGGTCTCTCTGGGTGACATCTATAGACACAGCCTCCTCAATGATTGTTGCAGGTTCTGTAGAAAACAAGGGGATAGGTGCGGGTTGTGAACTGCTCTGCTGAAAGGCTTACATCTGCATTTTTCCCTAAAACCCATGGCAAACTTTCTGAACCAACCTTTTACTGAGAGTAATGCGGAACATCTCTGTACTCCCGCATCATTTTTGGCCTGACAGACATATTTCCCATCATGCTTGATTTCAATGCCACTGAGGTACAGACTGGCCACATTGTTCTCAAAGGTCATTCTTATGTTATCATCTTCAGTGATTTCATCGTTGTCTTTCAGCCAAGTCACCGTGATTGGCAAGGAGCCCTTCAGAGTGGCCTGGAAGGCAGCGGTACCTCCTCTAAGGGAGCTGGTGCTCTCGATTTTCTTTACAAAAGCTGGGGGTTCTAGTAGAAGAATGAATTCTCAATGAATACCAGCTCTATAGCAAAACTGGCTTTAAAAAAATAAAATCACTGACACTGCAGAAAAGCCAGTCCGTCATTAGAACTGACACTAACCTCTTAAGGTCACCTTGGCACTGCAGGCACTGCTGCCCACCTCGTTGGTCACCCGACACTGGTATTCACCCGCGTCCGCAGCTACAAACCTCAGGATCTGCAGGCTAACCAGCTGATCCTGAATGAAGGTTTTATACTTTCTACCACTTCGCAGTGTTGTGTTGTCTTTGAACCAAGTGATCTCAAAGGGAGGTGTGCCTGCCACCTCAGCCAGCAACATGACATCATACTCCTTCAACACTTCAATGGGCTTAAATTCCTTGGTAAAGTAAGGTGACTCTATAGCGGAAAAGGAATTATTGTGAGTTAATGGGGGTGGAGTCTGTGCCCTGGGCCACAACTTTGGTACCACAAGGGGCAATGTGAACACAAACCTTTGACTATTAAAATGCTACCACAGTGGTCACTGCCAGCCTCATTTTGAGCCTCACACATATATTCACCGCTGTCGTCAATGGCAACATCTTTAAGTGTTAGAACCGCGGTGGACTCCACAAAAGACATTTTGTGTTTGCTGCTCTCCTTAATTTCTCTGTCATTTGCAAACCACGTTATTTTAATTGGAGGGGTGCCCGTTACTTTGCAGGCTAGCTGGGTGGCGTCTCCCTTTTTTAACAGCTGTGATGGCTCTAACTTTTCAACAAATGTGGCAGGTTCTGTGGAAGGAAAGAAATCACCCAGAAACGTGAGAAAGAGGAAAGAACTTCTGACAACGGTGGCACAAAGATGTCAAGAAAACTATGCAAACCTTTTACAAATAACTTTGCACTGCACTCCACGGCGCCAGCCACGTTGCTGACTTTACAGGTATATGTGCCTGAGTCGGAGGTTTTTACTACATAGAATTCCAGGGAACTTTCTAAAGCTTCTTTGGTGATATAGCAGTTTCCACCGGAAACCAGCTCTTTGTCACCCTTAAACCATCTGATTGTGAGAGGGGTAGACCCTTGGAAGGTGCTCTTCAGGCAGATGGTCGAGCCGGGCAGAACATCCTTTGATGCTGGTTTAGTTACAAAACTGGGTGGTTCTAAAGAAGGGGGATAAGAAAGAATTTCAAAGAGTTAAGAGGCGTGACTGAAGGGAAGAAGGCTTAATTTGAACATCGTCTACGTAAGAATGAAAGGCACAGTTTCCAGCCAACCTTGCACAATCAGGGCTCCGCTGCAGTCTTTGCTTCCCATGGAATTTGTGGCTCGACAGGTGAAATTCCCTGCATCATTCATATCTATTCTGCTTATCTCCAGAGAGGCTGTGCCTTCCACAAATGCTATTCTGTATCTGTCAGAGGAAGCTATTTCTTTACCATCCTTAAACCAGGACACCCTCATGGGGAGGGAGCCAGCAATTTTGCAGTCCAGCCTGCAGGTCCCACTAACCACACTGTCCACGTTGCGTAGGGGTTTGGTAAAAAATGGAGCAATGTCTCGATCTGTTCACAGCACAAGAAGAGAAGAAAGAACAATGTGGAACAGTGGTCAGTGATTTTAGTTTTGGTTGTTTGTTGGGTTTCAGAGGAATATGGAAGCACAGGTTTCTAAAGATACTAACCTAAGACAGTGAAAGTTGTCTCACAGGAGCTGCTGCCCACTTCGTTGGAAATCTCAAATGTGTATTGGCCGCTATCATGCAGTTCAGCGGAATAAAACTTGAGTTGGGCAACATTGTTTTTAAAACTTATTCGATACTTTTTACTGGCAATCAAAGGTCTCCCGTCTTTGTACCATTTGGGCTTGAGCTCTGGGGTACCCGTGACTGTATACTCCAGCGTGGCTGGGTCTCCTGCCGTCACCTGGATCAGTTCTGCCCTCTCAACGATTTTGGCAGGTTCTACAAGGGTATTAAATAGTTGGAATTCTGAAGTGTGTAGTAAGGTTTCATTTTAAAAGGAAATATCAACTCCAAGTTAAAACGTTCTTACACGAACCTTTAACTATTAGTTCCCCAACAGACGTTTGGCTTCCAGCTTCATTTTCAGCCAGGCATGTGTATTTGTCAGCAAAACTAATCTGCACATCAGGGATTATCAAGACTGCAACACCATTGGCAAAGCTCATTTTGATTTTTCCATCTTCTTTAATGATCTTCTGTCCTTTCATCCATGTGACAGAAATGGGTTCTGACCCTTTCACAGCAGCTTGTAAGGTAACCGTTTGTCCTGCTAGTGCAGTAAAATCATCTACTTTCTTTACAAAGATTGGTGGTTCTAATTAAAGAAAGAGAGCACCCAAAATTTCTTAATTCCCAAACACTTCAACACCATATGCATTTAAGAACTTTATCTAGATTACATTTATCTATTCCATAGTGTTGGTTAATTAGAAGAAGAAACCAAATTCAAGAGGAATTACAATTCCACCCAAGAGAAAGAAGCAAGGAAGATAAACGGTTATCAGCTGACAAAATCGCTTATTATGTAGTTCACTTTTGTTATCAGAGATTAAATATTTATACTGGTCTCAAGATAAAGACTGGATTTCCCCCAGGGTCCCAGGTCAAACCAAAGGCAAAAAAAATATTTTCAAAGATTAGGAGAAGAAAAGAAAGTACCAGTTTTCCTTCCTTGGTTTAAGAAAGCTATTTTGACAATTTATTAAAGAGATACCAGTTTTTCAAGCACTAACCTTTTAGTAAGTGGGTTGCAAGGCAGCCACACTTCCCAACTTCATTAGCAACCACACATTCATATTCACCAACGTCCGCGCTATTAAACGAAAAGATCTCCAGGGACACGACAGATTTCTGAGAAAACAACCTGTACTTTTTACTACTTCGAATTTGCTTCTTATCCTTGAACCAGCGAATTTCAAATGGTCCAGTGCCTGAGATTTCACAGTGAAGGAGGGCATTTGTTCCTCTCACTATATCTGCAGGCTCGAGAGTTTTGATGAAAGAAGGAGGTTCTACAAAAGCATGAAAGCATTGTATAAAGCATGTGTTACAAGCAATTGAAAAGAAAATATTTTCTCAGGAAAACAATGGACTACGACGGAGTAAACAAACCTTTGATAACCATTTCGGCACTGCAGCTGTCACTGCCAACGTCATTCACTGCTTCACACGAGTAATTCCCACTGTCTTCAACTTTTACGTCCGTAATATCAAGGACAGCCTCAGAATTGACAAAAGACATTCTGATTGTGTTACTCTCAGTAAGTTCTTTGTTATTTTTAAACCAAGTAACCTGGACCACAGGTGAGCCTTTCAGCTTGCAGTGGAGGCGTGCTGATTCACCTGGGATCATTAAATAAGAGGGATCCACCTTCTTCACAAAGGATGGTGGCTCTACATGAAGTTAACAAAAATGAGAAGGGAAAAGATATCTGAATCATAAAGTACACAAAAGAAAAGCAGACATCATACAACAAAGAGACACATAACGCACATAAAATGTCTTCTTGAAATTTCTGAAAAGGCTGTGGTGTACTCAATAGCTTTCCATGTTTCTATGATTCCAACATTTTCCCAGACTCTTGGTTAAAACAAACAAACAAACAAACAAAAACAAAACCAACCAACTTCTACTTATACAAAGAGCAATTTTATGCAAGAAGATAGTTAAGGATTGCCTAGACACTCGAAGTTCTTAGAAGAAGTTTTAAGCAAGCTTTGTTAATGGCAGACAGTTTTAAACAAACAAGAATAAGTGCATTGTGAAGAAGACTGAAAAAATAAAATCAAACAATGCCAGGATTTCCCCAAACCAAAGAGGCTGCTTGGATGAAATTATTTTAATTACAAAATGAGAGAAGGGAGTGGAAATATTATTCACACACTTCTTACCTCTGATAGTTACTGTCGCTGAAGAGGAGCTGCTTCCAGCCTCATTGGAAGCTGTGCAAACATACGTTCCTGTATCTTTTAGTTTGGCCAGAGGGATCTCGAGGGATGCTATTTTATCTTCAAAACAGATCTTATAATCTTTCCCAGGGGGGAGCTTTTGCCCGTTTTTACTCCATGTAACTGTGACTTTTCTGTCTTCATCTGCTTGGCACTCAAGGTGTACCTTCTTATTGACAGCTGATTGCACAGGCTCTAGCTCTTTAATGAAATGTGGTTTGTCGATTATGACCAACTCAGCTTGGCAAGTATCGGCTCCAAACTTGTTAGAAGCCTTACAGGAGTAAACTCCTCTATCTTGAATTGTAAGATTTGAGATTTCTAAAATGTGTTTGTTGTCTGCATCTGAAATCCTGCAGTTAGGGGAAGGTGAGAGGGCCACGCCGTCTTTCTGCCAAATGGTTTCAATCACTGGAGTCCCTGTCACTGTGCAGAGGAACTTGGCTGCCTTACCCACAAAAGTTGTTATGGACTTAGGTCTGGAGAGAAAGGCTGGTGGATATGCCTCTGTAAAAGAAAAGTTTTCAGTGTTATATTTTGTCCCTACAAAGCTCTTGCTGTAATTACATATTCCAAGAAAGAAAAAAGATGAGTAATAGCTTTAGATAGACATGAGACATTACTCAAAGTAGGGTAATGCATTAAGGTGAAAAGATGTGTCAAAGGAAAGGGATGAGAGTTTTTTTTATAGAGGAGCAAGACAGCACTTTAAATGTCTCTATCAAAGGAAAGAACAAATGTTCCTTTATTTCACAACATTGACTCACTATTGCTAAAGCTTTGTCCATTTTATGAGCTGATTATTTGTTCGAATTATCTGATAAGCAATTCAGCTGGTATGTTAATTCTGCAAATTAGAAGACTGTATGAGGAAGATAAAGAAAACGTACTTGACTTTTCTGAAGAGTAGGGATATTAAGTAATAAAAAGTTTCAGTAGTTTTATAAAGTCTCTCTAACCCTCATGTCAATGACCACTAGCAAATCCTTAAATGGCACAACTTTAAATGTATCCACTAAATCACTCCAAACTTGTAAAAATATTTATAGCAGTAATTTCCCATGTCCATTCTGCATTTGGAAGCAAACATTTAGGAACCTCTCTTTCTGATTAAAAAAAAAATCCTCCTCTTTCTTCTTTCCTCTTGTGATTTGAAGCTCAAGTGTTAGTCCCATTACTGAACCGGCCTATTTTGGGTAAAGAAATTTCCCGAAGTGTCATTAAGAATAATGCCATGCACTTGGCGGTACGGAGACTCTGATCACAAAGTGAAATCCACTGAATGGGTCACCATGGGCCTGGGGGTGTGGAGTTTCTGATATAAAAGAGTTGTAGAGGAGAGGAAGCTACAGGAAACCCTGGCTTTTTCAAGTCAAAGATGCATGCTGCATTTACCCTTCCCCTCCATGCTGTCATTGAAAAGGATGACCAAGGTAATACTGTAAACCAACTATACTTCAAAAAGAAAAAGAAAAAGAAGACAAAGGGACAGCCTCACCCTGGCATTTTGTGCATGCTTCTGTCAACAGCACAGGCCATTGCTACTTCTGACCCTAAACCATAGTTCATAAGTTCATACTCACATTTTCCCTTTGTAGGAAGAAAGCAAAAGAGAAAGAAAGAGTGAGAAAAAGAGGTAGGAAAGAGTTTTTTTTTTTTTTTTTTGCTAATGAGGGAACTCAAACTCCTGATGAGTGTTACCTACTTGACAGTCATCCTGTGTGTCCTCAGGAAATGGAGAACAGAATATTTGTGTAGTTACTCTTATTTTTCAATTAGTAATAAAGCTTAGGTAAGAATCCTAGTTTGTAGTTCTGTACTAGCTCCCTGTCTCTTATTAGGATTTGTTTGACTTTAGTCTTATGCTTTGGCTTTTTTCATTTTGTAATTCTGTTCTTAATTGGTTAACTGGGTCCAAATTATTACACACATTCGGACATCATTTACTTTTTAGTAGCACCAAACTGTCCTGAAATTTTTTATGCTAGAGGTCAAGCCAGACCATTTAATAAAAAGAACAGAACAAAACCAAAACCCAAACCAAACTATGAGGAGCCACTGCTTGTGTGATTCCTTCACATTGCTCTTGAAATAAAAATTTTTTTTCTTTAGCTGTTTTTAGAAATGTGACTGTAAACAATGACTTCTTGTCTCTCATAGGCTCTGCACTACCTAGCCACTGTGTTACCATCTTGGCTACTGGTCTCTCCAGTTGGTAGGACAAGTACCTCCTGCACCTCTACAAAAAGTAAAATAGGCAATAATATGAAATGGAACAACCTCTGTGTCAGTGTATGGCATTTACCTGTCACAGTCAGTGTGGCTGTGCAGCTGACACTGCCATACTCGTTGGAAGCTTTGCAGGTGTACTCGCCACAGTCAACAACCTGGGTTCTCAGGATTTCCAGGGTGGTGACATAATTTGCAGACCGAATAGAACACTTGTCACTCTCACAGATTTCTCGGCCAGCTTTGAACCACTGGAAGCGGACATTGGGAGCGCTGTGGATCTCACAGGTGAATTTGGCGAGGTGGCCCAGGGCTACTTCCTGGGGCTCAATTCTCCTCCTGATCACTGGGGCAGCTGCAAAGGGAAGCAGAGCCCATTAGCACACCTCCTTCTCAGGTACCCCACATTTTTCTTTTCCTTCTAAACTTTGTTGCTGTTAATGGAGTGAAACAGTTGAAATTAGTGAAGTGGATTGCAGCAGTTTAAGACAAGTGACTGGAAAATGAGGAAGATCACTGAAGGCAAAAGAAGACAGCAAGCAGCTTTCAACATATTCAATTGCTACTTTTCAGTGAATTGTGAAAAAATGATTAAAATGATGTGATGCTCTTGGCTTACATGCATAACAATACGATATATTCTTTAAATATACCATGCTGACTAGGAACACTGCGAATAATGTGAAAAAAACATGATCTACTAAATAAAGTGATGAAGTGAAACAATAGCAAAAAAGATAATCGAAACAAGAAACACAAATGGACAATTAATCATGGTTATTTTGAATTTAAGGATGAGACTGGTGATTTCAGGGTAACTAGGTATTCACTGACAGCTTTTTATTACATATCATTAAAGTATTTTCATATAGAAAGAGACTAAAAAAGCATTTATCAGTATTATGAAATATATGGAAATACGTTTCATTTTAAAAATAAATAGTAGTGTAGATATAACATACCACCCAGTAAGGCAGTAAGGGAAAAGGGGAAAGTTAATAACCATGATTATGTCTGTGATTTCATTCTTACTCTAAATAAACTGCATTCTGGCAATGGCAGATAAGTGAAAATTCAGTGAGGAAACCTAAATCATTACAACCCAGTGAGTGTTAGAACTTGATTCACTGAATCCTTAAAATCCAACCTCTTTTGACTACAGTGAGTTTTGCTGAAGTTGCTGTTTTTCCGTCATCATTCAAGGCCTCACACGTATATTCCCCTTGATGTTCTTCTCTATTTACTTTGTCGATCACTAGCATATATGTATTTTGATCTTGTAAACACTTGAACTTTTCACCTGAAGGCACAAGTTTACTCTCAAAATACCAATTCACCTCTTTGGCATTTGTTATGGATGACGCGAGGCTTACGGTGTCACCTTCCTTGGCAATCATGTCCACCAAGGGCGTCTGTACATCAGGACCACCCTCTGTGAGTAAGCTACCCTCAGCCTCCCGTATCTCTACTGTACGAGCCTTCTCAGTACCATCTTCAGAGGATTTCTCTTTTTCCTCTGATGGTTTTGGTATCTCATCCAGTTTTTCATCAGAGACAGCAGCGGAAGCAGTTGTGGCACCCACAGCTTTGACCTGACTTTCCACCTTAAAATAACTTCTCTCTTCCTTTAAGACAAGATATTTAGATTCAAGCTCTGGTTCGGTGATTGCTTCAACCTTCTGTGGATTAGAAAAAGAATCCATTTCTTCCTGCAAGTCTATTGTGGCTCCTTTCTGAATTCCCGGTTCCTCAGCTGTTAAGATGTTCATTTCCTCACATATTATAGAGCACAAAGCCTCCTTAAGTTCAGTTTTCAAGTTAGCCATTTGAGGATCAATGCCTTCAATAGTGATGGCTAATTCTTCTGTTAGAGACTTCACTGAGGTAATAAAATAGGTGCACATAATGCGGTTGGGCTCTTGGGTGAAGTCTATGGCCTTGACCTCTACCTGTTCAATGTTTCTTAACCATTCAGAGAAAAGACTCAGCTGCTCGCTGGCCACTGCTGCTTGCAAAGCCCTGCGGATCTGAGTTTTCAGGTTTAACCGCTGCTCTTCAGGAATAGCAGAAAGCAAACTTTCCTTAGAAAGCAGGTCACTTCCCTGCACCTCCTGCACACCATTTATTGCCATGGGCTCTTTTTTATACTTAGTGGTTTGGTTCGGGGGCATTGCCAAGCTGTCAAGACGCTCTTCCTTGAGCAGTACCTGCTTTTCCTCACCTGCCAACGGAAACCTTAAGGACTTGCCTTCCTCAACGCTGGCTGCGAAATCTTGCTTTGCACTGTCCAGTTGATCCACACTTTCCATTAAGATTTCACCTTCTGTGCACGTGTGTTCTGAAGGGACCCGGGAGATCATGATGTCAGGACCCTGGAAACTTTCCACGTGTCCCTCAGCTAAGCTCTGATTCAGGGTGAGGGCACTTTGCGCCTCTTGCTCTTGAAGGATCACTCTTTGCTCTTCGTCCACTGCGGATACTATCTTTTCTTTTGGTAAAAGTACTTCCTCAGCCACAGAGGTTGGATATGAATGGGCTGGCGTTTCTTCTATTGATGACTGTGGATAACTCCCTTCAGGTCCAGCTAATAAAGTTTGCAGAGACTCAACTGTTAATGAACTAATTTCCTCTATGGACATGGCACTTGGGAAGATTTTGTCAGTATCTGGTAGAACCACCTGTAATTCAGGCTCTTGATACATTAGAATATCTTCTTTGGGGAGGGTGTCCTGGGACTGGACAATCTGCAGCTGTACATTGGGAGGTGGTTCCTTGATAGGCTGGACATGAATAGTGTCACTGATGGAAAGAAGTTCACTGATGCTTTCAGGAGTGGGCATATCCTGCTGTAACATGACTGTGGATTGCAGTTGCTCAGCTATGAAAGTAACTTGACTGCTCAGTTCATTGGTTTTAACAATATGCTCATAAGAAAGCTGCTGTTTTCCTTCTGCAATTAAAGCAGCTTTCAAAATGGTGTCCTTTACAAAAGCTGCAGTCTCCTGTTCTGAGTCAAGTGCCTCAACTGCAGGGACCATTAACGACGTCTGGGGAAAATCTTCAGGAGCCTCTGGTGTGGACGTTGCTTTACAGGGGGCATCAGTCATGTGTGTGTCTTCCAGAAGCACGAGCAGCTCTGCGGTACAGGTGGATTCACCCCACACATTCTCCGCTTTACAGACATAGAAACCACTATCTTCTTTCTGAGGGTCATTGACGATGAATGTCCCGGAACCATCAGGATTATGAATGATAGTGTAATAAACATTGGTGCAAAGCTGCTTGTTTTCTTTGAACCACGAAACAGCGGGTGCAGGCTCTCCAAGCACCGTGTACTCAAAGATGGCAGGGAGCCCCTGTGCACAGTGAATTGGTTTTAACTCCTTAAGGAAGTAAGGAGGACAAGGACCTTCGAGCTTTTCCAGAGATTTCTCTTCTGCTGATTCTGGTTCTTGGAGCCCCTCTCCTTTGGAATTTATTTTCAGATAGGCACTACATATTGCCTGTCCATATTCATTACTGGCAATACATGTATACTCTCCCTTATCCTCTAATTTGGTGAACAGAATGATCAAGCTGTGATCATTACCGTCAAAAACAAATTTGTAGTCAGCTGAAGGGGTTAACATTACTCCATTAAAGAACCACTGAATTTGAGGCTTGGGAATACCAGTGACAGTAACAGACAACTTAGCCACATCCCCTATGCTTATTTCAGCACTTGACACTTCTTTGATGAAAACTGGGACACTGCCGTCTTTTTTGGAATCGAATTTAGTTGAATGAACTGGAGGTTCAGACAAAAGTTCCAGTGTTTCATTTCTATTAGATAACTGAAGGCCAGAGCTAGAGATTTGAGGTCCTTCTTCCTCAGCAGACAGAAGAGAACTAGAAAACTCTGTATGGGGAAAAATGATTATTATTTTACTAAAACAAACAAAGAAGTCGTCAAAGAATTATGCACCAATTGATGGCCTTCTTCTGTTTTATTCCTGAAATCATTAGATTATCTTGAGATTAATTTATCAAAAAGCACATTTCTAAAATTTTAACCTTAGCTTATTATATTATATGATTATAAATACTGTACTGATGCAACTTTCAGTCCATTTCATTTGTGTTAGAGTTTATACATTTTAAAGATGTTCTTATGAGTTTTCCTTTGTGATACAGTCCCAATTCTAAAGTTTGAGAAACTGCTGGCTGGCTAAATATTGCTAATCAAATAATTCACGATCCAAATGTTTTTCTTTAAAACACAACTTTTAAATAAAAATTCCCCTAAATATTAATTAATTAAAAAAGAATTCAGGATCATTTAAATAAATTTCTAAAAAGATCCAGAATTGTTATTTACATTTAGAATCTTCTTGAGTTTAAGAGTGATCTTCATTGTCAAATTGAAGACTGTTTATTTTCAAACTAAAACATCTATGTTCTAGTTACTGCTTATAACTGTTTTCAGTTACTAGAAATGCAAGCCTTCCTTTGCCTGTGTAAATTGCCCACAAAAGCTTCAACAAAGCTTTTATAATGAGGCTTATGTTAAGAAAATGGGAGAATCAGAAATGAGAGAAAACTCCAACATTAAAAATTTAATTATAGTTTATTGCATGAGAAATACCTACACAGTATTATTGAACAGGAAAACAAACAGTGAATAACAGATACTCTTTAAACAGTATCATGGACAGGATGAAAGACGTAATTTGATAATAAGGAATTAGCTTTTCATTAAATCTATTAGGTAAATAGAACAGCTCTGGTTAATAATAGTTTTATTACCTTACCTAGAGCAGTTTTACTATTGTATTAGTTTACTTGCATCACGTGGAATAGTCTTATGCTTTAATTCAAATGTATTAGCAGTAAAAGGCAGGACTCCAGTATCTGTTGGCTTATATAAATATACTGGTAAAACTTACCTATAGCATGTAGAATACAAACTCAGTTATTATTATTTCAGTTAGTAAGCTGTAAAAACATTGATTAATTTCACATACTAATGGTGACCACTTAACATTTAATCTAGAATGTATCACTCATGTCAGTTTTCCCTTTTCACTTGAACTCCCAAAATATCTGTAAAGGGAGTGAATGTCAGTATAGCGAAAATACCCCTACTCACTAACGTGTTGAAATATTTTCAATTGTTTTTCCTTTCTTCTAAACATGGTATATTAACTATATGAAAGATACCAGATGAAATTCAAGAGTCCTGAAACATGAAAGGTGTAGTTTAAAATACATGTAGTAATAGCAGCTAATAATTATGTTTAAACTCTACTATGCATAAAACAATGAATTCTTTATCCAGCATCAGAAAAATTCATATTTCAGGCTTTTAAGTTATATGCCGTTGAGTCAGAAAATAAAAAATTCCATTTAATTATCTACAACAATTAATAAGTAAGCCAAGGGTGGGCAAGGCTTATTTTTCTTTATTCAGTCACTTTTATTCTGAATATTCTCAAGTGCAATGAATTTAAGACTAACAGAATTCTAATGAGCAAAATCAAATAAAGCCCACCTTTTTATAAGCATAAAAGTATAGTTTTCAGCCCTTACTGCCAATCCAATATGGCATTAAAACTTTTTTTTCTTTTCTTTCTTTTTTTAAAGAACAGGTTTGAACTATTGTTATGCTGTATAATGTTTGGGTAAAGTGTGCTTATCATGTTTGTCATGACCTGAATTTCTAATTTATTTAAACATCCATTATGTGACTCAGAGTAGAATAAATCCTTAAGTCCCTACACTATAGAATTAGTTTTATTTCAGGGATTTATGATGTGATATATGATATATATATTATTATATATTATATTATATAATATATAATATACATATAATATATAATAATATATTATGATGTGGTATATAGATATATATCATATCTATAATTATGATCACAGATATTGTCTGCTCACTGGCTGAAACAGAAATGATTGTTTCACAATAGTGTATCTATCTTGATAAGTTATGGTGACTCAAAGAAAGCAAAGCGAATGTTCTTTCGGGGGGTGGGGTGGGTGGGGTGTAAGCCTGACTGGTCTGTCTATATCCTACACATTCTCCCAGTTTCTTCTTTAATTTGAAAGGCTTTTAGGGAAGTCCCATTGTGGGAATAAAAAATTTGACAGATGAAAGAAGCATAATAAACATGATTGGATATATGGATTCTCTTGAAAATTAAATTTAAATTAAATGATTAATGTTTTAGAATTAAAGTAAAATTAATGTATTTAATATGATCATGTTATGTAAAAATTGCTCAATGCAGGGGAGAAAATAGCCATTAGATGACAGTGAGTAATTTACAGAGTTGGAGGAAGAGAAGTCTCACAATCAAATTACTATATTCTATTATTCCTCTTGTCATCTGTTGCAAAACTGAAATGTATTCCGAATTATATTAAGAAAAGTTACCACTGGGATGACACAAAATCATAGTTGAACAACCACCTCTGTGGTCTTTTGGTCTAACTCTTCGTTTTCAGGTAAGAAAAAACTAAGTTTCTTTATGTTTATTACAGCTTATATGAGAAGATTTAGTTCACAGTGGCACATAGGTACGTTAAGGATTTTGTGAGCTTACTATAATTATAATTTTGAAAAACAAAAACAGCCACTTTAGAAACATATATGTTTATGCATCTTAAATTTGAATGCTTATTAATTTCTAGTTTTAAAAATAAAATTCAGAGAAAAGGACAGGAAAGCTAATTACCTTGTTATTTGTATATAATCTGAAATACAAATTACCATATTGCTTCAATACTAGAGATGTCCCACCATCTTTCTCTAATATTAAAGATTCTGAAATTGTACTGCAGTTTAAAATTTATATATAAATGTAATATAGTAGTTTCTTGTCCCAACCCCAGTCCAGTATCAAATTAATGCTGCATTTTACACCTAATGCTATCTCAGAAATTGAGAAAATGAGGTAGTTCCAAAAGTGGAAAGATATTTATTTGCATATTCTGCAAATGTCTAGGTGAACTCTACCCACCAAGAGATCACCATTGGTCCCTTCAAAAGCAGCAAGAGTTAAAACACTTAAGAAGAGGGATATTAATAATGAAAATATTTTTTAAAGAGCTAAAAATAAATATGAAGATTGCAAGGTAAAACAGATTATAGAGTTAGTTACCAATTGGGCAAAGCTAGTTTCTGTTGCTGCTTGGTTTGTTCTAAGTCTGAATAAATAAGCATGTATTTGGGTGCAAAAGAGTTATCGTTTCCAAAATGACTTAGAGCAGAGAGATTTTACCTTACCAATTTGTCTGTGTGGTCATCTGATATGGTCTTCCATTTCACATTTTACTTGACATACACAGTTTATCTGCTAAAAGAGAATGCATTCTGCTGAAGGACTTTATGGAGTAGGAGGAGGGTAAAGTAGAAGTACCAACGATTAGGTAGCCAAGGAGATGTTTAATAGTGTTTGATGATTCACAGCAGAATTGACACAGGTGATAATTCCACAGTTTAGATAATAGATATTTACATGCATTACAAACATGAGATTTCCACATAGAGAAACTGTTTTCCGTGGGGTTTTTCAATGTAATTTGTTCAAATAGAGTAGATGTATTTGGAGATTTATTGGAACTATATAATCTGGAAAGTGTGAAAGGATTCAAGTCCATTCTCATCATTATGGGGACACTAACACCTTGCATGAGGAGCTTTAAATTAGGGTGAGCACTGCACAGGCCTCAGCCATGCCCGATTTGTTCGTAGCTACACACCTGTACTCACCTTCGTCCTCCTTCACTAAGCTCGTTATGAACAGGTTGTGGAACCCTATGCCACTTTCCTCGGCACTGAACCTTGTTCCTTGCACCAATCTCCCATCTTTGTACCAGTAAACCGTGGGCCTCGGAGAGCCACGGACTAAACACTGGAAATAAGCTGCTGTCCCTAACGGTGCTGAACAGTCAGAAATACCTTTGATAAACCTGGGAGGCCCTTCCTCCACCTGAAATTCAAAAAAGCTGTCTGAATATTTGCTCCTTAAGACTAATTCTTCCTTCACACTGCTCAATGTCACTTTACTTTTCTTTGAGAGCAGAGCCAACATTTCGGAATCTCCCATGGTGAGGAATCCCCGACAGATAGCCTCCCCTACATAATTCACAGCTCTGCACCGGTACGTTGCACTATCGGAAAGACAGACGTTGCGAATCTTAAGGGTGTGACTTCCCTTCTCCTCACTAATCACATATTTAGCGTCATCTGGCTCAATACACATATATTCTTTATACCATTTCACTTCAGGAGTTGGGATGCCTATGACTGAACATTTGAACACAGCGTCTGAGTTTTCTGGAATTCTAAAATCACAAATAGGCATTATAAAGCGAGGAGGCATTTCAAATACTTCTAAGTCAATTTTTAAATCTTTGTCTTCTTCCTCCCTTGAAGCCATACTTGGATCTGCTAAATTCAATGGGAGAACATCCAGACTCACAACCATGCTTTTATGATCAGGAGTAAATTCAGGAACTGTGACTATTTTCACTTGCTTCTCAAATTCTTTAACATCTTTTTCACTTAATTCAACTTCCAGGACAATTTCTTGAGGAGAAGGTGTTCTTGATGACCCAGTGTTTTCCAAATCGAACTCCATGACATGCTGATGTGTTACTGGAGGTGGAAGGGCCACTGCTCTCTCTTTTGGGGGCACAATGTCTACATGTGCAAAGCTCTTTGCTTCCCCTATGATGTTTACAGCATGGCACATGTACTCGCCTCCCTCTCCTTTTTGAAGGTTAGCAATTTCCAAAGAACACACATTACCCACCCTTTCTATTTTGATTCTTTCATCTGGCTCTAGCAAAGATTTATTTCGATACCATTTCACACCAGGAACTGGAAGGCCCTCAACTTCAACAATGAAGCCCAAGGTTGTGTTTTCATAGATCTTCCTTTTGGTCAGAGGTTCAATAAAAGATGGAGGCATTTCATCGTCTTTTGGTTCAATGGCTTCATTGGGCGTGCCAAAGGAATCAGAACGCCATAATTCATAAGCTGAGCTTCTCTCTTCTGTAGGTGTGTGGAAATGTTCACTTGATGGACTGTCCTCCCTTTCTAGTTTTGATGGGCACCTTTTAAAGATTGCAGTGGGGTTTGGTCCTCCAGTAGGAACAGAATATCTTTCAACAGTTTCTCCTCCTAAAGGTCTAGAATATCTCTCTAGTGTCTCCCCTGAGGGCGTGGAATACCTCTCTAAGGTCTCTCCTGGAGGTGTGGAATATCTCTCCAGGGTGTCTCCCGGAGGTGTGGAGTATCTCTCCAGGGTCTCTCCTGGAGGTGTGGAATATCTCTCCAGGGTGTCTCCTGGAGGTGTGGAGTATCTCTCCAGGGTGTCTCCTGGAGGTGTGGAGTATCTCTCCAGGGTCTCTCCTGGAGGTGTGGAGTATCTCTCCAGGGTCTCTCCTGAGGGTGTGGAACACCTTTCTGCTAACTTGCCTTCGGAAGGTGTTGAGTACCTTTCAGTAGCTTCCTCTAAAGGTGTGGTCCTTTCAATAGTCTTACCTCCCAAATTTGTTGAGGATTTTTTAGCTGTGTCTACAGGAGTAAGATACAAATCAGGAGACTTTGGAGTTTCAAGATGTTCAACAGAGGATGGTGGGGTATAAAACTGATCTAGCTCAGAGAGTGCTTCACTGCTTGTACTTCCCACATCAATTGAAATATCAGATTCAGGAGAAAATGGGCGTCCCAGTGATTCCTGTTGTTGGTTGTAGTACTCATACACAGTGCTGAAAGTTACTTCTTCAACCTCCATTGATGTGACTGATTCACTGTGGACAAGATCTGCCTTGTGCTTGGTGTCTGCAGTCTCAGGAACTTCATGCTTTCCAGCAGCCAGTAAGTACTGTGTTAGGGAGGTCTCACATTCCATTACCTCCGTTGTATGTGCCTCATCCAACTTAGGAGGGTTTTCAGAAAAACAAGTTTCTATATTTTCTTTTTCAGTACTGGAGAAAGAAGTTTCATTCTGAACTTGAATTTCTTCATAACATTTTTCTTTTCCAGGAGCATCCATTTTCTCACTTATTTGATCATTTGGATTCCGTTGTTCCTCAGTCATTAAGAATGGAAAGTGCTGACTCAGGGAAATTTTTCTGCTGCATATGTCTGCTTCCTGAACCTCACTTATGTGGTCTCCCAAAATTCCAGCAGCATATCCCTGTGTCCCTCCATCTTGCTTTTGAAATGACTCCAACTCTGGTTCCAAAGAATGCTCCTCCTCCTTTTTACAAACCTCTATAAGCTTTTCCTCACTTGCTTTTTTCACATGTGAAATGAAACTCCTATCCCCATTTTTCTCAGAAATATCAGTTTTTCCTACATCTGCGGATGAGGTTGAAAGTAGGGCACACGGTTCACTATGGATCTCTTCAGAAATAGTTTTAAGAGAAATATCAGTATTTAAAATTTCTAAATTTTGTTCCTGCTTATGTTTTTCCAAATAAGAGGCATTTTCATCACTACCACTTTTCTCCCTCACAGTCCTATCTAAAAACTCCTTACTGGAAGAAATCTCTGGATTGGTAAATATGTTACTTTGTGCGCTTTGAGAGGTATTCTGTGTATCAGATTGTAATGTTTCAGTGCTAGGAACTTCCTCTTTATATGGTGTTTCCTGCTGTTGCCTAGTTTCTTGCTCTTGAAACTCCTTAGCTGGGTCTCCTAAATGAGAATACATTTGCTTCAGATCAAATACAATGCTCTCAGCCTCAGTTGTTTCAGAAGCAGGATGCTGGGTTTGAAAATAAGCTTCTTCTGATTGATCACTATCTAGTCTAACTTCCTGAAATTTTACATCCGCATTTTCTATTTGAGCATGAAATTGCTTTAGGTCAAATGTAATAGGTGCTTCAGGTTCAGCCCTTTCAGCAACTGCAGATTGATCTATAAGACCTACTTCCTTCTGTTGTTCCCTCTCTTGTACTTTAAGTACCTTATGAGTTTGAGAGGAAAGCAGCTTTAAATTCATTACAATGTTAGATGAATCTTGTTCAGTGTTTGGAGGCATTTCTTCTGCCTGATGCATATTTGTGTTTAGGTTACTTGATCTTGATTTTCTTTGCTTTAAGGGAAAGTCTTTGTCATCAAGCTTCTTTTGAGGAGGATTCACAAATGATTTCTTGGTAGGTCTTTTTTCTAGAACGCCTTTTTCTATATGTTGTAACTTTTCAAATGCAATGATTCTATGCCTCACCTTTTTTCCTGGGTAGTATCTCCCTTCCCCAAAGGGTTCTTCATATACAATGATGGACGATTCTTTTGTATTGTAACCATCAGAAGTTCTCTCAGAGTGGATATTTGATAAATAGTCACTTTGGGCATATTCTTGCACGTTTTCCCTTTCTGGTCCACCAAGTTTCCCCAAATCATTTCTTACCTCTTTCCTAATTTTAACTTCACTGAAATCATCAACAGATGGATAGACAGTCCCCTCTGCTTGGTGTAGCTTTGACTTTTCATTTACATGTTCCTCTTTCTCTTCATCCTGACATTGTATGAGTTCAGCTCGGAGAGGCTTGTTGATTGTTATGGATGTAGAAGCACGCTGCATAAATATGGGCAGTTTTTCTCTAGAAGATGTGCAAGAAACCTGGACTTTCTGGTCTATCTGTTCAATTGTCTCAAGGCTTTGAAAATATTCTCTTACAGAATATTCTTTTATATTGGATTGGGGAGTAAAAGGACCGGTTGGATAATCATGAAAGTGTGCCCTTACCGATTCTCCCTGAATGTGTTGATCTTTGGAATATTTGGCATAAATTCCACCCATATTTTCTAATTGACTATATTCCCTGTGAGTGACAGGTTCCACTGTTAGATCTGAAACACTCTCAACCATTCCTGAACTGTTTTCAGCAACACATTCATATTTTCCAGAATCTTGAGAATTAACATTATTAATATATAACCTGTGGCTACAATTAACTTCTTCAAACTGGAACTTCTTGTTCTGCTTTAAAAGGACTCCATTGTGGAACCATGTCACAGCTGGTTTAGGCTCACCAGACAGTGAACATTCAAGGACTATGGAATCCCCTTCTCTACAACTGGCATGCTTTGGCATTTCTTGTAACACTTCTGGCGGCTCGTTAGTAATATCAGATGAAAATATAAATTTGTGCTTTGGTGACCGAGTAGCCTCATCTTGAGGTGTTGCTTTAGGTTCCAACTCCTCCAGTTGAAACAACTCTCTTGACTCTTTATCCTGTTCTGGGGTAGGAGTAGCTGCCGTTATCTGAATTTCTACAGGAAAGGAAAGAAGTTCTATGTCTGCAGAGGGAGGAACTGGTGGGTTAGCTTTTAACATATGGAGATTTGTTTGGCCTTCCTGTCTCAGAGATGGAGGAACGCCTTTTGCTTGGTCAAACACCAATGTCAGCTCCTCTTCTTCATCAGTGTAGTCATGCAACACTGGGACCCTATGTGCTTCGACATCATGCCTTTGTTTTGACTTCACTTTAAGTACACCGGTTGTTTTTACTGTTCCGTATTGGTTAAACAGCACACAGGTAATGAAACCTTCATTTTGAGGATGGACAGAAGAAAAGGTTAACGTTGAATAGTTTTTGAAAGTCTGAGTGATAAAGCCTCGATTACATGGGATTGGTACATCATTGTTATACCATGTCACTATGGGTTGAGGATATCCTTGAAAATGACACACAAATTCACAGCTATCACCTTCATAAACTTCTTGAGGTTCAATTTCTTGAAGAAATGAAGGTGGGCAACGTTGTGGATGTTTCTGGAAAGAATTTTCAAAAAATCTTGTGGTTTTTTCTTCCTGTTCAGTTTTGAATTCATCGACTTTTGTGGAAGTGGAGTGTTGAAATTCTCTCAAATCATCTTTTCTTATTTGGTCAATATCTAATGCTTCACTTTCTTGAATATTTACAACTGCACCAAAAGATTCACTGGTGTATGGTATAGTAACTTGAGACACCTTTTCAGGGGTCTCATATATTTCCTCATTCTTACTTACATTTGTGATATCTTTAGATGACTCTACAATTTCCGTTTGGGTCATAAGTTTTTCAAGTTGTTCTCTTGCTTGGATATTCTCATTTACTAGAATCCTACCATATAAATGGTCCCTTGATAGACTTTCTCTTAGGAATGCCTCTTGGCTCATTCTCATTTCAGTCTGGAGGATTTCCTCATCAAGAGTAGTTTGAAAGCTTGTGGGAGGTTCTCCAGATTCTACATTTTGATCCATTAGATTAGGAAGGACCTGTGGATCTTGGACAATACCCTCAGTTGAATTATCTACCTTATCCCTATTGTCAGCTAGATCAGATACAGACCTGCTTTTTATTTCCTCTCGAGAGAACAGAATGTCTTTATCAGTGTCTTCACTTCTCAAAGTTCTTGAACTTATTTCAGATGACATATCTAACAAGGATAATTTCTTTTTCTCCATTAACATTTTTCTAGCCTCCCGTAAATGCTGCAACTTCATTTTGGTCTCCTCATCCAGGAAACTTTCACCTACATTAAGCCATCCCCTTGTGTCAGATTTACTTTCTAAATATTCTTCATCATACATTAAATCTGTTTTCCTGCCAGGACTTACTGTCTTAAAGTGTATAGTTCGCATGATTCCCTGTTGTTCCGCGTCTTGTTTCTTGTTAAAGGGAGAGCCAGTAAACCTCAGGTCAACCTTTAATCTATCTTCTCTCCTTTCAACTAAAGCCTCCATATTTCCATGTGTCTGTTCTGCCCTTTTCAGAAATTCTAAATATTTCTCATCTTGCCCTTTTTCAATAACAAGCAACGATGCAGTTGACTCAGCAGACCCTTCACTATTAATTGCTAATAATCTATAACTTCCAGTATCTCTGTCTTGGACCCTTTTAACCTCTAAGCTGGAAGAGTGATGATGTAAATCACTCTTTGTTTTTATAACCCGTCGAAGACCTGTTGGGATAGGTCGATTGTTATGAAACCAAGTCATTTCTGGAGATGGACAGGCAATTAATCTACATGTAAAAACAACAGGTTCACCCTCGAAAACATATTTAAACATAAGCTTTTGGGTAAAACAAGGCTTGAAATATTTGGGCCAGGAGCTTGTAGATGATATTCTACTTGCATATCTTTTAGCAGCCATGGAGCTGTGATCTATGTCTTCAGAATCTGAGAAGGCAACACGGGTATCTCTTTCTGAATGTTCAGATGCTTCCTCAGAGAACAATTCTGAAAAAAAGTTCAATTATAAAGCATTTTACTATTTTCCACAGTATTTGAAAAAGTTGAAAATAAATGAAATTGCAAAATAGGAAATGAAATAAAGTGCATGCTACAGATTCTCACAAATCCATAAAAAATTTCACTCACCATATTTGTTCGAATAAACGCAACACCATGCTCTGTTTAAAAGATTCTGACACGAAAATCGTTCGTTGTCTGGTCTTTTCTTCAAACTGCTGAAATTTCTTCTTGAACAAGCAAAAATGAATTTCAAAATAACATGTTCCTGTGCATATTTGTTTTGAGAGCAGGAAAACTGTCCTTTTGATGGCTAAGAGGAAAATCTTACCTGACTTGCAGAGAGTGGAATAAACGCCCTTTCTGATCCTTTTGATTATAGATTAAATTATTGTATTTTTGGAGAATTAACTATTTAAGATATATATACGAGAACTATAACCATAAATGATTAGCTAAAATAAAATAAAATAAAATAAAATGAGAAGGCGTTTATTCGAACTAATACAGCCATAAAGTCACGATGTTATGCAAAGAAAAGCAGGCAATAAGGATCACATAAGGCAGCTATCTGCAAGCCAGTGTAAGAGACATATCAATGTTAAAATGATGTATGTGCATGAAGTGTAAACCAGAATGGGAATGTAACATTTTCACACACCCTAAATAAAAAAGCGTCTCAATGATAATTCATTCATGATGTTGCACTCTGAGAATGACAGCTAGGTTATTGTCTCTTGTTCAATTTAATTCACAGTGATTTTGAAAACAAACTTCTAGTTCATGATTTCATGCATTAAGATGACAACCTTTTCTAATACACGCTTTTGAAAATGGCTGCAAACATGAAGTTGATTATGGCTGATAAATTTTAAATATAAGATTTTAAATTACCATAAAACAAATTACTGTGAAATGCATGTAACTATCAGCATACTAAACCAGGCATGCAACACAGTAATATATACTGTAAGAGATATATTTGTACATCTATGTCATTTTTCTCAATACTACTAACAGAAGGCAGCTCAAGGATTCTATTAATCCTTCAGAATTTCTACTTAAATCTCATATTCAATATAACCATACCTTTCATCTCCATCTCAATCTGCTCATGCAACATTGATTCAGGAGCTAGAATGCAAAAACAAGAGATTTTCATGATTAATTCCATGTACTTTCTGCCTCAATTCATGATTCATACAATTACAATTTTCTCTTTACTATAATAGAAAACTACATCCCCCAAATGCACCCCCCAAAATCCATGCCAAACAGATCAATGAGCTGATAAAGTACATGACAATGATGAAAGATTTAAAAACATTTTTATTTTAGGTTCTCTATGAAATTTCCACTTTTACTTCCACAATTCCCCATGCCTTTTACATGCACTGAGAAAAGCAATCCACAAACAAAAGGAATATTTCTTTTTTAATGTCTTGTTGACTGACTACTTGCTAGGAGATGAAATCACATTTAGAAGGAACATGCATTTTCTAACTTGCCACTTTTAACTGAGGGCCATTCTCAGACTTCCCTGCAGAATTGAGTTTTCTGCTAGTAAACACTCCTTTGATTTGAACCACCTTTAAAACTTCACGCAAAGTCCAATTATATGTTAAAGAGCAGAACAAAGAGTCCTCAACTCAAAATTACTTTTATTACATAAGGAAAAGTCACAGCCTTTAGACACAATCGTCTCTGGGTGGCTTCAGAGAAAGCAGGTGCTCAGGTAACACTCTCATTCTCCCGTCTGTGTGACACAAGTCAGTGTGCTTGCCGCCCTGGCTTCTCAGTTCCTTGTGGTCTTTGGCATGAAGTTACTGACAGACTTGATGTTTTCTTTGACGATGCTCTCTTTACTTCACGGGTTGTTTTAATTTGGGACTCTTTGAGTGTTTTAATACTTTTAGTGTCTGAACCAAGGGTAATTTTGGTAAGTGGTCTGGTTTGCAATTCTTTTGCTAGGTAAGAATAAAGTTTGGAAAAGGAATAAATTAGTTGTGTTTGTAAGAGTAAAACACACGTGGAATTTAGAGACGATGGAATGTCATTAGGATGAGAGGGTAAGCAGCACATTAGTCCCCAAACTAGGATATCTCTATGCTTACTATGCACATAAGAACTCTACTCAAACAGGCTTACGGGGGTTCACATTCCTACCTGATTTTCATGGATAACTAGCCTATGTAAAATTATTAGGCCCAAATCGAAGAGGAACAGATAAAGACTGGCCTATATTAGATAATTAGATAACTGTGCCTGATCCTTCACTCTTCAAACACTGAAAAGTGGCTTCTCTTTTAACTTTCTTCAGTAAGGCAGTCTGGACTTCCCAAGGGAAAAAAAAATGCTCACGCACCAAGAACATTTTAATAATATAACTGTTGGAACTGAGTGAACTGGAAATCCTGAGGCAAAAATGTCCAGCTCCAATCCACTCTGGGAACACGATGATGAAGCACTGTCCTAGGGCACTAGGTTCTTTAGGAAGCGAGTTGAAAGACCTACATTTCTCCCACCTCCACAACACACCAGCTCCCAATTATCTTGCTGCGGAAACCGTCACAGTTGTCACCTACGTGACTTGTAGACAACGCCTCCAGATAGACAGTTTCTTGTGTGATTACTGTGCTAGCCAGCAGCTATGGTGAAACTGAGGGTCAACTTTCTGGATGGTGGAATTTTCTACCTAATTTGCATAATTAGACCTCAGTTCTTGAGCTATCCCTTTCTTAGGCTTTGAAAATTAATCAGAAATAGCTATAGACCAAAATGTCAGATTAAGAAAAAAACAAATCCTCCTTTTGGTGAGTGAGGATTGCAGATACATTAAGTGAATTAATGAATCTATCTCAAAATTCACTGCAGAGATGGCCATGCACACAGCACTGTATTGCCCCCATTCATCTCTGACACCTCAACAATAATATGGCCAGATCAGGGAAGAGCTAGAGGCCGCAGCTCTCCACAGACCCCTGGAGATGCCTAAACTTCTTCCACCAGCTTCCCTCCATGGGATTCAGTGAAGGTCCTTTGCTGCAGACACACAGCACAGGCTTCTAGTACCTGAAGAATACTTTTCTCATTTTATTAGCATCCAAGAAGAACGTCCATGGAAGGAAGGAAGAAGTTAACCTTTGCCCAAATATATTTGTGCCCCTTCTAGACACAGTGGTGAATCAAGCACAATAACAACAAAAATAATGATCTTGCTGTGAGATAATTCTACAATTCTGGGAGGATCTGAGACTACAAAGCAGCAGCATTTATTGAGAAATATCTAAAGACTACTAATTTTGGTCCAGACAGTGCCAGGCACAATAATAAATACTCAATAAACACTTGATGAACTCTAACACCTGAACCTTCTTTGGTACACTTCCTAGGTGGCACATTTGGTAAGTATTAGAAAAAAGAGCACATACGAAACAAACCTTGACTTCCTGAACTCAGATTTGAAAGTTAAACTTCCTTGAATCTAGACTGGAAAGTTACATGTTCTTAAGTCTGGCCAACGACTTGGCTGATTTTCATAAGTCATTTATGAATAGAGTGCTAATTTAAGGGTATTCTGTTTAATATATTCATTGATTCAATCTGCATGATGGAAAAGCTGCATAAAGCGATGAGGATGAAATGAAGCAAGTCAGAGCTAAATATCAAATAACCACCTTCTACTCTTAGTACTGCTGATGTTGTCTTCTCTCCGTACTCATTGTGGACAACGCAGCTGTACAATCCTTGGTCTACCAGCTGAACATTACATATGGTAAGTAACTGAGCATTGCCATTTTGTGACTGCTTCACTCTCTTAGATTCCTCTATCTTTACACCTTCATGAGTCCAGGTTACGTCAACGGAAGGTTCTTCTGAAACACAGAGGAATTGAGCCGTGTCGCCGCACTTTACAGAGAGGTCCTGAAGATGCAGGAGAATCCTTGGTGCTTCATCCACTGGCTCTTCAGCACATTTCTCAGATAACTCAGTGCTTTCTGCAATTTGTGAAAGGGATGCAGTATGGTGCAACTCTACATCTCGAATGGATGTAGCTGTGTGGGCAGAACTTTGAGATACACCTTCAAAAACCTGAAATTCATATTCATATGATGATCCTTGAAATGACTTAATTTCGCTTTGGGATATTTTGCTCTCCTGCTTTGTGAAACAGGAATCTGCCACTGCCTGGGACTTGGTGGACTCTCTTACATTTTTCCCAGAACTTTGCCTAGCTAGGGCTTGCACTGTATGATCAAGTGACAAGAAAAAGAAAAGAACATTAGGATCTAAGCTTTGTCACCTGGCTAGGTTAGTAACATAAAATGGCACGGAAGATGAAGATGAAAGACGTCACTGTTACTTGGAAGCAGCATGCCAGATGCAGTGTGCTCCAGGATGTCAGGGTGACACAAAAGAAAATTCATTCCCAGTGATCCAGCGATGGATGGATGATGAAGGCTCATGCGGATGCCATACAGTATCTGCTTCCTTCTTTTTGTTGTCATTGCAGCTATCCAGAATGACATAGCCGCTCCCTCTTTTTTTCTGACTCTATTCGGGATACCATTTGTCCTCCCTCCACCATATACTTTATCAAAAATATGTAGCAAATAAATCATTAATGATGCAATGATGAGATGCTGTTTAGAAAAGTAGAAATGTCAAGCAAAGTTGATGCCTAACCAAATAACAACTAGTGTAATACCCAGAACACGTACTTCAGTGAGATTTAAAGTACACTGGTTAAACTATAATTGAGGACTTAGGGGCACCTGGGTGTTACTTTGTTAATAAATTATGGACCGACCACAATATGCACCAAGACACACAGCAGAGACTCTCATTAGTAACAATGGGAGTAGGAGGGATGCAGCAGATCAAAGTCTTTGAAGCAAGCCAGGCTTTCTTTACCTTTTGGAGTCACTGTGAGTATAGCTGCACAAATGGCTTCCCCAGCGCTATTGGCTGCTTTGCAAGAGTACTGGCCGGCATGCTCTGAGTAAGCATCAACTATAAGCATTAAAGCCATGCCTGTGGACTCCTCAAAATGGAAAACTACATCTTTTGTTGGTAGAATTGGTTGCTGGTTATGCAACCACTGGATTTCTGGCTTGGGAATGCCAGAAACCCTTGCATGGAATCTGACTGTCTCCCCGCTGTGCACCCTGAGGCTTGACAGAGGCTGGATGAAGATGGGCTTTTGGCCAAGGGGCTCCTTCTTAAATGAAACTGACGAAGAGACATGCCATTGAGAGTCTGATGTAACTTCTTCAAGTTTGCTAAATCCTGAAAAGAAGCATGCCAACCTTTAATGTCTTACCCTGCACTGAAACCAGAACTTACTGGGAGTTGTCTACAGATCTGTTGTAAGTTTCAGTGGTGAACTAGAATCCAGACCAATCCTGATGCCTTGTCAACGTATGTCACTACATACACACATTGATTCAAAGTCACACAAGTTCCCTTCCATTTTCCAGACAAACATGCTGAGACATAACTAGTCTAAGGAACTTCACTACATTGTGCATGAAGGCAGTCGCGGAGTATGCAATTCAGTTTAGGTATTCTTGTCTTCTGTTGTTATTTTTATCCCTCTGGTTGTCAAACCAGCTTTTCTTTTTCGTAAACCACACTACACTGATTATTAAGAAAACCTCTGGTTATTATAATAAGTGTTTAAAATCAAGGAAAAAAGCAAAAGTTGCCCTAACTCTTTATGTATTTGTATATGCTTAATATTACAGAGACTAATTTAGCTCAGGAAAAACAGCCTGATTCTATTAAAATACTATCTCATTTTGAATCAAAGTGCCCCCCACCCCGATACTGAGGAAGTGTTTCTGATTGCAGCTGAAGAGCCCCAAGTAACAGAGATGTTAAACCATCTTACAGTGGAGCCCCTCAACCCTCAGGCGTTCTTTGAATGACAGTAAACACATCCAGCTGGTGTACAGACCTGAAATCACCCACTGTAGCTTCTGTGAAATCAGAATTGTGTCAGTACAATGGTGGGATGGTAACACTCTTAGATTTAAAAACATTTTTTTTAGAATTTGCATCCTAGCCAGATAAGAAAACAGATCTATCTAATTCTTTAGCATATTTCTCCCCATTCTGATACATGCTGATCAGGAAGCATGAAAGCTGATGATGAGAGCAACACATTACAAAATTCTATGGAGACAAAGCAGGGCAAAATAAAAAATGATGGTTTGTGATTCATAATGAGAAGGGGTAACTGAAAAGCGAGAACATCACATATAACATGGAAACAATTAGTCACATTAAGAGAATGGTAGGACCAACGATGATTTACGTGAAATCCTTAGTGATTTGTTACTGACATTGTGAGATTAGATCCATATTTAAATGTGGTACTTAAAGTTGTTTTACTGTACCTTCCAGTCTCAAAGTGGCTGTGCTTGATACTTGACCTACAGCATTACTAGCAACAAAAGTATAAATTCCTTCATCTTCTGGAAAAGCTTCAGCAATTTCCAGTTGGTAAGTGTCTTCAAACTGAGTCATTTTAAAGAACCGAGATGGCTTGATTTTCTTGTCTTTGCTGTACCAAGACACTTTTAGATCTGTAACGTGAAAGGAAAAGGATCTTTAAATCACTGGAACAAGTGGATATTTTTATTTACCTGCAAACACAATATTGACTATATTAGTGACTAATTTTATATTTATCTAAATAACATTATACTTTCTTTTGGGCATGCCACATCTGATCTTATATAATTTCATTTTTAAGAAGGAAACATGATTCTAGAAAAATCCAGCTTATAGATGGGTTACAATGTTTGAAAATTTACAATTTTAGTTGTATTCTTTTTAACCATTTGCCTGTCATGCTATGGAAGCAAAGATAAGGTTTTGACATGTTCAGTCAAATGAGAAAAAGACTGTCCTGAGAAACAGTCATCATAAAGGGTTTGATCTGAGATTGTGGTTACCTACTGAGACAGGAAGTGAGGGAAATCTGCACGCTGGTTAGGCAGAAAGACCCATCAAAAACAGACCTGAGAAGATAAACATTCCATAAAGTCTAAAAGAGACACCCTTAAAGGATGAAGAAAAATCTCTATTATTTTGTTACCAGTAGGCAAGCATTGGAAGGTCTCAGCAAAAAAGAAAATTTTTAAAATGGAAAGAGTCATGAAATTTGGGCATCCTAGATATATTTGGCTTTTTTCAAAGTAGGAGTAATAATAAAACTAGCGAGTAGGAACCAAGATGGCAGAGTAGAAGGAGGTGCTCTCACTCCTTCTTGTGAGAACACCAGAATTACAACTAGCTGCTGGACAATCATCAAAAGGAAGACACTGGAACTCACCAAAAAAGATACCCCACATCCAAAGACAAAGGAGAAGCCAAAATGAGATGGTAGGAGGGTTGCAATCACAGTAAAATCAAATCCCATAACTGCTGGGTGGGTGACTCACAGACTGGAGAACACTTATCCCACAGAAGTCCACCCACTGGAGTGAAGGTTCTGAGCCCCATGTCAGGCTTCCCAACCTGGGGGCCCGGCAACGGGAGGAGGAATTCTTAGAGAATCAGACTTTGAAGCTTAGTGGGATTTGAATGCAAGACTTCGACAGGACTGGGGGAAACAGAGACTCCACTCTTGGAGGCACACACAAAGTAGTGTGTGCATCGGGACCCAGGGGAAGGAGCAGTGAACCCAGGGAAGACTGAACCAGACCTACCTGCTAGTGTTGGAGGGTCTCCTGCAGAGGCGGGGGGTGGCTGTGGGTCAATGTGGGGACAAGGACACTGGCAGCAGAAGTTCTGGGAAGTACTCCTTGGCGTGAGCCCTCCCAGAGTCTGTCATTAGCCCCACCAAAGAGCCCAGGTAGGCTCCAGTGTTGGGTTGCCTCAGGCCAAACAACCAACAGGGAGGGAACCCAGCCCCACGCATCAGCAGTCAGGCAGATTAAAGTTCTACTGAGCTCTGCCCACCAGAGCTACAGTCAGCTCTACCCACCACCAGTCCCTCCCATCAGGAAACTTGCACAAGCCTCTTAGATAGCCTCATCCACCAGAGGGCAGACAGCAGAAGCAAGAAGAACTATAATCCTGTGGCCTGTGGAACAAAAAGCACATTCACAGAAAGATAGACAAGATGAAAAGGCAGAGGGCTATGTACCAGATGAAGGAACAAGATAAAACCCCAGAAAAACAACTAAATGAAGTGGAGATAGGCAACCTTCCAGAAAAAGAATTCAGAATAATGACAGTGAAGATGATCCAGGACCCCGGAAAAAGAATGGAGGCAAAGATCGAGAAGATGCAAGAAATGTTTAACAAAGACCTAGAAGAATTAAAGAACAAACAAACAGAAATGAACAATACAATAACTGAAATGAAAACTACACTAAAAGGAATCAAGAGCAGAATAACTGAGGCAGAAGAATGGATAAGTGACCTGGAAGACAGAATAGTGGAATTCACTGCTGCAGAACAGAACAAAGAAAAAAAGAATGAAAAGAAGTGAAGACAGCCTAAGAGACCTCTGGGACAACATTAAATGCAACAACATTCATGTTATAGGGTTCCCAGAAGGAGAAGACAGAGAGAAAGGACCAGAGAAAATATTTGAAGAGATTATAGTCGAAAACTTCCCTAACTTGGGAAAGGAAAGAGTCACCCAAGTCCAGGAAGGGCAGTGAGTCCCATACAGGATAAATGCAAGGAGAAACACACCAAGACACATAGTAATCAAATTGGCAAAAAATAAAGACAAAGAAAAATTATTAAAAGCAGCAAGGGAAAAATGACAGATAATATACAAGGGAACTCCCATAAGATTAACAGTTGATTTCTCAGCACAAACTCTACAAGCCAGAAGGGAATGGAATGAAATACTTAAAGTGATGAAAGGGAAGAACCTACAACCAAGATTACTCAACCCAGCAAGGATCTCATTCAGATTCGATGGAGAAATCAAAAGCTTTACAGACAAGCAAAAGCTAAGAGAATTCAGCACCACCAAACCAGCTCTACAACAAATGCTAAAGGAACTTCTCTAAGTGGGAAACACAAGAGAAGAAAAGGACCTACAAAAACAAACCCAAAACTGTTAAGACAATGGTCATAGGAACATACATATCGATAATTACCTTAAACATGAATGGATTAAATGCTCCAACCAAAAGACACAGGTTTCCTGAATGGATACAAAAACAAGACCCATCTAATGCTGTCTACAAGAGACCCACTTCAGATCTAGGGACACATACAGACTGAAAGTGAGGGGATGGAACAAGATATTCCATGCAAATGGAAATCAAAAGAAAGCTGGAGTAGCAATCCTCATATCAGATAAAATAGACTTTAAAATAAAGACTGTTACAAGAGACAAGGAAGGAAACTACATAATGATCAAGGGATCAATCCAAGAAGAAGATATAACAATTATAAATATATATGCACCCAACACAAGAGCACCTCAATACATAAGGCAACTGCTAACAGCTATAAAAGAAGAAATTGACAGTAACACAATAATAGTGGGGGACTTTAACACCACACTTACACCAATGCACAGATCATCCAAAATGAAAATAAATAAGGAAACAGAAGCTTTAAATGACACAATAGACCAGAAAGATTTAATTGATATTTATAGGATATTCCATCCAAAAACAGCAGATTACACTTTCTTCTCAAGTGTGCACATTCTCCAGGATAGATCAGATCCTGGGTCACAAATCAAGCCTCAGCAAAATTAAGAAAATTGAAATCATATGAAGCATCTTTTCTGACCACAATGCTATGAGATTAGAAATGAATTAGAGGGAAAAAAATGTAAAAAACACAAACACATGGAAATTAAACAATACGTTACTAAATAACCAAGAGATCACTGAAGAAATCAAAGAGGAAATCAAAAAATACCTAGAGACAAATTACAGTGGAAAGACGACGATCCAAAACCTATGCGATGCAGCAAAAGCAGTTCTAAGAGGGAAGTTTATAGCTATACAAGCCTACCTCAAGAAACAAGAAAAATCTCAAATAAACAATCTAAACTTACACCTAAAGGAACTAGAGAAAGAAGAACAAACAAAACCCAAAGTTAGTAGAAGGAAAGAAATCATAAAGATCAGAGCAGAAATAAATGAAATAGAAACAAAGAAAACAATAGCAAAGATCAATAAAACTAAAAGGTGGTTCTTTGAGAAGATAAACAAAATTGATAAACTATTAGCCAGACTCATCAAGAAGAAGAGGGAGAGGACTCAAATCCATAAAATCAGAAATGAAAAAGGAGAAGTTACAACAGACACCACAGAAATACAAAGCATCCTAAGAGACTACTACAAGCAACTCTATGCCAATAAAATGGACAATCTGGAAGAAATGGACAAACTCTTAGAAAGGTATAACCTTCCAAGACTGAACCAGGAAAAATAGAAAATATGAACAGACCAATCACAAGTAATGAAATTGAAACTGTGATTAAAAATCTTTCAACAAACAAAAGTCCAGGACCAGATGGCTTCCCAGGTGAATTCTATCAAACATTTAGAGAAGAGCTAACACCCATCCCTCTCAAACTCTTTCAAAAATTGCAGAGGAAGAAACACTCCCAAACTCATTCTATGAGGCCACCATCACCCTAATACCAAAATCAGACAAAGATACTACAAAAAAAGAACATTACAGACCAACATCACTGATGAATATAGATGCAAAAATCCTCAACAAAATACTAGCAAACAGAATCCAACGACACATTAAAAGGATCATACATCATGATCAAGTGGGATTTATCCCAGGGATGCAAGGATTCTTCAATATATGCAAATCAATCAATGTGATACACCATATTAACAAACTGAAGAATAAAAACCATATGATCATCTCAATAGATGCAGAAAAAGCTTTTGACAAAATTCAACACCCATTTACGATAAAAACTCTCCAGAAAGTGGGCACAGAGGGAACCTACCTCAACATAATAAAGGCCATATATGACAAACACACAGCAAACATCATTCTCAATGGTGAAAAACTGAAAGCATTTCCTTTAAGATCAGGAACAAGACAAGGATGTCCACTCTCACCACTCTTATTCAACATAGTTTTGGAAATCCTAGCCACAGCAATCAGAGAAGGAAAAGAAAAAAAAGGAATACAAATTGGAAAAGAAGAGTAAAACTGTCACTGTTTGCAGATGACATACTATACATAGAGAATCCTAAAAATGCCACTAGAAAACTACTAGAGCTAATCAATGAATTTGGTAAAGTTGCAGGATACAAAATTAATGCACAGAAATCTCTTGCATTCCTATACACTAATGATGAAAAATCTGAAAGAGAAATTAAGGAAACACTCCCATTCACCACTGGAACAAAAAGAATAAAATACCTAGGAATAAACCTACCTAGGGAGACAAAAGACCTGTATGCAGAAAACTATAAGACACTGATGAAAGAAATTAAAGATGATACAGACAGATGGAGAGATATACCATGCTCTTGGATTGGAAGAAGCAATATTGTGAAAATGACTATACTACCCAAAGCAATCTACAGATTCAATGCAATCCCTATCAAATTACCAATGGCATTTTTTATGGAACTCGAGCAAAAAATCTTAAAATTTGTATGGAGACACAAAAGAACCTGAATAGCCAAAGCAGTCTTGAGGGAAAAAAATGGAACTGGAGGAATCAGACTCCCTGACTTTAGACTATACTACAAAGCTACAGTAATCAAGACAATATGGTACTGGCACAAAAACAGAAACATAGATCAATGGAACAAGATAGAAAGCCCAGAGATAAACCCACGCACCTATGGTCAACTAATCTATGACAAAGGAGGCAAGGATATGCAATGGAGAAAAGACAGACTCTTCAATATGTGGTTCTGGGAAAACTGGACGGCTACATGTAAAAGAATGAAATTAGAACACTCCCTAACACCACACACAAAAATAAACTCAAAATGGATTAGAGACCTAAATGTAAGACCGGACAGTATAAAACTCTTAGAGGAAAACATAGGAAGGACACTCTTTGACATAAATCACAGCAAGATCTTTTTTGATCCACCTCCTAGAGTAATAGAAATAAAAACAAAAATAAACAAATGGGACCTAATGAAACTTAAAAGCTTTTGCACAGCAAAGGAAACCATAAACAAGATGAAAAGACAACCCTCAGAATGGGAGAAAATATTTGCAAGCAAATCAACGGACAAAGGATTAAACTCCAAGATATATAAACAGCTCATGCAGCTCAATATTAAAGAAACAAACAACCCAATCCAAAAAGGGGCAGAAGACCTAAATAGACATTTCTCCAAAGAAGGCATACAGATGGCCAAGAAGCACATGAAAACCTGCTCAACATCACTAATTATTAGAGAAATGCAAATCAAAACTACAATGAGGTATCACCTCACACCAGTTAGAATGGGCATCATCAGAAAATCTACAAACAACAAATGCTGGAGTGGATTTGGAGAAAAGGGAACCCTCTTGCACTGTTGGTGGGAATGTAAATTGATACAACCACTATGGAGAACAGTACGGAGGTTCCTTGAAAAACTAAAAATAGAATTACCATATGATCCAGCAATCCCACTACTGGGCATATATCTGAGAAAACCATAATTCAAAAAGACACACTCATTGCAGCACTATTTACAATAGCCAGGTCATGGAAGCAACCTAAATGCACATCAACAGATGAATGGATAAAGAAGTTGTGGTACATATATACAATGGAATATTACTGAGCCATAAAAAGGAACGAAATTGCGTCATTTGTTGAGACATGGATGGATCCAGAGACTGTCATACAGAGTGAAGTAAGTCAGAAAGAGAAAAACAAATATTGTATATTAACGCATGTATGTGGAACCTAGAAAAATGGTACAGATGAACCAGTTTGCAGGGCAGAAGTTGAGACACAGATGTAGAGAACAAACGTATGGACACCAAGGGGGGAAAGCCGCAGAGGGGTGGGGATGGTGGTGTGATGAATTGGGTGATTGGGATTGACGTGTATACACTGATGTGCATAAAATTGATGACTAAGAAGAACCTGCTGTATAAAAAAATAAATTAAATTAAATTAAAAAAAAACTAGCTATTTCCACACAAGGATTTGAACCATCTTAAAATGATAGAAAATAAAAACTTCAAATCAAGGATACATATTACTATGTTGTTACAATTTAAGATGATGTGTACTTTAAAAAAAATTATACTTCCATTAAAGCAACAGCCCTGTAAGTCTAGCATGGATTCAAATTTAGTTACTTGTTGTAAAAGCCAAAAATCAGAAGCCATCTTGCTTTTGGAACGTGGTCACTATATTACCTCCTTATCTCAATACCACCCATGGGGATCTTCTAATAGTCCAGTCCTCTAGTATTTGTTTGCACTGTTGCATAAATATTGGTTTATGAATATTCCCCTGCTTCCCACTAGGGTAGTTGTTATAAACTACAAGTTCCCCTTTTAAAGAAACAAATCTTTTTATTTCCTTAGGTAGCAAGGTAAGGTAGGAAATGGAATCCTGACACAACAATTTACCAGCTGTGTGACCTTAGACATGTCAGTTAATCTCTGGACCAGTCTTCTCATTTGTAAAATAAGATGCATAATAATTCATGGGCTATTCATGGGCTATAAAATTGCTGTGTGAATTCAATGACATACACAGAGGAAAGGGTTTTATAAACCACAGGCACAAGTCAGTCATTAAAGTGAGAATGTCTAACATCACAAGGGATCAGCAATAACTTACCTAATAAACAGGGCCATAGGATATACAAGTAATACCATCATCACATGGGATGTAAAAGTCATCCTACAAATACTTGGTTTGTTTGTTTAAACATCAATGGAGAGACGCAAGAGGGAAGACATATGGGAACATATGTATATGTATAACTGATTCACTTTGTTATAAAGCAGAAACTAACACACCATTGTAAAGCAATTATACCCCAATAAAGATGTTAAAAAAAAAATCAATGGAAAGGGAAGGATGGAGAGTTTGGTACTCTCTCTCCCTCACAAGGTTCCCTGCTTATTCTTCCTGACAACTTCTTCCTTTGGTGAACTGAGTGAAGCAGAAGGACAGGCATGAATCGTCAATAATAAATGAGCTAAAGGGCAAGACCTGTTTTGGTAATGGACTTGGTACTTTTGACTGGGCTGCCACTATCTGTGTCAGTCACTGGCCTCTCATGGCTTCTGTGAGGCCACCCCACTGCCCCAGTTCCTCACCCCCACCACTCCATTGTATTTGGTCCCTGAGTCTCGTTCATTCTACCTCCTGGACTCTTGCACAATCTACCCCCATCTTTCTCCTGACTCAGTTGTCAACACTTTCCAAGCCTATTATAATATGATAGCCTCTCTGCTGGTCCGTTACCTTCAGCCTCACCTCCCACATCTGTCCATTCCTCCTTTCATGATCAGAGTGTTGTTTCTAAAAAGAAAACCTGATCATGTTACCCAGGGGTTTCAAAATCTCTCAGTGGCTCCTCAAAGTAAACAAGATAAAATCTAAAGTCCTAAGCACAGAATACCAACACTTTAGGATCTGGCCCTTGCCTTCTTTCCTAGCTTCTCGTCCACTCATTGCATCACTTTCCAACCATACTTAAACCACTTGTTGCCAGGACATGGAGTGTTCTGGGGAGCCTTTATGACTTTGTAAACGTTGTTCTCTGCCTGGAGCACGACTGTGCTCATGAGCCTATTAATTCTTCAATGTGCCGTCCGTGCATTTTCTCCAGCTCTCTCCCAGACAGAGAGCACTGAGTAGGTGGGCTGTTACAGCACTTACAACCTTGTGATCTAGCTGTGCATGCGCGTCTCCTCACCTACACACTGAGCTCCATGAAGGCAAGAGACAGGTCCTGGCATCCCTAGAACCTAGTGTAATTGTCTCAATAGCAGGAGCACAGATGTTGGTAGAATAAAACAAAAAAAAGCTTAAATGAACAGTGGGCATTCCTCATTGCTAAACTAATTATTTAACATCTCACTTAGCTAGCTGCCACTCTGTAAGCCACCAAATGATACTGACCATTATCTGTAGAATGAGCACTAGCAAAAAGCTAGCTTTACTACGTTTTAAAATTCTACTTTTCCAAACTTCTCTTCCACCAGTAGGTGGCACCAGAGACCTTCAATAGATAACATTTCCACTTAAAAAAGCACCACCAGATTGCTCAGGACCATGCTCCATGCTTCAGCAAGTACTGAGTTCCCCAAAACGTGAGACTGGGGCCTCTGCAGACTCATATTTTTTTCCAATTTGCAGAAAGCAGAGCTGCACTTACTTTCTTAAGGGAAGTTGTGTGAATATTTTCTGCCTGAGGGGCATGGAACGTGAAACGTGATATGGTGAGCTTTTAAAAGGCATTTATTCAGTGAACTTAATTTTTGTCATATAGAAAATACATTTATGAAAGGGTTCTAAAACCTCTGTATGTGTATTAATATTACCACACATAGAGAGTTAATGATCACATGAATTTATAAAGTCCATTCAAATATTTAAGGACATCAGTCACATTGAAAAGATATTTTTCTTTTTCTACCCCAATTGGAGTCTTGTAGAGAGCTTCAAATGTATGTTTGCAATGCCTTAAAGGCAAACTATAAAATGACTTATAAACTAAAGAGTACTATGCAAATATAGTTAAGACTACTACTTTAGATAATCCATATACATATGTTTATTTGAAAAATTTCCTCTAAAAATTCAATGAATGGATAAATTCTTTAGTATGGCTTTAGTGAATTTGATATTAAAATGCATTTTTCTTTTTAGTAGGATATCACCGAATCAGTCCTCATTTCTTAATATTTGGCATTTTTCAAATACCATGCTCTGAAGTCACAAAGTCTATAGTATTTATCTATGTTGGTCACCCAATACCAGACTTTTATGTTTCTATAATTCCTCTCAATGGTTGTAATAAAATTAATGTATTGAGCACCAGTCACTTGCTAGCCATGCCTGTAAGTGCTTTATACACCTCATATCCTTTAATTATGCTCATAAAATCAAACAGGTCTATTTGGTTTCTAGATCAGCATCTCCATCCCAGAGCAGGAAATCATTAGGTGATAGAAGCCCAATTGAAATACTAACTTGCTTAAGAAACCGGCTCTTGGCAAGGTAGAGACTGGGCCATAACCCAATGGGAGAAGCACAATAAGCAAAACAAACGTTTATTAGGAGTGCTGTGAGATGCCCGAGCTTGGAGAATTTCCCTTTGTGGTGGTATACAACAGTCAAGCAAACGAGGGAGTGATTTTCATTCGGGATAAGGTTGATTTACCCTGTCCCTATGTGAGGTAGGTCTACAATCATCATTGGCTAGAAATGGCTCTAAACATTTTGTCTCATTCTACTAAGGTCAGACTCCTGGGGTGAGGGGAGGGGCCGGTGGTTCTGGGAAACATGCACCAATTAAAAATCATAACAGCTAACAGATGGAGGGATTACTGTATGAGGGGTGCTGCGATACGTGCTGATGTGGGTTAGCTGACATAATCATGACAATGATCTGAAGCCACTGATATCAGCCATTTAACAAGCATTCTTTTGTCCGACCAACAATTACTTACTGAGTACCCACTATGTATGGAGCTATTCTAGGACAAGGATCCACCCTTGCTTTCACAGAGCTTTCCTTCTAGTAGTTACTGCTTTTCAGGCACCATGTTCTCGGTACTAAGACAGAATCCCTGCCCTCATGAAATGTACATTCTAAGACTGAATGCAATATTATCCTCACTTTATTCATGAGGGAAAGAGAACCAGAGAAATCAGGTATTTGCCGAAGGTCACAGAGTGGAGCCAAGACTCAAATCCAACCTCTCTGATCATAACGCCCCCACTTTTGTCCACTACAGGATACCACCTTCCAAAGGGATATGGCTTTTCACACAAGCACTGTCCATAGACCGAACAACATCTTACATATAAATGGACTCTTAAAACATATGTAGATGCCATTATAATTAATCTAATAATAATTGTAGGTTTCGTTGTATTTTTTCAAGAGATAACAAAGTGTAACTACAATCATAAAGAAAACATGGCGTTTTTCAAGTTTAAAACAGAAAAACACTGAACTCATTCCTTTTTTTTAATTGTAGTTTAAAAAAGCACATAACATAAAATTTATCATCTTAACCATTTTTAGGTGTACAGTCCAGTAGCGGAAAACACTGATCGAATTCTCAATTCAATAATCCAAGTAAGTGTTCTGCAGGATGCCCATGAAACTTCAAATTATGCATGAGAGGTAAGAAAACCTTTTCCTCACATCATTCTTTTTAAATATTAGCAACTCTACCTTTGCTTGTAAACCTACCTGTTCCAGAAACTCTGCATTGAAAGTGGGCTGGCCGTCCCTCAGAAGTGACAGTGTCCTGAAGTGGGGTGACGATGGCAGGAGGATAAACTGGCATTTCCTGATCAGGAGACACAGCTTCTGGAACTAAAGGAAGGGACCACAGACTTGTCAGGAGTAAGTTAGCCTACAGACCTCACAGAATGAAGCATGCCGATTTCTCTTAATTTATCAGTGGAGCAGTGGAGCCCTTTCAAAGTTTCCAAGTTAGGTAGCAATCTACTTTTAGGAGCTCCAAGTTGTATTTTTAAATGCCCTGGGAGGATACAAAAGCGGGTTTCTTAGGTTTTACGTTAAAAGCTGAGAAGTAGCAAGGTACCTTCCACAGAGAGCGATGCTGAGGTAGTGACAATTCCATAGTCATTCTTGGCTTCACAGGTATAGACGGCCGCATCCTCTGGGAAGGCTTCGATGAGCAGAAGTGTGTACTCTTGCCCATCGTGAAGGAACTTGCACTTGAAACCAGTGGAAAGCAGCTGCTCTTCCTTGTACCAGGAAATTTTGGGCTGTGGTCTGCCGGATATCACAGCACAGAAGCGGGCGGGCTTGCCAGATTGCACGGTAACAGGCTGGAGCTCCTGAAGAATTTGGGGCGGTTCTGGGGCTGGGAAGAAAAGAAAACAAACAGTCCATGAAAACACAGGAAAGCACGGGAAAATCTAGGTTAATTTGTTGCCAGGTGGTTATGTACCCCGAAACAAAACTTTGGAATGGTGATATCTTTACTTGCCTCAGAATATTAGAACATTCTTTGCACTAAGAAGGAAAAAAAATTGGAATTTTGTCCCTAAGTAGAGGGAGATACTTTTGATATTTGATGGGGGGCGGTGATGCTGGGAGTGCTGAGTTTTTCAGCATAACACGGTCACCCCTTTCCTGGCTGGGATCTGGATCGGGGTAACAATGGACAGTCCTCTAAAGAATGCTAGAACATTTCCACATGCTACCTATTTTTAACAGTCGTTTGGGCAAATCATGTGGTGAGGTGGCTCATCCCATTCAGGTTCGGTTTTCAAGTATTTGTGTATATGTGATAATCATTTTTTAATATACAGGTGCCAGTGAAGTGCAATCAGTATGCATGAATGAATGAATGTCATTTTAGATCTAAAGGCAATTAGGTAATTTTTTTTTTAATTCAGCTTTCCTGTTATGCTAATTAAAACATATTCTTGGTGTTGTGATGACTGAGGGAATCTGGGTCGTTCACGGAACCAAGAAATGGGGAGAACTGACTTCTGTGAGGCTGATTTCTGACACAGCCATATAGGTAGACCTTTACTTCTCTGTGCCTCAGTTTCTCTACCACTAATATAGAAATAATAATAACTGGATACCATGACGATTTGGTCTTCTAGGGACCAAGGGGATGTTGGCAATATGGTTCATTTTTATGAAACTTGAGATTACTCTTACTGTTCCTTCATCTGTCTCAGGGGTATTTGTTCAGACAGGTAGGACCCAAGGTCAGGACAGGAATGGATCTAGACCAGCCTCAGATTCAGCTCTAAGGTTTCTAATGAGGAAAGTGGATGGTTTAATGGCGCTCCTCTGAGGACTTGGTAGCATATGGAATTCCCCACTAAAGTCAGACCCTGGTCCTAGGGCATGGAGCTCACCTGTGGCTTCCTAGGTTCTCCCAGGCATGCCTTAACAGAGGCTGGAAATGCCCCACCAGAGACTGGAAATGCCCCATCACTTGGTAGTGCTACTAGTATTCAAGCAGTTAGGGCCAAGGGCAGAGAACTAGAACAGCTGAAAACCGTAACTAGAAACCCATTTGGGGTCTATTATAATTGACATACAGTGGATGTTCAATAACGTTGACCAAACTAAATAAGGATCTAGCCATTAGGTGCCTTCTGGAAATGACATCTTGGTCCTTTTAACAGCTACCATCCCATTTCCACAGGTATAATATGAAAATAAATGTAATAACTTCAAACATATGAGTACCATGGGTTCTTGAGAAATTGCCTGGAAACTACCAGAACTTCAGTAAGTTGAAAGGGAGGATTATTACAGATGGATGCACAAAATATGTTAATATCTCTACCTACCATTGACGTAGAGGGTAACAGAACTCCTGTTCCTTCCTGCCACAAAGGTGTATTCACCAGCATCGCTATGCCTGGTCTCAGAGATAAACATCCGGTGGATTCTTCTCTCCACCACATACTGGTGTCGTTCTTGAACTTGGAAATTGATTTCAATGCCGTCTTTATACCAGTGGGCATCTACATCATCTTCATTGACCTCAAACTCAACGACAGCACGTTGTTTCTCAATAACCTTTTAAAGGAGCAACAGGAAAAGAAAATTGAAGCCCTGGTTTCCTTTCGGTTTTAACCTGTTTCCAAAACAGCTCATTTGAAGAGCATGTCAAACCTATATATTATGATATAGAAAATTGACTGGTTATAGCACGTTCGAAGTTTTCTTGCATATCCTTGGACAAAAGGTGCCCATACTTCTTTTGCTTACATCTGCATGGAGGCAATGATTTCATCCTTAAATGTTTGCTTCTTCGTTAATTATAACAGAAATAATGACACTTTGCGGTACTTCCCTGGTGGCGCAGTGGTTAAGAATCCTCCTGCCAATGCAGGGGACACAGGTTCAATCCTTCAATCCCTGGTCTGGGAAGATCCCACATGGCGTGGAGCAACTAAGCCCATGTACCACAACTACAGCCTGCACACCACAGCGGCTGAAGCTCGAGTGCCTAGCGTCTGTGTTCCGCAACAAGAGAAGCCACTGCAATGAGAAGCCTGTGCACTGCAACAAAGCGTAGCCCCCGCTCACTGCAACTAGAGAAGGCTTGCGCGCAGCAACAAAGACCCGACACAGCCAAAAGTAAATAATAAAATAAAAATAAAATAAAAAAGAAATAATGACTTTACTTTAAAGAATAATGACTTTACATCTGAAGGCTGTTTATCATTGGCAAAGTTCTTTTAAGTTACTATTCAATTTGATTTCACATGATGTGAACCTTGTAGGCTAGGTAGGAACTATTATCCTCATTTTTAAAAGCGAGAAAATCAAGGTTCAGGATTGGTCAATAAAGGATGGAGGACATATCGGGTTATCTGACTATGCATTGAAGGCTTTTTTCACTCTGGCCTAATGTAATGCCTGGCTCTCCTTGGATGAGCAATATAATAAACATGAGCTCAAGTGATACTTCCCTTCCCATGTTATCGCCCCGTTATATCACGTGGGAAGACTGGCACCCATGAGGACGAGCCGTACACGTGCAGTCGAGAGCAAAGGTGTTTGCTCAGCATCCCTGCTAGGAATCCAGCTTTGCTCAAACTGGTCTTCCTCTTGGACCCCGGAGGGAGTTTTCCCAGTCAAGTCCCCACACAGCTGCCTCTCCAAGGTAGAAGGCTTCTGAGAAAATGCCACCTTGTTCTGAATTCCTTTAATTCCAGTTGCTGTGCGAACACCACAATTTAAATTTTAGTTCCTTTAGGGTTGATGTTGCTTGGTAAGTGGCCATTTGACAGTGAAGTGTCTACAGCTGCTTTCATTAAAGTATTTAGACAGCTGCGAAGGATACACTTATTCCCTAAGCGAGAGGAAACTGACTAAGTTGATGTCAGCACAAGAGTGTAAGCTGGTAGGGATAAGCTGATTTCATTTTTTTAGAAGACTGTGGTTAGAAAATTTAAAAGTCAAAAAATTAAGTGACATTCTCTATGAGGACACGGGGATGGGGAAGGGTAAGCTGGGACGAAGTGAGAGAGTGGCATGGACCTATCTACACTACCAAATGTGAAATAGACAGCTAGTGCGAAGCAGCCACATAGCACAGGGAGATCATCTCGGTGCTTTGTGTCCACCTAGAGGGGTGGGATAGGGAGGGTGGGAGGGAGACGCAAGAGGGAGGGGATATGGGGATATATGTATATGTACAGCTGATTCACTGTGTTATGCAGCAGAAACTAACACACCATTGTAAAGCAATTATACTCCAATAAAGGTGTTAAAAAAAATTAAGTGACAAAATGATAGATTAGGAGCTACTGATGACTTCTCCAAAAATTCAGCATGTGGACAATTACCTGAACCTCCCTTTTAATGCTTCGGATGCGAACGTCTCTGCCCTCTACAAAGAGGCTGGCAGTGGACATGTTGCCTCCAGCCACCACTGTGTACTTCCCAGCATCAGACATCCGGGTGGATGGGATCAGAAGGCGGTGGATGTATTTCTCCTTCTGTATCTTTATTCTATGGAAGAAAGGGAAATTGAGGTTTAACGTATGATGACTCAAAGGAAACTGGGAATCACTGGGATGTGGCAAACAAACCAACGGACCTGTCCACAAGCTGTAGCTCTTGGCCATCTTTCATCCACTGCACAGTGATGTCAGGTTCAGAAACTTCACATTCAAACATGGCTCGCTTCTTCTCGAGAACCTTAATGTCCTTAATGTGTTTCCTAAATTCTATATGACGAGCTGGAGAACAGCGTGTAAAAAAATTAATCTTTCTAACAGCTTTGCTAAGATATAATTCACATACTATACAATTCACCCAGTGAAAGTATACAATTCAGTGGCTTTCGGTACATTCAGAGTTGTGCAACCATCACCATAATTAATTTCAAAGCATTCTCATTACCCCCAAAAAAGACCATGTACCCCTTAGCCATCACCCTCCAGACCCCTCCCTTTGTCCTCCCCTCAGACTTAGGCACCAATCTATGTCACTACAGATTTGTGCACTCTGAACTTTTCCTATAACTGGAATCATACACCATGTGGTCCTTTGCGACTGGCTTCTTTCACTTGATATAGAGTTTTTTAAGGTTCATCCATGTTGTAGCATGTATCAGTACCTCCTTTTTATTCCTGAATAATATTTCATTGTGTGGATATACCTCATTTTATTTATCCATTCATTAGCTGATGCTCTAACATTTTATGTAATGTGTTTGCCATTTATTTTTATGGATATGACATTTATGAAACCATACCTTCCACATAAAGAGTGGCTGTCGAGGTAGCCTTTCCAGCCACAAAGGTGTACTCAGCAGCATCCCCAAAGTGAACATTCCTGATGTTCAGGGAGTGGGTGAGCTTTTTGGTTCTCATCTGGCACCTGTCAGTCGATTTGATTTCCACACCATTCTTTAACCATTTGTAAGAGATGCCTTCATAGTTCACTGTGACCTCAAAGGTAATGGTGTCTTTTTCTTCAGCATTGATGTCCTTCAGCATGGATGTAATCATGATTGCTGCAAAGGGGGAAGGAAATACACCCAAGGAGATTTTGTGTCAATATGACGTGGGTTATGACAGGCACAGAATGAAAACTTGGAATGTTCTTAGTACGTCTGTTTAGGTATCACAGTTCAGAGAGATGAGCCATGATACCTTCCAGGTACCCCTCTACAGGACAATGTCAAGTGACAGGGGAACAGAAAAAGTAAGAGATAGACAATGGAGCATCTTCATAGGTAGCCTTTCAATGCTACCCTAATCAAAAATTTTATCCAGATGCCTAACAGTGTGGACACAGTAGATGTTTCAATCAAGGTAACTGGTCAGGAAGAAAAAGTGTAGGCTATGGAATAACAATGAGTCTACTGGATATTCTGTGTGTGTGTGTGTGTGTGTGTGTGTGTGTGTGTGTGTGTGTGTGTGTGTGTGTGTGTGTGTGTGTGTGTGTGTGTGTGTGTGTGTGTGTGTGTGTATATATATTTGTATATATATTTTACTTACGTGTCACTTTCAGGGTGGCGCTGACTTGGTCATTGCCACAGACAAATGTGTATTCTGCTGAGTCCTCTGTGCTGGTGTTCATGATGATCAGCTGGTGGAGTTTTCCCTGCACCACGATCTTGAACTTTTCACTCATTTCAATCTCCACCCCATTCTTTAGCCACATGGAAGGCACATTGAAGTGGGAGACCTCACACTCAAAGGAGGCAGTTTTGGTCTCAGGTACCTCAATGTTTTTCATGGTTTTTGTAATATGTAATGCTTGGGAAAATCAGAGAGCACTTCGGTTAATATATTTTATTTAAAAAAAAAGATGGAGCAAACAAACGAATGAATACATGGAGATCACCCAGAAATGCCACAGGGGCTGCCTCATACTTACTCTCCACGAATAGTTTCGCTTTGCATTCCAATTGCCCCACCACAGCTGTATATTCCCCAGCGTCCAAGGGGGAAATATGCTGCAGCATCAGTTTGTGGACCTTCCTTTCTGAGACCAGCCTGTGTTTGTCACTCGGCTTAATCTCCACATTCTTGTGGAACCATTTCACTGGCACTGTGTCGTGGGAAACGCTAACTTCAAAGGCAACGGTGGCATTTTCCAAGGCAGTCACATCCTTTGGCTTCTTAATGATTTTGACGGCTAATGAGGAAAGTTGAAGCCATTTAGTGATATGGTTAACTTCATGGTAACCACGAGTTGGCTACTTGTAAAGTGTTTCTAAGTCAACTTACTCTCAACGTGCAGTCTGGCACTGGCTCCCAGCCTTCCAAGCTTGAAGCCATAAACAGATTCATCCACAACGGCACAGTTTTTAATTCTCAGAGAGTAAATTGTTCCTTTGACTGAAATAGTGTACTTGTCATTGGATTCCAGCACAACCCCGTTTCTGATCCACTGGACACCTTTTACATTAGGGTGTGTGAGCTCCATAGTGAAAACAGCATCTTGCGTCTCTGTCACCGTGAGGTTCTTCAGAGTCTTCTTAATTTTGACAGCTGAAGACAAATTTATGATTTGTTTAGAAAATAAAGATGATACCATTCAGGTAAGAGAAGTCCCAAATAAGATTGTTACCGGGTCATCTTGCAAAAGAATGGTTATCAAAGAATTTGCGGTTATGCAGCATCTCTAGAGTTTTTAAAAGACACTTTGAGATTATTCAGGAAAACCTGGGTCCAGTTTGAAATGTACCTTGTATAATGTCTTTTCTATACTTGAATGAGATGTAGTTTGCATAGCTGTATATTAATAACTTAATCAATGGATTGGAGAAGAGTGAAAGAAGAATACAGACTGAGAGCATCTAATTTGCTGCTCCACAGAGCTGGAACCTAAGACGTGGCTTCTTCACATTAACTCATAAGCAATTTTGCACCTTGTGGTACATGGCTCAGAAAGAAAGTTCGAGAGTTTATAATGATTTTATGAAATGAGGATTTATGGCATCCACAATGATTATACCATTTGACTTTCAGAATAACTGTCAAAAATATACTACGATTTTTTAGTGGATAAATCTGTTATTATATCACTGACCTTCAACTTTAAGTCTGGCAGATGTTTTGGAAGTGGCCACCTTGTAGGTGTATTCTCCAATGTCATCTAGTTTGGTGGCAGCAATGATAAGCCTCCTTTTGTGGCCATCAGATTTACTTCCGATGTTTTTACCCAGCGGTAGGTGTTTGTCATCCTTCAACCATTCTCCTTCGGAATCTGGGTTGGCAACTTCACATTCAAACACAGCTTCCTGGGATTCAGCTACAGTCTGATCTGTGAGTGGCTTGGAGATGGCGCCCCCTGTGGAACAAGAGAAGTACAAGCGTGAGTCTTTTAAAAATATTTATACAATAGAAAAACCTTTGCACAATTAATATAAAACATCAAATTTTAAAACATGATTCTGAACATCATGAAATGTCTAATAAAATTACTTTACGTACTTTAAGAAGGTATCACAGAAACCCCTCGTTCTAAGTATGTATCACTGATAACCAGGGAAACTACTGGAATCAGAAAGGTTTTGCAAAGGAAAAGCAACTGTTAAGTTATACAGAACTCTGAGAACCTTAATGTGGAGCACACCTCATGGACGGCCCATAACTCAGTTCCTTCCTCAAAAGCATGCTGCTTAGTCTTCTACGGATGATTTCCTGAAAATACATCTAATATCTGACTGGAAAATTTTTTGCTGAACAAAATGTATAGTCATCAATGTTTCTAGAAGATTAGGGATTCCTATATACTAAAAATCACTGTTTTGACAAATGTCATCTCTTCTACAAAGTTTTCCCCCATTGGCTCCAGTGCCATCATCGCTGGCAGAAATAATTACTCCTTCATCAAGTTAGTTGCTAATGTATCTGTCCCTCTCTATATTGTGAATTCCTCAAAAAAAATATCATGCCGTTTTCATTTTTGTATCCTGAGTTCCTAGCAGCGCCTGGCCAATGGCAGGTACTTTAAAAATGTTGGGTGAAATCACATAGAGGCTCATAGTTTTTTCTTGTTTCCACACATTTAAAAACATGTAATTTATATTAAACATATCAAAGTGCAGAATCTAAAATTCTGTTTCAGAAGTTTTTTTCATGGCCAAATCTTTGAGGAAATCTTATAATGTAATAAAGTATAAACCATGAAATTTTCATACCAGAGAAGACACTATTCCCATTTGACTTGCTTATATACCACGGATTGCACAATTTAGTCTCCTCAAAACCTAAATTGTTATGTACCAAACAAATTAATGATGATGCCTAGTTTTTTCTTGACAGTTGGCTTAGACTTTTGATTCTTCATTTTTAAGCTGGTGGCTTCTGCTGAGAATGGTCTACTTCATTTCACAAGAGACACACAGACACATATATTGAGGTATATTTTTAAAATATTCATTATAAAGTATGAAGGGAACAAAGAAAACAAAAGTGAAAGAAACAAGAGCAATAAAAAAAAGAAATACATCTTTACAGTAGGAGAGTTTAAATAAAACTCAGTCCAAACGTTAACTCATCAATCTATCACGTGCAACGTATTGGACTATACAAAGATGAGAAAGAAGCAATTCCACATTTGGGGAGCATCTACTCAGGTGTGGGAAGAAGAAATGGGGAATAAAACAAGTATATGAGTCAGGGTCATGAAAGAAACACACATAAAGTGATCCTGAGGTTGGAGGATTAAGATCTTCTACAAATGGGAAGGTCAAGGAAGGCTTCACAGAGGAGATGGCATTTGAGCTACGACTTCCTGGAAGAACATCTGGAATTTAGGCTGATGGGAATAGTGTCAAGGGTATTATTGGTTTTGAGAACAGCATAAGCAGAGGCAAGGAAGTGGGAAACTGGTGGGAATTTGGGAGGAAATGGGCAATGATTTCTTAAGTTAAAACAACTGCCCTACTTAGGTTTAAGGTTTAACCTAAGTTCTTTAACCTAAGAACTTAGGTTAAATGATAAATGTACTGACCTGCCACGATAAGTTTTCCAGATGTCATATTTTCTCCAGCATAAAATATATATTCTCCTTCATCGTCTTTCATCATATTTAGAACCGTCAACTTATATATTTTTCCATGAGCTTCAATTTTATATTTAGAACTGGGATGGATTTCCTTGTCCTTAAAATTCCACAAGACATCAATTCCTGAGTGGGACAGTTCAACTTCCAAGACCACATTTTGGGTCTCTGTACAGGTAAGGTCGTGAAGACCTCTGATAATTTTAATTTCTGGGGGGAAAAATAAAATAATCACTTGGTTACTATTATACTGGGAAAATAGAATGCTTAAAACAATACGAAGTGACATGGAACAATTCTTACTTTCTACAGAAAGATCACAGCTGGTTTCAACTCTGCCAACCATCAGCTTGTAAGGACCTTCATCTGAAGCATAGGTCCGGTTGATCACAAGCCGCTGCTTAGTGCCTTTGACAATGGCATGCACGCGATCATCAGGCTTGATCTGTTCATCATTTAAGTACCACTTAACAGAAGTCACATCAGGGACTGAGACCTTACACTCGAGCACAGCCTTGGTGCCCTCAAGCACGTTAATGTCTTTTAGAGGTGTTATCACATCAACACCTGCAAAACCACACACACACAAAAGAATTGTGAATACAAATTTTGTTGGAAACGTGTGCTCACTTGACAGCATACAACAAGACTATGTAAGCCGCACTCACTGTAGACAGAGACGCGCCCACTGGTTGACAGTCCAAGGGCAGGAATGGTGAAGGAGTAATGTCCAGCATCCTCCTTAGTCATGTCTTCAATAAGCAGCATGTGTGACTGCTTGTCTATCACAATGTGAACCCTGTCGCCCGGCTGCACTTCTTCGCCATCCTTCATCCAGACACCTGCCACCTTCTCTAAGGAGACTTTAACTTCAAGCTGAACAATGTCACCCTCGCAGACTTTTTGATCACTGAGTCCTTGTAGGATAGCAACGGGGCGGGCTGTGAAATATGGGGAGAAAGAAGAATGTTATGATTATTTATTATCAGTAAGCCATAGTGATACTCACTGCAGGCTGACAGGGAGGGGAAGGCTTACGTTTCATCTTTAGTTTACAGGTTGTCTTTTTCCCGTCGACAACGAAGCTGTATTCTCCCTGGTCCTCTTTGGTCACATCCTTGACTGTGAGGTTCTGACGTCCACGGCGAGATGTAATTGTGTACTTGCCATTGGATTTAAGCTCCACATCATTATGATACCATTTGCCTTCTATATTTTCCGGGGTTATAACACACTCTAACTCTCCTGAAAATGATTCTGAAACTTCTATGTCCTGAAGTTCTTTCACAAACTCAATGACTGCACCTGAGGCATAAGAGAAGCAGAAGTTAATTTCCCTGGAGAGTTATGCATCTAGACTTAGGATAGAGAAAATTCCTTGTAAATCTCTTATTCCCCCCGCCCCATACTATCAGGAATATTCTTAATATCTAACTGCTGGACTGAGAAATAAATTGTCAATTAAAAGGAGTTACTTAATTTAAAAATTATTTTTAAAGCACAGAATTATATTTCAATAAAAAATTTAAAAGCAAGATATCAGAATGACCTTGCTTTTCAAAATCCAAAATTTCAGGAATTCCCTGGTGGTCCAGTGGTTAGGACTCAGCGCTTTCACTGCCAAGGGTGCGGGTTCGATTCCTGGTCGGGGAACTAAGATCCCACATACCGCACAGTGAGGCCAAAAAAATAAAAAATTAAAAATCCAAATTGTCAATATTCTTAATTACCAGTATAAATTCATGAGTCTTGCTATGGAGCTTATATTTAATTCCCAAGTAATTCGTTTTATGAAGTGAAAATTGCATAGCTAATTTTATCACATACTAAGGGTGACTTTAAAACTTAGGAATGAAATCATTATTTACTACCTTCGACAATAAGTTTAGCCGTTGTTTTTACGTTTTCATCTTCGGCAAGTACACAGCTATAGTCTTCAGCATCAGATGTGTCAACTGTCAGGACGGAGAGGAAGTGAACTTTCCTGTCAGAGAGCATCCTATATTTATCTCCCGTGTGAACCTCCACGCCATCCTTATACCATTTCACTTTGACAAATGGCTCTGAGGTTTCACATTCAAATGTTGCCATGGTGTCTTTTTCCTTAGCAATAACATCTTGTAATTCCTGTGTGAAAGTGATCAATTGCTTGGCTATAAGAAAAAGGAAAAAAAAAAAAGCACATTAAATTAAGTTCACAATTTGGATAATGGGAAAAGAAAATAAAAAGAAACACACTACTGGAGATTCATGGATAAATAGAAACAGACCCATCAAATGAAAGAAATTCAAATTACCCTGGACGAGTAAGAATGCGTGACTTGAGGTTTCCCCAGCTATATTGATGGCTTTTACCATGATGCTGGCAGAGTCCTCAGCCGTCACATCTCTTATGACCAGCTCACAGACATTGTCTTCAGGCCAGTACCAGTAGATTCGGTCAGAGCGCTCAATCTTTACACCGTTTTTGTACCACTCACATTCAGGATCTGGTTTCCCCACCACTCTGACCCGGAAGTGTACATCCGATCCGTGGCCCACTGTTTGGCTTTGGATTCTTTCAAAGATTTTAGGAGCCTCCATACTAGGACTTAGTTCAATTTTATCAGGTTTAAAAGTTGGAATAGTGATTTTGCCTTCTTCGGCAAGGGCTTTCTTCTCCTCTTCAGTTAACTCTTTGGTCCAGTGGAGAAGTTCATCTTTTGTCTTCCTTAGAAGTTCTTCATAGGATTCATCCTTCTTACGAGACTTGAGCTCCACAGCAGTAATGGCTTCATAATAGCCTTCCTCAGTCCTGCGCTTGAACTTACTACGCAGCTCTTCTGACTCTTCAGGCACTTTTTCATGGGTAATTCTTTCAGCCCTTTTCAACCTCACAATTTCCTTAGTTTCAGTGGTGTCAGCAGGTCTGTCTACCTTTTGTACTTCGAACTGAAGTTTTCCAGGTTCATGTACGTGAAACTCAGGCTTTGGCTCAGGGGCTCGCCTAAGGACAGACCTAAAATCTTCCCTCTGTTGGATCTCAAGCTTCACTTTATGCTCTATCACACCTTCAGGGTTTTCTGCAGTGACCTTGACTTCACCTGTATCATATGATTTGCAGTCCACGATGTCCAGATAATGAATGCCATCGTAGCGAACTCTGAACCTTTTGCTTTTGCGGATGAGCTGCCCATTGAGGTACCAGTTGACTTTGGGCTGAGGGTAGCCTGTCACTCGGCAACGGAATCTGGCGGTCTCCCCTTCAAGTACTCTTGCTGGCTCTGGGAACAAGACGATGTCTGGCTTTTGCTTCTCTTTTTGATCGGTTGTCACACTTGTAAGGGCACCTTCATGAGCCATCCGCTCTAATTCTTCAATTCTCTGTAAGCCTTTCCTCCCCTCAGGCAATTGAGATTCTTCCACGAGACTCTTCTCGTCTTTGACAATAAGGGTAGCAGATGTGTGATCTGTTCCGTATTTGTTAGTAGCTCTGCAAGTAATGATACCACTGTCTCTGGAATATGCAACTCCATAATCAAGGCTGCAATACCCAAATTCATTGATCATACGGAGCCTGTTGGCAGCTTCCAGTGGCTTTCCATCATGGAGCCATTCCACCACCATCGTTGGGTCACCAATTGGTGTTAGCCTGCATTCAAAGTGGGCAGGCCCAAAGCGCTTGAGTCTTAAGGAAGTGAGCTTTTTCTTGAAAAATGGTTTCTGTTGTTTCTCTTTGTCATAGAGGTCACCCTCTTCCCATTGCTCTTGACCATATCGCAAATGGAGGGGCTCCAGTTCTGGGGCTGCAATCTCCTTTGCTCTATATGTCCCTCGTGGGATGATTAATTTTCTCTCTGGCTCAGGCTCTGCAAACTCAACTTCAACATTTACTTTGCACCTTGTAGTGTCTCGGCCAGCCTTATTAATGGCAGTGGCAGTGTACCAGGCAGAGTCTTGGCTGACAGTGGAGTCAATTTTAAGGGCAGCTTCTCCCTTGGCTCCTTCGATTCTATTAAAAGTGGGAAAATTAATCATCAGTACAGAAGTAGTTGTGGCTTCCTTGGTTACTGGATTTGTGTAATGAGCTTAGTTTTATTATTTTTCAAGCAAACTTACCTGATTTTTGGATATTTATGAGGTACAATGATCTCACTGTTTTTCAACCATATGATGTCAGGGTTGGGGTTACCCGTAGCTCTGACTTTCATTTCAAGTCGGGAACCTTCCTTTATGTTGAGATTTTTCAGTTTTTCCACAAACACTGGTTTTACCTGATGTTCCACAGCTGAAAGAGAAAGGTCATGATTCTGAGTAGGGCTGAACTACCTGTTTATAACCCAGGTGATAAGGTAATTTCTTTTTTAATCTTCAGAGCAAATACCTTCCACGGTTAAAATCACTGAAATTGATGATTTTCCTGCCCTGTTTTGGGCAACCACAGTCCATTCTCCAGAATCACTGGGTGTTGCAGGGACAATAATTAGTGATTGGGTACCATCTTCTTTAATGACTACTTTATGGGTATAGTCATTGACAATTTGCTGACCTGTAAAAAAATAGAGTAAAAAAGAAAACATGTTAAAATAGTTATTTTTAAATTGTTAGGCACACATATAAGCTTATTTTTGTGTTTAATGATTTATGAGCAAAAACTTCTACTTACCGTCATGAAACCAGAAGGTCTCTGGCATAGGTCGACCCACGACCTTTAAGTCAAATCTGGCAGTCTGTCCTTCTAAACATTTGAAAGAAGTAGGTTTCAACACAAAGACTGGCTTATACAGTCTCTCAAGCTGTGACTCATCTGTTTCCTCCAGCCTACGTCCGGGGGACATCCGTGCAGGGGACATCCGTAGAGGGGACATCCGTGCAGGGGACATGCGTATCGGAGATCTGCTCACTGAACGTGGAGAGATGGACCTGAAAAAGAAAGGCAAAGCAGAATATTTTCATGAGGCATAGAGAAAACTCAGCAAGACAAAGCTCTTTCTTAATGTTATTTTAGAATTTACTTTGTGTATGTATTAAAAGGTACCTCAAACTTGCTGGGATCCCAAACGGAATACATTATTATTGCCCTCAAAGCTATGCTGTTCATTTAGAATGGTCCTTAATGCTGTTTCTCCCTCACCACTGGGTTTAGTTAGTTACCGAACCTTTTTGGTTCAACTACCAAAATATTTCAATAAATGCTGGTTGCTTAAACAACCACGTGAATACATTTATGGAAAAAGAAAAATATACTTCTTTATCCCAGAAGAGGAAAAACATAGAAATTATATTTGAAAAAACCCCAAACTCCATCTATATACTGCAGCCAGACTGGCTTAGATTGGATTTCAAGTGCTGACACCACCACACAGACTGGGTGAACTAAGGCAATTTTCACAGGGTCAGGGAAGCTGAGTGTTCCCGCTTCCAAAATAGCAATGATAATCCCTCCAAGGCAGGGTTGTTGTATAAATTAGGGTAACATATGTAAAATCTGATGTCAAATAAACCTTTATAGCTTTCATTACGTTAGCTACAGCACTGGCAAAATAAATAATATGCTCCACAATGAAAATGCTTTTCTCAGCTTACGTAGGGGCAAGAAATACAAACTGGGCAACTGCCGGTATTGCGAATGGCAAATTTCTGTGCTATCTCAGCCTTCAATTTTTTCTGCCACACAATAGCAATTTGCTACAGAGATATTTGGTGTTTTAAACAATTTCAATACTAGTCAACACAAATTATCACGAGTCTACCTGATTCTGCTCACTGGCTCTGGCGTGGGTATGTAAGTCGGAGCACTGAGTGGCGCAGCGGGCTCCACATACAGTTTCCCTGAGCAAATTGCATTTCCTTTAATATTGCTGGCAAACGCGGTATAGATGCCTTCATCTTCCGGAAGAACAACAGGTATGCGCAGACTAGCTCTGCCATCTTGTAGAAAGTCCATATGGTATCTCTCTCCATGTCTGATGCGCTTGCCATCTTTGTACCATGCAATCTGCAAATAATATCATGCATATGTCAATATAATTTAGATAAAATGGTTATACTGTAACCTATTCATGTCTTTATTGTAGCATGGAGTTATGATCAATGTTTATATTTTACCTTGGGTGATGGATATCCAGACATCTTGCAATGAAAAGTAACACCCATCCCTTCAAGAATTCTGTAGTTCTTGACTCTTAAATCAAATCCTGCTTCAACGGCTTCAGATTCAGAAATGTCAACTGCCATCTTTTCTTCTCCGTCTTCTTCAAGAAGTTCTTCTAATGTAGTCTTTATTATTCTGTATTCAATTTCTTTAATAAGTCTCTCTTCAAAGGAAGAAATATGGAATTCCTACGCAGAGAAAAAGATGACAGTTTATTAAAAAGATATATGCCGACTGATAGAAATTCCTTAAGAGTATTCATTTCAGAGATAAGGTTTGATTAAAATTTTTAACTGGAAGAAAAATCTAGAAGGCTCTTGTTTTTGCTTGTTTGTTTTTCAGTGAGAATTAGATGGGTCATTGTTTTGTTTTTAAATCTGCATTCCAGTCATCTTTGTCAGTTCATGCTGTGGTGTCTTGGGTCAATGACATTCTAAGAGTATGGGTTATATATGCGATGTTCATCCTACCGATGAAAAAATGTTGGCAGCAATGAACTTGGTTGTGCTAGTATTTGTTTTTCCTGCTTATATGTAATTCCTATTTCTAAAGTCATGTGTGCAACATGTTATGAAGATTAAGGAAACTCGTCAGCAGTGAACCTGGACATGTTTATAGTAGTCTAACCCACACCTATCACTTGAAAATGAAAATATCAAACAAAAAGAGGGGCATTGTGGGAGGAAAGTATACTGTATGAAGTGATTTACTTGGTCATTATTGTTATACTCACCTGGTCTTCCACAAAAGTTCTGACCATTACAGTATCTTTGGCCATTTTCTTCCTAATTAAGGCTTGCTCTTTTTCATACTCTTTTTCATATTCAGAGTATACATAGCCGGGTGCTATTTCTCCAACTTTAGGTTCTTGCACAAATGCAGGCATTTGTGTCTGGTAAAGCATTTCTTGCTGGGACTTCATCAGTGACTCATAATCAGCTAGGAGTTAAGAACATAAGTTAATTTTTAATGTTCTTATGAAAAAGCCTCCATGCCACTGTTCATTCAAGCAAGTCCTACACCACGGAAAGTTGATAACCAAAAGCCAGATCTGCCAACTTTTACTATCAAAGTGCTCAGTATAGACTAATTAGATTGAATTTCAAACCCAAACTTACGTTAAGAAGTCAAGGCAGCCACTACTATTGTAGAAAGAATTTTATATTAGTAGTCAGTCCTTTGGGATCAACCCTAGAGGTCTTCCTAATTTGCCATGTGGCTTTTGGCAATTCATTTATCTTCCTGGGTCTTGAGTGCTTTGCCAAATGGGGATAATATCCTAACCCTAAGGAGTTTTGTGCAGCTCAAATGAGACAGAACGTGGATGGTCCACTATAAATGTGAACATCTAGGCAAAGATAACGGAGACCCACAGATACATTTTGTTTAACCTAAATGTTATTACACTTTTTTTTTTCAAATTACTTATAAATATTGAAAATTCTGATTTCTAGCTTTTCTTTAAAACATCAGAAGCTTCATGGCATGGACATATATATGCTACCAAAGGTAAATGTAATGTAAATGTAAAGTAGATAGCTAGTGGGAAGCAGTCGCATAGCACAGGGAGATCAGCTCGGTGCTTTATGTCCACCTAGAGGGGTGGGGTAGGGAGGGTGGGAGGGAGACGCAAGAGGGAGGAATTATGGGGATGTATGTATATGTATAGCTGATTCACTTTGTTATACAGCAGAAACTAACACACCACTGTAAAGCAATTATACTCCAATAAAGATGTTTAAAAAAAAAAAATCGTAAGCTCTAGCAACACTGAGCCTGGTACTGCATGCCTGGCAACAATGTACTGGAGTTGGGGAGCTACTGCCCCCTTGAGGCAGGGCGTATACTCTCTCCAGTTTGCCCCTGTCTGCCCTGCGATCACTAATATCTGTCTGGATCTGAAAGGCAACTGGATTTAGAATCCCTGCATTTTCAAAGGCATTATATGCTTAGAAATAAATGTACCAAAAAGAAACTATTGTTAGAACCTTCGAAGTTTAGCACTGGTAGGGCTTTGGAGGCTGTGTGATCTAAAACAGTTCCTATACAGCTGAGGCCAAGAGATGGGTCAGATGGGGACACAGCCAGTATCAGAACCAGGATATAGCAACAGGCCTTTTGACAATCACACGGCACTGCTACTTCCCTGCATTTCCATTCTTATTGTGCACACGGAACCACTTAGAATTGCACTCACCTTCTTCAAGCAAGGAGGCAGATGCAGAAGTTTCTCCATGCTTATTACGAATAACAACAGTGTATTCTCCAGCATCATCGGCAAACGTCATCGAAATCACCAGTTTGCACTCGCCAGTTTGTTTGTTGTAACTCACTTTGTATCTTTATGGAAATGAACAAACAAAAATTTCAGCCATAAGTAACCCTCATGTGGATCTGTGGTATAAAATTCAATGATCCTAAACATGGGACTAAGCTCCACCAAAGAATATAAGATTGCTGAAAATTGAGCAAAATGCATAAGCATGAGTAATGCGGGCCAAGCAAGTTAAAATTTTCATTTTAAATAATAGTAATATATTCTTTAAAATAGATAATAGACTATAATACTGCTAGAATCAACTGTATGGAAATAAGAGGCTTCAGTGTTTATGTTAGCAAATGATGAGGCCATTTAAACACTTAGGTATTTCTCTTTGCTCATTATTTTGTTCATTGTTTTATGTGAAGATCAAATATAATCAAAACAATAAATTCCCTTAAACATTTCAATAGGAAGCCTTTGGTACACTATATTTATTCTCAAGATACGATGGCTACATTTTTAGATTGTTTAAGTTGCGGGAAATTCAAACCTAATTTTATGTTCAATTGCAGCAAATTTATTAGCATAGATTTTCATGTATAACTAGCTTTCTTCTTCATTACATGACCCTTTTTCTTTTATCTTTTAGTGCCTTAATTACTAAGCATTTTTACTGAAAGTTGTTTTCCAATCCCTTCTAGAAGAATATGTTGTGTGTGTAAAAATCCACACCATTTTCTCCATTTCACTAGCACTATAAGTGAATCAAAATAGAATATAAAGAAATGCATCTTCCATCCACTTTTGTCACAGAGCTTTGTTTCTCAATTAGACTTCATATGAAAACATGAAGATACCTCAAAGCGCACTATGAAGGCTCCGTAACAAAAGAGCCTACCTTTGAGGGATGGTGGGGTAGGTAAATCCTACTTCTCTCTTGGCTTCGTATACATATCAGACAAATCACAGAGAACTCTATCATTCAGCCATAAAAATACCTGTATCCAGTGGTTAGAGGAACACCGGACTTCTTCCAGTAGACGTGGGGCTTTGGGTTGCCGTCAACCTGGCATTCAAATACAATGCTCCCGCCTTCTACCAGTTTCTGTACCACTGGTTTTGTAATAAAGAAAGGAGCGGCAGGTTCTCCAGGCCCTGCTGGTTCCTCTGTGATGCTAGTGTCTGTCATTATCACATCCCTTGATTCCACAAAGCTGGAAAGAGAATTCCCTTCATATTAGCTTCTGGACTGCAATTTGCCAGTACGAAAGGAATGAAAAAGCAAAACAGTACTACAACAAAACTCATTAGCAAAAAGCGTGTTACCGTTTCTCTTCGGTGGTAATTTTCTCAGCCACAGCTGTTTCCTTTTCAAACTCTTCTGACACTACAAGAAGACAGAAGTTTCTCTTGTTAAGTCAGATATTTAGTTTGTTTCATTAGTGACCTCTGCTCAGCATCACAGTTAAGCTGACCCCATAAACAACCCCTCAATTCCAAAAGGGCGCTCCATTACGAGGTGTGCAGACACCGTATGGTGAAAAGAAGTGTCAGGCAACAGCGACGGCATGTGTGGAAGGTTGGTGGGGGTGTGGCCACTGACCTTGCACAGCTAGATAGCAGGATGTGCTGACAGTCCCAGCCTCGTTCACAGCACTGCAAGTAAATCGCCCACTGTCTTCGGCAAAGGCTTCACGAATCATAAGACGAGCAATTCCACTCTGGAAGGTTATCTGGAAATCAATGGAGCTTTCTATTTGGTAGTCTTCCCTGTACCATGTCACTTTTGGGGATGGGTATCCAGAGATGTGGCACTCAAAGGTGACAGATTCACCTTCAATAACAGTCACATTCTTTAAGCCCTAAAGAGAGAAGAAAAAGGAAGTATTGATATATGTGCATATTCATGAATCATCTCTATGTGTTGTAACAAATGTGGGGGTGGTTTGACCTTGCACACTCTAATTGTCATAAAATGCTTTCTTAATATCAAGACTCTAGAAATATTAGTAGAGAAACTCCCTTGGAAATTGGAATATCCCCAATCTGAAATAAATGTAAGGCATTTCCAGGTTCATAGGGTAGAACTGTATTAATACCATATAATGGGGCAACTCTGTACCCTCTGTGTTTTGCACATATTCAAATCCTAACGAAGCTTGAAGGCTCAGCAGCAGACGCTGCCTCTTCAGCAAAGCTTTCCATGCTACCTTCACTTGGAAGTAATCTAGCTTTCCTCCAGACGCTCCCTCTGTTGAAGTGCTTATCACCTTCTACATTTCATTACGCTTATTTACGTACATCTTCTCTGATAGTAAGACAAAAATTTCAAAGAGGGCCAGATTGGTCTTGCGATAGTGCTGTACGCATAGGAGAAACTCATTAAATCTGTTGAATACATGACTGATGGCTGTCACACAGAATTCCCCCTCTCCTTGCCAAATAGTATGTGGTCTTAAAATTAGTACTTGTAAATGCACTCGTGGAATTTTCCAGTTTGAGAAACTGATCTTTGCATATATGAAAATTATTTGATCAGATATGCATATGATCCAACACAATCAACTTTACTCACCGAGACTAAAGTTGGTGGTGTAACAGGGATTTCAACAGGTGCAGGTATTCTTGCTGTTTCTGTCACCTACAATTTTTACAAAGGATGTTACAAAATGCTCAGGAAATTAGGGGAAGCCTCATAAGCTCTTAGCATATGCAAAATTATAAAAATAACTTGAGAAAAAGAGCTCCGACCCACACCATGCTCAATAAAATGAAGTGCAAGCATGGTGATGGAGAAAGGCAGGACACCTGGCTGACCACTCCTGTAGCACAGACTGGCCAAGCGCCTGGCCGTCCTCCACAGGAATGGATCAAGAGACAGCGGGCGCTCCGGTGACCAACCTTGGCTTCACGCTCGTGCAGTACTTCGAAGTGCTCTTCACGGGCTGCGCCACCAGTGATGCTCACCCCGACTTCCTTCTTCACCTCAATGTCAGCTTGACTCTTAAAAGTCTCTGGTGTGTCCACAAAGGGGAACTGGGGTGAAGGGGTGGGCTCTGCTCTCGCTCTAGCCTCAGCGGGCTTCACAGTAGGTGGCTTCACGGATTTGGTGACCTTCTGAGCGGAATGTGTGGCTGACAACTCTTTTTGTAACGTGGCAATAGCGCTACCAGCTATTGATGCCTGAATAGAAACGGAGTCAGAAAATAAAGTCACTTAACTGTCATCCCAGGCATTACTCGGAACTGCTTTGCCACTAGTATTCCTGGGGTGAGTCTGAGTCTCTTTCCTATATGGTCCCTTTTTTATTGTTCTCATTATCACTTTTATAGTTAATGAAATGTCAGAGATAAGCCAGTTATAAAGCTCCTTGTCATTCCTGCCAGTTACTAAAATGTATCTGAAAACCTTTCTTACAGAGTTATACTTAGAGCTTCTTATTTTATGCTCTTATCATAAAGGGACTGAAGGTCTTCTAAAACTCGGTCATGAATTTTCACTTAACCATCCCAATGAAGCTGTATTTGAAAATACGACGGTGGGAAATTCAAAAATAATAAAAAATTTAAATACTTGGTTAATTCCTAAGAACTACTTTAAAATAGCACATTTAGGCTTCAGCCACAAATCTGTGTGAAAGGTGAAAATGGGGATGCTTAGAAAAATATCTTAAGGGCTTCCTTACTCTTTTTATTCTATTGCTGTCCATGGTTATTTGGTTTCCATAGTAATTTAAGACTACCCCAAATGTAGGTATTAAACATACCTTACAATCCTTTGAAGCGTACAAAGTTTAGATTCCATGCCTTGGGTGTGTAAAGTAAGAACAGTTGTGACTAACACTGAGGGTTATTAGGCCCTGTCAACTTGCTAAGGATTTTACATGTACTAACTTGCCCCTGATAACAGAGCTAATAAGGGGCAGGGGCCAGGGTACTTATCCAGGGCTGTGTGATTCCACAATCCAGCCCAACTACCACACAGTACCACCTCTCCATTTTGCTACAGTGAGTATACGCACACATGATTTCTCAACGTCTGTCTTTATTATTGGTATCAATTCTCATTTAAGTTACTCTGAAATGTCTCACAGAATGAGGAAAACTGAACTGCGTAACACATCATCTTTTACAAAATGTGAAAGGAAAGAAGCCTGTATGGATTTGTGTCTTCTCAGAGGTGTAATATAACCAACTGCTAGCCTAGGCTCACCCTGCTGGGCAAGTTTCAGACTTTAGGGGCTTCTGAGTCCACTGTGAAAGCAAACAGACATCATCAAAAAGAGGCCCACATCGGCTTTCGGCAAAGATACCCTATGTCACCCATTAGATACTTTCTTCCTTCGAGCCTAACATTTCTTTGTCAAGCTCATTAACTTCTTACCTCATATCCATGTTCTGGCTTAGGAACAGAAATTTTTGAAACGGTAAAGTGAGGGCTTGCTGTGCGGGGGCGTTTATCCACATGGACTAATCTTTCACTTGTTAGATCTGTAGTTTTCTTGATCTGCGTGGAAAGGGAACTCAGTGATAGCCGTGTTCACCGGGTGACCACAGCAGTTAAGCTCGCTTTCCCGGGGGCAGTCAGTGGGTCCAGACTCACCTGTGATGATATGTGCATTCCCATTTGATCCGTAGTTGTGATATGAGTCTCAGAAGGAGCGTGGATCACTCCAGGCTTGACTGCTTTAGGGACAATGTGGGGTTCTGAGGCTGGACGTGGCGGATGCTCAGTTACCTTGGCGGCAGACACATGTTCCTTGTGCTCGTACTCCAAAGTGGTCTTCTGAGCATACATTTCTTCAACGTGCCCGGGTTCTCTGGGCTCTCGAACTCGGGCCTGGTCTACTGCAGCAACCACTGTTGCTACAGCTTCCGCCTTTTCCCCAACGCCCACCTGCAGACAAGGTTTCCAGAATTAATACTCAGTAATGTCAGTCACGTCTAAAGGCACGATGGGCCGACGGCACCTACGTTACAGAGCTATGTTAATGTCTCCAGAAATATGACTTAGAAATGCATTTACGAATTTAATATTTCACTGATTATTATAATGCATGGACATCTAGTTAGATACACTCTGAATCCTTGCTTAAATAGATTAGACATTAAATCACATAAACACAACATAGGACAACACAATGTGTATGTAAAACAGAAAGGAAGTTTTGAGTTTGTCTAGTACTTTGTCCATGGCAGACAGTCAATTAGCACTTGTGAAATCAGGACTTCCGGGCTGGTTATCTTCATTGATTATTTTTATTGCCGATCATTTAGTCCGGCGTTGGTGCAACGACGGCGATGATAAAAATGCACTCAATATTGTCACACTCCCATCCAGAAAAATCAGTTGCTACAGAATTGTACAGTCACATGCAAATCTAAGATAACATGAAAACTTGTGAACACACAGGGAACATATTAATTTACTTATGATTCCCTAGGTATAAAAATTTTTTAATCTATTAGAAAGTATCTTTCTTAAAACACACGAATGAAGATACTGTGATGAAAATGAAAGTGTTATATTTGGATTCAAGAGAACAATCTTTCACAGCAAAGTTCAATTTACTATTGTAAGTTAAAGTGAAGAAGGAAAAAGAAATGTTGTTTTCTCATTTCCATGAATCTGATTATCATAAATGGGAACACATTTTGCAAAGGAGTTTCTCTTTTAAAGAAAGCAAGCCAGTTGATACAGCTCATACGTTATTATTCTCTGCAGTACTTGGAAACAGCATATAGCAAAAATCACATCACCGTGTCCATCAGTGCTCTTTAAAAGAATGCTGGAATATTTTATTAATGTTCAGTTTTCTTTTCTGCTGCTGTGAATAGAATCTAGATTGCATCTGAAGTGTTTTTCAAGTGTGCTACCTCTATAGCTGTTAAAATTATTCTCTGAACCATTTAAGATATAAATGAGGTGTTTCTGAGACGAAATTGGGCCTTTAGTGATTATAGGCTTCATCCAGTTCTCCATCTAGGAAGCCACAAACAATCTAATCTGCCTTGAAGAATTGCAGATACCATTTTCACTTTAGATTGCATCTTAGAAGAATGCAAAATATATGTGAGGATTAGGTGGGTTAAGTTCATTCTTCTGGTTGTTTCTTTTTTTAAACCATATAGGCCATTAGTTGACTTTTAATTTTATAGATGTTTTAAAATGTTAACATCTTCAACTATATACACACACACACATATAAATTACTTTGCTTATAGAATGATTACATTTACATTATATCTCATTTGAATCTTTCAACCAGTCTATGAAATAGTTTTGAGTTTTCATTTTACTTATTTTAATAATGAGAAAACTTAAGCTCAAAGAAACTGTCCTTTGCTAACTGACATATATGAATGTTATTCTTAATTTAAAACTTACGCAAAAAAGAATCTTAACTATAGTAAGATATTTTAAGTTGGGGAAGCATCTATATGTTTTTCCTTAGTTAACATATGTCAACTCTATATACATATGCTGGTGGACCCATATACTCATTGATGGACAGCCACAAATGAGTAATCTATGCTGATAGCTGCTCTTATTTCTTAGTGGACTGACTCTAATATCCCTCATATTTTCGGAACCTAGATAATCAGGAAGAAGAATTGGACTAGAATTGGAGACCCTAACTCATACCAGTTTAAAGCTGAGAATTAATTTAGAAGACACAAAGAAAAGTGTTACTTAATCTGACTTTCCACAACTAGAAGTGCTGACTGTTGCACTGGAAGAACTGGACTGAATCTAATGGTCTCTAATGTTATTTAATCTGACTTTCCACAACTAGAAGTGCTGACTGTTGCACTGGAAGGACTGGACTGAATCTAATGGTCTCTAATATTCTGTTGATCAGTTAAGCAATTAAATGGAGCAGCAGGAGCACAGAGACTCATTGTGGATGAAAAGTCAGGAGAGCTGATGATGAAATGGGATGAAACAAGGCTTGTCACGTCCACAGCATCAGTTTTCACCTCCTCATGAAAAAGATGTATTTGTTCTTGCTTAATGGCAAATCCTTCTCTAGTTCTTGGCAGTGTTCACAGATTTTGCAGTGGTAACTATTTCTTTGAGTCTAGACATTTCCTGAGCTTCCACTCTTAGCTAATTATTTTTAAGCTAATTTTTAACAACAAAAATAAGACAGTCAAATTTATGCGATTCAGAACAAAAATGTAAATATAATCACTCATGAAGTATGTTACATACTGGAATTTCTGTCGTCAATGAGACTTCTAGAAGGCTGATATGCCGTTCAATATTAGACTTACGTAAATGTTAAAAAAGCTGATCTTAAATCGTGTCTTAGAAAAAAAAACCCAAAGATGTAGAGATAGAAAACAGCATTGAGGGAAATACAGACAGGACTCAGTTATGACGCTAAAGAAATTGAAAAACTAGTTGCTAATTCCCAATTACTATATTCGCAGTAAAGAATAAAATTAGGTAAATAGTTCACCCGGGGTATAGAGTCCTGGGAAGAAGGTAAATTCATGGAAATTTCATAGCCACAAATAGATGCTACAAATAACATTTTTATGGTTGATGTGTATTTACTCTGGTCGGATAATTTCTTCCCTAGATTTTAATATTGCATCTTGTTCAGCTTTAGTGGGAGCTACTACAGCAGGCACCATAATTTTCTCAGCTTCTTTTCTCATCTGATATTTACAGGGAGAAAAAAAGGTAGAGTTTCACATGATGAAAATTATGGTTTTTTTCCTGAAATAAGTCCATACTCTACACTGTAATATACTGGATTTATTTATTTATACTTAATACTGTACTTCAAAATGTACATCTTTTTGACAGTAAGGGTCATTATTTACTTGAACACTTTTTTTTAAATGTCCATGGAGTATCTTAAAATTAGCCTGCATGCAATCTCAATCATCAACTTCTGGAGAATCTCTAGCTGTTAATAATAAAAAAATGGAAAATAATAGTGAAGAGGTAAGTGAGGAAAGGAATATGTAGTAATATTAACAATAATAAATAATTCAGTTTTTTAGTTTCCAATTGTACATCTAAAAAGAAATCAGGTTAATAGTGTCTCATAAGAAATTCTGAGATTTGGAATGCATTATAATAGGGGATTTCACATGAGATTTAGTGTTAATGTATTATAATAGGGGATTTCACACTTGGAATAGCAATAGTCACCTTTCCATGAGTAACTTGGATTTGTTCTTGTCTAGCAGCCATTTCTTCTCTAGTTCTCAGTATTGTTTCTTGTTCTTTGGCTTTAGCAGTTGCAACTGCTATTGTAGACAAGGCAGTTTTCTCAGCTTCCTTTCTCATCTGATTATTATAGTAAAATCCAGGTTTAAATTGTACAGGGCTTCAGATGCATATGGTATGACACTTCCCCCCACCCCCACCCCCTTAGTGGGGATGCAAGACAAGGTTATTCAGGGTTAACTACACAAAAGAAGTTAACTTGCACTGGGCAGTGTTTGTACACACTGACTGGGAACCACAAACCTTAGAAACGTTAACTACACACAAAAAAATCTCCAGATGATTCCTTATATTGCTTTTTAGAAGTCAGGCTAAAAATGCCAATCTTCGTGCAAAGGATAATGGTGAATAAAATGAATTACAAATGTTACAGACGAATGAAAATCAAATGTGCAGATAAAAGTAATGGTAAGAAGTCATACATTCACCATGTGGATTTTAGTTGGGGATTCAAAAAGGAAAATACAGATCAATAATTCATATCAAACTGTAGTTAATGGTTTACTGGAAATTAGTTTAAAGATGAAACTTTTCCCATCTCGAATATCTGTATTCACCTTTTCCTGAGTTATTTGAACTTGCTCTTTTTTGGTAGTGATGCCTTCTCTAGTTCTTGTTACTAAATCTTGTTCTTTGACTTTGGGCATGGCAACTATGACTTTAGGTACCACTGTTTTCCTAGTTTCTTTCATTATCTGGTCATACAATAAAAAAAAAAGATGAGAAAATGGTCATTAAATTTCATATAGCCTCTAATAAAAGAAATTAAGTCAAAGCTGAGACAGGAAGAATATTTCTTCCTATGCAAGGACGTTTTATCATCTGAGTTGCTTTGATCATCCATACTGTTTCATTGGTAACAATATCAAAATAAGTTCAGTCTAAAAGAAAAAAATGTGTTGAGCAATAAAAGGATGCATTTCTCTTTCTCACCTTATTCTTCTCATAATTTTTTATGACTCTATGACAATAGAGTCATAAAAAAATACCTAATTTTGCATTTTATCAATTGACTTTGACACTGGAGTATTCAATAGAAACATGTTAAATATTAAGGTGAATTATAATATCATACTAGTAAGAATCCAAAGGGAAGTCCAAAAAGTTAGGAATGAAAAGTGGCAGTGAAAGCTAGATAGACAGCAAAAGGTTCCTGAGAGATTCTGAAGTTTTCTGTATGAGTCGTAAGAAGAGAAGGAGGTGAAAAGGTGATGATTAAGACCCAGGATGAAAATGTAGGTGGCTTGCAAATGGAATGAAACAAGAGTGAATGTCACACCAGCAGGAAGTTTTCACCGTTTCATGAGTTACATGCATTTGATCTTGTTGTGTGACACTTTCTTCTTGAGCTCCCAGAATTGTTTCTAAGACTGTGGGCTTGGCAGCGGCAACTACCACCACGGATGCAGCTGCTGTCTCAGCTTTCTGTATTGTCTGATTTTCAGAGTAAAATGAAGGTTTGAGTTTCAAAAGGCACAGGAGAAATGGCAAGATATCCTTTCGACATTCGAGAGAATACAGAATGTTCGGTGTTATCACAGTTCCATTTTGAGGGCCTACGCTTCTGTTTAAAACCCAGGAGTGGGCTTCTTTTTTGCCCACCTGCCCCTGAGTAAATTGTCCTAGAAACTGAAAAGGTCTCATCTTTAAGATATGTTGACACATTAGGGAACTTAATGAGCACCCGCTAGCAAATGGCTAGACAACTACAGTTAGACTGAACTCGCCAGTCACCAGCATTGCAATGGCAACAGGGACTTCTATGCCCTTCATTATGCCAACTTGGGTTCCTTTCAAAGTCTCTCACTCACTGTAAGGAGAGGGAATTTCATCCAAAGACCTCTGGCCAGCCTTTTAAGTATATAGTGTTCTAACTTGGATCTTTTTAAAAAAGTAGCTCTGGGATCAACAAAGAGCTTGAGATTAAGAGAGGCTGGCCAAGTTGGAACAACCTCAATGTCACTGAAATCTACTTGAACATGAAAGAATTCAAAAATTGCCTCTTGCTAGACCCAGTAAGGCTTGATTTCATACAGGAGAGAGAAGTAGATTTTGGTGATACTGGGGTTTTTCCAACTTGGCTCTATAGCACAAAAGCAGCAAACACTTCTGGGTCACTGTTCATCAACCAGGAATTAGGGCACTTTCTTGAAGAAGTACTGGTCTTCTCTGATGTCTAGCAATTCCTCACTTTCCCTTGATATTTAGTTGAAGTGTTCGTGGCTGGGGTGTGTGTGTGTGTGTGTGTGTGTGTGTGTGTGTGTGTGTGTGTGTGTGTGTGTGTGTGTTTTGTGTGTGTGTGTGTGTGTGTGTGTGTGTGTAGGGGCATACGTATGCATGTGTCTTCCAACTATGTCAAGTTTGTGTGTTACAATTTAAGTGACCAAGGGCTCAGGCTATGCATGAAAAAACTGATTGTACCAGTGGATAACTGGGCTGGAGTGATATCTATCTTCCACTTAATTATGCTCTAGAAACGTCACTGATGTGCCCCAAACTATTCTAGTAGATAGACAATTTCCTTGAAACTGATCAGTTGAGTGGAAAATTGTGCACTGAGAGCAGAATTTCCATCATGAAAGAGTTTAAGTACTAGATATAGAGAAACAACAGAAAGATAATATACACAAAAGACTCCTCCACTTAGAGGTTTTGGTTAGAGGGTACATGTAGCTGGCTGGAATGTGATATTTGTCAACAAATTACAAGGTATTTACAAAATTTGACTTACCGTTTCTTGTGTTATTTGTTTTTGTTCTTGTTTTGTAGTAATTTCTCCGGTTATTCTAGTTTCTCGTTCTTTGGCTTTAGCTGCGGAAATTACTACTTTTGGTACAAATGCCTTTTCAGTTTCTTTTCTTATCTGAAATCAATGATAAAAACAAAATCTTATTGTCTCCCGATCTCTAATGGAAGTGACATAATGTTTACTAAATATAAAAAAATAGGAAGTAAAAGAAGAAAAGTCCTTTTTCTAGAGATATCACTAAATAAATGATCTCATTTTCATTAATATGACCATACTCATGCTCTTTATTTGCCTAAACCATAAGTTATGTTGCTTAGAGAAAAAAAATTGGATTCAACACTGCTTTGAATTGGAGAGTGTAGTCTTCTTTAAAAGGACTTCCAATGCAGTGGTTGAGGGTCCGCCTGCCGATGCAGGGGACACGGGTTCGTGCCCCGGTCCAGGAAGATCCCACATGCCGCGGAGCAGCTGGGCCCGTGAGCCATGGCTGCTGAGCCTGCGCGTCCGGAGCCTGTGCTCCGCAACGGGAGAGGCCACAACAGTGAGAGGCCCACGTACTGCAAAAAGAAAAGGACTTCCAATTTTTATAAATGGATATATGGCAATATTATTTTGTGTCACTTTGTCATGTAAAGGAAATCTTAGAGCACAGGATATTAGAATGGAAGACCTTAGAAGTAATACTGTCTGACCCTTTAATTTTATATATAAAAAATCAAGTATAGATGATTCATAATCCACATTTATACGATAATTTTGCTTCGAAAAATTTCCTAACTATTGTGATGGTTTGGAATATCAAGACTTACTTTTCTAAAATTGAGACATTAAAGGGAGAAAAGTTTTGTGCACATCCCAGGCAAAATGTTTTCCAAATCCTTAACTCCCTGAAGATACTGTGCTTGGATCTGGACACCTAAGGTATATGTGGGGGGAAAGGGGGTGCTGGGGGGGCAGTTTTCTCCATTTGCCTCTTTGCCATTCTCAGGCGTCGTCACTGAAATTCAGGATCTCAGGGTTAAAAGAGGCTTGAGAGGTATCTTCCCAAACCCGCCCAACTGACAATCGGCTTGGGTGGCCAAGAGCCCTATCAGTTGGCCTCATCTAATTCGCTCCTGAATGCCTCCAAGCATGGAGCTGTCTTTTTCACTTTTTCTGGTTATTTCACCCGAGAAGGCCATGCTCTCCATCTCATTTCAAATCCATGTTCAAATGTTCTCTTAAGGAGTCAGGAAGCAGTTGCTAAGCTATTTTCAGAGCACTGTGTGTTCAGTGTTCTTTTCCACCCTTCCCAGTTCCCACCTCAGCATCTACTTCTCCTTCCCTTGTAGTCACATATTTAGCCAGTGCGTCTCCAGGCCAGTGTAGATGAGACCCCTGTTTCTACTTCTGCTATGTGTTCCTAGAGGTCCCTTTTGTCTACACAAGGGAAGCGTCTGGTGACTCTAAAGGACTTCGGTATCCAGCACCCAGGGATACAGAGATACAGGGGATGTTATTAGTGTGAAATAACCGTGTTGCTCATGAAACAACACCCTTCATGGTAAACATTATTATCTGTGTTGACGCTGGTAATCACAATAATAATTTCATATCAAAAACCAGTTTCACCTGTTCATGAGTTACGTGCACCTGCTCTTGTTCTGTGGTAATGACTTCTCTGGTTCTTGCTTTCAATTCTTGTTCTTTTGCTTTATCGGCGGCCACTACCACCTTAGTTACAGCAGTCTTCTCTGCCTCCTTTTTTATCTGATTTTCATAGGGGAAAGGAAAGAAATACTGTAATGCACCTCATATAAAAAGTCACAATAATAAATCAGGATAAAGACATAAATGTCACACAGGAGATGACAAGGAGGAAAGCTAGAGTGATTTTAAACTATAACAGAAAATCTATTCAAATATGAGATGGGAAATTATCTTGGATTTATAACACCTTTCAGCTATGAATCAAGCGTCACGTTTGTTTTGAGGAAAGTAAAAGCAAAGGTCTTTGGGGGAAGCTTAGAGAAAGGTAATGGCAGCCCTGAAATAATGGTTTTCCTGCCTGGCTCTTGGAGAGACTGAGCTCTGGATGGACCGGTCTGGAACTACAGCTCTGAACGCACATGTACCGTCTTGTTCAGCTGACTTTCTCGGCCACCTTTGCCTGTCTTAGCTCAGGAGTGCCCTGATACTTGGGATACCTTGTCTGACCTCCTATCTTGACTTTCTGAGAGTTAACTCTTACCTGCCTAGCTGTCTGACTTAGACCAGGTACTTAGAATGTTTGTAACTTGAACACCTTTGGTCTCAGACCACCTCCTGCTCCGAAAGACCTAAAAGTCCGGGCCATGGTGGGCTCAGTGTTGTCCTCAAAGCGATGTGAGCATTGATTGCATGCACAGCTCAGTGTGCATGGCCCCAGGCCTACCTGTTCTTGAGCAGGTTGGATGCGCACAGCAGTCGTGGTTGTCCTCCGAGCAGTCTGCTCTACAGCACTGATAACTGGTTCTCTCACTCTGGCCATATCAACAGCAGCAACAACGGTTGCAACAGCTGCACTTTTGTCAGTTTCTTGTTTCACCTGGATTGGCAGTGACCAAGCACATTACTTTGTGAAATGACACGCACGGTAGAAAATACAAAAGAACAGTGGAAACCAAGCCACCTAGAGTACAGTAGACACATGCATAAGCATTTATCATTGCCAAGAGAGATACGGTAGGTACTGTGAAAACCTACATTTATGAAAAGCTCACGGATTTAGAGCCTTTGTTCCAATTAAAAAACGCTTTTACAGAGCATAAGCCAAATTGGGTTTTCAGTTTCGGTTATACTCTTATGTTCGTATGCATTTTCCCTGCAACCTACACAGACTGCGTTTCATGGCAGGATTCTGTTGGGAGAAACCAGATGTGAAAGGAAGAGAAAGGAAGCTCTGACAGTACCTCTGCAGCCCCAGCAGCACCAGCCCCTGCCGCAAAGGTAGCACTGGCGGCAGCCCCTGCCGCTCCGCTGATGGTCACTTGCCCCTGGATCCCGTATCTCCCTTCCCATCTCTCCTCTGTCCTGATCTGAGTAGCACTTGTCACCATGGTTTCTCTCATCTCAGACTCAGATGAAGCCATGTAGCCCTCTTGCTTCCAAGGGGGAGGCACTTCAGGGCCTGGGGGCATGGTGGGCATCTGAGCCTTCCGGACGAGTAACGGAGACCTAACGGATCTGATGGGGGATGTGGAGATCCTCCCCACTGGAGACACGGACCTGAAAATCAAATGACAGAGGTCAAAGAATGCCAAGACAAGGAACTACTCCCTTGGCCATCAGATATGAATAAAGGAAGAAAACTCTGGAAGTGTTTAATTTAAGGAAGAGTTTTAAAATCCATGGCTTGGGACTTCCCTGGTGGTGCAGTGGTTAAGAATCCGCCAGCCAATGCGGGGGACACGGGTTGGATCCCTGGTCCAAGAAGATCCCACATGCCACGGAGCAACTAAGCCCGTGCGCCACAACTACTGAGCCTGCACTCTAGAGCCTGTGAGCCACAACTACTGAGCCCACGCGCTGCAACTGCTGAAGGCTGCACACCTAGAGCCCGTGCTCTGCAACAAGAGAAGCCACCGCAACTAGAGAAAGCCCGCGCGCCGCAATGAAGACCCAATGCAGCCAAAAATAAATAAATAAAATTAAAAAAATAAAAAAATCCGTGGCTCAATAACCTATACAGAGGCAAGTAATGTACTTGAAAGTAATTTGTTTTAAATCTCAGTGAGCCTTATTCTCATCTGCAGTAATTCTGTAAGAGAATCAGATTTAATCCTAAACTAAAGAATTCTGTGCCCTGCCCCACCTTTTCGTGTTTAGAAAAGTCAAGACAGCAGAAGGCGTGTCCTTAAAATACGGTCAAAGAAAGGACACGGCAAATATGGTAACCATAACTCTAAATTTCTCTGTACTCCCAATTCTGGGGGGCGGGTGGGGGTGAGGGGACGTCAAATAGGTGTTGAAGGAAGAAAGGTTTCTGTAATCAAAATGCTTGTGCAGCTCAAGGCTAAACAAGGTAAACCTTTTTTTTATTTTCCTGCAGGATTTCCCACAGCCTTCATCATGCCCATCATGCCCATATGCCCTGTGAATTGCAAGGCTTTCTCATTACTCTTTTTGCAGAAAAAGGCTTTCTCATTACTCTTTTTGGGTATAGGCTGTGCAATGCACTTTGCAAACTGCTGTTCTGGTCAAAGTATGGTGAACTGCTGTTTTAAATTTATCCTGTCTTTGTTTACCCTCGCCCTCATTGTATTGTACTCTGGACTTCTTTTAAATATCCTTATAGTGGATAATTTGAAACCTAAGGATTCTATAGTTCTTGATTAAATTGATAAAGTGGTTTCTTCCAAAACAGTTTTCATCGTTTTTTATGTGTCCAAACTGAAATAGCATCAGTTCAAGAATCTGGGTACTGAATCAAGGCATTTACAGACAAAAATGACAGTTCCTAATCTGTAGTAATAATTCCAGGCATTATTTTAAGATGAAATTTTTCATAATTTAATTCTTGATCCAAAGGGTTTATTATACTTTTCCCTCTAGGTGGCAGTATTGCCTTATCATTGCATTTAACTACTACATGCAGGAAAATGTTTACAAATGTATTCTGTCACTACATAGGGTATTTAACTTACACTGATCATAAATGAAACAATTATTCTAATTAAGGCTCAAGGTACAGTTGATATCTGCTCTAAATTACAGAGTAAATTAATAGTACATTACAATATTAACCAGTTTCATGAAGAAATGTTCAATCATTTTCTTGAAGAAGGGTTTTTAGGTGAAAATCAATTTACATTTTATAAATGGAGTTGTGATCCACTAAAGGTAGATCTAGGGGAACAAGTATCTACTCTGAAAGTGATTGCCTTAGAACCATAACAAAGACCAGTTTAGAATAACGTAGGGTTTACACCAATTGAAGAAAAGCAAAGTGACGTGTATTTCCAAGTTTCAACCTGTGTCTTGTTCTTGCTGTACCTAGTAAAGTGGGTCTAATTCAAATAGAGTTAAAGACATGATTAGCATGACATGAGTGATTAGCAGCTGGTTGCAGGTAAGCCCATAACTGTGAAAATCAATGTAATTTGAGTCATTATAGGAAAGTGCTTATTTCTGCTCTTACAATAAAAAGAAAATAATCACCTGGTCACAGCTAGATACAATGCACCTTATTCAATGAAATATGTTTGCCTTTCTCTACAACAAAAATCAAGATTAGACTGTGAGACATTTTAGGAAATTGCCTATCCTGGATAACCATTATTTTCTCCACAAACTGATATTTAAATTTCTTATTTTAAAGCAAATTTGGGGGGCTAAATAATTGGGATTGTTATCAATGAATTCTCAGTGCTTCTAAGACAGTAAAAATACTCCATAGAATCAGGGAAGCTCTGTAATTCTAAATGACTCTTAGGCTTGGATTAAAAATACGGTGAGGTTGTTATCTCCCCCAGAAATCACATGCGGCCTGTCTTGTGATTTTGTGTACACAAACTTGGAGTTAGCCTGAGATAGAACACTTTTTTTGATAGCCAGACACGTTTTTAAAACTAGCTTTTTGGTCAACGCTTCATATTAGTGTTTACCAATATCTTTAAAGTGGCCACTATAATAAAGACTGGAAAATATCTGGCATTTTTCCATATATTTGTTGGACATTACATTGCCTCTGGTGTGAAATGCTTGTCTTTTGTCAATTTTTTTTTCATTTGTGTTGCTTGTTTTTTCTTTAATAATTAATTTGTGGAAGTTTTTGATACATCTGGTGTATTAGTCCTTTGTCATAAGTATTGCAAACATTTCCCCCGAGATCCACGGTTTGCATTTGCTTATTTATAGGGTCTTATCCAGCATCAACATGTACAGTTGTGTAGATTATGCACTGTTTCTAGGCTTGTACAATTCACACTGTGGCCACTGTATGTTTGTTTTAATATTTTATGGCAGAGGCAATGACATATCTCGAGGAAGAGGCATCCTTAAATTTTTTTCACAAATACACTGTTTGGTATAGCAATGACCTTGCTTTTGCCATACATAAATTTTTATTTTTATGTTGTTGAGTCTGTAAATCTATTTTTAAAAGCTCTTCCCTACAGTTGTTTTCACAAATTTTCTTCTCTTTTATTTTTGTGATTTAGTTTTTAATTTAGCTCTTTAGTCAAGCTGAGATTTATTCTGTAAATAGTGTAGGTACAAGTTTATATTCGGTTTTTCCCAAATGGATAGTTAACTGGGCCAGCATTCTTTATCGAGTAAAATATCCTTTTCCCCACTGAACTGAAAGGTCACTTTGATTTAAACACTGAATTTCCTGGATACTTGAATTCTATTTCTGGATGCTCTGTTCTGCTTTGCCCATGTATTTTCTATGCATTTACCAATACCATACTGTTTTGATTACAGTAACTTCACAATAAGTTTGAATATTTTTTAGATCAACTATCCACTTATTATTCTTCTTTTAAAATTTTTCATGGCAGGGGAACTTTCTCTACATTAAAAAAATTAAATTGGTCAAGAATCACTTTTTTATTTACTCCAAATTTTCCCCTTTTATCAGTTTATCACGTAAAAAAACCCCTCAGCATGTTAAGCTAAATCCCAAAGTTTCAAATTTGCTATGGATAATTTATACTTGCTTATATATTGGATTGGCCAAAAAGTTCATTCGGGTTTTTCTGTAAAATGTTATGAAAACTTTTTGGCCAACCCAATAGTTTCTAAGCCCTGATGATACATTCTTACTTTCTAATATACCTCCATATTAACTAAGCATAGAAACCTAACAGAAATCCATTTTATATTCTAGACAAAATAACATAAGCACACGCAAAATATTTAGAAGGTTTTACTTATTATTAGAGCAGAAGAACACTTGTATAATTATTTTATATCTACAAGAAACCTTCAACTAATTATCTCACTGAACCCTCACAACACACCTTGAGATAATTCTGTGTTTCTCTATAATTTACAAATGACACGACTAAGACCTTAAACAAATTATTTAACTTCTTTAGCTCTGGTCACCTAGCTATAAAATTAGGGGTGATAGTTCTTAGAGGTTGCTATGAATATTTAATGAGATAATATACACAGAGTGCCAATCAAATGTCTGACATAGAGAAAGTGGTCAATGTATATTAGTGAGTATTTTATTATTATAATTATTTTCTAAGTCACATTTTAACAAGTAATCAAGCTGAGTGAACGCAGGGCTTCCAACCCTAAATTCTGTGCTCTTCTCATTTTGCTGTGCTTTTTCTTGACTCCTAAAGCAGATATTAAATGGTATACAAATAAGAATTCAGAATTAGCGTTTATAAAGTTCTCCAATTTACCAGTGGACAGTGAGGATTTGTGAAAATCATAACCAGTGTCTTTTTGGTTTACCTCCTTTATCACACCCTACATTTCTTATTTCTTCCTTTTATCTCTCTCATCTTATCGGATTAAACCTAATTTGAAAATGCATAATGATCTCTTTTAAGAGGCTTTACCTGACGGGAGATGGGGTCGGTGCCCGCACATGTCTGACCGGGGACGGGGAGTGTCTTATCGGCGATGGGGACTGCTGTCGAGCCAACTGTGCTTTGGCAGCAATGGATGGTGGTGTGGGAGACCTTGACTTTGGCTTAGGAGGTATCCTGGGAGGTGTTTTATGTGGCAGCTGTTGGGCACCATCTATTACCATCTCAACTGTTGCAATTGATCTGGCATCAAAGTGGGCTTCAATCTTCTGTAAAAGAGAAAAACAAAGCCCATGGTGAGGAGGAATTATTGATGAAGAAACAATCTGAAAGGCCTAAAACCTGACAGTATATAGTAAAAAAAAAAAAAAAACCTTTTCAATTTGAGTTTGTCGTGTTTCTGAAATCTGAGCAGTCGAAACAATTGTCTTCGTCTTTTTAGCGGGTACTACTTCTTCACCTGTAGGAAGGGAAAGATAAATATTTAGACAGGAGCACAAGGACCCATTTTTAAAGGGATTATGTTAATTCTGACTACAAAGTCAATAAGATTTTGTGTGTCCCAATGGGCAAAAATGCAGAAAGTTTTGGATGTTGTATGAATATAAATTAGCTTTAAACATAGAAAGTATTTATTATTAGATATGAATTTAATTAGAATCTTTTTTTAAAAAATTCCATCGCTTGCCAATAATTTGAAAACATAGATGACTTAACTGAAATACTTCCTGGTTTCTAGTAGGGTTAAAAACCACAGATTGCTTCAATGATTCTAAACTCCTGCGCGGAATCTCAGAGACTTTTCATGGGTGTTGAAATGCCAGCTTTGATTTCAACTCACAGCATCCCCAGACCTCAGAGGGCAGGCAGGTGGACCCCTGACCCCACTTGGTCCTAAATCCTTCCCTTCCCTGCTCCCTGTTCCTCAACCTCCAGCACATACCTTGAACCAGTAATTCAGCAGTGGAAGTAGCTCTTCCAACGCTATTGGTGGCATTTACTGAATAAGAGCCAGAGTCTTCAGGGTACGCTTCCGCAATCAGTAAGCTGTAGAGGTCGCCTTCTTGTGAAATTTGAAAATCAAGGGAGCTGTGGATTTCAGCTCCGTCCCGGTAGAACTTCACCACAGGTGTAGGGATTCCAGTCACTCTCACTTGGAGTCGCACTTGGCTTCCTTGTCTCACGGTCATGCTCTGCAGCCGTTGAACAAAGTTAGGTGGTGCTGTCTCCGCTGCAGTGGGAAGGGAAGAAAATTAGGACTGGCGCCAGCCAGGGCACTCCCAACAATCTATTTTTAAATGATTATAGCTCTGGTGTCCAAACCAGGCAATGGCTAGCTGAACCAAACATGCTTGACTGTCCTTGAGCCCAGCTCATCCATCAGATGACAGTAAGAGCAGAGCCAGGAGGTGGCAGAGGGCACCCCGCCACCATATTTGATTTGCTTTGTCTTGTTTAGCTGTTCTAGGCCACCACATTTTTTTTTTTTTAAAGAAAAAGCCTAGATCTTGTTATGACATTTCTAGAGGATATTTCCTGCACTTCCTCCCAACTTCACATCTAGCACTATATTAATATGTTAAGATAACTTTACATATTTCAGGAAGTTGCACTAAAATGAATTCCAGTGGTTGGTTTGCTGGATACACCTGTGACTTACAGAATCATTAAATTTTAATTTAAATTAAAAAATCCTAAATTGGCTCCAACTTAATCAGTATTCAAATAACCCAAATATGTACTTGCATTTAAAATGTTAATCCAAATAATGACACGATTTAATGTTAGATGCTACAGAAAGGGGATTTTTTTTGGCTAATTATGCTGGAAGAAATTTTTAATAAAATAAATGTGAAGGGTGAGTGGGATTAATCTTGACATGTTTTTGAGGAATAAACAACAGCAGATGCTGTCAACCTTGTGCATTTTCCCTTTCTGAATTTTCTGGATGTATGTTAAAGTTCATACCTGATGTTACCTGATGTTCCTTCTGTTTTGGTCAATGATAGCCCTATACTTAAACAGTGCTGAACGTATAGTTTACTGGATAAACATATATAACATTATGCAGCTCATGAAAGATATTGTTATGTAATGTGTGAAGTAATGCAATGTTCTTTGTACTAATGTCTTACAAAGAAGTAAAGGATGGAGAAAAATGACAGAGGCCACGAAGACTTGTGGTAACTTTTGTGGGGAAACTGTGTCCTGCATTTGAATCATAAACAAGCATTTGCCCTATTTCTGTGTATGCTTACTGTGCAATGTTTTTAGAAATGGAAAGTAAATGAAGCATTATTAAATGTTATAGCCTAGAGCAGTATTTCTTAAATGGGTGGTCTGTGGACCACTGGTATCAGAATCATCTATGTGCTTGTTAAAGTGTGAATTCCTGGAGATACGCATATTTCCTTAGCAGGTGTATAGACAAGGCTCAAGCCTTTCTACTTGCTCAGAAACACGATTTTTAATATTTCCTTAATATAATTTTGAGTGCTTAATATGTGTATAGAGGAACTAGTTCTCAGCCACTTTTTTGAGGAAAACCAAATTCCAAAAGACAAACAACTTTGCTATCAATGCAGTGTCCGGTGGGCCCTTCTCTAGATGCATTTGAGATGCATCTGCTTGTGCTCAGTAGCTTTTGGGGGACTCCCTTCCCCAGATCCTGGAGATGTGCTCCGGGGGTGGTACAGGGGACAGGCAGGTCCCCTAAAGCCTACCTGTCACGAGAAGCTCAGCAGTACTAGTCGCTTGTCCAGATCCATTGGTGGCTCTCAGGGAGTATCGTCCACTGTTGGCTTTAGTCACGGCGGGGATCTTCAGTCTAGCGCGGCCATCGCTAAAGGAGATCTGCACGCCGGGCAGAGTGGAAGTGGAAATCACCTGGCCATCCCTAAACCAGCTCACCTCAGGAACTGGGAAACCTGGAGAACAAAGAATTCATCTTTATGTTTGGGGCACTGCAAAGTCCTCTGTTCTGTCCCATTATGTTCACTTCCTTGTCCTAAACCATAAAAGCTATCCAGAGAGTCATGCTATTTAATGACAGTGAAAATTTGACAGCTGTGTGATAAAAGTGTAAACTTACAGACCATTAGGAAGGTCTGTGGGTTCACGTGGAGGCCAGCACCTTCATTCTATAGGGGAGGAAACTGAAGCCAAAAGAGGCTCAATGATTTTTCCAAGGTCCCTTAGCTGGCAGTGGCACACAGAGGACCAGAATTGCCATCACCTGCCCTCCTGCCCAAGGTTCTATCTGATGCAATTTAATAGACATCATTAAAATCATGAAGGAGATTTATAAAAATGAAGAGCCAAGGAAACTGTGAGATAAAAAGTGACTGTTGTCCTCTTCAAAAACAAGTGAAGAACAAAAGCAGCAAAGGGATCTAAAAGTTCAGCCTACTAAGCACAAGAGAACACGCTCAGCCCTCTACCTCCTCTGACCTCTCCTGTCTTCCTGACCTCTCCTGCCTTTCAAATGTGCTTCAGTAAAAATGCCATACAAAGGAGGGGCAGCTTCTCATACAATAAGAGATGATGCCGAACCAAGTCTTTCAGAATAACATGGATACTTGGAGTTGCAGGTAGAAAAGTCAAATTCTCTTCACCCACCATGAATCATGGAGCTAATGACTACATGTACATGGCTGGATGCTTTAAGTATACTAAAATTCTGCATTCGGAAGGCATGAGGCAAATTCAGAGCACGGTTTATTTTGCCTTTGGTATGAAGGCTGGTGATCTAACTCCTTAAACTGAGGAGGTGAGGATAAGCGAGAGAAAGTTTATTTTGTTGTCCTTATATTAGCCAATCTCCCACTGTGGCCAAGTGAATAGTTTATTTAACGAATTCATGGGTGTTCAAATATTTTCAGTGGTGTTTTTCTAAGAATGTATTAGCGCAAAGTGTGAAGGAACAAGGAGTTATGAGGAAGCCAGATTCCATTACTCCACAAGCAGGCAAACTTCCCACTGAAGCCATATGTGTTCTGCTCAGTTCAGAAGTTACTGAGTGTTACAAGATAAATAAGTAAATTATTTGGAAGTCAGAGATTATCATACAAGAGAAGAATTGAACTGGTCTCTATACATTTCTATATACATATACAATAGAAATTGAAGAATGATTATATGTTATTTGTGCAATGTAAAATAAAGTGTTATCCAGTTATGAATAAGATTGGTACATAGACAGAAAAAGGAAAGAGAAAGGAAAAGGAAATCTCATTTTATATCTTTATTATAAGCCATAAAGTTGAAAAAAAAAGAGGAATAGTGTATCATAGAGGTACATCAAGCATCAACTTTTAATTAATCCATAAAATCTCACATGACCAGTTATAATACTGCAGGAGAAAATATTGATTAAATAAATTTGAGATTAAATAATTTTGAGATTATTTACAATATAGTTCATAGATTATCCCCATTTTGTCACACGATGATAGGTCCCAGAAATCATCCATTTTCAAAACCATCCCTAAACTGAATTATAAAGAAGAAAAAGAAGGAAAAAAAGAGACAGAAGAACTGCCTGTTAAATACAATTCTAGGGTTAATGTTTGTTTCTCTTTACTATGTGAACCAGAGTGGCATATATTATTTTGGGGTGTCCTTTCAAAATGATTGGAAAATCTTTTCATTGACTAGAATCACTTAATAAAGATTGAAAATAAAATAATAAAATACTTAGGAGTTAGCTCATCACTGAAAGTCCTGCCACTGAGGAAAGTCAGTTGTACTGTTATTTTCCATGTAAACCCACAGAGGCTCAGGCACACAGGCTACTCGCCCAGCAGCTCCATGATTGGCCCCCATTGGGCTGGAGTTCTTGGCTTCCAGTCTGGCTCTGCAGCTGAATCCAAAGATAGAATGATCAAATTTGGTCCTATTTAGCACCTGGATTCTGACAGCTAATTTAATCCAATGCTATTTATTTTGCTTTGTGGAATTATAAATATGAATAAAACATTTTCAAGCCATTATATTGTCAGATTTTGTAGGAACTCTGTGAACAGTATACTCTTACAATGACCCTTCCATAGAAGTGGGCCCATTTCACAAAGTCAAAGCAAGGCTTAAACTTGCTGTCAAGTCCTACAGCAAAGTTAATGGACAGGAGGCAGAGAAGAAAAAGGGACAGTGTGAACGTGTGAGCTTACCACTAATGTGAGCCTCAAAGGTTGCGGTACTACCCTCCAGTACCACAACGCTTTGTAACGGCTGCGTAAACGTCGGTGCTTGAGTTGTCATCTTTTTAGGCACTCTGAAAAGGAAGAGAAATGAGAAGGTCACAGCTTAGGGCCATTGTGGAGCTACTCTGAAGATGGCAGACACACATTTTCCAAATGGGTTGCTTCTCAGATCATCTGTGGGCCCAGAGTGATGGGCAGGCCTTCTCTTTTGTGGCCTGAATTTGGCCTCTGAGTTGACTTATAGCCTAACAGAGTAGCACGTCTAAGGGGGGATGGAAAAAAAAAAAAAAATCGAAGCGAGCAGAGCAAGGAATGTACCCTAGTGGTCGAAGAGGGAAATTCAGTCTTACCAAAGGGGGGAAATCTGAGAGAGAGTTGGGAGAAAGGGAAAGCTGGAGGAAGCTGGGGGTAGTGACAAATAATAGAAGGTATGTGTGAAAAGTGTAAAACGAAACTTTTCATCGGTTCAATGTCAGAAAGAATTATTTTAAAAAATTTCCTTCCTCCCAATATTTTTCAGACACTGTATCTGTATTTATAAAGTTGACATAGATTCAGGCACTATTACCTTAAGTAACCCAGGTGATTATTTAAAATAGTCACCAACACTAAAAACTTGAACTTTGCAATTTCTTTCCTAACTTGAAAAGTTTTGGAAAGCCTGGTCCACTATGCAAACCTTTTGTAGACAGCATACAGTGTTTTTTAGTCCTTAATATTTCTTCATATTGTAACTGTCCAGTAAATGTTGCTACTGTTGAAGTGAATATTCAGGAAAGTTTAAATTTAACTGAGCAGGCCAGTATTTATTATAGATCTGCAAGAAAAATACTGACTTGAGTTCTTAATAAGGAACAATGCGCAGACTCTGAAAAATGGAAGGCTGGTCTGCGATGCAGTTGAAGCGAAAGCACCTATGCTTTCATAGCACAAATATTAAAAATCAAAGAAATTAACACGAAATCGGCAGTTAAGTTGTTTTGTTAAGTGGAAGCAAGTACTTTGCCTATCAGTTTTAGAGAGATTATGAGAAGAAATTTCTGAGACATAAATACCTTGCTATTGAATGTGACTATGCCACTATTCTGATATAAAAAGCAGATTCTCAGTTGTCAATTGCTTCATTACTATTTTTCATAAAATTCTCTATTTATTAAAAGTGTGTGGAGCAATCATCTAATTCTGTACCTTATTGTAACTTTTTACTTAGTTAAAAAGAAAATGAAACTAGAATACTCTGAGACAATAACATTTATATTTGAAAAATTCAGATAATATCCAAAATAAACTGTTGCCAAGAACTGCTTAGTGTAGTATATTATCCTTAGGACACGAAAATAACTTTTTGTGTCAAACTCTTCCTGTTTCTGAGCGAGTGCATCTTCTAAAAATAGCTATATTCTTTTACACCATTTATGTTTTATATACCTATATATTTATAGGCATTTACAATTAGTAATCTAATTCCAGGAAGATGGCAAATCAAGGTATAATTTGAAATAAGAAGTCTCTAAAACATTATTTCTTACCCTTCTTAGCATCAACAATTATATCATATAATTTGATTATGAGTTGATCTAAAATACATAATGAAATGCTGAGCATTTTAGAAAACAATTATATTGTTTTTCTTTTTTTCCAAATTTCTAAATATATTGCAATTAACTGGCCTAAACAGGTCTTCTATTCCTATTGTTCAGGTAAATTTTGTTGCTTTAGCATTTGCTCTTGAGAGGCCTTTGTCTAATTATGGCTGAAGGTATGCATCGAAAATGTCATACTCCCAAAATAAACTCTCCAGCATTGACTGACAGCAGGCAAGTGTTCTGTCACTGTCCTGCAACTGATACCTCAGCAGTTGATTCCCTTAAAAAGTCATCAGGGTGTAGCTGATACCACATGCATTTTATCAGAGCTATTCTTGGTGTGTCTCACTTTATCACTGAGTAATATAACCTTGAACATTCTTAACAAACAAAAAAAGTCTATAAAAGAAGCAAGCATTTCTATCACCATTTCAGACCCCAGCTTTTAATACTTTTAGAATGTTAGGTGCATTTAAACAATTTGAATCACTGACTTGCGGATATGCTAAAGCATCGAACTTTTGAAAGGAAAAGCCTTCACATATTTCAAAACAGAATTTAACAAGCAGATTCAAATAGAGGATCAGAACCAGCACCAAGTAGTCAGACAAACACCTCCATATAGGCATTTAGCATACAAAGAAAATGCGGAACTAGAAACCGATAAGGGAGGGACTCTACTAATAAGAAAGAAAAGATGCTGCTCACCTGATTTCTCAGGAGTGCCCAAAAAGGGTGGGACTAAGCCCAAGGTTGCTTCTGAAACGACGTCCTATCTAGAGTTGGTTTTTTCGACCATCTCCAACATGAATCGGTGAGCCTCTAAACTTAAAAACAAAACTACACAGTCAAGACTGTGTAGTTTTGCTTTTCTATGCAATCCCTACACCCGAGGCGAGGCTGGGAATGCACGACTGCTCACGAGTCAGGGTCGGGCCCAGCCCTTATATTTGCCAGATCTGCTGACAGCCCCACATCTCAGGGCAGGGCGCTGGCTGATTGGCTCTCCCAGGAAAGCATGATGGGAGCGGGACCTATTTGGTAGCGAGCGGCGCAGACCACCTGTTCTTCTGATTGGCAGTGCTAAATTTAGCATCTCAAAAGGGGCTTTACCAAGGGAATAGAACCGCACTTAAAGACTAACTCTGTTGCGGCTTGGGGAAGAGCACTTGTTGCCCATGTTAAAATCTGAAAATAACTGGTCTGAGGAGAATTTGTGGCAATAGAAAACACTTGTGGGCAATTATACAAAACAGCTCCAAACCTGAGGACTCTGCCCTGAGTGAGGCCCCATTCCTGTTCCCTTCCCCCATACAACCAAGCAAATGGACCTGTCAATCATGACAACAGATGAGGGAGTTTATCTCATGCGTAAGACTTCACCTTTTTTTTTTTGAAGAACCAGTGCCTAAAAACCTCAGCACTGAAGAGAGCTCATTTATACTATCTACTTTCTCCTGAATCCACTTGTACTTCGGGGAGAGTTAAGCCAATGTTAATGAGCTAAGTGTTTATACAGCCCTGCAAGAAATAAAGTTGAGAGGCAAAATCTGAACTCTGCTTAGATTTAGCCTAGACAGTGTAAGGATTTCTTTTTTCCAGATTTCATTTTTTTCTGGCATTAATATTTACAAATACACATGCACTGATCCTTAATGAGCAGCCAAGTCTTTTGTTTAAAACATCCATAGGGTTCTTTTTCAGGCACATGAAAGCTGCCTTACTAATCTCTGGAGTTTGCTCTTACTAATGGGAAGTAGTTAGGAGATGATATAGTTGCTATTTTAGAACTGAATTTAATTTCAAGCAACAGATATTTCAAATACAAAAGGGCATACCAGAAGAGCTTTAAAATAGTTCAGCTGAGAGACTTGAAAAGCTTCACTAAGAGGGAAGAAATTTGTCTTGTTGATAATAAAAAGAGATTTTTCTTAATAAAAGACTAAAATTTTAAATTTTAAGTTAAATTTACATCTGTAATAAAAATTTCCCCTGATGTGGAAGACCATGCATTAGCCTTTTCAACTTCCTGAGTATTTCACTCTTGGTAATTATTTATACAGTGATTAACTTGTTAACATTAAACAGGACTCAAATATACTGGACAACTTATGTAATATAGCTATATAGACAAGAGGACATATTTATTTAAACATTTGTCTTCTTTTCTTAAGCAGTGATATCTGTATTGTTGGTATTTTTTTTCCTACTACAGACGCTATCTGACAAAATCCTGCTTGATTGCTTTATTCAGAAACAACTAGTTTCATGTTATATATCTTAAAAATTATTCCCAATTAGAGACTATGTTACAGGCAACCTGCCAGTCATAAAGCGAAGCTAGACGAGAAATGTCATGTGATCTTTCTGATTTGCATTGTTAAATAGATAACTAACTGGTTATCTATTTAAAATGTGTGCAAGTGTGTGTGTGTGTGTGTGTGTGTGTGTGTGTGTGTGGTGAGTGCGTGTATGTATATATGCTTTTATTTTTTTAAACAAAATTTTATTTAGTTTTAAAAATTTAAATTTTTTTAAATTAAATTAACTAAATGTAAAATTTAGTTAATACTAAATTTTATTTAGTATTAAATAAACACATTTTATTTAGGTTGAAATAAACTATACAAAATTGATTTTCTTCACCAAAAATAACAGCAATATTTTCTGTATTATTCCTAGATAAACCACAAAACACTTATTTTTGTGGGTTTTCTAGGTTTTGCTTGTAAATCAAGATGAGGCAGTAGATACAGTCATGAAAAAAGACAGAAGAAAACAGACAAATCAGTTGTCAGTATCCATGGCCTCTGATCCTGTCTTAACCATGAAACAGAAGTGTTCAACATATACCTGCCAAAAAGCTTATGAAGATGTAGGCTCAATAAAGGAATGCAAACAGCAACAACCAGATGTGGAACAACAAGGGAAGGCTCTTCCATTCAAACTTTAACTATAACTTGTTCCTTTAACTTCATTTGATAAAGACAGAATCTACACTGAAATCCTTGTTTGGCGAGCTCACATGTTTCTATTACAGTCTGATAATTTTCTTAACTGTCCCTTACAGATTTTTAACAGCATACTTAAAACTCCTAATATTCAAAGGTCAGTCATGAGCTTCATTGTAATGTTTATAAACTGTATTCCTTCCTCCCATACCTCCTCACAATTTATTTCTTCAAAGAACTGATAACTCAATACTTGACAATTGGATCCACAGTGATAAATGTTATGTCTAAAATGACTTAACTAATACAATTCCAAAGTGCCATTAGCAGAGATCACAGAGTGTAACATGGTACTTTCAATGCTATCTTCTGGAAGAACAGTTAGGTCTCCAAAGTATGGGAGTTGAAATGGGCCATTTAAACAGGCAGATTATGAATGACTAATGTACCCAATGGGGGGCCTACAGGTCAAGATATTCAGTGATTAAGTGGCCTACGTACACCTTACAACTTTTCTGTAAGATATTTTCAAATTTCTTACAGTTTATTTCAAATATCATATATAAGAGAAAGCCTATTTTAAAAGTCTCTTAGGTATCTTCATGGACATATATACACTACCAAATGTAAAATAGATAGCTAGTGGGAAGCAGCCACATAGCACAGGGAGATCAGCTCGGTGCTTTGTGACCACCTAGAGGGGTGGGATAGGGAGGGTGGGAGGGAGACACAAGAGGGAGGAGATATGGGGATATATGTATATGTATAGCTGATTCACTTTGTTATAAAGCAGAAACTAACACACCATTGTAAAGCAATTATACTCCAATAAAGATGTTAAAAAAAAAGTCTCAGGTATTTTCATTGGTTTCTGAATTATCTGTAGGAAGCTGACTTACTTGTACACTTGTGTGCTTACTTGTACACTTATCCACCATTAAATCCAAATCATGTTTTATATCAAAATTTATGTTAAGCAAAGCCAGGTTACTTGACCTTTGGTCTGTCAAAGTGATCCTCAGGTATGCTTTGAGATGCTTTTGCCCATTTTCATAGTGTTCATTTTCAACCTTCATCACAGGAAGAATACACAGAACCTTCAATAATGCATAAACATTAGGAAAAAACTTGATGTCTGGCAGATGAAGGGCTTCATAAATAGTGGGTGGAAGTTCTACATCTTTCCCTCTGTGTTTCCACTTGATTCTCCAACAATGCAGCCCGGCAGAGAATGTGTCAGGATTAGGTAAATCACTTCTGTACATGTCAGCATGATACTCCTCTGATGTATTGAATTTGAGCTGTCCCATGACAGAGTGTACCAGAGATGAGCATTTAAGAGCTCTGAGGTGCTGTTCTGAGAATATATCTTTCAGGTCCTGAATAATGTGTTCCACTGTTGGAACACTTAGAGTTTCTTTGTAGTAACTCTCAGAGGTTAGCTGAGATTCCAGGTTACTGTGATGAGCTCTGAGAAATTTCCCTGGGAGTTTCATCTGAATATCAAGTTTGGTTGCCAAATTTGTGGCTTTCTCAAACCAAAATTCATGATAAACTTCGATATTTTCCATCACTTCATTTTGTGAATGTAGCCATGCCGTGAAACTACTAGCTGCAAAGAAGACATCAGAGGTTTGATGACCTTCAGGTCTGCCCCTGAAGATTTTTCCCAAAGGCTCTTGTAAAAGATAGGACATTTTAAAGAACAATGGTAACGATGAAATCAAAATCTGTTACCACACTACAGAGTACAAATGCTCGGCCAGCCATGCAGTTATTCCATCTAACATTTGTGTCACTATTATACCATCTAAACATAAAACAAGTGCTTGTAGGAGGTCCACTAAGATTTCAAAAGCATCATGCCTGCCTGGCCACTGAGAATGGTGAATTTCCTTCAGTTCTTTGCCCTTTCTTCATTGTTCTGAACGAGGACAGAAATTACACTGTCAAGCTCTAAAAGCAGTTGTGCTGATCGATGGAAGAAAGAACAAACTTCCTCAGCTGATCCTAATGGGACACATACTCCCATAACAGGCACTGATTTTGCCAACCACATATTTAAGGTACAGGAAGAGCAGAGTGTGTAGATAGCTTGTGGATATTTCTCTAAAAGTCTAGAAGCAAAAACTTTCATTTTGGAAGAAAATCCACTGGACACAAATGTAAGCTTGGCCACGACAGTACTCCATGTTTAATCCTCACTTCTCAGTTACTGTAGTGTGAGATTTCATAGCCGAAATTTCTGCATCAGCTTCATAAGGCAGGAAGCCCACAGATTCCTCTCTCAGGTGTGAGATTCGTCAACAAACCTCACCAACACAGGCAGGGGCTCTTCCCCTGCTATGTCCACCACATCATCCATGATGATGGAAAAGAAATGAGAGTCTCTCACTTCCCTGAGGGTTTCTTCTTGAATGCAGCTCTCACAGATCTCTGGCATCTTTTTCTGCTGTGTTTTCGAACAGAATAATGTGTTCACTGTCGTTGTCTCAAAGCACTTTCTCAGAACCTCTTCACCAGAATGGATCCGGCACTCCAGCAGGGCTTGACAGTTATCAGGAGTAAAGAGACCTTCTGGGATTTCATCAGCTTCATGTCCATCCAGAGGTATGGTCTGTTTTCCCATAAGAATCAAAATTTCAAATAAAGATTTCAAGTATTCTTTGTTTTCCTTCTCTTCAAGGGTTAAAGGTCCTCCTGCTCTTCACCCCCTTCTTCTGCACTGGGGTCCTGAGCATTGCTGTTGTTTATTTGCTTATGTTTTGGGTCCTGTTCAGAAGTTTCATCAATTTTTTTCTGTTTCAGCGTCCTCAGTTCATCTTCACTCAATTCTTTTATTCATTTTCTGTGTCTACTGTGTGGATTATTCAAATGGCTGATAAGATCCAATATTGTTGGTATTGCATTATCTCGAAGAACTGTCCTATAAGGACTAGTTCTACAGATCACAGAAGTCTCCAAGTGTTCGGCACACAATCGATAATGTTTATCTAGTTGATCGGGTGTTTTATCTTTTAAGTCGGCTCTCCTACAATTCTCCACACACTTCTGGCATCTGGCTGGATCCCGCGGCAACCTGAAAAAGGCCAGGTCCAACCGCGAGCTCTTCCGCGTGCAGTTGGGGGCCGGGCAGAAGTTCGGCATCATAGTCTGACTGCCGGCCGGCCCAGTCCTGCCCTCCCCCTTCCTCAGGGCAGCCCACCGGCCCGTCTGTCGGGGCCAGGGAGGGGAGCCAGGCCGGCCGGCTGGCCGGCTCGTTAGGGCCTGTATATATGCTTTTAGATTCACTTGACCTCATATGAAGCATGTTGATGTATTGTTATGTTTGTTAGAACCAAAATCAAACCACTTTAATTCTTATGGGAATTAGACGGAATGAATGAATACAATCTTGAAGCTTGTGTCATCTTGATGTGGTGCAATACAGAGAGCTCAAGAGCAGGGAAGATGGACCATATATATTACAGACATAAGGTCAAGTGTCTATCCTTCAAAGCTGCTTATCTACTCACTGTGTTTGGACGTTTTTAGACTTTGCAGTATGGTCAAGATACTTGCCTTTTGGCATTTACATCCTTATATGACATTCAGAGTTAAGAAGGAAGGAAGAAAGGAAGGGAAGGGGAAGGGAGGGGAGGGGAGGGGAGGAAGAGACCAGTTAGTAAATAGCTAATATACTACTCTGGAAAGAGTCCATGTTATTGGATTAGTGAACAATACTGGACAATATGTGATATCATGCTAAGCATTAGCTTTAAAATTAAATATTCCATAGTTGGCATATAGCAAGCTAGCCCAGTGGAAACCAAATACTACTCAGATTTGGGGGAGTTTGCTGATGCAGTAAGATCTTAATTTACCACCTTAACAGTGGGGAGGAGTCCCACAGATAATCCAAAACAGCTGATGATTCAAATATAATGCCTACTTAGTTTTGGAATGCATGGTGTGATTCTCTTTTTGAACAGTACAGTCATAGCAATTCAATAAATATTTATTAAGCGTATGTTCGGTGCTGAATACTGCGCTAAATTATTATAATTTGGGATTCTGTCATTGCTTATTGGCTCAACAAATATCTAATGAGTGGAGACTTTTGCCAGGCATTGTGCTAGGTGATGGCTAAACAGTGGTGACCAACAAGACAGTTATGGTTCCCGTACTTGTGGAGATTGTGGTTCACATAAACTACTAATAAATTCTCAGTAATCTATGACTGAAACCTAGACTAGGATGTGTGTAAAACTCCGGCAGTGTCTCCATCTACACAACTGTGGTTGCTCTCAGACTTTGTTTATACTCCATTGGACCAGTTACCAAAGGAAGGACTTACTGGGGGTTATTTGAGAAATGGGTACAGTTTTCAAGACTAATGTAATAGTCCTTTGTGAGAGAAAAGAGTAAAATTAAGGTCTCTTATAATTCATTAATTTTTTTTGTGCATTCTTACTGTGTTAAACACGATTCAAGCACTGGGATTATAGCAATGCACGCAATGGACAGAATCTCTGCTCTCAAGGAGATAATTAGCACAGTAATATGTGGTAATAGTATAGCTATAAAGTCCCTTCCACTCATAAAGTGTTTCAAAGTGAAATATAGGCTTATCATTGAGCTATTTTTACACAGAGACGTAGAAAAGCAAATTCAGGAAGTGCACAGGGAAGAATGCGCTGACCCAAACAACCCGTTCTGATGGATAGGCGTCTGTGTTCCTTGAGTTACAAAGGCAAGCAAACCTACATCGGGGACATGGGGGACAAGGAAGTGCTGCTTAAAATTTGAGGCTTCTCTTTGTCCTACTTTTTTACTACCTCCAGTTACAGGTGCTTTAGTAGTAAGATTGAGTTAATTGCTTTCTACAATTGTTTACAGGTGTACTAATAGTCACTCACATTTAATGGCACATTAAATACGGCAAGTTTATTTTAGACACGTGTGATACTTCTATCAAAATTAGAAAGATCAAAAAGTTGGTCTTATCCTGCCGAAGAGGCAAGAGACTTTTTCTTCCCTCTTTGTTTCCTGGCGCGCAAGGAGAGGGGATTAAGAGCGCTGCTTAAAGGAGCTCCAGAGACAGATGCGAGCCGCGGCTAACAGCGCGGACCCCAGAGACGGGCATGAGACGCTAAGGCTGCTGCTGCCGCCACCAAGAAGCCTGTGTGCGAGCACAGGCCACTCTCCACACATCCCTTCCGGGGGGGCCTGTGCAGCCAGCCACTGCCAGGGTCCCGGGATCCAGGGACAACTTCCCCGGGAGAACGCACGGCGCGCCTCAGGCTGGTACAACGTCATAACCGGCCTCTGTCGCCGCAGGCCCGCCCCGCACTCCGTGCCCCTCCCTGCCCCCCGGCCTGAGTGAGCCAGAGCCCCCGAATCAGCGGCTCCTTTAACCCTGTTCTGTCTGAGCGAAGAACAGACGCCCTCCGGCGACCTACACGCAGAGGTGGGGCCAAATCCAGAGCTGAACCCCGGGAGCTGTGCGAACAAAGAAGAGAAAGGGAAATCTCTCCCAGCAGCCTCAGAAGCAGCGGATTAAAGCTCCACAATCAACTTGATGTACCCTGCATCTGTGGAATACCTGAATAGGCAACGAATCATCCCAAATTAAGGAGGTGGACTTTGAGAGCAAGATTTATGATTGTTTCCTCTTTTTGTGAGTGTGTATACGTATGCTTCTGTGTGAGATTTTGTCTGTATAGCTTTGCTTTCACTATTTGTCCTAGAGCTGTATCTCTCTGGTTTTTTTTTACTTAAAAATTTTTTAAAATATTTTTTTATTTTAATAACTTTATTTTACCTTAGTATATTTTATTTTATCCTCTTTCTTTCTTTCTTTCCCTCCTTCCTTCCTTCCTTCCTCCCTCCCTCCCTCCCTCTCCCTCTCTCTCTCTCTTTTTCTTTCTTTCTTTCTTTCTTTCTTTCTTTCTTTCTTTCTTTCTTTCTTTCTTTCTTTCTTTCTTTCTTTCTTTCTTTCTTTCTTTCTTTCTTTCTTTCTTTCTACTTTTTCTCCCTTTTATTCTGAGCCGTGTGGATGAAAGGCTCTTGGTGCTGCAGCCAGGAGTCAGTGCTGTGCCTCTGAGGTGGGAGAGCCAACCTCAGGACACTGGTCCACAAGAGACCTCCCAGCTCCACGTAATATCAAACGGCAAAAATCTCCCAGAGATCTCCATCTCAACACCAACACCCAGCTTCACTCAACGACCAGCAAGCTACAGTGCTGGACACCCTATGCAGCCCGCATAAGCACCCAACATAGGAGCACCTCAATACATAAGGCAAACACTAACAGCCATAAAAGGGGAAATCGACAGTAACACATTCATAGTAGGGGACTTTAACACCCCACTTTCACCAATGAACAGATCATCCAAAATGAAAATAAATAAGGAAACACAAGCTTTAAATGATACATTAAACAAGATGGACTTAATTGATATTTATAGGACATTCCATCCAAAAACAACAGAATACACATTTTTCTCAAGTGCTCATGGAACATTCTCCAGGATGGATCATATGTTGGGTCACAAATCAAGCCTTGGTAAATTTAAGAAAACTGAAATTGTATCAAGTACCTTTTCTGACCACAATGCTATGAGACTAGTTATCCATTACAGGAAAAGATGTGTAAAAAATACAAACACATGGAGGCTAAACAATACACTACTTAATAACAAAGTGATCAGTGAAGAAATCAAAGAGGAAATAAAAAAATACCTAGAAACAAATGACAATTGAGACATGACGACCCAAAACCTATGGGATGCAACAAAAGCAGTTCTACGAGGGAAGTTTATAGCAATACAATCCTACCTTAAGAAACAGGAAACGTCTCAAATAAACAACCTAACCTTGCACTGAAAGCAATTAGAGAAAGAAGAACAAAAAAAGCCCAAAGTTAGCAGAAGGAAAGAAATCATAAAGATCAGACCAGAAATAAATGAAAAAGAAATGAAGGAAACGATAGCAAAGATCAATAAAACTAAAAGCTGGTTCTTTGAGAAGATAAACAAACTTGATAAACCATTAGCCAGACTCATCAAGAAAATAAGGGAGAAGACTCAAATCAATAGAATTAGAAATGAAAAAGGAGAAGTAACAACTGCCACTGCAGAAGTACAAAAGATCATGAGAGATTACTACAAGCAACTATATGCCAATACAATGAACAATCTGGAAGAAATGGACAAATTCTTAGAAATGCACAAACTGTCAAGACTGAATCAGGAAGAAATAGAAAATATGAACAGACCAATCACAAGCACTGAAATTGAAACTGTGATTAAAAATCTTCCAACAATCAAAAGCCCAGGACAAGATGGCTTCACAGGCGAGTTCTTTGAAACATGTAGAGAAGAGCTAACACCTGTCCTTCTCAAACTCTTCCAAAATATAGCAGAGGGAGGAACACTCCCAAACTCATTCTACGAGGCCACCATCACCCTGATACGAAAACCAGACAAGGATGTCACAAAGAAAGAAAACTACAGGCCAATATCACTGATGAACATACATGCAAAAATCCTCAACAAAATACTAGCAAACAGAATCCAATAGCACATTAAAAGGATCATACACCATGATCAAGTGGGGTTTATTCCAGGAATGCAAGGATTCTTCAATATACGCAAATCAATCAATGGGATACACCATATTAACAAATTGAAGGAGAAAAACCATATGGTCATCTCAATAGATGCAGAGGAAGCTTTTGACAGAATTCAACACCCATTTATGATAAAAACCCTCCAAAAAGTAGGCATAGAGGGAACTTACCTGAACATAATAAAGGCCATATATGACAAACCCACAGCCAACATCGTCCTCAATGGTGAAAAACTGAAACCATTTCCACTAAGATCAGGAACAAGACAAGGTTGCCCACTCTCACCACTCTTATTCAACATAGTTTTGGAAGTTTTAGCCACAGCAATCAGAGAGGAAATGGAAATGAAAGGAATCCAAATCGGAAAAGAAGAAGTAAAGCTGTCACTGTTTGCAGATGACATGATGCTCTACATAGAGAATCCTAAAAATGCTACCAGAAAACCACTAGAGCTAATCAATGAATTTGGTAAAGCAGCAGGATACAAAATTAATGCACAGAAATCTCTGGCATTCCTATACACTAATGATGAAAAATCTGAAAGTGAAATCAAGAAAACACTCCCATTTACCACTGCAACAAAAAGAATAAAATATCTAGGAATAAACCTACTTAAGGAGATAAAAGACTTGTATGCAGAAAATTATAAGACACTGATGAAGGAAATTAAGGATGATACAAATAGATGGAGAGATATACCATGTTCTTGGATTGGAAGAATCAACATTGTGAAAATGAATCTACTACCCAAAGCAATCTACAGATTCAATGCAATCCCTATCAAACTACCACTGGCATTTTTCACAGAACTAGAACAAAAAATTTTGCAATTTGTATGGAAACACAAAAGACCCCGAATAGCCAAAGCAATCTTGAGAACGAAAGAAGGAACTGGAGGAATCAGGCTCCCTGACTTCAGACTATACTACAAAGCTACAGTAATCAAGACAGTATGGTACTGGCACAAAAACAGAAAGATAGATCAATGGAACAGGATAGAAAGCCCAGAGATAAACCCAAGCACATATGGTCACCTTATCTTGACAAAGGAGGCAGGAATGTACAGTGGAGAAAGGACAGCCTCTTCAATAAGTGGTGCTGGGAAAACTGGACAGGTACATGTAAAAGTATGAGATTAGATCATTCCCTAACACCATACACAAAAATAAGTTCAAAATGGATTAAAGACCTAAATGTAAGGCCAGAAACCACCAAACTCTTAGAGGAAAACATAGGCAGAACACTCTATGACATAAATCACAGCAAGATCCTTTTTGACCCACCTCCTAGAGAAATGGAAATAAAAACAAAAATAAACATATGAGCCAACAAACACATGAAAGAATGCTCAACATCATTAATCATTAGAGAAATCAAAATGACAATGAGATATCATCTCACACCTGTCAGAATGGCCATCATCAAAAAATCTAGAAACAATAAATGCTGGAGAGGGTGTGGAGAAAAGGGAACACTCTTGCACTGCTGGTGGGAATATGAATTGGTACAGCCACTATGGAGAACAGTATGGAGGTTCCTTAAAAAACTACAAATACAACTACCATATGACCCAGCAATCCCACTGCTGGGCATATACCCTGAGAAAACCATAATTCAAAAAGAGTCATGTACCAAAATGTTTATTGCAGCTCTTTTACTATAGCCAGGAGATGGAAACAACCTAAGTGTCCATCATTGGATGAATGGATAAAGAAGATGTGGCACATATATACAATGGAATATTACTCAGCCATAAAAAAAACGAAATCGAGCTATTTGTAATGAGGTGGATGGACCTAGAGTCTGTCATACAGAGTGAAGTAAGTCAGAAAGAGAAAGACAAATACCGTATGCTAACACATATATACGGAATTGAATTAAAAAAAATGCCATGAAGAACCTAGGGGTAAGACCAGAATAAGGACATAGACCTACTAGAGAATAGACTTGAGGATATGGCGTGGGGGAAGCGTAAGCTGTGAGAAAGTGAGAGAGTGGCATGGACATATATACACTACCAAACGTAAAATAGATAGCTAGTGGGAAGCAGCTGCATAGCACAGGGAGATCAGCTCAGTGCTTTGTGACCACCTAGAGGGGTGGGATAGGGAGGGTGGGAGGGAGGGAGAAGCAAGAGGGAAGAGATATGGGAACATATGTATATGTATAACTGATTCACTTTGTTATAAAGCAGAAGCTAACACACCATTGTAAAGCAATTATACTCCAATAAAGATGTAAAAAAAAAAAAAGTTGGTCTTGTGTATCTTAGTAGCACTGACTCCAGGGGCATGTGGAATTTTGCTCCTACCCTACACGGGCTTAGGCAACTCGAATTTTGGAGTCTCAGATTTGTCAGTTGTAAATTGGGGATTATAATATCTACCTCAAAGGGTTTGGGGGAAGATGTCCTATAAATATCTATTAAGTCCGTCTTGTTTAATGTATCACTTAAAGCTTGTATTTCCTTATTTATTTTCATTTTGGATGATCTGTACATTGGTGAAAGTGGGGTATTAAAGTCCCCTACTATGAATGTGTTACTGTCGATTTCCCCTTTTATGGCTGTTAGTATTTGCCTTATGTATTGAGGTGCTCCTATGTTGGGTGCTTATGCGGGCTGCATAGGGTGTCCAGCACTGTAGCTTGCTGGTCGTTGAGTGAAGCTGGGTGTTGGTGTTGAGATGGAGATCTCTGGGAGATTTTTGCCGTTTGATATTACGTGGAGCTGGGAGGTCTCTTGTGGACCAGTGTCCTGAGGTTGGCTCTCCCACCTCAGAGGCACAGCACTGACTCCTGGCTGCAGCACCAAGAGCCTTTCATCCACACGACTCAGAATAAAAGGGAGAAAAAGTAGAAAGAAAGAGGATAAAAGAAAATAAAGTAAGTTAAAATAAAATAAAGTTATTTACAATTGTTATATCTTCTTCTTGGATCGATGCCTTGATCATTATGCAGTTTCCTTCTTTGTCTCTTCTAATAGTGTTTATTTTAATGTCTATTTTGTCTGATATGAGAATTGATACTCCAGCTTTCTTTTGGTTTCCATTTGAATGGAATATCTTTTTCCATCTCCTCACTTTCAGTCTGTATGTGTCTCTAGGTCTGAAGTGGGTCTCTTGTAGACAGCATATATATGGGTCTTGTTTTTGTATCCATTCAGCCAGTCTGTGTCTTTTGGTGGGAGCATTTAATCCATTTACATTTAAGGTAATTATCGACATGTATGTTCCTATTCCCATTTTCTAAATTGTTTTGCGTTTGTTATTGTAGGTCTTTTCCTTCTCTTGTGTTTCTTCCCTAGAGAAGATCCTTTAGCATTTGTTGTAAAGCTGGTTTGGTGGTGCTGAATTCTCTCAGCTTTTGCTTGTCTTTAAAGGTTTTGATTTCTCCATCAAATCTGAATGAGATCCTTGCTGGGTAGAGTAATCTTGGTTGTAGGTTTTACTCCTTCATCACTTTAAATATGTCCTGCCAGTCCCTTCTGGCTTGCAGAGTTTCTGCTGAAAGATCAGCTGTTAACCTTATGGGGATTCCCTTGTGTGTTATTTGTTGTTTTTCCCTTGCTGCTTTCAATATTTTTTCTTTGTATTTAATTTTTGACAGTTTGATTAATATGTGTCTTGGCGTGTTTCTCCTTGGATTTATCCTGTATGGGACTCTCTGTGCTTCCTGGACTTGATTAACTATTTCCTTTCCCATATTAGGGGAGTTTTCAACTATAATCTCTTCAAATATTTTCTCAGTCCCTTTCTTTTTCTCTTCTTCTTCTGGAACCCCTATAATTCGAATGTTGGTGCATTTAATGTTGTCCCAGAGGTCTCTGAGACTGTCCTAAGTTCTTTTCATTCTTTTTTCTTTATTCTGCTCTGCAGTAGCTATTTCCACTACTTTATCTTCCAGGGCACTTATCTGTTCTTCTGCCTCAGTTATTCTGGTATTGATCCCTTCTAGAGTATTTTTTATTTCATTTATTGTGTTGTTCATCGTTGCTTGTTTCATCTTTAGTTCTTCTAGGTCCTTGTTAAATGTTTCTTGTATTTTCTCTATTCTATTGCCAAGATTTTGGATCATCTTTACTATCATTATTCTGAATTCTTTTTCAGGTAGACTACCTATCTCCTCTTCATTTGTTAGGTCTGGTGGGTTTTTATCTTGCTCCTTCATCTGCTGTGTGTTTTTCTGTCTTCTCATTTTGTTTATCTTACTGTGTTTGGGGTCTCCTTTTTGCAGGCTGCAGGTTTGTAATTCCCGTTGTTTTTGGTGTGTGTCCCCAGTGTCTAAAGTTGGTTCAGTGGGTTGTGTAGGCTTCCTGGTGGAGGGGACTAGTGCCTTTCTTCTGGTGGATGAGGCTGTACCTTGTCTTTCTGGTGGGCAGGTCCACGTATGGTGGTGTGTTTTGGGGTGTCTGTGGACTTACTATGATTTTAGGCAGCCTCTCTTCTAATGTGTGGGGTTGTGTTCCTGTCTTGCTATTTGTTTGGCATAGGGTGTCTAGCACTGTAGCTTGCTGGTCGTTGAGTGAAGCTGGGTGTTGGTGTTGAGATGGAGATCTCTGGGAGATTTTTGCCGTTTGATATTACGTGGAGCTGGGAGGTCTCTTGTGGACCAGTGTCCTGAAGTTGGCTCTCCCACCTCAGAGGCACAGCACTGACTCCTGGCTGCAGCACCAAAAGCCTTTCATCCACACGGCTCAGAATAAAAGGGAGAAAAAGTAGAAAGAAAGAAAGAAAGAAAGAAAGAAAGAAAGAAAGAAAGAAAAAGAGAGAGAGAGAGGGAGAGGGAGGGAGGGAGGGAGGAAGGAAGGAAGGAGGGAAAGAAAGAAAGAAAGAGGATAAAATAAAATATACTAAGGTAAAATAAAGTTATTAAAATAAAAAAATATTTTAAAAAATTTTTAAGTAAAAAAAAAACAGAGAGATACAGCCCTAGGACAAATAGTGAAAGCAAAGCTATACAGACAAAATCTCACACAGAAGCATACGTATACACACTCACAAAAAGAGGAAACAATCATAAATCTTGCTCTCAAAGTCCACCTCCTTAATTTGGGATGATTCGTTGCCTATTCAGGTATTCCACAGATGCAGGGTACATCAAGTTGATTGTGGAGCTTTAATCCGCTGCTTCTGAGGCTGCTGGGAGAGATTTCCCTTTCTCTTCTTTGTTCGCACAGCTCCCGGGGTTCAGCTCTGGATTTGGCCCCACCTCTGCGTGTAGGTCGCCGGAGGGCGTCTGTTCTTCGCTCAGACAGAACAGGGTTAAAGGAGCCGCTGATTCGGGGGCTCTGGCTCACTCAGGCCGGGGGGCAGGGAGGGGCACGGAGTGCGGGGCGGGCCTGCGGCGACAGAGGCCGGTTATGACGTTGTACCAGCCTGAGGCGCGCCGTGCGTTCTCCCGGGGAAGTTGTCCCTGGATCCCGGGACCCTGGCAGTGGCTGGCTGCACAGGCCCCCCCGGAAGGGATGTGTGGAGAGTGGCCTGTGCTCGCACACAGGCTTCTTGGTGGCGGCAGCAGCAGCCTTAGCGTCTCATGCCCGTCTCTGGGGTCCGCGCTGTTAGCCGCGGCTCGCATCTGTCTCTGGAGCTCCTTTAAGCAGCGCTCTTAATCCCCTCTCCTTGCGCGCCAGGAAACAAAGAGGGAAGAAAAAGTCTCTTGCCTCTTCGGCAGGATAAGACCAACTTTTTGATCTTTCTAATTTTGATAGAAGTATCACACGTGTCTAAAATAAACTTGCCGTATTTAATGTGCCATTAAATGTGAGTGACTATTAGTACACCTGTAAACAATTGTAGAAAGCAATTAACTCAATCTTACTACTAAAGCACCTGTAACTGGAGGTAGTAAAAAAGTAGGACAAAGAGAAGCCTCAAATTTTAAGCAGCACTTCCTTGTCCCCCATGTCCCCGATGTAGGTTTGCTTGCCTTTGTAACTCAAGGAACACAGACGCCTATCCATCAGAACGGGTTGTTTGGGTCAGCGCATTCTTCCCTGTGCACTTCCTGAATTTGCTTTTCTACGTCTCTGTGTAAAAATAGCTCAATGATAAGCCTATATTTCACTTTGAAACACTTTATGAGTGGAAGGGACTTTATAGCTATACTATTACCACATATTACTGTGCTAATTATCTCCTTGAGAGCAGAGATTCTGTCCATTGCGTGCATTGCTATAATCCCAGTGCTTGAATCGTGTTTAACACAGTAAGAATGCACAAAAAAAATTAATGAATTATAAGAGACCTTAATTTTACTCTTTTCTCTCACAAAGGACTATTACATTAGTCTTGAAAACTGTACCCATTTCTCAAATAACCCCCAGTAAGTCCTTCCTTTGGTAACTGGTCCAATGGAGTATAAACAAAGTCTGAGAGCAACCACAGTTGTGTAGATGGAGACACTGCCGGAGTTTTACACACATCCTAGTCTAGGTTTCAGTCATAGATTACTGAGAATTTATTAGTAGTTTATGTGAACCACAATCTCCACAAGTACGGGAACCATAACTGTCTTGTTGGTCACCACTGTTTAGCCATCACCTAGCACAATGCCTGGCAAAAGTCTCCACTCATTAGATATTTGTTGAGCCAATAAGCAATGACAGAATCCCAAATTATAATAATTTAGCGCAGTATTCAGCACCGAACATACGCTTAATAAATATTTATTGAATTGCTATGACTGTACTGTTCAAAAAGAGAATCACACCATGCATTCCAAAACTAAGTAGGCATTATATTTGAATCATCAGCTGTTTTGGATTATCTGTGGGACTCCTCCCCACTGTTAAGGTGGTAAATTAAGATCTTACTGCATCAGCAAACTCCCCCAAATCTGAGTAGTATTTGGTTTCCACTGGGCTAGCTTGCTATATGCCAACTATGGAATATTTAATTTTAAAGCTAATGCTTAGCATGATATCACATATTGTCCAGTATTGTTCACTAATCCAATAACATGGACTCTTTCCAGAGTAGTATATTAGCTATTTACTAACTGGTCTCTTCCTCCCCTCCCCTCCCCTCCCCTCCCCTCCCCTCCCCTCCCCTCCCCTCCCTTCCCCTTCCCTTCCTTTCTTCCTTCCTTCTTAACTCTGAATGTCATATAAGGATGTAAATGCCAAAAGGCAAGTATCTTGACCATACTGCAAAGTCTAAAAACGTCCAAACACAGTGAGTAGATAAGCAGTTTTGAAGGATAGACACTTGACCTTATGTCTGTAATATATATGGTCCATCTTCCCTGCTCTTGAGCTCTCTGTATTGCACCACGTCAAGATGACACAAGCTTCAAGACTGTATTCATTCATTCCGTCTAATTCCCATAAGAATTAAAGTGGTTTGATTTTGGTTCTAACAAACATAACAATACATCAACATGCTTCATATGAGGTCAAGTGAATCTAAAAGCATATATACAGGCCCTAACGAGCCGGCCAGCCGGCCGGCCTGGCTCCCCTCCCTGGCCCCGACAGACGGGCCGGTGGGCTGCCCTGAGGAAGGGGGAGGGCAGGACTGGGCCGGCCGGCAGTCAGACTATGATGCCGAACTTCTGCCCGGCCCCCAACTGCACGCGGAAGAGCTCGCGGTTGGACCTGGCCTTTTTCAGGTTGCCGCGGGATCCAGCCAGATGCCAGAAGTGTGTGGAGAATTGTAGGAGAGCCGACTTAAAAGATAAAACACCCGATCAACTAGATAAACATTATCGATTGTGTGCCGAACACTTGGAGACTTCTGTGATCTGTAGAACTAGTCCTTATAGGACAGTTCTTCGAGATAATGCAATACCAACAATATTGGATCTTATCAGCCATTTGAATAATCCACACAGTAGACACAGAAAATGAATAAAAGAATTGAGTGAAGATGAACTGAGGACGCTGAAACAGAAAAAAATTGATGAAACTTCTGAACAGGACCCAAAACATAAGCAAATAAACAACAGCAATGCTCAGGACCCCAGTGCAGAAGAAGGGGGTGAAGAGCAGGAGGAAGACATTTTACCTTTAATCCTTGAAGAGAAGGAAAACAAATGACAGAATGAATGTGATAGTGCCCAGGACAGTGAGAATCTGACAGAAGGTAAGCATTTAGTTTGTTTGCTGCTGCCAAACATGACATAAAAGAAAATCATTTCTGTGCTTGCTAATATTAATTTGATCCATTATCTAACTACCCAGCTGAATATCCAGAATCGTGTTTTCTAAGAAATATTTGAGAAGTCCAAGAGTGAGCTCATAGAAACACACGTCATATCTTTCCTGGAAGGACCTCAGAAGGTGACATGACATTTATATGTGGAATTAAAGCAAAGCTCAAGAACTACTGGAATCTTAAAGAAGGTATAAGCTGGGTTTCTGGGATGTTGGGACAGGAAACCTTAAACCAGATCAAATCCAACCACAAGCAGATGCTCACTGGTGGTGATATTACTGTCAAATAGTAAGATTTACATACAGCAAAGTGAGGCAGTATTGGCTCATTTTATCCAGTGACTACTGCAGGCACAGACCTAAGGATTAAGGGCTCTTTTGGGACCAAAAATGTGTTTGGAGCTGAAAAATAAGTTTTGCTCTGAAATATAAAAAGGAATTTGCAAAAATGAAAAATAATAGATGTTTATCAAATGCCTACAAAAAAAGACATGTTAACTAGTCAACTGCATTAATGATGGGTACATTTTAATATGGTTGATATGTTAAGGGGTGGAGGATTCTCCAAAAGAAAAAGAGCCTGTGTGGGACAAAAACCTAAAAATGACCCTGAAGGCAGCTCTACTGTCTTGAAAACAAAGGTAAGCTTTGAAATATTTGAAAGACCCTTTGAGCCTTAAGTGATGATTTACGTTCTTATGGAATTCTGAAGCTTTTGTATGTCTGTTGCAGAGATTTAGGCCTTTTACCTCTGTGTTTTACCCCATCTATTTCAAATTCCTAGTCAAATTCCACCCCTCACCCTCCTCTCCCCACCCTCCTCCCCCCACCCTCGAGGCCTACGGTTCCTCACCTAATTATAAACGTAGAATCCTTTTGAAGAAAGCCCTTACTGTGAAAGTGAAGTGCGGGGCACTGTATATCCTCTGGCTGCCCCTCTATCCACTACCCACCCCCTTCCATTCTATGGGATGTGCTGGCAGGAGAGAGTTTGGGGTATTTACTCCTTTGGCTCCCTCCTTGCCTAGCTGTAGTTTGGCTGCATCCTTCTTCTACTTGTGACCATGCTCTTGTTGGGGACCCCTTTCCTACAGGTACTCTCTTTGGGTTCTGGTAATTGTTCCTTTGCCATGTTTTTAGCTGGGCTTTCTACTGGTGCTTTTCCCAGGGCTCTTCACCATCCCCTGTTACTGTTCATGAACCTGCCCACACCTTGTAATTGTCCCTTTACTAAACTCTCTTCAGTTATGCTATAGAGTTGCATGTGTTTCCTGCCTGACTGTGACCTAACCTAGTTGTATAGAGACAATAATAAAAACTTGTTACAAATACCATATGATATCACTTATATGTGGGATCTAAAATATGACGGAAATGAACTTATCTACGAAACAGAAACACTCACAGACATAGAGAACAGACTGTGGTTGCCAAGGTGGGGAGGGGCGTGGGGAAAGGAAGGATTTTGGGAGTTTGGCATTAGCAGATGCAAACTATTATATATAGAATGGGTAAACAACAAGGCCTTACTGTACAGCACAGGGAACTATATTCAATATCCTGTAATAAATCATAATGAAAAAGAATATGAAAAAGAATATATATATGTATAACTGAATCACTTTGCTGCACAGCAGAAATTAACACAACATTGTAAATCAACTATACCTCAATAAAATAAATTTTAAAAAATAATAAAAATTTCTCTCCCCCCTAAGCTAAACAAACCTAAGCAATTACCTTCATTACTGGATAATTGTTTCAATTTCCAATAGACTTCTTCCTTACCCCTTCTTCCCTACAGGCTGCATGTATTTTCTACATTAAGTTCAGACTGCTATTCCTTTCCTCCTCCCTCCCTCTCTTCTTCTCTCCCTGCTTTCTTTTCTTTTCAAGTGATTTGTGAGTGTCTTCCATGTACCAAGAACTACGGGGGCTACAGAAAACATAACGCCCTTCACTTAATAGCTGGAAAGACAAGAGAGCTATGTAACAAAGCAGGGGAGATGGCGGAAGGGAGGAATCAAAATGATTCGTACGCTAAGTGCCCAGGAACCCAGAGATGGAATGGAGGAGGGCAGTATAAGGTGAAACAAAAACAGAACTTCTGGCCACTCTTGCCTTCTGAGATGGCCCACACTCTGTCTGTGGAGTATGTTTCTCTCTAAATAAATCCACTTCTTACTTAAAAAACAAACAAACAAAAAACAGAACTTCTCATGGAGAGGATAACTTTGGCAGGAAACTTTACATTTCATTCCACAAAAAAAATTGAGGTATTTCAGCAAAAGCGGATAAAATGATATAAGAGAAATGGCAATAAAGAATAACTTTCAGAGAAAATAGAAACAGGGTAGAAAAATAAAACCACGTCAAAAAACAACATAAACTCACAAACCAAGATGGCCACTCGATTTACTGTAGATGATCTTCAGGTTAGATGGTGAACTTCCTGAAAGTTAAAGAATAAAGAGACATGATTTTCAATCTAGAGAGGGAAGCATAACAATTCCTTGGGGAAGTGCAATTTTTTTAACATTGAATTTTAAAAATTTATCAGGCACAACTTTACAGAGAGGGTACTGAGTGATATACAGAACATAAAGTGTTTAATAATGTATCTATCGCAGATGTAGTGACCTAAGCTATATGTTGATATTTTTGGTGGAAGCTTTTAACGAAAGTCAAGGGCATAACATTAAAAGGCAACTCATAAATGCAACTGAATGAGGAGTTGATGAGATATAGTGCAAGTTTAAAAAAATGAGTGGGAGTGGGGCTCCACCCCCTGATCTGTAAGTAGGATTTATCATATTCGAAAGATCTTTGGTAACTATCATGTCTCTCAGGTGTTCCTTTGATAGGAATTGAAACTGAAAGCCAGGAGTACTCTGGCTAGGATCCTGGTTTTCTGTGTGATTGACAAGTGACTAACATTATTTTTAAGAGTTTTTAACAAAGTTCACATTCCCTGTTGTAAAGTTTTTCACATTTTCTCACTGGCATTAACAACAGCCACTACTTTACACTTACCAAGTAATTTATATTCTTGTAAGTAAATCCACTTCCAGTTTGATAATTATGCTCTTGGATTGTAGGCTATTGATGTAGAACAGTCCTTAGAGACACTGAATGAATCTTCACTTCGTAAAATGTGTAAGAGGCAAGCAAACATCATGGGGAAGGTCAGCATGAAATGCAAATATCTCTCTCAGTGTCAGAACTTGCTGCCACAGGAGAAGGCCAAAGGTTCTAGCTACACATTGTTTTTCATGAGTTCATGACACAAAAGGGCTTTGAAGATGAAGCCACGTCACGTGTCAATGTTAGAACCAGCCAAGCCAAGCTGTCTGCCTCATACCTCTGTTTCTAAGAGTTTTGTTTAAGACTTTAGGGGATAGTATTTGGCAGTGGGTATGAGAAGGAATTACCACTAGAAAAAGATATTAAAGGGATTAGTCAGTTTAAGCATTTGATCCTTGAAGTTCTGAGGGTCAGAAGGCTGTGCATACCAGTAAGATAAATCCAGTAGGGTGAAAATTGTTTACGTGGGTTCTTGACACTGAAGGTTTTAACATTTGTGGGTTTGACACATTGTAACACTATAGAGCCATGGCAGTTAATTTGGGGGAAGTGTGGATTTGAATCATGTGTACAATACAGCTGTGTACCAGAGTGTCACCTACTAATAAGTGAGCCTATAGCAGATCAGAGACATATTAATGTGTGGTTTTGTTCTCTATTTGTGCCACATAGAATTATATTAAATGATAGAAAAAAACTCTTGTTCTAAAAATTTGTAAGAGGAAATATAAACTGGACATATCTTATATGTCTGCCAATAGGGAGTATTTATACTGATACAATAGACCATTTGGTAGCTCTTGAAAAATCAGAATAATGGTGAAAGGGAAACTGCTTTACCAGAAATTCCAACTTACTATAAAACTACAGCAATCAAACTGCCAGGTATTAGCACAGTAATATAAAAATAAATTATTAAATAGAATAGAGTGTCCAGAAATAGATACAAGGAAATCCGAGGAATGAATTTATGATGGTTTAGTTCACAATGGTGCTGATATAATTGAATATTTATTCAGAAGAAAGCACCTTGGGACTTACTTGGCGGTCCAGTGGTTAAGACTTCACCTTCCAATGCAGGGGGTGCGGGTTCGATCCCTGCTTGGGGAGCTAAAATCCCACATGCCTTGTGGCCAAAAAACCAAAATACAAAACAGAAGCAATATTGCAACAAATTCAATAAAGACTTTAAAAATGGTTCACGTAAAAAAAAAATTCTTAAAAAAAAAGCACCTCATACCATGTAACATAAATCTTAAATGGATTAAATATCTAAAAGTAAAAAGAACATAATAAAATATTATAACTACCTACATAAAAATATTTGTGGAACCTCACAGGTTGGACAGGCTGTCTTAAGCAACATGGGAAACTCAGATGCCATAAACAAAAGACTGAGCAAGTCACCAAGTAAATAATTTTGGATGGCACGATCTACACTAGTCAAATTCCAAAGACGGAAGGAAGTCCTGTAAGTTTCAAAACGCTCTAAGCTTTGAAAGAGAAGAAAGCAGGCCCTGATATCCAGAAGCTGGTCGGGCACTCCCAGCTCGGTCTGTGTCCTCCTGTTGAATATAAACAAGATCACAGAACATTAACACGAACAGGGCCACTCTGGGACTATGATGGCTCAAGACAACAACAAAACCACCCCACTGTCTTGTCTGAACACAAACATGAACACTGTCCAAGCCACAAAAATGACCCAGAAGTCTATCCTGGCTAATATGAGTGACTGCTGCTTCTTTACTACTTTATAGCTTCTACCTCTATTCATTCTTCCTGCCCTATAGATAACATTTATTAAGATACCCAAACATACACTCACCTCTGCCTCCAATTCACAGCAAGGCTTTGTTTCCTTAAAATTCCCTAAAGTCACCTAACATAAGCCCAAATCCTAAGCTGTTTCAAACTCCCTGTTACTGAGGTGCCCTGTACTTCCCTACGGTATGTGGTCTTTGTTGCAACAAGCAATAAGCCCAACATGTTTAACTTTGGATATGCTGCTAATAGTCTTTGGCTGGAGAGTATTGATGTCATATATGTTTATAGATAGCTATATACACAAATGTGTGTGTGTGTATGTGTGTGCACGTGCACACAGCAAAAATCCTGGAAATACAAATACTAAAATGTTAATAAAAATTGTCTCTGAGTGGTAGATGATGGGTTAACTTGATATTCTTATTTTCTGCTCTTCTATATTCTCTGAGTTTTCTACAATAAAGATTATTGCTATGTATAATAAGAGGAAAAAGCTATTTAAAATAGAGAAATACACATGCAAGGAATTTCTTATCCTTTAGAAAAATTCCTTTAATGTGTTTGAAAAAGATGGAACATTCGTGTTCAGAAATTATAGCCTTACAATGGAATTAAATGAATCTAATATTATTTAAATCATAATCCAAATCACAATGAACAAATACTTTTATAATGGAATATAACTAGATTTTACTGATTTCACTATAGACAGTGTGAAAAAACCACAAGAAACAGGAGGCAATGGCTCACAATAATTAATATCTTTTAATTCAACTTGTTCCCTGATAATTCCTTTCCCTGCTGTGTCCTTCTGAAAGGTTTTTTCAAGTTGATTAATTCATCAGATTCCAATATTCCACATCTTTATTCTGCAAGTAGTATCTGATAAATAAATATGCAGAAACTAATGCTATGTCTCCAGTTTTTTCCTTAACATTATCTCATACAGAAAGTTCCAGATATAACTCAATATATTTTTCTTCTTAGCCATTCTATATTCAATGATTCCAGACCAGTGACCCATTTAAGAATAGAAAAATGTAATAATATTAAAATAGGACTTGGGGGTGAGGAGGATAGTTCACCCCATTGTCTTATTGTCTTGAAATTCCTATAAATAAGTGTTACCTCCTGAGGACCTTCTATTAAAAGAGTTTTTAGAAGAGTAAAAGACATAAACTTTGTACTAAGGTAAGAATAAGATTAACTTTTTTGCAGTTCCAAATTAATAAATCCAACAATTTAACTTAATAGTTCATAATAGTTTCAGAAATAGTGTGGATTCAATTCTACTTGCTGGATACACTGGCTATGAGACTGTGGGTATGAACAGAAGTCACCCTTCTAGGAAAGCCAGAGACAGAAAGACTTGGGTTTGACTCAAGCATATTCAGAACTGAGGGATCTTTAAGTATGGTCCATCCCTGAGCCTGACCAAAGATGGACCATCTTCCCACTGTCTGCAATGCCTTCTTTGTATATAATCCATGTCTTTGAAAGGAGTTTGTATGATATTCAAGAAGTTGGACCTGAGAGCCTGTTGGGACAGCTGGAGCATGACATACTGCTGGAAGAGGGGAAGAAGAGTTGAATGGGGTTGGGAAGAGATCCTTCTTTTCCAGGCTAAAGCAGGGAAAAATACCCAGCCAGAGACATGGTGTAGCTGGAAGGTTTGAGATCTGGGTTCTAGCCTAGTTTTATTTCTATCCAGCTGTGTGATAACCCTTCTGGGCCTATATCTGACAAGGAAGGGCAAGAATGACCATCTTTGAGTGACAGGAAGACCAGGTAGGGAGGCTGTCACATCAGGCCAGAGCATGGTGATGTCAGTGAAGATAAAAGAAGAGGTCAAAGTTGAGAGATGATTATGAGTTGTTAAAAATTAAGAGACCTTGGGGCTTTCCTGGTGGCGCAGTGGTTGAGAGTCCGCCTGCTGATGCAGGGGACATGGGTTCGTGTCCCGGTCTGGGAAGATCCCACATGCCGTGGAGCGGCTGGGCCCGTGAGCCATGGCCGCTGAGCCTGCGCGTCCAGAGCCTGTGCTCTGCAACGGGAGAGGCCACAACAGTGAGAGGCCCGCATACCACAAAAAGAACAAAAACAAACAACAACAAAAAAAATTAGAGACCTTGGAGTGAGGCAAATGAAAGTAAAGATGATCCCAAGATTTCTGGCTTAAGTAAGTGGGTTGGTAATAATGCCTTTTACTGATGTAAGGAGAGACACAAGCTTGGGGAAAGGTAAGTTCTGATATAGGCAAAACTAAGGGGCTAGTGGGAGATTCAGCTGAGGTGCAGAGTAGATGGTAGAATCTGGAGCTTATAATGGGAGTCTAAACTGGAGATAAACCTTCAGCAGCTCTTGGCTCATTTGGTTGGCACCTGAAACTTTGGGAGTGAATGATCTCTCACTCAGGAGAACAGGGAGGTCTAAAAGAGAAGAGAACTAGGATGGATAACTGAGAAAGTGCAACAGTGAAAAGGAGAAGGAGACGTGCAGAAAGATGGAGAAGGAAGAATAAGAGGAAATCCAGGTGAGAATGGTAGCACAAAAGCCAAAGGAAATGAATCCTTTAAGAATGAGGGAGAAATGAATGGTTCCAAAGGTTGCTGGAATGTGCCATTTGGATTCAGTGTCACTTTAACATTAGGGAGATGTTGGTCCGTGAAGTGGTGGGAGATGGAAGTGTATCAACCTCTTTCAAGAAATTTCTTTTGTGAAGGGAGGAAAAAATAGAAGGGTAGCTGGAGGACTTTTCATAGAAAATAGAAACATCCACCGATTCTTCCCAGAGAAGTGTGAAAAATCAGCATCTACATCTATGATGAGTCCTTATCTGCTTCCGGTATTTAGCTCAGATCTTATATCGAATGTCGGGGCACACCACCTCACAGCACAAGACACACGGATGCTTGAATACATAAGAATATGATTCCAGAGACATGTCACATCACACTTGCTACTACTTGTAGACAATCAACATTTTAATTGGGTTTTTAATACTGAATGAGTAATGACTGATTACACGTTGGCTCATTAAAAGCCTCCACTGGCAGTGAGTGGGTAGGCGTGGCAATCCGCTTAAGGGGTAGAGGTAACACTGAGGCAGACCCCAGAACTCAAAAATCAGAGAAATAGGGTTGCTATTAGGAAACAGACTTGAGCATTAGACTGTTCCTGGATGGAAGACAGATTTTCAGTTACCTTAATGAGATAGAATGGCTTTCAGGCTAGAGTAGAATGCAAAGAAAAAAAGACTTTTAATAAGTCATGAGCATGTTGTTCAGAAATGCAGTGCAGTAGGAGTTACCAAGGGAAGCAGTGGCTCTCCTCATCCTTTCCAGCACCACCTGAAAGAAGGCAGGCAGGGCACACTCTGTTGGGCCACACGTTCTCAGAACCCTTATCATATTGTGAAGATAAGCCGTCAGACCATCGGAGCCTAATGATAATGAATTCAAACTTACCTCTCTAACTCCATGCTCACCAAGCAACCTTTTGGATGGTAATTCTCCTTCCTTTGTAGCTTGCTGTAAAACCATATTCACATTTTAAGTAGTGATTAGTTTCAACAACATGTCATCTGACACATTGACAAATGCTGATAAGTATAATTTTATTGGTTTTGTTTCTCTCTGGTTTGCAGTTTTTTTGTTTCCTAATTTTATAAACATAATGGACTTATATTTAGTTTAATATTTGCATACATTTAAGTTATCAAGTATTAAAAAATAATAAATTAAAAATTCTTGAGACCTGCAATATTTCTCTCTTAATAGGTTTGTTTATTATTAAAGTGTCACAAATTAAAAATCTAAATGATGCTTAGAACAATCAATCCACTTTATGCCTAGGAACCACAATTTGACTAGATTTCACTTTTTTATCACTTCAAAAATTAGTGTTTTTTTCTTTTCAAATCCATTGAAAAAATTAATAGACTTTATTTTTTAGAGAAGTTTTAGGTTTACAAAAATATTAAGAGGAAAGTACTGAGAGTTTCCATATACTCCTTTCCCACACACACCTTGCTTTAGCGTTGTACGTTTGTCACAACTGATAAGCCAGTATTCCAGGCACTACAGTGTGGAATCAAACCTCCTTCCTGGAGGTGGGCAGGCCCAACACTTTCTAGAAATGCTGCAATTTTGTCTAGTACTAAAAAAGAAAAAGGTATTTGTAATTGCTGATGGAAGCTACACATATGCTGTATTTTAAACGTGTTCATTTTCAGAAGTATTTATAAACAATAACAATTTTCTTTTTACTGAAACCTTCCAGCATCTAGCAACCACCAGTAGGTTCCCTGAATTAAAGAAAACAAAAACAAAAGCACAAGTAAAAATAAAACCTATTAAGGTAACTTCCTGTCAAGACTCTTGACTACAGTCATCTTGTTAAATTCTATTTTCTTCACATAGAGGGGTGAGAGAAGGAGCTGAGAGGAGAAGAAACTTGTTTTTAAGCTACAAATTCTCATGCTTTATGGTGGGTTTTGTCAGAGTATGGATTTCCAGACTAAACAGCCACATCCTTAGAGTGTATACTATAGGCACAGATTTAAACAGAATTAATATCGATGACATTTAGAAGTGTACATGTAGACTTCGATGGCAAATGGACTTAGCCTCCTTACCAAAAAATGATATTCCCCACATTTTTTTCCTCTCAAATTCCAGGAGGATGTAGACTCCAATCTGATGAATGTTGTGGGCTTCTATCTGACATATTTGATTGAACATCATCATTATACTGGGGGGAGGGTGAGAAGCTGGAAATTTCAGCTCTCATAACAAATTTGTTAAACTAAAACCTTAGTAATCTATCCAGGATAGTAGTAATCCATTTAAGAAAAAAAGCTGATAAAAGAAAAGGTTAAATAAAGAAACAAGAGTAAAAGTGTGTGAAGGCCACATTAATTGCTGGATTTTATTTCCTAAATTTTGCTAATAAAGCAGTATTGTTTGATCCTGACCAAGGCTGTGCTAACTTGTTCTTTAGAACAGTGGTTGCCAGCTGAGGATGATTTTATGCTGGGGATATCTGGTGATATCTGGAGACATTTTAGTTGTCACAACTGAGGGTGGGTGTGCTAATGTTGTCTAGCGGGTAGAAGCTGCGCGTGCTGCCGAACATTCTACAATGCACAGGACTGTCCCCGCAACAAAGATGTATCTGGACCCAAATGTTAATTGTGCAGAGGTTGAGAAGCCCAGCCTTAGAGGAATAGACCACGAAAACCACATTTTCCTTATCTTTAAGTAACTTTGGTAAGAATATAGATATCCTATGGAATGCTCTTCTCAAAACCCAAGCAAAATGCAGTTTCCACACAGAACATGTTCTGGTCAATGTACATATAAGCTGAATATTTTTTTTTAAAAGCTTTCTATTAAATTAAAAGACATAGTAGAATATATTTATTGCATCTGTTTATGAAGCATCTGCATAAGCATATTCACCAAGTAAAGCACACCAATGATACCCCCCCTTGTTTATGGGATACATAACAGGACACTGAGTCATGATTTACTGCAGTTTATGTTCTATCACAGGGTAACTGATTAGAAAGTTGTAGTTACTTCTGTTTAAATATATAGCTATTGCTCTGTCCTCTGGCTCACTTTAAAAACTGGTGCTTCTGAAAGCTTAAGGTTCTATTTTTATTCTTCTTATTTGGCTCTGACTTGTGTGACTGTGTTCCTGCCCCTCATTCTCCTTGGCTTGGTCACACTGGACTGGTAGAGAATGAGAGAGAGAGAGAGCGAGAGCGAGAGCGAGAGCGAGAGCGAGAGAGCGAGAGAGCGAGAGAGCGAGAGAGAGAGAGAGAGAGAGAGAGAGAGAGAGAGAGAGAGAGAGAGTGTGTGTGTGTGTGTGTGTGTGTGTGTGTGTGTCTGGGATGGGTGGCAGGGTTGCAGATAAGGCTCAGATAATTTCTCTCTCAGGATTATCTTCACTCTGAAAACCAGAATTTATAATCTCACAAAATCAGATTTTCCTTTTAGATATGTATTCTTAATTAAACGCACAATCTCTTCCTAGTAAAACTTAAAAAACAAGGAAAATGATATCTGAACATGTTGGGTACTTAAAAATGTTTTTGTCCAGGCTTTAGCTCAATTTAGAATAAAATTATTAAGTGTTCTAGTTGTAATTACTCTAAATGCAATAAAAAATATTGTTTAAAACAGTGACTTTAACTCAGTTGTTTCTCCCTGAGAATGAGAGCTAAAGTAGATCAAAGTGAAATCAAATAATATATTTTTTTAAAAAAGCATTAATTTATATGAACCATTTAGAAGAAATCATTACAAATATGTAAAAGCTTATTTCAAAAGAGATCATAACAGAAAAATAATTTGACTTCATTTCAATATAATAAAAGCTAAAATTTGTTAATTGCTTGAAACTGACACAGAGCTTTCCTTGAAAGCAGATATTGTGTGGGTGGACATGTTGATAACCCTGTTTGGAGTGCTACAGTCTTATGAGGTTGCCTACCTACGAAGTTCAAGATTCCACATGCTAAACATGTCCAAATGACCTTTTATGTTCTATTTCGCCACTACACAATTTCATACTCATTCCATACAAAGAGAATGTCCAACTACGGTTGCATTTTTCTAGAGAATGACAAGATCTATGCCAATTAACTGTCTCTTTTCTAACATAGGGATAATTTGTCAACAACTACTATGTGCTATATTCTCAATTATTTTATCATTCAGCTGAATCATAGACTGCTAACAGCATTTCTATATTAAAGGGCATTGAGGCTGGGACTTTTAGGGGCTGAATAAGAGCCTGTGCTTGGGTATACCATGTTTTTAACTGACTCTATTTGGAGTCCTACCGTAATATTTTTCTTTTCTTCTCTGTGGAATAAAGAGAACATTTTATGACCGCCAAGTGTGTACTATTCCCAGCAAAGAAAGTTCTTATTTGCCTTCTTCTTCCCAGGAAATTTTCTTTAAATTTTATCCTGAAACTTGGCTGGCCTCTTGGTCACTTGGCCCCCAAACACCAAGTCCTTGGTAATATCATCTGCCTGTTCTAATGAGAAAACCAAGGACATACTTGTGTATTTAATACCCCTTAGTGATCAGTGAGAGCTGGTAGCACTTTTAGAGATGGTTTAATTTATAAAATCATTCACAGGTAAGGAACATGAGGGATAGAGATTTTAGTTGCCATAATCCTCAGAGCTCTTCTGTATCAGAGCTAGGATTAGAATTCAGGTCTTTAGCACTTCAAAATAGTAACGTTTAAGAGGAGTAATACAGAATAGCCCATATATTTAAAACAAGTGCGAATTTCTATTTCTGTTTGAATGCAAGATGATAGGCTCAAATGCATGATATATTTTTATAAAATCAATGTTCCACTATTTTAATAAACATTATTAAAGGATTTCAATTAACCTGTAAAAAGATACAAGACAACCTCAACAAAAAGCCTATGTTTATCCAATTAAAAAAAAGAGTTCTATGCCTCTAGGTTCCTCAGAGCAACATCAGAATAGGGGCTGAGTTTTATCTCATCTACTTTATCTGCAAATGGCAAATCTAGAGAGGACATGTAAAGTCACATCCATCATTAAAAAATTAAAATGACAGTGAACCTTGGTTATAATTTGCTTATTTCCAATAATGTACTATACAGCCAATGTCATATAATTTAAATATCAATGATACTAATTTTTAATATACGTGTCAGTGTTATTAAAATAGCCATATAAACTTCGTACTGTGTTTGGAGTCAAAAATATACTTTAATGCTTCTAACATGAACAACAAAGTTTCCTTGGTAATCTCTACTTACAGAAATGGCAGCAATAAACATTAATAATCGTCTAAAATTTAGATTACTTACATTGCAAAACGTTTAAGTGATCACACTGTAACTCAAGTTTTTAGGTCACTTGAAACAGTATGCTCTGGGAACTCATTGGTAAACTTTCCAAAGGGCATTTAATGCTGGCATTGACTTGTTGGCTATTTATGCTCGTTGGCGGGGCATACAACTCTGAGTATAATTGCAAGTGGTTTCTGATTTCCCGCCGGCCCCCCCCCCCCTGCCCTGCTCCACCCTGCCAAAAGAAGCTCTTAATGCAGAGAATGTTGTCTCCATTCTGAATAAATCTTTGGCATATTTTCAAACAGAAAAGCACTTAAGTCATTATAATCTGCCTGACCTACTATGGCCCTAAGAAACTTTGTTGGCTAGCACTATGGGCTTAGAACATAGAATAGAACATACTCTTCCGGAAACTATTTTGCAGAGTTCTTGGTGGCATTGCTTAAATACCACACGTTGTCAAAACTGTCTGATTAAACATGTAATCCCTGAACCTAAATTCATTCTCAAACAGGACTCTACGGATTTCAGAATGATCCCTACCACTCTAACTTCTTTTACTGTTTCTACTATAGAAATCTGTCAACGTATCTCAATATTCCTATGACAGTGTTGAATTTTTCCATTTTGAATCTTATAAATTTGGAGCACAGATGTCACCAACGTGAAGTTACTGCATACAAGGCTTGAAGTCTTTAGAAACCAAAGTATTCTCTAAAACAATGTTCCTCAAACTTTAATATGCATAAAAATGACCTGAGAATCTTGCTAAGACGTAGATTCTGATTCAGTAGGGCTGGGGTGAAATCTGAGATTCTTCATTTTCAACAAGCTCCTAGGTGATGCTGACGCTGCTAGTCTTCTATAGCAAGGCTCTAAAAGACACACCAGATAAAATCAAGCAGTTGACTTATGGCAACTTATTCTTTAAGATGTGTAGTTCTAAAGCATTTGTGAAAAATATTTTCCTCCTACCTTATACTAACTCTTCACTTAAAGAGAATCAGGTGGGAAGGGGAGGGGTTGCCAAGTGTGGACACACAATGGAGAAATGTTCCTCTTTTCTACCAATCTGAAACTTTGCAGGTCGGTTCAAAGAGGCTAAGTCTTAGAGGTTTACATGACCATGTCTGCATACTAAACTGGAGGAGTCGTTCCTGAAGCTATGCCAGGTTTATCAGCGTCAGCTCCGATGGAATGGTCATATGGAGACAGATGATGATGCCTGGGATGACCTTCTATACCAAGTCTTTGTAAGATTTTCAGAAGATACCCATTATGAATATAGATACAATTAGATGCATTTATATGCAAGTTTGTAGATACATATGGATGTGTATGCATATGTACATTTATGTGTGTTTACTCCAGAAGAAAGGAAGAGGACACAATTTTTTTAAACCAACATCACAGAGAAGACTACTAACACATAATTATAACTGGGTTTGCATTTCCTTCAATGGTTTCCATCCTTGGTCCCATCTGTTATTTAATCATATTGTTATAGCTATTGCTTGACATTTTGTCTTTATCATCTCACCTATTTATTGCCTTAGACAATATTTCCTGTTTGTGGCTGTCATGGAATTCAATTTCAGTGAATTTCACCAGCTAAGTTCCATGAAACTAAAAAATGTTTAATATGACCATTGGGTTAAATTATCTATGCAGTATACAGTTAGTTACTTAGTGCCAGGCAAAACAAATTCTTTATTATTTCATACCTTCTAAACTTTTTCCCATTAAAATTAATGACATGGTAAGAAAGTATAGGAGAAACGAATTCAACAGCTAGTTCTTTTTTCATGGTGAAAGACTATACCATAGTGAGAAACGATTATATTTGACTTTGGAAAACTGTCTTCATTTAATTTGATTACTGTCCTGTTATAATAGTGTCCTGCAGATCGCTATTCTGCAATGGGATGTTAAATAGGAGTATATTCCCTATCAAATATTAAATACCATGAAAATTTTCTCTCTCGAATTGGAGCCACTGCATTCCTTAAGAGCATTTATGAATCAATATTCATACAAGAATAAATATCCCCTATCTGCAAAAGGTGTATAAGAAAATCAGATTAAAGTTATTACCTTTACAAGAATTTAATGTTAAATTACATTTTAAAGAATTCTCAGTGGAGCTAAGAATCAGGCAGGTAAATTCTACATTGTTTCCACGTACTTAGTAGACATAATATACGTTTCATTATTTGCATGTATAAACCATTAGCAGTAAAAAAGAAATGAACACACAAAACATTTGTCCCTGCAGTAATCATACATGCTGTATAACCTTGAAAAATGAACTAGAAAAATCCATTTTTAAGAAGCCACATTCAGTACTTTATATGGAAGATACAAATACAATAGCCAATGGATTAAAAAAAAAAAACTGCTGCCTCCCAAGCATGATTTATGATATTGTTATTACATTTAAATAAAAGTAACCTCTAAGTTCTATTTAGAAATAACTCTCTGAATTGCTACCTAGGAGGAATTTAAATGGATTTATATTCGGAGCTGATATATTTGTATACAGACCTGAAGAGTATTTTCCCCTTGTTTATCAGTAATCTGGGAATCCTGTTTGGAAACACCGGTTTTTAATCATACGTTTAAAAAACTGGAGAGTTGTGCTGAGTATTTTATCTTGTGGCATGCACATAAATATATGTCTGTATTATACCACTGTTAAAATAAGAAATGTCTATTCTAACTCTTGGTCATCAGTTCCTCATGGCACTGGTACCATTAACAAGAGGTGTTTTCCTAACCTGATTAATCATACATCACCTGGGAATTTTATATATTACCTAATTCATATGGATAAGAACTCATACTAAGAAATAGGTGTACACACACACACACACACACACACACACACACACACACAAACACATACAAAGCACCAAGATCCAAAACTCTTGAAAAGGTCTTTATTAATTCACAATGACATTAATGACATGTGACACACTGTGCTGCATAACTGCTACCAACAATTTCTCACATTTAAAGAAACCGTATAGATTTTCCTAATTCTGAGGTTCTTTGTGAGATGGTGCCATCCCTTAACTTACTGAATTTTTACCTATGATGGGATAGAGTCAGAGCACAGAAGAATGGGATTCAACTGTCAAGAAAACCAGCCCCATAACCTTAGACTGTGGTCATGACTCCCACATGTACATTCTGTTAAGCCTGAGTCATTCTTCATGGTTCATGATCCATTTTTAATTGTAATAGTAAATCAATATTTGTGCAATTATATAATATGCTGCCATAGATTTGAACTAAAACTATGACTGCTTTGCTTGCATATCCATTTATAAGTCCTGGATGGAGTTGTAACAGGGCTTCATTGTTTATATGATTAAATTTATAAAGCATTTGATAAAATGTAAGTTTAATACTTGGCCTTTGTGGTATGTCAGTTAGTTTTCTTTTAAGTGGTAATGTATAACACCAATTACGTTTTAGACAAATGATATATATGACCAAAAATTACCTTCAAGAACATGGAAATGAAGAAAGTACTTACAGTTACCATCTAGAAAATACAAAATGATTAGTTTCATTGAAGTTTCCTGTTAGATGTAGGTACCAAAGTAGTCATTTGTTTTCCATCTTTTAATTAATTAATAGACCAATATATGACTTTATGAAACTGATTACTTTTGAAAGTATAATATAATGGCTGACATATTTGAGCTCTGATTTCTATCAAGAAACCTTAGAAATATACTAGCAGCGTGAGTCCATCCTTGCTGATAGGAAAAGCACTTATCCACGGGAGATACATTCATTCTTGTAGTGCAGCACAGTACCAACTGATAAATCATCCACTCTGGGATTTGATGTCAGAGGCTAAAAGGACTCCTTTTGTTCTAATATTAATATGTTATTGCTGGGGAAAGCTCAGCTTTACAACATTGTAATTACAATGTCTTTCTAATTTTTCTCTTTCAGTGATAATGACAATGGCAGCAAACGATAAAGTTTATGTTCCACATCAAATATTCCCTTGCTCTGTTGAGCACTGTCTCCTTCTAATAATTTACCTCTCTCAAAACCCCCCAAAATAATGCAGGAAGCTGCAAGAAAAATAAAGTGTGAGATGTTGCAACTAGATTACAAGTATCCATGATGTCTGTAATCAATTGTTGGAAAGAGACAAATTCAGGTTGCCCACCTTTTGCCTTGGCCTCAAAAGATGCCTGATTCACCATGATTCTTTTATTGCTAACTCCCTGCCTTTCTCCTGGATACCATTGGTGCAGGCCTTCTGCTTTTGGTGAACTTGCTATATTTATTTATTAGTTCTAAGAGTTTTTGGAAGATTCTTTGAGATTTTATAGATAGAAAATCATGCTTTCTGTAAACAAAAGCATTTTATTTCTTCTTTTCCAATCTACAGAACTTTTGTTTCCTTTTCTTGTCTTATTCACTAGGTAGGACTTCCAGTACAATGTGGGCTGAGAGTGATGAGAGAGGACATTCTTACCTTCTTCCCAGTCTTGGGGTGAAAGTGTCCAGTCTCTCACCATTAAGTATGATGTTAGTTATAGTTTTTTTGTAGATGCTCTTTATCAAGTTGAGGAAATTTCTTCTGTTACTAGTTTTCTGTGAGTTTTTAAAAAATTATCATGAACACATATTGAATTTTCTCAAATGTCATTCCTGAAGCAATTGATATAATCATATGATTTTTCTTCTCTTGCCTGTAGATGTGGTGGATTGATTGATTTTTGAATATTGGACCAGCCTGCATACCTGGAAAAAATTCCACTTGTATGTGTAAGTTTATTTATTCACTGTTGGATTGGATTTGTTAGTACTGTGTTGAGAATTTTTGTGTCTACATTCATGAGTGATATTGGCCTATAGTTGTATTTTAATATCTTTATCTGGTTTTAGTACACTGTGGTATACTTAGGGGACAATGTTCATGTAGAAGATAAATAGTTGCTGATTGACTGAAATATACCAAGATGATCCCCTAAATCAAGAAGAGAACTGAGGCCTTGCAGCACAACCTGAGAGTGCTTATTGGCAGCACTGGTTGCTGTCTATTAGTGAATGTCTCTGGGAATTTTTTTTCCAGAGAAAGACGTGTATGGATTTTTCTAAAACATTTTGCATTGGTTTCCTCAGGCTGCTGTAACAAAGAACAGTTGGTCTTCAGTAGCTGCTGATGCAGAACCTGTGGATAAAGGAGGGTCCCACTGCACCATGCTATTTTATGTAAGGGATTTGAGCACTGGTGGATTTTGGTATCTGTGGGGGGAGGAGGTATCCTGGAACCAATCCCCCAGGGATACTGAAGGAGGACTATACCACAAACTGGATGGCTTAAAACAACAGAAATTTCTTCTTTCTCAGTTCTAAAGACTAGAAGTCCAAAATGAAGGCATCAGTAGGACCAGGCTCTCTCTGAAGTCTCTAGGGAAGAATGCTTCGTTGCTCCTCTCCCTTCTGGTGGTGGCCACCTCTGGTGTTGTACGGCTTGCAGCAGCTGCATTACACCAACCTGCTTCTGTCATCACTTGGCCTTTTCCCATGTGTCTCTTCTGTGTCTCCAGGTCTGTCATGGCCTTCTTACAAGAACACCAGTTGTGGATTTAGGGCTCACCCTGACACTTCAACCAGTACAGTCCTCTAATTGAATAACAAAAAATGTCATGCAGACACATTTTATTGTGGCCTCTAACTTCCTCTCAGGGAGCTCCCCACATATGTTTCCTAGATGTGTAGGAAATTCATACTGCGAGGGAGGATAACAAAGCTGACTCAGTTTCCTCATCCCGATGTTTGGCTCTTTTTCCCCTCTGGTCCTATATTTCCCAACACTTAGTGGAACACAGCAGACAAATCTTTCAGGTTCCCACATACCCCATTTCCTCACAAGAATCTGTCGGGGATTTTTGGTGGGGGAAATGTTCTTATTTAATCTGATAACCTAGACCAGGATGTGAGGAGAAATTCTATTACTCCTTTAAAAAGAATAGAAATGAATAAATGTGCGTTTAGGAGGCATCTTCTAGAGCTGCGTTAACTTGAATCAAAGGTAGGCCTTTGAGGGTCGGCATGGCAATGGCTGCTAGAAAAGACACTTTGGAGCAGATGGGCCTTTAGCCTTTCTGATCCTGCCAGGTACCTGGTTTCCTACTTTGCATTTCCAGCTGCCCTGCTTGCCAACAGCCTGTTTGTATGGAGGTTTGCATAATACTTATTACAAAGAAAGGCGGCTTTCTGGCATCATTAGAATAACAAGGGTTAGAGATTATTTGCCATGGATAAGCTTCCTTTGTATTTCATCTTGTGAATTTTTATCTTCAGAAGATTTTATTATATGATTTTTAATACTAATATAAGATAAAATGTCATTTTGTAGTTATTGGATCAATAAAGTTCTTGCAAAAGAACAGTTGCTGAATGACAAAGGGAAAAGTTTATTTCATTAGCCAGCTCTGGAGCTGTTATTTCACAAGTATTGTTATTAAGTGAGTTCTAAATGGGAAAAGAGACATAGCAGGGAGCCATCAGAATACAGATGGGAAACTTCAAATTATGTACCTATTATTGTTTTGGTTTAAAGAAAAGTCATCAACTTTTCCAGCAATGCCTATAGTTAAAATACGTTTTAATTTCACTAGGTTTTTATTACGTTAACTGCAAATATATGCACACAAACGTTCTTGTCTATACAATTCTTTCTGTCCCCTTGTCCTCTAAGGAGGATAGGGTGTTAATTTTATGGTATAAAAAAGAGGATCCAAAGAAGTGGATTTGCCAAGTCCTGGCTTAAACAAATGAAATTTCCGTTGAACAGAAGGAAGAGCTATCTGGCCAAGCAGCCTCCAGAATCAAAGACTTGTTCATCTGGAGGAGTGTCATGCATCCAACTTTCACCCCCAGTTTTGGGTGGTTCATGATGTTATATAAACTCTCACCCACATAAGGAATAATGGTGTGGGGATTCTTGAGGAAAAGCCAAATTAGCAGCTTTGTGTTTCCATTTTGAGGCTGAATTCATGCACAGCTGATAACATTCAAATCTCATCTCATGTGAAGACAGAGGAGAAAATGAATTGTTGTTGCTTTGAGCAGGACACTGTTTCATTTCGTGAATACAAATTTTTTGGCTGTTTGATGCAGCTCAAGATTCTGCTTATTATAAATGGAAAACAGTCTGTCATGCTTTGGCATTTGCATTGACATGCACAATATCAGAGTGTACTAGGAGGAGATATTTTATTTTGTTTCAGCTAACTTACTTCATGGACACGCTTAAAATACCGTACCTACAACAGGAATGTCAAAAGCTTCAGATGGCAATTTCTAGTAAGGCACGGTCATGAATAAAAATAAACAGAGTGGAACAAGATGCAATATTTTTTCCTTCCTTCATTTGGAATTCAAATAATCTAATTTTTTGGATTTGGCTGTTTTTAGATTTACACTTATGAATGAAAAGCCGGTTTTAAATAAGAGCTGTTCGCAACCAGATGACTGAGCTCCAGCTACAATAAAATATTGATAATTTGTGCAATGTTCTAAAGAAGTACATAAATACTGGTTTTGGCAGTTGGGACTTAGTCACTGAGAGGGGAGACACCCGCTTCTCCACTCCACTGCCAGAGCCAGCCTATATCTTTAAGTTTAAAGTTTCAACTGGGGTGCAGCCCAGAGGCTCTGGAGGATTCTCACTTAAGTGTGGTAGGTTAGGTGAGGTTAGAACCTGATTCTGACTGGTCTATGTCCATAACAAGAAAGAATAATCAGGCGACAAATAATATCTTTCTCTTTTGACATTCCCCCACCCATCTCTCCAAAAAAAAAAAAAAAAAAGAAGAGACAAATCAAGCTATGCTTATCTTTGCTTACCTCTGACAACAATTCAAGAAATATTGAGTGTGTGACTATGTCTTAAGTGCTGGGAGTATGATGACGAACGGGGCTGTCACAGATTCTGCTGATAAGGATCTCTCGCTCTAGCCAGGAGACAGATGCTCACATGTGCGATTCCAGTGCAACTATTAAGGGACGTGACATGGTCAGCTCAGGTGCTGACAGGGCACATAGCAGGAACATCTACACTGGACTTGATGGGTCAGAAGGCTTCCTGGGAAGGTTGTGTCTCCAAAGGACCTGGAAGGATAAGCAGGAGTTAAGCCACATGAAGTTGGGTAGAATAGAGTAAGGGAGTTCTGGGAAGGAGGGCTGGAGAGAAGTAAGATCATGACAGGGTAAAACCTGAAGTTAAGTATCGCTTTATGGGGGGATTGGAAGGGATGGAACAGAGGCTGGGAATGGAAGCATAGGTACTAAAGGACCTTGTGTGCTACTTGAAGAAATTTAAGGGTGAAGTGGTTAGGAGGTTCTTGCAATAATTTACTTTAAGCCTGTGTCTTAACTATAAGTGATGGTTAGCATTATTGAATGAAACAGCTAAATTTTCCTGCTTCTTTTTCCAAATACTTTAGATATTATAGAATATGCAAAGATTCAAATGTAAGGATTCCTATGGTAAGTTTCTCCTGGAATTGAATGTAAAAAAACTTTACCATCAAATGTTTATACATCCTTTTATCAGAAAATAAAAACTGGAAAAAATAATTTTGCCTTATAGGAAGCTCAAAACACATTTTGTGTTGCATTCCTTCAAGGTATCGAGTATATATTCTTTAAAATTTCTTTTCATTTTCTTGTTGAAAAGTGTTTTGATATTGCTAACTGTCCAGAATTTACTCTAGAAGTAAACAGGTATAAATCATGTATATATCTCAAAATAGAAACATCATGTCCATTTCCTAAGTTTTTCATTTTTAACCAATACTTTTGGTTCATCCTTTCATAGGGGGAATTTTTGATCAAGACAAAAATGTTAACAGAAAGGATAATCACACTGAAATTAAAGCATAACCAAAAGAATAACTGAATAGCTAATTATTCTTCACTGCTGTGGGGATTACTAGATAGTCAATAGCCCAGAAGAATATGTAGATAGGTAAGTGGGTGGGTAGGTAAATGTATGGGTGGATGGATGGATAGATGATGGATAGATAAACAGACAGACAGATACACAGCTATCCGAACTATAACATGAATATCAGCATAATGTTTTATCCCAACATTTGAGCTCTAGGTGTATATGTATACAAATATATGATATATATAAGGTATATACATAAGTTATATATCTCAGATATATGTATAAACCTTAAGCTTGATATAGAAATCAAATATATCAGGGACTTTATATGCCTTCTTTGGTCATCACCATGGATATATGTATATCCCATCCTGCTCCCCAAAGGATTAATATGTACTGGCATGCAACAGGTAAAGCAAACCAGTAATTCCCAGGCCCTAACAACCCCAAACCAAAAATTCAGCCAAGCTGGAGTTACTCAGTTTTCCTGGGTCTCTCTGATGTACACATGCTATTAAACTTCTGTTTGATTTTCTCCTGTTAAAAGAAACTCAACCAAGCTGACAAAAAGGGATGGGAGATCCCACTAAATTAACAAGAAAGAGATAGAGTGAGACAAGAATTTGTTACCTGGTCCTGCTGGCCCTCTTTGGACATAAGTAGGTTTTACTCTTTAGCTTCAAATGGGAATAGCAATTTGGCAAGATATGCACAATACTTGAAACTGGACGAAAAGGACAGGAGAATTAAGAGACTATGAATTCCCTAGGATGCTGTATATATAAGCTTTTAATAGGTTTCTGTCAAAATTTTTAAGAAAATTAAGAGATTAAATTTTTTCATTAAATTGAATACACAGCACAAGAAAATATATGCCAACTTTTTACTTAGCCACACATTTCACATCTTTGGTTAATATCCAGTAACTTTTTAATACCAACTTGAATATATTAAATTTAAATATTTTTATTATTTGTAGACAGGCTTTACAGCAACATAATTAATGCCTCCCCTTCATCAAAAATCTATAATGAATATTCTTTCAACTAAAGATTTTACCCTAACATGACAAGACTACATTTAAAATCTAAAAACAAATGCCTCTCTTATACATGTTTATTTTTTAAAGGCACTAAAATGATGATCCTCTTTTCTGAATAATATATTTCAGAAAGGCATAGAACATTCTTCAATATTACAGTGGTAATTATAAGAAAAGGATAGAATTTATCTTGTCATCCTATTATATACTTTTTCTCTCCCAAGATCTTACTAAATGTATCCCCCTGAGTTTAATTTCAAGTCTTTGAAAAAGATATAGTCTTAAGAAATTAGAAAGGAATTTAAGCTCCAATTCAGAAAACATAATTTTCCTATATGGAAATAGTTGGAAATCACATACTAACACCATCCTTTAAGTTAATATTCAAAAGAAACAATATCTGAAAGAAAACAGTGGGCAGAAGGCAGTGTGATGACAAATTACAGTAAGCAATACAATCACCCTTAGTCTTCATAGAGTACTTTCCATTTTCCAGATCTTTACAAGACATGAAATGAAAACCTTCAGTTGCCCAAGAGGTAGATGATGAATCCATTTGCCAAATGGGAAATTGAGGCACTACTATGCCTTCCCACAGGCTGTAAAAATGGTCAGCAACAGAATCAAGATTAGAAGCAGGAGAAGCCGGTTGCAGCTGTATACACATGGCTGCCCAAAACATGTCAACGGAAGGACAGGAATACTGTTGGTCCACCTCTGCGGCTATGCTCTATCTTGCTCTGTGACACACACAGCTGATGGAGGTTTCAAACTCCATTTAAGGCTAACAGCACATCTATTCTCCAATGTCAAACCCATGAGATGAACAGGAGGAATGATTATTTGCAGTGGCATCCTCAGACTCAGGAATGTAGGCTATGTTGAAACTACATAGAATGTATTTCAATAAATGAGATCAAGACATGAAAAGCAAAATTAAAGGACATCTTATGCAATAATGAAAATTACAATTTTAGTTCAACATTTCTACTCTTATTCTACAAAGAGATGTTTATGCGTACAATTAAAAATAGATTATCAAACAGTTGGATTTGAAATAAAACACATCTGCATGCTGATGTGAGACTTGATCTGAATGCTCTTAAATTAGGAGGGAATAAACATAGTATAATTTGACTGTGTTTTATACTGAACACTTCTCTTTTGAGAATACAAAATGTATCCTTATTCGCTGCTAATGATTTACTGAGCTCTTCAAATACATTAAAGCACTAAAGAAAATTGGATGATTTCACCGAGCAGTGGTATTCCAAAAAAGCAATACGGCCAGAATGGAGGTACACTGGGTGGGGGATACTTGGTTGGGGATGCTGGGTGGGAGATGCAGGAAAATAAACAGCAGTATTGTTGTCCTTTAGGCTCATAAGAATGACGCCCATTGGTGCCAACCGCGCAGTTACTGTGTGAGTAGCCAGTACATTAGGGACACGCTAACATAGATGACACTCAGCAGGATCCAGTTTATTCTTGTGATGGGCGGCCTGCGGTCACCTGTCACGTGGAGGATGATATTGGAAGAGAGAACGCCACTAGAGTTTTGGGCCCGAGCCACATAGAGGCCCGCATCTGCCTCGCATACCTTCGGAATGAACACCGAATGTCTTGTCTCCTTGTGTAAAACCTGCAAGTGCCCATCTGCAGACAATTTCTGGCCCTTCTTGTACCTGAAGCAGAGAGTCAGTTTTTAGAGTCAGGATCACTGTTTATTCACATCATTTCCAAGTTCTAATAAGCACTGCAATTCGGCCCATGACTACTGCAATATTCTCTAGCATTAGCAGGAACTCTGCAGCAACCACAAATCCCAGTGGGGCTGTGTATCCTTCAAGCAGAGGCTGTCAACTGGTAGCCATAGATGTGCTCGATGGGCTCAGACTGTGTTTTTTAAAAACTGAATTTTTGGACGTTTATCAATTAGAATATTGCATACGAAAATTCAGATATCCAACTCCTCTTAAAAAAACTGGGCCATCTGGTCACACTGGGCCACCATCTGCTCATGGCAACAATTACCCCAAATGGGAAATGGCACCTTCTATTTGACCTGTGTCATTCTTTCAGCCACTATGAAACAGCAGCTTGTGACTCCCCATCAGACTCATCCCGCAAGATCCGCAGGAGAATGCCAATGCGCCGCTTTAGAGGAAGGTACTTACATAGCACTTCCTGGCGAGATGAGTTCATTTAATTTTTGTGAATTAATTTCATTAGAAGAAAATAATTTCTAATTATAAAAGGCATTTATTCAATTGGATTACTACCGTTAATGACACGTTTCTAAGAGTTTCCTACGAATATGAGCACTTAGCTGCATCATTATACAAAGCAAATGATTTGTTTATTTTGTATACTCTAGGTTCTTGTTTATTTATTTATCCCCATGTTCTTCCACACAAGAAGTGGTGACAAACCTGAAGCATTTTCTATTCCCGTTGCCTAGGTGATAATTTTGCATTTTTCTGAGTGTCCTAAGAATGATTCCCTGATAGTTTGCCAGTTGTTAACTGAGCAAAATTGTTGTAAATTCGAGGGCAAGGTATTTTTTCACAATACTGCAGCAGTTCTTCAACAGTAAATACTAATCAAGTCATTTTTTGTGTGGACCAAAACAAGAAACACTTCAGACAACATTTTTCTTTGGAGTGAACTAATATTTAATAATGAATTAAATGATAATATTAAATAATAAATTTACTGATATTTAAATTCCTAAATACAAAATTTCTGATCTGTAAAAAACATGCAATTGTAAAAACAACAAAATAAGATAAAAAGCATAAATGGTTGCACTGTAACCCAAGTGCAATTTCTTTTAATAATCTGAGAAACGAACATTTTCTCATAAACTCTTTAGAGAGCTGATCCACACTTCAAGTACCATCAGCAGGCACACACAATAATTGAAAGAGTTAATTTAATGTTTACTGAAATAGTATGATAAATAAATGCTATTTTACTTAGTTTATAAGTATAAACTCATGCTCACGTATTTGTAACTTTGTCCTCAAATAAATATACTTAAGGTTGAAAACTTGAAAAGTTTCTAAACGTTTAAAAGTAACCCACATATTAAGAAAGTTAGAACTGCTTTTATGATAGCAGTGATATAAAACCTGTGTTCTGCCGTTTACTTTTATTAAAACAAATTGGCTAAAAATGGTGATGTGTCTAGAGTAAAACCACATTGTTCACAGCTCAGTTATTACATCACCTTTCAAAAACGGCTTTATTACCTGTCACTAGAAGCAACTGCGAAAGAAATATTTTTATTCCATCTTTCACACTGAAGAAATGTAAAAGAAGAAATCTTAGTGAGATAAACAAATATTACAAAAGTGGCATGTGTGACTCTGTTGGAAGAGGGAAAAGATGGAATTGGTAAATTCCATTGGTAAATGAGAGAAAAGAGAAAAACCCAAATGCTTAAGTTTTTTAATTGGATGTTAAACCAAGTAAATGTCATGCTTATGTAGGAATAAACAATAGGAAAGAAGTTCAAGCACAACCTTTAGAAATGCGGAATGTTAAACTGAAACCAAAAAATAGCACAACTAAGTTGCAGTGCTTTTGGAGTTGGTTAAATCATTATTTTATATGGTTACCTTTTCTTTAAGGGTATCAGCCATGCGGCTACAGAAATGAGAGCTGGGGGTTCGATGTGAGATTGAATCATGCAGCGTTGCAGTGACCTAGAATATTAATCAGCTACCCCTAAACCTTTAAGTTAGTGCACACAGAATGATTTGCTCAGTGATTCAATTTGTTTCTGTTTATGGCTTGTCGTTATAGGCTACCCACCATGTCAGTGTAGGCTCTGGAAATCCTGTTACTTCAACTTCCAAAGTCACTGGAGAACCTTCCATGACAGTTACATTAGATAAGAGCCTGGAGAAATTAGGGGCCTGGCCAGCTAGGCTGACCATGCTGTTCTTTGCTGAGGTAACTTTAATCTCTTCTCTGGGAACCATTTGCCTCTGACAGGCCTGGCTGGGGCCTGGCTGAAACCCGAGGCCCGAGCATGCATCCTGGGAAGCATGCAGCCTATGTCGGGTTTTAGTGACGTTATTATCAGCATGCGTTTTCTCCGGTGTTTCTAGCAAACTTCCCTGAGCCTGGGGGTGCTGTTGCAAAGCTCGCGCATGCACTTCACCGCACATGCTCTCTGGAGGTTTAACACTGCTTCTGTGGAAGTCAGTACTCTCTTCCGGAAATCTTCGGGATGTTAATGGGGGCTCAGCTTGGAACTGGGGGGAAGGCTTCTCAAAATGACTCGAAAATGTTTCTCTCTTATCATCGCAAGCAACAGCAAAAGCAGCAGGTGGCGGAAGGCCAGATTCCGGGGCCTCCCCTGGACCGCTGGTCCCTGTCTGCATCCCGTGGCTGCTTAGGTGCCGGTGGAGGGACGGGAGGGCACGCGCCTCCAGCTCCATGTCAGACGGAGCGAGGAGGGAATTGGGGCTTCCCGGGAGCGGAGGCAGGGAGACGTCATCGGGCGAGACACAGTCATATTCTTCTCCTGAAAGCACATCCACGGGCAGGAGCAGGCCTTGGACAGCACCCTCTGGGCCGGGGACCAGCTGCTTCACTTCCCGTGGAAGCTGACCCTCTCCTGCTCTATTGACCGCCAAGTCGTCCGCTGGCTTGGCCTGCTCCTTCAAAATGGAAAAGTCAAAGCTTCCAGTTAGTGGTCGAGTTTTCTTTTTCCAGATCTCAAAGTCAACCTCAGAGAGACAACTTGAGAAGACCTGCAGTGAGTGACAGCTGGGGCCCTGGCTCTGGCCTTACAGAACTTGAAACTGTTTGTCTGCTGAAGCTCAGCACAGCCCTGTCCCATGACTAAGGAATCGCTGTAAACCGACCTCCAGCCTCTGAGTGAGAGGTGACAGACCTTGCGACACAGAAGAGAGAAAGCCCTGGTTCTCATCTCTCATGATGCAGTCTCGACTGGATCCACGTCTTTCCAATCATGATCTGAGGAGTCTTCCCCTGCCAGCAAATTCTGGTTTGGTTTATTTATCTGTCTACACTTCACAGCATTCGTGGTTCCCAAATATCAGATGTTCCCTTTTAGGTGATCCTCAGACCCTCCTAGAATAACCCTCCTTTTTTCTCAGGAAAGCCATTCTTTTTTTTTTTTTTTAAATTATTGTGGTAAAATATACACAACCTAAAACTTACCATTTTAACATTTTAAGTGTACAGTTCAGTGGCATTAAGGACATTCACGGTGTCGTGCAACCAACACCATTGTCCACCTCCAGAATATTTTCATCTTTCCAAACTGAAACTCTGTGGCAATTAAAGACTAACTTCCCCTTCTCCCATCCCCCAGTCGCTTCTACTTTCTGTCTCTATGAATTTGACAACTATAGGTACCTCATATAGAGAAAGCCAATTTTAATGACTGGTTTTATTTTCTAAAAGCCCCTTAGTTTTATTCTTACAATGAAAAATATCTATTGAGCACCTATTATATACTAGGTACTGTGCTAGGCATTGCAGAGATAAATGGTGAGTAAAAGTAAATATAATCCTTCCCTCTTGGAGATGACGGCCTAGCAGGGAGGTAGATATTAAGGGAACAATCCCATGTTGTGGACTTTCGCAGGAGAACACACCAACATACAGTAGAGGAACACTTGCCACTTGTCTTTCTGTCCCATGTGGAGCATAGGTCATTCTACGAGACTGAGAAAAACAGTGATCCATCTCACACTGTTCTAGTATTTCTCTCCACTCACTGACGTCCATCTCTGGTTTGAGAAGAGGTTCAAATAACCCTTCTGGCATAGACTCAAAAGAATATTGAAGCTGAAAGGGATCTCATTGATCCCAACCTACTTGTTTTATAACCACTTCATTCTTTGCCTTTCCTCAGCATTTTGGGCACATTTTTCCTTAATTAACAATTACTGGTTTTTGTCCTGTGGCTACTACTTGCACATGAGAAAGTTATGTCTTGCCTTGACTTTGAGTTCTTCATTTTAGCCCATAGTCCTGTTCTGGACATATACTTTACAGGTGATTTTTGAGAAATAAATGTGTTTTCAGATTGAAGATTAGAAGCAAACCAAAACAATGTTCCTTCTACTATCCCACAGATATGACTTACCCTCAGAGAAAGCATAATCCCAGCTGAGAGAAAGTGGTTTCCTTCAGCCATTTAGAAAAAGTTTAAACCCTGGGTCTAAAGCCAGAAGTTCTTGAAAGTTTTTCTCATTAAAAAAATTACTAACGGGATAAAATATTTGCAAATGATGTGATCAACAAGGGCTCATACAACTCAACAACAACACAACAAAAATCTCCCAATCGAAAAATGGGCAGAAGATCTTAACAGACATTTCTCCAAAGAAGACATACAGATGGCCAATAGGCACATGAAAAGATGCTCAACATTGCTAATTATTAGAGAAATGCAAATCAAAACTACAATGAGGTATCACCTCACACCAGCCAGCATGGCCATCATTAAAAAGTATACAAGTGGGCTTCCCTGGTGGCGCAGTGGTTGAGAGTCCGCCTGCCAATGCAGGGGACGCGGGTTCGTGCCCCTGTCCGCGAAGATCCCACATGCCGTGGAGCGGCTGGGCCCGTGAGCCATGGCCGCTGAGCCTACGCGTCTGGAGCCTGTGCTCCGCAACGGGAGAGGCCACAACAGTGAGAGGCCCACGTAACACACACACACACAAAAAAGTATACAAGTAATAAATGCTGGAGTGGGTGTGGAGAAAAAGGGAACCCTCCTACACTGTTGGTAGGAATGTAAGTTGGTGTAGCCACTATGGAGAACAGTATGGAGGTTCATCAGAAAACTAAAAATAGAATTACCATATCATCCAGCAATCCCACTCCTGGGCATATATCCAGACAAAACTCTAATTCAAAAAGGTGCATGCACCCCTATGTTCATTGCAGCACTATTTACAATAGCCAAGACACGGAAACAACCTAAATGTCCAGCGACAGATGAATGGGTAAATAAGATGTGGTACATATATATACAATGGAATACTACTCAGCCATAAACAAGAACGAAATAGGGGCTTCCCTGGTGGCTCAGTGGTTAAGAATCCGCCTGCCAATGCAGGGGACACGGGTTCGAGCCCTGGTCCGGGAAGATCCCACATGCCGCGGAGCAAATAAACCTGTGTGCCACAACTACTGAAGCCCACATGCCTAGAGCCCACGTGCCACAACAAGGGAAGCCTGCACACCTCAAAGAAGAATGGCCCCCACTCGCCGCAACTAGAGAAAGCCTGCACAGAGCAACGAAGACCCAACACAGCCAAAAATAAATTAATTAAATAAAAATTTTAAAAAAAGAACGAAATACTGCCATTTGCAACAACGTGGATGGACCTAGAGATTATCATACTAAGTGAAGTAGGTCAGAAGGAGAAGGACAAATACCACATGATATCACTTATATGTGGAATCTAAAATATGGCACAAATGAACTTATCTATGAAATGGAAACAGAATCACAGATATAGAGAACAGACTTATGGTTGCCAAGGGGGAGGGAGCTGGGGGGAGGGATGGAATGGGAGGTTGGGTTTACCAGACGTAAGCTATTATACACAGAATGGATAAACAACAAGGTCCTACTGTATAGCACAGGAAACTATATTCAATATCCTATGATAAATCAGAATGGAGAAGAATCTAAAAAAAAAAGAATGCATATATATGTATAACTGAATCACTTTGCTGTATAGCAGAAATTAACACAACATTGTAAATCAAATATACTTCAATAAAAAAATTACTAAATAAACACATATTCCGTAGGGAATGCCCCTCCTTCTTTTGGTTTTCCTACCACAGCTTAGTGCCTCTCCTTCCATCTCTCCCTGAATGTAGAATGTTTATTTTCCTCTTCTCAGAGACTTTGATCCTACAACCTCCTGTTCAGACTAAGGATCTCCTCTATGCCATTCTGACAGCCTCTGTTTGAACACTTTTTCTGAATGGGTGCTTTCTTTGAAAAGAAGTTTATGCTTTATTTGTGTTAAGAATAACTTCCTGTATTTATCACAGATCTGCCTTCACTCAGTATCCACCAATACATCAGAACTGGCCTCTTGGAATGACATAGAAGATGTCCGACTGCCCTCCTCTTTTAACAGCCCTTTGACTATTTAGAGAATTGGTCCTGCAACCTCCAGGTCTTATTCTGCCTTAATTCCTGGAACTTTCTTCATTCTGGTCACCTTCGGAGGTCCCACTTTAATGAGCTACAAACTCCTTCATGGGAGGGCAGGGACATTTGTTGATCTGAGGGTCATGCAGGGGCAGGCAACTCCTCAATGACTTCTATGGGTAACATAGGCCCCTCTGGAAAAGAATAATGTGTAAAAATTGAAGTTTTGCAACAGGCTTAGGAGGAATTTGGATAAAAGTCTGAGCTAGTTTCCCTACTCCTCACTCGCTCCTGGGGAGGAAGTGACTTACCTAATTGTGGGTTTGGAAGAAGAGACTGAGCCTGCTCAGGTCTGTCTCTTTGAGTGCCTCTCTTTTGGATGTGCCTTCCGTCAAGTGGGTGCATCCACACTGGCTCTAATGCAGGAAAAACCTCTGTAAGGGAAGCCTGTGTTGTCTAGCTGTGCACCCAAGTGGCTGAGTAGACAAGTCTGTCTCAACCAGAGATGAAGTTTGGGGAAACCCACTAGAAAAGTCCAAGCCCTGTCCTCCAGTCCAGCTTTTACTGGTTACTGATTCCTGACTCCTGTGTCTCACTTTCAAATGGTGCTAAACTCAAGAAGGTAATCCAAGGATATTACTTTTTTTTCACTCCCTATAATTCCTGAAGTAGAAAAATACTTTCCACCAAAAATACACTACTGGATAACTTCCACTGACAATAAGAGAGAGTTTTCTCAAATCTTTTTCTAGAAACATTTCAACTTACGTTTATTTCCAGGATTTACTTACTTTTCAGGTGGAAAGTAATCAGTGGAATCATCTCCTTGATCTACATGATATGTTTTTATGAAAGTGACTTTATTAGTTCTTTGTCCGTTTTTATAAGAATCACACGGGACTATTGATTCACAATGTTTTTAATCAACTAAAATGTCCTATTTCCTCTGTCTATTAATACCACTGATAAAAGTGTTGAACACTGCAGAGTTTAGGACAAAGCCAACTGTCTCCCCAGGGCAAGGCAAACTGTCTTCCAGGTTGACACCGATGAACTATTTAACATGCTTGGGCACAATTTTAACCTGACCAAACGCCCATTCAATTCACATTCCTCCACTTACCTTAAGAGACATATCGTGAGTGTGTTTATCAAATGACTTCCTGAAACCACAATAAATTTTGTCTATGGCACCAACCTAGAGTTTTCTATTAAATAATCATCTCAGAAAGCAAAATAAGGTGAATTTAACACAAGTTTTTCTGAGTAAATCCCTGTTGGCTTTTGACACTTCTGTCTTTATTCTCAAATGCAAATAGGCGTTCAGTTTTTAAGTCACCATGGAATTTTACAAAAATCACTTTTACAACTCACTGAACTATAGTTTCCTGGATATACTAATTTTCCTTTATGAAAATGGTTTCCAGACATTCACATATACCAACTATCTTTTATATTTCTCCACCATAAAGCCATTTTTGCTATTAGGAGAAAAAAAGTGTGTTTGTGTGTGTGTGTGTGTTTCCAGAAAGGGGTAGATAAATCTGTGTATCTCAGCACAGACAGGGAATATTTGCATCAATCTGATGAGTTCTGGCAAAGTGTCTGGGAAACTGATTTAACTCACCAAAACATAGCTCATTCTCAATTTCTTTCTTGTATAGCCTTGGCTGCTCTTGGTCTTTGTTGATTCCTTTTTCTTTTCCCACCTTCTAAAAACATAAATGATGTGTAATCTTGTCTTTAAGTTTTCTAATCTTCTCTATATACTTTTCCACTCAAAGATCTCATCCTATGAGATCTAATGATCATTAACTTTTAATTATTATTATATCTAATGATCATTAACTTTTAATTAATCCTAAATCTATAGCCTTAGATCGTATCTCTGTCAGGATTTCTGAACTTTCATTTCCACTGATGGACATAATCACTTGACTCTACAGTCATTGCCCTGTAGGCAAACAAAATGAGCATCTGGAAGAGAAAATATAATGATACTCTACATCCATTGAACTAAGTGTGTAGCACCAGTTCTCCAAGTCCGTAGGGTGGGGAGCCATGTTTGTGGTAAATTTAAGGGAATTCCACAAGGCTTTATCTTCTAAAATATCTCCACAATAGGTAATCTTATCTTGGTTTATGATTTAATGAAGGTAAGTGGGAAGTGGATAAAGAAAGATATTGAACATAGGGCTTGGTCTATGAAAGGCTTTTCTGGGGAAGGCTCTTGGAAGGGGATTTGGGCAGTCAAGGAGTGACTTGGTACCCTTAAGCACTTGGGGAGGACAAGGTAAGAGAGAACAGAAAGGTGGTGAAGAACCTTTTGCCCTTCCCATTATTTTCCAAAGCAAATGTCTCAAGAACATCTTACTCCGCCTACCAGGTGATCAGGATTACTGGAAGAGGGCCCAGGGACTGTCCTCACCCACTTCGATAAGAGCACTCCACTGAATTGTTTGCTATGAAAGCACTTCCATGCTGCTACTTTATTAATCACTGTGTAATAGATGAATGGAAAGAGGGAAAAAATTTGGCATGGGAATCTACAGTATCATTACAAAACAGCTTATTTATATGCAGCAGTTTCTTGGAGCTCCCTTTTGGTCTTGTGGAAAAAGTTACATGGCTGAAATTCAGAATTGGGCTGCCTGCCCAGTTCTGACACTACTTCCTGTGAATTTTGGAGGGCAAAATATTTAATCTCTTTGGGCCTCAGTTTCCTCAACTGTAAAATGAGATTTGATCAGATGATTGTTAAATCCCTTCTAGCACTAGAATTCTGTAACTCTAAATGCTGGTATCATAAGCCTTACATAGTTCTGTGATTTTAGGCAAGGCTTTTAATACTCTGTGCCTCTGTTTAACCTTAGGGGTTTTTAGATATTTCTGTGGATTCAGCTTCAGTGCTCACCTTAGGGAATAAAACACCATCACTAATCTGTTAGCAGTGCAATGGGCACTGCATCTACTGAATTGCTTAATTCTACCAACTGTATTTTTTGGGTCAGAAAAATGAGAAGCACTTTACTATCTCCAGGAAAAAATCCTGTGATGAACATTTTCTTGTAATAGTTTGGTGGAATTGTTCTTTCTGACTCAAATAATTTTCTGAGGAAGAACAATACCATTTAAAGGTATCACAATTGAATGCAGTGATTCCCACATAAGCTTTTCACTTGGTGCTTCTTGTTACCTGCCCACATGGTGTTTCATGAACTTGTTACAGCTGACCTATAATATAAATGATAGAGACAGTAAGAGGGTAAATGTGGTTGAGCTGTTTAAAAGTGAAGATTACTGCTGCCCTTTCATTTTGCCAATTGCACGAGAACATATACATGAAATGAGGTCAATGAGAGATCATAGTGTAATTATGGATTTTCACTTTTATCCTAAATATCTGATGATCTATCATGTCTTTTAATTTACGTTAAAGTAAAAGTGATTTCTCAATGAAAGAAAATCTTGCTTTTTTAATTTAAAGGAATCTGTTTCTTTAATTTTTTTCTAAGAAAAATAAAAACAAGAAAGCCATTTTTACTAAGTATAAATGAGTGTGTTTGCTTTGGCAGCAATCACTTTTGTTTCTAATCTTACTAAATGTGTGTGGTTGACAATGTAGAAAAGTGTGCAGAATTAAAAAAATAAATAATATGTTGTTGGATTTAGTATCTCTTATAACTTAGTTAAGAAAATGTGATGCATTTAATGTTATTCTTTATTATTTCGACTAGTTTGTCTCAGTCAAGGTTGATTTTGCTCCCCAGGGGCCATTTGATAGTTTCTATAGACATTTTTGGTTGTCACAACTGGGTGGAGAGCGGGTACTGCCGGCCAGGAGTGCTGCTAAACATCCTACAATGCACAGGACAGCACCCACAACAAAGGATTCTTTGGGCCAAAATGTCAGTAGTACCGAGAGGTTGAGTAATCCTGGTTTAGACAATCAGAGTAACCAAAGATCATTTGATATAAGGCTAAAGTCCAACAAGATGATCAAGGTGTGGCAGCTTTCCTTTGCCTCAGAGAGGAATCAGGGTTTAAATGCTACAAGCCCATCCCACGAAAAAAGCCAGCTTGCTTAATTAATGGTACTTGCTGCCTGGTGGTTGTGTAATTGCACTAGACCTTGACATAGATTTAACCTGCAGAAAAGGACATATAAAGAAGCTCTTAAGTACTGTATTTAGTTTAAGAAAAGGTAAGTCTTTCTCCATGAGATGACTGCAACAAGTGGGGAGAAATTTTTTAAACTCTCATGTCACAAAGAGTATATTTTATTTTATTTGGGAGCAGTTGAGAAAAATGTCAACTCTGCTTGCTCTTTCAGTTCCTTGGGAGAGACACAAACATTGGGAGCAAACTTGGCAAAGCATAAAGTCAAGAGCTAATTATAGTCCAGCAGCTATGAATAGATAGTGAGCAACTTATACTGAAAATCCATCATGATGTGATTTAAATAATGCTTTTGAAATGCATATGCATTTTGTGAATATTTGCAGTTCTTGCTGCATGCTTAATTTATCTGTAATGCATAGGCTTTAAAATAATTTAACATTTCTCTAAATACTTTAGTATTTATATTTCAGTTGCATTCTATGTTTTAGTACATATATCATCTTAGAGGTAGATTCTATGGCAACAAGATACAATCTATCAATAATTTCATGTATTAAGGTTTTCCAGGGGGTAGTGTAAAACAACAAAGTCATAACTTGGTGGTATGATAAAGAGGGAGAAGTAAAATTTGAAGTTGGGATTGAAAGGCAGCTAAAGATGGGAGAAACAAAAATAGTTTGGGGAGATGGTGTGGTGTTTGAATGGCTGTCCCAATGCCACTGTGAAATGCTATGGCTCCAGTATTCAGTGGGAGGGACTCAGAGGGAAAGAGCACAGATGAGAGACGAAGGGCTAAGTAAGGGTAGAAAAGAAGGGAAGAGGACACTCACATTTCATTTACACTGGAAGATTCAGATCGATAATAAGGCTTCAATTCATTTTTTTTCAATGCACAATGACTCTAACCTCAAAACAAAAGTAATGAATATCTGAGGGTACATAGTTTTCTTTACGTTATTCCTTCCTTTATTGAATATTGTCTGCTTATTTCTCCCTGGTTCTTTTAGTAGGTCAATGCAATCATCGTGGAAGCCTTCCAAATTCAGATTCATCTTTAAAACGTTTCCCTGATGTACAAAGTGAAGGTTAGTGAGAGCCTGGGCCAGGAAAGTTGGGGGAACAGTGCCACACAATAACCACTTGGAAGAAAACATAGACCACTTGCAATCTTTCAGTAAATGTATTCCTCAAGAGACTGGCGTACTCCCACGATGTGATTTATAAAATTATCTCTTCAAGCTCACAGTTCCCTTCCTACCTCACTCCTTTGATAAAGTTGATTGCCAGTAAAAATAGGTTGTTCAAAGGCCCAGCTGGAAAAAAGTCATTGTTATAATAGGATGCACCTACAGGAGCATTCTCTAGAGAGAAAAATCATTGTGCGTGGCAGTTTAAACCATCGCAAAAATCTAGGGGAGCAGCCATGAAGAGGAAATGACTGAAGATTCTGATGGAGAACAAAGTAGGAAATTCAGAGTATTTAGACAAGCAAAATGTTTGGGAGACTCATGAAAAGAGGAAGGTAATATAATTGAGTATGGTAAAGAAAAAAAACAACTGAGAACAAATGATGCTTTGTGGGTGGTGATATTTTGCTCCTACAGTTCATGGGGCTCCGTTTTAGTCATGGAAGTAGAGGGTGTTTGCTAACTGCTGAGGAGCCAGTGTAAGAGCTTTGAAGACTCTGTGAAGATGAAAGGAGCCACAGGTACACCAAGTGACAGGACACCAGTTTAGGATGAGGTTATAGGGCAACAGAAGATACTCTGTACCACCTGGAATACAGGCATTAGATGGGCCTTAAAGAAACAGGCATGCTTCTCAAAGTGTACATGTTACACCAACTTGGAAGATTTGGGGAGACATTTACTGGGGAGATTTAGCTTTTACTCCCAACTCTAAAAATTAAACTGGTTTGTATTACTGGATAAATTACTCTGCTTTAGTACACACTTGATACCTAATTCCAAAGTGGAACGTAGATTGGTACAACCACTATGGAGAACAGTATAGAGGTTCCTTAAAAAACTAAAATTAGAACTACCATATGATCTAACAATCCCACTCCTGGGAATATATCCAGAGAAAACTATAATTCAGAAAGATACATGCACCCCAAATGTTCACTGCAGCACTATTTACAATAGCCAAGACATGGAAGCAACCTAAATGTCCATCGATGAATGACCGGATAAAGAAGATGTGGTACATATATACAATGGAATATTACTCAGCCACAAAAAAGAATGAAATAACGCCATTTACAACAACATGGATGGACCTAGAGATTATCACACTAAGAGAAGTAAGCCAGACAGAGAAAGACAAATATCATATGATATTACTTATATGTGGAATCTTAAAATGAACTTATTTATAAAATAGAAAGAGGCTCACAGGCATGGAAAACAAATGTATGGTTACCAAAGGGGAAAGGGGGGGTGGGGGGAAGGATAAATTCGGAAGTTGGGATTAACATATACACACTACTATATATAAAGTAGATAACCAACAAGGACCTGCTGTATAGCACAGGGAACTATACTCAATATTTTGTAACAACATATAAGGGAAAAGAATCTGAAAAGGAATACACACACACACACATTCAGTTATATATATACAAATGAATCACTGTGTTGTACACCTGAAACTAACATGATATTGTAAATCAACTAAACTTCAATAAATAAAATAAAATAAAATAAACCAAATTGGCAGTTGTGGAAGGAGTACTAGATTTTGAATTATAACTAAGTTCATACTGCAGACCCACCACTACTGAGTGTGGGTCCCCAAGCAAAGCACTTTTACCCTCCCTGAACTTCACTTTAAAACAAAGAAAACAACATCTACCTTATTACTATCACAAGGTTATTTGGAAATCACTGAGGCAATATTTATGAAAATCCTTTGTAAATCTCAAAATGCTAAACAAATAGAAAGGATTATTATCACTGTCTCAGCCTTGACAGGGATTTCTGGGTCTGCTTTTTAATAAACCCCTGCAAAAGAGAGCCACAGAATCAACCTTAAAAACATAAAAACCATACATGTATGATCTCATAGAAACATCTGTAAAGTGTTAGCAAGCATCATTTGACAGGCTTTTTGTTTAGGCCGTAACTTGTAAGGGCAATGTTGTTTTGTTTTGTTTTTTAATTAAAAAAAATTTTTTTAAACATCTTTATTGGAGTATAATTGTTTTACAATGGTGTGTTAGTTTCTGCTTTATAACAAAGTGAATCAGTTATACATATACATATATCCCCATATCTCTGATGCCCATTTCTCTTGCCAAAGAGGCCATTCCTCATTTTAATGTCCACCCAAACCAAACTTTTTTGGGCTATTGAATGATTTTTTTTCTTTTCTGTACCAATCCTTTGAGCATTTACTACAAATGCCAAAACCCTTTCGGGAGAAACAGTTTTCAGCAAAGCATAGTGTTAAATGTTGTGTGGGATGCTAAACTGAACGGGGTTTCCTCAGGTATAATCAAGGAGAGAGGCTGGGATGATCATGGTAGTTATATGTGATGATTATGGTAGGAAGAAACACAGGAGCTATAGCACAGCGATCCCCAAGCTTTTTGGTCCCAGGGAACGGTTTCTTGGAAGACAATTTTTCCACGGACTGGGGGGTGGGGGACGGTTTTGGGATGATTCAAGTGCATTACATTTATTGTGCACTTTATTTCTATTTATTATTACATTGTAATATTTAATGAAATAATTATACAACTCACCATAATGCAGAATCAGTGGGAGCCCTGAGCTTGTTTGCACTTGCCACTCACTGATAGGGTTTTGATATGAGTCTGCAAACAATTGATTTATTATGGTCTCTGGGCAGTCAAACCTCTCTGCTAATGATAATCTGTATTTGCAGCTACTCCCCAGCGCTAGCATCACTGCCTCAGCTCCACCTCAGATCATCAGGCATTAGATTCTCATAAGAAGCGCACAACCTAGATCCCTCGCATGAGCAGTTCACAGTAGGATTTGCGCTCCTATGAGAATCTCATGCCACTGATCTGACAGGAGGCGGAGCTCAGGCGGTAATGCAAGCGACAGGAAATGGCTGTAACTACAGGTGAAGCTTCGCTCGCTCGCCCGCACTCGCTCCTGCTGTGCGGCCCGGTTCCCCTGCGAAGTGACACAGCTAAGGAAGGAACTGTGGAGGAGGCACTATTTGGGTCTGGCTTTGAGAGATGAACGATTTAGGTCAGAGAGATAGAAGGCCATGCACATGAGGTACAGTGGCCCACCCTTACCCATGGAGAATATGTTCCAAGACCCCCAGTGGATGCCCGAAACCATAGATAGTACCAAATGTTATATATATGTACTATGTTTTTTTCCTATACATACATACTTATGATAAAGTTTCATCTATAAATTAGGTTGAGTAAGATTAATTAAAATAACTAATAATAAAATAGGATAAGTATAGCAATATACTGTAATAAAAGTTACATGAATATGGTCTCTCACAATTTAAAACTTATGAATTGTTTATTTTTGGAATTTTTCATCTAATATTTTCAGACTGAGGTTGTCTTCAGGTAATTGAAACTGAGGAAAGCAAAACTGTAGATAAGCGGGAACGACTGTAAAAGTTTAGAAGCAGGAGACCTGGGAATGTGGGGTAGGAGACCAGTGAGATAGGAACCTACAATGAATGTAGAAGCACAGTGGTCTGGAAAGACAATCGGCCCCAGAACATTGGAAGGCCTTGAGTCCGAACTTTATCTGGTAAACAAGGAAGAGTTTGTAGTGAAGTGTTCTGAATGTAAAAATGACACTAGCAGGCTCATCTAGCAGGAGTGAATAATTAGGAGGCTGCTGACTAGCGCAAAAGAGAATCCAAGTGATAGGTTAGGAATGAGAAAGAGAGGGTGCAATGCTGACTCCAGGGGTGTAGAAGGAAGGGGGAAAGTGGAAGGGGGCAGAGGGAATAGAAACAGTTTTCAGTAAGAAGAGCCATGAAGGTGAAAAACTGGAAAGGGCTATCACTTTAAGAGAGTCGATTTTGTTTAGTGGAGCTCACTTGGAGATGTACAGCATAAATGGGAGGGATGCTGTAGATGACAGCAAAGAGTCAGAGGAAGCAGCCATTTTCAGGCTGCGTACCAGAAATCAGAAGAAACACATCCTCAGGGGGTGGGGTGAAGGTGGGGAGGAAACGATTAATGCTGAAAAAGATAATACAAAATATATGGTGCATTCATACATTACTGGTGGCATTATAATTGTAAAACATCTATGAAAAGCAAAGAATTTTTGCGTAGGTAATAATACAAAAGAGAGAAAAAAGCTTCACGTACCAAGATGCTCACTACAGTGTTACTGAAAATGGTAAAGAATTTGAAAAATCTAGATTCTCAACCAAAGGAAAAAGATAATTTGATTGGGTGCCCACTGAATTAAAAGCTTAGCAAACCATTTACGGACTTCCCTCGTGGTGCAGTGGTTGGGAGTCTGCCTGCCAATGCAGGGAACACAGGTTCAAGCCCTGGTCCGGGAGGATCCCACGTGCTGCGGAGTAACTGGGCCCGTGTGCCACAACTACTGAGCCTGTGCTCTAGAGCCCACGAGCTACAACTACTGAGCCTATGCACCTGGAGCCCATGCTCCACAGCAAGAGAAGCCAGTGCAATGAGAAGCCCGCGCACCAAAATGAAGAGTAGCCCCTGCTCGCCGCAACTAGAGAAAGCCTGCGCGCAGCAACGAAGACCCAGCACAGCTATAAATAAATAAATAAATAAGCAAGCTTAGCAAACCATTTTGAATGGAATGTCACTCAAATTTATGACATGGAAATTCATACAGAAAAAATAGTTGCTGAAAATAAATATAATTCTGCTCCAAGCTGCAAGAGCACCATTATATCTCAATACCAACAGCAATCACAACAATAATCACAGGTGTCTTCACATTCAATCCTCAAGGCTATCCTGTTATTAGCTTCCTCTATTTCCTCCATTTTATAGATCAGGAAACTGAGACTCACGGCCATTAAGGAATTTACCCCAATTCATTCACAAATCCAATAATTTGGAGAGTTGGTATTCCTAGGGGGCTGTGTTTTATTCTAGAGCCTGTGCTCTTGATTACCTTGCCATTCTCTCTATCCTAAACAACTGGTTCTTTCAGCCAGTTCTGAAAACAGCACTAATGAAACCAGTTTTGACACAACATAGACAAAAACAATATATATATACATATATATGTATATATATATACACACACACACATATATATATATATATACATACATTTCTCTCTTTTAACCAGATTTTACCTAGACATAGTCATAAACATATTTTCTCTCTATTTTTTTTACCATCAATTTATTTATTCCATGAAAGATGCCAATGATTAGTTTAATATTTCCATGAAGCTAAATGTTCAATGACTATAATACCTGAAGATTAGTTTTATTTTCTCCAGGGCCACAATTTGGAGGAGAAAAAATAACATGTTCATTATTTATGAGCGAAAACGTAAAACTACTTAATATAGACTTTGATTTTAATGGCACACATTTATCCTTTAGGATATGATCCATGAAAATATAAACAAGACACCTTAATAGTTTAGTCCTTATTCTCCGCAATATTTTTCTCTGCAGTGATGGAAAAGAAACAGAATTAATTATCAGAAACAACCATATAATTATGTTAGAAAGCTGTGAAACAAATGTGCACATTATGTCCCTTGAGAATTTCCGTTAGAACATCTTTGTACCAGAAGACACTTGATAAACACATTTTTATTTATATCACTTAAAAATACATATTCTGGTAAGAAGAAATTACCTTTTTTTCTTCAAGCTCTGTGAGAGAGCTACATAATTCAGTAACAGATTCAAGAACCTCTTTGTGTTTGGCCACTATTTTCTCAGCATATTTCTGCCCTTCTTCAAAACCTGGGGAGGAGAAGGGTTAAATCTATTTTTAAAGCTCAAATCCTTAGCAGAAAAAAAAATCCCAGGCATTAATTGATCTCCCCAGTGTCCAGCATAAGGGCTGGTAAATAGTAAGTGCTTACTAAATACTTGCTGAACAGATAAATAAATAAAGGCATTACTAGAAAAACCAAGTATTCTAGAAAAATGGTTACATTTGCTGTGCCATGTCCCTCTTATATAACCTAAATAATGTTTCTATATTAATATTCTTAAAGCTCCATTCTAACCAGTTTTCTCCTTTTCAGAACATTCAGTGGTTCTTCACTACCTAGAAAAGTATACATTCAAGGCCCTCCATAATATGGTTTTAACCTGCCTCTCTCAAAGGTATGTCACCCTAAATCTCTCACATATTTAACCTCTGGACAAACTGAACCAGCAACTTTTCTCTCAAAACCCCCATAGCCACTGAGTATTCTTTTCTGTACTGGGAATGCCCTCACCATAACCCCATCTCTGCTTGACAAATCCTACCCACTCTCCAAGGTCTACCTGAAATGCCAACGTCTTTGTAAAAATGTTCTTAATCTTTCCCAACTGGATTTTACCTCTTCCTATTGGGATAATGATACAAATATCTATCACGTAGTGAGTGCTTATTATTTGCCTGTGGCTAGGCATTTTATATGCATTAGCTAACATAATCCTTCTCTGGTAGGTTCTACTGCATTTTGCAAATGAGGAATGCAAGGCTCAACAGAGCCTTTTCAGGTGACCCGGACAATAATTGGAGGAGAAGGGATTTAAACTTGGACTACTGGACTCCACAGTTCAGACCAAACTAGAATTATACATTGTTATGGGCTGAATTGTGTCCCTCTCAAAATTAATATGTTGAAGACTCAACACCCAGTATCTCAGAATATAACCATATTTGGAGATGAGGTCTTTAAAGAGTGATAAAGTTAAAAAGAGGCCATTAGGGTAGGGTCCCAATCCAACATGACTGGTGTCCTTATAAGAAGGAGAGACACCAGCAAACCAGGGTGCTTGTGCACAGAGGGATGCCCATATGAAGAGGCAGCAAGAGAAGAGAAGCCTCAGTAGAAACCAACTCTGTGAGCACCTTAATCTTGGACCTCTAGCTTCCAGAACTGTGAGGAAATAAATTTTTGTTGTTGAAGCCACCCAGTCTGTGGTATTTTGTTATGGCAGCCCTAGAAAACTAATACACACATTTTATACCTTTCTCACTGCATTTACCATATTGTGATTTCTAGGTACAGATTCTTGAATGATGGAACTAAGACTTATATGTCTTTATATCAAGCACAGCTCTGAGTACATAATAGGTACTCAAATTTTTTTTGCGATAAATTTATTTGCATTAAAATTCTGGGTTCAATAATGCTATAAGAATTGATATACTATTTCTAAATTATCTTACCTGATGCAAATTCTAAAAAATGCATAACTTCCATACTGAACAGATGAAGACTCATGCCATTCATTTATTCATTCAGTGGTTCATTTATTCAGCAAATATTTGTTAAGCACTTAGTATATACCATAATGCTGTGAACTCCCTTTTCTCAAGGAGCTTACACTCTAGTAAGGAGAGCCAGACAACAGACAAATAACCATACAATATGTCAGTTGGTGATAAGGCCTTGGAATACAAACAAAGCAGGATGTGGGATCTTGCATGATGGGAGGGTAATGTAACTTTTATGGTGTCATGTGAGTACTTCCCATGTGCTGAAGTTGAGTGGCACCGAAACATAGGGATTAAATATACTTCCCTTACCCTCAAGGAGCTTATGGTCAGTTGAGAAGACAGACAAATGGAAAGGTAATTATGCTACAGTGTGAAGAATACAATAACAGAGGAAAACATAAACCATCTTATAGGAGCAGAGTGCCTCCAGAATTTTTTAGTACACTTATACGGTAACTATAGTAGGAGTGAAACATCACATTAGTCTTCTTTAATTTTTCAATCTATATTTTATTGTTCTTATGTTTCTACCCTTTTCTCTGGAAAATCATTAATCATTCATTCTCAGTAATTTGATGTTAGGGAGTACAGTATATATTGTTCCACAAAATTTTTATGTCTATCCATGCATAGTGCTTCATGTAATAAGAGAAAATGTCCACCTGACAGTAGCTGTGGACAGCCAAATGAAGCACCTGGTGCTACCTTCCTTTGGGGCTAGATTTGCCCTGTCACTAGGAATTACTCTTGGCCTGTAGTTAACAATGTCAGGGAATGCATGAAAGTTATTCCTTTGCACCCTCAAGGACTGTCAACCCCCAGGGACCTTTTAAATGGGGCCTTCCCTCAGATAGAAAGACTTCTCAGACTGACAAAGTCATGGATAAGAGGAAAGCACAACCAGTGAGATGGTCGTTTGAGTTCTCCCATTTATTCCACAGTGAGAGGAAGACAAGGGAAAATCTTCCAGCTCTTTCTCATATCCACAAACCATAACGCTCACAGAAGTGAGAGGGCTGTAGACCTCAGTCTTAGCTTTCTACCTACTTTAAGTATAATATTATGGGAGTTTTGTATTTTTTTTGAGGAATCACCCTAGTGGAAATTAGATTTTTTTGTCTACATAAGCTGAGTATTGTTCTGGTTTTATTACCCTGAAGATGAACAACAAGAATGGGGAAGAAAGCAGAATTTAGAAGGAGGGTTTACAAATGGTCATTAAAAATCCACAGGCTTCATCTCCTACAGCCAGGAGTTCCTTCCTCTATTCACTACAGTTCACTTTTGCTCTTATCTTTAAACTTTTCCTTGAATAGGTTGGGGTAGTGAGGACCCTGAGGGCTTGCCATGCTCTGCTTTCCGTTGGATTAGGTTCACTAGAGATGTGTTCAATAGTGAATCAGTGGGTATCTTAAAAGAGACCTCACCATATAAGCGCTGAGCCAGGTCACTGATTTCCTGAATCCTTTCTTCTTGCTGAGGCACTGAGGGTGTGATAAACTTTTTGAACTGCTGAAGGAGAATCTCCACAGCTTCCTTGGTCTTGCACTCTGTGGAATATTTTCTAACTCTTACAACTGTGGCACTTGCATCTTCATACCAAAAGTGACACTAAATTAAAATGGGACAAAGCATAGATTAAAGAGACACCATCCTTCCAAAGTTCTTCATTTTGATCACTGAAATATCAAATTTCAATTTCCTCAAACTTTATATTCACATTAGTGTGAACTCTTTAAGTCCTAATAAGGAAAACATCACAACGTGATCATATACTTTTGCACTTGGAAATTAGAGTCAGGTAAGAAAGTAGAAGTATGGAAATCACTCTGATTTTCCTGCCTTCTTAGGTTTGCCTGAAGCATAATTCCTAAGAGGAATGTTGCAGACTTACAAGAACAGGCAGTCTAAAAAAGTATGTGGGAGGAGCTTCAAGATGGCGGAAGAGTAAGACGTGGAGATTCACCTTCCTCCCCACAAATACATCAGAAATACATCTACATGTGGAACAACTCCTACAGAACACCTACTGAACGCTGGCAGAAGACCTCAGACCTCCCAAAAGGCAAGAAACACCCCACGTACCTGGGTACGGCAAAAGAAAAAAGAATAAACAGAGACAAAAGAATAGGGACGGGACCTGCACCAGTGGGAGGGAGCTGTGAAGAAGGAAAAGTTTCCACACACTAGGAAGCCCCTTCACTGGCGGGGACGGGGGTGGCAGTGGGGGCGGGAAGCTTCGGGGCCGCGGAGGAGAGCGCAGCAACAGGGGTGCAGAGGGCAAAGCGGAGAGATTCTCGCACAGAGGATCAGGGCAGACTGGCACTCACCAGCCCGAGAGACTTGTTTGCTCACCTGCCAGGGCAGTTGGGGGCTGGGAGCTGAGGCTCGGGATTCGGAGGTCGGATCCAGGGAGAGGACTGGGGTTGGCAGCATGAACACAGCCTGAAGGGGTTAGTGCGCCATGGAGGGCCGGGAGGGAGTCCGGGGAAAAGTCTGGACGTGCCGAAGAGGCAAGAGACTTTTTCTTCCCTCTTTGTTTCCTGGTGCGCGAGGAGAGGGGATTAAGAATGCTGCTTAAAGGAGCTCCAGAGACGGGCGCGAGCCGCGGCTATCAGCGTGGACCCCAGAGACGGGCATGGGACGCTAGGGCTGTTGCTGCCGCCACCAAGAAGCCTGTGTGCGAGCACAGGTCACTATCCACACCGCCCCTCTGTGAGCCTGTGCAGCCCGCCACTGCCAGGGTCCCGTGATACAGAGACAACTTGCCCGGGAGAACGCACAGCGTGCCTCAGGCTGGTGCAACATCATAACCGGCCTCTGTTGCCGCAGGCTCGCCCCGCAGTCCGTACCCCTTCCTGCCCCCGGCCTGAGTGAGCCAGAGCTCCCGAATCAGCGGCTCCTTTAACCCCGTCCTGTCTGAGTGAAGAACAGACGCCCTCAGGCAACCTACACACAGAGGCGGGGCCAAATCCAAAGCTGAACCCCGGGAGCTGTGCAAACAAAGAAGAGAAAGGGAAATTTCTTCCAGCAGCCTCAGGAGCAGCGGATTAAATCGCCACATTCAACTAGATGTACCCTGCATCTGTGGAATACCTGAATAGACAACGAATCATCCCAAATTGAGGAGGTAGACATTGGGAGCAACGATATATATATATATATATATTTTTTTTTCCTTTTTCTCTTTTTGTGAGTGTGTATGTGTATGCTTCTGTGTGTGATTTTGTCTGTATAGCTTTGCTTTTACCATTTGTCCTAGGGTTCTGTCTGTCCGTTTTTTGTTCTTCTTTTTAGTATACTTTTTAGCACTTGTTATCAATGGTGGATTTGTTTCTTGGTTTGGTTGCTCTCTTCTTTCTTTCTTTTCTTTTTTTATTAAAAATTTTTTTTAACAATTATTTTTTACTTTAATAATTTTTAAATTTTATTTTATCTTCTTCTTTTGTTCTTTCTTTTCTTTCTCCCTTTTATTCTGAGCCATGTGGATGACAGGCTCTTGGTGCTCCAGCCACGTGTCAGGGCTGTGCCTCTGAGGTGGGAGAGCCAAGTTCAGGACACTGGTCCACAAGAGACCTCCCAGCTCCACGTAATATCAAACGGCGAAAATCTCCCAGAGATCTCCATCTGAACACCAATACCCAGCTCCACTCAATGACCAGCAAGCTCCAGAACAGGATACCCTGTGCCAAACAACTAGCAAGACAGGAACACAACCCCACGCATTAGCAGAGAGGCTGCCTAAAATCATAATAAGTCCACAGACACCCCAAAACACACCACCAGATGTGGACCTGCCCACCAGAAAGACAAGATCCAGCCTCATCCACTAGAACACAGGCACTAGTCCCCTCCACCAGGAAGCCTACACAACCCACTGAACCAACCTTAGCCACTGGGGGCAGACACCAAAAACAATGGGAACTAGGAACTTGCAGCCTGTGAAAAGGAGACCCCAAACACAGTAAGTTAAGCAAAATGAGAAGACAGAGGAACACAGCAGATGAAGGAGCAAGGTAAAAACCCACCAGACCTAACAAATGAAGAGGAAACAGGCAGTCTACCTGAAAAAGAATTCAGAATAATGATAGTAAAGATGATCCAGAATCTTGGAAATAGAATGGAGAAAATACAGGAAACATTTAACAAGGACCTAGAAGAACTAAAGAGCAAACAAACAGTGATGAACAACACAATAAATGAAATTAAAAATTCTCTAGAAGGGATCAATAGCAGAATAACTGAGGCAGAAGAACAGATAAGTGACCTCGGAGATAAAATAGTGGAAATAACTACCTCAGAGCAGAATAAAGAAAATAGAATGAAAAGAATTGAAGACAGTCTCAGAGACCTCTGGGACAACATTAAACACACCAACATTCAAATTATAGGGGTCCCAGAAGAAGAAGAGAAAAAGAAAGGGACTGAGAAAATATTTGAAGAGATTATAGTTGAAAACTTCCCTAATATGGGAAAGGAAATAGTTAATCAAGTCCAGGAAGTGCAGAGAGTCCCATACAGGATAAATCCAAGGAGAAACACACCAAGACACATATTACCCAAACTATCAAAAATTAAATACAAAGAAAAAATATTGAAAGCAGCAAGGGAAAAACAAATAACATACAAGGGAATCCCCATAAGGTTAGCAGCTGACCTTTCAGCAGAAACTCTGCAAGCCAGAAGGGAGTGGCAGAACATATTTAAAGTGATGAAGGGGAAAAACCTACAACCAAGATTACTCTACCCAGCAAGGATCTCATTCAGATTTGACAGAGAAATTGAAACCTTTACAAACAAGCAAAAGCTAAGAGAATTCAGCACCACCAAACCAGCTTTACAACAAATGCTAAAGGAAACTCTCTAGGCAGGAAACACAAGAGAAGGAAAACACCTACAATAACAAATCAACACAATTAAGAAAATAGTAATAGGAACATACATATCTATAATTACCTTAAATGTAAATGGAGTAAATGCTCCAACCAAAAGACATAGAGTGGCTGAATGGATACAAAAACAAGACCCATATATATGCTGTCTACAAGAGACCCACTTCAGACCTAGGGACACATACAGACTGAAAGTGAGGGGATGGAAAATGATATTCAATGCATATGGAAATCAAAAGAAGCTGGAGTAGCAAGTATCACATCAGACAAAATAAACTTGATAATAAAGGCTATTACAAGAGACAAAGAAGGACACTACATAGTGATCAAGGGATCAATCCAAGAAGAAGATATAACAATTGTAAATATTTATGCACCCAACATAGGAGCCCCTCAACACATAAGGCAAATACTAAAAGCCATAAAAGGGGAAATTGACAGGAACACAATCATAGTAGGGGACTTTAACACCCCAGTTTCACCAACGGACAATCATCCAAAATGAAAATAAATAAGGAAACACAAGCTTTAAATGATACATTAAACAAGATGGACTTAATTGATATTTATAGGACATTCCATCCAAAAACAACAGAATACACATTCTTCTCAAGTGCTCATGGAACATTCTCCAGGATCATATCTTGGGTCACAAAGCAACCCTTGGTAAATTTAAGAAAATTGAAATCGTATCAAGTATCTTTTCCAACCACAATGCTATGAAACTAGATATCGATTACAGAAAAAGATCTGTAAAAAATACCAACACATGGAGGCTAAACAATACACTACTTAATAACCAAGAGATCACTGAAGAAATCAAAGAGGAAATCAAAAAATACCTAGAAACAAATGACAATGAAAACACGACGACCCAAAACCTATGGGATGCAGCAAAAGCAGTTCTAAGAAGGAATTTTATAGCAATACAATCCTACCTTAAGAAAGAAGAAACATCTCAATTAAACAACCTAACTTTACACCTAAAGCAATTAGAGAAAGAAGAATTAAAAAACCCCAAAGTTAGCAGAAGGAAAGGAATCATAAAGATCAGATCAGAAATAAATGAAAAAAATGAAGGAAACTATAGCAAAGATCAATTATACTAAAAGCTGGTTCTTTGAGAAGATAAACAAAATTGATAAACCATTAGCCAGACTCATCAATAAAAAAAGGGAGAAGACTCAAATAAATAGAAATGAAAAAGGAGAAGTAACAACTGACACTACAGAAATACAAAGGAGAAGTAACAATTGACACGGCAGAAATACAAAGGATCATGAGAGATTACTACAAGCAACTATATGGCAATAAAATGGACAACCTGGAAGAAATGGACAAATTCTTAGAAATGCACAACCTTCCGAGACTGAACCAGGAAGAAATAGAAAATATGAACAGACCATTGACAAGCACTGAAATTGAAACTGTGATTAAAAATCTTCCAACAAACAAAAGCCCAGGACAAGATGGCTTCACAGGCAAATTATATCAAACATACAGAGAAGAGCTAACACCTATCCTCTCAAACTCTTCCAAAATATGGCAGAGGGAGGAACATACCCAAACTCATTCTACGAGGCCACCATCACCCTGATACCAAAACCAAAGATGTCACAAAGAAAGAAAACTACAGGCCAATATCACTGATGAACATAGATGGAAAAATTCTCAACAAAATACTAGCAAACAGAATCCAACAGCATTTTAAAAGGATCATACACCATGATGAAGTGGGGTTTATCACAGAAATGCAAGGATTCTTCAATATATGCAAATCAATCAACACGATACACCATATTAACAAATTGAAGGATAAAAGCCATATAATCATCTCATTAGATGCAGAGAAAGCTATCAACAAAATTCAACACCCATTTATGATAAAAACCCTCCAGAAAGTAGGCACAGAGGGAACTTACCTCAACATAATAAAGGCCATATATGACAAACCCACAGCCAACATCGTCCTCAATGGTGAAAAAGTGAAACCATTTCCACTAAGATCAGGAGCAAGACAAGGTTGCCCACTCTCACTACTATTATTCAACATAGTTTTGGAAGTTTTAGCCACAGCAATCAGAGAAGAAAAAGAAATAAAAGGAATCCAAATTGGAAAAGAAGAAGTAAAGCTGTCACTGTTTGCAGATGACATGATACTATACATAGAGAATCCTAAAGGTGCTACCAGAAAACTACTAGAGCTAATCAATGAATTTAGTAAAGTAACAGTATACAAAATTAATGCACAGAAATCTCTGGCATTCCTATACACTAATGATGAAAAATCTGAAAGAGAAATTAATAAAACACTCCCATTTACCATTGCAACAAAAAGAATGAAATATCTAGGAATAAACCTACCTAAGGAGACAAAAGACCTGTATGCAGAAAATTATAAGACACTGATGAAAGAAATTAAAGGTGATACAAGTAGATGGAGAGATATACCATGTGCTTGGATTGGAAGAATAAACATTGTGAAAATGACTCTACTACCCAAAGCAATCTACAGATTCAATGCAATCCCTATCAAACTACCACTGGCATTTTTCACAGAACTAGAACAAAAATTTTCACAATTTGTATGGAAACACAAAAGACCCCGAATAGCCAAAGCAATCTTGAGAAAGAAAAACGGAGCTGGAGGAATCAGGCTCCCTGATTTCAGACTATACTACAAAGCTACATATGGTACTGGCACAGAAACAGAGATATAAATCAATGGGACAGGATAGAAAGCCCAGAGATAAACCCACGCACATATGGTCACCTTATAAAGGAGGCAAGAATATACAGTGGGTAAAAGATAGCCTGTTCAATAAGTGGTGCTGGGAAAACTGGACAGGTACATGTAAAATAATGAAATTAGAACACTCCCTAACACCATACACAAAAATAAACTCAAAATGGATTAAAGCCCTAAATGTAGTGCCAGACACTATAAAACTCTTAGAGGAAAACATAGGCAGAACACTCTATGACATAAATCACAGCAAGATCCTTTTTGACCCACCTCATAGAGAAATGGAAAGAAAAACAAAAATAAACAAATGACACCTAATGAAACTTAAAAGCTTTTGCACAGCAAAGGAAATCATAAACAAGATGAAAAGACAACCCTCAGAATGGGAGAAAATATTTGCAAATGAACCAACTGACAAAGGATTAATCTCTAAAATTTACAAGCAGCTCATGCAGCTCAATATCAAGAAAACAAACAACCCAATCCAAAAATGGGCAGAAGACCTAAATAGACATTTCTCCAAAGAAGATACCCAGATTGCCAACAAACACATGAAAGAATGCTCAACATCATTAATCATTAGAGAAATGCAAATCAAAACTACAATGAGATATCATCTCACACCGGTCAGAATGGCCATCATCAAAAAATCTGCAAACAGTAAATGCTGGAGAGGGTGTGGAGAAAGTTGGTGGGAAGTTGAGCACTGTTGGTGGGAATGTAAATTGATACAGCCACTATGGAGAACAGTATGGAGGTTCTTTAAAAAACTAAAATTAGAGCTACCATATGACCCAGCAATCCCACTACTGGGCATATACCCTGAGAAAACTGTATTTCAACAAGAGTCATGTACCACAATGTTCATTGCAGCTCTATTTACAATAGCCAGGTCATGGAAGCAACCTAAGTGTCCATCAACAGATGATAGGATAAAGAAGCTGTGGCACATATATACAATGGAATATTACTCAGCCATAAAAAGAAATGAAATTGAGTTATTTGTAGTGAGGTGGATGGAACTAGAGTCTGTCATACAGAGTGAAGTAAGTCAGAAAGAGAAAAACAAATACCATATGCTAACACATATATATGGAATCTAAAAAAAAAAAAAAAACTGATTGTGAAGAACCTAGGGGCAAGATGGGAATAAAGACGCAGACCTACTAGAGAATGGACTTGATGATATGGGGAGGGGAAGGGGTAAGCTGGGACAAAGTGAGAGAGTGGCATGGACATATATACACTACCAAGTGTGTGGTGGATGGCTGGTGGGAAGCAGCCACGTGGCACGGTGAGATCAGCTTGGTGCTTTGTGACCACGTAGAGGGGTAGGATACGGAGGATGGGAGGGAGGGAGATGCAAGAGGGAAGAGATACGGGGATATATGTATATGTATAACTGATTCACTTTGTTATACAGCAGAAACTAACACACCATTGTAAAGCAATTATACTCCAATAAAGATGTTAAAAATAAATAAATAAAAAAATAAAAAGCATATGGCACTGAAAAGAATCCAAATATCAGCTAAAGGGAAGAAAAAAGCTCAAACACACAAAATCCAGCCTATGTAATTGAAATCATTTACAATACATGGATAAATTATTGCCCAAATAACACTCTAATAAATAAATTCTCTTTTAAGAATAAGATTTAGTGTATAGATTGAGGAAATATCATTTGAAGAATAGCATTTGACCTTTTCTTGATAGAAGATAGTCATATTTTCAAAAGACAGTGGAGAATTGAGTTTCTCACTGAAAATAAATAACTGTGATGGAAGAAGTGTCTGACCAAGGCTAGAAACACTTATGCTGAGTGAGAAATAGAAACACATGACTCTGTTAGGAGCTGGCTTTAAATAAGTGCCACAGAAGTACAGCGAACCTATACATCAGTATAGAAGAATGATCATTTCAATCCTCCTTAATGTGGTGTTACATCTAAAAGCTCTATTGCGTTAGTGGGAGAGACATTTTGTATCTCAGAATAATGGATTACAAAGAACGCTCAATAACTTCAAGTGTAGAGCTTCTTCACTATGAAGTATGCCAATAATAACCAACTTGCTATATTTCATGTAATCTGTGTATACTTTGCCATTTATCCTCTTGACAAAAACGAAATAATATCAATAACAATTTTTGTACCTGAAAAATCCAAGTATCACCTTTCTCTCTAAACATTTTCGAATTCTGTGAAATAAATGTCATTTTTGAGTGTTTTAGCAGATATCCAGCAGTGAACATAATTCCATAATGGTTAAACATATCTTGAGTTGATGTGGTTATGGAGAAATGAGAAAGTCTCATATGTTGCTGGTAAAAAGAGTAAATTAGTAAAATCTTTCCGAAGAGCAATTGGACAATACCATCAGAACCTTATAACATGCATCCCCTTTGGTCCAGCAATTCTGCTTTAGGAAATTAGCCTAAGGATATAATCATGAAAATAGTCATGATGCATGAATTTAATGACAATAATAGCCAATGCAGCATTGTTTTACAGCAGCTAATTTTTAAAAACAACATTACAACACAGATAACATTACAACAAGAAGAGGATACCTCTTCTATCAACTCCTGGAGATGCTCAGTCAGGTCCAAATTCTTCCTGTAATCTGTCACAACTTTGTCAAACTCATCCACATATTTCTGCAAATCCCTCATGGCTTCCAAAAGGACATTCACTTTATTATTTGGATAATTTAAGAAAAAAGTCTTATTCTCAACTTTTCCCATTTTCCTTTTCAAAGCCTGTGCAAAAAAAAAAAAAATTTAAGGACATTCAATTTTTATTTATGAGGCTAGTTAGTGATTAAATATTGCGGGAAAAACTTTTGTAGCTTCCTCCATTTAATATGTGAAAATCATAATTATTAAAACGCATTTTGGAAAGAATAGGTTTTGTTTCAGATAGTTTATTGATTCAGCAGCAAACAGAGAGAAAATTTACTGCATATCAGGATCTATACCATAGTTTGAGAATGCTACTAATGATTTAAAAAAAGACAGTGATCATAAAATCAAATATTTTATTGTCCTCAGTTAGCTCACTGTCTCCCGAGAAAGGCACTCAAATAATCTAGCCAGTATAAGTGACAAGGGGCTGCAGGAACAGGGGAGGAAGGTCCTGACATAGGTGGGTACAAGGAAAGAAAGGGGTATACAAGAGGGGGATATGTGTGTGTGTGTGTGTGTGTGTGTGTGTGTGTGTGTGTGAGAGAGAGAGAGAGAGAGAGAGAGAGAGAGAGAGAGAGAGAGAGGAAGGGGAGAGGCTGGGTAGATTTGGCAGAAATCATTTTGGAGCTGCTTCAAGAGATAAATCAATTAATTATGTATTTTACATGAAGTACCCAATTGTTATAAAAATTAAGGATGATCTTTTCAGTCCTAATGCTATAAAAAAGCCCAGGGGTTAGGCATCTAGAATTGAAATGCAAAATAATTTTGCAATAATTGCAGTAGCACGCACACACACACGTACTTTCTCATTACCTGTAATTTTTCAGCATACATATCTACTTGTTGAATTTGATATTTCAGAGCTTTTAGATTTCGAGCTTTTTCATTTTTCTTAGTGTAATTAAACTTCAAATTATTGAATTTCTTTTTGATGTCTTTGAATGACTCTTTGAGCTGCAGTTCAATAAAAAGAAACAGGTGATTTCCTTAAAATGAGAACACTAATATTCACTTGAAATAAATCTAGAAAGCTATACTTCAAAATATTCATAACCTTCGAAATGTATCCAGAGTGATTTTCAGTAGAAGACAGGTCTGCTAAGTGAATATATAATGTGAATTTAAACATATCCCCCCAATATAGGTAATTATAAATTGTTCTTAGTATTTTTTGATTTGTAATTTATAATTAGGATTACAGTTACGGAACATCCTTTGACCTTCAAACAAGAAAGTTTTTAACATACGATAGATTTTAAGCAACTCTAATTTTCTTATTTGTATTTATTTATTTGACATCACTTTACAACTCATTCTGTTCTCTGTGTGCTAATATTTGTTCCATATTCCAATGCTCTTATAGCCATCATGAATAAATTTATTAAGCCTCCAAGGAGCTGTCCATGTTGCAGAGGTCAATGGAGTGTTGACATTTAGACCAACGAGGACTTTAGTGGGGTGGAAGAGGAGACCCAGTATGACAGTCAGTAGGAAAAGGACTGTATTTGTCCAAATCCAGTTAAAAATTATTTTTCATGGGCAGTTTCCAGAAGAGATTCACTTCTTAGATATAAGCCATTAACTTCAGAGGTCCTTAAAAAATGGAATGTAAGGTGACAGTTGTTGCCTGTGGTGGCAATGCTAACTTGTATATAAACAGAGTGTATGGCTATACCCTGAAAACGGGGCATAGATGATGACTTTCTTAAGAATAAACAGTCCAACTTTACCAGTGAGCCAAAATTCTAAGCAGTCTAGTTCCATTAACAACAACACTTTCTGTGCCCTTCTCCAGATTCAAGAAGGATAAACATATTAACAGGCAATTCACTCTATATTATCAGCAAACAGAAATACAGAGAAAATATAAACCATCTCAGATTATATGGAAGCATTTAACAGCCAAGAATAAACAACGTCATGGTTGATAAATTTGAGCTATGACAAGAAAAGTCAGGAAGACATTAAAATTGTTTTCAATGACAGCAAGTAAATTATTTGGGAGGGAATAAAGGCTGGGCCCATGCTGGATTTTAAACTTATAATGCAGAAAAACATATTTGCCCCAGAAAATGCTTGCTTTCTCAAAATGCTTATTTCAAATTCTGCATATTGTAAAAACAGAACCGTGACCTTATCTTTAACATTTTCTGAAGACAACAATCTATAAAGCCCTAGCCTATTTGCATACATGGAAATTATTATACTGATGCAATTTTTGCATTTGCCACAACTATACTTCATCATCAGTGTTGTTTATTTTATATGGTAAATGAAATAGCTGAGCATTAGCTTTAAATTATAAGCACAGAGACCATGTAAAATATTTAAATTGATAAATCAGTAATATTATAAAGGAGTGGAAAGAACTGTAACTTCAAAATTTGAAAATGATTTCTCTGTTAGAACTCAGAAAAATATTTAAAAGATAATATTCAGTTGGTATATTTATGAAATAAACAATATTTAAATTTTTTGACATTTGTTGTTTTAATATGTATGTATTTGTTATTAGTGGGAAAGGACAAATGAAGTTGATTTTATGGGATTAAGATACAGACTTCCTCCTTAGTTAATCACATAAAACTTTGGCAGGAACTTTTTTCCCTTGAAGTCATAATCTGCAACAATAGGTGCAATAACTACCACATCTGAGGAAACCAGAGATTTTTGTATTAAAAAACATGTCCTCAATAGGGAGTTATTGTAATGAGTACAGAGTTTCTGTTTGGGATGGTGAAAAAGTTCTGGAAATGAATAGTGGTGACAGTAGTGCAACACTGTGAACGTACATTATATCACTTAACTGTACTCTTAAAATGGTTAAGATAGTAAATTTTATGTTATGTGTCTTTTACTACAGCTAAAAATACAATTTTTATTTTTAATAAAAATAAAGTAAAATAAAATGAAAGGAAAAAATACGTCCAGTCACTAACATGTATCCACTGGAAAATAAAATTTTATATTCTTTTTTCCCCCTTACTGTAACATGACATATATTATAAACTTCAGTCTAAAGAAAGGAAGAGGGGCTCTGTCATCAACCAGATAACCACTGGGTTACACCCGCTTGTTTAAGTGGGAAAAAATCAACATCTATTTGAAAACTATATGATAAATGAAGAAAGGCTGAGCCTTAACACTTTAATTCTAAGACATGACATTTAAAATCTACTTTGGATTAAGAAATTTAAGACTGATAAATGATGAGTACAAATTTATTTCTGTTTGCCTCAGAATGTATGCACTTCCACTGACAATGATTTATAAAGCCAAAGATGTTCAGGCGATATGGGTATGTGAAATGGGATCAGTTTCTTTCTGACACATGAGCTCCTTTGACAAGTTGCTGGCACTTTTCTCTTTTGGTCCCACTGGAAATCTATTTTAAATCCTGTACCTTTCCCAGCTCAAATTGAGGACTATGCAGATACAAGAGGAAGGCAGCAAGCGTGAACTACCTTCAGCAATCAGATTTTCAGAAAACATCCAGCCATGCCTAAGTTTCTTACCTGCACATTCCAATACGAAAACTTAACTTCCCATCTAATCTCCACATAACTTGTGATCATATTTTTAAGGGAACTGAGTGCCATGGTTGCTCGGCTGTGGTATCATTGTTCACGCAGCTGTTTCTAACTTTAGTTAGCTTGTCAACAATGGGGAATGGTGTAGATGGCCAAGACAACTGCTCAACTGGAGCACAGAAGCAGGAAAAAACACCCAAAGCTTGGGGCAAGAAAAAGTTTACCCTATTCGAAATCTTTAAATGTTGTTTTAATTCATACTGATAAAATTTCTGAAAGTCTTAAGATAATCAGGAGAAAGATATTTTTTCAAATGAACAGTGCAATTTTCCTATCTTTCCATATGTTCAGCTCCTACATGTTTGCTGTGGAAGAAGCGGACTAATTTAATACAACTATAATTAGAAAAAAAATCATTAAGACTTTAAAACTGCAGTTCTTTTGAAACTAGCATAATGAGCATCTTCACCAAATTTCCCAGGGAGCAGTAAGCCTCTCTCAGGGTTAGGCATAAACAAAAACCTCTTAGAGAAGAAGCAGAAGGGAACAAGATGGACAACAAGGAGGCTGGCTTGCTATTTTTAGTCTTGAGGAAGCTGGTTGAGGCAACTTTGGCACAAGAATGTATTATCTGTGAGTCTGTTGCTGGCAAGGCCAATTTACGTGAGGGACATGAGACATTTTAAAACTAAGAAAATGTATTTAAAACAAGAGCTTTTCTTAGAACTATGGCACACAATTGTCCAGAAGCAAAAATACAAAACAAATAGTCCATTTCTCTTAATGTCCATTTCACGAGCTTAATTTCTTGCCCACCATTTTGCCTACTCCAGAAAAAAAAACCTTTCTGATTCTCATTTTCAGTAACAGAAAGAAGGCTGCAATGCCATCACTTCCCAGGGATGCCTGTATTTGAAATGAAGGGACCCAAAGACTCATAACTTAACCTGAATGATTTGCTACAATTATTAACAGTAGAATATTTAGGCTTAGTGCTGGAGAGACTTTGGGACAAGACTTTTTGGGCCTCCATCTGTCCAGCAACCACACGGCTGTCTTCCTGTGCTTACCATCAGTCTTGTAGAAGCAGGAAATAGGGCCGCTTGGAAGGAGAAGACAATTGCTCCATTTTAAATTGCAGGTGGCAGCATATCTCAGTAACGGCTATTTTATCCACTCTGCAAGTTTTGTTTGTTCATAATATATTTACATTTTATTTTCTGGACATGATAACCACGATTTTAAACTTTAGCTTTCTATCTTCTTCAGTAAGAAGAGTCATTTTGCAGATGTTAAACACAAAACTTCTAACAGATTCTAACCCTATGGGATGGACATTTTCAGAACAAATTATAATCTTTCCCATCCTCTTACATATACCAACGAAACAGACTCACAGTGGGGCCTGGTAATGAGCAGTTGTGACTGTGAAGTCCCTTGGGCTTTAAGTTGCCTAGACTCTTAGTTTCCTGAGGACTTTCCTGTTCTTATGGCCTGGCACACAGTAGTCATATTTGTTGAATGATGATAATTTAGTTTTTTTCTTAAAATGATGAATTAAGGTCATCAATTTGGAAAATAGTAATTATCTGTACTATACCATAGTGCTGCCTCATCTATACCCTCTTTTTCTGCTTCCTTTCTTACCAGATGGTGGTTGTCCACAGTCATTTTGTCAATAGCAAAGCAGTATACAATATCAGGAGGTTTAATGTTATTGGTTGTGTATTTGTCTAAGGCAGCAGCATTCCCCTATTCTACAATAATTTATTGCTGCTAATCTGCCTTATCTCCCTGGAACTTAGATAACCGTTTTATCCAAATTGACAAAAGAACAAAAGAATCTGTGTGACTAGAACAAGAGACTCTGACATATGGAATATATATATATATATATATATGTATATACACACACATACACATACATACATATTTCTGTTTCCTTCCTGATGGGTAAGATGTTGCTACAGTGTAGAAATTTCAGGCTGAAGTAATATAATTATATGAAAGCTCCATTTGCAAAATTTATTTTGGAAAAATGAATAGCAACCCAATTCTCTCATTACTACAATTTTTTTTTTTTTGTGGTACGCAGGCCTCTCACTGTTGTGGCCTCTCCCGCTGCAGAGCACAGGCTCCAGATGCGCAGGCTCAGCGGCCATGGCTCACAGGCCCAGCCGCTCCGCGGTATGTGGGATCCCCCTGGACCGGGGCACGAACCCGTGTCCACTGCATCGGCAGGTGGACTCCCAACCACTGCGCCACCAGGGAAGCCCCATTACTATACTTTTCATCAAACTAATTGTTCATGATCCATAATGAGGCTCCAGTGACAAATTTCCATTAACATCATGTAAATGTAAAGGTAATTTTTTTGCTCAGGTTGCAGGAAGAAAACATGCTCGATATTAACTTATTACATTTCTAAAGAAGACATGTAAAGCATAAGGAACTGATGTTGTTCTGTCATGTAATATGGCAGAGAATATCTATAATGCTTTGTGTATTAAAAGCTTATTTATATTGCCAGGCAAGAAAATGTACAGTGAGATTCAACATTCATGCATACAAATATATCTTTGTGTGAAATGAGTGGGAAAAATCTCCACAAAATCTGGCAGTCTGAAGGGTGTGTTTTCTAGTACACATGGAGAAAATGAGTTTTTACAATTAACTAACTATGGCTTATATAGTATATAAAATTAGAAAATAATAATATTTTACCCAAAGAGAATCAAGGCACAAAACCATGGTTCTTTGTCATTAAGGAATATCACATCACATTAAAAAAAAAAATCACATTTAGAATACCTCACTTTATTTTATCTTGAGATACTGAGTCCTTTTCTTCTTTTTTTTTTTTTCTGTTATTTTTTGCCGCGCGGCTTGTGGGATCTTAGTTCCCCAGCCAGGGATTAAACCCAGGCAACAGCAGTGAAAGCCCTGAGTCCTAACCACTGGACCACCAGGGAACTCCTGAGTCCTTTTCTAAGGGCCTTTAGTGCACTTAAAACCATGCAATAAAGTAATTTTAGTTGAAATAACCAAATGAACTGTGCTATTATATCAGATCATACAAAGAGCTTGTAACGAGTATTCGAGAAAACAAAGATAGAAGAAGAAAGCATAGTAAAAGGATACATTAACATCAGACCATACAGTGGTTGAATGGGTTCAAACATTACCTGAATGGTGAACTCTGAGTTTAGCAGGTGACAAGCTGGTGCCCAGTAAAAGTTGGTCCCCAATAAATGAGCCTCTGGCCCAGAGCTGACTCCCTGAAACCCCACAGTCCTGAAGCACACTGCTCAAGTGAAAACTGTATACTCCTCAGTTTCCTCATCTGGAAAATGAAAGTCCTCCAAAGCCAATTTCAGCTCAGATCAGTGAACTTCCAAGAAGCACTTTAAATGCACTGGATGCAAAATAATGCATTTCAAAATCAACTGAACAAATCGAATGCTATGCTTCGTCTAGTTCCCTGGTGGGCTATCTGACTTTATTTTTTTATACAAAAAAAATTAGTGTAACATGCAGCTTTTAATTTTACATAATTTTTAAGCACTCATACCAAATACTAATAATGATAATAACAATTAAAATATCAAATATTATCACAACTTAGAATCTGGCTCTGACAGTCACAATACAAACTAGACCACACATCTCTTTATTTTATTAACGGGCACTGAAAATATTCCTTTGGATTATCTTCCCATTAAGCTTGTAGTTGGAAAATCCAGGCTGTGCATGATATACTGTGACATGCCTTGTATATCTCTACGAGGAAGGAAAAGGGAAAAGGGCCAAAAGTTTTCAAAGATCCTTTGAATATGAAACTGTGACTTATATCAAACATTAGTTGGGTTTGAAGTAGAAGCAAATGGGAAGAATCACTCTCTTAATACTTAAGATCATGTTAAAGTGATGTTTGACTCCTATATCAAAGCTGCACGTATCTGGTTTCTGGTTCCTGTTACAGTACAGACAATCCTGGTGTGTCCCTACTTTGACTGGGAGGGCCAGGCTGGCTCCCAGCAAAGGCTCATCACGAGGCAGCCCTGTAAACAGAACCACTGTGGAAAGGGCCTAAACAGGGAGACCCACCTCCATAAAGGCCACCATGCTTCAGGAAGAGGGAAAGTGAGCCATAGGCAGCTGGGAATAGCCCTTAGCCTGCTCTCTTGTGCTTTCAGTAAAATATGGTTGAACATCACAGCAGAGAGAGAGATCTTCAGCAAAAGAAAAGGAAGAAAAGGAAGAAAAAGAAGAAAACAACTTTGGGGAAAGATAGTAAAAAAAATTATTTCCATGGCTGTGAATCTAAATTTTATAGCCTGAGGAGAATTAAGATTGTTTTCCTTAGAGTGATCTGGCTGAAGTGGTGCTAACTGCAGTACAGGACCCAGAAGAGGCCGTTCTACTACACAGAGGGCAGACTACACTAGGGGTTTAACACTGAGCGAATTAATGAGTGTCTCGCCCACAGTGACTCCTGAAACACAGACTCAGAGCAGAAACTCTACAGTCCTGTGGCACACTCAACTGAAAACCCTCCATGATGCTGCTTCCTGTTTCCCTCCCACTGAATGGGATCCAAGCGGCCCCTCCTGCTCTCGCCCTCTTGCTTTCCTTCCAGCCATGCTCCTTTCCTGCACTTCTCTGTGGGCTATGGAAGGGCTAGACCACTTGCTAAGTTTAGTTACTCATACTTAAGTCCATGCTCTAATGTTGTTTGATAATATTTGATACTCACTGGTCCTAAATTGTGTAAAGAGGGCATAAACAGAAAAATCAAGAAGGTTCACCACATCTTTTTCCCTCTGCTCACTTTCCTAATGGGTTTGTGATGAATGAACTTAGAAACATCTTGCTCTAAACAGAGATAAATCTGGAATTGTGGTACCTTTTGTTCTGCTGTCAGTTCCAGTAAGGAACCAGGACCCTCGCTAAGCTATATTTTTCTCCTAGAACAAGTATACCTTTAGATGGAAAGTTTAACTCTGGGAGGGTGTGGCTCAAGTTCAGCATGTGTCTGGGGGTTGGGGTTAGGGTAGAATTGAGGAAGAGGAGGTGGAATTAACTGTGTATGGAGGAGGGGGCATGGAGTCTAGGTGTTGTTTTGCCAGAGAAGTCACTCAGTTTGAGTAAATATGAAACCAGCCACTTGACTTTGGTGATAATACTTTGTAGCCTCTGAAGCAACAAGCTTGCTCCCCTTAGCACCCCCTTCATCATGAGTCAATGGTATTTAAATAGCATCTCTGCAGACGGGAGCTGGCTGAACTGGGATGCTATCACTCTGCACTGATGATGTGTATCCACTCAAGCAAAACAACTGCTGTGAGGGTTTGGGGTGGGTTGGGGAGGAGCAAACAATAAACCCTAATGCTACATTCTAGGTTCTTCCATGTGTTGACAATATACTGACCTCAAAAAGTTTGGGAGCTTAAAGTTTACTCAATCTTTCTGAGCCCTGAGGCCATTGCTTGGCAGATTAAAGGTCAAGGGTAAAAAGAAAGTCTCTTGATTCACTGTGCGTGTGTGTGTGTGTGTGTGTGCGTGTGTGTGTGTGTGCATTCTCACCTCGCTCATCTCATCCCTCGCGGTACAGAACTCCAGGCTGCGGGTCAGGGCCCGCTCGTGGTCTTCAGCCTGGGCACGCCAGTTCAGACTGTCCCCCTCAAGGATGTCCAGCTGCTGCTGCAGGTGCTTTGCAGAAACATTAGAGCAGTTCTAAAAATGAAAGAGAAGGGGAAGTGATGAAGGGAACTGGCAAAACAGCAATGAGAACAACATGCTATTTACCTGCATTGTGAAACTCATAAATGACATCAAAAAATATGACATCCTGATTTACTTCACCTTAAGCGTCTTTGAATATAATGATTTCAGAAAGAAGCCAGACACCCAACACCCGATGTTGGGAAAGACAAACCCTTACATTTCCAGTCTTGAAACTTCAGTTTTGAAGATTTGCTCACCACACCCAACGCCTCAGAGACGCTATTCATTATAAGGTATAATTTTTACTTCAAAAGGCATAAAATATGCATTAGAAACATTTGGCTTCTGCACTATAATTTTCCTGTCAACTTGAGCGTAACCTCAGGTTTATTATGCAAGTGCTCCAACCTCTACTCAACGCAGAGGGCTGCCGAGGCCAAGGCCAGATGCGGACTGGAGAACAATTTACATTATTTGTGCAAAGTGAGACGTCTTACTTGTTTTTTTTCTTTTTAAAATAAATTTACTAATAAAACAAAACTCTTTAAAAAGAAAGGTCCTTCCTGGGAAAAACATTCTGTTACAACAGAGACAGATATTTTGTATTTGTGTCTTTCAGTTAAGAAAATACTTTAGATCCATTGAATTCCATATAGTTTAGTGGATATCTTAAATGAACTTTGAAATAAAATCAGCCGTTACGATTTTTATTAATGTTATACATACTGGATAGAATTAACATAATCTTTTCTTCCCTCAAATTAAGAATTTGGAGAAGGAGTTTTTTTTTTTTTTTTTTTTTTTTAAATTTGATGTTAGAGTTTTTTTTTTTTTTTAAAGGTCAAGTCTTTATTTATTTATTAATTTATTAATTAATTTATTTTTGGCTGCGTTGGGTCTTCGTTGCTGTGTGCGGGCCTTCTCTAGCTGCAGTGAGCAGAGGCTACTCTTCGTTGCGGTGCGCGGGCTTCTCATTGTGGTGGCTTCTCTTGTTGTGGAGCATGGGCTTAGTTGCTCCGCGGCATGTGGGATCTTCCTGGACCAGGGCTCGAACCCATGTCCCCTGTATGGGCAGGCAGATCCTTAGCCAATGCACCACTAGGGAAGTCCCTGGAGAAGGAGTTTTTTTAAAATCAGAGCCCAGTGTGTTATTTAGGAGAATTTAATCTGGAATTATTTCCATCTCTTTTAGGCTCCTTTGGTAAGGTCAGTCCAGTGGAATAAAGCAGATCCAGTGATGAGTGCCCAGATCCCTGGGTGGAGCCAGGGTTCTCGAGCTTTTCTACCCTGGGGTTTTATGGATAAAGCAGCTTCTCTGGGATAAGACTCTTCACCTATAAAATGAGGGCCCTGGGCCTAACGGTCTCTCGGCTACCTTTTGGATCTGACGTGCTAAAGCAGCATCGTCCAACAGAAATACAACTGAGCCACGTAAATAATTTTAAATTTCTTCGTAGCCATATTAAAAAGTAAAAAAGAAACAGTTGAAATTAATTTTCATAATATAGTTTGTTTAACCAAACACATACCCAACATGTAACCAAATATTAAAAAATATTAATAAGGTTTTTTTCATATTAAGTCTTTGAAATCAAGTCTGTATCTCACACTTAGAGCATATCTCAATTGTTGCTAAATTTCTATCAGAAATACTTGATCGGCACTTAAATCTCATAGAGTTTAGTAGACTCACATACCCAAATTGTTCCCAATATACTTAAAAGTTTTACAATTTGGGGTATCAGTTTTAAATGTAAATTAATTAAAGTTAAATAAAATTAAAAGTTGAGTCCCTTAATTGCATTAGGCATATTTCAAATGTGAAAAACTAACTGCCATTATACATAGCACACCTCTATGATTTTTAAAAAATTAGCATGAGAATAGATGTATCAAACAAGGCTTTTAAAATCAGATTTTTCTCCTTAAAATGTTTTTCTCTGGATGTGGTAGAAACTTACCACAAATAAGTAGCCCAATGGTTTAATGTATTTTTTAATTTAACGTATACCAGGCAATGTGCCTGGTTTCTTTCATATTACAGGCCAACTGAGAGCTATATTAGGTATAAATGGTGGTGTTCTAAGTTGCTTACAGGCCGCTGAACTGACGAGATGATGTCCACCCCCAAGGAAAGAGCCAGTTTATGGAGATGGTCTATGTGTGCCTGCTTTTCCCGAGAGCGACTGAGGAGAACCTGGGCATCGTAAGCATCAACCATTTCCTTTGGCTGTTGTAGCAACTCCAGTTCTCTTGATCTGAAGAGTCGTCCCAGCTGGAATTTAGGCCATTAACAATTAACCTTCGTATTTTTATGAAGACAGATTTTTTTACATTGAGGTATAGTTGATGTACAATATTATATAACTGGCAGGTGTACAATATAGTGATTCACAACTTTTAAAGGTTATACTCCATTTATAGTTACTATAAAATATTGGCTATATTCCCTAAATCGTACAATATAACCTTGTAGCTTATTTTATACCTAATAGTTTGTACCTCTTAATCCCCTACCTCCGTACTGCCCCTCCCCCCTTCCCTCTCCCCACTGGTCACCACTAGTTCTCTATATTTGTGAGTCTGCTTCTTTTTTGTTATATTCACTACATTGTTGTATTTTTCAGATTCCACATATAAGTGACATCATACAGTATTTGTCTTTCTCAAAGATAGCTTTTTTTTTAAAAAAAAAAACTTCTTTCCTATAACATATTTAACTAGCAGGTCAACACTGACAAGCCCATCTAAAATTATTAGTATTATAGACAAATAAGTGTTACAATGCTGCAAGTCAATAGGGTAAAATTGAGGGACTAACTCTGTCAGTTCTATTAAAGAAGAAAACACTGTTTACTCACAGCCTAAAACTTTAGCAAGGTGAGGCCTGTGATCTCAGTAAATTCAGAGGCTATTTTCAAGGGATTTCAGTAAGTCTCCATTTTCTGTTAATAGAGGCTAAGGACTATGAAGTTCTACTGAGCACTCTACTGATATTTGAGATATAAAAGAAATTGTTTTCTTCCCTCAAAGAGCTTACACTTGAGTTAGGGGAACAAAAGTAATTAAGAATCAAGATGTTAAAAATGACAGATGTGTGGAATAAACAATAAGAGTTCGAGGAATTTTGAAGAGAGAAAAATCACTCCAAGGGAGGTGGATTTTTGGATGGAGGGACACAGGGCCTGGATGGTAGAGAGGAGACAGAAGGACCTGTCAGATAATGGCAGCCCAAGAGTCAAGGCTTGGAATTAGGGATGTGGACGCCATCTTTGAGGGACCCAAGGAGAGCTCACTTTGGCTGGAACATCGGGCAGAATGGGGCCCAGTGAGAGAAAAGTCAGGGGCCAGACTGAGGAAAGCTTCTAATATCAGAATAAGCAATCTGGCCTTTATTTATTACACAATCGTTTATTTTTAATTTCATAGTTTAAAACTGAGAGTCTTCCAAACATCCATGATAAGTCTTACCTCTTCTCTGACTTGGTGGAACTGGACAATCTTATACAGGATCTCCTCGTAATCTTGGATTCTCTCTTTCTGGTTTTGATGGAGGTGAATTAGGCCCTTCAGCTGTTGAGACTTCTCTTTCACAGGGGCTCCTTTGCCACTTAACTCTTCTGACTCTTTTATAATGTATTGAGCCTCATCATTCAGTTGCTAAAAAGTTGTAAGCAATAAAAGAAATACAGCTTTTAGAGAGCTTTTTACTTTACAACTGACTATATGAAGATCTCAATAACAAATCACTCTCTTATTTGTTAACAAATACTATTGTGAGCTTCACCCCCATCCCTGCAAATCCAGGCATTGTGCATGATGCTAGGGATATATTATTCCATCCTCATCTTCTCAGAACTTTTTTTAAAAATTAATTTAAATTAATTAAAATTTAAAAACACAAAAAAGTGTTTCAAAGTTAGGTGGTGAAATGGAAAGTCATATATTTCTATGACATACCAAATATTCTGGTCATCTGTTAAGTAAACATATTCTAGATACTCTATGAGGCTGTGACCATCTGTGATATTTAATACAACCAGAATCAGGTGGTATGATAAGAACACCAAAAGAAGACAAGCATAAAAATATATTGGGGGAATTATTTGTCCTCTGTGATAAAAGAATGATCAAAATGAACCACCAGCTGAGCAACAGAGTAGCTATGCTGCATTAAAAGCAGTCATCCCAGAATCCACAAATAGCCACCACTTGTAGGGAGGGATAAGGCACCTTCTTTTTACCCAGAACTGCTCAGATAGCCCTTATAGGAATCTAGATCCTGGTGCACAGCTTAAAGAGGAAGCTGCTATAATTTCAGAGCTGGATTTTACGTCAAGGATAACAGTAATGGAAATGATTTAGGCTAAGGAGATAATTTGCAGAAGAGTGACCTAGTAAGGGTCTTCATGTTGAAATCAAGTACGTGGGTGTCAAATATACGCACATCACAGTGACAGAGCTAAAGAAACTTGACAACAGTTCCTGATTTAGAGGAATTTACACACATACACTTACTCATGTGCAGGGACATGTGCACACACGAAATGCAGATACATATGATACAGAGTATAGCAAAGAAACCAACAGATAGGCTAGGAGAATTTTCTAAGAGTTTGGAGGAAAGAGTTCACTGTGGGCCACAGTGGTGTGTGTGCTTTTTGTGAGTGGGGGGTGGTTATGTATTACATTAGTTTTGTCTTAAAGGAACATAAATTAGATATTCCCTAAAGGAATCTTCAAACTTCTGTTTCAGGGTTTCTTTAAAGCCAATACTTGCAAAGTAGTGACAAACAGAAACACAGGTATCTTAACTCTGCAGCAAAGAACACGAATCCAGATAGGAGGATAACATGACTGGCAAACTTTTTCAGCAGCTGTGTCAAGCTCAGGAATGGCAAGAGGTGTGTGTGTGGGGTATGGAATGCACTAGCAATCAGGGCCTGGGAACATGACTCATGGTTTTTTCTCTCACATTCTGAGGGCTCTCTGAGAGGGAGAAAGGGAGAGCACAGCAAGATTCTTGGAATTGTGGTAGGAGCCTGGGGTGCCAGTGGGTGATGACATCACAGTGATAATTTCAGGGACAGAGGACAGCAGAACCTCTGTGTCAGAGATTGCCCATCCTTGTTTTGAGATGTCTGAATCGAAAACATGTCTATACCCCTTAGGAAAAGAATTAGAGTAAATATATATGATAAATACATTAATAAGGAACTAATTTAAATTAAAATAATCTAAGATAAGAATATATTAAGGACCTTTTGTAGCCCAAATGTTTGTGTATCATCAAATATAGCACACTGCAGTTAAACAGGAAGAAAAATGTGTTTTTAAAGTGGATTTTTAGACAAGCAATGCTGTTGTTTTTTAAAAATTGTAATTCATCAGACTGTAAAAATTAATTAGGTGAGCATTGACTGAACAGTTTTTAATACTTTTTCATTCACCCAAGGCCATCAGTTTGTTTCTTCACCTGGAACTGAGGTTTCATTTCGTTCCATTTTTTCTGTAGACCTAAAATGCTCTGGAGACTCCCTCCAAGGTCAAGTGCAGACACAGGCATAAGTGCTTCCTGAAGAAGTTTTAAGTTGTGAGTAGTCTGAAATAGATATTAGATAGTTATGCATATGTTTTCTTTGATACCACCAGCAAATACGTCATAATCATTCCAGTGATGACATGGTATGTCATCAAACTTTTCAATTACCATGAAAGCACTCACTACCTAGAGTGAGCCTGTGGTTCTAAACCACCAATGAACAAAAGCACAGGCCCTCTTTTTATTGTGGTAAGATATACATAACAAAATTTACCATTTGAACCATTTTTAAGTGTGCAACTTAGTGGCATTAGTACATTCATACTGGTGTGCCGCCATTACCACTATCCATCGCCAGAACTTTCTCATCTTCCCAAACAGAAACTCTGTATTGGTTAAACTCTAACTCCCATTTCACCCTCCCCTCAGCCCCTGGTATCCTCTATTCTGCTTTCTGTCTCTGTGAATTTGACTACTCGAGGTTCCTCACATAAGTGGAATCACAATATTTATGCTTTTGTGTTCGTCTGATTTCACTTATGTTTCCAAGGTCCCTCCATGTTGCAGCATGTGTCAGAATTTCCTTCCCTTTTAAGGCGAATACTACCCATTTGCCTGTTCCCTCACCTTTCTAAGTTGCTCTTTGAACGCTCCCCACTGCTGTTTCACGGGCTTGCTTGCAGCGGCTTTAAGTTGCCAGGCGATCCGAAGGCGGCTGAGTTCTTCCCTTTCTGCTTTCTGGCTTTCCATAGTGTTCTCCATAATGTGTACTTCATTTTTCACATTTAATATTTCATTTGCTTTTGCCTGTGAAATTAATAATTATATAATGGCTTTTCTTTCCCAAGAAATAGAACATTTTGCATACAACTATTTGAGGAGGCAAATGCTTCATCATAGCCAAAGCAGAACACAGTTCTGATATCAAGACAAGGCTGAAAAGTCTGTGCACAGGCACAGCTGGGCTCTCAGAACCCATAATCTATGCTTGGACGTCAGCTCCCGAGCTCTTCATGACCCCACTGGTGTTTGAGTCCTCTCTTTTAGGATCTGTTCATTTCCTCGGGCTTAAAGGGTGACTGAATGAGCATAGGGATCCAGAAATTTTGAAGTTAAGATTATTTTAATGCATAAGTTTTGAAGTGGATTCCACCTTTTATTTTAACACACATTAGAATATGTCAATATCTGAGTATCAGGGACCATGAGGGGGCAGATTGTTGTGGGTCTGTGTTTCTTTCTAAACTATCCCATTGTATATATTGGGTGGGCCAAAAAGTCCCTTTGGTTTTTAAATAAAACTAAAAGACACATTTTTCATTTTCACCAAGAACGTTATTGAACAACGTATTCACCCTTTTGGTCCACTACCTTCTGCCATTTTTCAGGCAGCTTCATAATTCCGTCTTCCCAAAATTTTTTATCTTTTTGAGCAAAGAACTGTTCCAGGTGCCTTTTCCAGTCTTCAAGGGAACTGAAATTTTTTCCATTAAGAGAATTTTGTAAAGACCAAAATAAACAGAAATCCGAAGGTGCAATTTCTGGTGAATATGGCGGATGAATCAGAACTTCCCAGCCAAGCTGTAACAGTTTTTGCCTGGTCATCAAAGAGGCATGTGGTCTTGTGTTATCCTGGTGGAAGATTATGTGTTTTCTGTTGACTAATTCTGGATGTTTTTCGTCAAGTGCTGCTTTCAGTTGGTCTAATTGGGAGCAGTACTTGTTGGAATTAATCATTTGGTTTTCCAGAAGGAGCTCATAATAGAGGACTCCCTTCCAATCCCACCATAGACACAACATCACCTTTTCTGGATGAAGACTAGCCTTTGGTGTGGTTCATCTCACTTGCCCCATGATCTCTTCTGTTCCACATTATGGTACAGTATCCACTTTTCATCACCCGTAAAAATTTGTTTTAAAAATGGAACGTTTTTGTTATGTTTAAGTAGAGAATCACATGAGGAAATACAGTCAAGAAGGTTTTTTTCACTTAACTTATGTGGAACCCAAACATCAAAACGATTAACATAACCAAGTTGGTGCAAATGATTTTCAACCCTTGATTTGGATATTTTGAGTATGTCGGCTATCTCACATGTGGTATAATGTTGATTGTTCTCAACTAATGTCTAGATTTGATCGCTATCAACTTCAACTGGTCTACCCGACCATGGTGTAGCGTCCAGCGAGAAATCTCCAGCACAAAACTTAGCAGAACACTTTTGCCATGTTCCATCGGTCACAGCACCTTCTCCATATACTGCACAAATCTTTTTTTGCGTTTCAGTTGCGTTTTTACCTTTCTTGAAATAATAAAGCAAAATATGCCAAAAATGTTGCTTTTTTTCCATCTTCAGTATTAAAATGGCTACACAAAAATTCACCAATTTTGATAAGTAGTTTTTTAAATGACGCTCATATGACAGCTGTCATATACAATCTAACAAAATTGTTTCAAATGAAGTTAAAGACAACTAAGTGCTACTAGAGCCATCTTACAGAAAAAACCGAACAAACCTTTTGGCCAACTCAATACAATTATTTAAAATTTTCCTTGTGAGCAGTTCCTCAAGTTACTCTGTTTTGTGAGAACTGAAATGTACCTCTATATACAGTTGTCCCTCGGTATTCACGGCAGCAGGGTGGGAGGCAGGGACTGGTTCCAGGACTCACCACGGATACCAAAACCAGTGGATGCTCAAGTCCCATGGTTGGCCCTCCATATCCGCAGGTTTCAACCAGCTGTGGATGGTGTACTATGTTTAGCTCTGAGGTTGGCTGAATCCAGGGATTTGGAAGCAGTGGATATGGAGGGCCAACTGTATCTCTATATTTGTATCTCTATTGTGCACCAGAAGAACAATATCTAAATTCCAAGACTTCTCTTGTCAACTTTCATATGTTCTAGATCTCTGATTTGAAATCCTTTAAACAATGATTTTAAACTACTGGAAATTCAATCAGAGGCAGAAGGAAAGAGAGGTAGAGAGTAAGACAACAGGCTTTTTTTATGTCAAACATCAAAAAAATGCAGAAGAATATTTGTTTGGCAAAACAGCAATTTTTACTTTGATGGCCAGCTTTTCTCAGTAAATCCTTGAATTTCTAAGGAGCAATTGAACATGGATTTCTACAATGGCAATGACAGCTGGGTATCTAAAAGTCACGGGACCTTTTAGATTATAGTCAGAAGATAGTGCCATGAATATGTAACAGGATATTTTAAATCACAGGCCATTTTATTTTAAAATTATTTTAAATGACATTAATATTGCACATTTATATTTTTATATTAATGTAGACATTATAAAGTGTCATTTAATTGAAAAAATACCTGCAGGTGCTAAATGTGACTTCTCCTATGAATTTGGGGATCTAGTAGTAAAATGATGTATTCTGTAATTATGATGAACAAGACACACATATTAGGAAAGGCATTAGACAGCCACAGCAGGCCCTAAAGCAAATCATATTTTTATCTATGCTATAAATAAAGATAGGGTATCTTTCACATATTATTAAGAAAATATTAATCAAAATGTTATATAATACACAATTTAATGTAAACTTGGAATTTGCAGCATGTCAATGTCAACTACAATTGGAAGAGTATATGCTCTGAATGAAGCCTAGAAAAGAGAGCTATGGTAGGATCTGTTGATGCCTAGCTAGCAGGATTCAAGAAGAGTGATTATGCATTTGGCAAACAAATATTTTGGCCACTCAGAAAGATTAAATAATTTGCCTGAGGTCTAGTTAGTAAACACACTACTCATTCTACTTCTGTATAAGGTCATTGGAAAATTTGCCATAATCTAAACAGGGCACTAAATTATCCATTTTCCATGTAGATTCACACACAATGAGTGGTCTTCTGACATCTTGCTTTTCAGATATCTTGATAACTGGAAGGCAGTATTCCATGTAGCATTCTTGGTATTTGCCACTATAAATTAGTAAACTGGCGCTTTCATCAAGATGTCTGCCAGATTTCTGCCCTAAATCAGTTTTTCTGATTGTGATGATTTTTAGATGCCCTGAAACATTTTTTTTAATTTCAAGCTTGAAAATCTGAGCCTCGGCAACCCAGTCAAGAGCAGAACACTCAGTGGGAGATGCCAGCGGGACTTCTTCCTTCTTAGTAACCAAACTGGTTACCACACTTCAGCAATAATGCTTGTTTAAAAGCCTAATGGTCCCAAAGATATGAAGAGAATAAAAATTGTGTTATACTGGCTTTACCAAATGGCTTTACCATTCATATCGCAGAATGTCACTGAACCAATAAAGTTAAGCCTTATGTGGACCTTAATTCTCATCAATGAGGAGGAATTTATTTATCATATGACAGTGGTAAGGACCTTGGGGTAAAGTAGCCATGTTTATAATGTCAAGATACAAGACCACCAAGGTATGTAGTAAAATACACACTGTTGCTGAAAACTCTAAATGGACATTTGAATATCATGAAACCTAAGTTTATTTAGACAAAGATACAAAATATAATTTTGAATGGATTCCTGCTACAGATCTTAAATGAAAATCTGACTGTACAATCTTAAACATTCTAAATAAGTAATAAAGGACTTCTGTTTCTGGGTAGGATGGAGTAGCTAGTGGCAGAGCAGTGCTTCTGCCTAGAACAACTAGAAAAGCTGGAATAAATGCAGAAAGCATCTATTTGAAGGCAAAAAGAACTAAAGAGGCCAAGACTCCAGAGAAGGACGAACCTGAGAGCGGTAAGCTCACCTGTCACCTCTCCTACCCCAGTCAGGGGCATTTCCCAATTCTGTATGCCGACAGGAGGCTGATCATGAGGCTTTACTGGGGAACAGAGAAAACAATAGAACTTTTGACAGACACTAGTGGGGATGGGGGTTCAAGCACACAGCTCATCTTCATCTCAGAACATTGACAAAATACTGGGGCTGAACAGGGCAGTGGATTAAAAAACCCAAGCAAAAGCCTCTGAAAAGCAGAGTGGAAGTTTTTCAGCTGTCTCCCAAGACTCCCCAAATTGGAGACCTGCCAGGGGGAGAGACCTCAGAGAAGGCCCCAAGCTCTAACTTGAAAACGCTGAGAGCCCAAGGTCAACAGAATAGATGGAGCATTGACAGGACTGTACTCCGGACTCAACTCCACCAGCTCCTGATTGGCTTAAGTGATCTTCAACCAACACCCACCTAAGGAAAGAAGATAACACCATCTGGAACTCCTACAATTTTTTTATATATAATGCTTGGCATGTGATAGATATTCTCTCATCATCCCAAGCTAGGACGACAGAGCTGGAAACCGAGAGAAAAAGTAGACAATAGAAACAATTCCAGATCCAGATGTTGGACTTAGCTGACAAACACTTTAAAATACCCATGATTAATACGGTCACGAAAGTATAGGAAAGATGGAGAAAGAGAAGATAAAAAAGGAGAATTTCACTGGCAATATAAATCTAATAAAAAAGAACCAACTGGAAATTCCAAAACTGAAAAATATAATTTCTCAAAAGTTAGTAAGAAAAAGGATAGACAAAAAAAGTGCAGTTTGCAAATATGTAAACTCCCTTATGAGTGCAAATTGGAGAAATACACAATGAAGAGATGGATATAAAGATATACTTAAAAAGAGTAAAAATATTAAAGATAGATAGATATGTTCTAAATGTTCCAAGTAAAAAATAACAATTTTTTTTTAACAGTAAAGCACCAATATAACATAAGAATATAGGTAAAATACTCAGCAAATTTTCTCTGATGCATACGGATAGTATTAGATAAATTAGAATTATTTAATGCATATTTTGTTTCCATATAGATTTAAGAAGACCGGTCTTTAAACAACAAAGTTTGAAACAATGAAGATAAAGAGGAAATTGTAGCTCAAAGTAGATGAGGGTAGTTAGAGCCCAACTCTTCCAAATGAATTCAGGCTCCAGACTGAGATTCATCACATGTCAGAGTACTGAGAAAATTGCAGATGTCAGTCATCTTTGCAAATCTACAGAAAATAGGAGAAGGGCCAGAAAATTAGAGAAAGGAAAATGCCCTGATTTTCAAATGGGGGAAAAGATGGCCTATGTGATTTACCTGTCAGTAAGCTTGACATTGAAAACCAGGGCAATAAAGTCATCATTGATCAAGCAGATTGTGAGCACTTTGGAAAGAACCCTATGATCACTAGGAGTCAAACTAATTTTTGCCAAATTATATTATACAATTGATAGGATACTAGGTAGATAGACCTTCCTTTGAGCAGTGTCTTCCATTATAGACTTAAGAAAAAGTGGTTAAAATAAAGTACTATTGGGAATGTCCACAATTGTTTAAAAGACTGCTTAATCAATTGATTGCTTAATGGATTGGGGTAGAAATCTGCCCCTCAGACACTTTTATTAAAGATCTAATTGCAGCCACAAGAGGCTTACTTATTAATATACAGAATTAAACCCAGGAGAGATGGCTAATGCAATAGATAGCAGGCTCAAAATTAGTTTAACAAGATGCAATCATGAGTCAAAACTAACAAAGTGATATAAAATAGGAATAAATATAAAGGTTCACATTTGTATGTAAAAGATAAATAGGCGACACGGATATAAAATGGGAGAGACCTAGCCTGGCAGGAACTGCAATAAAAATGTAATGCAATTGCAGTTTTTCCATCACAGGCTTAATATGAACCAACAAAGTGAAATTATTGCTACAAGTGCTAGTACAACCTTAGGTCTCATTAGTAAAGAATGATGTACACTTTGTACTCTGTGTTGAAGTTGTACTTTACTTCTTGTTTACATGTTATGAATGATATTGACAAATCATGGAAAATTCTGGGAGGAAGGATTAGGATGAAGAAAGAGAGAAAGCTACCTCCTAAATGATAGAAAGGATTTATATCTAGTTCACTGCAGAAAAGACTCAAATTAGATTTTGCAACTGTTTTCAAGGTTTGAAAAACTTTCGTGTGTAAGAGAAATGAAATATGCATACATTTTTCCCCCTGTGGAGCTACAGAGGGTTAGAATCAGATATGAAGACAGCTTCGACTTAACATTAAAAAATAAAAAACTTTCCTAGCAGCTGGCATTTTCTAACAATAAAATGAACAGTTTCGTAAGGAAGATACTTGAAATATTGAAGGAGAGGTGGATTAACGATCTTTCAAGAATTCTGTGGAGAACTTTATATGGGCCTGAGGTCGATTCTAGGATACTTTACAGATATAACTTAACAACTAAAGTTTAGGGTACATTTCTAAATATAATGGAGCTTTGCTGTGAAAAGATCTGGTATTGTAAGAAATTCTTTGAAATGAAGATTCATCCTAGATGTTATCTTTCGCCTCTGGAAATCTTGTAAGGATCTTGTTGCATGCTTTCAACATAACTCAGAACTTCTGGGTGATCTTCTGAGGACTCTATGTAATAATAATAATGTTACATTTGGATTACAGTCACTCTTTCTTGTTAATAGATAAACTAGCCTTCATGTGATAAACTCACAAGAGGTCTAGGAGCAAAGAAGCACATAAATGCTGGGCTTCAGGACTATTCTAGGTTGAATGGAGCTAAAAAGAACTTCCTAAACCAGCACAGCTGAATAACAGACAACTGAACTTTTAAATTTATGATTCTGACTTTGAAAAGTGATCCTTGAAGAAGGTATGACTCATTTAATGTTATTCTCACCATACTTATTAAATTAAGGAACTTGAGCCCGAGGTCTTGAGTTAAAAAGCTCCTCTTTAAAAACAGCTGCCACTGCTTCTCCACTGAGTCTGAGAGACGCTCAGCTTCAGCAACACCCTCTTCCTTTCGCAGGATATCAGTTTGGTAAAACTCCCTTAGGCCCTGACATTGCTCCTCTACCTTAAAAAAAAAAAAGAATATAAATGAAAGTTAAGAACACTTAAAAACATTTTTAAAGAGAAAAATACTAGATTCCAATAAAAGCCTATATAAAACTTAATTGGAACCTACATTTCAGAATTCTTTAAATAATTATTAAATATTGTCAACTTACTGAAAAGACATGAAAATCTATTCAGGTTGTTGACAGATCAGACTGACTGCTACTGGGTAGTAACTTGACCTGACAAGTTTATTATCCAGAAGCCCTATTTACTGTAGCCAAAATCATATTTATGTATTATATATGTGTATGTTTTGCAATTGGAGACAGCTTATGTCAAAGACCAATGTGGTTCCATTTAAAGCTGAGTTTTATAATTCAGGAGAAAGATAAACATATACAATCAAGGAATACAAATCAGAAAGAAATGTAAGTCAGTGGAAAGTTATTCATAATTAGCAAATCACAATTTGCTTCTCATCAGTGATAAACCAGAACAAAAGAGTACAAATAATTATGAATTTTCTGTACGTGTATTAATATTAAACTGTCTCCATCAGCAAATCTTACTGAGGTTCATTACTTCACCTCCCTAGAATTATATTTTCTCATTGGCTAACCAAGGTAAGCAATACTAGATTATTTTAAATCACTCTCTTTGGACAGAGCTTATATAAAATCAGATATGCCTGCAGAACCAGATCATTTGACTGGGTATTGTAGAAACGGTAGAAAATTTTTGACACAAGTTTTTATGCATTTTGAATAATACTTAATGGCCAATAGGATAAGACTCAAAGAGCTCATAACTACTGAAAGCAATATAAATGGGATAAGAAATTTCAGGCAGTGGTTAGTCACTATATTTTCAAGATTTCAATATCATTCTTAATTTAATGAGCGCTGCAAAGGGCACTTAGAAACAGAAGTTGTCTCCTCTTTTTCCATAGTCCATTTATTCATGACTGTTTTCCTGATACTTGTTTCCTCAGCCCTGGATAATCTTTCCTCAGTTTTCTGCTCCTACATAATCCATCATGAGACAGTTAAAATACTACCTCCTCCACGGAGTCTCCTAAGATTCCGTAGTAAGAATTTAGCAGTTATTTCATTGGGTTCCCAAAGATAATTCTGGGAGAAAGAGAACCATAAACAGATTATTACAACACAAAGGCAAGTATGCCCACAGTGTTCTGGGCACACTGAGGAGGGACCACCAGCTCTACATAAAGTAAACAGGCAAGAATTTCCCAAAGGAAGCGACATTTGATCTGTGTCTTTCAGAATTGTCCAGGGTGAGAGGGAACAGGAGAAGGGGGCCCCAGATGGAAGGAATAACACGTGTGAAGGCACAAGTGTGAAACACTGGCTGGTTCAGAGCACGATAAATGATCTTGGTGTGGGTGACATCCAGATAGCACAACCTGAGTGGTAAGAAAGAAGTGAGAGTGATCATTGTGTTGGCATAAAGCTGTCAGTAGGTTTCAACTCGTTTGCTACTATACTCAACAAACTGTGACACACTCTCGTTAGTTTGAAACAACTGACAGCTATCACAATGACTCGGAATCGGCATGACAGCCATCAGTACTTCAATGGGATAGTATGCTACAGGCGGGGGTGTCAATATCATGGGCTGCCGGTTAAGTGAAATTCTTAAAACATAAACTTTAATTCATCCTCCTTTTCCAACTGCTCAAAAAAGCCTCCTTGAATGTAAGTGAGCATGATGTCATTATAGGGATTTCCTTGAATCTGGACTAGTTTCTTTTTTTAAGTGAATTAATGATCAACTTTAATACATTACCCATTTTGGGGTAAAAGTTATAACTTGCTTCATAAATTACATTTGTCATATAACCTGAATTTCAGGAAGTGACATGATCAGATTTGTTTTAGAATGACCATTTTCTGAAAGGCATAAAGGGGAGAATTATAGGAGGCAGAGAGAACAGGCAGATACAATTTCTTTAAGCTGGGCAAAGGATGATGAGGACCTAAACTGAGAAGGTGATGGTACAAATGAAGAAGGGGAATTCAGAAATCTCTTAGGTTGTCTCTAAAGACAGACATGGGATAGCATGGCGTGTTTTTTTTTTAGATGTTGGGGGTAGGAGTTTATTAATTAATTTATTTATTTTTGTTGTGTTGGGTCTTCGTTTCTGTGCGAGGGCTTTCTCTAGTTGTGGCAAGCGGGGGCCACTCTTCATCACGGTGCGCGGGCCTCTCACAGTCGCGGCCTCTCTTTTTGCGGAGCACAGACTCCAGACGTGCAGGCTCAGTAGTTGTGTCTCACGGGCCCAGTTGCTCCACAGCATGTGGGATCCTCCCAGACCAGGGCTCGAACCCGTGTCCCCTGCATTAGCAGGCAGATTCTCAAACACTGCGCCACCAGGGAAGCCCCTAGCATGGCCTTTGATGTTTGAAAAAATAGGGAGGAGATTGGGAATTAAACTTCAGCTCTGATGTTTACTACCTGTTTGGTCTTACATACCTAACTTCTCAGAGCCTCAGTTTCCCTCATTTGCAAAGTAGGGATAATAGTAAATAAACATAGGGATATTATAAGGATGAAATGAGATCAAGAATGAAAAGTTCAGGGCCTAGTACAAAAACAACTGCTCATTAAGAAAGGGATCGGAACAGACTTTGAGCTTCTACATAGGACTTCTGAAAGACAGTGGGGTCATTAATCCAATGCCAAAATACAGAAGGAAACACGTTTGAGGAAAAGATAACCAGTTGTGTTTTGTTGAGCTTCAGGAAGCTACAGAATACATAGGTAATTAGTATGATTGGAAGTTAAAAGCATTGGCCTGGAGCTCAGAAGAGCTGGGGTTGAGGAACCAGTTTTGAGTTACTGGGAAATTGAAACTATAGGTGTGTTTGTGGGAGGGTGGGTGATTTTTGTAGGGAACATGTATAGAATGTACAAAAGAGGGAGCACAGGCAAGAACTCTGTAACCCACCACACTTTAGGAACAGAGAACTGAATCAGGAAAAAGAACAGATAAAGAAGTAGACAGGCTAATTTCACTTATGTGAAATATCCAAATAAGGCAAATCTATAGGGACAGAAAGCAGAGTAGTGCTTGCCTGAGGCTGGGGGCAGGGGGGAGGGGTGGTGGAAACCAGGATTGGTGAAAAGTATACCCCAGGCCTCTTTTTGGGGTGATGGAAATATACCAAAACTGGAGTGCAGTGATGGTTACCCAACTCTATAAATATGCCAAAAATCATTACATCCTAAAATAGGCGAATTTTATGCTATGTAAATTATACCTCAATAAATCTGTTTAAAGTCAAAGGAGGTGAATGTGAGTAACTGGGTTAAATAAATACAGCAGAGGGATTAAGTGGGATAAAGATTGACCATTTCACCTGTCAACTGGTAAGTGGTAAGTATGAGCTCATAAGAATGGAGGTGCAAACGGCAGGATGGAAAAGAGGTGCAAACGGCAGGATGGAAAAGGGGATAAACCAAATGGCAGTGGGATGAGGATTAGGGAGGATCAGGAAGAAGAGGAAAGAAATGTCATCTTCCCATCCCAAGAGTCCAGTTGTGAATGGAAGGAAAATTACAGAGTGGTAGCCTCGGTGAGGGCAAGGCTATTTGGGCAGAACTGTAGACCAAAGAGAAGGAAGCAACAGAAAAAGCAAACTTTTAAAATTAGAGGATGGATGCTGAAGCCAGATTCTGAAGGATGTAGGAGCAGACAGGGAGGGACTGATGGCTGATTAGTGCAGCACACATGCAGAAGCTCCACTTTATTGGTGACAGTGGAGGAAGGGTGAATATGTCAGTGGGTTTGGAAGCTGAAGGAAGTCAAGGCAGTTAAGCTCAATGGACTCATGTTTTTCAGTCACATACAAGGTAAGGGCATAAGCCGACATTTAGGAATGGAAACTGCAGTAAGAAGTTTGCGACTCACTACTGAATGGGCACCAACTAGAGAGCATATGGGGGGCTCAGCTGAGCCAAAGACCCATAAATTTGTAAGAGCACCAATAAGCACAATTGTATGATTTTCCACAGGAGCGTCTGGAAGCTTGGAAAGAGAAGCTGAGTAAACAGAGTGTTGGAGTGATCTAGTATTGGGAGTTGGCAAGTCAGGGTAGAAGGCAGGGAGTTGAGGACATGGGGAATGGAATGGAATGGAATTGAATAAGCACAAGCTGGTGAGAAAAGAGAGAAAGCCTGAAGGTGTAGGATATTGACAGACTGAGAGCACTGCCAAGGTGAGGACACAAGGCTCTGCCAGGTAAGAAAATAGATTAAGTGAAAGCTGGGAAGATGAAAGGACATGAGGTCCTTCTTGGGAAAGTTCTGTTTGCAAAGCTAAGGTTCCAGCCCTAGTCCCAAAACTCCTGGTCCCAGAGGCCAGAGGGGGCCATGGAAGTAGGCGCTGAGCTAGAAGCTAAGAAGGTACATTTTTGGCAATGAAGATGCAGAAAACCAAGCACTACTTTGTACCCTCTCCACCATTTCAAGTTGAGACCAAAATGTTCATCGAGGGACTTCCCTGGTGGCGCAGTGGTTAAGCAGCCACCTGCCAAGGCAGGGGACACGGGTTCGAGCCCTGGTCCAGGAAGATCCCACATGCCACAGAGCAACTAAGCCCGTGTGCCACAACTACTGAGCCTGCACTCTAGAGCCTGCGAGCCACAACTACTGAGCCTGCATGCCACAACTACTGAAGCCCGCGTACCTAGAGCCCGTGCTCTGCAACAAGAGAAGCCACCGCAATGAGAAGCCCGCACACCGCAATGAAGAGTAGCCCCCACTCACTGCAACTAGAGAAAGCCCATGTGCAGCAACGCAGACCCAACACAGCCACAAATAAATAAACCAGATTAAAAAAAAAAGATTCTTTCTTTTTTAAAAAAAGTGTTCATTGACAGAACAACCTGTCGGCTATAATACCTCTGCCTAACCCTGAGAGTTCCAGGATAAGAAAAAATTTTAAAAATCCAGAATAAAGAAAGATGTGGAAAAGGAGGCAGTGGTTCCCTGAGACTTCCAGGGCCTGTGCGTGGCCTTCCTCCAGAGTGGTGAGAACTCAAGACTCTTAGAGAACGAGAGCTGGCAGAGGAATGTGGGCAGGCAGGATGTGGTCGTGCGAGGTAAGGGTGAGAGTATTGGGAGGGTGGCGGGAGGATGCTACCTAACTTGGGTTGGCTTTACCCCTGAGTGAGCCTTGATGGCTCTACCTCCCACTCAACCAGCAGCCCCTCCCTGAAAGGAGAGTGAACCACGCGCGCCTGGGAGCATTGGGACCAGAGTTAAATGAGGTGGGACTCCAGTGCTTTGCTATGACTGATGTCACCTTCAAGAACCTGGGACCTTTGAGAGATGGAATTCTAGTCTACCAGAGGAAATTTTACAGATTATTTAGTACAAACCAGTCAAAACAATGCCTCAGAAAAAGCTCTCAGAGGAAAATTATTAAAAAGCATCAAACAAGACAGATCTGAGACGGGACCCAACAGCCTATAACTTCCAATTGTGTGGATTTTAAACAAATCACACAAATTGCTTAAGTATTCAAAGAGATTCATGACTTATTTTTAAATAGAAAATGACTTATTTTTAAATAATTTTGTTTTATGTTTAGGATATTGTAAATATTTGTAGGCCAGGGGCTTCCCTGGTAGCGCAGTGGTTGAGAGTCTGCCTGCTGATGCAGGGGACACGGGTTCGTGCCCTGGTCCAGGAAGGTCCCACATGCCGCGGAGCGGCTGGGCCCGTGAGCCATGGCCGCTGAGCCTGTGCCTCCGGAGCCTGTGCTCTGCAGTGGGAGAGGCCACAACAGTGAGAGGCCCGCATACCGCAAAAAAAAAAAAAAAAAAAAAAATATATATATATATATATATATATTTATTTATTTATTTGTAGGCCATAGTAAAAAGGGTTTCAACACAGCCACTTTGCTTATTTGTCTGTATCTACACATACATACTTGTATTACGTTTTTAGTAAAATAACTTACTCTTTGAGCCTGTGTATGGTGCCTTGGAGAATAAAGGAGCTCTAAGTGAGTATGTGCACTGGGGTGGAGGATCTGGAACGATCCACGAGGGTTCTATCCCCTTAGAAAGCAGGAAGATGGGCAGAGGCCATTCTGTCAAAGAGGTCAGCCCATAGGTACCGTACCTCCTCTGATGACTTTAGAAATGCCACATAAGTTTGCAGGACTTGTGACCTGGAGCTGAGGCTTTGGCCAAGTATGTTTAATTCTTCCTCTAGCCACTTAGCTTTAGAAGAAAGCGATGCCACTTCATCAGGTTCAAAATCATTTTTCTCTGTCAAGAGTTTTGCAGCTGCTTCTGATTCATGTGATGTCTCCTATAAAAACAAGGCACAGGAGGTCAGAAGCTGACAGGGGAATCAAGAACACTCACATTCCAATACCTTCTGTACAGCCATCTATTACAATTATTAATTGAACTTGTACCAAAACTCTCCTCAATGAAACAGGCACATATTTTAAAATTTGAAAAAAAAAAGGCACCTTAAAATGAAAACTACCTCAAATTATTCTTTCAGTCTATCACCTATACGTCTTATTTAGAACATTCTATTTTCTGTGTCACAAATAGAAGAAAGTTTGTTTAGTAAGAAAGGTTGTAAAACACATTGGCAGAAATGTTTAAAATAAGTTAAATAAAATAATTATACATGATGATTGCTTTATGAAATTTACCAGTAGCTCTAGAAAATTCTTAAACTAATTTTGTTATATAAGAGATGACAAGTTTATAGAAATTGTTCACTCATTTTTTAATTTACAAAAAAATGCCATATCAAGTATGCAGTCTTCTTAAAGTCTCCATCTACAACAGTTTTTAAATAAGTGTAGGGAAAATGGTACAGATGAGGTGTGAATAACCTAAAGAGTCAGTGAATTTGACTTGCTAGGGTTGCTCTCCTATGTCTTCTTTTGAGTGCAATTTTTGGCACGTGAAATCTAACCACTGACTCAATGGACGAGTAGGTATTGTAGGCACTATTTACACAACTGCCGCAGAGCTGTGTAAAATTTCACGTGAGACCAAGCTAGGATTCAAGCAAACATGAAAGACAGACGCTCCACTCTCATTTAGAGCAAGGAGGGATTGCTCTCCTACTTGTATTTAATATGCTTCCCAGGTACTCTACTGAATGGAGGTAATTTTAATTTACAGGAGCTGCTCCCAGAGAGCCCTCTGGAAGGAGGAAGTGGAGGAGTTTCTCCCCTTGAAATTTCCTCCTTCCCTCTAAAATGTTTTTTTGTTTGTTTGTTTTGTTTTGTTTTGTTTTGTTTTTTTTTGTTTTGCGGTACGTGGGCCTCTCACTGTTGTGGCCTCTCCCGCTGTGGAGCACAGGCTCCGGGCACGCAGGCTCAGCGGCCACGGCCCACGGGCCCAGCCGCTCCGCGGCATGTGGGATCCTCCCGGACCGGGGCACGAACCCGTGTCCCCTGCATTGGCAGGCGGACTCTCAACCACTGTGCCACCAGGGAAGTCCCTCTCTAAAATGTTTTAAATAAAAAAATGAAGGGACTTCCCTGGTGGCGCAGTGGTTAAGAATCTGCCTGCCAATGCAGGGGACACGGGTTTGATCCCTGGTCCGGGAAGATCCCACATGCCACAGAGCAACTAAGCCCATGCGCCACAACTACTGAGCCTGTGCTCTAGAGCCCTCGAGCCACAACTACTGAGTCTGCATGCCACAACTACTGAAGCCCTTGCTCCTAGAGCCCGTGCCCTGCAACAAAGAAGCCACCGCAATGAGAGGCCCGCGCACCGCAACGAAGAATAGCCTCCTCCCACTGCAACTAGAGAAAGCCCGTGCACAACAATGGAGACCCAATGCAGCCAAAAATAAATAAATAAATAAATTTATAATAAAAGAAAAAAGTACTTCTCTAAATAAAATATATGAGGCTTTCTTTTTTAAAAAAATGAACTTGAGTTCAGGCATGCATTTCATTTTAGACATTTTAAAAAATGAATTAAAAACAGCCCATTAATAATTGGTTCATCCGTGAGTTTCAGGTGGCAGTGCTGTCTGTGAAGGAGACTTTTGGATTAACATATATGCACTACTATATATAAAATAGATAATCAAGAAGGACCTACTGTAGAGCACAGGGAATTCTACTCAATATTCTGTAATACCTATATGGAAAAAGAATCTGAGAAAGAATGGATATATGTATATGTATAACTGAATCACTTTGCTGTATACCTGAAACTAACACAACACTGTAAATCAACTGTAGCCCAATATAAAATAAAAATTAAATTAAAAAAAAAGAAATGATTGAATAGCGAGGCTGTTTCCTAGAGACCTGGGCACTTGCCTCACCTTCCTAACCACCTGCTGGGGCAGGCAGGGACTTCATGAAGGTTTGGAGCTGCTAGCAGGAATGTCTGAACCTAAGTCCCACGTGAAAGGGGTGAGAGGGTGCTAGAGAAGGTGCCAGGCAGAGGAGGGGGCAGTTTCTGTCTCTAAACATTGGGTGTGCAAACAACATTGTGATTTTTTTGCCTCCTGGAATCTAGCACTGATGCATGTTGCTCTTGGTAATTTTCTCTTGCAACTTATTCTAGCAGAAAATCACAAATAGCCTTGAAGAGGCGCTCTCCTGGCCTCAAGGAGCTGCTAACATCTCCTAGGCTAGGAAAGAGGGCCAAATGAGTGTTTAGCACCAGGCTATAATGCTGAGCTTCCGTGAGCTCAAACGCCCTAATAAATGCACCTGTAAATATACTTTAGATACACATAATGGTAGCCGTTTTTAAGTCATTATCTGCCAGAAGACTAATTTAGAATTGCAGCCCTCAAGGGAGTTAGGATTAAGTTTTATAGCTACTGAAAATAAAGAAAGATCATATTTACAAAACCATAACCATAATAATAACTCATTTTATTTACCTTAGCTTGTTTATCTAGTTCCAGATATGTACTCAAAATCTTCTCTGATTCAGAAAGGCTGGAACCGACATCCATTGCATTAGAAACTACTGGGCTGATTTTCTGAATGGACATTTCCACCTTTAGGAATAAAGAATATATTGCACCCTTAGTAATATATATTGGCATATATGTATGCATATGTGTAGAGGAGATAAATATTACTCTCTACATTCCCATTATACTTTAAATGTATATCAATTTTAATCTGAAAATAGTTTAATATTTCAGTATTTCCTACTTAAATTCATAATGCTGCTCTTCATATGAGGTAATACTACTGACTCACCAATAGAGGATATATGTTTACAGATATTTCTTTTATTAACAGCGATGAGATGTAGGCAATAATCCACATTCTCTAAGAATTTATTATCTATATTACGTAGAAAGGATAATTCACTTGTCAACACATCAATAGAAATGAATTTTTCTGGTGCATTAAGTCATGATCATACACTGTACACTGAAAAGGGCCCAATTTACAGGTATATTTTGAAGCAGAGGTCCAGCATAGGTATTAGATCACTTTATGGATTACTATATTTAGGGCTGAGGGGCCCCGGGACAGCACCACATGCTGTACATATAATAACAAAACAGAAACATGCTTAGGCATTTAATTGATGAACGTGGGGGATTATGATTTGATCTTCAATACACATGAATTAGTGAATACAGTGAGGTTTAAGGGGTTCTATTCAATTCAAGTTACTGCCTTGCTCTGACTAGAGTTCATACTTCCCAAAGTCAAATTGGCTCTGACTTGGCAGTAGCCACACAAGCAACAGCAGCTGTTTGAGTTTCTACTGTGTTTTCCACCACCACCAAATTCGCTTGAATCTCAAGCTCCAGGGAATGCAGCACTACAGCTGCTGCCATGTTTGTAATCTCCCTGGACCCAGGCATCAGAACAAGGTTCAAATTCCCATCTCTGGATCAATAACAGGCAAGGAGGCAATTTAGATAGAGACTTGGTTATTTAATGACCTCTCCTGTGAAGTCTATTAATTCTACTTGTGTAAGTCAGGTATATAAGTCCATTGTAGCTAATGAAAAAACATCATTGAAAATTTGAGACCCAGACTTTACAACATGGTTCATTAGCATTAATGTAATTGAGATATTACTAGTTTTTGCTATAACCCCATCTACGGACAAGTAATTTTCTTTTAAATTTATTTATTTTATTTATTATTTATTTTTGGCTGCCTGGGGTCTTTGTTGCTGCACACGGGCTTTCTCTAGTTGCAGCGAGCGGGGGCTACTCTTCATTGCGGTGCCCAGGCTTCTCATTGTTGTGGCTTCTCTTGTGCAGGATAGGCTCTAGGCTCACGGGCTTCAGTAGTTGTGGCACGAGGGCTCAGTAGTTGTGGCTCACAGGCTTAGTTGCTCCGAGGCATGCGGGATCTTCCCAGACCAGGGCTTGAACCTGTGTCCTCTGCATTGGCATGTGGATTCTTAACCACTGCGCCACCAGGGAAGCCCCCAGACAAGTAATTTTTTATTTAGTCAAATAGTAGCTGCCTGGTTTTATTCCTCTTTGAAAATGGGAAATAAAATTCTTCAAACCACTATATTCACTTTGTAGAAAGGATTTTCACACATATGGTTTTATTCAGAGTGGCCATGTCCTTTGCACTGTCTTGGTTCAATAAATTATGATAATGGCAATTTATTCCTGGAACCCCTAAAACTCATCATTTTTGGTATCTACCTGCTGTTCTTGTGTTGTGTGGTGCCATGTTAACCAAAATGTGCATATTGGAGCCACGCACAGAACCACGTAAATCAAAGAGGACACAATCCCAATATACACATGGTTCAATTAACACAGTTCTGTGCAAAATGAGAACTGCCTTTGTGTAAACATGTTCTGGGCTGGGAGGCAGGGAGGATGACACTTCTAGTTTTGGCAACCTGGGGCAGGGATGGTTGATGAGCAGTAGTGAATTACAATTTCATTCTGTTTGAATATAAAGCCTAATGTAGGATGAAGGGAAACCTAAGGAGACACACCCCTATCCTCCCACCGTGCCCGCATGCTGCAGCTTCCATACCATCATCTATTATCACCAGGTAAGGAGCTGCATCTAAATAGTAGCTTATGCATAAAATAGATAACCAACAAGGATCTACTGTATAGCACAGGGAACTATACTCCACATTATGTAAAAACCTTTAATGGAAAAGAATCTGAAAAAGAGTATATATACATATATATATAACTGAGGGCTTCCCTGGTGGCGCAGTGGTTGAGAGTCCGCCTGCCGATGCAGGGGACACGGGTTCATGCCCCGGGCCGGGAAGATCCCACATGCCGCGGAGCGGCTGGGCCCGTGAGCCATGGCCACTGGGCCTGCGCGTCCGGAGCCTGTGCTCTGCAACGGGAGAGGCCACGGCAGTGAGAGGCCCGCGTACCACAAAAAAAAAAACTGAATCGCTGTGCTGTACACCTGAAATTTACATATCGTAAGTCAACTATACTTCGATGAAAAATTAAAAATAAAGAAACTTATGCAAACCAAGAAATAAATAGTAGCTTAAGGAGGACACATTTTATGAAATTACCTTTCTTAAATAGCCCTCCACTGAGGTTGTTAATTGCTGTCTATTAAGAGCAAATTCCCTGTGCGCTGAACACTGTTCAGTCAGATGATCAACTCGCCTCTTGATGCATTCCATCATCTCACGGACACCGGTCACCAGAGAGCTGAATGGAACAAGCCAGCTGTTAGTTCACTCCACCCTCATAGAGAGGCCCCAGGAACAGGGAACATTTGAAAATGAACCTTTCATGGTAAGTGTGACTTGATAAAAGTTACTGAGCTTCAGGCTTTAGGATAATAGAAGTTAAGAAGCTGTAGTCCTGGTACAGCAGAGACCAAAACCAAATTATGTTGTTTTGTTTAAGTCGGTCAGTCCCGAGGGAAAAGATGAGTTATGGGTTTTTGTAACCAGGTCTAATCTTCTCTTCTAAAGGTTCACTTTTTAATATTTCTTTAAGATATTTTGAGAAGCTTACGGCAAAAAACACAGTATGTTTGCCAAGAGTTTTCCTGGGGGTGTTATTTAAAAGCTTCATTTATCTAAAGATGCTCTTTGAATAGAAGTGTAGATCAGCCAATTAACAAAACACTGAATGATCCAATAGGGTAAAATATTTATGTAACACTAAGGTCCTTGTTCTGGATACTTACGAATGCTCAAGGCTGTAATCATTAGGTGAAAACCAAGGTATCACCAACAATGAGGAATCTGATGTACTTGTTCATAAAAAGAAACCAAGCCTCACACTGTCATTTTGTACCTGTGCTGGCCTCATGAGAAAATGCAAAGTGACATGACAGCTCATAAAATGAAAATGTCTTTAAAACAACAAATGAACTTTGAGTTGGACCCCATTTGCTGTGGTCTAAAGACACATTAGCAAGTTTCCTAACCATTTCCAACATAGGCTTACTAGCAATGCAAGACAATGAAAGGACATTGCTGATCCAGTGAGCACTTTAAAATTTTTCAACCTATCCCTGAGATAGAGCCTCTCCCTGCATATAAGAAGTTGAAGTCTTTAATTTCCTATCAGTCATTTCCTTCCAATACTCATAAAGATGAGCTGATAACTCTCACATTTAATTACCCAGAGCTTTAAAAGATCTTGGAACAAGATACAGATTTCAGTAGTTTTACCTCAAAAAATTAATTTATGACTCAGTAAAAATGAATTGAATTAGTAACGAAATGAGGGCAGGATCCCAACTGCCTGAGAGGGAACGGGACTTCACAGGAATGACAATGAGGCTGCCAAGAGTTTAGAGGTCATCAGGCGGCTTGAGAATCTTGTTGAATGCACATGGGATTCAAGTGTGTCCTGTGGGACCACCGGAGTCCCAGAGAAGTTTAACTGGAGGGGAAATCTTATTCCTGACGCCTAAGGTCCCACAGACATTACACCTGAAACAACTTGTTTCACATTTTAATAACTCAGAGACAGTGAAGAGTATAATCAAGAAATCAGGAGAGTTTAGCAAATAATCCTTGTACTTATATCCACAAATTCTGTAAAAATATTATATTGGTAACAGTAATCATATTTTAACTACATTTTAGACTTTGCATGCTAAAAAGGCACTTAAAAGCCCAGTTGTCCTACATGTTATGGTTTTTCTGTAGAACATGCAAATTTGGAATGAGAAAGATAAATAAAAAAGAAAAGGTGAATAAGCACTGTGGAAAATAGGTACAGAGAATAAAGCTTGTCATAGTAAATGGGTAAACATTTTCTAAAAATAATCCACTTACTGTGACAAGGAACCATTTTTAATGTTTTAAGTAATCTCTTCTAATTCTCATAACTACCCGATGATCTGGCTATAACTGTTATCTCTGTTTTGCAGATGAGCAAAGTGAGGTACAGAAATGCTCAGTAACTTGCCCAGGTCACATTTATTAAATGGCAGGGCTGGGATTTGAACCTATTCATCTGATCCCAGAGTCCACACTCTTTACCACCTCATAGTACCTTTTCTGGGTCCATGACACATGACGGGGGTGGGGGGAGTATTCTAAAATTTCACTTTCCCTTGCACTCAGTGTTGATGGAAACAGGATTAGCCTGGCTGGCATGCTCTTTTGAAATTGGCTGGCTTCTCTAGGTAATGAAATGTCTGTCTGTAGTTTGCAAAGTGACCACTAGAGGGGCACGATATCTTATTCAAATTCACATGTTGAAGGCCCCTCCAGCACAGAAAATGGAAATGGGGAAACAAAAACAAATCAAGCATTCCTTCCGTAAAAATATTGCTCTCTAGCAACTCACAATTTTAATTTAGATGAATCACAACGAGCCAAATAGGATCTCTTGCTGTCTTTGGATGGATCATTCATTTTTAATTTTCCAATGACCTACGAGATTAGTCTTATTTTGTGGTGATTTATGTCTTATCCTGTATATCTATTGCATTATAAATTAAGGGAAAATACAACATTCTTTTCATTCATTTATCCTCTGTAGCCCTGAGCTACATAGCCTTGTAAGAAGCAGATCAATGCATATTTTCAAATTAAATAAAGTACACTTTGATCAATATTTAAGGGAAGACAAGACACAGATTTAAGGAAAAAGAACATATGCACAGATAGTTACTGTATTAAAAATGTCACTAGTAACAGTTTCTAATTGTTTTTAAACAAAGATGACTTTGCGGGCTTCCCTGGTGGCGCAGTGGTTGAGAGTCCGCCTGCCAATGCAGGGGACACGGGTTCGTGCCCCGGTCCAGGAAGATCCCACATGCCGCAGAGCGGCTGGGCCCATGAGACATGGCCGTTGAGCCTGCGCATCCGGAGCCTGTGTTCCGCAACGGGAGAGGCCACAACAGTGATAGGCTCACATACCGCAAAAAAAAAAAAAAAAAGATGACTTTGCCCTTTGCCCAGTTATAGAAGTTTTAGGCTATCCAAAGACTGCCCAATTTCTTCTTCGATGGTTTAGGATTCATAGTTAGGTTGACTGATACTTCCCTCCACTGTTTCAAGCCTTATAGGGACAGACTGAATTGCCTGTCCCATGTGCATTCCCTTCTTATTTGTCACTTAGACCGCATCCTTAGTACAAGAAGTTCTCAATTATCTTGCTTACCCTAGCCAGCTCCTATCTTCCTCTGTCCTCAGCTAGATCATCTCTGTCTGATCAGGCATTAATCCCTTCCTTCTACCTGATTTCCAGTTGGAGTATATCTGTCACACTCCTAACCCCAGGGCCTCTCCCTCTCCATTCCTCCTTGGTGAAAACCTAGTCTGCAGCTTACAACCAGTCCTATTCTATCATTTTCAGTTGGAAACTTGAAACACTGATTCCAGACATTTCTTCTGAACATTCCAAAACATTTTAAAACATGTATAGCATGCATATTGCCAATTTCCTCAGAGAGTGAAATGCAGATGGTTTGATCAAAGGAAAAATATGACCTCACACTCTGCCAGCAATTCTTACATTAACTGAAAATAAATTAATAGAATTCCATCAGCCACCCAGAAATGAGTCCTATTACTTCACAGTAATATTAAATAAATCATGGGACAAGAACTGGGGACTGATAACAGAAACTTGGTTGACGGGAGTGCCCGGGCATTTTGTTCTGACTCTGATGAAGCCGCATTGCTCATGTGCTGCCTGATGGGGTGGGAGAGGAGCTACCAGTGGACCAGCTTTCTAGGCCTAACAATCTGTGGCTCTGTAACTTGCATTGGAAATACTGCTTGATCTTTGGGCTGCCTGTCTATGAATGGATTAGATGGTTCCTGCCTGTAGTATGAGCATGGGGTACATCAGATTATTCCTGACATTGACTTTGACTTCTTCAAGCATCACAGATACCCTGGAGTGACAAACTGTGAAGGTTTCTTTAGACATTTGTTAGAAACTCCATCATGGGAGTATTTTCTCCCCTATTCATTAAGCCAGGAGAGGGGAGGGAAGGGGGAAAGAAAAATGATAGATTTTTTTTTTTCCCTCCCAGAGAGCAGAGACATATTGACTTCTGGCTCAAAAATAGACTGTTACATTTGCTCTATGGAAGCGGTTGCCCTGTCTTTGCATCTGTTACAAACCAGGGCTGCGAGAAGAGAGTAAATCCCAATGTTGATGTGTTCTAATGATTCTTTCCTGAGAGCAGCAAGTTGCTTTCAAACCTTTCACAAATTACTATTGGGAGCCCATCTGGATTAGCAGCTGAACCAGATGTTAAGCACGCACCAGCTCACTCTATCTCATCAGAAGGGATCAGCTGATCATATTTTTCTTTCTGTCTATGGACAAATTATACTTTGAAAATGGGAAAAAATATCTTCCTGATCTCTGGACAGGAACGCTTCATGTTTATCATCTCTATTTTGGAGGAAACAATCGCCACCATCTAGTTTTCATCCCTACTTTGAAAAAGTGCCATTTGAACTGTGGAAGGGATATGTATTTTTTTACAATAATTTTTTTCTGACTTAAGTTGTACACATTGAGAATCACTGCCCACCAAACATCTCACACCCACATGTACCTCTGGTATACACATGACAATAAAGAAACAGCAAGTAGTAAGTGGGGCTGAAACTACAGGGTTCCTGGGTTCTGGTCCAGATCCATGCAGAGATGCCCACATGTTCCACTCCTATGAGGCCAGAGAGACCAAAACATGTCCTCCATGAAGGGTCCCATAGCTGGGATTCTCCCTGAAATCAGTAACAGGGATGGGATTCTCCCTCTTGTAAAAGGAGTTTGAAAAATGCTATAGCCCACTGCTGCTGAAGCCAAGGAATCAGACATAGCAGAGCAGTCAGGAACCCCGACTGTGCCCCAACCTGGATTTCTGGCTGCACCTCTGAGAGCCCCAGTAGCTCTATGGGAGCTCGGGTGACCCTGATCAAATAGCAGAAGACTGATTCTGGACAGGAGACCCTGTGAGTTCAGGCGGAAATCATTGCAAAGCTGCTAAGGAGAAAAAAAAAAGAGTAGAGAACAAAGCAAGGAAAATAAAGCTGAAGAAAAAACACTTCCCATCCAGAAGGACAATCTAAAATTTCAAAACACATGAGGAAAATGAATCCTAAGAAAAGACACTCAACAATCAAGAGCTAAATGTGCTCTACCGGAAATGAAAATAAGTAGAGCAATCTGAAAGTGACTTTATAAATATGTTTCACATCACCAGAAAGATAAAGGAAAAATGAGCACCCATAATAAAGAAACAAGAAACTCTGAAGCAAAAGCAGTCAGAAGTAAAACAAAATTGGATAGGAAAAAGAATGAGTCAGGAATCCTAGAAATGAGAACAGTATAGTTATGAAAACAAACAAAAGAATTCAACGGCTGAAAACAAAGGGAAAATTAACAAAAGAGAAAACTCAATATGAGGGATTCATTGGGAACGCAGTGCGAAGAGATAGAGGAATGAAAAATATGAAAGATAGTTCAGACATCTAAGACAGACTGGGAGCCTCCAACATTCTTCTACTGGGAGTTACAGGAGGAGAGAAAAGAGAGAAAAACAGAAAATCAATATTTAAATTGCTGAACATTTTCCCTGATTGATGACATAAATCCTCACATAAAAGGGGCACAGTAAGAGCTAACCAGACAAATATTCTCTTTTGAGGTAATTTAGAAGATATAAAAATACATTTTAATGTATTTCCTTCCAAAAAGTTTTTCTCTTGGCAGTCCTTTCCACCCTTTCCCCTCCAAAGTTAGTAAGATGCCATATATGTGATTTGGATCCTACCTTATCCTCTTAACATTTTATTGTGAGGATACTCTCTGTCTTCAAATATTCCTCAAAAACACTCTTCTGATATTGGCTTAGATTATTCCATACTGTGCTTGCCCTTAAACTATTGGAACAGTTTCCTATTTTCTGAAAATATTTAGGTGGTTGCACTATTATAAACAACACTGTAATGAGCAGTTTATTCATATATTTGTCCACTCACATCTCTTCCTCTCTTCTTTCTGGTGTTCTTTCCTCTCTAAGCCCTCTCATTGAAGAGTACTCCCCCTCAGCTGTCCAAGGCACAGATTTCTGCCCCTTTAGTCAGGCTTCCTCTGTAGACCCTGCAGTTTCAGACCTTCTAACTCTGGGATCCTTGCTATTTCACATCACATCATCAGTATTATAAATGAATAAATTCATATTGCAATGAGTGACTCCTAGATATTTTACAAGAACCTAATCTAATTAGTCCTACATTTAACAGAAAGGGTAAACTTTGGGTGCATTCCATACTAAGAGTTTCAGAATTATACAAGCCTTAACAATGGTAACAGATTCAGACTGCAATTATGACATTTATTCAACCCCTAAAGAGAACAACTTAATACAGACATGAAAATATTTGGAAAGTGGCTGAGTTAACACTGTCATAACTCAACTTTGCAATTTCCTAAATTTCAGTATCTGATATTTACCATCTAAATAGATCATCAAACTTTTTTAAGAAAAGTTATTTTAAGTTCTTAAATGTTTGGTAGAATTCCTACAAAATGTGACAATAGATGACTCTGATACAAAGGGATTTCTGATTTTGTTTCTTTGTTTTGTTTTATGTTGTTGGAGGGTGGGGATTATTTTTGTTTGTTTTCCACGTAAGATCTTTTAAAATATTTTTGCTATGACATAAACTTTCCTTTATGCCACACCAGCCCCTTAACATTTCAAATCAAGTCACCTAGTACGTAAATACTGAGATAAGGAGCATAAAAGAGGCTTCCTACATGGTTGACCTTGAAGGCTGACCTCAAGTTGATGTCATGGTCTGGATGGGGAGATGATGCTGTCACAAGTCAAACAACTAAGAAGTGAGTCAGAACACCACAGAGTAAAAAGTGAGATAGAGCTGACAAATACAAAGGAATTAAAAAACTATTGTGTGGTAGGTTTTGATTAGGTTCATCCTGGCTGGAAGATGTAGACCCTTCACCCATCTTAGATTATCAAATTCAACAATGGTCTTCTCAAGTCTCACTCCTTCACTTGACCCATCCTGGTCACAGGAGCTTGGGATTGTGTCTCTCTTCTCTGAAGATGTGGTCCTAACACCCACTGTCCCAAGGGCTTCCTCAGACCTAGATCACACTCCCTTGACATGTCATTCCCTTACTGGCCGTTAATGAGGTTCTGAAGACTCAGGGCCAGGTTTATGTATCTTTGACTATCCTTGAAGCCCAGTGCTGGTATGTCATATGGATGCTCAATAATGTTTTAAACAGAAAGAAAGAAAAACTTTGCAGGGAAGGTGAGACTTGAGTTGAAATTAGAAGATAGATACAGCACATTTTAAGTGTGTTAGAATGAAAAAAAAATCCACATTCACTAAGTGGTCAGCCTCCTTGCTAATGACTGAAGTTGAAAGAAAGGAGACAGAGCTAGCAACCTAACAGAGCAGTTCAGACCTGAACTCCACCCCTTACCACTGTGTGACAGGTAGTAGGTAAGTTATTTGAACCTCTCTGAGCCCCAGCTTCTACACCTGCAAAACAGGGACAATGGTAATAGAAGTATCTGTATAACAGGGTGGCTTGAGGATAAAATTTGTTAATGTAGATAAAGCACACAAGCGTTGCCTTTATTGCCAACGAGCACTTGGACATAGTCTAACTCCCTCCTAACTATTTTATCTTGTCTTATGCCTTTTCCCCTTGTCACGCTCTCCTCCAGCCACACTGTCCTTCTTTCTGCTACACCTTTGCTTTTGTTCTTCCAGGTCCACTCATCTCCCAGCCACTTGCATGGTAGCTCCTCTCCTTAATCTCTCCCCAACTACAATGTCTAAAATGGTCCCCTCCCCACAGTCACTCTCTAGCCCATTTCACTTTTTTTTTTCCACAGTTCTCATTGCTGTGTAAGAGCATCTCATCTGTTGATTTATTTGTTGGTTGACTCTTTCTTCCCAGCAGAATATAAACAGCATGAGGGCAGGCACTTCACCTATCACATTAGATGCTTGGGAGCACCTGATCTACAAAGACACTCAATAATATTTTGGGAATGAGCGAATGAATGACTGAATAAACCATGCTCTGTCTAAAGTTCATTATCATTCGCAATATCAAACAGGGTAAGTAGTGGTAGTCAACATAAAAGAAAATCGTGAAAAGAGAATGCAAAGTCCCAACTTACCCCTGTTTCTATTTCTCTGTAAAATATGAAAAATCAACATTAAATGAATAACAATAAATGTTAGAGCAAAAGGGCAATACTTAAGGTTATATGAAAGCAAAGTATTCAGCCAGGATGAGGTTTATAAGCTTAAGTTCACCACAGCAAGGTAGAATAAAAACTGGAACAGGGGCTTCCCTGGTGGCGCAGTGGCTGAGAGTCCACCTGCTGATGCAGGGAACGCGGGTTCGTGCCCCGGTCCGGGAAGATCCCACATGCCATGGAGCGGCTGGGCCCATGAGCCATGGCTGCTGAGCCTGCATGTCCGGAGCCTGTGCTCTGCAATGGGAGAGGCCACAACAGTGAGAGGGCCGCGTACCACAAAAAAAAAAAAAAAAAACTGGAACAGTCTTTTATGCAGGAGCAGAAATTGAGTCAATGCTGAAGCAAGTTTACCTGTAAATTTAAATTAATTTTAGGGACAGGAAAAGCCAAATGAATACTTTATAAAGTAGCCTGGTTTTAGTGGGTATTTCTATGTTTTTGAGTTTTGTATCTTTTTGAATTATAGTTTTGTCTGGATATATGCCCAGGAGTGAGATTGCTGGATCATATGGTAGCTTTTTTTTTTAGTTTTTTAAGGAACCTCCATACTGTTCTCCATAGTGGCTGCACCAATTTACATTCCCACCAACAGTGTAGGAGGGTTCCCTTTTCTCCACATCCTCTCCAGCACTTGTTATTTGTAGACTTTTTAAATGACGGCCATTCTGAATGGTGTGAGGTGGTACCTAATTGGAGTTTTGATTTGCATTTCTCTAATAATTAGCGATGTTGAACATCTTTTCATGTGCCTGTTGGCCATCTGTATGTCTTCTTTGAAGAAATGTCTATCTAGGTCTTCTGCCCATTTTTCGATTGGGTTGTTTGTTTTTTTGTTATTGAGTTGTATGAGCTGTTTGTATATTTTAGAAATTAAGCCCTTGTTGATCTCATTATTTGCAAACGTTTTTTCCCAGGTTGTTTTTTCATAGGTTGTCTTTTGTTTATGGTTTCCTTGTTTTTGAGTTCTGAATTGGTAGCTCACTGAGAACACAAAAAAGGAGGTTCCTCGTTTTTGCCCAATTATGGAAAACTTCACCCTCACACAAGGTCTCTGACCCAGCACTTCCAATCACCACAGCTTCCTGTGGCTTAATAAATGCATTATTCTGCTTGGCAGCAGGGTACCTTTGGGCTACCTTTACACTCAGTGCTCAGAGATGATGCCAAGCAAGGCCTAAGAGGAGGTGAGGGGGCCGGAATCCAGAGCTTTCAACCTCACTGTAAGCCTGGTTTGACCATTATCAGATCCCATGATAGGTAACTCGCATCATAACTAAATGCAAACGAATGCGCTAAAATGCCTTTGATGTTAAAGTGTACTTAGGTTATGTCACGGATATCACACTCTGAAAAGATAATAAACAATTTAACAATGACTCAGAATTATCACCTGAGCATTAGGGAGGAAATAGAAGGGCAAGGAAACATGTAAATAACCATCATTTATCCTGTGAGGCTGCTCCAATTTCAAAGGTATTTGATTCCAGGTTAGAAAAACAGTGTGGATCTGTTCCTAAAATAATTACAAAGTTCTCAGATTTACTGGGAAGCTTCATCTTAGATAAATGTGAACTTCTGAAGTCCTATTTTATTAACTAACTGGAAAAAAATTAGATCTAAGGGTCTCTGAAATTCCTATCTGCCCCAGTACTAAATTTTACCTTTATTACCTCAAGATAAATGTTTATCTGCTCTATTTCTAATATAACCTTCCCCAGTTAGTGAAAATGAATATGATTTGGTACCTTCCCCAGTTAGTGAAAATGAATATGATTTGGTACAGCTGACTGCCGTAGTCATATGAAGCAACCATGTAACTCTTAATATTTTGCTTTTAAAACTCTTTGTATAGAAGGTAAATAAATAAGTGAACCAATTATTTATCGGGCGCTTTCTATATGCCAGAGTGGTGTTATCGCATTTGATTAAAACATCCTCTATAAAATGCATATTTCTATTTTACCGATGAGGAAACTGAGGTTCAGAGAAGTTAAAAGCATGGCATTATTTTGGCTCTCAGAATGCATGAAATAAAACTCCTTTGAGGGCTTCCCTGGTGGCGCAGTGGTTGGGAGTCCGCCTGCCGATGCGGGGGACGCGGGTTCGTGCCCCGGTCCGGGAGGATCCCACGTGCCGCGGAGCGGCTGGGCCCGTGAGCCATGGCCGCTGGGCCTGCGCGTCCGGAGCCTGTACTCCGCGGCGGGAGAGGCCACAGCAGTGAGAGGCCCGCGTACCGCAAATAAAAAAACAAAAAAAACAACAAAAAAAAAACTCCTTTGATACTAAGTCCTAAGCTTCTTATCCACACCAGTTTTCAAATGTCTGACAGTAGGAATTTTAGTGTTTTGTGTCCTAGTAGCGTGGCTGGCATTCAGAAGTCTAGGAAGCCATTGTGATGTTCAGTAACACATACTTTTCTCTGTGGAATTTATGTTTATTTCCATTGTCATTATTCTAAACTCCACCTTCACTCCAGCTGTGGCTGCAACTTGAAATCTTCTTCTGCTTCTCTCCCATGGCGGTGACCCAGGTCGTTGGACAGATAAATCATTAGATGAGGAAGGGAAGCAAGTCCCAAATGGTATGCATGGGATTGAGGTCAGTGACTATGTGTGGCTCTGGTTTGCGACTGAGATTCTAATGCGTTTCAATTCAGCTTCTAATGGATTTCTATTCTACATCTACCCTCTGAATCAAAAATGTCCTTTGCCAAGTAACAACTGCACTTTACCTTCAGTTCCTCCTGCAAAACGGAAATAGTATTGATTTGTAAAATATTGTGAAATCTCAGGGCAACCAAACACCTTGGAACTACTATGAACGCTCATATATCTAGGATGTTGACAGAAATCACACTGCTAATTTTTCTTTCTTTAATCCAGTTACCTACCATTAATTCAAGTTTCTTGAAATGGTCCCTAACTATTGCTTCTTCTATTAAGACTCAGTCTGCAACCTGACGAACAGAACTATAGATGTCCCTTTGAAAAACAATATATATGTAAAATTTAAGACTAGAAGGAACAAGGAAGGCAAAAAGAATGAGACTAGCTAAGTAAACAAACATGTCGACCATTACAAAATGGATGGCCAAAAAGAATCACTAGAATCCTGAAAATAGACTGTAATGTAAAATAAAAGCACTTCTCTTATATTTAAGTATTGAAAATAAAGCATTACTGATTAGAACAAACAGGATAAAGTTTAGCAGTAATAACTTGTGACCAGCTTTCCTACTCTTAAGACTTAAGCATCAAAACTAAATACGGAACTTCAGTTTCTGGTCAAGAAGCAGGGACTGGATTTACCCCCATGCCTTAAACAACTCAGACATTGAAGGACAGGTAGCACAGGACAGTCATCCCTGAGAGAAGGGAAATGAATGAGGTGAGCCTTATGATTGCATCAGCCTGCTGTCTGGGAGGTAATTTCCAGACCAAAGCTCAGGGAAGTGGAACAAAACAGAGTCCAAAGGATGTACTGTTTTGAAGATACAGAGATCAGACTTAGGGGAGGCCAAGGCATCTAGAATTTCTGGGGCAGCGTATCAGTGACAGATCTTCAGATCTGGGGAGGGGTCTCTGGCTGCTTCCTGATCCACCCACGCATGAAAGGAAACTGTCTAAGGTCAGGGAAAGTACCACAAGTAAAGAGTGGCCTGAACAGAGAAATAGTATGTATCTGTGCTTTGAGACCTACTTACTAAACTGACATGAGACCAATTACAACTGGAGACCTCACCACTTAATCCATCATCACATGACTCAGATCAATGTCAAACAGGTACACTGAGTCCAGGCACAACAAGTCCAGGCACCCCATAGGATATCTTCTGCCTGGCCCAAGATTCTTATACATTCTAGAAGACTGGACCTGTAACAGGGGAGGGAAGAAAGGAGCTCTCATACCCATAGGGGCCAGACATGAGCACACTGGTTCTCCTAGAGCCGAGTGGACACACCATTACCTGATGCATGACATGGAGCCAAAGTAGGGAAACTTAGTAACTACAGCTATTGTTAGTTTTCCAAAGGTGAGAATTATTTGCCCTTTTCATAGCCTCAGCTTTTTAGCTCCTGCTGGAATATCTTGGATTATTTCTGATCTTGACTTTGCATGGTCCCAAAGCCCTGGTTAAATGTATCTGTCTGGACTCAGATTATCTTCTGAAAAGAAAATTCCCTAAACCCAAATTTACCAAATCAACACTTGTAAGCATGTCTAAAATAGAGCAGAATGAGGGTTTAAACAGAAATAAAATAATTTTTACCACATTTGACCTATTTCATTGTTCCTCAAATTGAATGTCTTTGAGTTTCAAGGGGATTGTGGATATGGAAGATAAAAACAGGGCTTACCCCATTTGCAGAATTTTTTTTGTCTCTCTCTGTCAAAACATAAGCCCTGCCATCATTTCTTCCTAGTCAGTATCTGTTCCATCATCTGCTCTTTCTGTCATCTCCATTTTGTCTTCCAATCCCTATTCTTGATCATACGTTCTCACTGCATTCTCTTTCTGCTTCTCAAGGTCCTTCTCTCTCCTCATTCCCACCCATCTCTAAGATATACCAGAGTATATCACACTGCTATACTCACTGAATGTGCTCATAAAAACAACCCACCCTAGCACACTGGTTAAGAGCGGGTGGTCTAGGATGCACTAGACCATTACTCTGGATCCATGCACTTGAATTCAAATTCTGGCTCTGCCACTAACTAACCAGCTGCGTGACCTTTTGCAAGTTACTTAACCTCTCTGTGTCTCAGTTGCTTGTAAAAAGAGAACATTAATAGTATATTCTACGCCTTGTAGAGTTGCTGTGAGGATTAATGGGATAATGCTTCTAAAGCTGTTGAGACAGTGCCAGGTATGTGGTGGGCTCTCAATTTTTAAAAATGTAATTATTATTAATTAATAATAATGTCATCTTTTACTTAGGGTTTTGCTTGGTGAGCCATCAAGCTCATAAATGAAAGGGAATTCTAGAACTTTATTTTTTCCAGAAAGCAACAAAGGGACAGAGTAGACTCAAGGCTTACGAATTAAAAGGGAGGAAGAAATCCCACGGAGATGCTAGGATATAAAAAGTATACAGAAGGAAAGTTCTGTCTCTTCTTTTGTTCTTTCCCTCCTCCCTCCTCAGAAACTCATAGAAAGAAAGCTTTAGCATCTTCAGGTCCTCAGGTCAGAATATAGCCTCACTTCTGGATGAGCAATGCTGTGTTCAGAATTACTGTTGACCAAAATTCAATAGATACTTTTAAGCCATGTCATAATGCAGTAAAACATCAGAAGTAGGGACAAAAAATCATGCAACTTATTTTTTAACAGACTGTGGAAACTGTGAAAAAGCTTGTCACACTGAGGAAGAAATAGACTTCACTTACCTGCAGGAGGCTAGTTGGTTGATTAAGGCTTGTCCCTCCTGCAAAGCATCAGCTGTGCAGTCTTTAATTTCTCTGTGTAATTCCTCATGCCTCGCTGCCAAGACAGGCAGACTTAAACCCTCTGATTTAAGGAGCTTAAGGTAAGCTTCAACTCTTCCAAGTACATCAAATGCCTGCCAAAGAAAACATACTTTCATTTTCTGCTCATCTAGTTTAAAGTCTACATCAATGTGCACACAAAATACTAGAGATTAAACCAGCCTGTTCAATTTATTGGTTTGCTCATAACCAAAAACAACAATCTGAGTCTTAGAAAATAGCTGTGTAGCTTTAAGGCTCCGTTTAGGGAAACTGATCGTAGTTTAGTTCAGCACAGATAAATGTCAACCCCATAAAATTACCAAAATGGTTTACATTGAGAATATAACACAGTTATAATACAGTTATAACACAGTTATAACTATATAAAATTTGGAGAGCCAGGTTTATTTTTTGCACATTCTGTACTGGATACAACTAATGGATGAGATGTTTTAAAAATATTATGCAGACTTTCATAACCTGAACATCTCTGTAATCTTCTTTTAAAAAAATTCCCAATAAATTGCACTTTGAACATGAAACACCATGGGGAAGTATACAAAAAATTTTGGGACTTTTGTCCCTTGCCTTTCTGAGTAAAAGATCTTCTGCCTGCTCCATCCAAGGCATCCGTCTGTCTATAGAGAAGATTGGAATTTGGTTCTGAAACAGTGCAGAGACTAAGACCAAGGTAATATTTAGCTTCTGACATGTAAAGCAGGATTATGCAGGAAGAAACATAACCTTGCAAACCAAGATACTGTCTTGAGAGAAGATTTTTGAATTTCTTTATTTTCTTCCTTTATTAGCAGATCAACAACCAGGTATGGGGGATTAAGCTTATAGAATGAACACAGTAGAGGCCTAGTTGGCATTAAGAAGGGGGAATATATGATATAAAAGCAGTAAAAGAAGACTGTGGCAATATGAGGAAAAGAGAGATCAGAGTGCCATGGTCTTCATAGATCCCTGATAGCCCATCTGTGAACTTCGGCCTGGAGAGCAGGAGATGAGTTAGGTAAGTTGAAGAGAAGATGAACAGCAAGGGAGCTCTTGCCACATTGCCCTCTGGCTGTACTGGAAGAAGCCACCTTACAGGGTGTTTCACACCACTCTGAAGAACAGTCCTATCCCAGGAAGCTTGACTGGGCCACCGTCAGCAGGGGCGTGAAGCCTAGCCTTCCTGGGTTGCTACAGTGGAAGCCAGTGAGCTCATCAGGGGGCCACCAGGTGAACTAGGAAGACCCCACAACGAGAGCAATGGTCTCGTGAGTCGACTACCACTGAGAACTGAGAGAGACCAGAGAGGGGAGCAAGGCTGGGTTGATGCTGAGGGAACACAGTTTAAGCCAAATGTAGAGGTTACAGCCGTGGACCTGTGTAACAGCACCCATACCTCTGCACCTGGCCACCTTTGAAGGGAGTGAGTTGTTTTTTTTTTTTTTTTTAACTTTATTGAAGTATAGTTGATTTACAATGTTGTGTCAATTTCTGCTGTTCAGCAAAGTGATTCAATTATATATATATATATGGTTTATCACAGGATATTGAATATAGTTCCCTGTGTATATAGTAAGAACTTGCTTATCCATGCTATATACAATAGTTTGCATCTGCTAATCCCAAACTGCCAATCCTTCCCTCCTCCACCCCCCTTGCCCCTTGGTAACCACAAGTCTATTCTCTATGTCTTTGAGTCTGTTTCTGTCTCATAGATAAGTTCGTTTGTGTTGTATTTTACATTCCACATATCAGTGATATCATATGATATTTGTCTTTTTCTTACTTCACTTAGTATGATAATCTCTAGGTCTATCCACATTGTTGTAAATGGCATTATTTCATTCTTTTTTATGGCTGAGTAATATTCCATTGTATATCTGTGCCACATCTTCTTTATCCATTCATTTGTCAATGGATATTTAGGTTGTTTCCATGACCTGGCTATTGTAAATAGTGCTGCTATGAACATTGGGGTGCATGTATCTTTTCAAATTATAGTTTTGTCTGGATATATGCCCAGAAGTGAGATTGCTGCATCAGATGGCAACTCTATTTTTAGTTTTTTAAGGAACCTCCATACTGTTCTCCATAGTGGCTGTACCAATTTACATTCCCACCAACATTAGGAGGGTTCCCTTTTCTCCACACCAAAGGGAGTGAGTTTTAATGGCAGAATTGGAAATGGAGAAGATTTGAATTTACAAATGAAATCTTTCAGATACTGTCATATGACTTATATGTTGAGATTCTGTTTTCCCACCCATGTCCTCATGTCTTCTGAATCTGCATTTACTGAGAGTGTATAAAGCAAATTCATTCCCATTTATTTAGTAGATAGGAAATAATACAAATAATCACTACAGTTTAATGAGAACTATGTGCTTCTTCTCTACTTCGTGTTTCACAATTACTTTTCATTTCGTCAACAAATATTTCTGATCGTCTGCTGAGTTCCAGGCATATTGTTCTTAAGAGCCATGGGAGGCAGCAAGAAATTATCCCCTTATATGACTGAGGAAACTGTGCCTCAGAGAAGTTAAATAAATTTCACCAAGTCATACTTGTGCTGAGGGACAGATTTGGTATTTGTACTCAATCTGTCTGGCCCCGAGGGCTCTGCTCTTAAATCCTGGGATATGGTGCTATGTAGCAAAGGATTTCTATGGCAGGCTTATGAGACAGGGGTATTTCCAAGAAGACTGTTAATCTTAGGTGGAAAAGGTAGGATTTAAAAACTTACTTTTTGTAAACAGTGTCTACTTTTCCTTCTTACAGGTGAGAAAGGATACAGAGAAAGATTGAGCTATTTCTCTTATGTTTATAGGACTGTAAAAGAAAGATAGCTTTATTAAAGAAACTTTGAACCTGAAGAACTCTTCCTTATCTGATCCTTTTTCTTTCCTGCGGTTGGCAACAGAGCCAAATGTCTCAAGATGCTGATGTTAGAAAAGATGATTTGAATTGCTTCCTGGATCTTTCCATAACACACTGAAACACCACTAGGCAATAACCACTGTTTCTGGAATTTTGTTTTATATCTTTAATTTTATTGCTTATTTTGAATAAATTGGAGTCCCTTGTTAATCAAGGGTTAGTTTTAAAGCCAGTACCTAAAGCAAAAATTTGATGTAGTCAAAATAATCATGAACTCCCTTAAGTCATGCTTAAAGTTTAATATATGCTTATAGTAATACATACTCACACCTAGGACTGAGAGCCACCGAGCTAGGATAAAGGAAGAAATAAGGATAAATCTATACTTAGATGTCAGGACATTCACTTCATTCTTTCTTTAAGATAATTCTCAAGTTCTTACTGTGAATGGGGAAGGGATACAGACTTCAAAAGTGCTTTTTCTTGCCTGTAAGTTTAAGTCCATTCTATCTTAATATTAAGCCATGATAACCTTAATAAATATCATGTTTATTGTTGAGAATTAAAGAAGGAAAACATATGAAAGTAACAAGGGCACGATGGTGGAAATGTAGTAAGTACTCAGAAAATATTTGCTGGTTCTTACTCTAAATCTTGATTGATCAGACACATCTTTGAAAAATCACTGAGAAGAGCATGGCCACCTGCTGCCTGTCACTCATCCTACGTGGCTTTTTCTCCTTGTGTCCCCACTGAACAGCTGCTACTCTCAGATCCTTGGTCACTGGTCTCATCTTCATAGGAGTTAGATTCTAAAGCCACGTGTACATTAAACGCATGTGTGATGTGACTCCACCCTATTCCTGAAGGTTATCATAAAAGTGTCATTTCCTAATGGCACGGAAATAAATTGAAGAGCTAAACGTTCACTAGAAGGAGGAGGTGGTAGATCAAGGACCAGTATAACCCATAACTTAGAATTAAAATAGCCAGATTTTCTTCCAGAGCTTTTTCTCAGAAGTATCAAAGTGTCAGGAAAGTATTTATGAATTGCTCTATATATCACACTTAAGAGAACTATAGCAGTAGAAAGGAGGTGAGCGATTTCTTTCCTTCATTAGCTCAACGAATATATTTACAAAGATCTACTATAGGTAAGATGGGCTGGATGCTGTAAGAGAGCTGATTCCTTACCCTTAATCCTAACTTAACCCTAATGGGAATAATCTACAGACACAGATATAGTTAAATTTCTTAATTTTAAGAGGAGACCTCTTTCAAGATTCTACTGTCTGTGATTGTCTGAATCATATGCAAAGCTTGTTTCTCTTATTCCCACATAGAAAATTATCTAAGTATCATTGTTCTCACTTAATCTACCCCCAGAATAGAAATGACTGCTTGTGTATTTACCAGATCCGTAAGGAACCTGATATACTGGATCCGGCCTGGAAAGAGTCTCTTTGTTGCACACATGGTACAGAACAGGTTATTTCCAGCAAGAACGCTGTGGCCTCCGCATCAACGCCTTTGGAATTCATAGTTTACATTTAGGTTTTTGTCCTTCACATCCCCCTCTTTCTTCAAACCTTGTGTGAAGGTCAAATAGAGGTTTTACGAGTGGACTGGAATAAACAAGGATACAGGCACAAGGATAATAGTCTCTCCCTCTGGGTTCTAGCTCTTCTTGACCATTTTACATGGCACCACTCAGTTCTCAAGCAGACGAGGAGGAGATGAATCAGCTCTTTTGGCCCTGGCTTGGGAAAGAGTAAGGAGTTGCTTAGGTTTTGTGTTCTAAGATGCTAATAAGTATCTTTCCTTTTTCCCTTGTGAAGCACAGGATCCCAAGCAGGTTGCACCACATGACACAGAGATGATACCAAGACTTGGCACATTTGATTCCTTTAAAAACATCTATGAGATTAATATGTTTAGCAGGAACCATGAATCATGCAGCATAATTCTTATATCATGCTGTTTCACAAAGATGTTTAATAAGTAATATTGTTTACTTCCTGACTAATTTGAAGAGAATCAACATTAAAAGAAAGAAAACAAAACCCACTGTAGAACCCTGAACATTTCCTTTCACGAATCCCAAGGCTGGAGAATGAGTTTGCTCAGAACCTTTATAATTACCAAGGATGCAAAACTTAACTCAGCTTCTAATTAGAGCACTGAACTCCACTATCTGCAGAGATTCAATTTTCCTCTGGGTTTAGTTTTTTAAAAGACCCAGAGCTTCAGTGTCTTTTCCTAAACATTACCTGAGATAACTTCTGGTGGCTCCCAGTTTGGCAAGCTGATTCCTAATTCAGGTCCTGTCCAAGATTTCAAATGCCATGAAGACGGGGGCAACAGGGTGATGTAATTTTCAGCTCCTCATACTTGCTGCCTCCTACTACTGCTCTGGCTTATTCCTTGCCTCTTCAAAGTTGTTGCATCTGGTCCCCAGAACTCCCTCCGTGTTACAAGTGTTACAAGGTCGATCGGTGATGTTACTGAGAGGTGTTTAAAATCACAAGTACCTAAAGCAGGGTTTTACCTCACAATTTGAAAAGCTAAAAAAAACACTGGACAAGAAGGCGTTTGGGATTGAAAGTGGAATGTATCTGAAGCCTTTGATTAACAAGGAATCAGAGGAACTTTATATATTGACCATTTCTTACTTTTTCTGAGATGAGTCCGTCTTAGAGATATATAAACTAGACCCATAAGTAGAACTTTAGCCAGCTAGTCACTTTATAATTTCTGGTTTTCTTTTACATAAATTGACCCAAATGGTTTTAGGATGATCTTGGGAATATTAACATGGAATATGTCCATTTGCAATGTGCAAAGCACTTTTTTTCATTTATTCAACAAACGTTTATTGAAATCTATGGAGCAGGTATGAAAATGAACAAAAGCACTGAGGTCATGTTAGAGTGGTGAGTGCAGTATTAAATGCATATATAATGACAAATGATGGCTAGCATGTAGGAGTGCTTGGCTGTTCTATGCACTAGTCATGTATTAACTCATTTAGATAAAGCAAGGACTCTGTGAGGTACATATAATTGTTATTTCTATCTTACAGATTAGAAAGCCAGATGCACAGGAAAGTTAAGTAACTGCCCAAGGTCACAGAGCTAATAAATGTCTGAGACCAGATTCATACCTAGGCAGCCTGGCTCCAAAATCCATTATATTATGTTACAAAAGTGTCATCCTAGCAAATGTTTCTATATATTCACTTAATACTCCACAATTCCATTTATTTATTTACTCTCCAATTCTCCCCTGCAAAGATTGTGTACATTTATCACGGATTTTAAGAACTTTCATTACTGAATGTTCCCTGAAGTAGAATTGTTAGACCATTTTATTTATTTTTATTTTTTTTCTTGTTGGGTGATACAGTTGATTGAAAGGCAAACTCACTTTCTCCAGGAGTTCACTTACACGGAGGTAGCTCCTTAAGAATATCTCTTCCCCATGACAAACCAAGGCAATCAAACCATACCCCAAAGCAGAAACCCAACAGAATAAGGCTATCGGCATTGTCAGATGACACTCAGAAGCAGGAAAAAAAATTATAAAGCTATATGATGACTGTCTCTTCAGCACTGCATTTGGCCACATACTTGTTTATTAAATATTTTTTTTCTTTTTAAACTAGCTAAAGAAAATACTCTCGAGCAGGGTTAGTTCTTAAAGCAACAAACAGAAAAAAATACGTATGTGTATATAGTAAAATCAAAGAAGGACAGCACGTCAGAGCTGGCGAGGACCTTGAGCCAGCTCAAGGCCAGTGGCAGATGACGTCCTCATCAACGTCACCTGCCACTCCGAGCGCAGGACTCTCAAGGTCACCCCGTCAAGGTGTTAGACCATTTTAGAAAAGAGTAAACTCAAGCTCAAAATGTAAATTGATTCGTCACATAGCCAATCATTTATTCATTCATTCAACAAAATGTTTTGAACACTTGGTGTCATAAAGATGATTAAGACAATCTCTCTCTAAGGACCACAGAGAAATACTATGGGAATGATAAGAAATAAGCAATGAATGCTGCCTGAAGACCTCTCAGAGGAGGTGATACGGGTGATGACAAGTCTCTTTCTACATCACTACCCTCCTTCTCAGATATGACACGGAGAATGAACTTGAAATTTGTGTTCTTGTGTATTAAAGTAATTAACCTCTTCTCTTTCAAAATGATCTAATCCCAACTACCTTGGATCAATATAATCTCTTATGAACAATATAATGTAGTTAGTTGGCCTTGAAACTCCACAGTTTCTAATATTCCACTGCTTTAACTCATTCAAATAATAATTGAGCATCTACTACTTGGAAGACACTGTTCTAGGTGTTCTGGGGAACACAAAGTAAAAGTGACATGTTACTTACCCTGAAGGAATTTTAATTTAGCAAAGGGAAGTAAATCTACCCAGAAATACCTGTAATACAAGGAAGAATATACTTACCGCCAATGGAGGGGAGCAACAGACTGAAATTATGCATAGAAGGGAAACAAACTAATACATTCATACCTTAGAATTCAGTTGATAGCTTTATTGTGAAAGACATTCATGAGTGAGTGACAACAAAACTGATTGTCTTGATGATAAGACTATTAAATGTAGACTGAGTTGTGGGCTTTCATGAGAAATGTAAGATGTTAAAGGTATTCCTTGATTTTGATATTTTTTCTATTTTAGATAGATATTTAATAATTGTATGTTAATAGTTTAGCCATCTTTATCAAATGTTTACTGTGGTTTAAATAGCCTGTCCCTCGAAGTGAGAGTGTGGCATCGACACATATACATTACCAAATGTAAAACAGATAGCTAGTGGGAAGCAGCTGCATAGCACAGGGAGATCAGCTCGGTGCTTTGTGACCACCTAGAGGGGCAGGATAGGGAGGGTGGGAGGGAGATGCAAGAGGGAGGAGATATGGGGATATATGTACACATATAGCTGATTCACTTTGTTATACAGCAGAAACTAACACAACATTGTAAAGCAATTATACTCCAAAAAAGATGTTAAATAAATAAATAGCCTGTCCTTGAGCTCGAAAACCATGAGTTTTAAAACCATCCTCAGAGGGATTACAGGAGCAGATTAAATTAAGATATCATCTGCATCTACAGGAGGTTTGCCTCTTGATGATTTTTGCAAGACCTTAATATCTCTGCATATTTAAGGACAGGTTTAGCATAAGATAGAAACTTCCTAGCATGCTATTCAAGACCGTTCCTGACCCCTTGCCTCTTCTACCACTTTTTGCCTCTCATCACTCCCAGTTTATACCCTACACTCCTGGCAAAATAAATTACCTGAGGTTCCCCAAACAACACTGTACCATGTAGCCTTCCCCTAATTCCTTCTTGCCCAGCCTTCCAAATTTAGCTCACTGGTCCCTCCTCTAAGCGAAGCCTTGCTTGACACTTTCCCTGGGTCAGGTTAAGGATCTCTTCTGTGTTCCCTAATGCTCTAGGCTTACTCCATCATGGCTTTTCCCACAGCACACAACACTTCTGTTTCCTTGTCTCTCCTCTAAACAAGGTTGATGGGGTCTTAAAGGCAAGGATTGTATCTTTCACTGCTTTAGCTCAAGTACCCATATGACGCATGACAACATACTAGCTGAAGGCAAAGGTGGAAGAAAGGAGGGAATAAAAGCAAGTTGCTTTTCTAAGAGAAACGGAAGTTGTTCTGGAAGTGAGAAATTGGAGACAGGCTGCTTAAGAGTTATGAAACTGAAAGTAATTATACTTTCCTTGATGTCTAGTGACAATTAGCTTAATTTCTTGAATTCATTTCTGTCACTTCAACAAATTCCTTCTGGATAATATTTTTTGGATCTTCTACTTGGACAGGTTTCTTCTTTCAATCTGTAGTACAACTGGTCCATTTTAGTTAATTGTTTCTCACATCTTGGCTAAAATGTATCTATTTTGAAAAAGGTAGAATAGTGTGTATATAAATTTTTTAAAATGTATCAAACTCAGTGCTTAATTATTTTGTTTTTGTCTGAAACAATAATGTTGCTGTAGGCATTACTGTTTTGTATCACTGTAAATATCTTAAAAAAGCAACATCATCTTTTTAAAAGACATCAACTTTTCAGCAGTGATGGCAGAAGCAGTAGAAGCCATAACAATTATTATATTTCAAAGTGCTTCTGTTATGTTCCTCTGGCTGACCCAACTTTTGCTTCACCTGTGCTTTAAGGCCGATCACCCAAGAACCAGACCATGTAGTTTTGACCTCGGTCTCCCCTGCTTGCTTTCCCCAATGGAATCATATGGCTGGGAATGGAAAGCATGGGAATGAAACTTTGTGACCCATCAGTCATGTTTTACAGCTTAAGGTTCAATCATTGTTGTCATATAAATACAGGCTCATACTGTTCTTCTCTTGAAATATATATATATATTTATCTCTGATTCAAACCACATTCCATAAACAATGATAAATAGATTTTGGGTGATCAATACATATTAACCACAGCTTCATTTTTGTGAACATGCTAGAAATATAATAAATGAGATCATCTATAATCATGAAAGATGAAAATTTGAGGGGATCAAAATGAGTTACGATAACAGGTGCTATGTTCACATTTCATGCATGTCCTCATAACTCTTAGCAACATCTGGTAACCAGAGAAACTCTTCTCCAATCAGCTATCATCCAGTGTTGACAATCAACCTGTACTTGTATTTGTGGCTAAGTGATTTAGCAAATAGGTTCACGGAACGCAGCAGATAACTCTAAAATGAAAAGGGAATATATCGGGTTCTTTGAGTTACATGGCTCAATCTCCACTTGAATCTGGTTTATGAAAAGCATCAGCAGCATTCAGTAAAGTTTCAGGATACAAAATAAATACAGATAAATCTGTTGCTTTTCTATACACTAATAATGAACTATCAGAAAGAAAAAGCAAGAAAACAATCTCATTTAAAATCACATCAAAAAGAATAAAATACCTAGGAGTAAACTTAACCAAGGAGGTGAAAGACCTATACTCTGAAAACTACGAAACACTGATAAAGGAAATTGAAGATGCTACAAAGAAATGGAAAGACATTCCATTTTCTTGGATTGGAGGAATTAATATTATTAAAATGTCTATACTACCCAAAGCAATCTACAGATTTAATGTAATCAATACGACATTCTTCACAGAACTAGAACAAATAATCCTAAAATTTATATGAAACCACAAAAGACCCTGAATTGCCAAAGAAATCTTGAGAAAAAAGAACAAAGCTGGAAATACCATGCTCCCTGATTCGGACTACATGTTACAAAGCTGCGTAATCAAAACAGCATGATGCTGGCACAAAAACAGATACATAGATCAATGGAACAGAATAGAGAGCCCAGAAATAAACTCACACACCGATGGTCAATTAATCTACAACAATGGAGACAAGAATATACAGTGGATAAAAGACAGTCTCTTTAATAAGTGGTGCTAGGAAAACTAAACAGCTGCATGCAAAAGAATGAGATTAGAACATTTCCTCACACCATATACAAAAATAAAATCAAAATGGATTAAAGACCTAAATGTATGACCTGAAATCATAAAACTCCTGGAAGAGAACATAGGCAGAACACTCTTTGACATAAATCATAGCAATATTGTTTTGGATCTATCTCCAAAGGCAAAGGAAACAAAAGCAAAAAAAAAAAAAACAACCAAATTGGGACCTAATTAAACTTAAAAACTTTTACACAGAAAAGGAAACCATCAACAATAGAAAAAGGCAACTTACTGAATGAGAGAAAATATTTGGAAATGATATGATCGATATGAGATTAATATCCAAAATATATAAACAGCTGATATAATTCAATATCAAAATAATCTGATAATAAATGGGCAGAAGACCTGAATATACATTTTTCCAAAGAAGACATACAGATGGCCAACAGGCACATGAAAAGATACTCAACATCACTAATCATCAGAGAAATGCAAATCAAAACTACAATGAGATATCACCTCACACCTGTTCGAATAGCCATCATCAAAAAGGTCACAAACAACAAAAGTTGGTGAGGATGTGGAGAAAAGGGAACTCCTGTGCACTGTTGGTGGGAATGTAAACTGGTGCAGCCACTATGGAAAACAGTATGGAGGGTCCTCAAAAAACTAAAAATAGAAGATGGCGGAAGAGTGAGACGCGGAGATCACCTGCCTCCCCACAGATACATCAGAAATACATCTATACATGGAACAGCTCCTACAGAACACCTACTGAACGCTGGCAGAAGACCTCAGACCTCCCAAAAGGCAAGAAACTCCTCCACGTACCTGGGTACCTGGGTAGGGCAAAAGAAAAAAGAATAAGCAGAGACAAAAGAATAGGGATGGGACCTGCACCAGTGGGAGGGAGCTGTGAAGGAGGAAAGGTTTCCACACACTAGGAAGCCCCTTCGCGGGCGGAGACTGCGGGTAGCGTAGGGGGAAAGCTTCAGAGCCGCGGAGGAGAGCACAGCAACAGGGGTGCGGATGGCAAAGCAGAGAGACTCCCACACAGAGGATCAGGGCCGACCGGCACTCACCAGCCTGAGAGGCTTGTCTGCTCCCCCACCGGGGTGTGCGGGGCTGGGAGCTGAGGCTCGGGCTTTGGTCGGAGCGCAGAGAGAGGACTGGGGTTGGCGGCGTGAACACAGCCTGCAGGGGGTTAGTGCACCACGGCTAGCCGGGACGGAGTCCGGGGAAAAGTCTGGACCTGCCGAAGAGGCAAGAGACTTTTTCTTCCCTCCTTGTTTCCTGGTGCACGAGGAAAGGGGATTAAGAGCGCTGCTTAAAGGAGCTCCAGAGACGGATGCGAGAGCTGCGGGTAACAGCGTGGACCCCAGAGACGGGCATGAGACGCTAAGGCTGCTGCTGCCGCCACCAAGAAGCCTGTGTGCGAGCACAGGTCACTATCCACACCCCCCTTCCGGGGAGCTTGTGCAGCCAGCCACTGCCAGGGTCCCGGGATCCAGGGACAACTTCCCCGGGAGAACGCACGGCGCGCTTCAGGCTGGTACAATGTCATAACCGGATTCTGTTGCCGCAGGCCCACCCCGCACTCCATGCCTCTCCCTCCCCCCCCGCCTGAGTGAGCCAGAGCCCCCGAATCAGCGGCTCCTTTAACCCCGTCCTGTCTGAGCGAAGAACAGACGCCCTCCGGCGACCTACATGCAGAGGTGGGGACAAATCCAAAGCTGAACCCCGGGAGCTGTGCAAACAAAGAAGAGAAAGAGAAATCTCTCCCAGCAGCCTCAGGAGCAGCGGATTAAATCTCCACAATCATTTGATATACCCTGCATCTGTGGAATACATGAATAGACAAGGAATCATCCCAAATTGAGGAGGTGGACTTTGAGAGCAAGATTTATGATTTCTTCCCCTTTTCCTCTTTTTGTGAGTGTGTATGCTTCTGTGTGAGATTTTGTCTGTATAGCTTTGCTTTCACCATTTGTCCTAGGGTTCTATCCATCCGTTTTTTTGTTTGTTTTTTTACGTAAAAAAATTTTTTTTCTTAATAATTATTTTATTTTAATAACTTTATTTTCTCTTTATTTTATTTCATCCTCTTTCTACTTTTTGTCCCTTTTATTCTGAGCCGTGTGGATGAAAGGCTTTTGGTGCTGCAGCCAGGAGTCAGTGCTGTGCCTCTGAGGTGGGAGAGCCAACTTCAGGACACTGGTCCACAAGAGACCTCCCAGCTCCACGTAATATCAAACGGCGAAAATCTCCCAGAGATCTCCATCTCAACACCAACACCCAGCTTCACTCAACAACCAGCAAGCTACAATGTTAGACACCCTATGCCAAACAAATAGCAAGACAGGAACACAACCCCACCCATTAGCAGAGAGGCTGCCTAAAACCATAATAAGTCCACAGACAGCCCAAAACACACCACCAGACGTGGATCTACCCACCAGAAAGACAAGATCCAGCCTCATCCACCAGAACACAGGCACTAGTCCCCTCCACCAGGAAGCCTACACAACCCACTGAACCAACTTTAGACACCGGGGACACGCACCAAAAACAACGGGAACTACGAACATGCAGCCTGCAAAAAGGAGACCCCAAACACAGTAAGATAAACAAAATGAGAAGACGGAAAAACACAGCAGATGAAGGAGCAAGATAAAAACCCACCAGACCTAACAAATGAAGAGGAGATAGGCAGTCCACCTGAAAAAGAATTCAGAATAATGATAGTAAAGATGATCCAAAATCTTGGAAATAGAATAGAGAAAATACAAGAAACATTTAACAAGGACCTAGAAGAACTAAAGATGAAACAAGCAACAATGAACAACACAATAAATGAAATAAAAAATACTCTAGAAGGGATCAGTACAAGAATAACTGAGGCAAAAGAACAGATAAGTAACCTGGAAGATAAAATAGTGGAAAAGGCTACTGCAGAGCAGAATAAAGAAAAAAGAATGAAAAGAACTGAGGACAGTCTCAGAGACCTCTGGAACAACATTAAACGCACCAACATTTGAATTATAGGGGTTCCAGAAGAAGAAGAGAAAAAGAAAGGGACTGAGAAAATATTTGAAGAGATTATAGTTGAAAACTTCCCTAATATGGGAAAGGAAATAGTTAATCAAGTCCAGGAAGCACAGAGAGTCCCATACAGGATAAATCCAAGGAGAAACACGCCAAGCAACATATTAATCAAACTGTCAAAAATTAAATACAAAGAAAACATATTAAAAGCAGCAAGGGAAAAACAACAAATAACACACAAGGGAATCCCCATAAGGTTAACAGCTGATATTTCAGCAGAAACTCTGCAAGCCAGAAGGGACTGGCAGGACATATTGAAAGTGTTGAAGGAGAAAAACCTGCAACCAAGATTACTCTACCCAGCAAGGATCTCATTCAGATTTGATGGAGAAATTAAAACCTTTACAGACAAGCAAAAGCTGAGAGAGTTCAGCACCACCAAACCAGCTTTAAAACAAATGCTAAAGGATCTTCTCTAGGCAAGAAACACAAGAGAAGGAAAAGACCTACAATAACAAACCCAAAACAATCAAGAAAATGGGAATAGGAACATACATATCGATAATTACCTTAAAAGTAAATGGATTAAATGCTCCCACCAAAAGACACAGACTGGCTGAATGGATACAAAAACAAGACCCATATATATGCTGTCTACAAGAGATCCACTTCAGACCTAGAGACACATACAGACTGAAAGTGAGGGGATGGAAAAAGATATTCCATGCAAATGGAAACCAAAAGAAAGCTGGAGTATCAATTCTCATATCAGACAAAATAGACTTTAAAATAAAGACTATTAGAAGAGACAAAGAAGGACACTGCATAATGATCAAGGGATTGATCCAAGAAGAAGATATAACAATTGTAAATATTTATGCACCTAACATAGGAGCACCTCAATACATAAGGCAAATACTAACAGCCATAAAAGGGGAAATCTAAAATAACACATTCATAGTAGGGGACTTTAACACCCCACTTTCACCAATGGACAGATCATCCAAAATGAAAATAAATAAGGAAACACAAGCTTTAAATGATACATAAAACAAGATGGACTTAATTGATATTTATAGGACATTCCATCCAAAAACAACAAAATACACTTACTTCTCAAGTGCTCATGGAACATTCTCCAGGATAGATCGTATCTTGGGTCACAAATCAAGCCTTGGTAAATTTAAGAAAACTGAAATTGTATAAAGTATCTTTTCCAACCACTATGCTATGAGACTAGATATAAATTACAGGAAAATATCTGTAAAAAATACCAACACATGGAGGCTAAACAATACACTACTTAATAACGAAGTGATCACTGAAGAAATCAAAGAGGAAATCAAAAAATACCTAGAAACAAATGACAATGAAAACACAACGAGCCAAAACCTATGGGATGCAGCAAAAGCAGTTCTAAGAGGGAAGTTTATAGCAATACAATCCTACCTTAAGAAACAGGAAACATCTCAAATAAAGAACTTAAACTTGCACCTAAAGCAATTAGAGAAAGAAGAACAAAAAAACCCCGAAGTTAGCAGAAGGAAAGAAATCATAAAGATCAGATCAAAAATAAATGAAAAAGAAATGAAGGAAACAATAGCAAAGATCAATAAAACTAAAAGCTGGTTCTTTGAGAAGATAAAAAAATTAATAAACCATTAGCCAGACTCATCAAGAAAAAAAGAGAGAAGACTCAAATCAATAGAATTAGAAATGAAAAAGGAGAAGTAACAACTGACACTGCAGAAATACAAAAGATCATGAGAGATTTCTACAAGCAACTCTATGCCAATAAAATGGACAACCTGGAAGAAATGGACAAATTCTTAGAAATGCACAACGTGCCAAGACTGAATCAGGAAGAAATAGAAAATATGAACAGACCAATCACAAGCACTGAAATTGAAACTGTGATTAAAAATCTTCCAACAAACAAAAGCCCAGGACCAGATGGCTTCACAGGCAAATTCTATCAAACATATAGAGAAGAGCTAACACCTATCCTTCTAAAACTCTTCCAAAATATAGCAGAGGGAGGAACACTCCAAAACTCATTCTATGAGGCCACCATCACCCTGATACCAAAACCAGACAAGGATGTCACAAAGAAAGTCCAATGTCACTGATGAACATACATGCAAAAATCCTCAACAAAATACTAGCAAACAGAATCCAACAGCACATTAAAAGGATCATGCACCATGATCAAGTGGGGTTTATTCCAGGAATGCAAGGATTCTTCAATATAGGCAAATCAATCAATGGGATACACCATATTAACAAATTGAAGGAGAAAAACCATATGGTCATCTCAATAGATGCAGAGAAAGCTTTCGACAGAATTCAACACCCATTTATGATAAAAACCTCCAAAAAGTAGGCATAGAGGGAACTTACCTGAACATAATAAAGGCCATATATGACAAACCCACAGCCAACATCGTCCTCAATGGTGAAAAACTGAAACCATTTCCACTAAGATCAGGAACAAGACAAGGTTGCCCACTCTCACCACTCTTATTCAACATAGTTTTGGAAGTTTTAGCCATAGCAATCAGAGAGGAAATGGAAATAAAAGGAATTCAAATCGGAAAAGAAGAAGTAAAGCTGTCACTGTTTGCAGATGACATGATGCTCTACATAGAGAATCCTAAAAATGCTACCAGAAAACTACTAGAGCTAATCAATGAATTTGGTAAAGCAGCAGGATACAAAATTAATGCACAGAAATCTCTGGCATTCCTATACACTAATGATGAAAAATCTGAAAGTGAAATCAAGAAAACACTCCCATTTACCACTGCAACAAAAAGAATAAAATATCTAGGAATAAACCTACTTAAGGAGATAAAAGACTTGTATGCAGAAAATTATAAGACACTAATGAAAGAAATTAAGGATGATACAAATAGATGGAGAGATATACCATGTTCTTGGATTGGAAGAATCAACATTGTGAAAATGACTCTACTACCCAAAGCAATCTATAGATTCAATGCAATCCCTATCAAACTACCACTGGCATTTTCCACAGAACTAGAACAAAAAATTTCACAATTTGTATGGAAACACAAAAGACCCCAAATAGCCAAAGCAATCTTGAGAACGAAAAACAGAGCTGGAGGAATCAGGCTCCCTGACTTCAGACTATACTACAAAGCTACAGTAATCAAGACAGTATGGTACTGGCACAAAAACAGAAAGATAGATCAATGGAACAGGATAGAAAGCCCAGAGATAAACCCACGCACATATGGTCAACTTATCTTTGATAAAGGAGGCAGGAATGTACAGTGGAGAAAGTACAGCCTCTTTAATAAGTGGTGCTGGGAAAACTGGACAGGTACATGTAAAAGTATGAGATTAGATCACTCCCTAACACCATACACAAAAATAAGCTCAAAATGGATTAAAGACCTAAATGTAAGGTCAGAAACTATCAAACTCTTAGAGGAAAACATAGGCAGAACACTCTATGACATAAATCACAGCAAGATCCTTTTTGACCCACCTTCTAGAGAAATGGAAATAAAAACAAAAATAAACAAATGGGACCTAATGAAACTTCAAAGCTTTTGCACAGCAAAGGAAACCATAAACACGACCAAAAGACAACCCTCAGAATGGGAGAAAATATTTGCAAATGAAGCAACCGACAAAGGATTAATTTCCAAAATTTACAAGCAGCTCATGCAGCTCAATAACAAAAAAACAAATAACCCAATCCAAAAATGGGCAGAAGACCTAAATAGACATTTCTCCAAAGAAGATATACAGACTGCCAACAAACACATGAAAGAATGCTCAACATCATTAATCATTAGGGAATTGCAAATCAGAACTACAATGAGATATCATCTCACACCAGTCAGAATGGCCATCATCAAGAAGTCTAGAAACAGTAAATGCTGGAGAGGGTGTGGAGAAAAGGGAACACTCTTGCACTGCTGGTGGGAATGTGAATTGGTACAGCCACTATGGAGAACAGTATGGAGGTTCCTTAAAAAACTACAAATACAACTACCATATGACCCAGCAATCCCACTCCTGGGCATATACCCTGAGAAAACCATAATTCAAAACGAGTCATGTACCAAAATGTTCATTGCAGTTCTATTTACATTAGCCCGGAGATGGAAACAACCTAAGTGTCCATCATCGGATGAATGGATAAAGAAGATGTGGTACATATATACAATGGAATATTACTCAGCCATAAAAAGAAACGAAATTGAGCTATTTGTAATGAGGTGGATAGACCTAGAGTCTGTCATACAGAGTGAAGTAAGTTAGAAAGAGAAAGACAAATACCATATGCTAACACATATATATGGAATTGAAGAAAAAAAATGTCATGAAGAACCTAGGGGTTAGACAGGAATAAAGACACAGACCTACTAGAGAATGGACTTGAGGATATGGGGAAGGGGAAGGGTAAGCTCTGAGAAAGTGAGAGAGTGGCTTGGACATATATACACTATCAAACGTAAAATAGCTAGCTAGTGGGAAGCAGCCACATAGCACAGGGAGATTAGCTCGGTGCTTTGTGACCACATAGAGGGGTGGGATAGGGAGGGTGGGAGGGAGGGAGATGCAAGACGGAAGAGATATGAGAACATATGTATATGTATAACTGATTCACTTTGTTATAAAGTAGAAACTAACAGACCATTTTAAAGCAATTATACTCCAATAAAGATGTAAAAAAAAATAATAAAAAACTAAAAATAGAACTACTGCATGATCCAGCTATCCCACTCCTGGGTATATATCCAAAGAAAATAAAACAGTGTTTTGAAAAAATTCACACACCCTAATGTTCATAGCAGCATTATTTGCAATATCCAAGATATGGAAGCAACTTAAGTGTCCATCAACAGATGAATGGATCAAGAAGATGTGGTATGTATATATAATGGAATACTACTCAGCCATAAAAAGAATGAAAGTCTGCCATTTACATCAATGTAGATGGATGTAGAGAGTACTATACTTAGTGAAATAAGTCAGAGATAGAAAGACAAATACTCTATGCTGTCACTTATATGTGGAATCTAAAATATTAAGCAAAGGAATGTATATAACAAAACAGAAGCAGACTCACAGATACAGAGAAAAAAACCAATGGTTACCACTGGGGAGATGGAGGGGGACCGGCAAGATAGGAATATGAAATTAAGAGATACAAACTACTATGTATAAAACAGATAAGCAACAAGGATATATTGTACAGCACAGGCAAATACAGCCATTGTTTTGTAATAACTTTAAATGTAGTATAGTCTTCAAAAACGCTGAATCACTATGTTGTACACCTGAAAATAATATAATGTTGTAAATCACCTATACTTCAATTTAAAAAAAAGACAAGAAAAGCATCAGTAGCAACACTACTCCTGAGGTCCTATGTGCTAACATCGCCACCTATTGCTCATTCCAGGTACAAACGGTCACACCTCAAGCCAAAGACTAGACATTCTCTAGGTAAGAAACAGACTCTCGAGCTTTGGGTAATCATTAACCCCTAGCAGGATTAAAAGGTAATCAATTTCACTCCTGAAACTACAGAGTAAAGGCAGTGGGCACTCTTGCCAATGTGGACAATTAGGTGATAATTATATTTTATTGAATTTCACATATTGGAATTACATTGGCTTATCGATTTTTTTGTATGTTTTATTCTCTGCTATATCCCCAGCATTTAGAACAGTCCCTGACACATAGTAGTTGCTCAATAAATATTTATTAAATAAATGAATCCGTAAAGAAAAAGGGTAATTATTCTCATAAATTTGCCACACTACTTATTTAGCAACTTCAATTTAAAAACTTATTGTGACTTTTTTCTAGTAAATAACAATATCCCTAGATATTGATAGGATTGGTAGAGAGAGAGGGACAGGTGACAATAAAAGGAAAGAAGGGAAAAAGAAGAGGGTTTCCAGATGATTGCAACAGAAAATACCAGAAACATATGATAAAAATCTGGATGAAAAAGAAATAAATATGATACGGAAGACATACTAACAGTAGTCCATTCTGCAGATGAGATTATGACATTCATTTCTTTTTATTTTAACCAAATTTTAAAAAGTTAAAGGTTATCTTAAAAATCATATGTTTTGCATTTTACTGAGCAAAAACACTCAAGCTGTTACATTCACTAATTCATATATTACCCACGGCACTAACATTTTTTCACACTGGCATTTGACACAGAAATTGAAGAATATTGACCTAGCTTTAACAAATTTGGAACAAGATGTTGTTTGCTAAAAAATGATTCCATTTATCAAGAGTGAAATTGGTTTTCGAGGTACGTTTCTTTTTTTAAAGCCCTGACGCTCTCTTTTTTTTTCACAGTGCTAACATCCTTATTTGCATGTGTGGGGCGAGTCTCCACTGCTCCTACCCATCTTACTGGTGTGTCAAGAATGCCTGGGGAACTGGGATTTGGGGAACTGATGTGACATTTGACACTCTGGTTACCTCTTTTGCTGGCTGGAAAGTTGGGTGAAAAGTCTCAGACACCTCACAACTGTTGGCAGCACGGCTTCATCAAGGATGTAGACGATCACAATCAGAAAAACCCAGCGCCCTCAAGGCACAATAAAGTGAATTCTCAAAAGGAAAGTTCAGTGCTTCGGAGATAAATTGAAGATGTAAACTGAAAATACTCCTTCACTAGTGAAAACAAAACTTTCAGACTAGAAAAAAATATTTGAAGGGATTTTGAATTTATATTAATACCTTAAATCCAGTGCTTTATTTTAACTAGGATTATTTATGAGTGTTATGCCCAGAATGGGGTAAAATGGTAATTTTATAAAATTTGGAGATTCTACAATATAAATCAAAAAGAAAAATGCCATTTACAAGCCTTGAGAAGAATTTCCTTCTTTAATTTAAACGGATTTATTTACTATATTATTTCATCATTTATTGCTTCTTAATAATATGGTAAATAACTCATTTCAAGAATCATGATTTAAACATCTACTTTCCAAACTCCAGCTTCCATTTTTGCTGAGGTAAAAGTATATATCATCTTTCAAACTGAATTCTTAGATTTGGAGTTGGAAATTATTTCCCTGATGCTTTGAAAAGGGAAAATAAATTCTAAACCTTTCTAAGTACTACTTGGTTACAAAGAATTCTATAGTATGGATAAGTCCCAACTGAACTAATTATAATTTGAATGCCATGGGCATTCAAATGATGAAACGGGAACTAGAAGTCAAGTGTTTGGGGTTAAGAAACAGGATTTGTTAGGATTTGACCTTAATTATCATATAAGCTTGAAAAAGTAACCACTCCGTTCTTCAATTTTTTAAAAATTACTATTGCAAGAGATATCATTCCTCCTCCTTCAAGGCCCAAGAATAATGTAAAAAGAAAAATTTCCCTGGCAAGCTACCAGATAATGACAGCAGAGAAAGCAAGAGTGAGGGAGTGAGAATGAGATAGAGAGAGAAAAATTCTCCATTTTGCAGGACTATAATGTATAAGGCTTATGCTAGAAGCATTTTATCATAGCAACATGTTCTATAACTGTTTTCCTTAGAAACAGCATTAACTAACTGGGATGACCCACTCATTTTGTAGAATGAGAGTGTAATGTAAGTTTAAAAATCTTTTATTCAGGGCTTCCCTGGTGGTGCAGTGGTTGAGAGTCCGCCTGCCGATGCAGGGGACACGGGTTCGTGCCCTGGTCCGGGAGGATCCCACATGCCGCGGAGCGGCTGGGCCCATGAGCCATGGCCGCTGAGCCTGTGCGTCCGGAGCCTGTGCTCCGCAATGGGAGAGGCCACAACAGTGAGAGGCCCCCGTACCGCAAAAAAAAAAAATCTCTTATTCAAAATCAGGACTATTGAAGAGAAATTTAACCAGCACTTACCATTTACTTAGCTCAACAGATCCAGAAACTATGTGTTTCTTCTCTTAAAACAAAGAAATCCCAAACAATAATAATTTGACAAATATTTCTTTGACATGTGTTTTCTTCCTACCATAATTCTACCACCTCTATTTTGGAACTTTACTATTCAAGTTTTCCAAGTTTCCCATTAGTAAAAAATTCAAAATTAAGTAACAATTTTGATACCTACCAGGACACTGTATTCAGATTGCTGATGTTATTACTTTAAATCACAATATACCTACCCTCTGTGGGTTCCCATTCATTTTCTGTCACATTACCCAGTTTTACATCAGTGAAATTTAAGGTATTAATTCCGATAAGGCAGTTTGAAGGTGTATGTTCAATTGGGAAAGGCAGAAATTTTTTCAAACATTATCGCCATCCTCAGATACCCAAGTGATGTGAACACATGAACAGTACCACGCAGTAAGAGCCACCTGCTACAATCAATCTTAAACGAAAATAGAGCACTTCTCCCACTCAAGAAGGCCTGGAAACAGTCCAAAGCAAGATCTCCCTTTGGCTGATTTAAAGTGTGTGGGGAGAGATAAATTAGGAGTTTGGGATTAACATATACCCACTACTATATATAAAACAGATAACCAACAAGGACCTACTGTATAGCACAGGTAATTATATTCAGTATTTTTTAATAACCTATATGGGAAAATAATCTGAAAAAAAAGATATATATGTATGTATAACTGAATCACTCTGCTGTACGCCTACTAACACAACATTGTAAATCAACTATACTCCAATTTAAAAAAAAAGGCAAACCAAGGCAGGGCAGTCAACCAGAGCCTTGTGGTTCGCGTGCCAAAAGCCTGCAATATTTATGTACCTTCACCTAATAAATGAAAGAGGATTTTTAAAAAGAGAAAGATTTTTTTGGTAAAAGTTTCAAGGTTTTTTTTGGTTAACCTTGATATATTTTATGATAATTCCATTCCTCCAGGAGAAACACTACCATGTTGGCACAAATGTCCACCTCAAACAGAACAATGAGAGCTCTAAGATAAAAGTCTCCTGTTTTTTTTTTTTTCAGTGACCTTTCACATGTCAAAGCACAGAATCTCTTAGTTTTGAGTACAAAATAATGGCCAGAGTAGGAATATATTTTAAAAGCTCCTTTTTGCTGCTATCAATTTTGAAACTCTAAGTGGAGTCGAGATTTCTGTGACGTGTTCCAGCCTGTTGAAGTCATGGGTCTCTTACTGGTTTGCCCTGATGACCTAAAATTACCAGCTTCACCTCACACTGACCTTGTTCGCGCTGTTAAAAAAATCATTTGCCTTTTTTAACCAGGTTTTCCTTTCCACCGTGAGCCGACCAAATTCCTCTTGAAGCCAATTCAGTTTCTGGTTAGACAGCTGTAGGTGTTCTTTCTCCACATACTCCTTGGAGAGCAGAATCCCCAGTGCCTCACTCTTCAGCTTCTCCACTGCGGAATTCCATTCCTACAAGAGATCACTCTTCAGTTTATTTTACACATCCTCCCCTCTGGAATCTCTGGTAAGACTCAGAGGACATTTACATGTGTTGAATGTATCAGCAACCTGTCATTATTTTCAAATCATAAAGGAGTCGATGCTACATTCCAGGTTTGAGTAACAAGACGTAGGTAAAAAAAAGAAAGGAACACAGAAAAGAGGTTAAAAAGGGAGAGGGGATGATAGTAGAAAGGGGCAGGTCAACTGGGATGTGTCTGGTTGCCCTGAATTCAGGTCACTTGCCATTTCCCTTAATAATACCTGAAAATATACCCAAAATATGGTCATCAGTGTTTTTCAATCTCTAACTCATTTTTACCTATTTTTATTCATTTAAGTATAAAAACATTGCTCTCCCACAATTTATTCTCACTGGCAATGTGGGCAAATATGCACAAGAAAGGAAGGGAAATCTCATAGTATATGGTTGTTTGTGCATCTGCCTACACTTAGAACTGGAATTAAGACCTGTTACTCTGCACAAAGTTAATAGCTGTTATTGTGCAGTATTCTCTCCATCCTGACCCCAGTTTCACCTCTCAATGTTTCACTATTAACGATTTATATACATTTCAACAAAGGAAAAGAGGTAGGTTTTTACTTTCTATTGCATGAGGGTGAAAAACAGTAAATAGAGAAGAAAGAAAATAATAAGAGTTGAAGTAAATCAAACATATTAACATTAAATTTATTTGAAGGGAAATTCAAATTTCTTGCAAAAGAACTGAAGACAGATCTAGTTTCATAAAATAATGCTTATCTCTAACATAGGAGTCTTGTTAGCAAATTTTCTGGTACCCATCTTAGCTGAGACTGAGCAGTGAGCATATGCTGTTTGTTAAAGCATCAGAAATTTATCACCAAATTTAAAAAATCACAGTCTGACTCCATCCTGGCTTGCTCCCCAGTGCAAAGTGTCCTATTATTAAGTTACATTTGTTACATTATATTGTATAAAATAATACAATTTTAGTGCAATTTACCGCTATCATTTCCATTCATTTATTTCACAAGACAACTAAATACTGTGTACCTGGGACCATGCTGGGATAGATGTCTTGGGGAACATAAAGAAAGAATAAAATATAGTTCTTTTCTTTAACAATACATAAACTGCTATTTTATATAATTTTATATATACTGCATTATGAAGTGTATTAAATACATGCTGTTTCTACAAACACACAAATACACGTACATACACACAAAATGGTAGCATTTCAAATCACAGTTGGTAGATGCTGAAAATAGAAATTGTACATATTATTTTATGGACTTCATAAAATCTGTTCTAGTAATTGTGTGAGAGAAAAATATTTTCATCAATGGATGCAAGAATAAGTATGGTAGATTAAGGCATTGGCATTTTTTTGAGCACCAATTATGAGCTTATGTTTTGTAAGTAAAACCCTCACAAACTTAGGTTAGATGTTATTATTTTCCTAGTATTGACACAGGCTCAGAGGAGTATGTTATCCAAGGTTACATATCCAATACGTGGCAGAACTAGGACTATTCACAGGTTTGTATACAATGCTACATTCCAGGGAACTGAGGGTAGAGAGACCAGAATCTCCAAATTTCTCAGTGAGTGCAAAAGCAATACTCTTAGGCATGAAGATGGGCTACGTGAGTTCTCAAGATCCTTCATTTCTTAAAGAGCTATTTGTCCCCATTTAAGGACTGCTAATATGTGCCATGACATTATTTCGTAAAGCACTGTAAATATCCCTCCCACTTAAAAACCACTACTTTAACCTTATCGGGAAAAAGCAAATATTTCTAAAGCAGTTAGCATAATTTCTGGCATACATAATAGGCACTCACTAAATATTAGTCCCACTTGTCTTCCCGTCAGTTTTATCACAGTTCATTAGTGCCCCAAAATTTGTTCATTATTTATGGGAATTCCTGTTTCCCAGTTCTAAAATAACAATAGTGGAAACCTTCTCCAAATGTACTGGTCAGTGTTATGTATTGATCAATAATATGAGATAAGCAAAATAAAGCAGGTTTCTTTACTGCAGTACTCCTTAGAATTTTTACTATGTTAACATGCACTGAGACTCCTAGAGGAAAACGTGGTGTGAAACGTTTTGGACAAACTCCTTTGACCAAGAAACCATTTGTTTGCTAATCATCTCAGGGGACCAATGCTCCGGCTGGAACAATGCTGAGAAACACTACAGTTGTGGCTAAAAGGAGCTGAACCAGCTACAGGTTCATTTGCTTTCACAAGTCTTTGTTTCTTTTTTTGTTTTGTCCCAATCCCTCCAGCTACCCAGTTAGTCCGTTTCCTGTCTTTTGGATCCATTCTCTATTTTCTGTCTGTTAAGATCTGTGGGGCATTAATCCTCAATGAACTCAACTAAGAAATGCTCAATATGTGAAGACATAGAGTAAAGCAGGTAATTCTTTCAAAAAATTGGCATTGACCAGAATCTTCTGTGCTCGTTAGAGGAAGAACACTTAAATATGGAGAAACTAGGGGAGGCCCAGAGAGCTGGGGGAAGGAAAGTGGAGAGGAGGTTAGGATATGGAGAGATAGGTTACAGCCATTACGTGCTCAGTCTGGACAAAACTAAACTCTACGGTGTTGGTATCTTAACTGTCTGCAAAAGCGTAAGGGTTGATTCTTCTTCCCGTATGCTAGCACTGTGCTAAGTGCTTTACATATAGTATCTCACTTAATCTTCACCACACCCCTACAAGGTAGGAACTATTATTATCCTCATTTTACAGATGGGGTAACTGAGGCTCAGAAGGGTTAAGAACTTGCCCAAGGTCTCAACACTAGTAGGTGGAAGAGCCAGAACTCAAATTCAGGTAGTTTGACTCTAGAACCTGCTTTCTCAACCAGTATCCTGGCCTCAGCTCTGCAGAGAGGTGATAAACAGTGCTTTTTACACCACAGAAAGATTAAACACATTAACTTAGAATTACAGACATGAAACTTCCATAAGGTCTGGATAAGACCTGAAACTGATAAAAGTCCTTATATGACCCTGGGATTTTCTGATTTGAAATTAGAAGCCTTATTATTTCTAAATAAACACAATGCCTTACATATATAACTGAGAATTTACAGCCAAACTCAAGCTATATTTTGCAACTGGTCCAAAATAATAAAGGTCTTCTCTATGAATAAGAAGAGAAATACTTGTTCTCTAACAGAGTTCATAAATCTGCCTTTAGTATAAATTTTGCAAACAACATTAAAGAGAGACTTCTGGAGTAGAGCCAAGTCTTTGAAAACCCACTGTAACCTTGTGCTTCATAATGTGTTATATAAAGTGGGCTGTGACCTTCCAAGGAAACTGTAAAGGACCATTTTGTGCCTCCTATCTTTTCTTATTCTCCATCCCCAGTCTTTTTAAATACATTTTCAAATGAACTCTGTGGGCAGTAGATGAAGCTAGGTCTACTCAATATTTCTATGCAATCTTCTCAGAAAATTGGTTCTGTTTTCTTTGGGCAATCTATAGGCAGTTTCTGATGCACTTCCATACCGTTCTGATGACATATTTCCCCAGCCATTTTTCTTTGGGGATGCTTCGCCTATTTTATTTTTGAGACAAAACTTTCCAGAGTCATCTGAATCCAGCATGCTGTTTAAAAAACTTAGTTGTCCCTGTTGTGCAGGCTGGAGGAGCCCAACAGAGAAAATCTTGGTCCTTTTTCTCTAAGCCATTGCTGCCTGCCTGCTAAGTATTCAACCTCTGACTGGGTTTCCGTCACTTTGCAAAAAAATATTTCCAGTATTTGTCCCCACCAGCAGAAAGCCAAAGACTGCCATTTCCTTGGCTTTTCAGTTTGACAGATGGACCTGTGTATCTCTGAGCCAATAAAGACGTGTGGCACTGTGTGTTCCTGGGCTCAGGGTGTGTCCACAGGTCACTCCATTACTATCCTTCTTCACTCACAGTAGTAACCCTTTTAAACTGTACCTTTCAGTATTCCATTTGCCGAGGAAATGGAGCTTCTCTTGCATCCCTTGATTTTAAGGGTACTTTTAAGAGGATTAGCACTGATAGACAAGAAGGCGAAAACCGTTTCTTCTCCCCCCCCACTTTTTTTTAACAGTCCCAGGTTAGCTTTTCAAATAAAATTATGGATTGGTATAAAAATTATCCAGCCATTCAATTTAAAAAATAAAAAAATATTAGCTACTCCAATGGAAAAGAAACAGAATACTCCCAATATGTTTAGTAAGCCTTTATTCACTTCCCTGATGAAGTGGATGGGGTGTGTTTAAATGACCCAGTACCACGTGGTAAATTATTTTCCTTATAAATTTGACTTCAGAATATAATTTTTAAGTGGGAGAAGATGGACAAGAAACAATAGGGAACATATTTATAAACTGCTAAGAAACTATCAGTTGTGGAGATGACTGGCCCAAATCACATGTGGCAGAAGCATGTGTCTGGCTCATGTGCAGGACATGGCCGCTTTGGAGGACATCTCATTAGATATAGCTCATTTCTCGTTCAGTCTTTTAAGTCTACAGTCCCATTTGGTTCAGCACCGAGAATTAACTCACTGACAGCAAATCATAGAATTTTACATGACTGCATTAACAGATGGGACAAACAAAATAAACGTGGCGCTTTTAATCAGAGAATATTTGAAAGTCTGCTTTGAGCAGAAAATTTTTGAGAAGAAATGTTTACGCTTTTGGAGAGTGGCAGTGAGCCCTTGAAAAGCTGAAAGTCTCTGATCATGCCGAGCTGGATGGCCAGCTGGGCCACAGTTACTTCTTGTGCTCCTTTCCCAGGCATTTCTCGCCGACATACATAAAAGCAAGGGTCATCTCACTCTTGGATGAGTACCGAGTTCAGTGTCCACAGGCCATCTGAACTCTGCCCTCACTGTGGTGCATTTCAGCAGAGACACAGACAGACTGCAAACAGGGAAGAACTGTGATTTTGTGTATCACCTAGACATGAAAGAATTGTGGTGTTTCGCTTCCCGGCCATAAGGAAGAAATCATAGCTACTGAATCAAGGAGAGCCTGTGGGCAAGAGCAGAGAAATGGAAATACACTTTTTACTCCAAACTTAGTAAGTGGCCTCCCGCAGGGCATTTTGCTTTCCTGAGCCTTACTTCTCTGCAGTGCAGAGTCACCACCATTTCACATATGCTTTGGCTTCTCTAGTGAATCAGATGTAAATTCAATGGTGAATTGGCTGTGCTTCAAATTCCTGGATTTCAGGCCCTACTAAAATTTGGGTTTTTAGCTATATTTTCCATAATTACCCTACTGGATTTGGGACCGACAGTTTACAGCAGAAACGACAGATGTCACCAAAGCAATCTTTGAATAATAGTTGCTGCTTTCTTTCTTCTCAGTCCATTCAAATATTCCAAAAGATGCAGGAAAAAAACATGGCTTGGAAGCTTCTTGTTTCCTTTATTCTGTTCAGTGCTTGGCCACCAAGTGGAGCCTGTGGTTCAGGCACACAGAGCAGGGTGCTTGTTGCTAATACTGAAGCAAAAGGATGTGTGGCAGAATAAATTTTTTAAATCAAATAAAGTCATAACAAACTACACTCATAAGCAAGTCTTCAAAATAACGTTTGGAGCAGAAATACATTTATTTCTTCCTCCTTGGTTCAACATAGTTTTTGGCTAAAAATTTAATTACACAGGAAGTCGGGAAGAAATTGTCCCAAGATTTGTGTTTTCTGAGAATCACTATTTTTTCTTTAGTGTCTTGCCCTTGTTTTTCTTAGATTTTTGTTCCTCTTAATCACATTTTCTTCAAGTTGATTAAGTAAGGAGTAGAGCCAGATTGGGGGCTATTGATGTTTCCAATTTTTAAATCAAAATTAATAAAGTCTAGCTGGCCAAATTATTTTCATCTAACACAATTTGCCTACAATCAGTGTGCCACTGGCTGACTAGGTGATTGCAGTTTATATTAGTGTCATCAAAAGATTTACTTTTTAATTTTCTAGAGAATCTGTTGGAGATATCTTCAGGATCTCAACATGTAATTCAACCATGGGGAGAATTACTAGGTTTTGATGTTCACTTCTTATGAAGATTTCCCTAAGTCAAGCAGATTAAGTTGGGAAGGGGGTATCTGTATATCTTACCCATAAGGAACATCAGATATAGATTAGAACAATGACTTTTAGTTGTTATGTACAAGATCGATATAAGAAAACCAATAACATTCCTAGATAGCAACAATAGCCAATTATCTTTTCTAATAAAGATCCCATTTATAAGGGCAATAAACATTATGAGGCAGTCATTTGTTCAACTATGTATTTGGCAGGTCTAGTCTATGCCAAGCATTCTTCTAAATACACCATCTAGGCCAGTGAATTTAGCTCCAGTGTTAGTGATGGTGGTGGTGCACCATGTATTTTATTTTGTTTATAAGCAATAAACATGGTAAATCAGTACATTGTCTGGTGAGTTTGAATATGACCACACTGTAGAATAGAGACAAGTAGAGCAGATTAGGGGACTCTCAGGTGCCACGCAGGGCGGGAGTTGTGTGCAGTATTAAATATGGTGGTCAGGGTAGGCTTTTTGAGTAGTGAGATTTGAGCAAAGATGGGCAGGAAGTGAGGGGACGAGCCAAGAGGATCTCTGGAGAAAGAACTTTCCAGGTTGAGGGCACAGCTAGAGTAAAGGCTCCCAGGTGGGAGTTTTCCTGCTGGGGTGGAGGAACAGCAAGGACACAGTGCGGTAGAGCTGAGTATGCCACGGAGGAAGCAGGGGGAGAAGCAGTAAGAGGGCCACGGTGGGGGCAGACTGGGAGGATCCAGAGGCAGGGCCTTGTAAACACTGAAGTCTTTTATTCTGAGAGAAGTGTGAAGCTGTTGGAAGGTCTGGGGCATAGGGTCTGACATAACTTAAAAAAAAAAACAAAAATAAAAGTACAGGGCTGTCGTTTGAGAATACTTTGCTGGTGGAGGGGTGCAGGGATGCATGCACAGTGATTCCTGAGGAGGCTACTGCAATTAGCCAGGAAAGATGGAGGTAGGTCATTCCCCAGGACAGCAGTGGAGGTCATGAGAAATGATAGGATATTCTGGATCTACTCAGATGACACAGCCCAGGTGATTTCCTATGAGTAAGAGGAAGAAGAATCAAGACTCTTTTCACCTGAGTAACTGGATGGATTGAGTTGCCCTTAACTGAGATATGAAGAACTAGGCAGAAGAGATTTTGAGTGGGAAGAAGAAGAATTCAGTTGCTGACATCCTCTTGAGCCTGTCTCTCTCGAAAGGCTGTGCATAAGCTCCTGAAGTCAGTACCCACCACCCACTTCTACACACACACACACACACACTCACACTCACACACACTCACAAACTGACATTCCATTAGCAAACACTCTCACAGATTCCTCCCAAATATGCCCTAAGCCTTTTAGACTGGAACAGTCTATTTAAAGCACTATGAAGAATAAAGGCTTCAAGTTGCCTATAAGGAAAATAAGATCCCAAAGCTAAAGTAGCAAGAAGAAACTAAATACCCAGGAGTTTCAAATACATTTTTAAATGCACAGGCATGCGTGTAACATACACAGCCAGTGGTTCTTCTTGTTTCTGGAATGCAGAAGCAAAATGACTACAAAAGCCAGCTACCATGAGGTGATGTTGCACCTCAATCCCGGGTAGTAGGAATGTCTCAAAGAAATGGTGTCAAGCCAGTAACATATTCAACACACTCAGTTTTCAAAAGTACTGCATAGTGATAGGTGAGAAGTGACACTACTTTTCAAAATGTGAGGGTTCGGGTAAAACATACTGGTGACATCAAACAATTTCCCTTTACTGTTTCTTGTGATAACTCATACAAAGTGAGATGTGTCTAACCTTTTCTGATTACCCCCTAAAAGCCCCCTTGTGAGCAGTTCCTTTTTGTCTTTCTCAGTCTGGGTTCTCAGGGGCTTACTGAATATGTGAAGAAAAAACTTTAAGTCTCTTCATCACTTAGATGTGGAGTCTAAAAAAGTCAAACTCATAGAAACAGAGTGGAAAAGTGATTTCCAGGGACTGTGGGGTGGAGGAAATAAGGAGACATTGGTTGGGGAGTAAAAACTTTCATCTATGAGATGAATAAGTTCTGAGGATCTAATGTAAAACGTGGTGATTAGAGTTAATGCTGTACTATATAATTGAAATTACTAAGGGAATACACTGTACTATATAACTGAAATTTACATATCCACAAAGATAAATATGTGAGGTAATAGATGTGTTAATTAACTAGATGGAGGGAAATCCTTTCACAACATATACATATATGAAATCATTATGATAAACACTCCAAGTAGCTTACAATTTTGTGTCAATTATATCTCAATAAAACTGAAAAAAGAAAAAGTTTAAATCTCTGGATTCATGATGCAGGGAATCCCTGTATACAACTACCAGGTTTACAAAGAATCCAAACAGCCTGCATCACCCTTTCTGTGCCCGTACTCCCCGTCAACACCCTGTCACCATCATGGGAGTGTGCAACTGTGCAGCTTCAGAAGAGAAAGTACCCTGGTGCTTTATCCTTAACAGCAGGTGCAACTCAGAGGCAGTGTTGGCTTTGGCCACTCTGCAGATCACTTTACTTTTCAACATTACCTGAAATTGCATTCTTGTGTTTGGGTTAATAAAACTTTCACTTCCAAAAATCGGCGGTGGGGTGGTGGAAAAGAAAAGAAAAAAGAAAAACAGAAGTCAAGGATGGTTAAGAAGTGGGCAGACATTCACACATTAGTGTGAATAGATTGCTTTCCTCTTAACACTTGAGAACTGCAGCATTGCGTCCACCATCACGAAATTTTGCCCATTATTTCTCTGTTGCCTCAGAATCCGGAGAGTTCCCATAGAACTGTGTTTAGTGTGTAGTCTCGATGATGACCATGCAGTAGACAGAGAGACGCATGACTTCCTAGCCAAACTGAATGTCACTTATGAACAGCAGTTTAGAAGTCCAGCCAGGGCTGACTCGGTAACATTTTGCTGCCAGGTTCCTGTCCAATGGAGTCATCCACTGACCCAACTAACACTAGCTGCATTTAACTCATGTCCCAGACCCATCTACTGGGTGTTACGGGGAATCCAGAAATGAATACATCATGGCCCTTGTTTTTTAGAATTTCACAGCTGTGGGGAAATCAGACATGTGAACGACTGAAATGCTAGGAAGGCATTAATTGCTTTAACTGAGCAATAAGCAACACTCTAAGAAGGGAAAGACAAGTATTGGAGAGATCAACAACCATTTCAGAGAAGGAATCTGGACCAACGCTGAGCCTATAGATCATCAACTAAAATCACTCCCTAGGCTGAAGTAGATACACAGAGTTTTAGACAGACCCTCTCTGCCCAATGTACTGACCTCAAAGTATTATCCAGACATCCTGAATGTGGGTGCTTTGTCTTGCTTCTTAGCCAGTTTCTGTCGGGTCCAATCTTGAACTACATACCAAATTCTGTCCACGGCTTCTGTTTCTGCTTAGATTTTCTGCCTCAGTTGCTAACACTTTGCCCTGACTTCTACTCCTCCCTCCTCCTTGGTAACCAAATTGTGACCTCAGGCTTGCCTGCTTTTTAGCTTTATTCTTCCCATGTCAACTCTAAGATTATAATTAGCAACTAACTTTGAAAAAGAAGAGGAAGAAAATAGGGGAAAAGAGATTCTCTGTGAGGGGTCCAACTAACCCAAGTCTCAGAGGTGAGAAAGTCTGTGGTATGCATGGGACTGATAAGCAGACCAAGGAAGCTTAGATTCACAGAGACGTACAGGCTTGGGGGCAGGCAAAGGGCAGGTCACGGGGGGCTTTAAAAGTCACAAGAGTCTGTATTTTATTTTGTATCCAAAGGGCATTTTAGGAGATGCTTGAGAAAAAACTGGCCTAGTCTCAGCTTGTCCAAAGGTAACTTTGATGACATCATAAATGATTAACTGCAAAACAGAAAGACAGGAGGCCCAGATGCCAGTTAGGCGTGTGGCAGGATAATTTATTGTGTTCTTCCTATATTGTCCTATCTGCCCTGTTTCAAGAAGAAAGTCAATTATTTTCTATGCCCCTCTTGCCTTAGTGAAGTTTATATTAAGACCAAAAGCAGAACTTATCTGCAAGTCATTTTCCCTCCTGCCTTTTGTAAAAAGACTAAGTCCAATAAAGACATTATGAGAGATGTGGTAAATGACAAGGAGATAAAGGTGAGGGCCATACGAAGACAGGGAGATCTGGCTGGTGCCGGAGAGAAGCCTGGATGTGAGGTGAGGCGTGTGGAGGAGATGCAGGGTCCTCTCAGGGCAGTGCCATGAAGACACGCACGGCTTCCCTGGGGACGGCTGTGTATTCCCTCCAGGGAGACTGGAAGTCAGACCAGCCTGGCACCTCAAACAGGCACAGAAGCAGCAGAGCCACTGAAACTGTGGCCTCCATACAGGCTGAGACAATGATTGCCTCAGAGGGAAGCCAAGTGAATTGATGACCACAGTGGCTTCCCCAGTGCTGTGGTGCTATATGGACCCAGGCACATTCACAGAACCCTGGAAAGGGGCTCCAACAATGACAGATTGAATGTGTCGCCAGTCATATGGTGGGAGCTCAGAATCAGGCTTAAGTTGACTAAAAAGCAGTTTTTTAAACAAGCCAGCAATATTTCATACAAATATTATAATTTGTAGGCTCAGATTCATAGTACTACACAATGTAATTGTAGTGGACCTAGTGAAAGATTCTGAGAAACTAAAGTAGTAGGCCTGGGATGAGAAGGCAAGAAGGAGACAGAGGTAAGAATTGACTAAATTTGAGAGATGATCTGAAGTGAGGGGAGAGGAAGAATAATGTGACTTTGAGGTCTCTAATCTGGGTGACTGAAGGGCTGCAATTTCTTTAGCCAAGAAAGAAAAATGGGGGAAGGTTTAGAGGAGAAAATAATTTTAGTTGAGTTAAAGTGCTGGTAAGAAATCTATAAGTCAATCTTCCACAGGAACTTCTAAAAAGAAGACGAGTTGACAAGAGGGAGATCTTTAGGTCTAGAAATCATTAAGATAAAACTTATATTATCACTGTGGGATTGGATACCTCCACATGAGCAAAGTATGAAATGAGAAGAGAAAAGAGCCAAAGGTTAAGCATTTCATGTAAAGGGAGACTGGAGGAAGAGATGACATTGAAAGAGATTTAGAAGGAGCCAGGAACCATCAGACAGATGGGAGAACCAGAGAAGGTGGTGTCTCAGAGGCCAAGCTTCAAGTCATCTGTTACTTGAGAAAGAGCAGCTTCTCCTAATGCAGGTAAAGGATTAGTGGGTGGGGAGGCCAGGGAGGCAGAAAATGAAGTAGTTGTATTCATTTCCTAGGGTTCTTGTAACAAAGTACAGTTGACCCTTGAACAACATGGGTTTGAACTGCAAGGGTCCACTTAAACACAGGTTTTTTTTTTTAATACATATACTACTATGTTTATGATTTGTGGTTGGTTGACTCTGTGGATGGGGAAACCATGGATATGGAAGGCTGACTATGAGACTTGAGCATCCACAGATTCTGGTCTCTGTGTGGGTCTTGGAAGAACCAATGCCCCAAGGATACTGAGGGACATCTGTACAACAAAGTCAGTGGCCTGAACAAGAGAAATTTATCCTCTCACAGTCCTCTGATTTAGATTTTAGAAGTCTAAAATCAAGGTATCAACAGTGTTGGTTCCTTCTTGGGGCTGTGAGGATATAACCTGTTCCAAGCACCTCTCTTGGCCGTGTAGATGGCTGTCTTCTCCCTTTGTCTCTTCATATCATCTTCCCTCTATGGGTGTCTGCCTCTGTGTTCAAATTTCTCCTTTTTATAAGTCATACTGAATTAGGGTACACTCTGATGACCCCATCTTAACTAATTACATCTGCAATAACACTATTTCCAAATAAGATCACATTCTGAGACACTGGGGGTTAGGACTTTAACATATAAATGTTGGTAGACACAAATCAGCCTGTTAGTCATGAAAAAGGTAGAATAGTGTCTTAAGGGTTGAGAAGCAATGTTTATGTTTTCTATTTTATGAGAGACTAAATGAGGTATTAAGAATGAAGACAGAGGGGCTTCCCTGGTGGCGCAGTGGTTAAGAATCGCCTGCCAATACAGGGGACATGGGTTTGATCCCTGGTCCGGGAAGATCCCACATGCTGCGGAGCAGCTAAGTCCGTGTGCTACAACTACTGAGCCTGTGCTCTAGAGCCCGTGAGCCACAACTACGGAGCCCGCGTGCCACAACTACTGAAGCCCACGCACCTAGAGCCCATGTTCCACAAGAGAAGCCACCGCAATGAGAAGCCCGTGCACCACAACGAAAAGTAGCCCCCGCTCACCACAACTAGAGAAAGCCCGCGTGCAGCAACGAAGACCCAATGCAGCCAGAAATAAATAAATACATAACTAACTAAATAAATTTATGAAAAAAATAATGAAGAGAGATACAAAATGAAGAGATGGAAAAGGTAGGACTTAGAAGAATGGATGAAAGCTTAAATTTGGAACAGAGGGGAATGGGAAACACACTGGGAGAAGAAAAGTGAAAAAGAGACAAAAAAGGACAGAGAAGAAAAGAGTCAAGTGATTTCGCTTTGAATGACTAAGTGACTGTGAAGTTAGGTTAAAGCCTGGTTGAGAATTTTAAAAGAGCCTGAAAGTTTTGTACTGGTTGTTATGGGGACAAAATAGGGAATTAATGGCTGATAAAGAAAAGAATTTGTAAGGCTAATTGATAATAGATCATTTGCTTTTTAAATAGATCTAATCAGAAAAAGTGTGCTAATTGTTTCATCTTCTTTGAGAATTAGGAAGAAACAGAGACAATGGGTGATTGAGTTTACTCACAAATAGCCTTGGTCCATGCTGAATCGTACAAGGAGGGAAACCAGGAAAAGGTGAAAGGAAAGGGGGGTGGAAATGAGAGCACTTTTGGGTGATACCATGGACACAAGTGTGGCCACAGGAGTGGGAAACTGAAGTAAAGGCCTTTGGAGTAATGAATGTCACAGAAATCTAAGGCCACTGCACTGAATGCCACCAAGTGGACGCTAAAGAGTAGCACAGGAAGGTTGTAGGGATTTAAGGTGTGACTGGATTAAGACATAAGAAAATGTCTTTTTAGGTGTCCACCTCAAAGACTCAACTTCACTATTATTATTATCATAGTAATATTACCTTGAGTTGTGATAGCAACTACAAGAAGCCATGCTTTGTGGGAATTTTTATTTAAGGGCTGACAAATGACAAGAAGGAGGAGAAGCAGGAAAAGGAAGAGGAGTAGGAGGAAAAAGAAAAGGAAAGAATATATATGAAGAATTTTTATAAAAGTCATAACTAAAAAGAAAAAATTTTTCTAAGCATTTAAACTTAACGAGCTGGTGAAGGTTTCATAAGCAGGTGACAGCAGGTAGATTTTCTGAACTCATCCCCTTCTTAGATGAGCATAAACATTCTGAGAGACTCTCTCAGTTAAATTTCTCTTGGAAATGAAAGCATATGGTTCACTAAGCTTTAAATTAACCCATAAGTTAAGGCGGAAGTAGGGTTACCAAGTGAGAAATCCCATCATTTTATAGATTCTTCCCAATGCTTGCAGGCAAATTCAATACTATTTAGACATGTTTTGCCTGCTAGTAATAAAATTGTTTATAATTTATGTTCTGTGAAAAATGACATCTGCTTTTAATTGGGAAGTTCATTAAAAAATCAGACAAGTAAAACAAATTATTTGTTAAAATGAAGACAGAGGATTTGAAATGCACTAATGCAGATGTCTCTACTGTTTAGAGACTCAGTTAATTTCTGCCTTGAGACATTTCAGATTCAGACCTCATTTTATTTTTTATATTGGATGAAACATTATAAAAGTAACAAACTCTGCTTCATTTTGTAGATTTTCCTTAGAGATGCTGTGAGCTGATTTACTGAAGCAATATGTTTTAAAGTGGTTTTGCCATTTTTTCGCATACCTTCAGTGAAGGAATTTGGGGATGTAATGGAAGTTCAAATATCACAATAGTCAGCTTCTTTATACAGGTTAATACATACTGAAATGAAAAGAAAATCACTCAACAATGATTGTGAAATACTTTGAAAATATTTGGACAACCTGGGAACTATAATTATACAAACTCTAGATATTGCTACACACTTCCTGAACTACCCAAGAGACCTACAAGTAGCTCCTTTTGTACTAAATAGTTCATGTAAGTGCTATTCCTGTGGAAATATTTCTATTTCAAAAAAAAAGGAACAACTGAACAATTTAAACACTTGTCTTTTGATTTTCAATTACCTGAGTAATAAATACAAGCAACAAAAATAAATCAAGTTCTAAGCTCAGACAATCATGTCTACACCTTAAGAGACTCAAAGATTTATTTAGACTTAAACCTTCCAAGTTCTTACAATGACCCAATATTTCAACTCCATCATTTAAACTCTCTTTCATTCTTCTGCAGTTCTTTCCTCCATAACCTTTGCTACCCAAAGGGTGATCCAGAGACCAACAGTATCAATGTTACATTGGAGTTTGTTAGAAATGCAGATACTCAAGCCCCACCCCAGACCTGGTGAATCAAAATCTGCATTTTAAGGTCCCCGGGTAATTCATGAGTACACTATAGTTTAAGAAGATCCGGTCTACAATACACTGAAAGAATGGCTTTTTACAATCAGATAGATGAATAAGAGAAAAATGATTATGGAAGGGGAAATTTGCAGATGGTATGATCTTATACATAGGGAATCCTTAAAAAACTATTAGAGCTAATAAATTAATTCAGCAGAGTTTCAGGACACAAGATCGATGCACAAAAGTCAGTTGTGCCTCTATAGACTAGAAATGAATAATCTGAAAAGGAAATTAAGAAAAAACAATTTCGTTTACAATAGCACCAAAAAGAATAAAATACTTTAGAATAAATTTAACCAAGGGTGTTCAAGACCCATACACTGAAAATTATAAAACATTGTTGAAAAAAATAAAGAAGACCTAAATAACTGGAAAGACATCCTGTGATCATGGATCGGGAAACCTAATATTGTTAAGAAGGCAATACTCCCAAAGTCATCTACAAATACAATGCAATTCCTATCAGAACTCAATGGCCTTTTTTTAAAGAAATGGCAAAGCTGATCCTAACGTTCTGAACTGCAAGGGAATCCTGAATAGCCAAAACAGTCTTGGAAAAGAACAAAGTTAGAGAGCTCACAGTTTCTGATTTTAAAACTTACTACAAAAACTACAGTAATCAAAACAGTGTGATACTGGCATAAGGATGGACATATAGATCAATGGAATAGAAGTGAGAGTTCAGAAATAAACCTATACATCTGTGATCAATTAGTCTCAATAAGGGTGCCAAGACCATTTAATGGGGAAAGAATAGTCTCTTCAACAAATTGTGTTAGGGTAACCAGATACCCATATGTGAAGAATGACCCTTACTTCATACCATACAAAAAAATTGACTCAAAATGGAGCAGGGCTTCCCTGGTGGTGCAGTGGTTAAGAATCCGCCTGCCAATGCAGGGGACATGGGTTCGAGCCCTGGTCCAGGAAGATCCCACATGCCATGGAGCAACTAGGCCCATGCACCACAACTACTGAGCCTGTGCTCTAGAACTATGAGCCACAACTGCTGAGCCCACATGCCGCAACTACTGAAGCCCGTGCGCCTAGAGCCCGTGCTCCACAACAAGAGAAGCCATCGCAATGAGAAGCCCACGCACTGCAATGAAGAGTGGCCCCCGCTCGCCGCAACTAGAGAAAGCCCGTGCACAGCAATGAAGATCTAACACAGCCATAAATAAATAAATAAAATTGATTTAAAAAAAAGTTAATTAAAAAAAAAATGGAGCAAAACCTAAATGTAAGAGCTAAAGCCACAAAATTCTTAGAAGAACCACAGGAATAAATCTTCATGACCTTGGATTTAGCAATGGTTTCATAGCTTTGACATCAAAAGCAAAAACAAGAAAATTTAAAATAAATAAATTGGACTTCATCAAAATTAAAAACTTGTGTTCATCAAAGGACACTACAGGCAAAGGGGCTGAATAGACATTTCTTCAAAAACTATATTCAAATGGCCATGAAAAGATCTTTAACATCACAAGTTATTAGCTATTATGGAAATGCAAATAAAATACTACAACTGATAGTACTTTACACACACACTAGGATGGCTAGAAAAAAATTTTTTTTAATATAAGAACAAACACAAAAAGTAAGTTTTAGCGAGGATGTGGAGAAATTGAAATCATTGTACATTGCTGGTGGGAGCACGAAATGGTGCAGCTACTGTGAAAAACAGTATAGTGACTCCTCATTAAATTAAATGTAGAAGTATCATATGACCCAGCAATTTCACTCCTAGGGATATACTCAAAAGAACTTAATGCAGATATTCAAACAAAAACTTCTATGTGAATGTTCATAGCAGCATTATTCACAATGGCCAAAAGGTGGGACCAACCCAAATGGCCATCAACTGATGGGTGGATAAACAAAATGTATATTTATAGAGTGGAATATTATGCAGCAGTAAAAAGCAATAATGTACCAATATAGGCTACAACATGGATGAACCTTGAAAACATGCCTACTGAAAGAAATCACACACAAAAGGCCACTCATATGATTCCATTTATGACATATCCAGAATAAGTAAATCCATGGAAAGTTGATTAATGATTGTCAGAGGCAGAGAGAGAGAGGAATAAATTGACTGTTTAATGGGTATGGCGTCCCTTTTTAGGGTCATGGAAATGTTCTGGAACTACAACATTGTGAATTTACTAAATGTCACTAAAGTTAGATTTTATGTTATGTTTATTTTACCATCATTAAAAAAAAGTCTCTATTATGTTGTGCTTGTATGAGGCATTGTGCTGTGTATTGCATGAGAATACAACTAATCCTCATAATGACTGCATGAATTAGGTACAATTATTACCTTCTTTCACAAAACGGGGAACATAGGCTCAGATATACAAGAAATTTGCCCAAGCGTACATCAGAAGTAAGCAGAGATACTAGGATTTAACTCTAGGCGCTGGGAGTGTACCATTCATTCCACTGCCATATTCTGAGATACTATGTATTGCTGCCTCAAATAATGTATGATATACCTACACAGTTTAATAACATGTAATCATTAAGAAAACATATTTAAAATATGCATTTGAATAGAGAAATGCTTATGACATAATGCTAATTGGAAAAATTACACTGCAAAACAACACATACACAACTTTGTACATAAACACACACATACAGTGTATACATACACACACAGGTTTGGAATACTCAATTTTTTGTATGTTTTATATTTCCTTCTCATTTTCATATACACCCATGCACTATGGGTGATTTTAATTTTCTTTAGTTTTACGTATTTTCTAATTTTTCCAAAATGAGAATGTATTATGTAATCAGAAATATCAAACAATAAACACATTTTTAAAGAGCCACATTCCTGTAGTGGTTCTGTTGATGATAATTATGCATTTAAATTATTCAAATAAGCTTGCAAGAGACTCTTCTACTTCCTTATCTCATAGTTATAAATATTTTGTAACTTTAAACTTGACTTTTTCCTCTGAATAAAGTTTGCTTGGGACCTAAGCATTGGTATTTTTGTAAGATCTCCAAATAATATTATTTAAAGGAACCTAAGGCTAAGGTCACAAATCCAATTTATGAAATCACTCAGCAACAACTGGAAAATATTTTCAATGACTTGGAAAATCGGATTAGATGATGAATCACGGAAGATTATTTTAATCTTGAAGCTGAGGAATGTGAACTCTACTATAGTAAAACATTGAAGATGATGTTTCTTTACACTATTTTCAGTTTGTTTCTCTGGCAGAACTTCAAAGATTATTTGTTAATCAAGGAGTTTACAAAAAATATATAGCCATCTATGAAAATTAAGGAGAATATGGACATAAATGAAATATATGGGAAAATCCTCTAAGTCAGTGTCTCTTAAACTTTTGTGTCCATACAAATCTTCTGAGAGAAATTTGTTAAAATGCAGATTCTGACCCAATAGGTTTGGTGGGTGGAGTCTGAGATTCTGCACTTCTAATGACTTCCAGATTCTGCTGTCTGGGAGCCACAACTTGAATAAGTCTTTACGTCGCCTTTAAGCCTTTTAAATGGGCATTAATAACCTCCATCTCAAAAGATATCATGCCCCATCTAAAGTTACTCTTATTCAAACTTCAGCAGTTTTCTAAAAGATTATTCTGTCTTCAATATCACTTCTACCCATTCTTATCATTCACATTTTTTCCAAGGTAATCTTCTAAAATGCAAATCAGTTTAAGCTACTACTCCACTTAAATTGCACCTCACTGATCATCAGGTCTCAAACCCAAATGCTTACAGGGGACAGGCACGTAATGTAAATGAGCGAAGCAAAGGTGGAAGAGGAGGTAATGAGGAATGGTGGGGACTGTGGCAAACCGAAGTACACATGCCTTTTCTCAAGGAAATAGCTATTGCTAGGCTCCAGCCAAGAGCTGCAATGTCTATAAGGAAAGATGAGCCTGACAATGCCAGGTCTTTCATTTTTTAGAAGGAACAGGAAATCTGGATGCCATTTTGATGAAAATATCAATATCTTAAGATTGGCAGTGAATTTTTTTTAATCCCGATTCCCCAAACAAACTACATAAAATCTCTGGGCATGAGATCCAGATGTCAGTATTTTTTTCAAAGCCCCTGTGCGAGTCTTGTGTGTACCAACTGTAAAGGGCCTGAACTGAAGCAAGAGTTGACACTACAGAAGTGTGGGGATTTACAGTCCACCACGGTGGTATGAAAATTACTTTAAACTGAAAACAGCTAAACAATTAGCAGCCACAGAAAGAAATATGACCTACACTTAAGTGGAGCCTCCTGAAAATACAGTTGCCATTGACCTCTTCCCGGGGAGTTTCCTGATTTAAAGAAGATTGATACTTGGCATCAGGAAGTATAAATTCAACTGCCATATACCTTCCCACTGGGAAACCTCCAGCCAGGAAGAAGACAGACTGCTCATTCCTTTATCATCAAGAAGCCCAATAAAACCTTCCATACTCTCCCACTGAAGCCCTAAAAACTTTTCTTTTGTTGAATTGATCTTTGTAAGACTTTACTTTGGGCTATTCCATGAGTCGTCCATTACTGGGACTGCCCACGTATACTGTGTGAAAATAAACCTTGTCGTTACTCCTGTTAACCTGTCTATTGTCAGTTAATTTGCAGGGCCCCAATCACTGGAACCAAATTGGAAGAGGAAAAGTTTTCCTCCCAACAGAAGTAAAGGTTGACTCCTGAAGGCAGTTCTTCAATAGACATTATTTCTGATGTGCAGAAGAAGGAATGATTATGTCTCCTCAAAGGAGATAATAAGGAAGTGTTTGTTAACATATTTTAATATACCCTACAACCAACTCTGAACTCCAAACTTTTTTTCTTTTTTTTTTTTTTTGCCGTACGCAGGCCTCTCACTGTTGTGGCCTCTCCCGTTGTGGAGCACAGGCTCCGGACACGCAGGCCCAGCGGCCATGGCTCACGGGCCCAGCCGCTATGCGGCATGTGGGATCCTCCTGGACCGGGGCAGGAACCCGTATCCCCTGCATCGGCAGGTGGACTCTCAACCACTGCGCCATCAGGGAAGCCCTGAACTGCAGACTTTGAATTCAAGCCTTGGAGCATCAAATTGATACAGGATAAAATCTAAGAGTATGTAAGATTCTTAACCGAAGGGTCGCTTATAATCATCCATGTCTGTTATTTCTTTAACTGTTACATATGTAAGAGGAAAATATTTTTTCATATTCAGTAAAGAAAGTATAATTTAATACAAAATTACTCATACTTAAAGGCTGTATTAAAAAATCTTTTAGTTCAGTTCTTTCAACACATTCTGAATAAGGTATCACAGTTATTAAGAGATATAAAAGTTGCCATATTTCTTATTTGAATGCGTTCCAGTAAGAAATGAGAGGAATTTTCAAAGATTATTTAGCAATAATTTACTGGTAGACTAACAAGCAATACAGAACAGCTTGCTACCATTGGACTTAGCTTACGTTCTCTATGTTACCAGATTATTTATATGTGTCTCACTAATGAATCCCCAGCTTGAGGCCTTATTTCTACTTTAAAACTTCTTTGAAAGAAACAATCCCCCTTCCTCTCCTCATACCCACACTCAAAAAAAAAAAAAAAGTGTAATATGCTGCTTCCTGTTTAAGGAGATCTAAAATTGGATTCCTCCTCCAGGAACAAGGAATGATATTGTTGAAAAACCACAGACAAAAACTATTTGAATGTTTACACCATGGATGGGAAAGGAAACATTTTTGGACACACTACTAAAATGTGGGCACCTTCACAAATATTTTCTAATTGAATTATTCATGACTCCTCTTTACAGGTCAGGAAGGTGAGGCTGAGAGAGGTCAAGTGTACCCAAGATTGCAAAGTGAGCGACAGCAGGAATTCAAACCTGTTTTTTCTTATGTAGATATAACCTGAGATAATATTGCAATCTTTATTTTTAGAAAACTTGCTAATCCAGGTAGGCAGAGGTTAGTAAAGATGGTGAAGGAAAATGTTTGAAGCAAGGTTTCTAGGTCCTTTCAAAAATCCTAACATTGTAAATAGGACCAGCATCATGGGCAAGTGATCTGTATCATCACAGCGACATTTGTTTAGAAGTGCCCATGCTTGGTTTAAGATTCTGCTGTTGCTGTATTGAAATCTCAATACCTTTTAAAGAAAGGCCTCCATATTTCCATTTTAAACTGGGTCTCACAAATTATGCAGCTTGTCCTTCCTGCAAGGGCCAACAAAGTGACGGTAAAGTTTATAGATAAGAGAACCTTCCTTGAGGAGACAACAGGTGGTTAGCTCTCAGTGTCAGGGCCACATGACTTTCTGGAGCAGAATAAGGTCGATGCCTTAGACAGGAGATATGCTAGGGGATAACTTTCTGGGTGTGTTGCTTTCTTTCCCCATCTGCCTGGTCACTGTTTGTCAATGTATCTTTTCAGGAAAGAAAATAGGAGCCCCAACCCAGTACCAGCCAGAGGAGAGAAACAACATTAGGATAGCACTGGAATCTGACCAGGTGGACAGCTAATATATGAGAGGGAAGCAACCTGACCTGTTTCTCAGTGCACCCTCTTCAACTCTCCATCAGGTGAGCTGGGAAGAGTATGGGAAATGGGTCTTGGAACAAAGCAGGGTCCAGACTCCAACCAGTGGGAGGTTCTCCAAGGGGTCCCCCTCCTTTGTGTGTATCTGGGGTAGAGGGGCAAACCAGAAATGGTGGAGCCCTAATTCTAACAACAGAAGCACTCAGGGGCATCTCCCCGCACCTTGACCCCAATTCACCCAGAAAAGGACAAGTTAGAGAACTGGCTTTCACATCTCCCGTGCCTTACCAAGTGAAGTTGCTGGTATCCAAGGGAATATTAACTCACAGGGAAAAATAACATCTGATGAGCACAAGCAACACACCGAAATACCTAAATCAGAATTAATGCACTAGACAGACCAACAATTTAATATATGAATAAAGCACACCTTAGGATATAACGAAGGATGTTAGATGAAGCAGGAAAAAAGTTATGAGGAAGAATCAGTGTGAGGAATGGGGTATGAAAAACATAATAGCTGAAGTGAGGAACTCACCAGAAGGGCTAAATAGAAGAGTCAGTGGACTAGAAGCCCAGGTATTATAAGGGATAAAGAAATGGGAGGCTGTTAACATTATGAAGGATAGAAGTAGGACATCAATATCTACGTAATAGGACTTTCCAAAGTTATGCGGCATCTAGGCATTACCATAGTGAAGATCACGAACGACTACTTAAGATCACAAACAGCTACTAGATGCAACCAGTGTTGTGGGAAGAAACACAATGAAACCTATGCCTTCATACCATCTATGCAAATTGAAAACATGTAACTCCATATATATTTTAAGAATGGGAATATGTCTAAAGACACATATTGAACCCATTAGAGTAGGTGCCTGTGAGAATGGGGATGTGAGGAAGATAGAGAATGAAGGGGGAAGTAATAAAATAAGCCAAGAGAATAGCTGACCCGGAGATCTAGGATGAATTAAAGAGTTTGTGTAACTCTATACTGAGGACCAAACATTTAAAAATAAATAAATAAAGATAATGGATGGCTAGGTAGGCAAAAGGAGGCTAAATCCCTATTTAAAGTCATTAGAGTCACAGAAAGACACTAAAAGAATGTTTCTTTCTTCTGGAAAGAGGATTTAAAAAACAGACATGGATCAAACAGCCTTTTTTTAATACCAGGCACTGTCCTAGGTGCTGGGAATACCAAGATGAGTAAGATACTATCTCCACATTTAAGAAATGTTGCTATTTTCCCAATCTAGTACTATCATTTCAGCCATCTGTGAAAAGGTGTTTTTCACACTCACATTGCTTTAAATTTAACAAGCATAACAGTTATTATAATCTAAATCCTGTCTCTTTTATGAGACTGAAACTTAAAGGGAGTTTTAAGGTCACTTAGGCCCACCTTCTGTGGCCTCAGGATTCTCTTCTATTTTCCAACCTGCAAAGTTTACTTCCCTGTAATGACCATGCACTGTTATCATTTCTTCTCTAGGGAATGGCTGTGGATAAGTATGACCTCTGAGACAACTCCCGTTGGTCTCTTGTCTCTGGGTTGAACATTGCTAGGACCTTTAACTCTCATCACAGACAAATTGGTCTGATCATTGTTTTCTCTTATTCTACCTTATTTAGGAATGATCACCCTTGCCTAACCAACCACTCATACTCCATCCATCTGCTCAAACCCCACCCTTCTAGAAAGACAACCTGGATCACCCCAGAACAGAATGTCACTCCCTCTTCTGCATTTATACTGATGGGGTCTCTTTCAACCCATGTGACTCAGAGACCCCTGCTGCCTTGAATAACCAGTTATCTTGACATTGGACTATCTAGTGTCCCAAACTGATGACAATTATCTTAAAAAACCTTTTCATCAATAAGTTATGTTTGAACTTTCATCTCTAAATAGATATTCAATATTTGATAATCTCTGAAGATGCTATTGAGATTAGGGGTTCCAAAGGCCAGCCCATAGTTGAAGGAAAATCTTATATCATACAGAATGCTTCGTGGGAAGTAATAAAACATGAACTCCCAACAAAGCAAACATACAATTTTTTTTTTTAGAAAATAAATTTATTTGCAAGGATGCTATAGATGCTATAGGAAAATAGGCTTCTCTGCCTCAGTTTCCAAAACCAATTCGGCCCCAAAACTACTTACTGAGTACATGGGGCAATACACAGCTTCTGTATGAGATCTGTAACTGGCTCCTGAGTGGCTCAGCACCCTGAAAGGAAGTAGTCATCTTGTCTGAAATATAATGGTGTTTATCAGGAATTCATACCCTTTTCAAACAATATTTGCTTGGGTATTCATATGGCTTAGCTTATACATATAACCAAAATGTGTAACTCTGCTATATACATTTATCCATATAATGAAATATGCTGCAGTTAAAGGATATTAGTTTACATAGGAAAATATTTATGATAAAGTTGTAAATGAAATAAAGCATGACTCTAATGCTATGTTTCTAGGGTTGTGTATGGAAAGACTAAAAGGGAGTGCACAGAAATACTAATACCAGTTATCTTAATAATGATTATCTTTGGGTTGAAGAATTCACTATTATTTTTCTTATAGTTATGAAATTTTCTATGATGTACTTTAATAATAAAATATGTATTATTAAAAATTTATTTCTTAAACCACTTAGGTGTACAACATAGGAATAATGATGGAAAGAATATCTATGTTTTTCTATTTATACACATCATCAGAGCTACAAAGGTAAACTGTAAACTATGATATGAGCTAGACTGCGGTTATACATTAACAAATATTCTACTCCAAACTGTCCTCAGGGCTGTGAGAAACCATAATAAATCCACAGTTACAGTAAATATAAGCCCAAAGTATGTCCAAGTTATGTGAATATACCATTTTTATTTATATGTTTTAAGGAAGCAACCATCCTATGCAATTCAGGTCATCTCTTGTGCTTAGCATTTAGGAATTTTTATAGACTTTTCACTGATAAAACTTGAGTATCACACGCACAGAATAAAATGCTATATGACTTCAATGAAAAAAAAACTAATTTCTCAAACAGATAAACCAAATGCTGAAACATTTTAAAGAATTTAAAAAATCATCAGCCATAATAGTCTTTTGTAACCGAATCTTTATCAGTCAGGCAAATATTCAAACCATACACTGTGAGTACCAATGTATCCTGTAGTGTTCAAAGAGAAGCAAAAACCAGCAAATGAAAACATCATGATCCCTATGAGGAGATTTCGGTCTAGATAAACGCAACCTGCTGCCTCCCCTTCCCCCACCACTACAAATCCCATCCTCCCAAACATGTAAATATTTATTTGCTTTGTATTCCTTATGTTCAACCGTTGTCTGTTAGTGTTGGCCCACTGTTTTCCTGAGCTTCATGACCTAGCTGTACGTACAACTATCAACCACCCAAGATACTAACAACAGAAAGTTCTCTAAATCTTGAAACTGATTATTCACTGTTCCCACTCAATCTACTACAACTGGACTTTCATTTTTCTGCAGATAAAAATGGAGCACCTGTAAGGAACTTTGGAAAATATTTATAGACCCCACATGTACAAATGAGTCAATTTCCAAATAACAAGACACAATGGCGAGAGGAGCACTGCTGTGTGTCTGCTTTGCTCCCCCGGCTCTCAGCATTTTATGGTTCCATTTTGCACATCCACACACCTACAAGTTGTTGCCTGGCTGGTAGTTATTACTTTTTGCAAAACTAAGGAATGTGAAGCAAGTTAAGGAACTAGGGAAATATAAATGGGAACAGCAAGCAAACTATACAAAGAGAGTTTTTTAGTACTCCACTAAATTACCTACAGAAGTGTATTCAAGAGAAGTCCATGCAGTTTTCAATTATTTTTTTAATGTGTCTCTTACCTTTGCTTTTATTATCAGTTCCTCATGCTTACGAATTAGTTCCTCATTGTCTGAAAGTGATGAACCTAGACTTTGTTCCTGTAAATCTCTTATGGTTTTCTGAAACCAACAAGTAACCTAGGTAAGAAGCAACACAGACAGATCAAATTTCAAATGATTAGAATAAATGAGTAAAAATCCAGAAATCCTTCCTTAAGCTTTCAAAACTTAAGCTACTTCAATTTCTTTTTATATAAACTCATGTGTTAAGTTAATATAATCAGGGTTTTTTTAATTTCAATCTCTACATGCTTAAGAGAAAAACCAAAATAATACCCTAAAATCATGAGAACAATATATCATTTCATTGGATTACATAGCATGAAGAAAATAATTCAAAATCTCCTAGCAAAGAAGAACCAAAATAGATTCCCAAATTTTGGGAATATAATTTCCCAAATTTATATTCCCCTATAAACCATGCATTCTTTTAGAATATAAGATTATGAATCTGAGTGTAGTTACATAGACTCACATGAAGATATTAAATAGCATATGTAGAATTATGTTTCTACTATTAAAAGACAATGCAGGGCTTCCCTGGTGGCGCAGTGGTTGAGATTCCGCCTGCCGATGCAGGGGACACGGGTTCGTGCCCCGGTCCGGGAAGATCCCACATGCCACGGACCGGCTGGGCCCATGAGCCATGGCCGCTGAGCCTGCGCATCCGGAGCCTGTGCTCCGTAACGGGAGAGGCCACAGCAGTGAGAGGCCGGCGTACCGCAAAAAAAAAAAAAAAAGACAATGCAAAAATACTTATTTTGTTGCAATTGCTGAAAATCTGTATTCAGAAAATGACATGGAGAAGTTATTAAAATTCCATTGACATTATAAATGTCTAAGGGCATAACTCACTTGATTTACAATACGTGTCTTACACAGTGTTAAAACAACAAATAACAAAAGACTTGAAAGAAGCTGTGCTTTTAAAAATGATGATGTAAGTTGACGTGAGACTGATAACATGTGGCCCCTGGATGCAGATTCCTTATCCCAATTAAAGAAAGGAGAGTTGGAGTTTTACTCTCAAATCTTATACAGCATTATTCTCATGATCACATCATAGCTACTGATTCGTAAGAACACCACTACATGCTAAACAGTTTGCTAGTTGATTTTCGGGCATCATCTTTTTCTCTCAACAACTTTATAACAAGTATGATATCGACACTGTAGAGATGAGGAGAGGTTAAGCAGCTTATCCAGGGCCATACAGTAAGTGGCAGAGCCAGGATCTGTCCCCACACCCACATTACTCCAAAGTCCATGCTCTTTCCACTGTGCCCTGCTACCATCCTTGGGTAACTTAAAGTCTGTGGTCATCAGGGGAAATTACTTCACATCTGAAAAATGAATCCCGGCAGCCCACTCAAAGTGGTGGCACTGCCCAGGATATGCACTAGGTCTTTCTCCAGCCTAGCTTGTCTTGTCTGTCACAGCCTCAGGATTTCTCTGAATTCTTATAACATGGAGAGACATGTGAAGCAGGTGGCCAAAGAGAAAGCTACGTTAGTCCTGAAGCTCCACACAGCAAACATACATCACAGGGCTTCCCTGGAGGTGCAGTGGTTAAGAACCCACCTGCCAATGCAGGGGACATGGGTTCGAGCCCTAGTCTGGGAATATCCCACATGTCGTGGAGCGACTAAGCCTGTGCACCACAACTACTCAGCCTGCGCTCTAGAGCCCGCGAGCCACAACTACTGAGCCCACGTGACGCAACTACTGAGCCCACGTGCCACAACTACTGAACCCTGTGCGACTAGAGCCTGTGCTCCACAACAAGAGAAGCCACCGTAATGAGAAGCCCGCGCACCACAAAGAAGAGTAGTCCCCGCTCACAACTAGAGGAAGCCCGCGCGCAGCAACTAAGACCCAACGCAGCCAAAAATAAATAAAATAAGATAAATAAATTTATTTTAAAAAAGATGGCAAACTTAATGGATAAATGTTAAAAAATAAACATACACCACAACACACACACACACACACACACACACACACACACACACTACACACACTACACTGAAGTCATTAGGGTTTACGGAGAATAATACACTCCTTTACCATTACAGGGCTGATATCACAAAGCTGATTATGAGATCAAATGTCTATACCAACACTTAGCATTTTCCAGCATGGAACAGGCAGTAAAATAGGCAGCAATGGGGTTTCTCCAGCTTTCTGCTAATTGGAAATCTTTGTTGACCAGCATTTTAGGCTACTGTCAGTGCAAAGAAAAGAATAACGGTGACCCTGTAGCAGTTTTCATGTGAAGTACGCCTCATTCTCTTCAGAACATTTGGTGATCTGTGCACAATACACATATTAGCTGGTCCCCATATCTCAAGTATGGTGTTTATTTGTTTACAATTATTTGAGGATGGTTTGTCTTTCTGGTATCCCAATTAGAACTAAATGATATGTATTATGTGCATATCAGAACCCCCAGAGAGTATTTTATCAAGAGCTATAAAATTTGTACCTTAATTTATTAAATTTTTATTAAAATTTCTCACAAAAGAGGCAGTAGGCCCATATAAAAACACAACTAGAGGAATGATTTAAGGGTTTCATCAAAGAAAGATGGATCCTGAACATAACTAACTTTCAGAGATCCTTTATTTTATAAGTACTGGGAGTGAGCTTTATTTTTAGCTAAAGTGGTAGGAACTCAAAAATCTCAAGAATGCTTTAATAGGGAAAGTTAATATAGAATCTGAGTGAAGAAAACATGGATACAAACAGGTGTTCACTAATCTCTAAAAACAGGTGAGAAGTCTGAACCCTCAGATAATCTTATTAAATTCTGTGAGTCAAAGACTTGTCATCTAACATATGCCAGCAGTGATGAAAGCTAGGAAGGAGCAAGATGTTTTGATTTTTTAAAGGTATTTACTGACCTCATCCCCTAGATTTGGCAAATACTGTTTCAGCTCCCCCCAAAAGGATACTATTCCCTTGGGCATGGCAATACTAAATATTACCTATAAGAGAATGTAAGATCTTTGGTGGTATTCCATATATCCTGAGCACATACCTGCCTGATAAAGCATACTGACTCTCTAGATCTACACATTTTTACTACCAAATGCACCCTGGGAAGAAACATAAAAACAGGTTGGCATAACACTCAGAAGAAAATGGTTCATCGTCAGGGTGTTACATCTCATCATGAGGCAGTCACATACATGAGCAGCCTCTTAGATCAGATTTACTTTGTGTGCTGGGAGATGCACGCAGAATAGACTCTCAGAGTCCATCTGATGTCAAAGCAAGACACCTTAAATAACCGACAGCATGGCAACCATAATGTAAATCAGTCATTGAATCCCGTGAGTAGCTATTGCAGACAGCTGCACAGATATTCCAAGAGCACTTTTTATAAGCGTTTAAATTATATCAGCTGCTGTTCGAAAGCCTCAGTGATAAGTACAGTAAATGATGCATCAGGACATTCTATTCTATAGAACATGGTCCCTGCAAAAGGATAAAAACATGAGCCAAGGGTTGGGGGCATGTGGAAAGAAAGGAAGAACACAAAGCATTCAGAGTATGCACCGGAAATTGGTTCTGGGCAATGATGGATTAAAAGGGAAAACAAGAATATTTTTACTTTCTCTTCACAGTTCCTACCTTTCAGATTGATCTAAGTGATATGTTTGTGGCCATCCCACCTGTCTGACATGACATTCTAAGTACTCAGTACTTAGAGGAGGTAGAACTAAGGTAGAGAAGTAGTGGGGTAGATCTGTTTTTGCGGAGAGGAGGTGGAGATTGGAGGGGAAACACTTACTAGAGGTTGAAGGGAGCCAGAGAGAAAGGGAAGGGAAATCAACAAAGACACAAAGAAGGAGCAATCAGGGATGTTCAATGAAAACCAAGAGCTGCCTTGGAAGTTAAACAGAGATGCCAGGAAGACTCAAGTCAAATGGTGTAGATCTGCTTTTTCCTATACTGTAGCTACTAACCACAAATGGCTACTGAGTACTTGGAATGTGACAAATCCAAATTGAGATGTGTTCTAAGTATAAAATAGCTGATTTCATAGACTTAGTATAAAAAATAATGAAAATATCTTGTTGATAGTTAATATTGATTGAACGTTGAAATACTATTTTAGATATGTTGGCTTAAACAAAATACAGTACTGCTTTTCTTTTTTTACGTGACTTTTTTCTCTTTAAATTTTTTTTCACTTTTTTAATGTGGCTACTAGAAATTTAAAATCACATTTATGGCTTGTATTATATATTTTATTGGATGATTCTGTAATTCAAGGATATTCAGAATATCCTTATTTGTTAAATGTAGATCTAAGGACTGAGTATTAATTAAGGGTAATTTAAAATAGCGGAGTCAAGACAAAGGTGGGATGAGATTATGGTTGGTAAACATGAATAGACCACTGAGTGGTGGTGAGGAAGTAGAGCTAATGACTCTTTCAAAGAAGCTTATTGGATAAGGAAAGGGGGGATTGGTTGACAGCTTCAAGGAAAGCAGAGGTAACAGAGGGGTTCTTTCCAACTTTTTCATTTGACTAGATGAGACGTAAGCATTTTTTGTAGGTGTGGGGTACTGAAGATGCATTAAGGAAAGTTGAGGCAGGAATGTACTGATACCAGAAAGAGTGGGAAGGTGGGAAGAAAGCACTACTGATCTTATCAGCTTTGGGCAAGAAAAGGCTAGTTTTTTCTTGTTGAATGATCCAGTCTCACCTGACCCCTACTGGGAGATAAGAATGAGGAAAGTGAGAGAAGTGAATAGGACCTTCCCAGAGCGGTGTCAGGTACTATCAGCAGGTCTCAGGTTACCTCACCCAACCCTTATACCTCCTATGGTGGAGGCAGTTGCTTTTTCAACAGATAAGGAAACTGAGTCCCAGTCCCGGTAAGCAATTCAGCTAAGGTCACACAACCAACAAGAGGAAAGCCCTACAGGTCAAGGCAGAAATGCCAGTCAGAATTCATGCTTCCCTGTCTAGTGTTTTTTCTTCTCATCATATCCATCTGTAGAACAAAAGGATTCCAGGGAAGAGGAATGTTTCTTATTAGACTATGTTCTTAAGATAAAACTAAAATGCAACACTATAGTTACAGAATCTAATTCTAACATGGAAGTAAGCCCTGTGAATAATCGCGGAGGCTCAGTGGACATACTGCGTTAGAGAGGAGAACGGACATGTGGGCCAGGTCTGCCAGAAGGAGTGCCTTAGAGGAAGAGGCCGGCTGCGGGCAGAGGTGACAGCAAGGACGAACTGAGAATTCCAGTTCCCAAACAGCACGTGCCAAAGACAGGACTAAAACACGGGGGACACAAGCAATAGAAGAATGCTTTCTGACAATCAAGGATAAACAACTCAGGTGGCAAGAAGGTGAACTTTTGCTGCAGCCCAAAGCTAGGCATCACACTGCCATAAACCATCACGGTCTCTTTTTCTGCAATTTGTTCTACAATCCAAGATCAGATCTTATTTTTTGATCTTTGTTTAAAACTATGCTGGGGGAGGTGAACTAGCAATAAGTAATTCAAACATCTTAACAGAAATGCTTAAGGGAAGATGAAAATCTCTCCAAATCACTTTCATTTTCTTTTCCATGTGCAGAACAGTTTTTTTTTGGTTTTGTTTTTTTTTGCGGTACGCGGGCCTCTCACTGTTGTGGCCTCTCCCGTTGTGGAGCACAGGCTCCGGACGCGCAGGCTCAGCTGCCGTGGCTCACGGGCCCAGCCGCTCCGCGGCATGTGGGATCTTCCCGGACTGGGGCACGAACCCGTGTCCCCTGCATCGGCAGGCGGAGTCTCAACCACTGGGCCACCAGGGAAGCCCCAGAACAGTTTTTGACGAATAAACAGTTACTATTAGAGAAAAAAAACTGATAAAGGAGGAAAAAGACATCAGTTATGTATCTTCTTTAACTCAAGATGTTTTGATAGTCTCTTTTCCAATTATCAAAGATGCACACATATACAAAGGTATTTTCAGTTATAGTTGATAGCCTCAGGTGACAGTTCTAATGTCTACTTTGATTTTGAAGGCATGTTAGTATTATAACAACTATTTCAGCTCCTGTAAGATTTTGTTCTTTTTCTTTTTTACAGTAGGGAAACCAGTTGTCATTATTTTGTATTAGGAAACTTGGTCAAATGTGCTCTGTATTTAACTAGGCAATAACCAGACTTCAAATAACCATTAGCTCCATTAGGTGATAACGCATATTAGGAGAAGGGGCATGGAAATGTGTCTCTGATGATTGTACTTGAGGGCCTGGGAGCAGAGAAAGAAAAAGAATTCCTGCCAAAAACGTGGCTTGGGATGTATTCTGGGACTGATCTAATTATTGGCTTGTTATTATTTGGACTTCATCTCAGAGACTCTAGGAGGACAAAGCTCACAATCTTCTTTTGTGGAACTTGAAAGCCCTCCATGACTTATTGAAGTCAACTGGAAGGTATTAGTATCTCCTCAACAAATGATCAGATGGCAGTATTCTCTACTGATGTGCAGTAGGAAAGCTAAAATATGTTGTTTGTCTTGAGGCAAAATTTTTGTTACTTTAACAGCTTCACAGATAATCTATCTCCCTGTCTGCAACCATAATTTTATGTATTTAATTATTCTACTTGTGCTAACATATTTGTCTTCTGATTATTTTGACTTGTCTTAATATATCATTTCTCTTCTCACATCTATATTTCAAGAAAAATGGCACTAAGGACTTCTTCCCTTCCCAAGATTGCCCTCAACTCTTGTTTGTGTTTAGGCAGCTTCTTAACCTCCAACTACTTAAACAGTCGAAACTATTTAGTCCAATGAATAAAATCAATACAGTAGTAGTCTCTGGACCTAAATTCTATTTCTAGCATTAACTCTGAGTCATTGGTAAGAATCTTACCGGCAGTGGAAGGAAGTCTTTTTTTCAAGAAGGAAACAGAGACCCAGCCGACTGTCCTGTTGATGTGCATCTCTGCCTAAGATACCTAAGGCATGGTTTTCCCAGTATAACTTAGGGTTCCACCCTAAATGATCTGGAGCCATTCACTGTGTGTGTGTGTGTGTGTGTGATAGAGAGAAAGAGAGAGGGAGAGAGAGGAACATACAGGGCTACTTGGGAGTGAGACCAAAGTCTGACATTTTCATATTATCATCCCAGATCCCAGGTCATGCAGCCTAAGGGAGTTCATACTGAAGCTTTGGCCTAAAGACCTAGTTGTCAGAAAAAATGAGAGCCAGAAACTATCATATTGATAGGATAAATAACTGTTACATTTTACAGGATGTTTTAATCCTTTTAAAGTGTGCCATTTAGTTTGTTTGCTTTTGAGTTGCCCTATAAAAAGCATTAAAATTAATTGGGCCTCTTTGCTTGTCTTTGGGAACCATGAAAATGAGGGCAGAGGAGAGAACGAGTCCCACTCCCTGCCCAGTATGGGGTGGCAGTGGTGTTGAGAAAAGGAAAGCCAACCATCTCCAGCACCAGAGGCAGGGAAGAAAAAGAGCTCAGGATGGTGGAAAGATACACAGGCAGCCCTGGGGCTTAGCAGACAGCTCAAGTAGTAGCTGCTAACTTTGTCACACAATGGAAGGTGCATACAATGGGAGCAGTGAAGAGCCTTTTCCAGGTAGCACACACATCAAACAGCTTTGTCATCAGTCTTATCACTGCTGAGAAGGTAATTTAGTCACAGTGTGTGTCCCCCAACCCTCTTACCAACTTAAGTAACTGTGCCCAATTAAAATGTTGTGAAGCCATCCGTCCAACTGAATGGTATACTGAAGTGAAAAACTAAGCTTAATGAAAATGTAATCAATTACAATAGGTATAAATGAGCTAAAGAAATAGCTAAAGGGTGGAGAAAGGGAGAGGAAAATTGATTTTTAACTTAATCTTACAAATAAAGTTGACCTTTTGAATAAAGTAGGCTGGATACCAAGCCATGAAATGGCATTTATTCCCCCTCCACATAATTTTAGAAAGCTAAGATTATCTAGTGATTTAGAGAATTGGTATGGGATCTGGGTAATATGTAGGATTTTAATGTGCTGGTGATTATCCAGTAAAGCTCAGAAACTAACCATCGAAAGATGTAGTGATATGGTGAACATTTATTGAGCACTTACCATATGCCAAGCCATGCTCTAAGAATATTTACATATATAATCTTGTTTATTTTTATAACAAATTTATAAATAGACACTATTATTATTCCCATTTTACAGAAAAGGAAACTGAGGCACAGAGGCTGAATAACTTGCCCAAAGTCATAACGCAAGTAAATATAGAAGTTGGGATTGATATCCACACCATCTATACCAGAGTCCTCTGTTACTACCTTTGACATGCAGTGTCATTGAAAGTAATGGTAGTAGCAAGCATTCTAATTAGGAGGGGGTTCTATTGCTTTCAAAATCACATTTCTCCTACAAACACTTTAAGATACTTTGTATTTACCCTGGCATAACTTAGAGTGAATTCTAGAGGCAGCCTATGTGCTAAAATGAAATTCTGTGATAAATTTTAATCTATGAGTGGTTGGAAAGTCATGTATATCTGTTACTGGATTGAACTATCAGATACCAGTATCCAATAATAAGATAATTCAACCCTTATTTAAGTCTTATGCCACCCAATGTTAAAAAGCTATATTCACGGGAAGCGGGGGGAAGATAAATTAGGGGTTTGGGATTAACATATACACACTACTATATATAAAACAGGTAAACAAGGACCTACTGTATAGCACAGGGAACTATACTCAATATCTTGTAATAACCTATAATGGAAAAGAAGCTGAAAAAGAATATATATATATAGAGATAGACATACACACATATATATGTGAATACCTTTGCTGTACACTTGAAATGAACAGAACATTGTAAATTAACTATACTTCAATTTAAAAATTAAAGCTAAATTCAAAGAAAGATAAAACTTTGCTATGTTGTAGCCACTAAGCTAGGCACTTTTGTTACCTCATATTAATTTAAGTTGGTCAACCATTCAAGCTCTAAATCCTAGTTAGAGGGTAGCATCATACAAAGGAGAATATACATGCATGTGCACACATCTGTGAGCACACACACACACACACACACACACACACACACACACACACACACAGAGTTTTACAGTTGCCCAGCAGGTACAAGACTGGTGCCCTGAGGCTGTGCTTATACGTGTCATCACTGATATCATTTAAATTACCTATTAACAAAGAATATGATTACATATGGTTACATGATTATGACATACATGGTACTCAAATTATAAAAACTTCCAAATGTGAATTCTATTACCCATTTTTCCTCCCACAAAGATGGGTATCTTGTAAGCATATGTGATCTGGGTAGTAAAAATATTATCTGCCTTTGTGTCTTATTTAATTCTCCTAGATGTCCTTGATACTGTCTTGTAAAAAGAGACCATGAATAACCTAGTTTTAATTTATTTGTTTGTCTCACTTATTCCTGACTGGAGCAATTGAGAAAAATTACATTCATAAATCTTCTTGCCAAGATAATTAATTATGCACGAAATACTCCAAGCTGCTTCTGATTTTCATTAATGAAGCAGATTATCTGCAAAATAAGACGAGGCTGGAGCTGGGAAAAAAGGTCAGCTGCTCATCTTTAAATGTAAAACAAGTGCACTTTTTTACATGTGAAAACAATGATAAAGAGAGGACGTGCTATGATCATGTTTTTCAGGCTATCACATCCCAATTAAGATAGAAAACTATGTGGTCTTCATTTGCCTTTTTTTCTGCAACTGATGTAAATCTTAAGTCGCCATCATTCTGGTCACCTAATTTCTTTTCCAAAGGAGAATTAGCTAAACTACTTAGTTCAAAAGCATTAGGCTATAAGCATTTAGAAACAGAGAAGCACTAAATGCATCTTTTAAATGGCTCTTATGAGAAGATGCATTAGATATTCAGACATCCACATTATTATTCATTAGTAATCTTTGCTCTAATTCTCCGTTTAATTTTCCTTCTTTTTACATGGTTAAAATGATTGACAAGCTGATATTTTATTAATGGAAGGTTTGACAGCTTCTATGTTCCCTTAAAAAGTAGTACAGAACTGACAAAAATATCTTTACCCTCCAATGAAGCATGTGCCTCTGTGGTTCCACAATGTTCTAGGCTTATCAGGTAGATCTTCCAGGAACATGATAATCACAGAACTCAAATTATTAACAGAGTTACACTCAATTTGGTGTCCCTGCTGCTATTCTTCCCCATTGCATCATCAACAAAACTTTAAAATAGAACATTCAGGAAAAACTTGAAAACTTAGGTAAGTTAATTATGCTTGTACCTATCTGGATTTAAAAATATTTCCTTGCTCACATAATTACCAACACAGTAAACATTAATTATTGTTTCTAATATTGAGAAACTGAAGAGACTCTACTTCTTCATCAGTAAGATATTATTTAAATTGTGCTATATTCAAATAGTGACATACTACATGAAAATTATCTATGGTACTTCTGACATAAGACTATGTCTATGACGTATTCAATTTGATATTAGGTAATAAGATAGTATGCATAGGTTAATTCCATTAGTTTTTGTTTGCTTGTTTTGTTTTTTCTTTAATAAATGTGTGTGTGCCTATGACTACGATCATGCTTGGATAAAGGTCTAAAAGGTGGCAGCATGTCAAAGGCTAATCGCAATTATCTGTATGGATAGTAATCTCATCTACAGTTTTAACTCATTAATAAGTGAACATTATTAAGTCACAAGCAGAAAATAATACAACTATATTCTTGTTTTAAATCATTAATTGAGTGCCCATTGAACAGTATGGCTAAGATTATAAAAATGACTTTTATTTGATCACACCTTGTGAATGCAAAATAAATAATGAAATTAGCCTTTAATGCGAGTCTTTATGTGAGCAAAGAAGGGTAGGACTGGGGGGGTATGTAATGGGTTGAGCCTTCACTGTTCTTTTCAGACATGATGATAAAAAATGTTAATACTAATATAGCAGTTTTCATGTGCCAGGTACAGTTCTAAGCACTTGACATATAATAACTCATTTGATGATTCTAACACTATGGTGTAGGTACTATTACATCACATTTTACAGAAAACAACCTCAGGGAGGTTAAATAATTGCTCAGTTACTCAGCTGGCAAATGGTGCAGTCAGGATTTGAACCCAGCAAACAATCTGGCCCCAGGATCTGTGCTCTTACAAGCACACAGAAACAACAGTGACAGTGATTATTTACTCGAGCTGCTGTCACTGGTATTAGCAAAAGAAAGTGTAACATGGGACGTTTTAAAATTAAGAGTCTTAAATTTTATATTTAAGGAAATGACTTATTTATTGACCAATTTTTAACATTTATTTATTTATTTGGTCTCATGGTCTTTTAAAAATTTTTATTGAAATATATTTGATTTATAATGCTGTGTTAGTTTCAGATGTACAGCAAAGTGATTCAGTTACATATATATATATATATTCTTTTTTAGATTCTTTTCCATTACAGGTTATTATGAGATATTGAGTATAGTTCCCTGTTCTATACAGTAGGTCCTTGTTTATCTATTTTATTAGTAGTGTGTATATTTTATTTTATTTTATTTTATTTATTTATTTTTTGTGGTACATGGGCCTCTCACTGTTGTGGCCTCTCCTGTTGCGGAGCACAGGCTCCGGACGCGCAGTCTCAGCAGCCATGGCTCACAGGCCCAGCCACTCCGCGGCATGTGGGATCTTCCCGGACCGGGGCACGAACCCATGTCCCCCACATCGGTAGACGGACTCTCAACCACTGTGCCACCAGGGAAGCCCAGTAGTGTGTATATTTTAATACCAAACTCCTAATTCACCCCTCCTCCCCCACCTTTCCCTTTTGGTAACTGTAAGTTTGTTTTCTGTCTGTGAGTCTATTTCTGTTTTGTAAATAAGTTCATTCGCATCATTTTTTTAGATTCCACATATAAGTGATACCATATGATATTTGTCTTTCTCTGTCTGACTTACTTCACTTAGCATAATAATCTCTAGGTCCATCCACGTTGCTGCAAATGGCATTATTTCATTCTTTTTAAGGCTGAGTAATATTCCATTATGCATACGAACCACGTCTTCTTTATCCATTCATCTGTCGATGGACATTTAGATTGCTTCCATGTCTTGGCTACTGTAAATAGTGCTGCAATGAACACTGGGGTGCATGTATCTTTTTGAATCATAGTTTTCTCCCGATATATGCCCAGGAATGGGATTGCTGGATCATATGGTATCTCTGTTTTTAGTTTTTTAAGGAAGCTCTACACTGTTCTCCATAGTGGCTGCACCAATTTACATTCTTAGCAACAGTGTAGGAGGGTTCCTTTTTTCCACACCCTCTCCAGCATTTATTATTTATAGACTTTTTGATGATGGCCGTTCTGACCGGTATGAGGTGATACCTCATTTGTAGTCTTGATTTGCATTTCTCTAATAATTAATGATGCTGAGCATCTTTTCATGTGCCTGTTGGCCATCTGTATGTCTTCTTTGGAGAAATGTCTATTTAGATCTTCTGCCCATTTTTTGATGGAGTTGTTTGTTTTTTTGATATCGAGCAATACGAGCTGTTTGTATATTTCTGAAATTGACCAATTTTATTTAAAATAATATTTATCCTTAAGATTATTACTAAATTGATTTTGGTTCTAGACTATTAGGAGTAGAGTCTAAGTGAAAGCCTGGTTCTTTTAACCACAACTGTGCATCTTAAAGCCTTACTATACCTATGGCAGCCTCCAAAAACTAAACAGTATTAAGAAACTTAGACACGTATAACAACAGTAACGCTAAACTCAGGGGAAAGAATAGGAACCGAATGAGAAAGAATTCGTAAGTTGTAAGGTTTAACCAAGCAGAGGGAGGACAAGGAAACTAATATTTATTAAGCATCTTTTAAAATGGTAGGCATTGTACTACATGTTTTACACATGTTATTTCATTTAATCCTTAGAACAACTCTGTGAATTGTTATTATTTCCAATTTAAAGATGAGACTTATTAAAATAACAATGAGGTACCACAATGCACCTATCAGAGTGGCCAAAGTCCAAGACACTGATAACACCAAGTGCTGACAAGGATGTGGAGCAACAGAAACTCTCTTTTAAAAGTGGTACAGCCACTTTGGAAGGCCATTTGGCTGTTTCTTATAAATATACTCTTAGCATATATCATCCAGCAACTGTGTTCCTTGGTATTTACCCAAATGAATTAAAAATTTATGTCCACATAAAAACTTGCACATGGATGCTCATAACAGCTTTATTCATAATTGCCAAAACTTGGAAGCAACCAAGACGTCTTTCAGTAGGTGACTGGATAAATAAACTGTGGTCCATCCAGACAATGGAATATTATTCAGCACTAAAAAGAAATGGTTATCAAGCCATGAAAAAACATGGAGGAATCTTAAATGCATATTAATAAGCAAAAGAAGACAATCTGAAAAGGTTACATACTGTACAATTTCAGTTATATGACATTCTGGAAAAGGCAAAACTATGGAAACAGTAAAAAGATCAGTTGTTGCCAAGAATTAGGCAGGGAGGGATGAAAAGGGGAACAGAGGATATGTAGGGCAGTAGAATTATCTGTATACTGCATGGTGGATACATGTCATTACACATTCTTTCAAACCTATAGAATGCACTGCACCAAGAGTGAACCCTAGTGTAAACTATGGATTTGGGGTGATAATGATATGTCAATGCAGGTTCATCAATTGTAACAAATGTCCCACTCTGATGGGGAATGCTGATAATGGGAGAGGCTGTGCACGTGTGGGAACAGAGGGTACTATGTACTTTCCACTCAATTTCTCTGTGAATCTAAAACTGCTCTAAAAAATAAATTCTATTTTTAAAAAGTGCACACACTTTCACCAAAACATGAGACCCCATAAGTTAGAAAACTCACCAAGTCAAAAACCTTCTGTAATACCTTACTTTAGTTATTATCAAATCATCTTTCTGATTCTAGGATTGGCAAGGTATCTAGATCTCCCTCAAGTATATGACTGGATTAGATAGTTCATTTTGAATCTTCATGTGATTTTTTTTTTTTTTTTTACTGCAGAGGATAAGTGGATAAGTATTGCCACAGTCTTGAAGCAGAATGGCAAAATTACTACCTTAAAAATAAATAAATAAAACTTACTGTAGCTGCTTTTTCAATCTTGGGAAATTGTCCTGTGTTTGGGAAGCCTCTTTGCAGATAGAATGTCTCTGAATAAGAGAGGTTGTGGTTTAAAAGGGATAAACTACTCTGTATGATAAAGTGAGAGGAGTTTTTAGTGTATTCTTGGAAGCACTAGAGGCAGGGGTTGGGGGTTATGAATTCAATAGAAAGAAATAAGAGGAAGGTTCTTTTTAAGGGGACAGCAGCTCTGGGAACATGGTGTCAGGTCAGGATTAGGGGAGAGAGAAAAGGACAAAGAGAGAGAAAGGAAGAGAGGGAGAGAGTGCCATATGATATGGAGGACAAGGAACTTTGGAAACAGTTGTCTGATAAACAACTGTAAGTTTATTCTTGTCCTGAGCATTAGTTCTCCTTTGTTATGCCAGAATCATCAGTTAAAGACTATTGCATTGGATAAGAGCATTCTGGGTAATGAGCATATGAAGGTGGGGTGGGGGAAGAACTAAATTGGGGAGGCGCTATGGCTTGGCAGGCAAAGCACAGAAGAAGCAGGATAGTGAATGATAGCAGTCAAGACAAAAGGGCTGAAGGTGGAGGGGGGTTGGAAAGTATATAGTGTCTTAAAGGAGGAGATGACAAAATGCAAGCCGACTGTATGTCTGGAGGTGTCTGCATTTGGGTGTCTGCTCTATGTCACCTCCTCAGACAGGCCTTCTCTGATTCCTTCTCTGATTAAAAGTAGACCAACACAATCAAAATTCACTGCCCTAGTTGATCTTCTTTACGGCACTTGTCATTGTTCATTTGTTTATCATAGGCCTTTCTCATCACACTAAAACAGTGGTTCACATCTGGGGGTAATTTGCCCCCCAGGGGACAGTCAGCAATGTCTGGAGACCTTTTTTGGTTGTCACAACTAGAGTAAGTTCTACTGGCATGTGGTGGGTAGAGGCCCTGAATGTTGCTCAACACCCTAGAGTGCCCAGGACAGCCTCCCCAAAGGAGTTACCTAGCACTGGCTATCAATAGAGCTGAGGATGAGAAAATGCACTAGAAGGAAAATTCCTGGAGGAAAAGGACTTTATCTTGTGTGTTATGTATCCCTAGTACTTATAATAGGATCTGGGTACATAGTAGGTACTCAATAAGTATAAGTTGAAAGGTTAATCATTTAAATCCTCATTTTTCCAGCTTGAAAGAACCAGTTTCTCCTGGACTCTTATTTGCTACCAGCTGTATGTCTATCTCTCCAGATCGGATCAGAGCAATAATATAAAATATATGAAGAGACCCCTTTCCTATGCATCCAGACCAGGAGATGTCCTTCCACATCATTTCTCTCTGAAAATTCCCTCCAGTTAATCTGTACAGATTAAAGCATGGGCTTGGGGCAGTTATAAATATAGCCATAAATATCCTACCTATTTGAGTTGGGGGTTTGCAAAGAGAGTTCTATCCACGCTTACTCTCAAGTGATTGGGACACAAGGAACGCACAGCAAGCACATTGACAACTGACCAGAGCTGGGCCTGCAGTCTGAGTAATGAGCTCTAACAAGCCTGCAAACTCATCAACCTCCCACCCCAAAGTCCTCTAACCACTGAGCATCCAGACATAGGCCAAGGTCATATTTCTTCATTGGTGCCAGGCTACTCTTCTAAGAACATTATCTCTATTTCGGGCTGACAGACTTTTTCACTGGCATTAGCAGCATCATGCCTCCCCAACATTCAAGAAAATTGCAATGAACTTTTCAGAATTTCAAAGAAATGTAACTAAAGGTAGTGACCTGGACAGAAGCACGAAAGAGAATCCAACAGTAGAACCCAGTCATTTTCAAAACTGCTAGGGGGTATTCTCCCATTTAAAAAAATCAGTATTATAATGAGAAGAAATAAAATCTTTGTTTTTATATTACTTGCTTGGGAAAACAACTTGGTAGTCTGAATCAAAGACCAAAAGATTTGACCATGATGACTGAAAAGCTGCCCCAGGAAATGGCTCATCCACATAACAAGCAAACTTCATTAGACAAGGTCAGGGCACCATCAGTGCCCCTTTGTGTTACCTGACTTTCTTGTTGGTCCCACTGACATATCTGCAGAACCTGACTCAATTCCTGCTGCTGTTGCTTCAGGTACTTGTCTAATTGCCGTCTCCTGTCTTGGAGAAGTTCAAGAAGACTGTCAATCTTCAGGCAGCTGTTTTGAGCTCCCTGAATCATCTCGGGATTCACAATAGGTCCATCACACTTGATTTTTTCTATGAAGTCAGTGAGTTGTTGACTTTTGTTTAAAAGGGCTAGAGATCGTTCTAAGAGTTCTAGAAGAAAATTAGAAAAAAGAATAGTGATATGAGCAAGTTTTTATATAGTAATATTTGGATTCATCATATAATTTAAAATATATGTAACCTTCTATTAAAAATAAGCAATTCAAATGTGTAAACATAAAATGCCTCTAATACAACTGGTCAAATACCTTGGCCTAACTGCTATGGCGCTAACTGCCAAACGGTAGGATGCCGAAGTTCAGTGATGGCATAAATCAGTACAGGGGAGTGGAAAGACTGAGATTTGGGCACTGGTTCAGTTGGTTTTTAGTGGTGATATGCTGGTTAAGGTGCCTACTCTCCTTGTAGCGCTCTACATCCTGAGGTGATTGGACTAGATCTGAGGTTTAAAGGCTAATGCCTGCAGTAACCAAACAAAAGCTCAGTGAATACGCGGGCCAGGTACCCAGACGTCAGGGACTATGACAAAGTGGAAAATACATGCCCAGTCTCACAGGATCTGCTGTCACCCAGTGCTGACCAACTGTGGACATGAGGGAATACAGGGTCAGTGTTGATGGGGCTTCCAATTTTTAAAGAATTATAAACACGGATTTTTATGTGAAAGCTTCTGATTTTTAACTGTTGTGTAATTGGTATTTTTTAAATTAAAAAATACTGAAGGATCAACAAAACATGGCTCTCTGGCAAATGGGCCACTGGTTTGCGCTCTCTGGAGTAGACAGCATTATTGGTGTGGGCAACATCTGGTAGAAACGGGAGCTTAAGCCTGAAAACTGAAGGACTACCAAGGGAGAGAGTATAGATGGGGGAGTTGAGAGTAGCACTTTGAGGGTCCCCAACCTCACTTGGGGATCCATTGGAAGAGCCCTTGGGAAACTACCCATTCCCCACAAGCCAGAAAACGTCATCTGTTTCCTGGATTTGTGCAGTCACCTCTTAACTGCATCTCCTCTCCAATCCATTTCATCCATTCTCCATATATTAGAAAGATCATTTCTAAACACACACTCTCTCTCTCTCCCTCTCTCTCTCTCTCTCTCTCAAACACACACACACACACACACCCCAATGGCTTCCCAGTGTCTTAGAATTAAGGACAGACCCCTTAACATGATTTCAGTTCTGGCATGGTCTGGTCCCTATTTTCCCTTTCAGATTGTCTCAATCTCTTTAACTCTATCCATATCTTCTTTAAATACCTCACACATGGTATACTCCTTGTTGCCCCAGAACTTTTTACTACATTCTCTGCCAGGGATACCATTCTCCTCAACACATTCCTTCTCCACCTTTATTCTACTCATACTTCAGGTCTTAGTCAATTGTCAATTCCTCAAAGGACAAACCAGACTGGACCAAATCCTCCTATTAAGTGTTCTCATAGCCGGATGTTCCTCTCATTCACAGCTGTTATCACAGCTATAGTTCTACATTTATGCATTGGGTTAGCTGACTAAAATCTGTCTTTGCCACTAGGCTCCAATGCACATATGAGGACAGGGACGGTGACAGTATCCTCAGCATTAGCATAGTGACTGGCACAGGGGAGGTATTCGATAATTTTGTATAATGCTAGAATGAAATCAAATGTATTAAAAGAGGGGGAAGAATTAGAGCTATAGGTGCTAGAGATCAGCAGTCTTCCAGAGATGTGAAAAAAGAGATGTTGGGAAGACTTGGGGTTTTGTGACAGGTAAGTGATAGAAACAGAAGCCAAGTCACCAGGTTGAGAAGTGGGAAGGCAGTGATGAAGTGAAATCAACAGGAAAGGACAATCTTTGAGACATTTGTTGTTAGAAGAAAAAAAAAGGATAGACTATCAGCAGGGTTGAATACACTGCTTTTTATTTTTAGATGGGAGAACTATGAAGAACACCCAGAAAATATAAGTATGTCACACTATTAGAAATGGACTTATCAGTGCTAAAAGCCATGCATTCTGGTTAGTAGCTCAGTGTTCTTCCCACTGCGCTGTGGCACTCTTTAGCATTCTAGCATCTGACAGCTAAACAACACAGCAATGACTGTGGTATTTGGGTCGATTGTCTCTTTAAACTGACACCTTTTTTTGAGAGATGAAGAGAGACTGAGATAAGGGAAGATGCTGTAAAGAGATATTTTGAGATAAAAAGGAAAGAATTTCAAATCGTTTATGCCGTATGACCTAGATCTGTCCAATAAAGTATTAGATGGTGCTATCTGCTCAGAGTAAGAAAGGTGTGATTAGGTGCACTGGGCAATTTGATTGAGGATTAATAATACAAAAAACCAAACAACAAAAACAACCATATTCTTGGAAGCAGGACAGGGAATGGGATAAGTCAAGCAGAAGAAGAAAAGTCAGGGAGAGCATTCAAATTAAAGTAAATCTCTTAAAAGGAGAAGTGGAAACAAACATGAACAAGATGAGAGGGACAAAGGCAGACAAAACCTATCTGTCCAGAAAAAATTCTTACGTGCAAGGGAAAGAAATAACTTGAAAATGAGGTGAAAACAAGTTATAGAAGTCCTTGGCTATCAAACTGAAGAGTTTTGATTTGTAGAGTCTTAATGTAATCATCAGTATAATTGATTCTCCATATGTAGGTATACATATTTCCTTACATTCAAGAATTTGTTATGATATTGTGAACAGTTACATACATACACACACACACACACGTGTGCGCGCACACACACACACACACACAGGAAGTATGGGCAGGTGGCGGGGTTTCCACGTAGTACTTCTTTTCTTCCTTTCATTAACTAGCTCTTTCACAACAGACTTTTCAAATGAAAGAGGGAAGCACAGCTTTCCATGCTCAGGGTATTGCAGACTGACAATGGGTCAGGCCAACCTGTTCTAGTCCCCACAAAATACATATAATTAGCGAAAATTTCCATTCGCAATCTTTTTCTGGTTTTCTGTTTCAACTTTTGCCAAAATGGTATAACCACCACCATGGTACCACCAGGCATGCAGCCTCCTGAGCCCAAGTTAACGTGTACAAATGCACCCAGCCTATGGTCAGTCTGTTACCTGTTACTACAGTGGTGCTTAAAGTGGATCAATTGTTCTCTAAGTTTCCTCTGTCAGCTTCTTACATCTTACCATTTTTTTTCACTGTTTATGCTTTCCTAGCTATTTATTCCATCAGTTGATCATACAAAGTGATGTATTTTTCCTCAAGGGTAAACTACCTAGATATATCATGAACTTCAAGAAATACAAAATCTCTACAGTGCATTTATTTTAATGATTGTATTGTTCTCTATATACAAGCCCCGCTTATGACATAATACCTTGTGATGTAAGGCTAGTAGACAGTCAATAAATTTTTGTTGTTTAACTGTTTTAATTGTAATTATATCTAAAAAAATATTAAATTATACTTTATATTAATAACTTTACAGTTTGTCATCAATATTAAGTATAAATAACTAACTTAAGATGGATAAATGAGAGATATACACAAGTCAAAGTGAATTTATAGCTTGCTAACCTTTCCAAATGAGTATTTTCTAAAAAGCATCAAGGTCACATTCTGACACTGGGAACATGGGTGACATTTCTTCCAAATACATTTTTAAATACTCCAAATATTACTCAATGAGATGGTATTTCTTAAACTCATTAATGGGTATTTTAAAATATACACAAACATAGAGAAAATAGTATAACAGACCCCAAAGTACCTATATCTCAGCTGCATTTAAAATATACATAGAACATCTAAGAAAAAGGAAGTAATAATATGATTATTCCTGTGAGGAAGCTTCTTAGGCGCTATGTTCATTTTAAAAAGGCCATTGGGGGCTTCCCTGGTGGCGCAGTGGTTGAGAGTCCGCCTGCTGATGCAGGGGACATGGGTTCGTGCCCCGGTCCAGGAAGATCCCACATGCCGCGGAGCGGCTGGGCCCATGGGCCATGGCCGCTGAGCCTGCGCATCCGGAGACTGTGCTCCGCAACGGGAGAGGCCACAACAGTGAGAGGCCCATGTACCACAAAAAAAAAAAAAAGAAGGCCATTGGAAAACTGGAGGTGCAATTGTGATTCTTCAGGGTTTATAACCAATTTTCTCCTCCTTAATGTCCCTGTAGTACCTTGTTTATTGCTCATTTTGCATCTGCTACTGAGTCTTAAATTGGGATTATATACAAATAACACTCAATAAACATACTTTGAGTTGGATGTTATTCTAAACCTTGGAGATTAAGAGATGTAATAATCCCAGTCCTCCAGAGTCTCATAATCTGGTGATGAAGAACAGGGAAATAAATTATTACTACACACTGTGCCGGGTGGTGTAACAGAGGGACCCACAGAAAGAACAGAGAGAATTCACCAATAAATGTATACATGCCCCATCAAATTGTAGGCTTCCTGAGGACAAGGGCATGTACTCTTTCAACACACATGACTCTGGTTTTCTCACCTGGCACGGGTTCAGAAAATACTGTTTAATTATGTGTTGTTGAATTGAAAGCAAGCAGTCTGATAAGTAGTCTGGAAACTATGTTTGCTGGGAAACACTTTAACTAACTAGGCATGTTCCACCCAAAGGAGAGAAGACTAGAGAGGACACGTTAGAGGACACGTCAACTATTTCAAGGATTGTCGCATAGTGGAGGGAATGAACGTATTCTGTAACTTTCCAGAAGGTAAAACCTTCAACCCATTCACCCTGGTTCTGATCTCTGAAATGCTACAGAATAAGTCTCTGACATGCAACATAGCCTTAGCATTGCTGAAGAAGAAAAAAGTATAGATTTTGACATAAATTGAAATACCATGAATATTAGGGATAAGTTTGATTATAGTTTTTCCAGTCATGTTATTAACCTTCATTATCCTAACATTCACATTTTGTGCTACTCACTGATCAACATCTCACTTATCATAATTGCTAGCTGTAGTTATAGCTATAATTTATTTCCTTACATTTAAAGATAATAGATATTGCTGTGATATGAATGTCTGTCCCCCTAAAATTCATATGTTGAAATCCTAATGCTCAATGTGATGACATTAGGAGGTGGGGCCTTTGGGAGGTGACTAGGTCATGAGGATGAAGTCCTTGTGAATGGGATTAGTGTTCTTATAAAAGAGACCTCACAGAGCTCCCTAATCCCTTCTGCCATGTGAGGACACAATGAGAAGTCTGCAACCCAGAAGAGGGCCCTCACCGGACCATACTGCACCCTGACCTCAGACATCCAGCCTCCAGAACGGGGAGGAATAAAATTCTGTTGTTGACAAGTCACCTAATCTGTGGTATTTTGTTAGAGCATCCTAAATGAACCAAGACAGAAATGACATCCTTAACTGAAAATCAGAGTTTTGCTCCTGAATATGTATTTCAAATCAGGTAATCTTAATCATATTCCACTGAATTAGTTGATTAATAAATTTCACCAACTCCCATATTATGAAAACAAAGCCCTTGAAGCTACCCTTTACCCTTGGGCATATGAATTGGGAGCCAAATATCCTGACTAGAGTCTCCTGCAATCCCTGTGCTTCACGTATCACACAGAGGGACACAAAAGCGTCATGATAAACATGCCACCAGGATGGAAGAATATTTTGTCATCACAAAAATAAACTATGCTTCCTGTCTTTGGCTAGCACTGTTATCCATCTTTCTAGATTAAGAGGAGGCCCCGTGGACACCCCTGAAAGGCAGGGCATTGGTCCCACCATCAGCTGGATGCCAGGGCCCTGTAGCCTAAGCCCTCCAAACAAAGCAGCATGTGCCCCATGAAAACCGGCTCACTGAGTCACAGATCCTAGTAATTGAAGGAACCAACATTAACAACAGCATTTAAGCATTCCCGGCTTCTAGCTGCATCCCCAAATATTTATGGAAAAGTCCCTACTTCCACAACCTCCCCCTCCAGTCCCTCCGGAAAATGCTTTCATTTGACTGCCTCAGTAGTGAACCTCTTCATCAGAAGCATCAGTCACTGTCAGGTTTCTGGAGGTGAAATTGCTTTGTGATGATCTTGTTGGTGGCATGAAGATTGAATTGAGGCCACAGAACCCATCTCAGTGGCCTGGACTCAAGTCACTTTCCAGTCTCCTAAGAGGAATTTCACGTGCTTCTGTTTACCCACTTTGGGCACAGCTAGATTGCTGTCGCTGTATAAAAATGGGCAGGCCGTTGCTCTAATGCTGATACTTTTTTTTTTTTTGCTGTACGCGGGCCTCTCACTGTTGTGGCCTCTCCCGTTGCGGAGCACAGGCTCCAGATGCGTAGGCTCAGCGGCCATGGCTCACGGGCCCAGCTGCTCCGCGGCATGTGGGATCTTCCCGGACCGGGGCACGAACCCGTGTCCCCTGCATCGGCAGGCGGACTCTCAACCACTGCGCCACCAGGGAAGCCCCATAATGCTGATACTTTTGATGCTGTTTATAACCCCTGTTAGTGACAGGTCCTACAGAACAGTAATCTGTTAAAATTATAGGTATATATGTAGTCAGATCTCAAAAAATTTACACAGGAAAGATTGAGTCCTTTAATCTTTGAGTTTTAGAAAAATAATGATCTACTATCTAGGGTCCTTTGGAGGGTGATATAAACACAATCTGTCTGTGGCTTTAAAAATACCTTTTGTCCCTGTCTAGCACGACCAGGTTTGTGAAGCTAGAAGGTGAGTTAGAACTAAGACAAATGAATTCAGGAAGCCATCCACTTGTACTCAGTAATAATTGGAAGAACCCATTAGGAAGAAAAGAAGTGACTGTTCCTATCTATTTATCTAATCTGCTTTCACGGAAAAAGATTACATTAAACAGGTGTTCTTCTACAAATGCCTTTCTTACTACAGCCCTGGTCCAGCCCAAATTCTGGTGGAAAAGGCCTAGCATACAAATTGTTGGTTAACAACTAGACAATCTTTACAGTTGTTTTGGGGGGAGCTGAAAATAATTTTATATAGTGTTTTATTAGATTTTTATCTGGAAAAAGTTCACTAATCCCTTTTTTTTAAAGTCCAATAGTGAAGGAAAATTTCCTTATTCAGAGCTGTTATTGAAAGGGTGACTTTCATTTCCTGACCCTTAGAAGAAACAGTCACTGAATTCAACCATTTATTCAATCAAGAAGTATTTCATGAGGGGCTTCCGTGGTGGCGCAGTGGTTAAAAATCTGCCTGCCAATGCAAGGGACATGGGTTTGAACCCTGGTCTGGGAAGACCCCACATGCCGCGCAGCAACTAAGCCCATGCACCACAACTACTGAGCCTGTGCTCTAGAGCCCACGAGCCACACTACTGATCCCACATGCCACAACTACTGAAGCCCACACGCCTAGAGCCCGTGCTCTGCAACAAGAGAAGCCACCGCAATGAGAAGCCCGCACAACGCAACGAAGAGTAGCCCCTGCTCGCCGCAACTAGAGAAAGCCCGCGTGCAGCAATAAAGACCCAACACAGCCAAAAAAATAAACAAATAAAATTAATTAATTAAAACTTTATAAAAAAAGGAAATATTTCACGAGGATCCACCAAGTGCCGAGACCTCGCTAGATGCTGAGGATATGTAAGGATGAGCGAGGTGGAAATGGCTCCTCCTCAGGAACTAAGATCTAGCAGACTGCATAACTGAACCTCCCAGAGGCTCTTCCTCTACCGCCCCTTAGAATCATTTACAACCAGTTCTTTCTTGCAGAATATGACCAGAAATAGGCTTTGTTTAACCTTACTTGGAACAAGTTGAGGCATACATAATCAGATAAATTAAAAATATACTGTCATGCATGAGCATTCTCATATTAACAGCTTTAAAAGCTTATGTGAGGAAGAAATAGTTCTTGCCTTTGGTATGATGTTCATGAAGCTGAAGGAGTGATTTCAAGGACTCGGCACTCTCAAACTCCTGAGTGTTCTGGAGGAAATCTTCCGTTTGGTCTATTTTAATGGCAAACTACAACAGAAATGCAGGGGAAAGACATATGAAAAACTAAAAAACACTGTGCCACTTGTAGTTATTTGTAAACATTTTTCATGAATTAATGGCCTAGCTGATTGTGTATGTGCTTGTGTGATGAGCTGTGTGTTTGTGTGAGCATGTGCTGGCTCACGTGTTTGTATGAGGTTTTGTGTTTGCATGTAGTCAGTTTACAAAGTACTAGGATAAGAACTTTCTTCTCTTTCCTTTGCATTCTTTTCATACCTGGAAATATGTTATCTATGCTGAAGTAAACCAATTTGTTTACTATTCTAATGTGTATTGAAATTTTAAACTAAAATTATTGTGTCCCATAATACAAATACAGCCACTGTCAACATTCTAAAGCAGTTTCTCAAAGAACAACCAGAAAGTTTGTTAAAAGAAACCAACAAAAGTTTGGTTAGCCAGTAACCTACATAATTATTAGTAAATTTAACTTAAGAATCCACTTGAGGTTGAAATATAGTTCATTTTTTTCTCTATAATTAGACCTAGAACTAAAAAAGGTAAGTTTCAGAATAATACATAGTCTAATCCCATCTCTACACTTGATTTTAGCCTGAGTGAGGAGAAGTAATGTGTAATCCTATTTCTTATACAAAGCAAAAATACATATATTTGTACAGAAAGTGGTCCAAAAAGATACATAGCAAAGGGTTGCCTTTGTGAGAATGAATAGGATTAGGGATAGGTGAGGGGTGGTAAACTTTTAGCTTTTAAATCTATAACTTATAATTTTGTTTGCATTTTTATCAATGATTTTATGTACTTTTATAGAAATAAAAATGAAATTAGATGTAGCAAGAATGAAAAATAGAAAATTTCTCCTCTGTTTCAAGCAAAAAAAGGAAGAGCAATTTGACACCCTAAGTGGTAAGGAACATGACCAGTCTCTCTTTTTGTGTTTCTCCATAGAGGAAGTATGAAAGGGAGATGCTTGAAGTGATGTCAAAATTCTCGGGAATAACCTTAGATACAAATTTTAGAAAAGGGAAAAATATACTTGGTTATGCTAGTACAGTATATCCATAGTAGTGGACAAATAACTGGTTTGTTTTAGCACTATGGTTCAAAGGAAATTATTATCATTTATAAGAGCATTTAAATCAACACATTCACCTTTGGATCAGGTGTAGAATAAACTCATAAAGGTGAAGTATCAGTGAGAAAGACACAGAAGCCTATCACAGTGCTTGTCACCTTTTTTCAAGTTTTATCCAAACTCTCATCTTTGGATTTAGTGATATTTAATATTTTTATGTGACTATTTGATTAACAAGATTTACTACATTTTGATTATTACAATAGCCATATAAAATTCAGTTATAAATGGCATGAAAAGATGAGAGAGCAACTGATGAGCACGTCCCCTTTTGAAATGCAGAGAAGGCTTCTACCATCCTGTTAGAACCAGCAGATGGACACTGTCACTTGGGGACACTGTTTCTAAACTGAAGCACAGTGTTTGAGAAGCCTGTGAGCCTGAAGCCATCTTGTACTATCAACCACGCAATAAGAAGTCATTTTGTATTTCTAAAGAACTCCTGCGTGCACATAGTTCAGTAAGTGGATTCTATCTACATATCGTTTACATCTCTAATTCATTCTATTTCTAATAGTTGATTCTAAAGACATTCTTTGAAGAGAAACTTCAAAGAAAAAGAATAAAACAAAACCCTGGTGGGTAGTTTGGTTCTCCCTGTAGATCACTACAAGAAGTTTTGGAGTCACTGTGTAACTTATATCTATATTTCAACTGGTTTGACACTTTTTAAAAAACAAACCAATAAATAAACAATGCTTTACTCAGAAAAAGCTTCCTTCAAGTTCTATTAACTTTTATCTCGGGGATATTTTCTTTTCCCTACTTTTCTTCTTTCTGCAGGTAGTACAGGATAGAAGTGGCAACAAGGGGACACTTTTCAAAGACACTATTCTTAATTTTACCCTCATTCTTTTTTTTTGAATCACTAATGAAAATTGCTTTGGCATACACAAGGAGCAGGGAAAATCACGTAGGAGTTTTCCATCAGCTAAGTATGAAGTAGTCCACAAAATTGGAAGGATGATAATATATGAAACTTCATCTTTTCATGAGGAATCAGAGTGCTGGGTTGAATTACAGGTTGACTTATACTTCCTTTTATTTCATGTAATATCTGGAAGTCATTTCTCATCATATAGAAAATCAGCTAGTATTAATGCTCCTACCCAGTGAGAAACAAATATTGGACTTAATGTTTAAAAAAAGATAACTTCCTATGCTCAAATGACCTGAATTTCAAGGGCACTAATACTTATACCCCACTTACTAAGATGAAATGAATCAGATGTATCTATAATTTGACCCCTGTAGGTGTATTTTGCTTGGTTTATTTCTTTTCAGAAAAGAAAACTCTGTGTGGAACTTTCCCCGAGATGATCTGTGAGTTGGACTTCAGTGTTCAAATTGTGAAAAACAAACCTTGAGAGTTACAATAAGATTTTTGCTCCTCCTTTTAACTTTTAAACGAGTTCATGATGTATGAAATTATCTACCTCAATTTTAATGTTCTATTACTAATCTTCTTTCCTTCATTATTTTGGATTTAAGTCCTGAATTTTCAGTTTGGAAATGTCATATTTTTCAACCTAGTGCTTTATCATAATGAAGCAGTGCTTTCACATCAAAATGAATGTAGTGAAATTTCCAATAAGTATCTTACACTAAATATAACACCTCTTTTGATAATGTTCTTTGAATCTTACATTTTGAAATTGGGTTCCTCAAAAAAACTTAGGCCCAGGACTTTTTCCTTCCCTTATATTTTAACAAGCTCAAACTATGGAAACTCAACTATATGCCTTAGGAAAGTACTCTATCATATACTATGCTTACAAGTCAAACATTCTATGGAATATTCTGCAATTTCTTTTTCATAAGCAGTATAAGAAATTGTATCTTGCAACTTTCAGTTAACAAGAACACGCTAGACCAGCATTTCCTAGTAATCCTATCATCAGGGGTAATTATTTGATTTAGTAATTGTATTATTATTATCTAAAGAGGGAAATATATCAAAATGACTTATGGGTAAAAGATCCCATTTTTACTTAATATTTATCAATTTTTATTAACTGTACTTAGTTTTTGTTTGAAGGCCTACATTTAAAATATTAACAATTTTATTTTTTGAAAATTAAAGATTAAATGTATATATCTTGGTTATTCTACCATTTTTTGAACTGACTACAATGTCTATTTGCAGAAAGAAAACATTTTCAGGAGTGCTCTGATGTGGAGAAGGGAAAGTTTTTTAAACACAAACCTCCAAGGCATTTTCAAAAAATTCAGAGGTCAACCTGAGAAGCTCCCTCCTTCTCTCAAGCATGGAGACCAGGGCTGCCCACGCTTCACCCAGAGTTTTGGCCATGGCATCATAGACCTGGCTCTGATCCTTGTTCTCTTGAGCCGTCTTGTCTGCTTCCTGCAGGAGTTCCCATACTCGGTCTTCCAAAGCCTAAGTCCAGGCAAGAAAAGACAGAGTGTCACTCAATATAAGAACTTGGGATCATATTTTAAACATTTGGATTTTTGAAATTATATGCACTCTAGGAAGGTCTAGAAGAGAATTTATAAACACAAACTGCTGTGCAGGCAGGTAGATCAAGCAGGCAGGAGGGAGCAATGGAGACTGTGGTGAACTGTGGAGCATGGCCAGGCTAAAGACATCCACATTTAAACACTGTTCAAACACTGTAGAGATTTATCAAAAATATACAGCTACAGGGACTTCCCTGGAGGTCCAGTGGTTAAGACTCTGTGCTTCCACCACAGGGGGCATGGGTTCAATCCCTGGTTGGGGAACTAAGATTCCGCATGCCACGGCACAGCACCCCCCTAAAAATACAACTACATACCCAGGGGTACAGAATACTGTGTTGACCTCACATTTCAAAAAAGGAGAACTAATTGGAATACATCTAGAAAGAAGTAATCATGAAAAAACTATTGTGAGAAATGAACCCAGTAAAATTTATTATTTATTCTAAATAGTTGTTATTGTTAATATACTTGTGAAGCTTAGTGTAAATGTTATGAGTAAGTTCTTGAAAGTGAATAGTCATAATGTAAAAATTAGAATATCTGTAACCAACACTACAAATTGTTTCAACAAAATATGGAAGATGAAGGGCAACATGCGCTTCCATGATTGTCTCATTTGGGGATAGAAGAAGGATCCCACAGATCCTGTTTTGTTCTTGATATTGGCACCAAAATCAAGGCACAATTTAAAAATATAATAGACTAACAATAACATGAATAAATTCTAAAATGTCAACAGAAAAGGAAACTAAACATGTGCTAATGCAAAATACAACAAAGAAAACAGAAGACATAAGAACGCATTTATTTGGGCACACAAAAACCCAAAATATAACGATAGGAATATGATTAAATATCAGTTAACACCCAAAAAATGGATGTTAACTTTTCAATTAAAAGACGAACATGGGCTTCCCTGGTGGTGCAGTGGTTGGGAGTCTGCCTGCCAATGCAGGGGACACGGGTTCGTGCCCCGGTCCGGGAAGATCCCACATGCCGTGGAGCGGCTGGGCCCGTGAGCCATGGCCGCTGAGACTGCACGTCCGGAGCCTGTGCTCCGCAACGGGAGAGGCCACAACAGTGAGAGGCCCGCATACCGCAAAAAAAAAAAAAAAAAAAAAAAAAAAAATTCAACTAATTTGTTTTCTGGAGTCATAAAACTAAACTGAAAAGACGTAACATTTGAAATAAACTGAAAAGACATAACATTTGAAAAGACATAACATTTGAAAATAAACTGAAAAGTCATAACATTTGAAAATAAGAGGATGAAATATATCAGGCAAAGACAAAAAAGTAAAGGAGGATTAGCAATGTTAATCTCAGACAAATTAGAAATCAAAACAAAAATCACTGTGATTAAAAAATGGTACTCTATATTGATAAATTACACAATCTGTAGGGAAAATAAGGTACTTATGATGTTTACATTTATGACATTTAAATATTTCAAGTAGGTATACCCAGTCAGATCAAAATGCAATAAAAGTAGAAATAAATAACAAAAGGCCAGATGATAAAATAAATCTCTTAGAAATTTTAAGAAAACAATTTAAAGAATAATTCCTAGATCAAATGAAGGAAAAAAACTACAATTACAGACTATTTAGAAAAAAATAACAATGAGGCTACTATGTTTAAAACCTAAGATATACAGATGACTTTATGCTTAGATGAAATTCATAGCATTAGACAACTTTGTTCATAAAGAAAGAAAAAATATATTAATTAAACATTCAAGTCTAAATTATAGAAAAAGATTCATAAAATAAAACATAAATTAAAGGGGATTAATTGACTAAATACAAAATCAGAAATTAACAAATTAGAGAAAAATATAAGGAGTTTTTTAAAATGTTGATTCATTGAAAAGCCAAATGAAATATAAAAACATCTGACAGGTGGGATCAAGATGGCAGAGTAGGAAGATCCTGAGCTCATGTCCTCCCACAGACAAACCAAAACTACAACTAGATATAGAACAACTCTTTCTGAGAAAGACCTGAAGAATAGCTCTTCCAAAATTAAGGACAATTTTTAAAAACCACATCAAGATGGGTAGGAGAGGCAGAGATGTGACGTAGTCAGGACACCACACCCACCCTGGTGCAGTGACCCACAAGTGGGAAGGGGTATCACAAACTTGAAGGTCCTCTCTAAGGAGTGAGGGGTTCGAGCCCCACACTGGGCACCTCAGGCTTTGGTACCAGCACTGGGAGGACAAGGCCCCTTAACTAGCTTTGAAAACCAGCAGGGCTTATGCAGAGCTAGAGGGCTGTAAGAAACAGAGTCTTAGAGGGCTTGCACACAGACTCACTCATTCTGAGTCCCAGTGCAGAGGCAGCAGTTTGAACAGTGCCTGGTGTTCTAGCCAGCCTGCCAAGGTTGCCCCAGCATGCCCCGGCCCATGCCTGCTCCAGCTCCAGCTGGCCTGCCAACGCTGCCCGGCACATGCAGTCTACATAGAAGATGCTCCTACTCAAGACCACACCTTAAAGACTGCGAGAAGTAACTATTTTGTCTAATCCATAGAAAAAAACACAGAAAATCAAACAAAATGAGGAGACAGAGGAATTTATTCCAAACAAAAGAACAAGATAAAACCTCAGGGAAAAAAAAGCCCTAATAAAATCGAGATAAGTAATTTACCTGATAAAGAGTCAAAGCAACAGTCATAAAGTTGCACATCAAACTCAGGAGGGGAGGGCTTCCCTGGTGGTGCAGTGGTTGGGAGTCTGCCTGCCGATGCAGGGGACATGGGTTTGTGCCCCAGTCCGGGAAGATCCCACATGCCGTGGAGTGGCTGGGCCCGTGAGCCATGGCTGCTGAGCCTGCGCATCCGGAGCCTATGCTCCGCAACAGGAGAGGCCACAACAGTGAGAGGCCCGCGTACCGCAAAAAAAAACCCAAAACCTCAGGAGGGGAATGCAGGAACACAGTAAGAACTTCAACAGATTTAGGAAATATAGAAAAGAACCAATCAGAGCTGAAGAATACAATAACTGAAATAATACACTAGACAGGATTAAACCACAGATTAGATGATACAGAAGAACATACACACAGCCAGGAAGACAAAATAGTGGAAATCACCCAATCAGAACAGCAAAAAGAAAAAAGAATTAAAAAAAAATTAGGATAGTTTAAGAAACCTCTGGGACAACATCAAGAGTATTAACATTCAGACTTCTCTGGTGGCACAGTGGTTAAGAATCCACCTGCCAATGTAGGGGACATGAGTTCGATCCCTGGTCTGGGAAGATCCCACATGCTGCGGAGCAACTAAGCCCATGCACCACAACTACTGAGCCTGTGCTCTAGAGCTCGCAAGCCACAACTACTGAGCCATCATGCCACAACTACTGAAGCCCACACACCTAGAGCCCGTGCTCCACAACAAAAGAAGCCACTGCAATGAGAAGCACGCACACCACAAGGAAGAGTAGCCCCCACTCACCACAACTAGAGAAAGCCTGTGCACAGCAATGAAGACCCAATGCAGCCAAAAGTAAATAAATAAATTTATATTTAAAAAAGAGTAATAACATTTGCATTATAGGGGTCCCAGAAGGAGAAAAGAGAGAGGGGCAGAAAACTTATCTGAAGAAATAATGGCTGAAAACTTTCCCCAAACTAGGTAAGGAAACAGAGCTTTCCTCCAAGATCAGGAACAAAACAATGATGCCCATCCTCATCATTTTTATTCAATATAAAATTGGAAGTCTTAGCCATAGCAATCAGACAAGAAAAATAAGTAAAATGTATCCAAATTTGAAGAAAAGTAGTAAAATTCTCACTATTTGCAGATGACATGATACAATATATATAGAAAATGCTAAAGACTCCACCAAAAAAACTATTAGAATAAATGAATTTAGCAAAGGTGCAGGATACAACATTGATATGTAGAAATCTGTTGCATTTCTATACACTAATAATGAACTATCAGAAAGTGAAATTAAGAAAACAATTCTATTTATAGTTGCATCAAAAAGAATAAAATAAACTATGAATAAATTTAACCAAAAAAGTGAAAAACCTATACTCTGAAAATTGTAAGACACAGATGAAAGAACTTAGAGATGACATAAATAAATGGAAAGATATACCATGCTCATAAATCGGAAGAATATTGTTAAAATGTCCATAATACCCAAAGCAATCTACAGATTCAATGAAATCCTTATCAAGATATCCATGGCATTTTTCACAGAACTACAAGAAATAATCCTAAAATCTGTATGGAATCACAAAAGACCCTAAATGCAAAAAGCAATCTTTTTAAAAAAAAAAAATTTATTTATTTATTTTTGGCTGCACGGGGTCTTCGTTGCTGCGCACGGGCTTTCTCTAGTTGCAACGAGCAGGAACTACCCTTCATTGCGGTGCACAGGCTTCTTATTGCAGTGGCTTCTGTCTGTTGCGGAGCATAGGCCCTAAGTGCACGGGTTTCAGTAATTGTGGCATGCGGGCTCAGTAGTTGTGGCACACGGGCTTAGCTGCTCCACGGCATGTGGGATCTTGCTGGACCACGGCTTGAACTCGTGTCCCCTGCATTGGCAGGCAGACTGTTAACCACTACACCACCAGGGAAGTCCCAGAAAAAGGAGTCTTGTGAAAGAAGAACAAAGCTGAAGGAATCACATTCCCTGATTTCAAACTATACTGCAAAGCTATAGTAGTCAAAACAGCATTGTAATGGGCACATACCCTGAGAAAACCATAATTCAAAAAGAGTCATGTACCACAATGTTAATTGCAGCTCTATTTACAATAGCTGGGACATGGAAGCAACTTAAGTGTCCATCGACACATGAATGGATAAAGAAGATGTGGCACATATATACAATGGAATAATACTCAGCCATAAAAGGAAATGAAACTGAGTTATTTGTAGTGAGGTGGATGGACCTAGACTCTGTCATACAGAGTGAAGTAAGTCAGAAAGAGAAAAACAAATACCGTATGCTAATACATATATATGGAATCTAAAAAAAAAACAAAAAAGGTTCTGACGAACCTAGGGGCAGGACAGAAATAAAGACGCAGGCATAAAGAATGGACTTGAGGACATGGGGAAGGGGAAGGCTAAGCTGGGACAAAGTGAGACAGTAGTATTGACATATATTCACTACCAAATGTAAAATAGATAGCTAGTGGGAAGCAGCTGCATAGCACAGGGAGATCAGCTGGGTGCTTTGTGACCACCTGGAGGGGTGGGATAGGGAGGGTGGGAGGGAGATGCAACAGGGAGGGGATATTGGGATATATGTATACATATAACTGATTTCCTTTGTTATACAGCAGAAACTAACACAACATTGTAAAGCAATTATACTCCAATAAAGATGTTAAAAAAAAATGGTGGGGCCAACTCTATGTAGCTTCTCAAATCTCCTATCCCATTTGTGTGGTATTCTGTCTGCCTCTTCTGCTCTTCCTCATTTCATTCCTTGTAAACTGTTCCTCCTTGAAGGAGGTCACCTTTCTTGAAAAGCTACCCCCAGAGTCCCTCAGGTAGACTTTGGAGCACACTTCTTATGGTTCCACTTGTTTAGATTCTGCTCATCACGTTACATTTAAGTTACCAGTCTACAAGCCTATCTCCTTGTCAGACTGTGACTTTTGATTTTGTATTCCTGGCGCCACTACATTTCAACCTTGGCTGCATCCCTAGTGCCTAGAGTAGTAATTTTATTGAAGACATTCGAAAGTTATTTGTTGAATGAATAAAAAGCTACTCCAAAAAATGAAAGAATCTAAATTGCTAATGATGAAAAAAGGCAAACAATGTTTCAGAGCATATTTTCCTTAGGGATTGGCCACAAACTAGCTTAGGCAAGTGCTGCATTTTCAAGGGAATTAGCTTCTTCATTAGTAAAATCAGGATGGTGGTTAATGATGATATTATATATTCTATGACGAGTTCTATTTCAGCAATTATTTTATTTATGGATTTCAATAATCATTTTGATTGAAAAATAAAAAATAGGAGCCTGAACCAAGATGGTGGAGTAGAAGGATGGGCTCTCACTCCCTCTTGGGAGAACACTAGAATCACAACTAGCTGCTGGACAGTCATCGACAGGAAGACACTGGAACTCACCAAAAAGATATCCCACATCCAAAGACAAAGGAGAAGCCCCAATGGGACGGGAGGTGGGGCTAAATCACAGTAAAATCAAATCTCATAACTGCTGGGTGGGTGACTCACAGACTGGAGAATATCCCACAGAAGTCCACCCACTGGAGTGAAGGTTCTGAGCCCCACGTCAGGCTTCCCAACCTGGGGGTCTGGCAACGGGAGGAGGAATTCCTAGAGAATCAGACTTTGAAGGCTACTGGGATTTGAATGCAGGACTTCGACAGGACTGGGGGGAACAGAGACTCCACTCTTGGAGGGCACCAACAAAGTAGTGTGTGCATTGGGACCCAGGGGAAGGAGCAGTGAACCCAGGGAAGACTGAACCAGACCTACCTGCTAGTGTTGGAGGGTCTCCTGCAGAGCTGGGGGGTGGCTGTGGCTCACCATGGGGACAAGGACACTGGCAGCAGAAGTTCTGGGAAGTACTCCTTGGCATGAACCCTCCCAGAGTCAGCCATTAGCCCCACCAAAGAGCCCAGGTAGGCTCCAGTGTTGGGTTGCCTCAGGCCAAACAACCAACAGGGAGGGAACCCAGCCCCACCCATCAGCAGTCAGGCAGATTAAAGTTTTACTGAGCTCTGCCCACCAGAGCAACAGTCTTCTCTACCCACCACCAGTCTCTCCCATCAGGAAACTTGCACAAGCCTCTTAGATAGCCTCATCCACCAGAGGGCAGACAGCAGAAGCAAGAAGAACTACAATCCTGCAGCCTGTGGATCAAAAACCACATTCACAGAAACATAGACAAGATGAAAAGGCAGAGGGCTATATAACAGATGAAGGAACAAGATAAAAACCCAGAAAATCAACTAAATGAAGTGGAAATAGGCAAACTTCCAGAAAAAGAATTCAGAATAATGATAGCAAAGATGATTCAACCTTGGAAAAAGAATGGAGGCAAAGATCGAGAAGATGCAAGAAATGTTTAACAGAGACCTAGAAGAATTAAAGAACAAACAAACAGAGATGAACAATACAATAACTGAAATGAAAACTACACTAGAAGGAAGCAATAGCAGAATAACTGAGGCAGAAGAACGGATAAGTGACCTGGAAGACAGATTGGTGGAATTCATTGCCACAGAACAGAATTAAAAAAAAGAATGAAAAGAAATGAAGACAGCCTAAGAGACCTCTGGGACAACATTAAATGCAACAACAAGCGCATTATAGGGGTCCCAGAAGAGAAGAGAGTGAGTAAGGACCAGAGAAAATATTTGAAGAGATTATAGTCGAAAACTTCCCTAACATGGGAAAGGAAATAGCCACCCAAGTCCAGGAAGCTCAGAGAGTCCCATACGTAAACCCAAGGAGAAACACGCCAAGACACATAGTAATCAAATTGGCAAAAATTAAAGACGAAAACTTACTGAAAGCAGCTAGGGGAAAACGACAAATAACACACAAGGGAACTCCCAAAAGGTTAACGGCTGATTTCTCAGCAGAAACTCTACAAGCCAGAAGGGACTGGCATGAAATACTTAAAGTGATGAAAGGGAAGAACCTACAACCAAGGTTACTCTACCCGGCAAGGATCTCATTCAGATTCGATGGAGAAATCAAAAGCTTTACAGACAAGCAAAAGCTAAGAGAATTCAGCACCACCAAACCAGCTCTACAACAAATGCTAAAGGAACTTCTCTAAGTGGATAACACAAGAGAAGAAAAGGACCTAAAAACACAAACCCAAAACAATTAAGAAAATGGTCATAGAAACACACATATCAATAATTACCTTAAACATGAATGGATTAAATGTTCCACCCAAAAGACACAGGTTTGCTGGATGGATACAAAAACAAGACCCATCTATATGCTGTCTATGAGAGACCCACTTCAGACCTAGGGACACATACGGACTGAAAGTGAGGGGATGGAAAAACATATTCCATGCAAATGGAAATCAAAAGAAAGCTGGAGTAGCAATCCTCATATCAGATAAAATAGACTTTAAAATAAAGAATGTTACAAGAGACAAGGCAGAACACTACATAATAATCAAGGGATCAATCCAAGAAGAAGATATAACAATTATAAATATATATGCACCCAACACAAGAGCACCTCAATACATAAGGCAACTGCTAACAGCTATAAAAGAGGAAATCGACAGTAACACAATAATAGTGGGGGACTTTAACACCTCACTTACACCAATGGACAGATCATCCAAAATGAAAATAAGGAAACAGAAGCTTTAAATGACACAATAGACCAGATAGATTTAATTGATATTTATAGGACATTCCACCCAAAACCAGCAGATTACTCTTTCTTCTCAAGTGTGCACAGAACATTCTCCAGGATAGATCACATCTTAGGTCACAAATCAAGCCTCAGTAAATTTGAGAAAATTGAAATCATATCAAGCATCTTTTCTGACCACAAGACTATGAGATTAGAAATGAATTAGAAGGGAAAAAAAAGGTAAAAAACACAAACACATGGAGGCTAAACAACACCTTACTAAATAACCAAGAGATCACTGAAGAAATCAAAGAGGAAATCAAAAAATACCTAGAGACAAATGACAATGGAAACACGACGATCCAAAACCTATGCGATGCAGCAAAAGCAGTTCTAAGAGGGAAGTTTATAGCTATACAAGCCTACCTCAAGAAACAAGAAAAATCTCAAATAAACAATCTAAACTTACACCTAAAGGAACTAGAGAAAGAAGAACAAATAAAACCGAAAGTTAGCAGAAGGAAAGAAATCATACAGATCAGAGCAGAAATAAATGAAATAGAAACAAAGAAAACAATAGCAAAGATCAATAAAACTAAAAGCCGGTTCTTTGAGAAGATAAACAAAATTGATAAACCATTAGCCAGACTCATCAAGAAGAAGAGGGAGAGGACTCAAATCCATAAAATTAGAAATGAAAAAGGAGAAGTTACAAGAGACACCACAGAAATACAAAGCATCCTAAGAGACTACTACAAGCAATTCTATGCCAATAAAATGGACAACCTGGAAGAAATGGACAAATTCTTAGAAAGGTATAACCTTCCAAGACTGAACCAGGAAGAAACAGAAAATATGATCAGACCAATTACAAGTAATGAAATTGAAACTGTGATGAAAAATCTTTCAACAAACAAAAGTCCAGGACCAGATGGCTTCACAGGTGAATTCTATCAAACATTTGGGGAAGAGCTAACACCCATCCTTCTCAAACTCTTCCAAAAATTGCAGAGGAAGGAACACTCCCAAACTCATTCTATGAGGCCACTATCACCCTGATACCAAAACCAGACAAAGATACTACAATAAAAGAACATTACAGACCAATATCACTGATGAATGTAGATGCAAAAATCCTCAACAAAATACTAGCAAACAGAATCCAACAACACATTAAAAGGATCATACACCATGATCAAGTGGGATTTATCCCAGAGATGGAAGGATTCTTCAATATACACAAATCAATCAATGTCATAAACCATGTTAACAAATTGAAGAATAAAAACCATATGATCATCTCAAGAGATGCAGAAAAAGCTTTTGAAAAATTTAACACCCATTTATGATAAAAAAAACTCTCCAGAAAGTGGGCATAGAGGGAACCTACCTCAACACAATGAAGGCCACATATGACAAACCCACAGCAAACGTCATTCTCAATGGTAAAAATCTGAAAACATTTCCTCTAAGATCAGGAACAAGGCAAGGATGTCCACTCTCACCACTATTATTCAACATACTTTTGGAAGTCCTACCCATGGCAATCAGAGAAGAAAAAGAAATAAAAGGAATACAAGTTGGGAAAGAAGAAGTAAAACTGTCACTGTTTGCAGATGACATGATATTATACATAGAGAATCCTAAAGATGCCACCAGAAAACTATTAGAGCTAATCAATGAATTTGGTAAAGTTGCAGGATACAAAATTAATGCACAGAAATCTCTTGCATTCCTATACACTAACAATGAAAAATCTGAAAGAGAAATTAAGAAAACACTCCCATTTACCACTGCAACAAAAAGAATAAAATACCTAGGAATAAGCCTACCTAGGGAGACAAAAGACCTGTATGCAGACCTAGGGAGACAAAAGACCTGTATGCAGAAAACTATAAGACACTGATGAAAGAAATTAAAGATGATACAAACAGATGGAGAGATATACCATGTTCTTGGATTAGAAGAATCAATAATGTGAAAATGACTATACTACCCAAAGCAATCTACAGATTCAATGTAATCCCTATCAAATTACCAGTGGCAATTTTTACAGAACTAGAACAAAAAATCTTAAAATTTGTATGGAGACACAAAAGACTCCGAATAGCCAAAGCAGTCTTGAGGGAAAAAACGGAGCTGGAGGAATCAGACTCCCTGACTTCAGACTATACTACAAAGCTACAGTAATTGAGACCATATGGTACTGGCACAAAAACAGAGACATAGATCAATGGAACAAGATAGAAAGCCCAGAGATAAACCCACGCACATATGGTCACCTTATCTTTGATAAAGTAGGCAAGAATATACAATGGAGAAAAGACAGCCTCTTCAATAAGTGGTGCTGGGAAAACTGGAAAGCTACATGTAAAAGAATGAAATTAGAACTCTTCCTAACACCATACACAAAAATAAACTCAAAATGGATTAGAGACCTAAATCTAAGACTGGACACTATAAAACTCTTAAAGGAAAACATAGGAAGAACACTCTTTGACATAAATCACAGCAAGATCTTTTTTGATCCACCTCCTAGAGTAATAGAAATAAAAATAAAAATAAACAAATGGGACCTAATGAAACTTCAAAGCTTTTTCACAGCAAGGAAACTATAAACAAGACGAAAAGACAACCCTTAGAATGCGAGAAAATATTTGCAAACGAATCAATGGACAAAGGATTAATCTCCAAAATATATAAACAGTTCATGCAGCTCAATATTAAGAAAACAAACAACCTGATCAGAAAATGGGCAGAAGACCTAAATAGACATTTCTCCGAAGAAGACATACAGATGGCCAAGAAACACATGAAAAGTTGCTCAACATCACTAATTATTAGAGAAATGCAAATCAAAACTATAATGAGGTATCACCTCACACCAGTTAGAATGGGCCTCATCAGAAAATCTACAAACAACAAATGCTGGAGAGGGTGTGGAGAAAAGGGAACCCTCTTGCACTGTTGGTGGGAATGGAAATTGATACAGCCACTATGGAGAACAGTATGGAGGTTCCTTAAAAAACTAAAAATAGAGTTACCATATGATCCAGCTATCCCACTACTGGGCATATACCCAGAGAAAACCATAATTCAAAAGACACATGCACCCCAATGTTCATTGCACCACTATTTACAATAGCCATGTCATGGAAGCAACCTAAATGCCCATCAACAGACGAATGGATAAAGAAGTTGTGGTATATATATATATACAATGGAATATTACTCAGCCATAAAAAGGAACGAAATTGGGTCATTTGTTGATACGTGGATGGATCTAGAGACTGTCATACAGAGTGACGTAAGTCAGAAAGCGAAAAACAAATATTGTATATTAACACATATATGTGGAACCTAGAAAAATGGTACAGATGAACTGGTTTGCAGGGCAGAAATTGAGACACAGATGTAGAGAACAAACCTATGGACACCAAGGGGGGAAAGTGGCGGGGGGTTGGGGATGGTGGTGTGTTGAATTGGGCGATTGGGATTGACATGTATACACTGATGTGTATAAAATGGATGACTAATAAGAACCTGCTGTATAAAAAAATAAATAAAATTAAATTTAAAAATTAGAAAAAAAAGAAAAAAATATATAAAAACACTGGATGGAGAACATATTGAGGTCCTTGCAGGAATGAACAAAATGACTTCAAACCCCTAATAGAAAACAAAAAGCTATTTCTGATTGAAGTCGCTACATGATATGCCAGTGAGCATTTCAAAACATAAGATATTTAAATGTTAATCCAAATAACAGTGACCTACCTCCAAGGAACAAGTATGTTAGAATACATTTTAGAAAGAATTGTTCTTTTAGAAAAATTCTCAATTGTTTATTTTGTCCGTAAATTTTACACTAGTTCCCTATGGTGAAATGATTATTTTTTTTAATGTATGAAAACAATTGTATGACACATACAGATGAGATGGACAGTACAAACATTTGCTAGTTAAAACTGAATGTAGAAATGTAGCAAACTTGACAAAGGTCTATGTTTTGTAAAGTTCAAGTCAGCATTTTGGACTTCATGGTAAATCTAATTGTCTCATTAAATTGAGTCCATTAGTTTCTGAAACCCATGTTTAAGTAAGAATGCATTCTGGGATTTGTAGTTCCCATGGGCTGAGGACTGTATGAATGACTAGGAAGATATCAACATGTTCCTTTTTATGCATCTCTGGAGTATGCCTCACTAAAACAAAGTAAACATATGTGAAAGAAAACATGTTCTGTCATTATCACAACCACATTGCCAATGCTGATATAAAATGTATTCTAAATCAAAGTTTATAGTGATCTCTTGCTATTTCTTCTAATGCTAATAACTGTCCTGACAAATTTGTTTCAAAACTCATCATACAATGCATACTAATGACCAGTATTTTAAGAATAATTGCCATTTGCTGATGGGTGAGTTGTGTTTATCTATAACAGTCTTTGAATTAATAAATATTACTAGTTTACTGTCAATCTGATTCTAATTCTACTGCCAAGCATTTTGGTTATTAGATTACCTTTCAGAGTCAGGATGAAGATACCATCTGAAATTTCTTTCCTACAGATGAGATCTGAATTTTGATTTTCTGAAGTTTTCTTGAAACCACACCTCGCCCTCTCTGTCAGGTAATTTAAAATACATCCAAGTAAAGAAGAGCATAAAATCTGGTTTTAAAAGCCACAGAGGGCTTCCCTGGTGGTGCAGTGGTTGAGAGTCTGCCTGCCGATGCAGGGGACACGGGTTCGTGCCCTGGTCCGGGAAGATCCCACATGCTGCGGAGCAGCTAGGCCCGTGAGCCATGGCCGCTGAGCCTGTGCATCCGGAGCCTGTGCTCCACAATGGGAGAGGCCACAACTGTGAGAGGCCCGCGTACCGCAAAAAAAAAAAAAAAAAAAAAAAAAGCCACAGAATTTCTTTTGGCTTCTTTAGAGTTTTGAAATTACCAAACATACAAAAATTCAGAGAATATTTTAGGGTATTCTATTTAAGTCAAGAACAGAACAAAACAAGTTAACCCAAAACTGGGATGTATTTAGAAATTGCCTACATGTTGGATTTATCTATGGAAAAAATAATAACAAGAAAAAACTAATACTGCAGTGAACAAGCACAGCACACAGCATTCTAAATAACTATCATTACAAGAGGTAACAAATAATACAAGAGGAATGGGATGTTTGCTTCCCATCCCTACCCCTGCTTCAATACAGTGTGTGTCTCTTAATATAAGATACTTCTCTGGGATACTTTGTACTTTCCTATCTTCCAGATGAGCAACACCTCATTTCCCTCTTCTCTGTAACCCCAGTGAAAATACACTACCACCAGCCACAAGGAAGCCCCCCAGCTACTGGCCCAGATGTCAACTACCCAGTATTACCATTACTGCAGCCTTCCTCTCCGACAGCTCCAAGGCTGCCCTTGAGGGGTCTGTTCCTGAAATAATGCCCTGTGGCCTCCTTCTCTATCTCTCTTCAATCAATTCCTTGGCCAGAATCCTCCCCAAATTTCCAACAAAGTCCAGCTTGTTCATTTGAGTTTCATGGCAGGTAATATTACTTGAGATATCACTTAATTATAACTTGTAACTTAATTGTAACTTGTTATTTGTGTTTTACATGCATGGGGCATGGGTGGAGAGAGAAAAAGAAAAGAAATTAAACAATGTGAATGCACCTTTGTTCAATGTTATCAGCTTCTAAATACTTTATAAGATGTTAATATACAGCAAAAAACCACCCTGAGAGGAAAACAGTGGGGATTTTCATATGAAATTGTTCAAATAGTATTCAATGCCCACTCTTCAGGATATTGTAAGGGATCTCCACAACCATCTAAGAGATTAACTAGATGACTTTTAAGGTCCCATCAAATTCCATGGTTTCGTGATACAATAATCCATTAATTCACTCAACTTTATTGAGTACCTACCACTTGCAAGGCACAAGGAGCAGCTGAAATCTAGACTTTGTATGCAAAATGTTCAACTTTGTTTTCTACCACATTTCATACAAAGGGGTTAATATTAAAGCTGGTGTTGGTAAAAGGCTTATGATATCCAAGTTCTTATTGAAATACAAAAATAAAACCATTGTTCATACTATTGAAAAAATGTATTTTTTCTCTCTTGATAGGACATAATTTGTTTTTGCTATTGAAGACTTTACTTTTTCTTCCTTTCTTAGACACACAAACACTAATGAGAAAATTAAGCTGCTATGGCAGGCTTGTTGGTTTTTTTTTCTTTTTGCCAATAGAATAGCTTTTTTCTTCCCTGTCAATAGTACCTTTCTTTCATGTGAGAAACCCGTGATATGTGACTTTAGGAAGGGCCAACCCTGCTTCCTCACCCATTGACAAGGGAAGGCAATGATATAGGGCTAGCTCACAGGAGTTACCCACCTCAGTTATGAATTGGTCGATAGATGCAAGGACGAAAATGTGATTGATTCATGGATGGAAGATGTTCCAAGCCTGGAAAAGCCTATTCCTCCAGAGTCCTTCTGTGGGAGCTATCTAAAAAGACCTTTCACCAGAGTTACTAAGTTGGTAGAATGTGAGCCTAAAGTAGCTGGTTGGCCATCCTACCGGCCATGTGTGAAAGCTCATCCAAGAGATGGAGAGACAAAGCCTGGACAACATTACTGTGTTCCTGATCCAGCCGTGCCTGACACCCCTACTTACACAAATAAACACATTCAGAGATTTAGTTCACACTTCTCATGGCTTCTCCAAACTGAACCTACTTAATGAATATATAAGACAAATTAAAATCACCTCGTCTTTGAACTGAGGGTTAGCAAAAGAACTGTATGTGATAAACATCATTATTTAGCCACTTTAAAAAACATGTGACTCTGGAATATGGTTTTTGAACAGAGTGAAGTGTCAGTCCCTGAAGATCAGTTATTTTCCCCAGCACCCCCTTTCCGACTGCCCATTCAGCCCCTCCCCACGTCCACAATGTCTAAATAAAACTGTTTTACTTTAAATAGTTGAGGATCAGAAATAAAAGACTTAAATTTTTAAGGTCTAACAAGAATCTTGGTTTTGACATCTATAATGAAACATTAATAATTGTGCAGTAATACTATCCCTTCTTTTAGTAAGTAAAATGATAAAATATTTCATAACACTTATTTCAAAACACTTTTGAAATAAACATCATGGGATCACTGTCAAGTTCAGTGTTCAATGATTTCTCCTGTCTCCACTACTTAAAATATGTCTGGATTAACTACCATTTATTACATTCACCTGTCATCACTTAGCTTCTCTGTCACAATCACACAGTAATGATAACTGATTCAGAAGGAGTCCCAGGGAATACATTTTCTTAGCTTAGCCCAGAACATCTCAGTGTGGCAGTATGCACAAAGTGACTGATGTCATCTTCTGTATTCTGTTATCTTCTTCGGAGCAGGTATTTTATCAAAATGGCTGAGTCTTGATTTTTAAAAAATTAACAGAGTTGCTGAAAAGTCTGAGTAAACATCTGAGCTTTAGGTTATCTATGTCATTGATTTTAGTAAATTGTTATTTTTAGTGTTTTGGCCGAAGTTACATAACATACTGCTAGCCATCTCCTTTGCTAACATTAGGGTTGAGCAATGCTCATTCATCAGATATTTGTGGAGCCCCTACCATGAGCCTGACTTTGAGATATTTTCCAAGGTCACAGAGAGACATATGACATGGTGTCCTAACAATACAGGCTAGTGTGATGTATATATTCCCATAGCATTTGGTAGGGTTATCCTGGGCATTAACCAGTTCTAAGCCCTTTGCAACCACCTCTGCAGCTGAATCCTCCCTATCTTCCTCTACTGCTCAATGCTCCCAAACCTCAGGCAGTGAACTGGCTGCACAAGCGCCACCTGGGGGAGATTTGGGAGAATGCAGGTTCCCAGGCCCTGCTTCAGAGGAATCTGACTCAATAGATTTGTAGTGAAAAAATGGGGATCTGTGTTTCTTAAAAAAAACTACCCCTTGAGTATGATGTACAACCATCTTTTGGAAGCACTTTTCCACATATCCATTCTTCTGAGGATGGAAAATAGGACAGCTATTCATGGGTCAGTATTAGGGCTTTTAAAAACCCACCAGTTCCCAAAATATTTCTATCACTGGACTTACCAGGGCGCCTGATAATTTCTCCTTTATAGTAGTTCTTTTAACTTTAGGCAGAGGTCATTCTCTACCTAAAATATAGCAGTGATTACTCATTAGCCATAAGATAAAGAGAAACCTCCTCTCTGCGGCATACCTGGCCCTCCATGATCTGGCGACTGCCTACCTGTCCATCCCTATTTGTCTCAGGATCTTTTTCTCAATACCCTTCTCCCTCGCCTGTAGCCCAGTGATGCAAAATTTCTTACTGCTCTCCTAATGCTCCACACAGGCTCAGCTCTGGGGCCTTGGTATGTGCTCTTCCTATTGCTCAGCTGTCTGCCCACACCTTTTATACCTAGAAAATAATCTTATGAAGAATGCCCTGATTCCTTCCTATACTCTCCTTTTTCCCTGTAACTATATTTTATACAGGTTTCTGCTGAAGCCTCTCTAAACTTACTGGACTTAACTTGTTTAACTGTTCATCTTTTGATGTTTGAAACTTAACTTTAAATAGTCCCCTCCCTCCCCCCAAAAAAGAAAAGGTGAGAGAGAGAGAGAGAGAGAGAGAGAGAGAGAGAGAGAGGAGGGAGGGAGGGAGGGAGGGAGGGAGGGAGGGAGGGAGGGAGGGAGGGAGAGAGAGAGAGAGAGAAGAGAACTGCAATGTTAATGGAAGAATGTTAACAATTAGTAAATCTAGGTGAAGGATCTCTGTAGGATTGAAATTTTTCAAAATGAAAAGTTAACTACCCCAAATGGCCTACCTTTGTGTAAGTTTCTGGAGTATGGGAAGCATCATACTCATCTTTTTTTTTTTTTCTTTGCGGTACGCGGGCCTCTCACTGTTGTGGCCTCTCCCGCTGCGGAGCGCAGGATCAGCGGCCATGGCTCATGGGCCCAGTCGCTCCGCAGCATGTGGGATCCTCCCGGACCGGGGCACGAACCGGTGTCCCCTGCATCGGCAGGCAGACTCTCAACCACTGCACCACCAGGGAAGCCCCCATACTCATCTTTTATTGCCCACATCTAATACCTGCTTTCATTAACTACTGAATGAATCAGTGAGCGAGAGGAATAGCACATTAATATCTTGGTCTCTTTTGATGCATGAGTTAAATTTTACCTTGTGGAAAATAGTTTGAATTCCAGCTGAGGTTGGAGGGGTTGGGGGTTGGGATTGTGGTGGAGGGTCAGGAGCAGAGGAGGCTGGACTTTCTAAGCTGCTGAGACTGTTTCTACAGGGTAGAAGGTGCAAGAAATGGTGAAGTTGGGATGAACTGTCCCCCAGGCAAAACTTGATTACAAAACGTATTCCCTGTGTCAGGCCCCATGCTTTGAGAATTACTATTTTTTTTTTTTAGTAGGGGCTGAGGAAGATTTTGCACACCCATAAAAATGTAGCTGTCTATTCATTTGGAATTTCAATTTTCACACAGCAGAAATACTTCTAAGTTACAATTATCAAACTTTTAATTTTATCAGACATTCTGAACTTCTTAATTATTACTTACAACAAAAATAAGTGCCTACCAGTGACCTATTAGTCCAACTTTCCCCATATATTACTTTCTTGATTTGTATCGAAATAATAGTTGACCTTTCCAAAATAATAATAATAATGACTGTAGTTCTATCTTTTTACTAAGATATCTTTCTATCTTTACACTAATGTGTCTCTTTAGCACATTTACTAACGTGCTAAGGAGACACATTATTCCCTTGTTAACTGGAGGACCCATCCTATAAATGAGCTTCCAGTTTCTACTTAAGTCTTAATTTGGGAGAAAGTTGCCCTATCAGGGTGTTCCTGGGGAGTTAAAAACACCTGGGCCCTCACCTCATGAGTCTTCTCTGAGCCCTTCTTTACACCCTCATTCCCTGTTACTTGCTTTAGAGCATAATAAAGCCCTCCCTTCACCTTGGTGCCTTCCTTAAACTGGAAAAAAGAGGCAGGTGGGTTACACAAAATATCACAGAGAAAAATTAGACACTATCTGAAGTGCAAAAAAAAAAACCCAAAACTACTTCAATTTTTCAAACTCTAAAGAAAAAAAATCCATTTCTTGTCTTTACTTTGAAAAAAAAAAACCCATATTCTCAGATATAAAAAATCCATTGTCAGGTTAAAGAAGCCGAAGGGCAGTCACCAAATACAACACTTAGATTAACTGACAGTAGCAGTAATAACATGTTTTGGTTTTGCTGAGTTTTTTTTTTTTAAAAAACAGCTAGTTGTTAAACAGAACAAAATGGAATGCCCAGTTGACAGTGTAAGCAGGCTTTGTGTTGACAATGAGATATGGAGCCTCTAAGATGAGCAATAGCTTGCCTCAGGACTTGGTCAAGGCCAGCTTAATTGAAGTTTTCCTCTCCCACTTGTTTAGTCATTAAACTCATGAAAGTATTTTGGAATTGGATCTGAGAAAAAGACACTCTGGCCAACATCATAAAGCTGGTTATTTAAAGAGATGCTAAAAGGCACTACTTTCCCTTTGGGTTCCAAAAGAATAGGAAACCAAAGCTATTCTGAGATACCTGAAAAATGCACTCTTTTTAAGTGTAGCTTTGAAATCGCTGGTTTTAAGTACAGCATATTTTATGGACATTATACCATCTCAACTGCCATGCAGCACACAAAAAGGATTATGGATTTTCTCTTCAGTGGAGCATTAAATAGTCCCCTGAATAGCAATTTTCTAAAAGAGCAAATATAGGTGGCGTATCCTGCATATGTTTTCCTGATACTGCAGAGTCTATCTGTAACACACACTGCAGGATACAGGTAACAGTTTCTGGTTCATAGAAAAAAAAAAACACCAAAAAACAAAACTCAGTTTTACCGCTAAAGTGAAAGCAATTAATTTAGGATACTTAAAAGCAAAGAGTGAAATTTTTGGAAACTTTTGAGAATAGTAGATTGCTAAATTCATTACTTTTGTCAGTCTCCTGCACATAACATCACAGATTTGTTCTGGCTTTTGTTGTTCTTTTTAACTTACTTTGTTCTTGTTCTTTTTAGAATACTTACACTTTCATTTCTGCCTACCCACAACCTCTTAGCCTTCACATCCCAATTCCAATGCTGCCTCTTCTGTGAAACCTTTCTATTCACCCCAGCCAAAAGCAATTCCTCCTTTGCCTGGATTCCTTTGTCACTTTATTTTCACCTTTCTAATTTGCATGTTACATTTCACTCTATAGTACAATTGTGAAAGAGCAAGTTGTAAATTCTGTTGATTATAAACCAGATGAGAGCACGGACTTTCTATAGGACAGTACAATATTTCTTTTTTTCGATTTGTTCAAGTTGAAGCTACCGCAAAAGGTAAATAGCAAAAAAATAGTAAAATCAGTGCCTCAAAATTCATATTCTGAACAAGTTTTGACTTAAAAAGCCAACAGAATTAGATGTTCCATGTGCCATTTTAGTGATTCATGGGCTTCTTATAAAGTAGCCCTTTGTGTTTAGAGGACTAAGATACTAAAACAGTCATTGAGACATTAGTGAAGGATGTTTGCTTACAAATGTTGATGAATCTGCAGTAAAGAAGGGAGGTCAGGTACATTCCAATGACACCACCGCTACATAGTCAGGTACTGGCTAATGATACAGAAAGCCAATTCAGAGAACAAATAAAGCTAGAAAATAGGCTTATTGAAACTTGATTATTGCACAGATATTGCTAATATGATAATTTTTTTTACTATACATGCAATGTAAATATGGTGATATGAAGGAAGAATTCCTTTTTTCTGCTTTATTGTTGATAAACACAACTAGCTCTGAAATGTAGAAAATTAAATTGGATTGCATTGTCAACACATATATTTTGAAATTTAAGTTTTGTGGGGGTCTATGTTCTGATGGCACAACTGAAATGACAAGAAAATATCCTGGACTCATACTAAGGAGATTTGCTGGAATGAAAATCAACATCACGCTTCCTTCATCAAGAAAGTCCTACTCTGGAAAAGAAACTACAACTGCGCTACACAGTGTGCTTAGTGACATAATGAAGATCGTAGATTTATAAAAGCTAATGCATGACATTTGATATCATTTTCTTTATTACGTGATCAGATGAAAGCTGGTGATGGCCAACCACTGTTGCATGCTGAGGTACGATGGTGACTGAGAGAAAAATTTTTTTCAAAAACGTGTAACTACAAAGTAAACTTCCAGTGATTCTGTAAAGTAAAAATAAATAAATAAATAATAAAATAAAATTCATATCCTGAGAAGAAAGGTCATTAAAATTTTCTTTCAGATAATAATTCCTTAAAAGCCAATTTTTAAAAAAATCCAGTTTCCATTAGATTATAAGTTCCCAAAAGCCAGACCATGCCCCACTTTCTTTAGCCTCCCACTGCTCCAAGTTCAAAACCTTGTGGTTTGTCAGTGTTAACTATTATTTGGTGATTCAAAAATACTACTGTGTCTACCAAGCCAACGCTACAGTTTACATGGCTCTATGTACTTGCCATTTTAAGATTAAAATCTCCTTGGATCCCAGTACTTAATACAAATCCAAAAACGTAATACATATCCCAAATATTTCTATTATCTTGGTGTGTGTTTTCCTAGAGACTTCAGGAACTGATAAAATATATTCATGATCTACACCACTGATGAGTGAGGTACCTTCATATTTAGAAAAATAAATGACTCTTACAGCCTTATTTTCATATATGTAGAACATGAATGGTGAGAGAGATGCATTCATTATAAAGACCTATCAACACGGAGGCCTCACTACTGTATACTTCAATTACTCAATACTACATTTTGTCTTGTGTCAGTAATTCTAATTTAACTACATAATGCTTTTAGCAGTGTTCAGGTAGGCAAAGCTACTCAGAACTATTACATATTTTCTTTCTCTATTTTCTTTATTCACACCTTGCTTTATATCAAAAGTAAAATGATTATTCTACAGTAGGAGACTACACTTTAATAATTGCAACACACTCATCAGAAGAACTAAAATAAGAAAGTAATGCAATACTAAATGCTGGTGAGGATGCAGAAAAACTGAATCCCTCAATATTGCTGGTAAGAATATAAAATGGTATAGCCACTCTGCAAAACAGTCTGGTACTTTTATATAAAAATAAACATAAAATTACCATAAAACTCAGTATTTATCCCAGAGAATTGAAAACGTCTGTCCACAGAAAAGACTGTACATGAATGTTCATAGCAGCTTTATTTGTAATACCCCAAACCTGGACACAGCTAATACGTGCCTGAATGGGTGAATGATTAAACAAACTGGTACATTCATAGCATCGAATGCTATCTAGCAAAAGAAAGGATGAGCTATGTTACATACAACTTGGATGAATCTCAAGGGCTTTATGATGTGTGAAAAAGACCAAATGCAAAAAGTCAAAACTGTACGCTTCCATTTATATAAATAACATTCTTGAATAATGAAATTATAGTGATGGAAGACAGATTTGTGGTTGCCAGGGTTTAGGGGTTGTGCCTGGGAAGAGATACAAATGAGTATAAAGAGGTAGCAGAGGGAGATCTTTGTGATAAAGGAATTCTTTGATTGCAGAAGTGGTTACACTAAATCTACACATGTGATAAAATGATAGAGTACTATGCAAATACATTGTATCAATATCAAGTTCCTGGTTTTGTATTATACTATAATTGAGTATGTTATAACCACTGGAGGAAACTGGGTGAAGGATACCCAGGTCCTTTCTGAACTAACTTTGCAACTTCCTGTGAGTCTAAAATTATTTCTAAAAATGGTTAAAATTAAAAATATATAAAAAGAAAATAAAAACTTGTAAATATGTAAAACTGGATGGAATTCAATGACAGTAAGCATATACTAGGACTCTTCTGGGCATCTAGGTCTATATTGTTGCTCCATATTTATTTTTTAATGTTACTTGTATGTTATCAGTCTTCCTCTAGATTGTAAGTTTCAGGAGGGCAATGATTTTCATCTGTTTTGTCCACTGATGAATCCCAAGAGCTTAGATCAGTGTTTGCATACATAATGTATTCAGTCAAAATCTGTTGAATGAGACAAGTGAGACAGTAGATCTATTGCTTTAGCATGTATATGCAATAACTTACGGTAAAAGATGAAAAGATACTCACAGTCTCAGATCCTGATCATGAAAATTGTAATAATCATACCAAAACATCTTTTTATCTCCTTAACTTTCCATTTGATCTTGTCTTTCATTTACTCAAGTAAGTGCAGACACACAGTTACTCTAACTGTTGCTTATGTAAGTTCTCAGTAAACAAAAAATGCCTTGTTAGCCTTGAAGTATATAACTTGACATTGTAAAGCACAAAAATAATTTTAAAAATATGAAGTTCTATTATATTTTTAAAAACTAATAATAATAGTTAGGACTTCCCTGGTGGCACAGTGGTTAAGAATCCGCCTGCCAATGCAGGGGACACGGGTTCAAGCCCTGGTCCGGGAAGATCCCACATGCCACGGAACAACTAAGCCCGTGCGCCACAACTACTGAGCCTGCACTCTAGAGCCCATGAGCCACAACTACTGAGCCCACGTGCCACAACTACTGAAGACCGCACGCCTAGAGCCCATGCTCCACAAGAGAAGCCACCACAATGAGAAGCCCATGTACCACAATGAAGAGTAGCCCCCGCTCACCACAACTAGAGAGAGCCCACGCACAGCAACGAAGACCCAACACAGCCAAAAATTAATTAATTAAAAATAATAATTAACATTGACTTTAAAATGTGGTAACAATATAGTTCAATATATCAGTATAGCTCTTAGTCTCATAGTGATGGGAAGATTATTTAAATAGATAAGACATGAGAAAATAATTTTGCGCTATTTTATCATTATAATAAATAACTTTATTATAACAATATAATAATAATACTTTATTATTATTATGATCACTTAGAATCCAAAGAATTCCATAGAAAGCATTTGCGTGTCTCAATACAAGGCTGTATCTTGTCCTGCTACTCTAACCATATGAGGATCTTTAGAACTAAAATATAAAAGTTTAATTTTACCTAATTTTGTCCTTAGCCTGTATGTGAATTATGTGACGTCCCCCACCAGGTGTTCCTCTGGCCAATCCACACTGCCTCCGCCAGGGGCCCTAAGGATCTGCACACCAGAATCTTCCATGCTGGCACAGGACAAGACTTAAGTCACTTTTCCCCATTGGGGACCAAGGCACCTTCATTGTAGGCTGTGATGTAAAGCACTTCTTGTGAAATCAAGTGTACACTTCTAGAGAGGATGAGGCCTGAGTGCTCAGCTTGTGCCAGGAGACCTCAGGATCCGGCATAGTGGAAAGATCATGACAAACTGGATTTTAATCAGAGTGCGAGTCCCAGCTCAGCCAGTTACCTGCCCTGAGCAAGTCATCAAACCTCTCTGAGAACAGACTGGTGGCTGCCAGAGGCAATGTGCTTTCCTCATAATATCGTCATAAGGACAAAATGAGATGATGCATGGAAAGTGTTTAGCACAGTGCCTGGCCACTGCAGTCTTCTATAAGGTTAGTAACTGTTAGCATCATCATCATTACCAACAGTTGCCAAAATGTAAGATAATGGTAAGGTCATAAATGTTCTGGAAACCACATACTTCCTTTTATAGGCAGTTTACGCCTTTATTTCACTATCAACATAGGATATATACCCTCCTCTGTAAACCATACTTATTGAATTTAAGTTTTAGTTTATACATACAGTATGGAAACAAAATGGCTTTCTGGCTTAAAATATTTTCTGATGCAAGAGAAAGGAACATGCCATACCTAATTCCAGCTGTGAGAACCTGACTGCACATGCCTATTTGATGGTGTTATCACCCTGCCCTGTTTGTAAGGCACACATATAACTGGCACACACATAACGGAACTCGATGTCTGGTTGGCTTCCAGTTTGAAACAGAAGCTGCAGCTAATGGGCTGCTGAAAACCCTGAGGGCCATAGCTGTCCAGGGTGGAAATAGCCTCTAACTGAAAGCTTGCCGTGACCCTCATTCAGTTAAGAATTCTTGGGGCAACTCTTTAACTTTCAGTGGTTCCTGTGCTAAAACCAAATTAGTAAAATATCAGATGGTTCTGCTGTTGCTAGGAAATGTCAGTAACATAAGCCATGACAGAAATGGACAAAATTAAGAAAACTAACTTGGAAAATTCTGACATTGTATTGGATCAGTCAATGTGGATTAAAAACAAAAATAAGCAGGTCTTTTTTTTTTTTTTTTTTGGTCACTTTTCAAACCAGAGCCATTTACTAAAGACCCATAAAACATCCATTTTAGCAGAAAATCTACTCATAAAGGAAATGCCAGAACCACCTTTCCCTTTCAAAGTTACAACTTATTCCCTTTATAATTAAATGTAAACAGAATCAGATATTTTCTTTTCCTCAATTTACTGCGAAAAAATTTCTGTACAAAGATTTCTTTTGTACAGACCCAATAAAATATGGTATTTTAAAACAGATTTAAAATGTATCCGAAGAGCTCTACAACATTACTTTTCATAAATGAATTTTCTTAACTTTTCCTTCTTGCGTATTTGCATACAAATGACTCTTCCATGTCTGCTCCATGAAATGACGTAAATAATATAATTAGAAATAATCTACAGGTGCATGGATTAGATTATTAGCAGTGGTTTCTGTTGTTTGAGGGGTGTGTCTGTACCCTTGGATTTGTTTAGATTTTACTACCTTTCCCTCAGATCTGTAGCTTTTTATGTGACTGAAAAAACAGAGTCCTGGAGGCTTATCAAGAATGTCATTGTGTGTTTTACTGGAGAACTTGAACTCTACCATGCTTGAATAAAAAACCAAAATAACAACAAAGAGAATGACACATTCCCTAAGACTTGATGAAAGCTAGGACATTGGGAAGTTTTTGTACCAAACAGAAGGATAAATAAATACAAGTACTAAACTAACATTTGTTCACAGGATGAAGCCAAAGTAGAGGAAAGAGACAGCTACTTCTGTCTTAAAGAGTTAGCTCTCTTCCCTGTCCCAGAAACAAAACTTCTCACGCCCAATACTCCCACAGCCCCATATTTCAAGTTTGACCTTAAATTCTACCTTCCCCATGAAACTACTCCAGCTAAATCAATTTCTCTTTTCACCCGAACTTGCCTATTGTACTTTCACTATCATCAATTTTCATCTGGGGACCTAATTAATCATCCAGTGCCTTGATGTTGTGATTTCACTGCTTCATGGGTCTCCTAGGGTCATTTCCCGATATGTTATTACGTATTATAAATTTCTAGAGGCCAAAGATGTCTCTTCCGTTTCTTTTGTGCCTCCCCACCCTGAAATGCCAAGTACAGAGCCGGGAACACAGCAGACAGGGAGGCCAGTCCAGCAGAGCAGAGCCATCATGGTGCTAAACAACTAGACTCTTGCAAATCCTCTAAGATCCACGGCCGTAACATTGATAAGAAATTACAGAGTGGTCCTTTTCAGTCAATTGAGAAGTCACATCCTTACAACTCTCGAATGAGTGGGATTTTATACTCCAGCTAATGGCCGAGACATGCAGCATGCTGAGTACAGACACAGCACAGAGGCACACCACGGCAGTTGGAGTCCCAGCTCCACTGTATGTGGAAGTCCCAGCTTCCCAGCTGTATGGCAAATGGCCTGTGTGTTCATTAGTTTCCTCATCTGTAAAATGGGGATTAAAAGTAATAGTAGCTGATAATCATTCAACACTTACTATGTTGTGAAGCACTGTTCTAAAGTCTTTAAATGCTTTAGCTCATTGAATCCTCACACACACCTTATTAGGTAGGCACTATTATAACCCCATTTTACAGGTGAAGAAACTGAGACAGAGAGAGGGCAAGAGTGTAACTTTCCCAGAGTTACACATCTATGCAGCAACCCTGGGATTCACATCTAGGCAGGCAGAGCTTACCTGCTCACCTGCAAGGTGTATTGCCTCTCATAAAATTTACCCCTCATGATTATTTTAAGGATTAAACAAATTAATAGTTTTAAAATATTTATTAATACTTGATATTAAATATTTTAAAGTGGTTGACACATAGCAAGTACTCAATAAAAGTCCACGGTATTATGTTTATAGGTATGTCATAATTTAGGCTTCAAAACTCTACAACTAATTTAAACAAAAATGATCTAGATAATAACTTAATATATGCTGACACAATCTCTGCCCAGAAGGAAGCTTACACTCTTAGGAGAAATATATATGCATGTAGAAAAACTAAGCAAACCGATGTTAAAAGTGACACTCCCTGATGAGGAAGAAGCCATTAGACCTGCAGGTGGCAACTGTGGCTTCCCCTTGCCCCATCCAGCGTCTTATCACATAGGGCTCTAGGTAGCTCCTTTTAGCAGGTACCCAAGATGATTCTGGTGTAAATACTCATAAACCACACTTTCAGCACATTTATATAGGCCACACTTGAACAGGTACCATAATAGAGTGTGAGACTATACTTATATAAAGAGGTGCTGATTGAGAAGCCCAGCGGAAACAAATGGAGAGACATGGGCCCAAGGTGGGGCTGGAGCCCAGGGAATGCTTCCCAGAGGAGGGAGACTTAGCATTTTAAAGCAAGGACATCAATGATTCACTCGGAAACTCATCCTCCAGCTCAGTTAAAAGAAGAAGAATGACACAAATCAGAAAAACTAAAAGTATGAATAATTTATCAGTTCCACCCTGTTCTCTTAGGAGCCCAAATGTTCTGTACATTAATAAGTGAGTCTTCTTAAAACCCTCAGAACTGCTGTGAGCAAGATGAACACGGTATGTGAATACCATTAAATCATCACTATTGTCTTTACCACAGTCCTTTTTTACACATTTCCTTTTTTACTACACAGAGATGAATGGTTCCTGAAATTATGTAAAGGATACATGTATTCACTCATTCACTCATTCATTTATTCACTCATTCTACAAACACAATTTGTTGAATATCTAATCTACGCACAGTGCTATAGGTCCTAAGGGGAAACACGTTCAACAGTCTAATGAAGAAGACAAAAATGAAACATAGACGGTTTTCCATGAAACAGATGATATAGTAGAGGCAGGTAGTCTACAAGTTGCAGAGGGGCCTCAGAGGAGAATGTGGTCAATAGCATAAACGGGGAGGATTGCAGACAGGTTTCAGAGAGCAATAATAACTTCCTCACTGTCAAATCTCACGGCACATTCCTCAAACACGCTGCTGCTTCCAACACTATCCAAGACTGTCTTGAAATTTCCTTTTGCTCAGTTCTTGTGATGAGACCCTGATTATTTTTGCCTCTAACCTTCCACGGCCCTTTCCCAATTCCATTGATGGCACCTCTGTTCAAGCCTTTTAATGTGGTTGTTTGATGGTAGTTGTTTCTCCTGGTTTGGGCCAGAGTTTCTTATTCTTTACTGTGCATGAGAATTATTGCAAAATCTTTTTAAAATGTACAGGTGTCCCAGCATTCCTTTGACTTCGGTTTTGGGGCCTGGATATATGAGCCATGTGCTTTTTTTTTTTTTTTTTAAAGATTCTTATGCCAGTCAGGATGAGAACCACCTACATAGGCCTGCCTACCTCTAACTGTCCCATGTGGAGACTGTTCATTTTCACGTCATTCCCTCTCACCGGTTTCCTGAACTGCCTCAGTTCTGGGCCTGGAAACAGTCATCAGACTGAGAACTGTGGAGCATGAGGTCACCGTCCCAGACTTCTCCACCCAGGATACCATTTCTAAGACTACTTCTACTGGGACCATTTGGAATCTGAGAACTGCCTCCTACTCCTCTTGCCCTTGGTCACTTGTGAAAGACCCTCTGATCATCTATCCTCTTTATAATCCTCTCCCTGATTCCTTTCCTTCCAAACTTCACCACTGTATCTCATGGAAATTCAGATTCATAGCAGGCAAAGTCTTCACTAATTCTCACACTCCACTACTTAAGTGAAGGCTGCTCTTCTCCCCTAACACTGGTCTCTCCCACTGTAACGAAATCATCTCTCTCAATCAGCATCACCTTCTTACTTCAGTCAAGTTTGTTGGAGAATGGCCTACTTGTGCTATCTCTGATTCTTCTCTTTACATTTGTTCCTTCATTAAACAACCACAACTTGGTGTCCAGCATCATTGCTCCCCTGAAACTACTCTAGTAAGTGATACCAGTAACCTCCAACCTGTCAAATAGAAAGAACATTCCAATTAAAATGGCACTCCTTTGGCAATTACGTAATAATATCAGGAGGACATCTACTTTTCTTATCTGACAGGCGTTAAGGTTTGGGATTATCATGACTTTTCCCTCACTCTCTACATAAAATAAATGATCTGATTCTATAATATCTTCTTCACAACTTATTAGTTTAATTCATCAAAAATATATTTCTATTATACATAACATACTGTGCTACCTGCCAAAACAAGGACTTTTAATTAATTAATTTATTTTAACATCTTTATTGGAGTATAATTGCTTTACAATGGTCTGTTAGTTTCTGCTGTATAACAAAGTGAATCAGCTATACATATACATATATCCCCATATCTACTCCCCGTCGCGTCTCCCTCCCACCCTCCCTAACCCACCCCTCTAGGTGGTCACAAAGCACGAAGCTGATCTCCCTGTGCTATGCAGTTGCTTCCCACTAGCTATCTATTTTACATTTGGTAGGGTATATATGTCCCTGCCACTCTCTCACTTTGTCCCAGCTTACCCTTCCCCTTCCCCGTGTCCTCAAGTCCATTCTCTACATCTTTATTCCTGTCCTGCCCCTAGGTTCTTAAGAACCATTTTTTTGTTTTTTTTAGATTTCATATGTATGTGCTAGCATACAGTATTTGTTTTTCTCTTTCTGACTTACTTCACTCTGTATGACAGACTCTAGGTCCATCCACCTCACTACAAATAACTCAATTTCGTTTCTTTTTATGGCTGAGTAATATTACATTGTATATATGTGCCACATCTTCTTTATCCATTCATCTCCTGATGGACACTTACCCTGCTTCCATGTCCTGGCTACTGTATATAGAGTTGCAGTGAACACTGTGGTACATGACTCTTTTTGAATTATGGTTTTCTCAGGGTATATGCCCAGTAGTGGAATTGCTGGGTCACAGGGTAGTTCTATTTTTAGTTTTTTAAGGACGCTCCATACTGCTCTCCATAGTGGCTGTATCAATTTACATTCCCACCAACAGTGCAAGAGGGTTCCCTTTTCTCCACACCCTCTCCAGCACTGATTGTTTGTAGACTTTTTCACGATGGCCATTCTGACCAGCATGAGGTGATACCTCATTGCAGTTTTGATTTGCATTTCTCTAATGATTAGTGATGTTGAGCATCCTTTCATGTGTTTGTTGGCAATCTGTGTATCTTCTTTGGAGAAACGTCTATTTAGGTCTTCTGCCTAAATTGGGTTGTTTGTTTTTTTGATATTGAGCTACATGAGCTGCTTGTAAATTATGGAGATCAATCCTTTGTCAGTTGCTTCATTTGCAAATATTTTCTCCCATTCTGAGGGTTGTCTTTTCATCTTGTTTACGGTTTCCTTTGCTGTGCAAAAGCTTTTCAGTTTCATTAGGTCCCATTTGTTTATTTTTGTTTTTATTTCCATTTCTCTAGGAGGTGTGTCAAAAACGAGCTTGCTGTGATTTATGTCATAGAGTGTTCTGTCTATGTTTTCCTGGAAGAGTTTTATAGTGTCTGGCCTTACATTTAGGGCTTTAATCCATTTTGAGTTTATTTTTGTGTATGGTGTTAGGAAGAATTCTAATTTCATTCTTTTACATGTAGCTGTCCAGTTTTCCCAGCACCACTTATTGAAGAAGCTATGTTTTCTCCATTGTATATTCTTGCCTCCTTTATCAAAGATAAGGTGACCATATGTGCGCGGGTTTATCTCTGGGCTTTCTATCCTGTTCCATTGATCTATATTTCTGTTTTTGTACCAGTACCATACTGTCTTGATTACTGTAGCTTTGTCTGAAGTCAGGGAGCCTGATTCCTCCAGCTCCGTTTTTCATTCTCAAGATTGCTTTGGCTATTCAGGGTCTTTTGTGTTTCCATACAAATTGTGAAATTTATTGTTCTAGTTCTGTGAAAAATGCCATTGGTAGTTTGATAGGGATTGCATTGAATCTGTAGATTGTTTTGGGGAGTAGAGTTATTTTCACAGTGTTGATTCTTCCAATCCAAGAACATGATATACCTCTCCATCTGTTTGTATCATCTTTAATTTATTCCATCAGTGTCTTATAGTTTTCCATATACAGGTCTTTTGTCTCCTTAGGTAGGTTTATTCCTAGGTATTTTATTCTTTTTGTTGCAATGGTAAATGGGAGTGTTTCCTTAATTTCTCTTTCAGATTTTTCATCATTAGTGTATAGGAATGTAAGAGATTTCTGTGCATTAATTTTGTATCCTGTTACTTTACCAGATTCATTGATTAGCTCTAGTAGTTTTCTGGTAGCAACTTTAGGATTCTCTAAGTATAGTATCATGTCATCTGCAAACAGTGACAGCTTTACTTCTTCCTTTCTGATTTGAATTCCTTTCATTTCTTTTTCTTTTCTGATTGCTGTGGCTAAAACTTCCAAAACTACGTTGAATAATAGTGGTGAGAGTGGACAACCTTGTATTGTTCCTGATCTTAGAGGAAATGGTTTCAGTTTTTCACCACTGAAAATGATGTTGGCTGTGGGTTTGTCATATATGGCCTTTATTATGTTGAGGTAAGTTCCCTCTATGCCTACTTTCTGGAGGATATTTATCATAAATGGGTGCTGAAGTTTGTCAAAAGCTTTTTCTGTGTCTATTGAGATATCATATGATTTTTATCCTTCAATTTGTTAATATGGTTTATCACATTGATAGATTTGCGTATATTGAAGAATCCTTGCATTCCTGGGATAAACCTCACTTGATCATGGTGTATGATCCTTTTAATGTGCTGTTGGATTGTGTTTGCTAGTATTTTGTTGAGGATTTTTGCATGTATGTTCATCAGTGATATTGGCCTGTAGTTTTCTTTCTTTGTGACATCCTTGTCTGGTTTTGGTATCAGGGTGATGGTGGCCTTGTAGAATGAGTTTGGGAGTGTTCCTCCCTCTGCTATATTTTGGAAGAGTTTGAGAAAGATAGGTGTTAGCTCTTCTCTAAATGTTTGATAGAATTCGCTTGTGAAGCCATCTTGTCCTGGGCTTTTGTTTGTTGGAAGATTTTTAATCACAGTCTCAATTTCAGTGGTTGTGACTGGTCTGTTTATATTTTCTATTTCTTCCTGGTTCAGTATCAGAAGGTTGTGTTTTTCAAGGAATTTGTCCATTTCTTCCAGGTTGTCCATTTTATTGGCATATAGTTGCTTGTAGTAATCTCTCATGATCCTTTGTATTTATGCGGTGTCAGTTGTTACTTCTTTTTCATTTCTAATTCTATTGATTTGAGTCTTCTCCCTTTTTTTCTTGATGAGTCTGGCTAATGGCTTATTAATTTTGTTTCTCTTCTCAAAGAACCAGCTTTTAGTTTTATTGATCTTTGCTATAGTTTCCTTCCTTTCTTTTTCATTTATTTCTGATCTGATCTTTATGATTTCTTTCCTTCCGCTAACTTTGAGGGTTTTTTGTTCTTCTTTCTCTAATTGCTTTAGGTGTAAGGTTAGGTTGTTTATTTGAGAAACAAGGACTTTTAAATTTGAGTCTCTTTACTCTCACACTCAGAACTCTAGTCCAAGTTCCAATGTCTCCATAGACATCTCTTAACTCCAGTGGTTTTTCCATTTAAGTTCACCCTGTATATTGTTTTAAAGGTAACCTTTCTCAAACTCCATTTTTAGCAAACTTTCCCCTACTTTAAGAACCCACTCTTGGCCACAATCAAATCTAACTGCATAGCCCAACATGTCCTGCCTTTCAGCCCAAGCCCTTATCCTCCATACAAGTTTTGCCTTATCTCAATATTTCCTGGCAGTGTTCTTCATGTGCCTATGTGTATCTTGCTTACACTTGTCTCAACAGCTTTGCTAACCCGTTCTCTGATCTGGAATGTCATTTTGACAAGCAATCCTTACCTGTCACTTGCTTTGAGATCCAAATAATACTCTCATCTCTTGGGCTGGTAACTCTTGCATGAGCCATCTGTCAGCACCTTGTATATAGTTTTTCATATACTGATATTACCTGGCAATGGATATATTCTGAATATTAATCCTACCTCTTTAAATAAATTAGAGTGGCAGTAATACATAGTGACATAAACTATTGTGGAACTTGGGCAAAAGCCACTACTGAACTTGTTTAACCATCTGGTAAATGTGAATATATCCTTGATGTAAGGATTAAAAACTTAATGCTAGTATGATGACTGGCACATAAAAATGGCCAATAGGTAGTAAACATTATTGCTTCTGCAAGCCTTTCAAGGGGTAGGAACTTGTCCTCATTTTGTAATGTTTCATGGCCATAACCCTTTGTGCACCCAATTCTGATCTGTGTACACAGAGGATGACCTATAGCTATACATTGGGTCCCTAAGTCAATGATGAAAATTCTGGTAAGTATGGTGAAATTCTATGTGTAAGTTTAGCTGGTTGTCTTGTAGAAATATAAACCTGAGTTATTAAAAGTAATCTCTCACAATGACTAATGAATTGGCCAAAATGGGAATTTCAGGATTGAAAATGTTGCTTGGTATTCCTGTGTTTACTTAAACTTTTTTGCAGGCCAGTTGTAAGTCTCAGATAATATGGAAAACCTTATTGTTCTTGAAAGAGAAAGAAAATCCAGAATTTATAATTATTTGTCCTCCTCATCTTGATGAATTATCCAACATTTTTTCCAGGGGGGTGGCTTAGTTCTGAAAAGCAGGACTTACCAGAGATTTAAATCTTTACCACATTTACAGACCGTGTATGTCCTTCTCCAAGTACAAAACACTAAATGACAATAAAAACTGGTGGACCACTCAAGTTACTAGAGATCGTATTTTTTCAGTAACATTTGCATCCTCTCTTTTGTTTATTATTCAGAATTTAGGCTATCACCTACAACCATAAAGGAAAACTAGTCATATGTGAAATACTTATAAATGAATTAAATAACACAAAGAAAAATTCTTTGTTAGTCCAAGTTTTATAAATATGCTAACAAAAATATATCCTTGCTCTATATTCATCACTCAAGTAACAAAATATATAGTCTTTAATGACCTGTTAACCAACATTAAGCAAAATTAACCAAGGCATATTAACAGAATCCTTTCAGCTGTTTTTAGAATCTGAATTGCATTTGGCTGCCCATGTTATTAGCACTACTAAGCAACAAAACCATAAGAAGTCCACTGAGCAATATCTGAGAAATGGATGAACAATGAACAACAAACTAATTACATATAAAATCATTAACGAAATGTGCACTAATGCTTTCAGAACTCACAACCAGATAATTCACCATTTAATTACTGCCTTCTACTGTCAGCCTTTCAAACTAGATTAATATTGATACAAAGCTTTCTTTTCATTCTTTCAAAATGCTTATGTAATTTGTTTTAAAGAAATTACTCTTTCAAGTAAAATCAATTGCAAGAGCTAAAACACATGTGTAAATGCAATTACACTCCTACATTTAAAAAAATATTACACTGGGAAAAATATACCTACTCCTGTGAAAGTATCTAATAACACTGCTTTGTTAATCACCTTCAAAAAATTACCATTAGAAATATTTTGGCCTACTTTTCTTTCATTTCTTGTCCCTGAAAGAAATCTCATCTCATAATTATCCTTTTCAGATTCTCCATACATTGGCTTGACTATAAGCAGACTTCTCCTGAGCTAAAAAATAAACTATTTTCATTCCCAGAAGATTTAACCTCCTTTAGTCTCTAAATATTCACTGTCTAATACAGTATCCACTAGCCATTTGAAATGGCTAGTTCATATTGTGATGTGCTATAAGTATAATGTACACACAGGATTTTGAAGATTTAATACAAAAAATTAAAATATCGCATTAATAGTTTTTATAATGATTACATATTGAATGATAATTTAGATATATTAGAATAAATTAAACATATTACCAAATTAATTTCACTTGTTTTTACTTTTATTATTGGGTGAGTTTTGGTAATTTGTGGCTTTCAAAGAATTGGTTCATTTCATTTAAATTGTTGAATTTATGTGCACAGAGTTGTTCATAGTATTACTACATTATATTTTTAATGTCTGTGGGGTTTATAGTGATGCCCCATCTTTCATACCTAATACTCGTAATTTTTGCCTTCTCTCTTTTTACCTTTCTCAGTCTGGCTAGAGGCTTATCAAAATTTTACTGACTTTTTCAAAGAACCATGCATTTCTCTGTTATTGTTCTGTTATCTGTTTCATTGATTTCTGCTCTTATCTTTATTTTGTGCTTCATTCTGTTTGCCTCAGTTTTAATTTGCTCTTATTTTTCTAGTTTCTTAAGGCAAAAACATAGATTGTTGATTTGAGACATTTATCCTTTTCTAATGTAAGTGTTTAATGCTCTAAAATCTACATTAGGCTATTAGAAAATTTAAAATTACATATATGTTCAATAAATGGTGCTGGAATCCCACTACTGGGCATATACCGAGAAAACCATAATTCAAAAAGAGTCATGTACCAAAATGTTCATTGCAGCTCTATTTACAATAGCCCGGAGATGAAAACAACCTAAGTGTCCATCATCGGATGAATGGATAAAGAAGATGTGGCACATATATACAATGGAATATTACTCAGCCATAAAAAGAAATGAAATTGAGCTATTTGTAATGAGGTGGATAGACCTAGAGTCTGTCATACAGAGTGAAGTAAGTCAGAAAGAGAGAGACAAATATCGTATGCTAACACATATATATGGAATTTAAGGAAAAAAATGTCATGAAGAACCTAGGGGTAAAACAGGAATAAAGACACAGACCTACTAGAAAATAGACTTGAGGACATGGGGGGGGGAAGGGTAAGCTGTGACAAAGTGAGAGAGAGGCATGGACATATATACACTACCAAACTTAAGGTAGATAGCTAGTGGGAAGCAGCCGCATAGCACAGGGAGATCAGCTCGGTGCTTTGTGACCACCTAGAGGGGTGGGATAGGGAGGATGGGAGGGAGACACAAGACGGAAGAGATATGGGAACATATGTATATGTATAGCTGATTCATTTTGTTGTAAAGCACAAGCTAGCACACCATTGTAAAGCAATTATATTCCAATAAAGATGTTAAAAAAATTAAAAAAATAAAATAAATGGTGCTGGGATAATTGGATATTCACATGTAAAAGGATGAAACTGAATCTGTATCTTACACCACTTATAAAAGTTAACTCAAAAGGATTGAAGACCATGAAACTCCTAGAAAACATAGGAACAAAGCTCCTTGACGTGTCTTGGTAATTATTTTTTTGGATATGACATCTAAAGCACAAGCAACAAAATTAAAAATAAACAAGTGGGACTACATCAAACTAAAAAGCTTCTGCACAGCAAAGGAAACCATCAACAAAGTGAAAAGACAACCTATGGAATGGGAAAATAATATTTTCAAATCATATATCTGAAAAGGGATTAATATCCAAAATATATAAAAACTCCTACAATTCAATAGCAAAAAACCCCAAATAACCCAATTAAAAAATGGGCAAAGGATCTGAATACATTTCTCCAAATTAAATATATGAAAGGCTAACAGGTACATGACAAGACGCTCAACATCGTTAGCCATTAGGCAAATGTGAATTAAAACGACAATGAGAGGGGACTTCCCTGGTGGCGCAGTGGTTAAGAATCCTCCTGCCAATGCAGGGGACATGGGTTTGAGCCCTGGTCAGGGAAGATCCCACATGCCACTGAGCAACTAAGCCCGTGCGCCACAACTACTGAGCCTGCATTCTAGAGCCCGTGTGCCGCAACGAAGAGTAGCCCCTGCTCGCCACAACTAGAGAAAACCCACACGCAGCAACAAAGACCCAACACAGCCAAAAATAAAAATTAATTCATTCATTTAAAAAAAAGAAAAGAAAAAAGCACAATGAGACATCATCGCTCACCTGACAGAATGACCATCATCAAAAAGTCAAGAGATAATAATGCTGGCATGGATGTGGAGATAAGGGAACCCTTGTGCACTGCTGGTAGGATTGTAAATTGGTACAGCCACTACGGCAAACAGTATGGAGGATCCTCAAAATGTTGAAAATAGAACTACCAAATGATATATTTCTGGGAATATATCCAAAGGAAGTGAAAACAGTAACTCAAAAGATATCTGCACCCGCATGTTCATAACAGCATTATTTACAATAGCCAAGACACAGAAGCAACCTAAGTGTCCATTGATGGATGAGTGGATAAAGAAGATGTGGTATATACATACAATGGAATATCATTCAGTCATAAAAAAAACAACGAAATCCTACCATTTGCAACAACATGAATGAACCTTGAAAGCATTGTGCTAAGTGAAATAAGTCAGAGAAAGACAAATAGCTGTATGATCTCACTTACATGTGGAATCTAAAAACAAAACAAACAAACAACAAAACTGAGCTCATGGATACAGAGAACAGATTGGTAGTTACCAGAGGCAGAGGGTGTGGAGAGGGGGAATTGGAGGGAGATGGTCAACAGCACAAACTTCCAGTTATAAGATGTAACATACAACACAATGTCTAGAGCTAACACTGCTGCATGATACGGGGGAAAGTTGTTAAGAGAGTAAGGGAGTTCTTATCACAAGGAGAATTTTTTTTCCTTTTCTTCTTTCTTTTTTTAATTGTACCTGTATAAAAAGATGGATCTTAGCTGAACCAATGTGGTGATCATTTCACAATATATGTAAATCAAACCATCACGCTGTATGCCTTAAATTTATATGGTGATGTATGCCAATTATCTCAATAAAACTGGAAAAATAAATAAATAAAAGTAAATATGAGATTGCATTGGTGGTTCACATTATATGTTTCTATTTATTGCTGCTCTCAGAAGTATAACACACTAGCAAAGTATTTTCTGTCCAACACATTAATAAAAGTTTAATAGCCTATGGGAACAGTGAAGCAGAAATCTCAGGCTTTCAGAAAGCAGCTGCAACAGCCTTCAGTGGTTTGGGTTTCTCTAGTTCCGATTATGTAAATACTTCGGATATGTTTTGAGCTGAACTTAAAGTAAAAAAAAAACATGTCCTACGAAACTGAATCTAACAGCTCATGGTTTTTAGAGTTCCCTCTCTACTGACAGAGTAATTAGGATTTCTGTAAGAAAATCAGCCATCTGTATAACGTGAGTTACTGGGCTGAACGGTGAGACTGCTCTCTCACCTTCTCTGTCTTCTCATTTCACTGGCTTGACCCAGTGCCTGAAATTTGTACCATAGAAGCCCCCTTACTGGTCCTCTGGCCTGAAACCTGGGGCTTTGGTTTCCTTCCCACCACTGTGTCTGCCGGACCAAGCAGTGGGGAGAACAGAGGGAGGAAAACGCCATGTGAATTTACAACAAGCTCAGGGACCACAGGTCCTCTGGTCAGAGAGGACCCCCTACCTCAGAGATTCAGGCACCTGCCTGTTGCCTCCATCTTCACCATTGCTGGGGGATTGCCTGGGCTGGGGAAGAGAGAATAGAAAAGCACAAAGCAAAGGCAAAAGCACAGTATTTCCTCCCTTTCTGTCTGACTCACAGAAGTCGTCTTTCTAGTGCTCAGATCTGAAAGAGAAGACTTTTCTGGAACTTTTTCTGTCCATATCTGATGCATACTTCGGAGTGTCAACTTGCTTTTGAATCCAAGCTGGGTAATATTGAAGAGAGAAAAAACAATACTGCTGGCTTGGTGGCCTTTGGAATTCTGGTCTCTTTCCCTAATCTACATGCTAATCCCTCCTTTTCAGCATCCTCAGCACACAAACATACTGCCAAGGTTTATAGCTGCATTTAATGGAGACAGGGTAGAGGCTATTTATTCCATCTTTCCTGGAACTGGAACTAGTATCCAACTTTAAGACATTAAAAAAAAAAAGACAAAAATTCTAATCTCACTCAAGTCCCTGAACTTCAAATATGTGTTAGGTGGGAGATAGAGGATACAGGTAATTTGAAGATCAGAGCTAACCACAGAATCAGAAGTTTGATGTATTCTCCTGAGGACTAATAGCTAGATGAACTTGTCATGAGAATGATATAGCCATGTTATTTGAAAACATCTTGAGTTTTACACATTTATACTTATAGTATATCTAAGATAAGTCTAGAATTTAGAAAAGATGCATTCTGGCTAAGGCTAATCAGGTAGGAGTTGTACTAGACTTAAAACAAATAAACAAAACAAAATCCCTTCATTCTTGGTTAAGTACAATACTTACTTATGGCTTTTCTGGAGCAGAAGTATCTGTTGCCTTCTGTATAGAATGAAAAAGGTATATTTTTACCCTGACATTTAATATAACTCAGTATATTGAAGATTGGGAGTGGGGGTGAGTGGGTCCTATGCTACCAGCTACAATCTTACCTCTACTACCCCTCACTTATATTTCTTGAACTGTCAGAGTTCTGCCTTGTCAGTCCAAATCTTGGACCAAGACCCTCTTTTCATAACTAATAAGGACTATGGGTTCTACTTTCCATTAAAAATTTTTGCTTGTAGATTTATATTTTAAAGGAGTATTTTAAAATAATTAACAGCTTGGAAACTACAGGCCTATGATCTCAAAAATGTTAGTTGTGATCCTGACTTTTGACCAAGTTTTCAAATAGGAATATGTTGGTGACAAATAACATAAAGCCCAACCAACACTGGTTTAAACACTCACAGGTTCATCTATGTCACAGCAATAGTCCTAGGGCTCAGCATACTCTTCCACAGTATAAAAGTAGCATAAATAATCAGCTTATAAATTTATTCCCCTATTGTTGGACATTGTTTTGTTTCCAGTTAGGTTATTCTACCAAAAACATGTGAAAAGATGCTTAATATCATAGCAAAGCATCTTCATATCTATATCCTTACTAGTGCTTTCATTTCCAAGGATGAATTCCCAGAGGTGAGGTTGCTGAGTCTCAGGATGTGAATGAGCATTTTACATTTTAATGCTTGCTAGTTTCCAAAATGATTGTGTTAATCCAAATTCTCACCAACAGTATAGTAGAACGCCCCTTTCCTCACATTCTCACCATCACTGAATGTTATCAATATTTTAAACTTTTAATGGTGTATAGGCAATTAAAAATTTATCTTTTTATCATTATTTAGTTTCATTTCTCAGGCCATTATTGACATTGAGTTTCTTTTCACATGTTTATTGGCAATCTGCCTCTCTTCTGTGAATAGTCTATTTTTTATTTATTTATTTTTGGCTTCTTTGTCTTTCTTATCAACATGAAGGAGTATAACCCTTTGACTGTCATATAAATTGCAAATATTTTCCTTCCAGTTCATCGTTTGTCCTTTAAATTGGTCAGTGGTGTCTGGAAAACTCATATTCACCTCCAGGACAGCTCATAAATCACTTTCTCTGTCAAGCTTCCCCTAGTTTTCCTGGCAGAATTAGTCATTCCTTCCACAATATACCCATAATATTCTGTGCACACCCCTGTGTGCTGAATTATAACTACAAACTTTTTCCTCCTGATCAAGAAAGTATATTAAAATTCAAGTCAAAGAGACTAACATTATAATAGATGTCTTTGCATCTGCTTTTCAGAATCATTTTTCCAAAAGTAGATCATTCACAAACTTCAAAATGTTCTTCTTATTTATTTACTTATTCATCATACCATCTTTCATTTTAAAGAATCTTAGTTCTGCTTCTCAACTCTCTCTGCATGAAAACTCTTGCTTTCTTCTGCCTGTCTCTTTTCATTCATGAGCGTTGCCTTCAAAATCCCTAGAGGATGCCACCATTGCTCTTGCCCTCTGTTCCAGTTATCTACTGCTGTGTGACAAACCACTGCACACTCTAAAGACCTAAAATAACAATTATTTATTGTGCTTATGATTCTCAGGCAGGGCTCAGTGGGTAAGACTTGTCTCTGTTCAGCATAGGTCAGGTTGGAAGCCCAACCAGGTCTGGAGAATCAACTTTCAAGATGGCTCAAATGGCTCGCTCACAGGGCTGGCAAATTGGTTGGCTGTTGGCCAGGATCTCAGCCAGAGCTGTTGCTGGGACCCTCAGTTCTTCTCCACATGGGCCTCTCCATAGTGCTCCTTGACGTACTCAGTTGGTTAGGTTCCAGGAGCAACTATTTGAAATTACAGGAAGAGAAAGCAGCCAGTCTCTTGAGACTGGACTGGAAACTGGCACCACATCATCTATGCTGTATTCTTTTGCTCAAAGCAGTCCCAGAGTCTGATCAGTTTTAAGGGAATGAACATAGACCCCACTTCTCATTGGGAAGAGTGCCAAAGACTTTATGGCCATTTTTAATCTACCGTAATCTTCTTGTATATTGGGTCCTTCTAGAGTTGTCAAAAAAGTTGTCAGTATCTGCTATAACCAAGCCCTGCTCTGTTCCTTGCAGAAGTGTGGAAGATGCTTCTCTTCTTGTGGACTCTGTGTCACTTGGTGTCCCAGCCACAAAGCAATACGATAAGTGCTTCATGTTTCCCACAGGCCCTTCAGCTTCAGCCAAGGAGCCCAACCTTGACTGCTAAACCAAGACAGGGATAAGATAGAGAGCATCCTTTCCAAATTTTGTACTCTTCAGGCTCTGTGCCAACAAAATTTTCTCCTTATAGAACTCCTTCTCCTCTAGTAAATCAACTCATATCAACACTTCATTAAGTATGGACATCCTCTGAACTGCGGCTTAGCCCAAACTAGTAACAAATTATTTGTGATATCTGCAATCTTAATGTGCCTTAAATCCATGTCTGAGAAGCCTATTTCATGGACTCTCTAGCCTCTTAAACCAACCTATCTTATAAAAACAATATTTTATAAGATTGCCCATGACACTTTCCAAATACAGAGAATGCTATTCAAATTTTATTTCACTCCACAGCTCCAGACTGTTCACTGGAACTGAACATCTGGGAAAAGAAATACCCTGTACACTAGGAAAGTGTTAAGTCAGCCAGGGAAAATCACTGGGAAGTTTTGCTGTTTCATAGTTGTGAGAATACTATTTTTGTTTTTTAAATATAAAAGTTCTCTATTCTCAAAAGCCTAAAAGAGAAATTATACCACCCACTAGTTCCCACTCCCCCAGGAACCCTGCATTGTTCCTACATTGTTTCAGTGACCTTTGTCAAAATGATCAGTGAAAATATGCCAGGTACTTTACATGTATAGAACACTAAGACACAGATCCCTTTGAACCAAAGATCAATTAAGTGTTGGAATTTGGAAGGTGCCAATTAATTTCACCTCTCTCTCCTCAAGATTCCAAATCAACTGAGAAACAGACATCAAGGTCAGATATGGATCAAAATATCTGCTCTTATTACTGGTAAAGCTGGACTGGAGGGGGGGTTTGATTTGACTTCCTACTTTTTTCTTTAAAAATCTAGTCCTTGTGACCTGCCTATGGAGACAACTGGGTCTGAGGTATAGACACATATTTGGCTGCTCTGTGTAGGTTGGATTGTGGCCTTCCTCTTCCACATAGGGACATCTGGCCAAATCATGCAGAAGCAGAGAGACTAGAGAACCTGCAGCCCACAGGTAGTCAGAGTCTGCAGAGAGAGCCTTTGAGGCTGGCTTCCCCATGGTGGCCACTTCTTCCCCTAGTCTCACCAACTGGGTAACACCCCCCGCCCCCTCACTCCTAAAGGAAGAGAAGGGAAGAGAAGACATGGGTGAAAGCATCGTCCACAACATTTCTGAGAGAGTAGAATTCCCTAACTTGTGGGTCTATAGGAAAACACGAAGGAGAGAAAACGAATCTCCTATATGAAGTAAACATTTAGAGTAAAACACTGCTATGACATAGATAATGTAAAATAGGTTAGTCCTCTTCCAATACTGTTCTAAAGCGTTCCATCACATTCACAACACACATGCTATAAAATTTTCTCTAATATGTAAATATATATAATTCAAGTCACACAGACTTACTTTATTAAAATATATTATTAAGACCATCATCAAGAAAGTGAAAAGATAATCTACAGAATGGGAGAAAATATTTGCAAATCCTATATCTGACAAGGAATTAATATTCAGAATATGCAAAGAACTCCTACAACTCAGTAACAAAAAACAAGCAACCCAATTAAAAAATGGGTAAAAGACATTTGTCCGAAGAAGATATACAATCGTCCAGTAAGCACATGAAAAGATGTTTAACGTCATTAGTCATTAAAGAAATACAAATCAAAACCATCACAAGATATCACTTCACACCTAATAGGATGGCTATAATTAAACACACACACATACACACACAGAGAAAATAACAAGTTTGGGCTTCCCTGGTGGCTCAGTGGTTGAGAGTTCACCTGCCAATGCAGGGGACACGGGTTCGTGCCCCAGTCCGGGAAGATCCCACATGCCGCGGAGCAGCTGGGCCCGTGAGCCATGGCCACTGAGCCTGCGCGTCCGGAGCCTGTGCTCCGCAACGGGAGAGGCCACAACAGTGAGAGGCCCGTGTACCGCAAAAAAAAAAAAAAAAGTATATATTTTTTTACAATAATAATTTTTTAAAATAATGTATTCACACTAAATATTCCAGCTTACAGCAGAAAATCACATTATTCCTTATTTAAGGAATAAGTTTTAGTAAGACTTTAAACTTTACTACTAATACATTTTGACTATTCATTTTTAACTAAGTAAAGAGAAACAGGACAAAAATAAACATTCACTGGGTCAGAGATTTAGTCAGAATCAGGGAGTTGATAGATTTATGAGTCAAGTCAGAGGTGAAATTTTTCAGCTTTTTATACTTTAAAAGGTCATTCTTCACTGAATGCTAATATCATATATTAAATACAAATACAGGAGCTAGGGTCCAGAGGTTTTCTTGGTTCTTACAGTTGTAACTCCTTTGCACAATAGCAATGTAGTTACTTGCAAGATGGATAATACTGAGGGATAGAACGTTCTCAGCAACATTCGTAAGGCATTTCCAACCCCTCTTTTCCTCTTTGACCATCTGAGGATAGTGTTGACAGTGGCCACAGACAGATCTTTGTTACCTGCTTACATCTTCCTCTCCCCTCTCCTGAACTTCTTCTTTCTCATTAAAAATAATGAGTCTGGTTTGGGAATCTAGATGCCTTTAGGGAATGAATGCTTTTTCCACATGACTATGTTTTCCCCACTGAAAATAGGGAAATATTTTTTCTCTGGACACTCCACAGGAATGGTTAAGTACCCTGCTGAAAGGAAAATCAGATCTCTGGGGTATAAGATATTACCAACATTAGAAACACTCATAAAAATTCTGTGTTTCCAGAATTTTTCCCTTTAGTCTAAATTATTATGGTCTGAGATATTTTTCAATGGAAGGCGGAAAATAGCTTTTCTATCAAATTAAACATCCAAATTTCTCTGATATATTAATTATCAACAGCAAGCACTTCTATAAATCATTGCATGTCTCCCCCAGATTTCCTTTTTAGGTGTTTAAGGGTATCTGTTATTATCATAATTTTTCAAATAAAGAACCTGAGACAAGAGAGTCTATCTGCTTTGCCCAAAGCAGAGTGGACTCAGCACAGAACTCCTACACCCTCCCGACACTCCTAAGAGTACATTCTTCTTTATAATTAGAACAAATCCCAGGGCCCTGTGCATAGGAAAAGGACTGGAATGAACATTAAATATGAAATATTATTGGCTTATTGAACTACTAATGTTCCTATCATTCAAAAAGCTCATATTAAAAATGACTTGGTACAACAATTTTCTGCTACAGGTTAAGACTGTACCTACCCTAACAGCATAATAACTAGTACATTGATTAAATTAGTACTCTATCTATTTGCAATATGGAAATCACATTTTTCTTATTTAAAAAAGTATTTTGTCAGCAAATCTGAAACAGACTTCAGACTCCTTGATTTTTTTTAACCAAAACGATGCTACTACTTAAAATTTCTTGGGGGTAAGTGGCTGGTTTGTTGGGTAAGGTGGGGTGGGAGAGAGTATGGGAGATAGACATTAAGAGGTCATGGTTAGAGGCCTGCGTGAAGCCAAAAGGCCTTTTTACTTGAGACCTCATGTTCTTAGATCCACGTACAGAGAGGCAGAATGGTCCCGCTATTCCACTGCTTGTTATGGTAAGATCCGCAATAGATATGAACCTTTGATTCATCCTCTCCCAATCATTTTTACAGATAAAAGCGTGAAGTCCAGAAGGCTAGTCCATAGCCAGAAGACTGGCATTAAAGGACAAGACTTTAAAATTGAGAATCACAAGCACCTTCTAAAGATGGATCCTGTTGATGGAAAACAATTTTCCAGCTGAGCTCCTGAATGGATGTAGGTATGCAAATTTGAGCATAGTCGTTAAGGAGAGATGAACTGCTCTGCTTACAAAAGAATTCTCCCTGGAGTTGTGGGCCTGGACAGGAATAGGATTGGGGCGGGGGAAAGAGGTAGCCTGAGAGACCCAGACTGCTGTGAGCTTCCCCACCACTCACAGTTCATCAGTGTACCTGAAAGTGCTGGCTGGGCATGAATTGCTAGCGGAACCTGGGGAAGGGATGTAGCTTCAAATACAGGTTAACTTTAGAAACAGTCGGCAGGTACACATGAAGGGGCTGGGGACACAGGAGACCTTGAGAAAGTAAACCTCTGTGGATGGGCAAGAATTGCAAGGAAGTGTTGGGTTTCCACAATTCATAATATTAAGCTTTTTGTGTAGCAGCAAAACCTTGAATTGTTGGCCAAACAACACTAGTTAGCAGCACAATTAGTGCTATAACATAGGTCTTTTGATTCCTGGTTCAATGACTGTTCACATCATCGTGTGTTTTTTAAGATATACCAAGGACTTTCTGGTCGCCAGGGATTTCTTCCTTGAAAGACAGCCCAGAGCCCAGCGCAAGGAGCTGTCTACACAGGAGAATAAATTCTGGATTCTAATAGCCCCCTGCTTCAGTACTAATTCTTTCTTCAACTTCTCAGTCTGATTTACCCTTTTACTTTTACTACTGCTGTTGGTATATGTCAGAAGCAGAACAGATCTGCCTCTAAATCTAGGAAGCAAGTGGAAATTCCAGCCTAGATGTTCAAAGAAGCCAGTAATATTAAAGTACTGAAGACACAGAACATCTAGTCATTGCAGCCTTCTGAATCAAACCTCTTTGATCTTAGTGATGACATTCATTTGCTTAAGAGGGTTATTACTCACAGAGCTGGCTGCTGCACAGGGCTCCGTTCTCAGACGGAGACACCACTTGTAGTTTAACGTCTTACCTGTCACTGTCTTGAAATTCTTAACAATTTTATCTTTGACTGTGTGTTTTATAAGTGAAGTCCAATGGGACAACAGAGGAAGTGCTGGGGGATGGGAGCTTCATCTCGCATGTGGTCCTGCCCTCCGGGGAGAGAATCTCTTTGCTATCCTGTCTGCTCTCCCGCCCCTGCTCAGTGACCTCTGTCATCTGCCCTGGCAGGGGTCAGGGCACAGCTCAGGAAGGGTTGGGGTTAGGCCCACACCCTCTGCACTGAGCTGGGACTGAGGCCCAGTGCCTGTGAGGGGTGCACTCACCCCACATATATCCCCATGGCTGAAGGAGCCAGACATTACATAGCAGATTAAAAAAACACCATGACAGGCCAAGAAAAAGCTTTTTCCTGCTTTTTGAACAGGGAGTCCCACATTCTCACTTTGCACAGGGCCCCACAAACGACATTCTTGTCTCTGACTAGATACCTTATCTGGCAATCTCAAACCAACACTGTTTCTAGATTCTTAACTAAATAATCACAACATATAGGTAATAATAACTCTATTTATTAAAACCATTCTTTGGTTTCAAGAACTCTTAATATTAAATATAAAATCAGATATTTTCAATAGTTCGAGAGGGAAAAAGCCTCTATATTATTTTTGCCAGCAGGTCTCATTAACAATAGGAAGTTTGGACCTGTTGTTGTGGCTTGACAGTATGTTGCATGAAATGGAAAAATGAAGGAATTTTTTTTTTCCACTGAGGCAGCCAGGAAAAAGAAGGTACTTATTTCTCCACAGTGAAAATATTATCACTCCATATTTTCTATCACATTAGGGAAAGTTGAAACAATCTTGTTAATTCTCTCCAATGTTGGTGTTTGCTCATAAATAACTATAGTGTTTTTCCATTACCTATCTGGCACTATGTTAACCTGGACATAGGCCAGTGGCATCAGGGGAATCAAGAGGAAGTGTAAGAAACAGCTTTTTATTTCTTTTTAATTTTGTATCCGCTTCATATCTTAATATCTTACCTTAAGCTTGGCCAAAAGAAGTTCATGATCATGAAGAAGTTTTTTGGTTTCATCTTGATTGCTTCCAATTTCCAGAAGATTGGGCTGTGATTCAGCCAATTGAAGTTGTACCCACTTGCCACACTAAAAATAAAAATGAAATAAAATGTACTTTTAGTTCCTCTTGTTCCTTTCCTTTCACCCTTCTCCTTTTTTTTCTTTTTTTTTTTAAGTTTCCAGTTACACTGTGAATACTTTATTCTTTCCACAGAGATAGATAGGCCTTACATAAATTGAAATAGAACAGGTCTAACATAAATCCATGCCCTGTCTTTCCTTCTCTTTTTTTATGCTTAGGATAAATTCCTTTCTCTTAGCATACTGGATATAAATTCAAAATTCCCAAATGAGGAATATATACAGTAGATTATGTATTATTGAAGAGTACAAAATTATAGAATAATTCACACACTTCTACATTCTCTCACTCACAAAACTGAACTCTATAAAAATAGTGATCTGAGCAAGTAGGGTGCAAACTTCACCAAAGGGAAAAGGTTTCATAAATGTAATGTAGGCTGATTAGTGTCTTTACACTGACCTTGCTGATCCAACCAGAAAGAATAAACAGCAGATGAAGCAACTGATTTTTCGCTTATTCCAAAGTTAAAACAATATTTTCCAAATTTTGTTGTTGAATATTCAATAAAGTATGTATAAAAGTGTCAGTGAAATTAGATGTGTGACAACTGCTATTTGAATGCAGCCAGCTTGTTTTCCACACTTAGGACCCTTTCATTGCTCCAAGATATAATTCATCATTGCATTTCCTAAGGAATTGCTTTTCTAAGAAGAAACAACCGATGAAGCAAGAGGAACCGCTATGAGGCATGTGCACGTGGCTAAGTGAATTGCTGAAGAGAAATGAGAAACCACATGTCTATTCTAGATCATTAGTGCCCTGAGACTGTTTAGAAATGAGAAGTCCGTATAGAGCAGACACAGGCACTTCTACTCCCTTCAGATGGACTTCCTACTTTGAAAAGCTTGGGGTTTATTCCATATGGGATGGCAGTGAACTAAGGGAGCTGGGGAGGGAGGACGGAGGGAACATTCTTAGACACACAGTTCAGTTAAAATAAGAGTTTCCAGTACAATTTTAGAGGTTTTATTTTCTTACTGTCAACTTACCTCTGATTCATCATTTACTCTGTATGCATTCTTCCTCATCCTACTCTAAGAAATGTTTCATATTTAAGGGAAAGAAAATTTAACTTTTTTTAAAAACTAATTTTTCCTCTTTTCCCTCTCTGCTGAAATTTGCAGTTACTCAAAGCATCACAGAATCAAACACAAATTATCAATTTTGCTACTTTTGCTTCAGGCTTCTTTCCATGTCCACTCATTGCCCTTGAAAAGAATAGAGGTCAAGGGACACAGCAGAGGTTCTGTTTATGTAGACCAAGTCTTAAGAGCCCTGGGGAATCGGCCTGGGTAGGCACACTTTGCATTCAGTGCTTCTAGAGTGAATCATTTTGCTCAATGTCAAGTGCTGCTTTCCTGTTAATAATTTTCACATTAACATAAAGTTCGCAGCAATTAAGTGAAAGTAAACAGGCCTGTTGTCTATGCTTCTTACAAAAGGCTAGAAAAGTCATTCAATTAAGCTTGGTGGGGCTCTGAAAGTAACAGGCTGTGGTGAGCACCAGCTTGTTTGCTAAATTCCCTTCATTAAACACTGAATTCCTGAGGTGGTGAGTTGTCTAAATCCAAGCATAAGGCTTCAGGGATTTTTACAGGACATATTCATAGGAAATAAAATCATGGATGCCTTCTTCAACCTAAAGATGTGTGGTCACCTTTGCAAATGAGCAAACTGTTTGACATAAAACATGCAAAAACCTTTAAGGGAATTGCTTTTATAAATTATTTTCCTTGTAGATTTTATTTTTAATTTATCTCTGTGACCTGCCAGGGAGAGGAGAGAGAGATGCTGTGAGCACATGACAAAATAAAATAAAATAAAATGGAAAAAAAAAAAAACCTTTAAGCCCCAAGTGGCTTCAACTTCCTGCTGTTAAGGGCAAGTTTGACACATGTCCTCAGCACTTTCCCCGGTAGGGTCTTTATTCCCCCAACCATGTGACAAGGATTTACTAGTGTCTTTACCATGTCAGAACCAAAGCTGCAGAGGGCACGTGTCACAGTCTCTTATTAGGTGTTCCCTGCACTCATCATGCCAAAACAATGCCACCCCTTATCTGCGGGGACCCTCCTCTTCCCTCCTTCATCACAACCACTCTCAAAAATCACAGACATTTCCCAGGTCCACTGGACTCCAGCCTGGCAATCACGAAATTTTAATCACAAATGCTTTGTCTTTAAAAACCAAACTGAAAGTATATGGCAAAGTTTGTTGTTGCTTTTTAGAAAAATCAAGTTGCTTATAGATGTTTTCTGGCTAACCGAAAGAGAAACTCTAGCAACTGGCTGAAACTTAGAGGTTTTTCTCTTAGTTGCAATTTAAGAAAGCAATAAGATGTAGCTGCTGGGTTATTTTCTATATGCCGTGTACTGCCGATTGTGTGGAATGTTCTTTAGGATTATCAGCACACAGCAAGAAGCCCACAGCGACACAGAAAAAAGGAAGTTGTCAGCTTACCTTTATGATGGCTATAACGATTTTGGAGTCCCCAGCCTGCACAGCTACTGAACTGACTGTTGTCGTAGAAAACTCCTCACCAGGGCTTCCTTGGCTGGACATGGTACATTAGAACCAGAGTTTACGCTTTGGGTAGCCTCCGTACAGTTGTGTGTCTGCTGGTCATTTCAGAAGGCAACCACCGGGGTTACTTGGATTCATTCAGGGTAAGAGCTCCCCTCGCACTGATTACTCTGCCAAAAGGAAAGAACAGGAGGTTAAAAATAGACAACCCCATTGAGTTTATCATGAGAGAGAGAGGAAAGAACGGGAGAGAACAGCCACACCCCTAGTATGGTAACACTGAACGCCTGTTATTTTGGCCATTATCTTAAATGCAGAGGGCAGCTTCTAGCTCTCTGACTATCAGCTGATGTTTGATAGCAAATGGAAAAAGAATTACATCCTCACAACCCAAATTACTTTAGCCACTGAATCTATACAGTTTTGGTGGGCTTTGAAACCAGCCAGTCATTAACCTGGGTATCAATCTTTTCAAAATTTTTGAAGTCTCCTCCATGCAAAGAAAACTCCCAAAAATGTACTTTAAAAATAAGTTCTGGTATTTGTTTTGGGATTAAGCCACAAAATTGTTTGAAATATCTTTTTGGATTAATCTGTTTTCCTAAAACTTACTGCCTTTTGTCAAATGAAATTTATATGAAATGGTCACATTTTCTCAGTCTCAGATTTCTTAGGGACATTTTAAAAACTATTTCAATGAGCAGTTATCAATAGATATCTACCAAGTCAGAATTTCTTTAAGACCATCTACTCCACTGAACAGTATTTTCAAGTCCAGTTGCCACAACTACTAGGAAGTAATATACTTTGCTGTTACTTTTAATTGCAGCAGGAAAATGTTTTGGGTTTTTTGGATTAAAGGTTAAGACTGTATATTTCGCTACACTTTTTTAAAAAAGGATAACATTGTACTTCAGATTCGGTTTTTACTTTTCCCCCATGCCTTGTGCAGGAAAATTATAGACAGCTTAAATCAGAGCCCAGGATCGGCAGATTAATCCTATTGCTAGAAACTCAGTGTGTGTTACAAGTTGTCGGTGGTATTAAACAGCAGCTGTTGGATTCCCTGTCAAGAAACAGCTGAAAATAACCCTGAAGCTTAGGTCAGAGGTCAGATGCAAACACATCAGAGATACTGACTCCAGAGCTGCTGGAGCCATCAGAAATCTCTGGAACAAAGCCAGAACAGAGGATATAGCAATAAACAGAGTTAAATGGGTCCACTCGCTGTTTAAACCCTTAGCTCAATTTAAAAGCACGATCAGGTTCAGGGCCAATATTCAGAAGGCTGAGTCAGCACCACTGTTTTGTTCTGCTAAGGTTCATGATAATATTCTTGAATCAAAGGGGAAATAGTGCTTTTACATATACTTTGGTTTCAGCAACTATTTTTTTTCCCAGAGCATATCCTGGCTGCTCTGCAGTTATGCAGCCATGACCTAGTTGCCTGCTGTTCCAGCGAAAGGAAACCACCCTGGATCCCAGTTCCTGGGCTCTGGGAACTTTACTTGAGGCCAGAAAGGGAACAAGCTCGGGAGAGCAGATGACAAGAGACACCATGATGTAGGAAATATTGTAAATGGTTTCATTTTATGGCAGGGATGGAGAGCTTGCAGAGAACCAACCCAGACTCTCTGTAGGGGCTGCCTCAGTGTTGAAGGTGGGCTCCTTCTGCTTTAGCAATAGTTGGTCCAAACAAACCAAAACAAATTGAGTGAAACCAGTTTTCAGCTAATTGGCCTGAAGGAAAACCAAGAGTTGACAACTGTGTCACATAATCTCCACACCCTAAACTAAAATGCCCAGAGGAGCCTTGCTTAAGCCTTTGTGTACACGGCAAACCAGAACAGCAAACAGTGACCCGCACCCAAAATACACAGTGCACTTTCGCCCAAAGTTAACCCTACTGTTAGAAACTCAGTGTGTGTCAAAAGTTGCCTAAAGGCCCTCAGGAGGCGAAGGGAACTTTTGGCAGCAGGCTGCACAGACCACGGCTAGAAATGAGTGGTTATGTCCACAGAGCCCCACTTCAGGTGGATGATTATGTAAAGGGTGTGGAGGGCAGTGTGGACTGTGTGGAATCACAGGCCCACAGGAAGGGAAAGGAAGGAGAGAGGTGGGGAGGAGAGAGAACACCACTGAAAGTCTGATTAATTCCAAGGCTTAAGGGCAAAGGGAATTAGAAATATTTAAGACTTTGTTAAAAGATTAATCCAACAATTCAGCAGCAAAGGTAGTATCTATCTGTGTATAGATGACCTTTCTTTCCAAGCAGTCCCAGAGTGTTGCACAGAAAATGTTTTCTGCATTGGTGGACATGAGCAATAATGTAAACTGCATATACGAATTTAAGTGGTTTCTAACTAATTTTCTTTTAATTCAAATTCTTGGCTTTAAAATCTTGAAAAGACTTGAATCACTTTTCTCTCCCCTTCCCTTGCTTTCTATTTCTTTCCTCTTCAACTCTTTAGTCCTTCTCCCTTCAGAAGCTCTGTTTTTCAGACCTCTCCATCCACATCTAGCTCATTTAGAACCTTGGTCTATATGTCCCTTTATCTAGCATAATATTTAATTGTAAGTTGCATTATTTGGTGAAATAGTTTGGAGAATAGTAAATATATTGTACTAAAGAAATTGCTACACTATAATTATACTTTTTAAAGCTTTTTGAGCTTGTTTATACTCCACCTCCCCTATCATCACCAAAAAAAAAAAAAAAAAAAAAAGACAATACAAAACAAAAACCCTTACAGGCATTCTCATATTCTTTGCAGTTTATAGAGGATCTTGCAGAGGTTATTATGTCTTCTCTGTTTATCCCTCTGGGAAATGTCTGTTTTTATACCAGCTGAATTTTAGTGAAAAATCCTCTGTGGGGAATCAAAAAGCTATAATTGGATTCTGTAGAATTGCAAATAGCACTTCTTTCCCCCAATTTTTCTTTATTGTGGGAAAATACACATAACAAAATTTACCATCTTAACTATTTTTAAGTGTACAGTTTCAGTGATATTAAATATATTCATAATGTTGTACGACCATCACCACCATCTATCTCCATAACTCTTTTAATCTTATAAAACTGAAACTCTACACGCACTAGACAATAATTCCATTCCCTACTCCCCCAAACCTCTGGCAACCACCATTCTACTTTTGTCTCTATGATTTTGACTACTCTAAGTATCTCACATAAGTGGAATCATATAGTATTTGTCCTTTTGTGACTGACTAATCTTATTTAGCATAATGTCCTCAAGGTTCATCCATGTGGTAGTGTATGTCAGAATTTCCTTTCTTTTTAGGGCTGAATAATATTCCCTTGTGTATATATTCCACATTTTGCTCATACTTTCAGCCACTGATGGACACTTGAGTGGCTTCCATGTGTTAGCTATTGTGAATAATAGCTAACCTTTGCTCTCTACCTTAATTCAGTTATTCTATCCAGAAATATCATTGTCTTCTTCCTTTCATCTATCCAATTCCTCCCATTGCTTAAGACCAAGATAAAGAATCAACTCCTTTTAAAAGTTGAAATACCTACTTATATTCCCCTTTCCTCAAAATTTAATTGTAATTCACAATTTAATAATTGCCTTGAATTATAAACTTGTATTGTTTTCTATTTATTTCACTTCCATTGGTATTATTTCTTAACTAGATTTAAGGCTCCTTACATAAAGGAGTTATGTCTTAATGTCTTTTTTTTTTAAATCTTTGCAGACCACCTCAAGGAGTTATCGTAGAGAATAAAAGAGTTGCTTTACGTAAAGCACTTAGAAGAGGACCTGACATTTAGCAAATACTATATACACACACACACATATATAAATATGTGTGTGTGTGTGTGTGTATTAGTATATATATGGAGCACAGTACTAGGCACAGAATTAGTGCTTATAAATACTGGCTGACTGATTGAATCACATTAGTAATATAGAAAAAAGTTTTGATACAATTCACTCATTCAGTGTTTACTCATGCAACCAATAGTTATGAGCATTTGCTACATACCAGGCACTTACACATTAGGAATATAGCAGTAAGCGAAACAGGTCTCTACTCTCGAAAGGGTGACATTCCTGTGAAAAAAGACCATAAACAATGAAAAACATAACCAAGACAGAAATCCACAGTGATAAAAGCTAAGGGAAAACAACTGGTAGTGGTTAAGTAGGCTGAATCACAAAAGGTTACATTTAGAATTTGACAGAGAAATCAGGGGATACTTTCAGGGTATTTCTATTGGAATACAGAGATTAACAGGAATAATAAACTGATAGTGATTCCAAAACAACAAGAAAAAGTAAACCATACAAAATGGCAAAGGCAATGGGTTAAGGGCTCTGAAGTCAGACTGCCTTTACCTCTCTGTGCCTCAGTTTCCTCAATGCAAATTGGAGATAATGGGAATCTCTATGTCATATAGGTTTGTTGAGAGGATTAAATAAAATAACATTTGTAAAACACTTTAATGCCTGGCACATAGGTGGTGTTCGGATAGTTATACATGATCATTTCTAAGACAACATCTGTTAAGGGATTTCCTAAATCTAGTAACTGTCACAAAATTTGAAATAACTTTTTAAAATTAAGTTGAATTACAACACTTGGTAGGCAACCCAAATGGATGAAATATATTAGAGAGACATAAAATATGCATTACCAGGGAGGAATATTTCAGTATAATCAAACGGTAAAAAATCTCAACGAGTCAGCATTTCTCTAGAATACCGTCTTTAACCATTCACTTGAGACAAAATTTTCCCTAACTCATCCTTTGTATTATGTAATACTCTTCCTGGCACCTCTCATTTATTTCTTGGTTTACAAGCACTGTCACTTAACATCCATAAGTAAAGTGAAGCTGCTCTTTCCTCTTAAAACAGCCTCCATTCTGGCCATCAACTTATCCTTCTATGCAGGTATTCATTTGTTCATTCACTGAGTATGATTAAATATCTAGTAGGTGTGAGGCACTGTTCTAGATGCCAGGCACACAGCAATAAGCAAAACAAAGTTCATCCACTGATGGAGCTTGCCTTCTGGTGGGGGAGGCACAACCAACTAGAAAACAAACAAACAAGAATACATATATAATGATGTAAAGATGTAATCAGTGTTATGAAGAAAAATAAGGCAGAGTAAGAAGGTGACAGTGAACAGGGGAAGAGGGATACTACTTTAGGAAGGAGTCAGGAAAGTTCTCCTGAAGACATGAGATTTGAGTAGAGACCAGGATTAAGTTGAAAAGAGCAAGATATGCAGATATCTTAGGGAAGAACATTCCAGGTAGCTGGGCACACTTGCTATATCTGAAAAACATCCAGTAGGTCAATGTGGCTGGAGCTAAGTGAGGATTGAAAGAAGAGGACACTGATAGAACATTATATCTACCAGGTAGGGGTCCGGTTTGCCTGGACAATCATGGTTTACATCTGTTTCCCTGGCAAAATTACTCTTAAGGCACCTTCCACTCTTTAAAGAGTCCTGTTTGGATGATAAATTATGTGGTAACCCTGCTATTATGCCAAGGTAAGGACTTTGGATTTCATTCTGAGAGAGATGGGACATTAATGTGAGGTTTTCATCCAAGGAATGACATCATTTGACTTAACATTGTTAAAGAAGCTCTTCATGGTGAAGACTGTAGGAGTCAAGAGTGAAAGCAGAGGTAGGATGAATTCCGTAGCACCCAAAACACAAATGCCAGTACAATTCTCCTTTGGGATGTTTCTTTACAGACACTTAAGTTTTACTTAAGAAACATCATGACTCTTTTTTAACAGTTTTACATTCTGTGTACATTGACTGCCATAGAATTCCTTACAATTAAATGTATGTAATGACATAAATCCCTAGCTCCTCCATAAGACCTAGGAGAATAATTATAAATAAGCAACTTCAATATCCAGCAAATTTCCCTTCTATAAGTAGTAAGGAAAACAAAGCAAAACAAAACTTGGGAAAGTTCAAAGAATACCTAGCGTGGTCAAAGATCAAAGACGGCTGTACTTACTATAATTTTAAGCCATAGTTTACCAAAATGATGTGTGAAATGACAGCAGTATCTGTTCAACTATCATGTACATATTTTCCTAAAATTCTCTATTTAGACCAATGTATGATCTGGAAAACTGTCAAATACTTGTGTAGAGTTTAGTTAAAATAATCAGCAAATGTGGCTATGATTGATTTGGCAAAACTTTCTTTTCTGAGTGGGAGAGATGTATATGATACTTCAAGCCAGAAAAGATTTTTTTTAAAAAATCACTGAAAAGCTTTCATGTAGAAAGTTTATTTTTAAAATTTAAACTCACAAGGCTTTCTACCTGCATTGGGCTGTGCACCCAGGCTTCAGTGTAGCAGGGTTCTTTCTCTGATATAATTCCAGTTAACATAATGAAGTGTCCTGAGAGTTACCCTTTAGAAGGGAGGGTGAGTAAATGAGAAGACAAGAGTCTTCGTCAACTTGATTTTGGAAAATTACACTTCTTTTGTTTTTCCATACTGTTGCTAAACTCCAGTTGAGGCTGAGAATTTCCATCCCAGAGTAACTCCCAGGGAGGCCTAAAGAGCAGCAGTCCTTCCAGCTGCTTGGGAACCCAGCAGTGACACTAAGGGTGAGCTGCCACTTCTCCATGCAGCTATAATTTTTGCCAAGGAAGGAAAAATAATATAAAACTCAAGAACACAAAGATCACATAACCTCAACAAGATGGTGTTATCCATGGATTCTAAGCAGGAAGTATGCAAAGAATTAAAAAGAGAAAGTTTCTTTTTTTTTAATGACGTTTTATTAAGAAATACTAAGACCTAAAGAACTTAATGTATATGTGCATATATTTTGTATACAATATACATATGTGTGCAGATGATTATACGTAATAAGACTCTGATAATAGTGTTATAATGGGCTTTCTCAGTTGTATGAGGTGATATTTCATCATTTACTGACAGTTTATTGGCAACAGTTTAATGACAAAGCCCTTTTTAATAGAATTCCCCTGTAGATTATGTTTTTAAAAACTTAACTGAGTTTCTAAAAATTTACTGTATGGTTTTTGAGATCTGCATCCTCAGTCCAAGTAAGAATGCCTCACACCAGCATTCAGAAGAAGTCCCTTGCTATCGTTATCTTCATTTTTGTTAATACATCACTCACCCTAGTTGTGGAACCCACCTGAAAGGCAATGATTGTTGAGAATGTCCGGAAGGATAAAGAAGTTACTAACACCTGCAGGAAAAAGGATATTCATATACTCAGGCTTTTAGGAAAAGCAGGAAACAAGATGAGAGAAACTCAGAGAAATCTGGAAATCAAAAATGGAAACAAAAGTAGCAGGTCGTTTGTGCCCCACCCCATACAACTCACACCACTCTGAGCAAACCGGTTTCCTATCACAAATTCCACTCTCACAAAGGAAGGACTTCAAAAGCAAAGTCAATTTACTTTATGCAGAGTTTAGATTCTGCTCTGGCATGTCCCTGCCTTAAGCTCCTGCTATCAGGGTGAGTTGAAGGCCTCACCACTAATGTCTCTTGAGCACCTGCTGTACACGGGCCCTGATTTCCTTCATCAGCCCCATCCTCATTAAATCCCTTTAGGTTTGTAAAATTTATAACCAATTAATCTGGCTGGACCTCTCAACAACCTTGTACAGTTGGCCCTCTGTATCTGAAGATTTTTATATAAGGGACTTAAGCATCCGTGGATTTTGGTACCCACAGAAGGTCCTGGAAGCAATCCCCTGTGGATATCAAAGGATGACTGTACTATAGTCAAGGCAGGACTGTTAATTCTGCCGTATGAGTTGGAGAATTGAGGCTAGAGAAGTTAAAATGGCTTATTCAAGTTCATGAAGTGAGTGAGTCTAGAACCCAGCGACTTCCCTCTTACTCCCTTGCTCCAATGCCACAGGGAGTAAGTTCTATCCTAATGTTGGATGAAAAATTATACAGATGTCCATACAAACCAGCTAGTCCGCAAAAGTTGAGCATTCTCTGACAGAGCCCTCTGAGTCAGAACACTACACCAACCACCCTTAAAAGGCAACAACAGAAGTACAAAGCCACATATCTATTCTCAGCTTTCCCTATTTGAAAACTAAAGATAAAATACACACATGAAGCAATTTGGCCAGAAAAGCTTTATAACATAGGAAATATACAAAACTAAAATGTCCTGTAAATGACAAGAACCCTTTTAAAGAATTTTCCAAATCAACGTGAACAATCATTAGACAGAACAGCTTTATGCATGGATGTAAATTAACATTATAATAAAACTGATTTGGGTTTGTGTCATAGTTCTTTTTCTGCTCTTGTTAAAATGAAATCACATCAAGGATTTATCACATAGACAAATGGAAATCAATTCTTTAGTAACATACACTATAGGATTGTTTAGTGATTTGTTTAGCCATTTGTATGAATTATGCATTGATATTCATCTTTCTTGGACTTAAAACATGAAAGTATCTGCTTTTCAAATGTCTGTTTAAAATCTATCTTATGTACTTTCAACTTCTCAGGTTCCTAATTCTATTTTATTAATTTCTCCATACTTTAAACAGCTAAGTGTAAATATAAATAATTAAAATAAGACGTGGTTTCCTTGGATTTTCTTTTTCCCATGTACCTCACTGATATTTAAGAAAAAAAATTCATGGGGAGGGGAAATAGATGTTTTGAGCATTCATTTTGAAATTTACCAGTATGTTGAATATTCAGTCTGTCTTTACTTGCCATTTCATTGGATTATGTCAGATAGATAAATTTAATACAGATAAAAAGTAGAGGCATATATGACCATGTTTAAACATGGGCTGACTCCCTGAATACCTGAATCCACTAACTTTGGCCTTTCCACTAGTTTTTCAGAACATATTTTGATGTAATGATTTCCAACTTTTAAACTACCACACTCTGGTCTAATCTGTGAAATTACTAACCCATCACTTCCTTCTTCTTGCCAATGGCATATCATGGAGAAAATTGTGTTGTAATATTAATTAGGTTTTAAAAGATGTTTGGGGAAAATATTTATATTCCTGTGGAGATGTTTAAAGATACTTTGAGGTATCACAAATTTTAGGCTTAGAAATATTAGTATTCCAACTATTTATTTTTTCCAGGCTTATTGAGATACACTTGACATATACCATTGTGTAAGTTTAAGGTATACAATGTGTTGATTTAATATATATACATATATATATTATTAGACCCCCAGAATTCATCTTCTAACTGGAAGTTTGTACAATTTAACCAACATCTATCCATTGTCCCAATCTCTGAGCCCCTGGTAACTACCATTCTATTCTCTGTTTCTGTGAGTTTGGCTTTTTTTTTAGATTCCACATATAGGTGATATCATACAGTATTTGTCTTACTCTGTCTCACTTATTTCACTTAACATAACACCCTTGAGGTCCGACCAGGTTGTTGTAAATGACAGGATTTCCTTCTTTCTCATGGCAGAATAATATTCCATATATATCACATCTCCTTTATCTATTCATCCATTGACAGACACTTAGGTTCTTCCTGATATTGGCTATTGTGCATAATACTTTAGTAAACATGTGAGTGAAGATATCTTTGATATCCTGGTTTCATTTCCTTTATATATACACCCAGAAGTGGGATTGCTGAATCATATGGTAGTTCTATTTTTAATTTTTTGAGGACCCTCCATACTGTTTTCCATTGGCCGCATTACTTCCACTTCTACCAACAGTGCACAAGGGTACCCTCTTCTCCAGATCCATGCCAACATTTGTCATCTCGTCTTTTTGATGATGGCCATTCTAACAGGTGTGAGGTGATATCTCGTTGTAGTTTTGATTTGCATTTCTCTAATGATTAGAGATGTTGAACATCCTTTCATGTATCTGTTGGCCATCTGTATGTCATCTTTGGAAAAATGTTTATTCAGTTCCTCTATTTTTTAATGGGATCAGTTTTTTGGGGTTTTTGGTTTTTTTTTTGCTATTGAGTTGTATAAGTTCTTTATATATTTTGTATATTAACCACTTATCAGACATATGCTTTGCAAATAACTTCTCCCATTCCATAGGTTGCCTTTTCATTTTGTTTATTGTTTCTTTCACTGTGCAGAAGCTTTTCAGTTTGATGTCACCCCACTTATAAATTATTGCTTTTTGGTGCCATACCTAAAATTTGTTGCCAATACCAATGTCAAGGAGCTTTTTCCCTATGCTTTCTTAGGATTTTTATGGTTTCAGATCTTATGTTTAAGTCTTTAGTCCATTATGAGCCACTTTTTGTGAAAGGTGTAAGATAGGCGTACAATTTCATTTTTATGCATGTAGTTATCCCAACATCAACTATTAAAGAGACTATCATTTTCCCATTGAATCTTCTTAGATTCCTTGTCAAATATGGGGCAGTTTATTTCTGGGCTCTCAATTCTGTGCCATTGGTCCATTGTTTTGATTACTATAGCTTTGTAGTATAGTTTGAAATCAGGAAATGTGATGCCTCTGGCTTTGTTCTTCTTTCTCAGGATTGCTTTAGCTATTCAGGGACTTTTGGAGTTATACAAATTTTAGGGTTGTTTATTCTAGTTCTGTGAAATATGCCATTAAAATTTTGATAGGGATTGCATTGAATCTACAGATGGCTTTGGGCAGTGTGGACATTTTAACAATATTAATTTTTCCGATCCATGAACACATATCTTTCCATTTTCTTGTGTCTCCTTCAATTTCTTTCATCAAATCTTGTAGTTTTCAGTGTACAAATATTTCACCTCCTTGGTTAAGTTTACTCCTAAGTGTTTTATTTTTTATTTATTTATTTATTTATTTGCGGTACGCGGGCCTCTCACTGTTGTGGCCTCTCCCATTGTGGAGCACAGGCTCCGGACGCGCAGGCCCAGCGGCCATGGCCCACGGGCCCAGCCGCTCCACGGCATGTGGGATCCTCCCGGACCGGGGCACGAACCCACGTCCCCTGCATCGGCAGGCAGACTCTCAACCACTGCCCCACCAGGGAAGCCCTGTTTTATTATTTTTGATGCTAGTGTAAATGGAATTTTTTTTTCAGAACAACAAAGTTGTTGTTCATGTATAGAAATGCAACTGATTTCTGTATGTTGATTTAATATCATGCAAATTTACTAAATTTGTTGATTAGTTCTCATAGTTTTTCTGGTGGAGTCATTAGGGCTTTCTGTATATAAGATAATATCATCTGCAACAAAGGCAATTTTACTTCTTCCTTTCCAATTTAAATATTTTTTCTTTCATTTTCTTGCCTGATTGCTCTGGTTAGACTTCCAGTACTATGTTGAATAAAACTGGTGAGAGTGGGCACCCTTGCCTTGTTCCTGAACTTAAAGGAAAAGATTTCAACATTTCACCACTATTATGTTAGCTGTGGGCCTGTTGTATGTGGCCTTTATTATGTTGAGGTATAGTCCTTCTATATTCAATTTGTTGACAGGTTTTATCATGAAAGGATGTTGCATTTTGTCAAATGCTTTTTCTGCATCTATTGAGATAATCATTTGATTTTTATCTTTCATTCTATTAATGTGGTGTATCACATTTATTGATTTGTATAGGTTGAAATTTCTTGCATTCCAGAGATAAATCCTGCTTGATCATTATGTATGATCCTTTTAATGTGCTCTTGAATTCAGTTTGCTAATATTTTATTTAGAATTTTTGCATTTAAATGCATATTTTTATTATTATATAAATTTCAGGTGTACAGTATTATAATCCAGCATCTGTATACACTGCAAAGTGATCATGACCACAAGTCTAGTTACCATCCTTCACCATACAAGTGTGACCCCCTACCCCTACTTTGCCTACTCCCCAACCCCCTTCTCCTCTGATAACTACTAATCTGATCTCTGTATCTGTGAGTTTGTTTTATTTTGTTTGTTCATTTGCTTTGTTTTTTTATAGATCCCACATATTAGTGAAATGATACAGTATTTGTGTTTCTCCATCTGACTTATTTCACATAGCATAATACCTTCAAATGTTGTCACAAATGGCAGGATTTCATTATTTTTTTATGGCTAAGTAGTATTCCATTGTGTGTATGTATGTATATATACACACATCTTCTTTATTCATTCATCCATTGATGAACACTTAGGTTGTTTCTATATCTTGGCTATTATAAATAATACTGCAATGAACATAGGGGTGCATGTATCTTTTCAAATTAGTGTTCTCATGTTCCTCAGATAAATACCCAGCAGTGGAATAGTTGGACTATATGGTAGTTCTATTCTTAGTTTTTGAGGGCTCTCCATACCATCCTCCATAGTAGAAAACAGTGTACGAGGGTTCGCTTTTCCTCACATCCTCTCCAACATCTGTTATTTCTTATCTTTTTGATAATAGCCATTTTATTTTATTTATTTATTTTCTGTGGTACACGGGCCTCTCACTGTTGTGGCCTCTCCCGTTGCGGAGCACAGGCTTCGGATGCGCAGGCTCAGAGGCCATGGCTCACAGGCCCAGCAGCTCTGCGGCATGTGGGATCTTCCCGGACCAGGGCATGAACCCGTGTCCCCTGCATTGGCAGGCAGACTCTCAACCACTGCGCCAACAGAGAAGCCCAATAATAGCCATTTTAACAGGTGTGAGGTGTATCTCACTGTGGTTTTGATTTACATTTCCCTAATAATTAGTGATGTTGGCCATCTGTATGTCTTCTTTGAAAAAATGTCTATTCATATGCTCAACCCATTTTTTATTTTATTTTTTTATTTTTCTACCCATTTTTTAAATGTGCAAATATCTACAAATAGTAACAGTTTTACTTCTTCCTTTCACTTTGAGCTTTTCACTGTTGAGTATGATGTTATCTGTGAGTTTGTCATATATGACTTTTATTATATTGAGGTATGGTCCCTCTATATCCACCTTGTTGAGAGTTTTTATCACAAATGGATATTGAATTTTATGCATCTATTGAGATGATTATATAAATTTTATCCTTCATTTTGTTAATGTTATGTATCACATGGATTGAGTTGCAGATCTTGAAACATCCTTGCCTCCTTGGAATTTAAATTCCACTAGAGGGTGGCGTATAATCCTTTTAATGTATTGTTGGCTTTGGTTTGCTAATGTTTTGTTGAGGATTTATGCATTTATGTTCATCAGGGATACTGGTCTGCAATTTTCTTTGTGGTGTCCTTGTCTTGATATCTGGGTAATGCTGCCTTTGTAAAATGTGTTTGGAAGCTTTCCCTCCTTTTCAATTTTCTGGTATAGTTTGAGAAGGAGAGGTATTAACTCTTCTTTACATCTTTGGTAGAATTCTCCTGTGAAGCTGTCTGGTCCTGGAATTCTGTTTGCTGGGACATTTTTATTTATTTATTTATTTTTATTTATTTATTTTTTGCGGTACGTGGGCCTCTCACTGTTGTGGCCTCTTCCATTGCGGAGCACAGGCTCCGGACACGCAGGCTCAATGGCCATGGCTCACGGGCCCAGCCACTCCGCGGCACGTGGGATCGTCCCAGACCAGGGCATGAACCCGTGTCCCCTGCATCAGCAGGCGGACTCTCAACCACTGTGCCACCAGGAAAGCCCTGCTGGGACATTTTTGATTACTGATTCAATTTCAACATTAGTCATTGGCCTGCTCAGGTTTTCTATTCGCTTATGATTCAGTTTTGGAAAAATGTGTATTTCTAGGAATTTATCCATTTATTCTAGATTGCCCAGTTTGTTGGCATATAATTTTTCGTAGTAGTCTCCTGTGATTCTTTGTATTGCTGTGGTATCAATTGTAACTTCTCTTTCATTTCTGATTTTATTTATTTGGGCCCTCTCTTTTTTTTCTTGGTTTGGCTCGCAAAAGGTTTGTCAATTCTGTTTATCTTTTCAAAGAAAGCAGCTCTCAGTTTGTTGAGATTTTCTAAATTTTTTCACTCTCTATTTCTGCTCTGATCTTTATTATCCCTTTCTTCCAATAATTTTGGGCTTTGTTTGTTCTTCTTCTAGTTCTTCTAGGTGTTAAGTTAAATTGTTTATTTGGGATTTTTCTTGTTTCTTGAGGTCGACCTGTATTGTTTTGAACTTACCTCTTAGATACACTTTTGCTGCATCCCATAGATTTTGGTATACTGAATTTGTTTTCATTTGTCTCTAGGTATTTTTTTATTTCTCCTTTAATTTCTTTGATGACCCATTGGTTGTTCAGTAGCATGTTGATTAACCTCCTATTTTGTGGTTTTTCCTGGTTTTATTTTTCTCATGATTGATTCCTAGTTTTATAACATTGGGGTTGCAGAATATGCTTGATATGACTTCAATCTTTTTGAATTTATTGAGACTTATTCTGTGACCTAATACATGATCTAGCCTAGAGAACATTCTACGTACACTTGAGAAGAATATGTATTCTGTCTTTGGATGGAATGATCTGTATATATCTGGTCTGATGTGTAATTTAAATCCAATGTTTTCTTATTGATTTTCTGTCTGAAGGATCTATCTATTGATGTAAGTGAGGTGTTAAAGCTCCCTACCATTACTGTATTGCTTTCAATTTCTCCCTTTAATTCCATTAATATTTGCTTTATATATCTTGGTGTTCCTCTTGGTGTTGAGTGCATATACATTTATAAATGTTATATCTTCTGCTGCATTGACTCCTTTATCATTATGTAATGCCCTTCTTTGTCTTTTATTACAATCTTTGTTTTGAAGTCTATTTTGTCTGATATGAGTATGGGTACCCAAGCTTTCTTCTTATTTCCATTTGCATGGAATATCTTTTCTATTCCTTCACTTTCAGTTTGTGTGTGTCCTTTCTTCTGAAGTGAATCTCTGGTAGGCAGCATATAGATGGATCTTGTTTTTTTAATCTATTCAACCATGCTATATCTTTTGACTGGTGAATTTACACTTAAAAGTAATTATTGATAGGTATACACTTATTGCCATTTTGTTCATTATTTTCTCACTATTTTCATAGTTCCTTTCTGTTTCTCTCTTCTCTTGTGTTTTGGTGGTTTTCTTCAGTGTTATGTTTAGATTTCTTTCTCATTTTCTGTTGTGTATTTACTATAGGTTTTTTTCCTTGTGGTTACTGTGAAGTTTATATATAACACCCTATGTAAATTGTAGCCTGTTTTAAGTTAGTAGCAACTTAAATTTGAACATTTCCCAAAGCATTACCTTTTTATTACCCCCCCCATTTTATACTTTTGATGACACATTTTACATTTTTTATTTCATGCATCCCTTAACTTATTATTATAATTCTGGTTAATTTTACTATTTTGTCTTTTAAGCCTCACGCTTGCCTTAAAAGTGATTGATCCACTATCTTTATTATATATTTATCTTTTCCAGTGAGATTTTTTACTTTTGTATGTTTTCTAATTATTAATTAGTGCCATTTATTTTTAGCTTCAACATTTCTTATAAGGCCAGTTTAGTGGTAATGAACTTCTTTAGCTTTTGCTTATCTGGTAAACTATCTTTCCTTCAATTCTGAATGATAGCCTTGCTGGGTAGAGAATTCTTGGTTGGACTGTTTTCTCTCTCAGCACTTTGAATATGTCATGTCACTCCCTTGTGGCCCGTAAAGTTTCTACTGAAAAATCTGCTGATAGCCTTATGAGATTTCCCTTGTATATAAGTTGTTTTTCTCTGGCTGCTTTTAGGAGTCTCTCTTTATCCTTAACTTTTACCATTTTAATTATAATGTGTCTTGGTGTGTTTTGCTTTGAGTTCATCTAATTTGGAACTTTCTTGGATTCCTGAACCTGGATGTCTGTTTCCTTTCCTGGATTATGAAAGTTTTTGGCCACTAACTCCTCAACTGAGTCTTCTGATCATTTCTCTCTTCTTCTAGAACCCCTATAATGTGGATGTTATTCCTCTTGATGTTGTTCCAAAGGTCCCTTAAGGTATCTTTGCTTTTTAAAATTCTTTTTTTCATTTTGCTGCTCTATCTGGTTGAGTTCCACTGCTTTGTCTTCCAGCTTGCTCATTTGTTCTTCTACCTCATCCAGTCTGCTGTTGAACCAGTCTGGTGTATTATTCAGTTCAGTTTTAACTTCCGTTTGGTATTTTCTTATATTTTCTATATCTTTATTGTAGTTCTCACCGTGTTAATCCACTTTTTCCCTGAGTCTAGTGAGTATCTTTATGACCATAACTTTGAACACTTTATCAGGTAAATTGCTTATTTTCATTTTGTTTAGGTCTTTTTTAAGGTCTTTTTTTCTGAGGTTTTCTCTTGTTCTTTCTATTGTAACATATTCCTCTGTCTTCTCATTTTGTGTAATTCTCTGTGTTTCTTTCTGTGTATTAAGTAAATCTGCAATCTCTTCCAGTCTTGAAGGAGTGGCTTTATTTAGGAGATGTCCTGTGGGGCTCAGAGGTACAATCCTGCCTGTACACCAGAGCCTGGTGCTCAAAGGGTGTCCTCTCTGAAGGCTCTGTTTGCCTTCTTGTTGTGGTGGAGCCACAGCTGCTGCTGTGATGCACTGGTGAGTGGTGCTGGCTCCCAGACAAGCTACGGGGTCCAGCCATGGCTGCTGCACTTGATGGTAGGTGGGGCTACTGGTTGGCTGGCTGAGAGGACTAGCTGAGGTGCAGAGGTGGGTGATGCTCTCAGTGGGGCATGCCTACTGGCACTAACAGGTTAGAGGGAGAATTTCAAAATTTGCCTGCCAGTGCTGCATTAGCAAGGTAACCTGAGGTTGCAAAAATGTCTGCAGGGAGAATTCCAACTGGTTCCTGTCTCTCTGGCAGATGCTTCAAGATAGTAAGTGGGTCCCCTTCACCTATGATCCATGCACTTTTCAATCTGGTGGTTTTTTTTTAATTTTTTTGGTGGTGGTTTTCAAGTTGAGTGAGTCTGCAGGTAGGCCCCTTAAGAGTGAGTTTTCCATTCTCTGCAGTCTATAGTTTTCTTGGACATACTCCCTGTTGGTTTTCAAAGCCAAACGTGCTTTGGGGGCTCATTTCTCTGGTGCAGGATTTAAGGGTTGAGATGCCTAGTGTGGAACTCAAATCCCTCACTCCTCATGGAAAGGATCCATAATGTTGTGATCCCTCCTGATTGTGGACTGCTGTGGCTGAGGTGTGGTTTTTTCCCCTTGGTGAGACCTTATCTCAGTCCTCCTACCTGTCTCAATGCTGTCCTTTTATCCTGTGTTGTGGAGGCTCTGCCCATTCAGTTTTCAGGTAACTTTCTGAGGGAATTATTCCATATGTAGTTGTAGATTTGTTGTGTCCATTGGAAGGAGGTGAGTTCAGGATCTTCCTATGCTGCCACCTTGAACCCTCTCTTCTTGCATTTATATTCATCAGGGATACTGCCCTATAGTTTTCTTAAAGTGTTTTTTGCAGTATCCTATAGATTTTGGCATGTTGTGATTCCACTTTTTTTTTTTTTAGGGCATTTAAAAATTTCCTTCTTGATTTCTTCTTTGACTCATTGGTTGTTCAGGAGATTCTTATTCCTACTTTTTTTTTTAATTTACATTTTTTTTCCATTTAGACCTATGTTTTTCTTTTTCTTTTTTTTTTATTTTGGCTGTGTTGGGTCTTCGTTTCTGGGTGAGGGCTTTCTCTAGTTGTGGCAAGCGGGGGCTACTCTTCATCGCAGGGCGCGGGCCTCTCACTATCGCGGCCTCTCTTGTTGCGGAGCATAGGCTCCAGACGCGCAGGCTCAGTAGTTGTGGCTCACGGGCCCAGTTGCTCCGCGGCATGTGGGATCCTCCCAGACCAGGGCTCAAACCCGTGTCCCCTGCATTAGCAGGCAGATTCTCAACCACTGCACCACCAGGGAAGCCCGTCTTCTTCCTACTTTTAAAATCACTTTTGTCTACTTTGGTTTATAGATACCTGGACAAGACAGGAGGGTGATTTGGCTGTATCATCAGCCACCCATAGGTCACAGGGAGATTTGACTGAATGGGCCAAGCAGTCCAGGTCAAACAGGTGGTAGAACAAATAATATGGTTAATTTGAGTTATTACTCAATTCAGGAAATTTGATATCCCCTCTCACCATTAGCATCCACAGACTGGTTAGGTTTGAGGACATATGAGTTATGTATTTGGACAGTTTCCTTAATTTTCTCCTTCATGGCTGTCAGGAGGCCTGGAAAAGTAACACGGCTGAAGCAAAGGCACATTTTAATCAAACTGAAGTATGAATTCAAACTCATTTCTTTAAAAACAGAACTTTGAGATTAAGGAATTGGAAGGAAGCTTTTTGGTTCAGAATGTATGCTCCAGAATAATAATGAAGAGGGTGTATTTTATTTAGAATCTCTCCCCAGAATTCCATCTCCTAAGTATATTTGGATGTGAAAATTTTGCAGAATATAACAGGCAGACCAGCTCATGGGGAATTGCAAGGCAGAGGTCTTTGTACCTGTTTTTGTAGCCTCACAGTCTCTGCTCCTTCCTGGTCTCCTCTGCCATGGGCCCCTTGCCTCAGTGCCATCCACTCCTGCCCTTACCTGGTTACTAACCATTTCCCATCAGGGGGTTCGTAATCTAACGTGTTAGTTGATGCTGACTTAAACTATGGCTCCTTTTAGATGAAGCTGCATTGAGAGGAGTCTCTTGACAAGAAAAGATGGCATTTTTACATTCAGAGAGTAGACCCTCAGAACGCAAACCTGTGGTCTTGTCCTCTCTCTCTCCCCTATCATCACACTTGTATCCCTTAGAGAAAAGCCCTGTAAAATGGTCAAATGGGTTAAAAACAAAACACAACAAAAACTTGATGGCATATTAGATTCCATGCAAATATTCATTTATTTTTTCAACAAAGCACTTCTGATGTTCCAGGCATTGATTTAGGCACCAGCAAAACAATGGGAAGGAGACCCATGGGGTCTTTGCCCTCAAGGAATTTGCAGTCTAGGAAGCTCACAGAAAAAAATTTCAATATAGGGCACTGCTCATGTGCCAGCTAACCTCTTATGAAAGAGTTTATGATTTCATATAATTACCAGAGAAACACTTTCAGGTATTTCCTATTGTTAATCTCATTTTATTAGGGAAACTGACCTAGATACATTAAATAACTTATCCAAGATTATGAGGTTAATATGGCTTAACTCATGTCAACCCAACACCAAAAACAAGACTATTAACCACTGGCTCTAGACTGTAAAGCCAAAGCTTGTCTAACTCCAAAGCAAACTTACAAATTGAAAAATTATACAGCTAACCCATAAACAACATGGGTTTGAACTACATGAGTCCACTTACATGTGAATTTTTTTTCAATAAATATGTACTACAGTATTACAAAGTCAGCACTTGGTTGAATCCACAATGTGGAACTGTACATATGGAGGGCTGACTGTAAAATTATATGAGGATTTTCAACTGCAGCAGAGGGTTGGTGCCCCTAACATGCATATTGTTCAAGGGTCAACTGTATATTAATAATTTCCAGGTAAGCGCTACACTTGCAAATTCTTTTTACCATCAATCTGACCACAAGAGAGAATTGGTTGTGGTTTGCTAGTCTGGGGACCTGGGTTCTTGTTTCAGTCTATTTCATCTGTCATTAATGTTGATACAACATGCTATTCTTGTACATCTTTATTTACCCCATGGGTTGGGCCTTGTTATGTGTGTGCTTTACACTTTATATGGAAATATTCTACTATAAATATACTTTATATATTTATACTGTAATACTACAATTAATTCTCCTCTTCTTGCAAAACTTCATGTTGTTTCTCCATTTTCTCCTACCCTTCCATTTTCACTATTTTCTGGTTGTTTTGTACTTCTCTCTTATACTTTTTCTTCTCTGCATTCTGCATACCAATCTTGTTCTCTCTCTCCATGCTGTATACTGTGCCCATTCAAGTAATACAATCTACAGCTACTGCTTCTTCACTTCCCTTCGTCTTTTGTCTTAATCATCTTTAAGCATATAACCTTTTCTCTTCATTCCTTTAAATCTGCTGACACCTATACTCATCCAGGGATTTTTTTCTTCATTTACTTATGCTACACAAAAAAATTCTTTCAGTACAAAAGAGCTGCTTCTATGTTATGCTATTAAAAAGAAATTTTGATTTCTGTTTTGTTTTGAAAGCAGTCCTAAAAGCAGTGTGGTACTGGCAAAAGAATAGCTACACCAATCAGTAGACAGAACAGCAAGCCCAGAAGCAGGCCAGGAAACTTAAGAACTTATTTTCAAGGGAGTATCAGAAATTAATGGGAGAGATAGATTATTCAATAAGTAATGTTGATAACATTTGATGTTCGGAAAAATCTATCATATTAGATCATTATCTCATATAATGTGCCAATTCTTTTGTATTTAAAAGTGAAAAATTAAAACTGTACAAGAGGAACAAAATTTAAGCTGAAGGAGCAGGACTTAAGCTTTAAGGCAATGTAAGAAATCAAAAAGAAGATTGGTTAATAGATTTCACCATAAAAATAAACACACTAACATCACCAAAATTCATGAAGATTAAAAAAAAATGACAAACTAGGAACAATACTGCTCCAAGTATGATAAAGGATTATTAAAAAACTTCTACAAACAAATAAGAAAAAAGGCTAAGACTCCAGAGGAAAAGTACACAAAAATAATAACCAGCAAATCATCAAGGGGAAACACAATAAATAATACCAAATTATTAAATTATTTTCAGCCTCACTGGCAGTTAAAGAAATGTAAATAAAATGCTTTTTTCAAAAATTTGCAAAGACTTTTAATAAATAACACTTCGTGATGGAAGGAGTGCCATGAAATGGGCATGCTAGCTTTTGATGGGAACCCTAAATTTGCTTCTGGAAAGCAATTTAATCATAGCTATCAAAAGTCCTAAAATATGGATACATTCCAATCCAATACTTCCACTTTAAGAAATCAATCTCAAGGATAGACGCAATAACAGTTAAATACAAGAATGTTGACTGCAGCATTACTTATCAAAGCATTAAGAAAGAAAGAAAGAAAAAGAAGGAATGAACTAAAATGTTTTGCTTAACAGTAATAATAGTTAAATTATGGTATCTACTTATCATTGACTATTACACAGCTATTGACTTGCACTGGAAAAAAATTAATAAAGGGAAATTTTTATGTTACAATGACTGTAAAAAGCAGAAAATAAAGTTGAATAATTGTATAATATTGTTAGGTAAAATACAAAGGAAATGCATCAAATATAAACTATATTTTCTGCATTGACAAATTATGGGCAATTTTTAATTTTTAATATTTTTCTCTATTTCCTAGGGTACTTTTTAAAAACAATAACTATACTTTATTCTTATATTTAAACAGAATTTTAAAGAATAAAGCAAAAAGGGACAGTTAACCACAATCATCACTCAGTTTCCAACTAATGAATGAGATATGTTCTAAAAATCTACTGGTAGGTCAGTTGTTCATAAATTGCAACATACAATAATATTAATACTAAGTCTCTAGGTCATCCAACAGAGTAATTTACTTAATCCACAATGTAGCTGAAGAAGACCAATTGAATTTTAATCGTTTTGGTAGGAAAATATGTCCCCAGTTCTAAAAGAATACTCTAGGAAAGCCTGGTCCTGTCATCACTGCAGGACTTCCCCAAAGATTCAACTGTGTAGACAAGTGGGTAGAGCAAATAGTCCTATTCTGAGAGTGTTCTAGATACAAGAATAAAACAGATTAGAAAGAAAGGAAAGTCAAAGGTTGCTGCTGACTCTTTCACGTTCCCTCCCAGACTTTATTTTGACTAAGGATAGACACTGGTAATATTACTTATCTTCAGGGATTTGGAGGAACGCATCATCCTGGGATTGAGGTACTTGACCCTTCCAATACAGGCATGGCTTCATTAGCATCAACCTGCAGCAACAGAGTTATCATTGAAATCTTCAGAGTATTTTCTTTGCTTATCCATTCTTAAAATGGATCTTTGTCCGATACAAAATAATTTGTTTGAAATAGACCTGAAGAGAGGGATGTAAGCAGATTTAAATGCACATTGTTTTCTCAAGGTATTTAAACCCATGATGTTATCTTCTACATATCTGAGATATTAAGACTTCAATGAGATTTACTTTTTGTAGCATTGTGAAAATAAAAAAGGTATATTCAGTTTTAAAATTCTATCCCCCCAGATTTTCATATTTTTTTTCCTACTTCACCTTTGTTTCAACAGATATTTCAGAATATACTTACTAATACTTGCTAGGCATTTAATATTTAGAAGCTCTTTAAAAATACCCATTTTAACAAAAAAAATCAGAAAGTAACAAACGTAAGAAAATTATGATGACCTATTAATTCCACACCTCAAAGATAACTTATTCAAGTTCTAAAAAGTTATTTTTATTTTTAAAATGGAATAATATTTCTATAGTTTTGGAACCTGTATGTTTTCACCCAATAATACACCATAAATATCTTTCTTTTCAATAGACTTTTACCAATTTCAAAAAACATACTTCTGTAACAACATAATACTTTAACCTTACAGAATAAGCTTATTCAAACCTTTGGACTGTTTGCAATTTTTTATTCTTATAAACATATTTATAATTAAATCTTTTCAAGATTAGACTCTTTAAGTGGAAGTTAAAATTCCAAAGACAGCTAAGTTACAGTTTGGTGCAGTGCAAGGCTATTTAATAAGGGAGTATGATTTACTAACCATTACATTTTATTTAATCATGGTTACAAACTAACTTTTATCCTTATTGTTCACTTCTTTTCCAGTTTTTCCACCTGTTGTTTTTTAGATACTTTTTTGACTTCTTCCTGTCACTGTAATTCTCTTCCTCTTGGTCCTGGCAAAAACTGGGTATTTTTTGTACTTATTTTAACTTTCACATAAGAGTTTATGCTTATGAGAATACTTTTGGGTAGATTTTATGCAGAAGGTGGAACAACTTTGTGGATACATGTGTCTAATGGGAAATCTAGAGATGTGGGTGGATACTATAGCTAGTAAAATGAAAATATTAATAATAAATGTACATTCTTTTTCATACACGTATTTTGCTTGTATGTTGAACTGTCACTCAAATGTACCTAACTTAATTGGACAAGGTATAAGGCATGCCAACTTCCAAATTCTGGCAACTCTAAACTCCTGGTAGCTATTCTGGAGCTGCTACTATGTATAGCATAATATGATTAATTGTGTTATTTTAAAATACAGCTAACTTTGTTCTAATATGCATTCCCCAGCCCCAAATACACATTCGCCTTTTCAGTCTTAAAAATGGACTTCTTGAGGGACTTCCCTGGTGGTCCAGTGGCAAAGAATCCGCCTTTCAATGCAGGGAACGTGGGCTCGATCCCTGGTCAGGGAACTAAGATCCCACATGCCCCAGGGTAACTAAGCCTGCACGGCACAACTACTGAGCTCGCACACCTCAACTAGAGAGCCTGCTTGCTGCAAACTACAGAGCCCACGTGCCCTGGAGCCTGCGCACCACAACTAGAGAAAACCAGGATGCCACAAGTAGAGAGAAGCCCGTGAGCTGCAGTGAAGAGCCCGTGCGCCGCAACTAAGACCCAACATAGCCAAAGATAAAAATTAAAAAAAAAAAAAAAGGACTTCTTGGTAGGAACAAATTTAACTACTACCTACTGTGATGAGAACCTAACAACTTCTGACAAAGTAGGACTTAGAGAAAGCCCTGAGTTTCTGTGCTAAGCCTGTGGGAAGGTAGGATGGGGGCTATTGACAAGGGAAGGAGAAGCACAAGGGAAAGTGTGCTTAGCCTCTGTCTTCTAAGACTCCAGATTATTTCAGAATAAAAGAGTTACATTTTTGTTTTAATCAAAGATTTCAGAGAATATTGCTAGAAAAAATTTAAAGTTAAAAAACTAATTTGAATAGATTCAGAAATGCAGAATTCATCAGATTATGTTATACAGACCAGTATGACTTAATTCTCCCTAGATGGGATGAACAATCTTTATTAACAGAAACCAAATTTATTGTCCAAAGTGATAACATACGAAGAAATACATATCAAAATCTGTTGCCATGAATTATAGTTTTTAACATTTTTATTACATTTACAATGTGTGTGGAACATTATAAGGATTTACAGTAGAAGCCAAATATCCCAACTCTTAAAAATCAAATAGGAAAGACTGGATGAATCATACATAAATATCTTTGAACACAAGCATTGGAAACATACATATGATTATAATTTTATAGCCTTATACAGGTAACCACTATATGTAACAGAACAGGCAGGAAGGGTAAGACAAAGGGGATAAAAGTCACTGGGGTGTGAAATAACTATAGCTGGGTGGTACAGAATAAAAAGACAATATTGAAAATATGATTTGTAAAGGCTAAAATGTCCTGCAAAAACATAGCTATCCCCTATGCACAACTGTGAGGTAGAATTCTCCCCACCCCGTTTTCTGGTTTCTTGACCACCATTTGGGGGATTTTCCTGTCCAGATTGTTCTCTCTCACACTGCTGTACCTGGGAATGACTAGTAGTACATGTTCTTTACTACCGCCATTGAACAGAATCTTTTCAGTTATCAGTCTTATTTTACCTACTGAAAACGGGCGGCAAAAGTTAGTAACATAAACTAATGCTGTTTCTTCTAGTTAATATATCACCATGCTTGGGTAAGTACTTTAATCTTTCAAGGAATTAAATTAATTCTAAAATTTCAGGGATAGGAACCATTTGGGGAGCTGTTTCAGGCATTTGCTTCCCTCAACACCAACTGCCAACCGTGAAGAATGCCATTTCTATCCCAAACCCACTTCTAATACTTCAAATATGGGTCATAAAAATAGTTTACACCTTTCTACACATTCAAAATATGGTGAAAATCCAGGACACAGCACAACCACAATGAAAAAAGGTATGGCAGTTTCTTTTAAAACTACCCTGTGACACAGAAATTCTAATCCTAGGTATTCAAGAGAAATGAAAGATTATGTTCACATAAGACTTTCGTTAAGAATAATCATAGCAGCTTCATTCATAATTGCCAATACTGGAAACTGCCCAAGTATTTATAAATAGGGACGTGAATAAATAAACTGTAATATAGTCATAGAATGGAATACTTCTCAGCAATAAAAAAGGAACGAACTATTGATACACTCAACCACATGGATAAATCTCCAAAACATAGTAAATGAAGTAGGCTTCTAAGAGTACATGCTGTGTGACTCTACTTATACAAAGATCTAGAATGCACAAATCTGATTTACAGTAGAATAAAGAAGAGGATGCTTGTGGGGACAGGGGGCGGGGGGAACAAGGACTGACTGGAATGGCCATATGGGAATTTTCTGGTAACATTTTATATCTTGATAGCACTGTATGCATTTGCCGAAATCCAGCAGATACACACTTAAGATTTATGCATTTCACTGTATGCTAATTTTACATAAAAGTAAAAATGTAAGCAAACATTGAATTCTAGTTAATGATATGTATGCTAAAGTATTTAGTAGGAAGTGTGTAGATTTCTGAAATTTAAAATGCATCAAAAATAATCTGGATTGATGAATTGATAGATGGATAGGTATGTGATAAAGCATAATGCTAACTAGCATCTGGGTGGTGAGTACACTGTAAAATTTTAACTTTTTTATGTTTGAAAAATTTTATAATAAAACGTTGGGGGAAAAAATCCAGGGTGCAATGCTTGCCAAATAATGTTGCTGAGAATTTCATCATTGATCTCATAGCAACATAACCATCAAATTCATCCAAACAGTGTCAACTTAGAAACTTAAGAGTTTGTGAAAGGATATTCCTGAGTGTGAGGTGAGCAACCAGTTTTCAAATCTATGCTGACTGATAATTGTCAAAGTGATACTTCGATCTCCTCATACCTTAATAAAAATAATACATATATTGATAGTATATTCTGAGCAAGTTTCTTGGCTGTGTAGACTAACATAAGAGTTAAGATGAAAAAACATTAAGGGAAAAACCAAGCATAGACATTTTTACTGACTTCTAAAACAACCAGGGTAACAGTAATAGAAGAGATGTGTAGAACCGAAACGTGATGTGAGGCTTGATCATAGTGAACAGGTCTCTTTTTCTGAATGGAAGGACATCTGAACCGTCCACCTGTCTCTTCAGGGAGCAACACATTTACGGACACCCTAAAGAGATGGCACTTGACTTGTAAATACTTCTAAAGTGGCACCTTGAGATTCACCAAGAATGGCTTCAGAATTTAGCCTTTTGACAGAAACAGTTTTCTACATGCCTTGGATCCATAACAACGCTGCTCGTAATACCTAAAGCTGGTAACTATTTTTAGTTATTTGCTAAGAATTCCTGTATCATGATACATGGGTATTATGTGTATTGCCTCCTAAGAGTTTTCTAACAAAAATAATCTTGATTCTTTTAAAATTTTACTTACTGCTTTCACACTACGTAGTCATGGTTGTGGCTTTCCTGTGATCTCTTAAGTTCTTCATGTTCTAGTACAGGCTCTGCTTTTTCTTGAAGCACACGGACTAGTTTTGACATGTTCTCGTCTGCTTTAAAATATTACGGTCGTGTTATTCAGCATCATATCTAGGACGCTTTTCAGTCTTAAAACATTCCCCCTTGTTTATGCTATTTCATGGAGCACCCTTAGTTCTATCAGCCTCTATTACAGGACCAGTCTTTTTCTGTTATTATCACTACCCAAGTTTACCAGGATTACTCTTCTCTAACCATAACAGCACTAACGGTGGCCAGATTCATGCTCTTGTTTCTATAGGTTGGTGCTGACTCACTAAGATCCTAAGTATGATTTTTACTTACTTTCTTACTTATTGATGGAACTGTGTCATGTTCTGTCAACCTCAAAGTAGATGATACTCCTCATTTGTCCTCCATCTGGCTGGCCTATCATCCTGTCATAAAACAGTTAATTTGTCAGATTTAAAAGGCTTGCTATTTACTGCCAAGCTCGTTGACCCCACCCTTGGCATTTTCAGTGTATAGAATGGAGGGAAACAGAGCATTGGGAGGTGAGCAGACAAGGTTCCCTTTCCCCCAAGACCCCATGCTTCCACCTGTGACAAGAGCAAGATTGCTCCATTTTCTATTCTGAAAAGATAATACCTTCCACTTTGAAAGACATTTTGGCTTTCAATACTTTTTTAACATGATTGTATTTCATTCTTAAAATTATTTGATATGATTTCTCTATTTTACAGATCCAGAGAAATTTAGTGATTTTTTACCAAGGTCAGTAAATGACAAAGCCAGACTTTGAAGTCAGGTATTTAAACTCCAAACTCTTTGCATTATATTCACTATAGTTCTTATTTTAGCCTTTATGATATTTCCTCTACTATTCTTGCTATTATTCATGTATCTTAGCTAAAACTAGATTTTCTGTAGCACACACTAAAGTCAAATAATGTCAGGTGTTTTATCTGTGCTTCATTTTGCCTCATCAAGGTATTCATTGCCCTACATACCAAGAGCGTATTTTCCACTCCCATCTGGAGCTTTTTATTTTTAGAACTGAAAGTTAACACTGGTTAAGTTTGCTCATTAGGTTAACTGGTCAGCTATGTTCCAGCCCATCTTCGTAATCCTAGAGAATTTTTCCTTTCAAGGTTTAAGCAAAGACATCCCAATCATAGAACTCTTGTCATTGATGATATTTACCGATGTTAATTTCCTCTACCGTTTTCAATAGGCTCAAGATGGGGAGGACTTTAGCAATTATAGAATGCTTGGTTTTTAGTAACCTCAGTATTTTATTATGGTCCTGTGAGGACGGGAAAAGTACACAGTAATTTCCAATCTCTCTGGCAGAGAACTTACAGTGTAGTAGAAAATTCTGAATTCTTTCTCCAAATGCAGATGGTACAGTGAGACAGGTTCACAATCAATCATGACATTTGTTACAGTGGGTTTATGTATGATTTACTCAGCACCATCAGAAAAGTAACTGTCACGTTTACATTAAGGAGAATGCACTAACTATAATAATAATAATACACTAAATAGCACACCCCACACATGAACTGACAGGGTAATGAAACAAACGACAAACACCTTAATACTAGGTAACGCTTTGGAGCACTGGCCAATTTAAAGGCCTGTGAAGTGAGAGAAATATCCAACCTTCTACACAGCAAGGAAGCCTAGAACTGCTACTGATATCTTAGTTGGCAGGCTGAGCAGTTTCATCAACATGACCAATGAGTTACAAGAGTAGAACAAAGTCACCAACAATGAGGACTGGGAATAAAGTCAATTTCATCTGAAGTGAAGTTATCATCTTCGCATATCATAACTCTGCCAGGTTAGACTTGTGTGAAGAACAGAGGCCAAAACTGTCCTTAGATATGGAGCTTACACGGGAACAAATACATGACATGAAGACAAAAGGAAAAAAACAAAACAAAATGAAGCTGGCCCAATTAACATTTCAGTAATTCCCTGAGATGAGCTAAAGTAATGTGGAAAGTTGCAGCATATACCAATTAGAAATGATGGTTCTTTCTCCGTTATATCTGCGGGGCTAATGTTAATTTATGATGTACAAAGAACTTGTCATTTCAAACAGACTGCAGTCACTTTCTTCACAGGTATTCCAAGTGAACTATGACCTTATGAAAAAAATCACATTAGGGCACTGTTGGGTTTTCATTCGTAACTGTCTATGTGTATACGGATATACAAATAGAAAGCAGCACAGTTACAAATGAAAAGCAACAATATTTATTATGTGATAAAAACATATTCATCTTCATTTGAACTACTCAAATTACAAATATTTCCAGATGTGCCTTATTTCACTCTTGCTGTAGACAGGATAGCTTAAGGCATATAAAATTAACTCATTTGACAATCAGTAGGTGGGTTGATGGTAGAACTAAAGAGTCTCTTTACTTACAGTCAAATTCCTTTCTGGCAAAGTCTTAATAAAAACATTCGAATTCTGTGAAATTCAGTAAGAGAAATAGATATTGAATACAACTAAGTATCTAAATTAGCCAGTATTTAAAATACCAAATGACTTCCTGATGAACAGATTCACTCATAAGTCAGTCCTAACTTTAGGAAATCTGTTTAAAACATACTTCAGACTACAATACAAGAGGGATTATTACTAATGCCTACAACAGACCATTCACATACAGGGGAACTGAGAAACTATTATGCATGAGCAAAAGGCTGGGAACAGGAGAAGTCAGGCCCAAAAGATTCCTTCCCTCAAAAGAGCTTATAATGTAGCAGGTACAGACATAAACAACTATAGCACGTGGTTAGCACCATCATGAAGACTGAAATGAAGAATCACAAACATTTACACTCACAAAAGTTAAGCCCTAAAAGACTGAGGATTATCGAATATAGAAAAACCTTCCTGGATGTTCTCAGAGCAGTGGCAGCATGAGAGGGAACAGCTGAATGTGGCCCCAGATTTTCTGGCATGTCTCTTAAAAAAAAGGCTGCATCTTTTACCAAAATTACTCCAAGAGGCGAAAGGTGGAAAATATGATAAATAACTTCAACTAGGTTGGAATGTCAACTAGGTAGCTGAAAGTACAGGCTTAGAATTTTGGACCAGATATGTAACCCAGGACACTGGGATAAAATAGAAACCCTAAGGATGAGATACTTCCAGAAGCATCCTGAAGACAGAATCAGAGAGAGCACATTTTAGTAGATGCATTTTAAGTAAGACTTATGTGACTGGACTCAGTTACAGCAGAGGATAACATCTTCAAGGGAGAAGACACTGTCTAGGAAAGGTTGCTCAATGGTATAAATGCTGCAGAGGCAAAGAAGGATAAGGGATGCAGACTGAGAAAAAAAAGTCATTCAGTTTGGTAACTGGGAGCCCATTGAGAACCACTGCATTGCTGGTCTGTGTAAAACCAGACTGCAAGGTGCTGAGCAGTGAGTGATGAGGGTGCAGGGTCAATGGATATGGATTTCTCCAAGAAGTCTGGCAGTGAAGAAGGCTGGAGAAACCAGCAGGCTCAGAGGGAGCTTTTTGCATTAGAAGATACACGAGCATTTCTGTAGACAATGAAAGGAACCAGCATACAATTCTTTGCATAATTTTGTATTGATCACAGACTACAAATTGTTTTTAATCTTTCTCAAAAACATTTTCTGAAATAAAAATTAACAAAAAATTATGTTTTTACCATTTAAACTTAATATAAACTTAAAAGCACTAACATTTTATAAATTTTATTTCTAAAAGAGTTGTACAATTTTTATTATACCACTTCAGAATCTTGCTTCTAGTCTATCTTGAGAAATTTAATTTTATTAACAATTGCTATTTTAGTTCCTGAAAGATTACTCTGATATAAAGGATTACACTTAAGTAACTATGTAGGCCTTCTTCCCCAGCCCTCCTCCCCCAGAAACAAAATATCTTCAGGGTAGTTAATAATTTGGATAACATTTTTCAAGTTGAAGAAGAGAAAAATGAGAAATAGTATTCCATTATTCATAAGTTCTTAAAGATCTAAATTGTTCTTCACAATAATTTTTCATGATAAAACATGCTTATTTATTATATACACATGCTTACATATAAATTTCCTGGCTAAAATACATGCAACCAACATGAAAAAACAAATACTAAACCATCCTCACAATGCTAAGAATGCCCTTTTAAATAAGGCACTCATGTTTGGAAATAGATATAACCACCAAATTAAATAAGATGTTTAAAAGAAGCCTTTTATTAAGCACAAACAACTTTTATACATTATCAATACAAATAGGAAAATGTTTTTTAATGAATATGATATATCAAAAATCTGAAGGTTTTCTTCATACTGACACAATAAAAATAATCAATTTTGAAGGAGAATTACAAAGTAAAATTTTGAGGACACCACTGTCTACTAATAACAGTTTAACTATAGTCTAAATTTACTACATCACTTGGGGAGGAAGGGCAACCATTTTTTATAGAGAGAATTCCTAAACTCTTATTAGCACCATTCAAAGCTTATTATCAGTTATTCATCTACAAACTGACAGGTCAGGTAAAGCTTTAAAGCAAGTTTTCAGTGCAATGTTTACATTTCCTTCTTTTAAGATACTTGGAGTCTATGGTCTCAAAGCATGTTAAATAATTCTGCCTTGGTAGTTACAAGATGTTAACACATGGAGAGAAACGTGTAATGGAAAGAAATGAGGCTTATCCTGGCTGTGAAATGCATCTTAACATATTGTAGCCGATGCTGCAGTATGCCAACGACATGCGGGATTATGAACTGCAGATCTGTGGGAAGAAGGCAGCTATTAGCTCTCTGTAGTCATCATTTCGGGATGTCTCAGCTGCTGCCTTTTGAGACTAACTAGTTTCATCCTGTCTCTGATGTGTTCTGCAGTAGAAGCCATGTCACTTGGACTCCCAAAATATTGTTCAGTTCTAAAAATCAAAACAGAAAAAGCCCAGTCAGATTAATACAAATCCATTGACTGTAGTGAATGCAAAAGGAAGCAAAAATTACCATAAAAATTACCTACGTGGTATGGTGTTAGTTCTTTTTGCAGACCATACTGTTTACCTCTGAGTAGCAATTTGGTAGGAGAAACATTTTTTAAAATGGCATAATATATATTAAGACATGTTGAGAAAAATTTATTAGAAGTATAAATGTCCTATCACGTACACTTATGATAATCTCAATAAACCAAACAATTCAACAAATAAACAAAACAATGCAACAGTGTAAATGTTATACTTTTAGCTTGGGGCCCATAAGCATACACAAATATAAAATTTGTATGTGTACTTCAGTGCTAAGGGCTACGGACACCAGTTGTCTAATATAGCTACCAAGTAAAATATCCGTTTAATGTTAAGCCATCATTTGGGACATTAATAGGTGAAATTATTTAATTTTATCCTATCTGCAAAGACACAGTATTCAGAGTCACAGAATCTTTTAGAGCTCTACGAGTTCTTGGAAATAATCTGGTTAAGCGCCTCATTTTTTAGATCAGAAAACTAAGACCTGGAAAATTAAATGACTAAGATCACACAGTGGAAAAAACAGAATTTGAACCTGGGTCTTCAAGCAGTGAATCCAGAGAGACCACCTAATTTCTTTTATTGTTCTAGGAGAATGTTACAGAAGATAAATCTGACTAAGCTTACTGTCAAACTTTACACAGCATAAACAAATTATCATATAAAAGGGAATGAAATAATAATCGCAAATATTAAAGTTGTGAAATTAGAATATACAGCCCTAACTTACTCTTTTATCTTAAAAATGAAAATGACACATGAACTATTTGTAGAACACAGGAGGAGAAGCCCAAGCAAAAATACCAGGGGTAGATGCTCCGAGGATGACTTAAGTAGAATGAGACCGACTTTATGACAACTGGTTATGAAACACAGAAATGAGATTTTGGCGAGGGGAGGGGGGGGTTCCTGGAATGGAACAACCAGAAGCACCCTACTAATACTGTTACCAGCTGAATTTATAAACTTTTAGATTTTATTCTCTTTTATACACTGGAGATATACATGACTTTAAGCTACTTCTGATTGTTCAAGTTTAGGTACGACTAGAAATTATCTAAGTACAGACTATGAATAGTATTTGTTCCTGGGCATAAAGTTATATCTTCTCAATATCAATTCCAAATAATCATTTGAAGCTCATGACACAGTAGTAGTGCCACTTACCATGTGTCACAATTGTTTTAAGTAGTTTATATACATTTAGCTCATTTAATTTCCTTGCTCTTGTAACCTGAGGAGGTATGGAAAATATATCCCTATTTTTATTTTTATTTATTTATTTTTTTGCGGTACGCAGGCCTCTCACTGTTGTGGCCTCTCCCGTTGCAGAGCACAGGCTCCGGATGCGCAGGCTCAGTGGCCATGGCTCACAGGCCCAGCCGCTTCGCGGCATGTGGATCTTCCCGGACTGGGGCACGAACCCGTGTCCCCTGCATCGGCAGGCAGACTCTCAACCACTGCGCCACCAGGGAAGCCCCATATATCCCTATCTTTAGATGAGGGAATTGAGGCACAGAAAGGTTAAGTGGCTTGCCCAAGATGTCATAGCTCATAAGTGGCGGAGCTGAGATTTAAACCCAACAAATCTGGATCCAGAGTCCACAATCATACCCATTACACTCTGTTACAATGTAAGGATACCTGTATTCAATGGTTTGGTTTCTCTATTGTTTTATTTTTTATTTATTTATTTTTTTGCAGCACGCGGGCCTCTCACTGTTGCGGCCTCTCCCATTGCGGAGCACAGGCTCCGGACGCGCAGGCTCAGCGGCCATGGCTGACGGGCCCAGCCGCTCCACAGCATGTGGGATCTTCCCGGACCGGAGCACGAACCTGTGTCCCCTGCATCGGCAAGCGGACTCTCAACCACTGCGCCACCAGGGAAGCCCGCTCTATTGTTTTAATTCAACATCCTCTGGATTACTTCTAAATTATTTTTACTGAGAAGGTCTAGCTCCTTGTAGATAAAGCTCCTTCTGATTCATTTACTGGTCTGTTTATTTTCAAGAGGCTATTTCTTATTTTTATGATCAACTATTTGAAATGGAAAGGAATGTGAGAATCACAACCCCATCATTTTACAAATGAAGAAATTAGGACTCCATACAGCACAGTGAAAAGAGAATGGATCTGGTGCTAGACAGACCTGAAACTAATATTCTAATTCCACTTAGAAGCTGTGAAATCCTGAGGACCTTACTTAACCTTTCTGAGCTTTAGTTTCTTCATTTGTGAATCAAAATAATCATACTGCTCTAGCCCTGGTCAAAAGTAATTAAGGTGAAGTGTTTAACTTGGGGCTTGGTATATATTTTAAGTTACTAAACATTAGTTCCCTCCCCGTCCCTTCCATGAATGAAGCCCAAAGTCACCAGCTCCTTACCATTAAAGTCAAGGCGAGAACCCAAGATGTCAACCTAGTCGATGATCTTTATTCTACAACAAGCTATCAAGAGCAGTAAATTTGACAGCAGCAAGTACCAATTGCTACTATTGTTAAGAGCCCAGTATGGATTTCTTTTCATTTTAAACTAACCTTTTGTAGAAATTGAAAATGTGAACCAAAGCTAATTTACCAGGACTTTTAAAAAACAGACTTTCTTCTCTTGATATCTCTTTAAGACCTTACTGATAAAAACACAAATTGTAAGAACATGCACCATACCCATCAGGATAAACCACAGGAACAGTTAGTCTATCTAAAAGCGATTTCCCAACTGCTTCAATTTCATCAAATTGCTCCTCATCATTAATAGCTTCAGGCTCTTCTGGACAGTCTTGCAAAATCTGCAACAAATAAAAATGCAACATCAATCAAGAGACACAGAAAAGGAATCAAGTTCATGCAAGTTTAGTAGATTGAAGGTGTTTTTATTCTGTTCTTAGCATCTTCGTGTATGCCATTATAGAAGATTGATCAAAGCTGGCCCAAGAAATTCAAACCAAATGAAATACACAATCCCTACTAATAATATAACTGGAGTATGAAGAGGTTTATAGTGATTTCCAAGAAAAAAATAATACTAGACTACTATTTGGAATCTAAGCTCAAACTGTGCTTAAAAAGTAGTATTCTTTCATTCATTAAGTAACTATTTATTGAATACTTACTTTATGTTTATGTAGCAGCTTGGGATATGAATGAGATACAGATTTTGACCTCAAAGAGCTTACAGACTTCAAAAATGAAAGAAAATATAAATACATAACAACATATACTCAGAGTACAAACACATAACTGATGTGATTATCTAGCTAGAAACTTTATAGTTATTTTAAAAAGTGATCCACTGACCTGAGTTAAATGATGTAAGCAAACAAACAAAACAAAAATAACAACAAAAAAAGATGTAAATTGATAAAGGTTTTAATTCAAACATAGGAAGTTCTACAGTCCTTGATATTATTTTTTCCTTAACTATTACCATTTAAATTTAAATGGTACAAAAGAAAATAAGGAAAGAAAGAAAAAAAATGCTGTGATTTGTAACAGTTAAGTCTACAAGTACAGACCCACACATAGTAGCCACTAAGTATATGTGGTTAGTGAGCTTTTGAAGTATGGCTAGTCCCAAATTGAGATGTTCTATGAGTCTAAGATACACTCCAGATTTAAAATAATAATACTAATTTTAAAAAATTACCTCCAAGAAAAAAACCTACAAAATTTGGGGCAGAAGAAACTATTTATTTTTACAACTTTTTTTGCATTATAGTTTACTTAATCCAATTATGTTTACTTCAGCATTACTCATAAAGGACATTTTCATATTGTAAAATTCTAGATTAAATTTAAATATTTTCCAATCACTATCATTTGCTATACAAGTTGCTTATAGTTGTGGTTATATTTATGCTTACTGGTATAAAATACAACACACTCAAAAGAAAAATAACATCTGATAACAAAAGGCTTTACATAGGTTGGCACAATAAAATAACTTAAAGAGTTTATTACAAGCATGATAAAGGCCGTGTACCAGAAGAAATAAGAATATTAATTTTCTATGAAAAAAAGTCTCAACCATATTCATTCTTACATAATTTCTTAAAGAGATCTAGGTTTTAAAATGTCCTTGCAGATACATTTTTAAAGCACGATCCTAAAAAGTTATCAGTGGTGTTAGAAATCAGGCCAGTGGTCACCCCGGGATGGGCAGCAGAAGCAGGGTGATTAAAAGAGGGTGGAGAGCCTCTGGGGTACTGGTAACGTTCTGTTGTTTGAATAGTGCACTGATTACACAGGCATGCTCACTCTATGAAAATTCAGTGAGCAGAACATTTGAGCTGTACACTTTTCTATGTTAATACTATACTTCAATAAAAAGTTTTCATTAAAACAATCAGTAGATAAACAAGTCAAGCCATTTTGTGTACGTTCATTCATCATCACCAGGCCCATTTTACACTAAAACACTGACCTGTGGAGTTCAGTGACCAGCTCAAAAAGAGTTAACTGTGGACATTTCCTAACAAATGTACTGCATAACACAGACAGAAACTGCTTAATTCCTGAGGTTCCTGGCAATTTCTCTTCTGTTCCACAGACTAAGGCTATCACATTTACATCTTAGGTTTCTCATATCTTAAATTGTATTGAACATTCCCTACATATAAACTGTGATCGTTAAGAGATCAAAACAAAGTTAACTACTTAGTAAGACTCCTCTTTGGAATGGAAATATAAGGCTTGGGTGCTATAAATTTTCACTGTGCAGTTGAGAAAAAGGTTCTATTGAAAATTTGCCTGCATATTTCATTTTTGGTTTCTGGGACTAATGAATTCATTAAATAATAAATTCTAGAATGAATCTTTAAAGACAACACATTAATAAAATTTTTATCCTTACTCTCATAATTTTAGCTGGACAGTCTCTAAACACTATAAAAATCACAAATGACCTTTTAAAAAATTTATGACAATTAGTAGTAGTTGCCAAAGCAAAGTTTCCTTTCCTGGCATAATGAAACAGATGGGAGTCATGACACCTGAAAGAACAGACAGTACATTCTGGGCACCAGGTCTGGTGAGGAGAGACGTGCTGCTGAGAGAGGACTACTGGATAGTTTCAACTCCTCTAACCACAGTACTCTAGCACTGGTATGGCTTACTAAGAATCTGATTTGAACTTTCTAAGACAATACATTATATCTAAACAAGCTTTAAACAATGAAATTAATATAAATTTAAAAAAAACAGACTAATAACAAAATTACAAGGTTAACACATTTTAAACGTACAAACACTACTGAAACTACATTTTTAAAAAAGCGAACCTTTTCAGCATTTGAGTGAAACGCAATAGCCATTTCCAGCCTATGTACCCTCTCTTCAGATGCTATTGTAAATTGTTTCCATACTCTGTTCAGTCGAGGAAGTGTATCCCCAGATGATCGAGAGGTGCAGCGCAAAGACTGGCACAGCACAACTGTGGCCTGTAGCAACTGTCTTCCATAGTCATAAGTGCTCTAAAAAAGAAAAAGTCAACATGAAATGATAGTAAAAGAATTCTGAAAAGAGGGATGGGAAAGTGTGCAGGAGGACTGAGATTACAATTAAGCAACACTACTAGAAATCAATAATGAGTAAGTCCACTGGCACTTACTGCTACAAGTTGTCTGCATGCATAAATGATAAAGGGGAAGCAATACTTTCAGTTAATTTTTATTAAGTTGATTTTTTGTCTGGCTTCCCTCTCTTACTCTGTTTTCCCCACCTCGGTCTGCTCAACCATGACCCCCCACCCCACCAAAAAAAAAAGGTTTGCTCCCTCATTGATCAAAACGAATGGGTGGCAAATGGGCACTTTATATTACATACAGGAAACCACACTGTTACAATGTGAACTCAATAGTTAGGGAAAATAAATTAAGATACTTTTCACATGCAAAAAATAAAAAATCTGTGTTGCTATGCTAACACTGGTGAGATGCAGAAACTAGGGTTTGTCATTTACTGATATACTTTCGTGAATGAACAGTTACTGCCTAAAAATGTCATAATATATACCATAAATCAGAGGAAGCATACAGAACCTGTATTCAGGAAAACATAAACCCTCTCAAGTTTATGCAGGCTAGTTTTGATTCACCGGCTGACATTTTCTTAGTTCTGTAATATTTCTGGATTAACGTAACCAATCTTCTTGGACTTGGAAGGTTAAGTTACATTACAATCATGCAGAAAGCTATGCAAACACACAGCTTGTAGAAAAGGAAGATAACCAGTTCTGCACCTGGGCAACATCAACAAATTTTCTATGCTTCTCCAGTAGAACTTTCGTTTCCTGAGCATCATCACCCAGTCTGATGTGCGTCTTAAGAAGAGCATCCAGAAGTTCACTTAGCCATTCTACTGCCTAAATGAAAATAAATAACAGTGAAGCTGGATTCATAACTCTTTATGTCTTATATCAAAACATCATATTTATATAAAGAAAGATTACTATCATGTGATTAATTAATCCATTAGTTATAACCTTAATAGCTTATTTCATTCAATGCCAAGCTACATGAATTAATGACCTCTCCTCCCACTCAAAATTTTTAAAAATCTAAAGACAAGACCTATTAAAGAGAAGCACTCATTTAAAATTAACATTGCATGATTTATACTAATAGAACATCATGTGTTTATGTAATATAATCTTATTGGAATCTCATTATAGATTTATGTTACTACTTAAAATCATAAGTTTCTTCTATGTCAAGCTGGAATCATGTTCTTTGATGCTAACTATACAAAGATAGCAAATTGTTTATCTAGCTGAAAAACCTTCTTGTGGGTTAAAAAGCAATAAGCTATACCAGGCTTCATCCTGGGATGTGTAACTGACAACCAAATCAACAGTAATAAATAATACATAATCCCAATTTCTAGCTCAATAGAGCATTTCATTGAGAAGATAAGTCAAATGAGACCAGTAAGGGCTTCCCTGGTGGTGCAGTGGTTAAGAATCCACTTGCCAATGCAGGAGACACGGATTCGAGCCCTGGTCCGGGAAGATCCCGCATGCCACGGAGCAACTAAGCCCATGCTCCACAACTACTGAGCCTGCATTCTAGAGCCCGCGCACCACAACTACTGAAGCCCGTGTGCCACAACTACTGAAGCCCGTGTGCCACAACTACTGAAGCCCACGCACCTAGAGCCCGTGCTCCACAACAAGAGAAGCCACCATAGTGAGAAACCCGTGCACTACAACAAAGAGTAGCCCCCACTCGCCGCAACTAGAGAAAGCCCGCGTGCAGCAACAAAGACCCAACACAGCCAAAAATAAATTAATTAAAATAAATTTTAAAAAAATGAGACCAGTAATGTAAGTGGGAATACAAAACTTTATTATTTTGACAGGATAAACTAGAATGTGACTTAATGAATTTACTTGCTTAGGACCATGAAAAGTACACTTTTGTTTATAGTTAGGTGAAATCAATCTTCTAAGAAAAGGCAAGTGCATAATGTGCCTGATTGATCTTTACCTGGGCAGCATCTTCTTCACATTTAAACAACTGCACCATCTGAAGCATCTTTAATCTTCGCACATCTACCATGTCTTCACATCTAATAAATCCAAACATAAATTTAGGACATTTCAGTTTTGTTGATAACTAGTATACCACCACCATCTGGCACACATGTTTTACAGTATACTAAAATACTCAGTCCTACACTATGGAGACTGTAACTATTTTGTATTGATTTGTAAGAATTTTAAGGATATCTGTATCTGTGTTATATCAAAACCTTAAAATACCTGAATGGTACTAAATCACAAACGCTTCTGAGTATAGTATGGATTCTGCAAAATACTGAAGCAAAGCACAAACACAGCAGTACACTAAAACCCGAAGCAATATCAACTGCCAATTAGCATTAAACAACCTTCAAAGATAAAAATGTAAAGTTTCTAAAATACTACTTTAGAGAATGATGCTCCAAGGGAATAAAAACAATAAATAAAGCTTTTCATTACATTATACATTACCCAGAGTAATATTAAATTTTGAATTTAAAAAAACCGCCATCTATGTTCTTAAGAAAGAAAAAAAATTCTGTTGATCTCTGGGTGGAGAGAAACGCAATTCAGAGTATTCTTAAATTTTGCTGTGGTCTGCCTGGATAATATACAGATTACAATTTTAAGCTGACTTGATCTAGCTCAGCTCTGATCCCTTCATTTTGATTCCCTTCATTCCCATGCAATTCCATGAACTTTAGATGGGAAGGTGGAAACTCACTGCAGTACCAAATACCAATAACAAGCTAACCCATGAGGCACTGGACTCCACTATAGTTGATATTCTTAAGGAAACTTGATAACAATAGGTAAGTCATTGTCACAAGGCTATTTTTTATAAGGATGCCCTCAACAAAAGCCCATAACATATTGTTAAAATGCAACTTGGTTAAACAATTCTACAAGGGACTGAAGGGAAGTAATCATGCTAAGTATTTTTACAATTTGAAGCTAAAAGACAATGTAAGACACTTCAGTGATGAAGATGATATCATACACATATTCAACACATATTGTCAGGTATGACTAATGTGCTTGAAAAGGGTAAGACATGGTCGCTACTTTTAAGATGGTCTCATTTGGGGAGATGGACTTTTAAATAAACAATGTGATAAACACTACTGAGGAGTTGTATGAGAATACATACAACTTGTATGAGAATATACAAGTAACAAACTTGCCTTAGAAATTTAAAAAGGTTTCCAAGGATAAGTACCCCTGAGTCTTAAAGAATAAGTAGGAATCCAGTCGGCAGAAAACAAGGAAAGACGTATTCTAAGTCATGGATGCATGAAATAGCATGATGCGTTCAGGAAAGTGAAAACAAGTGTGTGGTTTTGTAGAAAAATCAAAGGAGGTAAGATTATGCAGGATTGGATTATGAAGGGTCTCCTATACTATTCCAAGGAGACTGAACTTCATCTGAGAAAATAGGAAGTCACTGAGAGGAGTTTATACAAGGAAGTTGGGGATTAGATGTGCACTTTACAAAAGATTGTGCTCTTGCACAACAGACTGTAGACGAGCAATGCCACAGGCAGCTAAGATCGGGTAGAATGAAGTGTTCATGATTCAGAGACAGCAGAACTTGGGCATCTGATTAGGCTGTAAGGGATGAGGAAGAGTAAGGATTTTAATAAATCCTTGGGATAAATTCCAAGTTTGGTAGCTGATGGTATTTTTAACCTGGATAGGAAACTAAAGGAGAAGAGCAAGTTTTGGAGGAGAATGATTCTGATCTGTCCATATCAGTTTTTTTGAGTAGTGTATGGGTCATCCAGGTGGAGACATTCAGTAAGTAAGAGGAACTACGGGTCTAACATACAGAAGAGGGGTTTGGGTCAGAGTCATAACTACTCAATCATGGTCAATATTAAAGAAAGTCATTAAAGTAGTAGAGTGAGAAGAGAATTTGGCCTCAGAACAAACCCTGAAAGCAGTGAAATTAGCTAGAGGACAAGAAATCAGTGAAGAGAACCAAGAAGAAACAGAGTGCCAGGAGGAGACTCATGAGGGTGTTTTCAAAGAAGACAAGGTCGTCAGGAAGTTTCAAGAAGAAAGAAAAAGTCATTTGTGCCTAATTCTATTCAGAGTGGTCAAGCAATGTCAGGACCAAAAGTATTCCCTGGATTTTGAGCAAGATCAAGCATTTATTACACATGGCAATTACAAAGTCACTTGTGACATCAGTAAGAGTATGTCCAGTGAAATGGTGAGGGGAGAGGGGAGACCAAGAAGGGATGAAAAGTAACTAGAGGCAGTGAGGAAGTATGAGTGCAGATTAGACCATCAATGACAGCTGTCAGGAAGGAGAATTCTAGGGCTAGAAGACAAAGGGTTGAAGGTATATGCATGTGTGTAATTGTCTAATTTTTTTTTAATAGGAGAGATTTAAGCATTTAAATGAAAGGCAGGGATCAGAGTAGAGAATGGGAATTGACGGAGTGAGAAGATGATGGGGACACACGGCTTTGATAAGAGCAGACATATATCATCTTTGTGATGAGAATAAATAATGAAATGGATACGTTTGCAGATATGAGGATAGAAGGAATTTCTGTCTAATGACTATTTTCTCTGTGATGTAAGGGAAGAGTTTCTGTGAGGTTTTTGTTGATGACCTTAGAATTTCTAAGTGTACAAAGCTTTCACACAACCAAGCTAGCCTATATATACTAGCATATGTTAATTTAATCCTTTACTTTGCAATACTCTGCAATTGCTATTGCAAACTGAGTTTTCAAAGAACCCTTTAAATTCCTAGTTCTACATCAAAGGAAACTAAAAATCATCTTACCCAGAGTTTACTGTCTAATCCTTCTACAGCAAATATGAGAACAATGGATGCATGAAAATTTCTGAAACGTTTAGATGAAGAAACACATCAATGTAAATGACAGATTTAATAGCAACTCTAAACTAAATGAAAATGGAAAAGCAAAATTCTCCAAAAAGAGTTTTCTTAAAAGATAGACGAGTCATAGGCTACACTGGGGATATGGAATGTGATGTACTTGAGTGGAACCGAAAATTTTACCACTGAGTAAAAAGGGAAAATGTACCCATTAAGTGAACAAACTGCCATTATTTGTTAGTACAATTATATACAATAATCATTACATTCACCAAAAACCTACTACATGCCTACTATATAACAGGTAAGAATTTTTACTTTGTATGGAAAATATAATTACATCACTTTTCATTTTAATTAATATTAGGTTGTCTTAGCAAAAATTAACATGAACAGTCAAACTTTGCCTTTGTTTCCTAAGCTGCATATCTTCCATCACTCCTTGTATGTGGTCCACATTTTCTTTATTTTCAATGGTTACATCCTTTCCATAGGCCCAGGATGCCTGATTGGAGATCTGATCCAGAAGACCTTGACCCTTTTCACGCAAACCTTGCAATCCTACATCTAAAACAAAAGTTATTATATTTAATCTCTTAAACCAGAGAAGCTTTCCCTCCCTTAAGTAAATCCTCTCAGCAGATACTGTACTTGGATTCCAAGTATAACAACTTTGTACATTAAACTACTTTGGGATGGAGCCCTCTGAATATTTCGATCAATAAAACCCCTTTAAATGTGGCTCAAACTGGAGCTCCCTCTCATTCAAATTCTCCCTAAAGAGAATTTCCAAAAGGTGAATTTCCATAGATAACAATTACTTTTCAAAACTGCAAATAGGAAGTGTGAGAATTTCTATTTTGATAAGATTTTCAATTTTTTCCTTTCTGTTTTTATGTAGTCCAATTTTTAGGAGAACAAGGCAAATATTCTGTTCAAAAAATATATGAGTTACAAGACATTAAAACATTCAAGCAATGTATTCTCACTGTAAAAGGACACTGAACATTTTGAGTATAGGCGCTGTCCAGCTTACACCCAACGAGAAGCAACACTTAGGATATGTTTACAAGACTCTAAATTAGGTACATATACCAGAATTCTTTTAGCATTTTTAAAAGAAAAATATGGTTTAAGAAAACTTGTGACATTTTGAAATAAATTTCATTTGGCATATTAAATACTAAACATGTATTCCTCATATCATCTGTTAAAAATAATGAAGACTGTAAGCAAGTAAAATGCCAATACAAACGTGATTTTTCAAACCCATTCCCTCAAGTCCTTTTCAAAATTAATTAAATTGGTTCAATCACATGTCACCATTTTCCACTAAATCTCTGCCTTAAGTTACTGCTTTCCTCTCCTCCATTCTCCTTTGCCCTCCTGTCCCACTCAATACAACTCCCCTCCCATTTTCACATCCACTATCCACCTCTCCCAGTCACGTCTTAGGGAAATTCACTGTATTTCCTACTGTAGTAAAATGTAAAAAGCCTTGGTGTCAAGTAAGGGTACTAGCTTAATGAAACTGGACCATCCTCTCCTTGGAGAGTTATGTAACCTCGGCAGTATTCCCAGTTTGGAGAAACAAATGCACAGAACCAAACCAACTATTTTTTCACAAGGTTAGGATATAGCAACAACAAAAATCATTGCATAAAACACAGTTTGGGGCATACAGGGTTTACCACAGAACATTTCACAGCTAATTACAGTTTATGCATGCACTACAAATAACTGTTCATAGAATATGCAAGACATAGCACCTGTAGATTCGGCTGCGTAAACAAGAAAGGCTAAAAGCCCTGTGAAGGAAGGGTGACTGACCAACAATGAAAAATAAACACTGTAGCATAAATTACACCCTTTAAGGGGATAAAGCCTTTTTTATACCAATTTTTCCTATGGTCCCTGTTAATAATTATAATTAGATCAGTATAAGTTGACTTGTCTAACCATGGTAGTGATAGTTTTTAAAAAAAGAACCCTTATGTTTCAGCATTTTTAAAATCTGCTTACCAACACTTTTCAGCTTCTCTTCAAGCAGTTTTAAAGTTTGCTGAATCGATGCTCCATCAGCTGGTGCTACATCTACGCACAACATCCCTAATAAGCCATCCAACTGCTGAGACAACTAAAGCAGAGGGACACCAAAGAGATAACCCTGATGTAATCAGCATCTAAAGTGTTTAATGATTAATGAGGTTTATATCTAATGAGGTTATCACAATTATACTTGAAAAAGACTCTGCTGTTAAAAGACAAGGACAAATAATTAGAATACATGTTATCTGAATGACAGAACACACAGATGCATGCACCAGGAAGACAAAGTATGTCCAGGTCAGCAGAATGTTAAAAAGTATTGAAACTTCCATTTCAATCTATGTTATAAAGCATGAAGACTGAAAAAACTATCCAAATGAAATATATCTAAGAGGTTGGGACACTCTATTTAGACAAAAAAAAAAAAAAAGTTTAGTTGCATGCAGAATGACTTAAAATTTTTAAAAAAATCAAAGAAGTGTATCTTATTTCCCCCACCAGTAAATTTTACTGTTCCAGAAAAATAATTAGGAGACATGCAAACCTGCAAAAATGATGTGCAGATAAGTATTCAGATAATTTGAAGAAAAGAAAAGCAATCAGAGTAGACACTTACATCTTGGGCAACACCATGAAATTCAAGAGCTGCTTGTAAGAGATTCTGCCTAAATTCCAGCTGACTGGCCTGTCGATAACAAACATCACTAAGTTGTTGCTGCAGCGACTTCAGTTCCACAAGATCTTCCTCATCCCCAGCATTTAAGAGTGCTGCAATTTGCTGATTAAGTTCCACATAAACTGCAAACCATTCCTGTAATATAGAGGTTGTAAAGTAAATTAAGGATCAAATCAGTTCCTGAAGAACACCTTACATTTTACAATATCTCCAGATATACTAAGTAACATATATGAGAGTTTTCTAAAGCAAAATTATTTAAATTGAGGACGAAAAGTCCCCAGTGCCCAAATCCTTCCACTGCGATCCCTGGAATTCACTCCTGCCAATAGCAGGATCTATTTGCTCATCCTGGCCTCTAAATGTCCCCTTCTCTTCCCTGTTGTGTGTGAAACCTGTCACCCTCAGAGGAAGCAGTTAGCTCTGCAGCCCTTCTGATGGCTGTTTTTGCTTGTACAGCCAACCTACCACAAGCCTGGAAGTGGGGGAGATGGCTGCCTCACTCCTCATTACTCTTTCCAAACCATTTCTTCTGCTCCTTCTCTCAAAAACCACATCTCCAATGAAATGCATGTAGTCGGATTACATCCTGCCAACGTTTTCTGTTGCAGGGCCTCATCTCAGAGCTAGCAGACTTCCCTGAACTTCTTCTCAGTGCCAGCCTTCTTCCTGACTTCCACTGTGTAGACATCCAATCAACACTGAACTAAGTCTTAGTTCCTTGACTCCCTCCCTCACTTCCAACTATCCTGTCCTCACCCCACCTCAGCTACCTACTCTAACAGACACAAAATTCTGTCATTATCATATACTACTATACAGCCCCCGAATCTTAATTTCAAGAATCCCATTCTCTGATCACCAGTTGCTGACTCTCCAATTCACATCCTTGAGTATGCCTGCTCCTACAGCCCCATGAGGTCCACCAATCCATTGATCTCAGCATGTTCTACTGTCCAGCACTCAGGAGCCTCAGGTCCTCCCTTCTACCCTTTGTCAGAGGCTATAACCACCTCCCAGGGCACAACCCATGCTCATGCCCTGCTCTCCTTCCTTCCATCAGATTCACCCGTCAAAAAAGAAGAACAGATGCAGAAAAAGCATCCATTTATGAGAAAAACTCTCCAGAAAGTGGGCATAGAGGAGACAAACCTCAGCATATGAAAAACTCACAGCTAACATCATACTCAATGGTGAAAAGCTGAAAGCATTTCCTCTGAGATCAAGAACAAGACAAGGATGCTCATTCTCACCACTTATATTCAAAACAGTTTGGAAGTCCTAGCCACAGCAATCAGAGAAGAAAAAGAAATAAAAGGAATCCAAATTGGAAAAGAAGAAGTAAAACTGTCACTGTTTGCAGGTGACATGATACTATACATAGACTATCCTAAGGACACCACCAGAAAACTACTAGAGCTCATCAATGAATTCAGTAAAGTTGCAAGATATGAAATTGATTACAGAAATCTGTTGTACTTCTATACACTGAAAACAAACTATCGGAAAGAGAAATTAAGGAAACAATCCCATTTACCATTGTATCAAAAAGAATAAAATACCTATGAATAAACCTACCTAAGGAGGTAACAGACCTGTACTCGGAAAACTATAAGACACTGAAGAAAGAAGTTGAAGATGACACAGATGGAAAGATGTACCATATTCTTGGATTGGAAGAATCAATATTGTTTAAATGACCATACTACCCAAGGCAACCTACAGATTCAGTGCAATCCCTATCAAAGTACCAATGGGATTTTTCACAGAACTAGAACAAATAATTTTAAAATTTGTATGGAAACACAAAAGAACCCAAACAGCCAAAACAATCTTGGGAAAGAAAAACAGAGCTGGAGAAATCAGCCTCCCTGACTTCAGAATGCAAAGCTACAGTAATTAAAACAGTACGGTACTGGCACAAAAAAAGACCCATAGATCAATGGAACAGAATAGAGAGCCCAGAAATAAACTCATGCACTTGTGGTCAATCTATGACAAAGGAGACAAGAATACATGATGGAGAAAAGATGGTCTCTTCAATAAGTGGTGCTGGGAGAACTAGACAGCTACATGTAAAAGAATAAAATTAGAACATTCTCTAACACCATATACAAAAATAAACTCAAAATGGATTAACGACCTAAATGTAAGACCGGATACTATAAAACTCCTAGAGGAAAACACAGGCAGAACACTCTTTGACATGAATCGCAGCAATATTTTTTTGGATCTGTTTCCTAAAGCAAAGGAAATAAAAGCAAAAATAAACAAATGGGACCTAATGAAACATAAAAGCTTTTTCACAAAAAAGGAAACCAACAAAAAATACAACCTACTGAATGGGAGAAAGTATTTGGAAATGATATGAAAAATAAGGGGTTAATATGCAAACTACATAAACAGCCAATATAACTCAACATCAAAAAAATAAACAGCCTGATTAAAAAAATGGGCAGAAGACCTGAACAGACATTTTTCCAAAGAAGACATACAGATGGCCAACAGGTACATGAAAAGATTCTCAACATCACTAATCGTCAGGGAAACGTAAATCAAAACCACCGTGAGATACCACCTCACACCTGTCACCTCACACCTGTCAGAATGGCTGTCATCAAAAGGAACACAAACAACAAATGTTGGCAAGGATGTGGAGAAAAGGGAACCCTTGTACACTATTGGTGGGAATGTAAATTGGTGTAGCCACTGTGGAAAAGAGTATGAAGGTTTATTGAAAAACTAAAAATAGAACTAACATATGAACCAGCAATTCTACTCCTGGGTTTATACCCAAAAAAACCCCCAAAACGCTAATTCAAAAAGATACATGTACCCCAATGTTCATAGCAGCATTATTTACAATAGCTAAAATATAAAAGCAATCTAAGTGTCCATATACAAATAAATGGATAAAGAAGATGTGGGATACACACACACACACATACACACACACAGACACACAATGGACTACTACTCAGCCATAAAAAAGAACAAAATGTTGACATTTTTAGCAAAATGAATGGACTTAGAGGACATTATGCTATGTGAAATAAGTCAGAACTTAATGTTGAACAAAAAAGAACAAAATGTTGACATTTTTAGCAAAATGAATGGACTTAGAGGACATTATGCTATGTGAAATAAGTCAGAAAAAGATAAATCTATATGATACTGTATGATAATCCAGAACAAAATGTTGACATTTTTAGCAAAATGAATGGACTTAGAGGACATTATGCTATGTGAAATAAGTCAGAAAAAGATAAATCTATATGATACTGTATGATAATCCATATAAATGTGGAATCTAAAAAAATAAAACAAACTAGAAAATATAATAAAAAAGATGCAAACTCACAGATATAGAGAACAAACTAGTGGTTACCAGTGGGGGAGGGCAAGACAGGGGGTGGGGATTAAGAGGTACAAACTATTAGGTATAAAGTAAGCCACAAGGATATACTGTACAACATGGGGAATATAGCCAATATTTTATAATAGCTATAAATGGAGTATAACCTTTAAAAACTGTGAATCACTATATTGTACACCTGAGACTTATATAATATTGTGTATTAACTGTACTTCTATTTGAACAAACAAAACCTCTGACCTGGTTTCTCTTCCTGCTGTGTGCCTCCAGCAGCTGAAGGTGGCTGGATCAAATCAACTATGTGGATAGGTGTCTTTTTAAAGTTGTGACCAAATAACCTCAAATGGGCCTTCAGAAACCCTATTGTATTTCTCTAGTTATTTCACCTCCCTATTCTTATATGTTTTTTTCACTTCTTAAATATCCAACTCCCTTTCACCTCCTCACTCTAGCCAAAAATCCAACTTCATAATTCACTATGACGCCATCAGAAGAGAACTCTTTCATCCTCTCACAGACAAATCTATGACCTTCCCCGCTTCTGTAGCCCTAGGCTCTGCCCTCTCTGCTAAAATAATGAAGGAACTCTGCCTGATTCTAAGGCCAACTACTCCACTGCACTCTACAGACTAACCTCTGCTGCCTATGCAAGGCTTTGCTCTTGCAATTATCTTCTCTTTTCAAATGGATTATTCCCATCAGTGTACAAATAAACTGCAACTTCTACTAAAAAACAAAATATATACTTAAGATATGTGGATTTTAATATATGTAAATTAAAGATAAAAAACCTTCCCTTAAAGGAGATCGTTATACTCACTCTATCTTATTTCCTATTCTTTTTTTAATTCACTCTGATCAGGATTTTGTCCTTCCCACTCTTATCAAAAAAATCTCAGTCTTTATCTTATTGGACCTCTCAGTTGATTTTAACAAAGGTGACCACCTCTCCCTCCTTTTTCACTTCTTTCCTGAGCCACAAAGATCCTTTTCGGCCTCTTCTGCTGGCTCTCCTTCCTCTCCTTGCCCTCTAAATTTAGGAGTGACCCAGGGTTCAGCTTTCCAAAGGCTCTTTTCTTCTAAACCAATACTCATTGGGTTTGGATGATTTCATCTTGTCCCACGCCTTTAAGTAACATCTATAGACTAATAATATCTTCAACCCTGACCTCTTCCCAAGATACTGATACCCAACTATCTAACAGCTATCTTCATTTGGATGACTAACCTGCCCCCACAGATACTGATTCTCCAGCCTCCCAAACCTACTCCTCTCAGTTTTCCCCACCTGAATAGTCATTAAGGCTAAACACATGACTCCTCCAAGAGCCAGTCCTGCCGGCTCAACCTCGTAAGCCTGACAACTTCTCATCACTTCTGCTGCCTCCATTCTGTTAGCTTCCTGTCTTCCTATTTCACTGTGTGTCCCTGCTCCCTATCCCCTATACAATAGCTGGTGATCTTTTAAAAACATAAATCAATTATCTGCTCAAATACTTCTCCAATGATTTCACATAATATTTAAAACAAACTTCAAGTTCCTTTTTCTGGGCTAAAATCACATGACATGTTTTGGCCCCTGACTCCCTATCTTGCTCACTGCACTCCAACACTGCCAACATACCTGCTGTTCCTCTATCATGGCAAGTACGCTCCTGCCACAGAGTGTTTCTACTGCTGTGTCCTCGATCTGAATTGCCCTTTGCTTGGATTACTCCTTCATATCATTTCAAGGTCTCTGATTAAATGTCATCTCCTCAGAGAGGCCCTTCCGGAAAGCCTTACCTATTCTGCTCTCCACTCCCTCTTTCCTCAACTTGAATGTAAGTTCCGTATGATAAGACAGTGCTATATTCTCAAGAGCCCAGAACAAGTGACATTTAGTATGTGCCCTACTAGCATGTACTGAGTGAACACATAAAACACTTTTTATATTAGGTATTGTAGATTTGTTGACATTAAATTAGGTAGGTAACAGGTACTGTTCCAAATGTGGTCTCTCTTATGCCCTGTACCTAAAACTTGGGTTTCTCTAATCTGTCATATTGCCTGAACTACTATGGAATTTTTGAGTATGATTACAGAGATGATGTAGTCATACATAATGCAAAAAACACCAGACTTGAAAGACAGACTCAAGGTCTGTCTTTTTCCTTCCTTAAGGGTGTGATCTTCATCAAGTCACTTAATCTCTCAGAATCCTTTTCTTTCTTTATAGCAGTATGTTCAACTGGTGGCAATTTTGCTCCCTAGGGAACATTTTGCAATATTTAGAGACATTTTTGGCTGTCACAACTGTGAGGGAGGGATGCTACTGCACCTAGTGGGTAGAGGCCAATGATACTGCTAAATACCTACGATCACAGGACAGTCCTTACAACAAAGATTTATCAATAAATAAATCAGTAATGCCAAGGTTGAGAAAACCTGTTCTCTACAGCTGTCCTTCCGTGTCCTTGGGGGATTGGTGCCAGGGATTCCAAATTCCAGCCATGCTCACGTCCCAATTTATGTAAAATACTTTCTAACCACACAGTGATTATAAAGGTTAATGGAGACTGACTGATTTAAAGCAGAAAATATTGCCTGAGAAGATGATCACTGTTGTGTTCTAAATAGAAAGGGATTTCACAGTCTTATCTATAGTACTTACTTACAAATTTAGTTAATGCTCTAAATAAGTTGGTCTAATTCTTTGAAGAAGTAATAACAGTGATTCAGAGAGAAGTTAGTAAACTAAAGGATAAAAGACCTGAGATATTATTTCTTGCAGTGAGAACTCTCTACATCAGATCACCTGGGGTGCTTATTAAAAATACCTAAGCGCCCCCCAACCTACCAAATCAGAGTCTGTGGGGGTGGGGTTCTGCCACAGGCCTTTTAACAAACACATCAGGTGACTCTCATGACCATTAAGGGTTAAGAACTACCATCCTCAAGCTGATTTTTTTTTCCTCGTTTAAACTTGCAAACTATAGGCCCTAATAACCAGACCAGAGATGCAAACAATTTAAGAACTCGTATGTCTCATGAAATTAACACCTGAAATTAGAACTGATGTTGTCATAGAGAAATAATCAGTCTCTCTGGGATGTGGGGAAAAAAATCATATACATACACACACACACACACACACACACACACACACACACACACACTTTAATCAAAATGTTCCTTCCTAGGAAATTGGGGAACATAAAATTTATAGAACCTCAGATGAACAGGCTGCATTCAGTTCAGTTATGGTCATTCTCTGGTTTACCTCTTATAAACATTTAACTGTATAGAAAATGATTATTTCTAGCCCCCCCCAACGAACACACACACACACACACACACACACACACACACACACACACGCACAGAAACAAAAACAAACTTAAAAAAACAATCCACCACCAAGATACGGGATTTGGATTAAGATGGTAGATAAGAAATGAACCTGGATGTTCACATACAAGGAAAAAGCAGTCATCAGGACTGACACTGGAAATGTATGTGAATTGGTGGTGATGCACAGTTGGTGAAATGATGGGTATTTATATTTTATACTATGATATAGGAATCTCAATCTAGGAGGAAAGAAACACTGCCAACACACTTAGGCTAATACCTTAGGAAGAAATGGGGTCTTGAGTCTTTATGCAGACCTGTTTTGCTTACTATAAGGCACAACACACCAGTATTTTCTTCGGAGACCAGAAGTCAGCACTGTGGGATGGGGAGACACTGACAGAATCCTAAAGCTTCAGAGAGTTATGCTTCTGCACCTTCCTATTATGTGCTTTTCCTACCACTCACCTACCTCCACCTAAAAGCTAAAGTAAGATTACTGGACTAAAATACTTTAAAAATTATTTTAAGTTATTATAATCATTTTCATACACCTTAATATTCTTTCTGTTGTGCTTACCTACTATTCAAAAACCAAGTAAACTTCTCATTGCCACTCCTTGACAAAGAACTATATATTAGTAGCATTTTCATTTTCTATATATTAGCATTGAATATCCTAATCAATTTGGGTTTATTTTTAGCTTTATTTCTAAAGTATGGTTTTATAAAGAATCTAAAATTTAATACTTGACAGAGTGCTTTAATACAAAATGGTACATTAAAAGTTTCTCCAAATTCTACCCATATTAAGCAATCAATACACTAGAAATTTGTCATTATAGTTTCATAAGACCTGAACAATTCCAAAATAGGCTTTAAAGTGTTGACTTTTATTTACAAAGAGAAAAGAAAGCTTTTAATAAAATATTAGAACATCTTAAAAATCATAAGCTGATACACGCGTCCTGCAGCAAACAACCTATTCTCAAGGTGACAATGCAGTGCCACCTATTGGTTAAAACAGCACAATTCAAGTTTTGCCTTTTAGAACCTCATGGAATATTTTTTTCTGAATATTTTCAATCTCTGGTTGGTTGAATCCTTGGATGTGCGTGGAACCTGTGGATACGGAGGGGCCAACTGTATATATATTATCTTTGCAATTTTCCTAGTTAGTACTTGTAAGAGACTTAAATATGAAATTCCATAATTGAAAAATCTATACATTTTATGCATTTCACAGGTTCCAACATAATGGTTTTTCCTTTTATGCTGAAAAAAACCCTGAATACTTTGTATTTAACTTACAACTCCTGTTCCTGAGATTATACTTTTTAAATTCAAGACTAGATAAAGATTGTATTTTTGTACTATCACTCTTTCTTCTGTTACAGTAGTTTTTAAAATTTCACATGAATTGTGTTTCTATAAAAATATATAATTAAGCTATACTGGAGACAAAACCAAAACCAAACTTCTAATGAATATGTACTAAGTGGTCAAAATGTACTTGATAGCCATTAAACATACCGTACTTTATGCCCCTAAACCAAGGTGTACAGCAACTTATCACTTAGTACCACACATGCTATTAATTATGCACATTAATAATAGCTCTGTAACTTGCAGAGGAAAAAGCCTCTCACACTGTGCTGGCTCTCGATCTCTTCATGCTTCTGCTGTAGGGCTTGGGAAGCCCGAATGGAGTCTCCAATCCCCCACTGGGCTCTCAGCTGTTCTGATCCAGGCCCTTCAAGCCAGTTCACAACCTATGAATGGAAGTTGAGATGAAAATTTTAAAATAATCAAAAACTTTTCAAACTTTCATTCTAATTGGTTTTCCCTTCCCAAAGTTCCTCAAGTATTTTTAATTTAAATTATTTAAATTCTATTGTATAGGCAGTAAACGTTTCTTCTGGAACTATACAGCCATAATGTGACAACTTTTCCAAAACCTAAATTTGATAAAATGTACACTACAGCACCTTAGGCTTTCAGCTATCTGATCACCTGCCAGGCTAAAAGAAATATGACATGCTCCCATAAGAGAGGCTTAAAAATTAACTTATGATGATAAGAAAATTAGAGAACTATAGGATTTAGAATTGGAAGGGACACCAGAAATGACATTGGTCAAATTTCTTATCTAATACTTAAGAAAACTGAGTTTCAGAGAGATTAAGTGACTTGTTCCAGGTAACATAATTCATTATTAAAAAACTAGGACGAAAAGCCACGCGTCCTGACTCATACTCTAAAGTTCCTTCCAAAGCACTCATAAACCAGAATCAATTAACTGATATAAAGTTAAAATACTATTTTTCTCACTTGGAAAAGAAAATTAAAAACTGTAGAATTATACTACTGCAGTACCCTCTAGGGGGTCTTCTTAGGATCAGCCAAACATTCAGACCCACGAGACCATCTGAAGTCCCCCTGGCACCAAGTCTACTCAGAAGGATGAAGGGAAGGGACTACAGTCTGCCAGGGTAGCAGGACTGGGTGTTTCTCTTCTGCCGGGTCCCTGAAGCAGTCCAACAGTTCAGGAGATGAGATCCATATGAGACAGATATGGGAGACACTCTGGCATCAAAACCTCACACCACACAAGCATCATGCCCATTATAAAAGTCACTGAGCTCCAAGATGCCCGAAGTTATGCCTTCCATCAAGTATTAAGAGTTCTCCCAGTCCAGAGCCAGAATAATTTTTACTACAAGCAATGTCGCCTGGTAACACAGTTGGCATTTTTATCAGGTTTTCAAGGGAACAGACCTAGATAGTTAAGCAAAGATCAAATTCTCATGCAGAAGAAAGGGTTTTTGTTTTCTCTACCCACAAACATATATACTCTAAAACTACACAGATACAGTGAAGTAATTCTAACAGTAAAAAATATTGCCCTGCTTTACCAAGCTGAATTATTATTTATCAAGCTAAATTACAATCAGGAAGTCAACAACAGCTAAACTTAGGATATGCCTTAAATCTAAACTTAGGATAGGTCCCAAGAAGTGAATGAGGATGTCTGTGCAGCATAATATTAGAGACTCAGTGGATAGACAGGCTTACCTTATCACAGACCCACAGTGCATTCCATAGTTATTACCAGGGTAAAATATATTTAAAATCTAAGAGTTTATGTAATTTAAATAATCATGTAAAAGTACCACCTCAAAGGGAAAAATCATGTGTGTTTCCTTCCATTAATTTTTCACATGCACTGCATTTTCATATGTTACTCCAGATATAAGTGCTGCAGCCGATTGTCAGAGTACAAGTAATTGTATCCTATGTTTTTCACTTCCTTGTGGCTACAGTTATTATCATTTTAATGGCTCGAAACCCCTTTTTTAAGAAGGCCAGCCTCCTTGCCTGCCTCCCTCTTTCACACCCTCTCATCTGTCCAAACAACCAACCAACCCACCCGACTAAGAGCTAAGTAAGCAACGTCCTACCTCAAGTAACTATTATACCTGCTTTCACAACTCCAATTCTCTACTGTTGAGCATCTAAATAATTTTAAGATGAACATATATATATAGCAGTTATGCAACAGGATTCTTCTCTAATTCTCTATTGCTTTCCTAGAAAACATTTTCAATAGAGATCTTGGGTCCAATGATGATACAATGTTAATTGCTAATAGTATACATTATAAAATTACTCTTGTAATTTTTAAAACACTTGTCTCCATTTGAAACGTCCAAGTCATGAAAGTTTTAACTGAGAATAACCTTTGCAAGGTATATAAACTGACTACTGCTTTTACTTTATTTTATTTTATTTTTGTTTTCTGAGATTCTCAGTGCAATTTATTAAGAAACACCCATGTGGGGGCTCTGGGAGAAACAGTATCTCTTTCTAACAACAAATGTATTTTGTCATTTCCAAAACAAACTCTGGAAATGGGGTTCTTGCCCTCAGTCTACTTCAAGCTTAATGTAAGAGATGAGATGGGTAGTCAACCAAAATAATGCAGCAATGATTACATTTAATTTGAAATCATTTATATTTATTACAAAAGTGGGTTAGAAACAGTAACTAAGGAAAAAATTGGTTAGATCATAAGAATGTTGGTAAGTTCCTACGTGAATGATAGTAACTTTGAGTAAAATTAGGGGAAAGTTTCCTGGAAAACAACGTAGACGTCATCTACTTTTGGATTTTATATCTTCTTACATAGATTGGTAAAAAAACACCAAGACTTCTTGTTTTCTTAATAACCAGAGGGGAAAAACAGAACTACATACTAAATAAAAATCTTTTCATGAGGACCCAATACTCATCTTTGTTTAAATATTTCTCCCAGTGAGAAATCCTATACTGGTTCTACATTACATTCGGGATGAAATGTGGCTATACTATGGCCATGGCCATACTATGGCCATACTACCATGGCCATACTATGCCATGGATGATGGGGCCCCGCCTATCCTTCACCATTTCCTTCTTTAACTGAGCCCACGTTGAACTTTTAGTGCTCCCCAAGGGCGCCATGTTCTCTCATTAGTCTTGCTTTGACATGGATCGTCCTCCTACCTGAAATCTTTTCAGCCCCTTCTCTTCGTGACCTCTTTTTCATCTTTCAAGACTCATCTCATGCTATAGATTTTGATGATTTTGGTTTTAAGTTTTCTACTGAACTGTTTATTTTTCTGTTGATCCATTTTTTAAAATGAGTTATTTTTCATTTCCAAGGGGTTGGATACTTTTGATCTGTTTGAACTTACACTATTGATTTCTAGTTGTCAAACAAATTCAAATAAAGATGACATTCCTGTGATTATTCTCACTATTTCTTTTTAATTTTGAAACTGCCTACATAATGAGAGTACTTTAAAGAGCATTATTATAAATTATGCATTTTAGAGTTATAATTTAGAGCAATATTCTCAAACCAAAAACCCTTAGAGTCATTCTTGACTCCTTTTTTTCCTTTTACACCCTGCATATCTGATACCCCTGGAATCCTGCTGTTTTGACTTTCAAAATAAACCTGTTCTAAGCCTACTTCAGGCCTTACCTAGATCCTTGTGGTAGCCTCCAAACCAGGCTTTCTGCTTTTAGTTTTGCCCCCTACATGGCTATTACTTTTAAAATACTTCCACCAAGTTTAAAACTGAAATCTCTTCAGGTGTATTTCTAAATATTAGTGAGAACGAATAAACTGCGAATGTTTGCTTACTAACAGTATATGATCTTTTGGGATTTCTCTCTTTATGTGTGTGCCCATTTATGTCCTAGTATCTTAAATATTAATATATTCTTAGCTTCCACCTTCTCTTTACAAGGTTTTAATACTAAAGAGCAAAAACTCAAAACCAAAAAAGTCCAAGTATTATTTTTGACTCACTGGAATAGCCTAACTGCTACGATTTTCTTTGCTAAATTCTGTTTTCAGAGTCCTAAATTCATCTGTAAACCTCTACTGCCAGGTACTCTTTAGAATACAATGCTTTGTTCCTCAACATCTCCACTTTTTCTGCTTTACTCTTTGGTATGAGCTATATTTGGAGGGGCAGGGTACTAGGATCCTGTTTGTCTCTGCTGGCCTGTGGAAAGTATCACTCTTTCACAAAAGAGACAGATGAGCAGTTCTGTCTTAAGGAAGCACTAGGCGTGACTCTGAAATTCTGGCTCTGCTCCTAGGAGTTGAAAGACTTTGGTCCATCACCTTTGAAATGGTGTTAATGCTACCTACTGTATAGGGCTATTGTCAGGATTATACAGTCATTATACGTAAGACACTTAAGCACAGTAGATGATACCAATAGTTGTTAGCCTCTTTGCTTTCCCCACTTTTTCTGAAGAAAAAAGCCTAGCTCCTTCTATTTATTCACTCTTTATAAACTATGTCTCACATCTGCATTTTACAGTAAAACCCATAGGCTTTTTAATCCCCGAACTAAGTGTTTTAGTCTATGCTTTTAAAAAATGGAAATAAAAAGAGTAAGTTTTAAGAAACCTCATGTAAACATTTTGAAACAAGTTTCCATTCCCTTTGGGGGACTCAATTGCTTCTCACTGATTACTATGTATTACGAATATGAATATAGAAACATATACAATGGCATTTAAGCAATTAATATAATAAATTATTTCACTAAAAATGTCTAAATTCTAAAAATAAGGGTAGAATGAAAATAACTCAGAAATTTTAACTAATTAATGTGTTATGTATTATTTTTAAAAACGTAAGGCAACATTATTTAAAATTTAAACTTTGAAACTCTAGAAAACTTTTAAACGATAGAAACAAAAGAAGCAGGTTAATATAAATCATGATAACTGGGGAAAAACAATTCATTAGCAGGGAACTTTCAAGGAGTTATAAATTTAAAAATAAATTTTAAATAAAGCAAAGACATCTCCTTGGCACACACACACACAAAAACAGTTACACAGTCAAGTGTACATATAGTTTTAACGTATGCTGAAAGTAATTTCCCTTGGAATGCAACATCAGTAATGTAAACACCATAAATGTATGACTATTTCTAATAAAAATGATGCAAATTGAGGTTGATGCCCCAGTAAATAAATCTATTTAAATGCATTAATGATGGTGGTTTGCCAAAGTGGGTTATAAAACTTAATTTCAATCAGGACATCTTGCTCATCAGTCAATCTGAATATTAACTTACTGCAAAAACAGTTTCATGCACAATCCATATCAATGTGACCTCTCAAACGGTTACATTTATATGCAAAGTATAACCTTGGAGATGTGCTCTTAGAATCCACCATGACAAATATTTGCAGAGGCCAAAAATGCACGTGACTATCCATCATTTTTTCCTGGCCAGACTGATTTCTAAAGACTGCATGAGAGAATATCTAGAAGCATGTTAGGTCAAATCAGGTAGAAGGGCATATCAAGCAGATGTCAAGCATCTGACCAGAAGAAAGAATATGGTGAACTGGGATCACAGCCTCCAGCTGTATACTTTAGCAACTCAGAGTTATCCTATTTTGCATCTATGGTTCCTTTCTACAAAGGAAGAAAATCACATGGATGATTCTAGAAATAACATTTGTAATGCTGGCAGAAATTACTGCCACAATAAATAATGAGAATAACGATAGCTTATTTCAGTGAAGTGGCATCATCTCCTATCCAGAAGTACGTGAAATCTGATTTTTAAATGTAGTGGCAGCAACATGGAGAACTTCTGCATTCCACATGAAGTCTAATGCTACCGATTTGAACTGTGGGGAATAAACGGCTGACAACTACAATGGTTATTACCATATAGTTTATCTATTAGAGCTACTGGTTTCTTTTTCATTATGTTCTGTTTTCAGTGATAAATCAGTAAAAAAAGAGATGTGGAAAATTTCAACTTTCATTAATTTTACACAAGCAGAGGTAGTCAACTTTATGATTATCTTTATATAAACATCAAAAAATTTCATTTTCCCCCAAATTTGCAAGACTGAAGATGGTAGTTTATATTCTGTGTGTGTGGACATGATCAATATATGTTTCTAAATAGCTAAACTTAAGTAATCATTTTGGCAAGAGAAAGAGATCTTTCCCTAAAATGTGACCTGTGAAAAAAAGAGTGTAGAAACCATCACCTGATGAATATTAATGCTCTAATCAATTCACATGTAACGCTTATAAAGAAAATTGAATTGCAATGAGGTTTATTTGTTTTTAACAATAATCTCATGACCATCACCACCATCATTATAAGTATCATCACCATCTCCTTTCTCTAGTTTCTTTATTCTTTATCCAGTTGAGCTGGTCCATCATTTCAAAAATGCATGTCAATACATTAACTCCTTTGCCCCTGATGTCACATAGCAAAGCACAAATGCTGGGGGAATCCCATCACCCACGTTCTCTGGGGCCTGCACATCAACAGCCAGCCATGAATTGACAGGGTCACATAACAGGCCAGAAAGTTTCCACCATAAGTTCAAGATCAGCACTATCTAAAAAATACATCTATACTTCCATGGTAATTTCACTCTTCCAATCCCCAAAATGAAAATTTTGAATCATTTCCACTCCATTTAAACCTCTAACCCTCTTTAACCACTGCCCTCCCCATCCCTGCCTTGCCTCCAAACCTCCACCACCAAAGAGATTCCCTTTGTGTCTTACTTAAAAACAAACAAACAAAAAACAATCAAAAAAACCTAATCACTCAAGAACTACTTCATCTTCTCGATGCCTGACTTATATATATGGAGGCAACTCTGGATCATCCTACCATCTCCCTCCTGTTACAAAGGAAGAGTTCTCCCTCCTCCATTCTAAAGCTAATCCCTTCAGCTCTGCTTTGGAGTCCATTCACTTCCACCTTGTCACGAACTTGATAGTATTAATTATTCTCTCCTCCATGTTCAACTCCTCCTTCCAAACATATACTTTCCCCCTAGAATTTAAGCCTCTTAGTTTTCCATATTACAAACACAAACTAACAAAAATAAACTACACTTGACCCCAGCTGTGGGCTGAATTGTGTCCCCACACTCCCCATATGCTGGAGTCCTAACTCCCAGTGCTTTAGGATGTAACCATATTTATTTGAAGACAGGGTCTTTAAAGAGGCACTTAAATTAAAATGAGGTTATTAAAGTGAGCCCTAATCTCATATGACTGGTGTTCTTAAAAGGAGAGGAAATTTGGACACAGACAGGTATAGAGGGAAGATGATATGAAGACATAGGGAGAACGCATCAGTAAGCCAAGGAGAGAGGCCTGGAACAGATCCTTCCCTCACTGCCCTCAGGTGGAATCAACCCTGCTAACTCCTTGATCTTGGGCTTTTAGCCTCCAGAAAAAATGAGGAAATACATTTCTATGGTTAAGTCCCCTAGTCTGTAGTACTTTGTTACAGCAGACCTAGCAAATTAATACACCCTCACTTCTAGGCAATGCTCTGTTTCTCATCTTTCCTTCAGAGACAAAACTCTCAGCGAGTTCCCTACACTCCACGTCTCCTTCACCACACCTCACTTTCATTCCTGAATTCAGTCCAATGTGCTACTGGCCCTGCTACTCCATACCCTGGGATCACCAACGACCTTGACCTTGTGGATTCTTAGTGAACATGTTAACTCTTCCTCTTTTTCAATCTTCCAGCAGCATTCGACAGGGTTCCCAACTCCTCCCCTGACATGCTTTCTTCTTTTGACTTCCACGACACAGAGCTGTTCACACTTTCCTTCTTCATCTCTGGCCAATCCTCCACTGCCTTCTCTTCAGAAGTATGCTCCTCTATCTTGTCATTAAATGCTGGAGCTTCTCAAAGCTCAGTTACAAAGCCCTCTTCTCGTCTACTCTCAGCTCTTTCCTTGGGAAATTCTCACCCACATCAATGCTTTAATTACCATTCATACACAGATGACAAACAAGTATGTCACCAGCCCAGACTTCTCATTTCTGGACCTGTTTGGGACTACCTTTATATATCTTCTCTTAGATGTCTCAAAGTCTCCTGAAATTCACCATGTCTAAAACCAAACTCTTGATTTTCCACACCTTTTCCATCTGCACGTAAACCCAAACCTGCCCAATTTCCCTAATTAGACAACACCATCATCCATTAAGTCTTGCAAGCCAGAAAAATGCTTCACCTCTGATATCATCTTCTTTTCACGCTTCCTCCCTTCACTCTCCTTGGGACTTGAGTGGTTGCAATTTTACAACTATTTGTGTAGTTATGTAGCCATGCACCAGAAGGCGGGACACCCTGTCTGTTTTTACTCACCATTACATTCCACCAAGCACAATGTCACACTATTGTAGATAGATACTCATTTCTTTAATGAGTGAGCAAATAATAAATGATACTAATAAAAACTCGTATATGCCAAGCTAAACATTTTATTTAAATTATCTTCTTAATCTTTGTAACAGCCCTATTAAGTAGGTATTATTATTATTATTGTTATTGTTTTCCTCACTTTACTGAGGAGGAAGCTAGGGCATTGAGGAGTACACTTCCTTCCCAAGAACAAACTTGAAAGTGGCAGAAGAGAGTGGACCCAGGTTACTGTGGTACTTGTATACCACTATGCTATTTCATCTTTATGGTTTTCAAAGATACTCTCAAGCTATTTAAAGTTTACCTGAGTTTAATACAAGCTATCTTTAATTTATGAATATATTATGTAGAAAAAATTATATATAATTAACATATGCTCAGAAATCTTCAGTTTCTATGTAGTTATCATGAGATAAAGCCTAAATCCTGTTGCCTGGAATTCAAGATCTTCCATGATCCAACTCCTTCCCTCCTTTCAAGCCTTTTTCCTCATGACACCCTGATGCTCTAGTCAGGGGTCAGCAAACTACAGCTTGCAGGCCAATTCTAGCCTACCACTTGTTTTTATAAATAAAGTTTTACTGAAACAGCCAAACACATTTGTTTACATAATGACTATGCATTACAATGGCAGTTAAATAGCCACAGGTTCAAGAAAAACTGTATGGTCCAAGAAGCCTGAACATTTACTATGTGGCCCTTTACAGAACAAGTTTTCCAACAGCTGAATTAGAATTCTAGGCTACAATCTAGTTCAATGGGAACAAATATAATAGCTTCCATTAGCTGAGTGCTGGGTTCTTTCAACAAACCTTTCAAAAGAGCTCCTGTTACCTCTGTTTTATGTAATGAAAGAAGGAAGGAAGAGAGAGAAAGAGAAGAAGGGGAATAAAGAAAGAAGGAAGTCAAACTGAGGCTCAGGTGGGTGAATAATGTGACCATAATCACACAGCAAATAAGTGGAAGAACTGGGATTCAGAGCATGCTCACTATGTTCCATGACTCAAAGGCCAAACACTTTCCCTGGTGCCTACTGCTGCCTTTTTCTTCAGTAGAACTTGGGATTTCATGTTATTGTTTGTTCATGCTATTCTTTCTCCTCCACAGAATGCCAGTTCTCCTTTAAAACCTAAAGGAGGTGCCTGGTGAAATCTTACACATTCTTGGGGACAAGCTCAAGCACTACCTCTTTCCACTAAGTCTTCCGAGATCACTTGCAACCAGGGGAATAATCCCTCCATTGAATGCCCACAGCACTTCAGTCATTCCCTTGTGACACCTAACACTTTCTCTCCCCTCTTAAGTTTAATGTAGCAAAACCCAAGTTTACCTTTATATCCTGTAGAAAAAGCACAATGCCTTCTATATAATAAGTACTTAACAAATACTTATCTAATAAATGAATCTAGATTAAAAACTTTGGGACACTTCTAATCTGGATTTTTAAAGTGAAATATTTAAGATTTACTTCTTAATAATTCAACAGATCAAAATCCAGAATGTAGTCTAAATACAGAAATGTCTTCCTTAGTATCGATTTTTAGCATTTTTAGCCTACTTATAAAAATCAATTTTAAAAGGAACTAAAAATTCATAAGAATTAAATCTACTTGAAGTTTTCTTCAGTATCATAAATAAGGAAACAATATTATAATTACTTATATTACACATTAACATTTTGCTAGGACAGAAAAACTCTTCATAATGCCCAAATTAACAACAACAACAAAGTTATTAGAAATTTAATATAAATCTAAGGTCAACAATAAAATGTTATTTATTACAAGAATACAGAGACCACAGGTGATGTTTCCAACAGCTAGTTATTTTTGAAATTCTGGTAGAGTGAGCTGAATGCTCAATGTCATCACTGTAGAAATAATATAATTTAAACGCAAATACTAATTGTAAAAATAGTTTGAGAGTCTGGTTTGACATTTCTAAAGTTCTCTATATAATGTAAATAAGGCATAGTATAAAATCAGGTACAGAGTAGAAATTACACACACACATAAAAAAATTTAGATTTTAAAAAGAGTTTAATATGTTGGAATCAGACACCTACCTGCATCACCTTCTGTTGAATCTCTTCTAACTGTGTACGCTTACTACGTTGCCTACAAACTTCCTGGTAGCGGGTATATTGCTCTCGCAGTGAATCTAATAATTTCATAACCTGTGGCTGTGCTAGTAGTTCATCATCCATAGGAGACCACGAGACCCCTCCATCTGAGCCATTAAATCGACGCTGCTGTAATTCGGATAACAATTCATGTCCTTTAAGAACGAAAGATACTTACAATTAATACCCATAAAGAAATATAAATCTTACTTCTCAATCTTCTCAATTCTAATCCCTTATTTTTAGAACGTATCTGCCTATGTATTTTTAGAACGTATCTGCCTATATATTTACCTACCAGGTCTTAAGTACTAAAATGCAATTTCTCAATTTATATATAAATAAATAGGAAAACTGCATGCATACATATACATATGGATATATACTATGTCGTATATCATAGCTCTATCATATACAGACAGTCCCCGATTTAACGATGGTTTGATTTACAATTTTTCGACTTTATGATGGTGCATTCAGTTGAACCCGTACTTCAGATTTTGATTTTTTTCTTTTTCTGGGCTAGCAATATGCAGTACGATACTCTTTCGCGATGTTGGGCAGCAGCAGTGAACTGCAACTCCTAGTCAGCCACATGATCATGAGGGTAAACACTGATATACTGACAACCATTCTGTACTCATACAACTGTTCTGTTTTTCACTTTCAGTACATTATTCAATAAATTACATGAGGTATTAAACACTGTATTATAAAATAGGCTTTGTTTTAGATGATTTTGCCCAACTGTAGTCTACTGTAAGTGTTCTGAGCACGTTTAAGGTAGGCTAGGCTAGGCTATGATGTTCGGTACTTTAGGTGTATTAAATGCATTTCAACATGATATTTTCAACTTACGATGGGTTTATCAGGATGTAATCACATTGTAAGTTGAGGAAGATCTGTGTCATATATACTATATATGCCATACTATATAGTAAGTATATAGTATATATGGCATATATATTTTCTAGACCTAACTATCTTTCTATCTATCACATTCTTGTTATTGGTGGATTCAATCCTCAGGACATTGTGCCAACCATTTCTCTGTAGAGTACAATTATAATCTGGGATTTCTGTCTGATGGTATTAATTAGTATGTTTTGTCTGATAGTACTAATCAATACTAAGCATTATGTTGTAGGATTTCACTATTAATCCATAACCTTAATCATAGCACCTAAAAGAAATGTTGGTGTGTAACAAATGTATGATTAAAGGGAGAAAGTCTTTACTACTGGTACAAAATAACATTTAAGTAATCTCTATTTATATAAATTTCTACAACATATTAACTGTGAATCGTGAGGGGCCACACTAATGTAAGAACTGCACTCAATGTCATTTGATTACAGCAAACTCATGGAGAAAATCACTCATGCACAAGAAGTTAAAATTATAGAATGTGCAACATCTAAAGCTGTAAGTATAACATTAACAATTTTACAAGATGACGCTGGTCAGACCACTGATGGCCAATTTCAAGATGACTGTCAGAGCTGACTGTGCTGTTTCTGCATGTAGCCCTCTCCCTCCGTCTGTAATAGCTCCTGTCCACTGATCGTCAGTCGGGGAGGAGGGAGTTGGCCTTTGGACAGGAGTCTGCCCTACACCTCAGTTGCCGGCATCCAAAACAAAGAAAACTACCCTTTCTATCAAAAAAGAAAAAAAAAATTTTTTTAAGTGAATAAATTGCAAATTGTTTTTCTAGGATAATACTATTCCAATTATCATTAAGGAACCCAAAATATGCAGACATTTAAATTCTCTCCTCTTCAACTCTATTCAAGAAAATGTCCTAAACTTAAATGGCTTTAAATAATAGAAACAGTTTTTATTATGATTTGGAGGTATTTCCAATTTCTGAAGAATATCCAAGATTGTTTTAAACGTCCCCATTTTATACTCTTTCTACTTTAAGAGTCAATAGCATATTAAAAAGGACTTAGTGACATATACAGATAATTCTAAAATACAAATGTAACAAGTTTCTGAATTCAATGGTTTAAGCAGCTTTTAAAACAAATATAAACATGGAACTAAGTTTTGAATCTAAAGCAATATTTTTACTGACAGTCTCTTGTACCTTCTAAACATGCAGTAATTCACAGATTACAATTATTTCTTTGTTCTTTCAGGAAGTAAGATCTAAATTGTACTGAAAAAACTCAGGAAAACTGAATCGATACAACGAAGATATTCAGAATTTATTTCTTTACTCTTTATTATACTTTATAATTGGAAGGACACCTGTTTTGAAGACTTATGGAAAGTCTTTCTATATATATACACACACACATTCATATTCTTTATATATATATTTCCATAAAAGTCATTAAGATCAGAATATATATATTTTTTCTTCTTTGATGACTGTTACCTTTAATGTGCTCCTTGTGGATACCATTTACATTAGAGAAGCAGAACCACATAATGATTTCAAAGACCATACTTCGAAACCAAACTGCCTTGGTTAAAGTCCCAAATCTAGCATTACTAGTTGTGTAATCTGCCCAAGTTACTAAACCTTTTAATGCCTCAGTTTCCCCATCTTAACATTGGGGTGACAACAGTACCTACTTCAGTGGGTTGTAGTGAAGCATAAATGAGTTAGCATACATAAAGTGCTTAGAATAGTACCTGCCATGCAGTAGGATTAGAACTATGCCCTATTAGAAAAATATATTAGAAATAAAATTAAGGTATTTTCATTTAAAAGAATTCCAATGTGTTCTCTAGAATCTGTGAAACTACTACTAAAGCTGTTGAGGCTGGAATATACAAACCATGCAGCACTGAACACACACTACGTGAAAGGCCATTGCAAGGCGCTAAGTGTTTTTACACAGATGATTGTAAAACAGTACAACTAGTGGCTTTGGATTTAGACCTTTTTTTAGTGCTATGGTGGTAGAACTTAATAGTTATTTGATCTTGAACAAGTTTTTTAATATCTCTAAGCCTTGGCTTCCTCAAGTAGAGAAAATAATACTAATTATCTCAAGGAGTACTTAGAAGAATGAAATATGAAAATACATAAAAGTACAATGCTAGAAACACAATGCATATTCAATAATCCTCATAGCAAACCCATCAAATAGAAATTTTTATCTTCATGTCATAAAGAAATAAATTCAAATATTTCAAGATAATTGATCATTATTAATAATTTTTAATATTGTAGAGTTTATTAACACACTCTTAGGCTAAACCAAAGAGCAGTTTGAAACACTTCTCCTTCAGTTTCTACAACATAATACATACTCAAATCAATGTTTATTTCATGAGCCAATTAATGTATGGTTGGTTTAATGGATTATGATTATCACTGATAAATATGTTTTTTCATCTTACCTGTCTGAAGAACAGTTTCAGGATCAACTGATGGAAGAAAGTTTAAATCCACAGACCTGGCAAGCACCAAAAGAGTATTTTTTTTAACTATATGTATTTCTATTTATATAACTTAAAAAAATCCTTTACATATACTTACCAAAACAGGGGCCTACAAATATGAAAATCTGAAGCATACTGTCCTACCAGGCTAATTTCTCTTAAGCATCAGGAAACCCATTACAGATAATTAAACACTAGTAGCCAAAGAAATATCTATGTGATAAAAAACAAAATATACTACTTGGAAAAATATAATTTATCATTATTAACTACAGTATTATTTCAAGTATATCAAAGGAATCCATTTTATTATTTTTCCACTGGATATCTGCTTCAAACTGAAATTTGTCACTATATAATAATCCAGAAACATTAACATTAAAATCGTGTGCAGCCATCCTCCAATCCAAAGTTTACCTATCTATAGCAATCTTGATATTCGTATGTATGTGTACCCTAGCAGATGTACACTCTTTATGTACTAATTATGTTTCACTTGCAGCTGGACTATATGGGCTTTATTTTCTTAAACATATATGGAAAGTGGAGAAGATGAAGGAAAGATAGAGTACCTGGCAAATCAAAGCCTAGGGCCTTGCTACTGTAACTGACAGGTCTTGCTCTATACATTTCACTTTTGTCAACTGATCTAGGCCTTCACCTCTTGTATAGCCCAGATGTTTCCTGAGGACTGACATAAAGAAGGTGATGAAAATTTGCAAGAGGGACTTCATTGTGTGGGGTTTAAAAGAGACTAAGTAATAACACTTGAGTTCCTTAGGGAGGGATTGGCAAATACAAGATTTCACTTGACACTTCATGTAGTCACACAAACCATCGTTTCCCAGTGTTTCCCAAAACACTGAATGAGATACTACTGAGTAGAGAAGATGGGGTTCCACTGTCATGTAAGTATGGGAAATTTTAAGAAAGCAATTAAACAGGTTTCTTTACTGCAACACTTTCTCAGAACATGTAATCTGTAAATGTTTACAGTCATTCCCAAAGACGGAAACATAGTAAACAGCATTAAACTCTATGACCATGAACTCATTTTCTACCAGTACCCTCTTAGGATGTCTTTCCTGGAGAACATGATTTTGAGAAACACCAGATTTACTCTGCTGGACTACTCAGAAAGCAAGAGGTTTGGCAAATTTTTGTCAAGTAACTTGAGTGCTATTTTCAATTCCATAGTATATAAGTATGTGTGTGTGATGTCTATATACACACTCACATATTTACATATATGTAAAATTGTTATTTACATTTTTATATGGTGTCTATCTATAAGATAGTAATGTTCCTAAATGTTTGTTGTAACTTTAGATTTATATTCAAACCATTTGTTTTCATATTTTTACTTTATTTTAAATCAAGATTTGGTGTTAAACTATGATCTTCTCACATTCCTCCTATATCATTATCTCAGTTAACTGGTCTGCGACTATATTTGGATTCATGGAATAACAAGATGCATTCTATCAAGGTTCCATTGTATTTTCAAGGTCAGATTCAAAAGAGATAGACAAGGATGAGTGCTGATCCTTTCAAATTTCTTAATGAAAAATTACTGCCTAGTGACTACTTTGTTACTGAGGATTAATTTGCTTCCTACAGTACTTTTTACCTGGGGAAAGGAAATTGGTCTGAAAACTGTTGAGGTTGAAAAGTTCAATGGAAATCTGTAAAATGATAAATCTAGGTAGTTACAATTAGATCCAGTGTCATAAAATACTAAATTCCTGAAGTTAAACTCATGAATATCACATATTTTACAAGGATGTAGGAGTTCCACAAGATAGGCATTTAAGTGCTAACATATGTAAATAAGGTTATAATGATTTTATTTCAAGCTGCAACCTTTTCCATATTCTTTACAAGCAAAGTAAAACTCTAAAAAGGCAGAAAATTGTTTCCTTCTGAAAACATGTTCTTGCAAAATAATTATTTTACACAGTGTCAGGAAAAGGTAAATATATTATTATTCAACAAAATTAAAAGTCTTCTGTAAAGAAACCTGGATTCAAATCAATAAATTTTATATGTAAAGTAAATTCTCAAGTATTAAAAAATAAATTTAATACAACTTTTATAGGCCAAGTTTGATTGAATGGAGGCTTGCTTACCTTAGTTCTCTTGGCTTGCATTAACAACAGAGGTTATCTTTTAACACACTAATTATAGCTTTGCAAAGGTGTAATTGTAGGACACTAGACACTTACCTTTCTTTCTCTTGCTGATTTCCTTTATCACTTCCATTGTTAATCAAAGCAAGTTCATCTAATAATGATGTAGATTCCTTTGTAAACTTCTCAAAAACCTAAAGTATGAGATTTTATTAACATGTTAAGGATGATCTTAAAAGTTGATATGTACATAAGGATTTTCAACTAAGAGCAACAGAATTAGTCAAGCAGGATTCTGGTTCCCTCTCTGGACCTCACTTAGTACACTTTAATCACCAGACCACACAGCATAAACAATGCAGACAATGAAGACAAAATTAAAACAATGAAGACAAAACTGCTTCCTAAAACAATGAATAGTTTTAATGGATAAAGAATTTTTTTAATTTAAACACATTAAGAAATTATTTTTATTCCTGAGACAAGTTTATATTTATTCCTGTTCCCTTGAGAAATATGTGCACCAACAACAGTTTTAACTACATGAACATTATTCAGACCAGTTCTAACCCTCTAATTCCAGTTAAAGAACTTTTCTTTATGTTATTCTATTAATCATTCTGGTTGCATGTTAATACTTAAAAAGTTTTCTATATAAGTATGTAGCATAAAAATAAATTAGTTATAATCTTAACATGATTTCTTAAAATATTTCAAAAAAGGGATTTGGGCAAGTCTGCTTAGAATAAAATAGACACTCATTGGTTTTATATCATTGTTCAAATATGGTGAAAATAGAACTGGTTATCCATTCTCAAATATCCAAAAGTTCATTATTCTTCAAAAAAAATTAGCATATAATCTAATGTGAGCAAATTTTAAGTTTTTTCTTTTAGTCCCTGGCAGTTCAATTAAACAATACTATATTATACAGAGTGGCAAATTTCCAAAGTCTGCTCTGAAAAAGAAGATATATTTTCAGAAATGAAAACCTTAACCTGTCAAACTGCTTTTCAACTCAAATTGATGTCTAAATATCCTCTCTGAAAATAGTGTATAAAGGGCAGACAGAAGAAGCAAGAAGAACTACAATCCTGAAGCCTGTGGAATGAAAACCACATTCACAGAAAGACACACAAAAGGACATGCAGAGGACTATGTACCAGATGAAGGAACAAGATAAAACCCCAGAAAAACAACTAAATGAAGTGAAGATAGGCAACCTTCCAGAAAAAGAATTCAGAATAATAATAGTGAAGATGATCTAGGACCTCGGAAAAAGAACACAGGCAAAGATCGAGAAGATGCAAGAAAGGTTTAACAAAGACCTAGAAGAATTAAAGAACAAACAAACAGAGATGCACAACACAATAACTGAAATGAAAAATACACTGGAAGGAATCAATAGCAGAATAACTGATGCAGAAGAACAAATAAGCGACCTGGAAGACAGAAAAGTTGAATTAACTGCCACAGAACAGAATAAAGAAAAAAGAATTAAAAGAAATGAAGACAGCCTAAGAGACCTCTGGGACAAAATTAAATGCACCAACATTCATTCAAATGCATTACAGTCTCCCAGAAGAAGAAGAGACAGAAAGGACCCGAGAAAATATTTAAAGAGATTACAGTCAAAAACTTCCCTAATATGGGAAGGGAAATAGCTACCCAAGTCCAGGAAGTGCAGGATATCTCAGGCAGGATAAACCCAAGGAGAAACACGCCAAGACACACAGTAATCAAATTGACAAAAATTAAAGACAAAGAAGAATTATTAAAAGCAACAAGGGGAGAGATATGGAAACATATGTATAACTGATTCACTTTGTTATAAAGCAGAAACTAACACACCATTGTAAAGCAACTGTACCCCAATAAAGATGTTAAAAAAAAAAAGCAACAAGGGAAAAACAACAAATAACATATAAGGGAACTCCCATAAGGTTAACAGCTGATTCTCAGCAGAAACTCTACAAGCCAGAAGGGAGTGGCATGATATATTTAAAGTGATGAAAGGTAAGAACCTACAACCAAGATTACTCTACCCAGCAAGGATCTCATTCAGATTTGACAGAGACATCAAAAGCTTTATAGACAAGCAAAAACTAAGAGAATTCAGCACCACCAAACCAGCTCTACAACAGATGCTAAAGGAACTTCTCTAAGTGGGAAACATAAGAGAAGAAAAGGACCTACAAAGACAAACCCAAAACAATTAAGAAAATGGTAATAGGAACATGCATATCAATACTTACCTTAAATGTGAATGGATTAAAAGCTCCAACCAAAAGACACAGGCTCACTGAATGGATACAAAAGAAGACGCATATATACGTTGTCTACAAGAGATCCACTTTAGAAGGGACACATACAGACAGAAAGTGAGGGGATGGAAAAAGATATTCCATGCAAATGGAAATCAAAAGAAAGCTGGAACAGCAATACTCAGATAAAATAGACTTTAAAATAAAGAATCTTACAAGAGACAAGGAAGGACACTACAAAATGATAAAGGGATCAATCCAAGAAGTTATAACAATTCTAAATATATATGCACCCAACACAGGAGCATATCAATACATAAAGCAAACGCTAACAGCTATAAAAGAGGAAATCGACAGTAACACAATAATAGTGGGGGACTTTAACACCTCACTTACACCAATGGACAGATCATCCAGACAGAAAATTAATAAGGAATCAAAACTACAATGAGATATCATCTCACACCAGTCAGAATGGCCATCATCAAAAAATCTAGAAACAATAAATGCTGGAGAGGGTGTGGAGAAAACGGAACCCTCTTACACTGTTGGTGGGAATGTAAATTGATACAGCCACTGTGGAGAACAGTATGGAGGTTCCTTAAAAAGCTACAAATAGAACTACCATATGACCCAGCAATCCCACTACTGGGCATATACCCTGAGAAAACCATAATTCAAAAAGAGTCATGTACCAAAATGTTCATTGCAGCTCTATTTACAATAGCCCAGAGATGGAAACAACCTAAGTGTCCATCATCGGATGAATGGATAAAGAAGATGTGGCACATATATACAATGGAATATTACTCAGCCATAAAAAGAGACGAAATTGAGCTATTTGTAATGAGGTGGATAGACCTAGAGTCTGTCATACAGAGTGAAGTAAGTCAGAAAGAGAGAGACAAATACCGTATGCTAACACATATATATGGAATTAAAAAAAAAAATGTCATGAAAAACGTAGGGGTGAAACAGGAATAAAGACACAGACTTACTAGAGAATGGACTTGAGGCTATGGGGAGGGGGAAGGGTAAACGGTGACAAAGCGATAAAGAGGCATGGACATATATACACTACCAAAAGTAAGGTAGATAGCTAGTGGGAAGCAGCCGCATAGCACAGAGAGATCAGCTCGGTGCTTTGTGACCGCCTGGAGGGGTGGGATAGGCAGGGTGGGAGGGAGGGAGACGCAAGCGGGAAGAGATATGGGAATATATGTATATATATAACTGATTCATTTTGTTGTGAAGCTGAAACTAACATACCATTGTAAAGCAATTATACTCCAATAAAGATGTTAAAAAAAAAAAAGAAAATTAATAAGGAAACAAAAGCTTTAAATGACACAATAGACCAGATATATTTAATTGATATTTATAGGACATTCCATCTGAAAACAGCAGATTACACTTTCTTCTCAAGTGCCCACAGAACATTCTCAATGATAGATCACATCTTGGATCACAAATCAAGCCTCGGTAAATTTAAGAAAATTGAAATCACACCAAGCATCTTTTCTGATCACAATGCTATGAGATTAGAAATAAATTACAGGGAAAAAAAAGAAAAAATACAACACATGGAGGCTAAACAATACCTTACTAAATAACCAAGAGATCACTGAAGAAATCAAAGAAATAAAAAAATACCTAGAGACAAACGACAACAAAAACACGATGATCCAAAACCTATGGGATGCAGCAAAAGCAATCCTACCTCAAGAAACAAGAAACAAGAAAAATCTCAAATAAACAATCTAACCTTACACCTAAAGGAACTAGAGAAGAACAAAACCCAAAGTTAGCAGAAGGAAAGAAACCATAAAGATGAGAGCAGAAATAAATGAAAAAGAAATGAAGGAAACAATAGCAAAGATCAACTAAAACCTGGTTCTTTGAGAAGATAAACAAAACTGATAAACCTTTAGCCAGACTCATCAAGAAAAAGAGGGAGAGGATTCAAACCAATAATATTAAAATGAAAAAGGAGAAGCTGCAACAGACACCTCAGAAATATAAAGCATCATAAGAAACTACTGCCAGCAACTCTATGTCAATAAAATGGACAACCTGGAAGAAATGCATAGATTCTTACAAAGGTAGAAACTTCCAAGACAAAACCAGGAAGAAATAGAAAATATGAACAGACCAATCACAAGTAATGAAATTGAAACTGTGATTAAAAATCTTCCAACAAACAAAAGTCCAGGACCAGATGGCTTCACAGGTGAATTCTATCAAACATTTAGAAAAGAGCTAACACCCATCCTTCTCAAACTCTTCCAGAAAATTGCAGAGGAAGGAACACTCCCAAATTCATTCTATGAGGCCACCATCACCCTGATACCAAAACCAGACAAAGATACTACAAAAAAAGAAAACTACAGGCCAATATCACTGATGAATATAGATGCAAAAATCCTCAACAAAATACTAGCAAACAGACTCCAACAACACTTTAAAGGATCAAACACCATGACCAAGTGGGATTTATCCCAGGGATGCAAGGATTCTTCAATATATGCAAATCAATCAATGTGATATACCATATTAAAAAACTGAAGAATAAAAACCATATGATCATCTCAACAGATGCAGAAAAAGCTTCTGACAAAATTTAACACCCATTTATGATAAAAAATTCTCCAGAAAGCAGGCAGAGAAGGAACCTACCTCAACATAATAAAGGCCAGATATGACAAACCCACAGCAAACAGCATTCTCAATGGTGAAAAAATGAAACCATTTCCTCTAAGATCAGGAACAAGACAAGGATGTCCACTCTCACCACTATTATTCAACATAGTTTTGGAAGTCCTAGCCACAGCAGAGAAGAAAAAGAAATAACAGCAATACAAATTGGAAAAGAAGAAGTAAAACTGTCACTGTTTGCAGATGATATGATACTATACATAGAGAATCCTAAAGATGCCACCAGAAAACTTCTAGAGCTAATCAATGAATTTGGTAAAGTTGCAGGATACAAAATTAATGCACAGAAATTTCTTGCATTCCTATACACTAACAATGAAAGATCAGAAAGAGAAATTAAGGAAACAATCCCATTCACCACTGCAAAAAAAGAATAAAATACCTAGGAATAAACCAAGGAGGTAAAAGACCTGTACTCAGAAAACTATAAGACACTGATGAAAGAAATCAAAGATAACACAGATAGATGGAGAGATATACCATGTTCTTGGATTGGAAGAATGAATACTGTGAAAATGACTATACTACCGAAAGCAATCTACAGACTGAATGCAATCCCTATCAAATTACCAATGGCATTTTTTACAGAACTAGAACAAAAAATCTTAAAATCTGTAAGGAGACACAAAAGACCCTGAATAGCCAAAGCAATCTTGAGGGAAAAAAACAGAGCTGGAGGAATCAGACTCCCTGACTTCAGACTATACTACAAAGCAACAGTAATCAAGACAATATTTTGTATTGGCACAAAAAAATTTTATACTGGCACAAAAAAGAAATACAGATCAATGGAACAGGATAGAAAGCCCAGAAATAAAACCATGCACCTAAGGTCAACTAATCTATGACAAAGGAGGCAAGGATATACAATGGAGAAAAGACAGACTCTTCAATAAGTGGTGCTGGGAAAACCGGACAGCTACATGTAAAAGAATGAAATTAGAACACTCCCTAACACCATATACAAAAATAAACTCAAAATGGATCAAAGACCTAAATGTAAGACCGGCCACTATAAAATTCTTAGAGAGGAAAACATAGGAAGAACACTCTTTGACATAAACCACAGCAAGACCTTTTTTGACCCATCCCTAGAGTAATGGAAATAAAAACAAAAATAAGCAAATGGGACCTAATGAAACTTAAAAGCTTTTGCAGAGCAAAGGAAACCATAAACAAGATGAAAAGACAACCATCACAATGGGAGAAAGTATTTATAAACAAATCAATGGACAAAGGATTAATCTCCAAAATATAGAAAAAGCTCATATAGCTCAATATTAAGAAAACAAACAACCAATCAAAAAATGGACAGAAGACCTAAATAGACATTTCTCCAAAGAAGATATACAGATGGCCAAGAGGCACATGAAAAGCTGCCAGCATCATTAATTATCAGAGAAATGCGAATCAAAACTACAATGAGGTATCACCTCACACCAGTTTGAATGGGCTTCATCAGATAATCTACAAACAACAAACGCTGGAGAGGGTGTGGAGAAAAGGGAACCCTCTGGCACAGTTGGTGGGAATGTAAATTGATACAGCCACTATGGACAACAGCATGGAGGGTCCTTAAAAAACCAGAAACAGAATTAACATATGACCCAGCAATCCCACTACTGGTCACATACCCTGAGAAAACCATAATTCAAAAAGAGTCATGTACTACAATGTTCACTGCAGCACTATTTACAATAGCCAGGACAAGGAAGCAACCTAAATGCTCATTAACAGATGAATGGATAAAGAAGATGTGGCACATGTATACAACAGAGTATTACTCAGCCATGAAAAGAACGAATCTGGGTAATCTGTAGAGACGTGGATGGACCTGGAGACTGTCATACAGAGTGAAATACATCAGAAAGAGAAAAACAAATATTGTATATTAACGCATATATGTGGAATCTAGAAAAATGGTACAGATGAACTGGTTTGCAAGGCAGAAATAGAGACACAGATGTAGAGAACAAATGTATGGACACCGATGGGGGAAAGCGGGGGGCGGGGTTGTGGTGGGATGAATTGCAAGATTGGGATTGACATATATACACTAATATGTATAAAATAGATAACTAATAAGAACATGCTGTATAAAAAAAATCGGTGTATCAACTAGATTACCTCTCAGGAAATTATGCTGCTGTTATTCAATTCAAAAGATTTACAACTTTGACTATAATACTGCTACTAATGACAACAGTAATAGCTAATATTTGTGAGTCTGACTCCAGAGTATATGCCTTCAAGCATTATGCTATCATGTGGTATGCATTATATTTCTTTAGTTTTGTAAAAAGTAAACAGTCTACCTTTCAGTTAATTAAAACTAAAAAGCTATCAAAATATGTCTTATTTATATATAATAACATGTTTCTCATTGTAATATACCAACCAGCCTCTTATTTAACCAGTCCATATGATCATAGGTGAGACTCCCACCAAAATCTTCTGTTAACTGGCATGGTTCTATATAACGAGTCAATTTATTGGCAGACACTAAAATAACCTAGAAAGGTAAAAAGAAAGAAAAAAAAAAACTTAGTCACTATTAATGTCCATGAAAAGTGATGAGGAGGTAAAATTGATTAGCATATGCAATACTATTTCCAACATGATGAAATATTACATAGATATTTATTTAAATAATACAACAGCATTTAAAATCAATTCAATAAACTGTGGCTGTTAAGAAATAAGCTATCACAAACCATTTATAATAACACATTATAAAAAACAAGAGACGTTAGTAGCTCAGATGAAATATTTTCAAATCTTATCAATATGAATAATTTCTTGGTAGTAAAAATCAATCCCTTTAGTACAAAGATGTATTCGTCAAAGAATTTTCACATGGTCTTAAAATTAGCTAGGTACACTACAATAATAAGTACAAATGAATAATAAATCTGGAAATCAAAAAATGATATACTTTTCTAACATGAAATTTCTCTATCATTCCTTTGATTATATATTAACAAAACATATCCTCTAATAGTAGAGTAAAACTCAGGATAACATATACTAATATTTAATTTGAAAAACAGAACTAGAAAGTAGGGAGAAGTTCAGAGAATTCATAAACTTGAAACTTACCTGTTAAAATGATACTCTTTAAACTTTAAAAGATTTCAAATACAAATTACAAAATGAACAAAGATACCATTTTAGCACTAAATAAAACTTCAATGAAGATATACATGAGTATTAAAAAAATACATATGTGGGAGAAAGATATTCAAATGGTAGTGTTAATGCAAAAGACTTGATAAGAAAAATAACGTGTCCAACTGGAAAGAGCACCATTCCCACCCTAAACAACAACAAAGCCCAGATAATCTACAAAATTAAAACTTTTCTGAAACTCCTCAGAGAGCTGAGGTTACAGAAAAACCAACTAGTCTGAATATGCAGAGAAGACAGGCACCATAGAGAGAGCGGTAGAAGGGGTGACTATCAAATGTGAGGAGCAAATCTTTGGGGATGATGCAACTATTCTGTATCTTAACTGTGATGAAGGATTTATGACTATATCTGTTTGTCAAATCTCAAAATTGTAGGCTAAAAAAGGAATTTTACTGTATGTAAATTATACCTTGATAAACTTAACTTTAAAAAAAAGGGGAGGAATAAACTCAACAACATAAGGAGGACTTGTGAAAGAACTACCAGGAAAAGAAAGAAGGAAAAGAAAAATTCAGAAACATACCCAATATGCAAAACTAGGTATATCCATACTATATATGAAGTTGTAATGTAAACAGTAAATAAGGGGAAATAACCAAGACTACAAAATGCTTTGCTAAAAGGGTGGAAGGGGAGTCACCTTAGGAAGATAACAAAAACATGGTATCAAAAGTTCATAAAAGGGGACTTCCCTGGTGGCAAAGTGGTTAAGAATCCACTGCCAACGCAGAGGACACGGGTTCAACCCCTGGTCCAGGAAGATCCCACGTGCCGTGGAGCAACTAAGCCTGTGCACCACAACTACTGAGCCTGCGCTCTAGAGCCCATGAGCCACAACTACTGAAGCCAGTGCGCCTAGAGCCCATGCTCTGCAACAAGAGAAGCCATCTCAATGAGAAGCCCACGCACTGCAATGAAGAGTAGCCCCCACTCAATGCGACTAGAGAAAGCCCACACGCAGCAAAAAAGACCCAATGCAACCAAAAATAAATAAATAAAAAATAAAATAAAAAATTTTTTAAAGTTCATAAAACTATCAGAGAAAAATAAATCCTGTCATAATTAGGGTTTATAACAAATTGCTATTGATAACAACACATTAAATGCCTTGGATGCTTATGTTAGAAAAGAAAGGCTAATGAATAATGAGCTAAGTGACCTACCTAAGAAGTTGGGGGGCAGGGAGTGGGAGGAGAACAACAGAATACATCCAAAGAAAAGAGAAGGAAGGGGAGAAATTAAGAAATTAATAAAGCCAAAAGTTGTTCCTTGAAAAGACTAAAATGAAATCAACAAAGTTCTGATAACGTAAAGCAAGAAGAAAAGGAAAGTACACTTAAATAACACTAAGAATAAAAAGAACATGGCTACATAGACAGCAGTGATTTAAAAGATACAGATGGACACAGGACATGCTTTTGTCAATAACTATGCAAATTTAGAAGAAATGGACAAATTCCTATAAAAAAAGTAATTTATCAAAACTGACATAAAAAAACCCCAGAACACCTATAATCAATGAGGTGAAGTGAATCACTAGATTCTTTTCATTTTCAGTGATCATACTGTTAGTGGTAGTTTTAGCATTGCTATTCAGAGATCACTTGATGAAAAAGACAGCAAATGATTAATATGCGTTATTCTTATTCTCCTAACCCTCATGTCCTTGAGAAAACAGAATTCTTGAGAGGGAAGACAGGAAAGGGAAAAAGTTACCCTATGGTCTTCAATTTGAATTGGAAGTATCAGATTAAACTCATGATGTATTTCATTTTAAATAAAAACATGCACACTCACATAATATAAATTTTCTAGTTCTGTCCACTGCAATGTTTAGAAATAATGACAAAGGCATTCTGTAGAAATGCACACTCCTAGCATCCCAGATTGTTGTCTTCAAACACTGTTTCCCCCTAAACGTAATCAAGGTTCCTTGGAGAAATGGCCAGTTCTAGATCTGGGGCTGGAAATACACATGGTGACCTTGTAACATCTTCCCATTCAAATATCAAGAAAGCCATCCAAAACTTTTAGGGTTGTGCCAAAAGGTCCGGAAAAGGCTTCCACTGGCCAAATAAGTAACAATTTGCTTATCAATTCAAATTCTTTAATAAACTAAAGGATCTAGGCGTTGAACATCAATGGCTGCCAATATCATAAAAAAAGAAGGCTACGAGCCTCATGATCAAGGAAACATCATCACCAATGAACAGCCCTGGAAAAAGAAATTCAGGTCTTAATCTAATCAACTGTTTGAATCCAACTATGAATTCACGGAAATACAGAGGTGCAAAAGAGGAGAATGATATGTTAAACTATACCACGTGGATGCTCACTGAAACAAAAAATCCTGTAAAACACATATCCTGGTCTCCCCAAGAAAAAAAAAATTGTGTAAGAAAAGAGAAAGAGAAATTGAGATTAAAAAGCTTAATTTAATGGACTAACTCAAAATTCCACAACCAATAATAAGAGAATTACATATTCTTTTTAAGCAAACAAGAAATATTTTAAAACTTGAGTGTATATTAGGTCATAAGGAAAACCTTGGTACATTTCAAAGGAAATAACTTCTAACGTTCTATCACCACAATGAAATTAAGTTAGAAATCAATAACCAATCAAATCAGAAATCATTAACAAGATTTTAACACCTATCCATTTGGAAAGGCATCTCAAACCAAGCACAATATCTGGACAGTATCTGGATCCTAATTCAAAGAAATAAATCAATCTGTGTGCATTCACAATTTATGTATAAATTTATGAATAAATTTTAAAATATATTATTTATACAGAATATTTTTATATATTACTAAATCCTTTTATAACATTCATCAAATTTGATACCAACTGGCTCTTTGATATTAAGGAACTGTTTATTTTAAGGCATGTTAATGGTCTTGGGCTATATTTTTTAAAAAAGAGTCTGCAGATATTCAAATGTCTTAAATTTCCTTCACTATAACATCCCCAGCCTTCCTTGGGTGAAGTGGATAGGGGTAAGGATGGGGCAGGTGGCCCATGGGTTGACAGTTGTTGGAACTGGGTATAGGGATACATGGAGTTAACTATAATATTCTGTTTACTTTTTGATGTGTTCATAACTCCTTATAATAAAAATACTAAAAAACTAAAACACATATAAATCTCTTTTAAAAAAACCTTCCCAGAAAGAAAATACCAGGCCCAGCCAATTTACAAGTGAGTTTTAAAAATTAAAGAACAAAGGATCAATCAAGATGGCCAAGGAGGAGTACGTGGAACTCACTTCCTCCTCATGAACACATCAAAAGTACATCTATATGTGAAACAATTCTCACTGAAGATGAACTGGAAACTGGCAGAAAGACTCCCATACAAGAAAGGCTATAAGATCCACATGGAATCAGGTAGGAAGGGAAAAGACATAATAAGGTCGGGAGCTGTGCCCCTGAAAGGGGACACAGAAGAAAAGAAAGATTACATGGGTGGAGACCCGCCCTGGGGAGTGAGCAGTTCAAGCCACAGACTGGGCATCTCACTCTTGGGGTCCAACACAGCGGGGACAGGCCCGTGGTTGGCTGGAGGATTGCTGGGACTAACTGGAGGAGTATGGGAAGCCTGGACTCCATTTGTGAGAAGCATGCATGCTGGTGTGCCCATGAGGCAATGCGGAGAGAACAGAGTGAGGACCGTCCAGTGGCTGCAGGGTTTCCTGTGACTGCCTCAGTGCATATCCCAGCCGAAGCCAAGCAAAGGCTCCAGGTCTGCTTACTCCATGTTGCAAGACGTAGTGGATCTAGGGGGTCACACGACCAGGAGAAAGCTCAGCTGTGGATTCAGAGGCAACTCGGTTGCAGAGAGCAGTGACAGCCACTCTTGGCACATACTCAGGCAGTGCATCAGAAGCAGCCCAGAACTCTGACAGCAGCCATTCCCCTACAGCTCACCTCCCAATACACGCTGAGACCACAAGGCCCCACCTGCCCTGTGGTGTGGCTTCACGACAGGGCAATGGTGGCAGAGGCTGTGGGTGTGATTGGCTGGGGTCTGAATGAAGGGGGAGAAACAACTGCTGGCACCTGCAAGGCGGTGCAGCTTAGAATCTGTCTGCAAGCAAAATAAGCCAAGAGTGCACACAGGCCCCATTTGCTTCAGCACTCCCCCACTCTGGGTCAAGGGTCATGGTGCTGGGAAAGTAGAAAGCACACACTTAAGGGGAACAAAGTCAGAGCAGGCCTGACCTTCAGGGCTTCTGCTTCACCAACTTGGGATCAGACCCCACACCTGAAAGGCCAGTGATGGCCACTGAGCAGAGGAGAAGCCTCGTCTCACACCCGGCTACAGCCCTGGCACCTCCACCTCCAGCACCACCTCTTACCAAGGTGATAGTGGCCATTATACCCTGAGGAAAGACATGACTGGCATCCACGTCAAATCCAGCTCTCCAACCACTGGGCACTGGGCATATGCAGTCTGTACATGAACAATCCCTCAGAAGGACAAACCTTTAAGACACAATAGGTAACTATTTCACCAAAGTTCATAGAGACAGAGAAAGTTAAGTAAAATGAAAGGCAGAGGAACTGGTCTCAAATGAAATAGCAAGAGAATAACCAGGAAAAAATAATGAAACAGAACTGAGCAATTTACAGAAAAAGAAATCAAAGCTTTAGTAATAAGAATGTTAACTGAATTAGGGAAAAGAATAGATTAACACAGTGAGAATTTTAACAAGGAACTAGAAAAAAGCAAGAAAAACCCAATCAGAAATGAAGGATTCAATAACTGAAATAAAAAACACACTAGAAGGAATGAATAGCAGGCTAAGTGGTGCAGTCTTCTGCACAGAATAATGGCAATCATCCAGTCAGAACAGCAAAAAGAAAAACAAATTTTTAAAAATGAGAGCAATTTAAGAGATCTCTGGGATAACATTAAACATATCAACTTTCACATTATAGGGGTCCCAGAAGGAGAAAAGAGAAAGAAGAGGATCAAAAATGTATTTGATGAGATTATGGCTGAAAACTTCCCAATCCTGAAGAAAGAAGCAGATATCTATGTACAAGAGGCACACAGGGTCCCAAATAAGATGAAACCAAACAGATCCATACCAAAACATAATTAAAATGGCAAAAGTTAAAGAGAGAATTCTAAAGGCAGCAAGAGAAAAATAGAGATTCATATACAAGGGAATCCCCATAAGGCTATCAGCTGATTTTTCTGCAGAAACTTTGCAGGTCAGAAGACAGTGGCATGATATACCTAAAGTGCTAAAAGGGAAAAAACTGCAACCTAGGATACTCTACCCAGCAAGATTATCACTGAGGAACGAAGAAGGGACTAAAAAAAAAAACTTCTCAGACAATCAAAAACTAGAAGGGTTCATAATAAATCAACTCTAAAAGAAGTGTTAAAGGGTCTTCTCCAAGCGAAGGGAAGTAAGAATCCATGGAAAAGGGAAAATCTCAGTAGGACAAGCAAATATACAGTTAGGGCTGAGGAACAACCACTTAAATAAGCTAGTACAAAGATTAAAACACAAAAAATTATAACAGCAACTATAACTTTATATAAACAGTGAAGGCATAAAATGAAGATATAAAATGTGACATCAAAAAACACAAAGTGTGGGGCTTCCCTGGTGGCGCAGTGGTTGAGAGTCTGCCTGCCAATGCAGGGGACACGGGTTCGTGTCCCGGTCTGGGAAGATCCCACATGCCGCAAAGCAGCTGGGCCCGTAAGCCATGGCCACTGAGCCTGCGCGTCTGGAGCCTGTACTCCGCAATGGGAGAGGCCACAACAGTGAGAGGCCCGCGTACCGCAAAAAAAAAACAAAACAAAAAACCCCACAAAGTGGAAGGAGTAAAATATGTAGATATTTTTGTATGTGTTTGAATTTAAACGACTACCAGTTTAAAACAAATAGGTATAGTTATAAGTCAACATAATTGAAGCCCATGGTAACCACAAATCAAAAACCTTCAACAAATACACAAAAACTGAGAAGAAAGAAACACAAGCATAATACTAAAGAAAATCATCAAACCACAAGGGAAGAAACAAAAAGAAGAAATCAACAGAGAAGAAACTACAAAAACAACCAGAAAACAAGTAATAAAATGGCGATAAGTACATACCTATCAATAATTACTTTAAATGTCAATGAACTAAATGCTCCAATCAAAAGACACACTGTGGTTGACTGGATAAAAAACAAGAGTCATCTACATTCTGCCCATAAGAGACTCACTTCCGTGCTAAAGGTACACACAGACTGAAAGTGAGAGATGGAAAAAGATATTTCATGCAAATGGAAATGATGAGAAAGCAGGGACAAAACAGACTTTTTTTAAAAAAAAGGTATAATAAAAGACAAAGAAGGACATTATATAATGATAAAGGTATCAATACAAGAAGAGGATTTTACACTGGTTAACATATATAAACCCAAAACAGGAGCACTTAAATATATAAAGCAAATAGTACAGATATAAAGGGAGAAACTGACAATAATATTGGGTTGGCCAAAAACTTCATTTCGGTTTTCCCATAAGATGTTACGGAAAAACCAATAAAATAGTAGTAGGGGACTTGAGCATCCTACTTACATCAATAGACATCTTCCAGACAGAAAATCAGTAAGGAAACAGTGGTCTTAAAGGAAACAATATACCAGCTGAACTTAACAGATGTCTACAAAACATTTCATCCAAAAATAGCAGAATACACATTCTTTTCAAGTGCACATGGAACGTTCTCCAGGAATGATCACAAGCTAGTCCACAAAACAAGTCTCAACAAATTTAAGAGAACAGAAATTATATCAAGTATTTATTCCAACCACAACAGAATTAATAAACTAGACATCAATTACAGAAAGAAAAATGGGAAAACCACAAATATGTGGAGACTAAACAACAAGCTACAAAAAACACCTATGGGTCAATGAAGAAATCAGAGAGGAAATGAGAAAATACCTGAAGACAAATGAAAATGGAAATACAACTTTCCAAAATCTATGGGGTGCACCAAAAACAGTTCTAAGTGGGAAGTTTGCAGCGACACAGGCCTTCCTCAAGAAGCAAGAAAAATTTCAAATAAACAACCTAACCTACCATCTGAAGGAATTAGAAAAAGAAATACAAACAAAGCCTGAAGTCAGCAAAAGAAAGGAAATAATAAAGATCAGAGAAGAAATAAATGAAATAGATACCAAAAGAGAGAAGAGATCAATGAAACCAAGAGCTGGTTCTCTAAAAAAATAAACAAAACTGATAAACCGTTAGACAGGCTCACGAAGAAGAGAGAAACCAAATAAACAAAAGAAAAAAAGGAGGAATAACAACTGATACCAGAGATATAAAAAAAAAAATCGCAAGAGAATACTACCAACAGTTATATGCCAACCAACTGGACAACCTAGAAGAAATACACAAATTTCTAGATATGTACAACCTGCCAAGACTGAATCAAAAAGAAATAGACAGGGCTTCCCTGGTGGTGCAGTGGTTGAGAGTCCACCTGCCGATGCAGGGGACACGGGTTCGTGCCCCAGTCCGGGAAGATCCCACATGCCGCGGAGCGGCTGGGCCTGTGAGCCATGGCCGCTGAGCCTGCGTGTCTGGAGACTGTGCTCCGCAATGGGAGAGGCCACAACAGTGAGAGGCCCACATACCGCAAAAAAAAAAAAAAAAAAAAAAAAGAAGAAACAGACAATCTGAACAGACTGATCACTAGTAGCAAAACAGAATTTGTAATTTAAAAAACTCCTAGCAAACAAAAGCCCTGGACTGACTGGATGGCTTCACAGGGAAATTCTACAAAACATATAAAGAAGAACTAATACCAATTCTTCACAAACTATTCCAAAAAACCGAAGATGAAGGAAAGATCCTAAATGGATTCTATGAAGCCAGCATTACCCTGATACCAAAACCAGACAAAGACACTACAAAAAAAAAAAAAATTACAGGCCAATATCTTTGATAAATATAGATGCAAAAATCCTCAACAAAATACTAGCAAACTGAACCCAACAATACATAAAAAGGGTCATATACCATGATCAAGAGGGATTTATTCCAGGGATGCAAGAATGGTTCAATATTCAGAAATCAATGTCATACACCTCATTAACAAAAGGATAAAAATCACATGATCATCTCAATAGACACAGAAAAAGCATTTGACAAAATTCAACATGCATTCATGATTAAAACTCATCAAAGTGGGCATAGAGGGAACATATCTCAACATAATAAAAGTCAGTTATGATAAACCCACAGCTAACATCAAACACAATGGTAAAAAGCTGAAAGCCTTTCCTCTAAATTCAAGAACAAGACAAGGATGCCCACTCTCACCACTTTTATTCAACACAATTTTGGAAGTCCTAGCAATAAGTGGTGCTGGGAAAACTAAACAGCTACATCTAAAAGAATGAGATTAGATCATTTCCTCACACCATATACAAAAATGAACTCAAAATGGATTAAAGACCTGAATGTAAAACCTGAAACCATAAAATCCTTAGAGGTGAACAAAGAACATTCTTTGACACAGATTGTAGCAATATTTTTTTTGATCCGTCTCCTAAGGGAAAAAAAAAGAATTAGTAAATAAAAGCAAAAATAAACAGATGGGACCTAATCAAACTTAAAAGCTTTTTCACAGAAAAGGAAACCATCAACAAAACAAAAAGACAACCTACTGAATGGTAGAAAGTATTTGGAAATGATATGACCAATAAGGAGTTAATATCCAAATAATATGACCAATAAGGGTTAATAAACAACTGATACAACTCAATATCAAAAAACCCAAACAACCTGATAAAGAAATGGGCAGAAGACCTGAACAGACATTTTTCCAAAGTCATACAGACGGCCAACAGGCACATGAAAAGATGCTCAATCTTGCTAATCAACAGAGAAATGCAAATCAAAACTACAATGAGATATCACCTCATATCTGTCAGAATGGCTGTCACCAAAAAGACCACAAATAACAAATGTTGGCGAGAATGTGGAGAAAAGGGACCACATTACATTGTTGGTAAGAATGTAAATTGGTGCAGCCACTGTGGAAAACAGTATGGAGTTTCCTCAAAAAAACTAAAAATAGAACTACCATATGATCTAGAAATTCCACTCCTGGGTACATATCCAGAAAAAAACAAAAACACTAATTCAAAGATACATGCACCCCAATGTTCACAGTAGCACTATTTACAATAGCCAAGATACAGAAGCAACCCAAGTGTCCATTAACAGATGAATGGATAAAGATGTGGTGTATGTGTGTGTGTGTGTGTGTGTGTGTATATACATGTGTGCGTGTAAATACACACACGCACACATGTATACATATATAAAATGGCATATTACTCAGCCATAAAAAAAACAAATTCAGCCATTTGCAGCAACATGGATGGACCTAGAGATTATTATGCTTAGTGAAATAAGTCAGACAAAAAAAGACAAATACTATGTTATCAATTATTTGTGGAAGTTAAAATATAAAATGAATAATTATATGTAGCAAAACAGAAACAAACTCATAGATACAAAGAACAAACTAGTGGTTACCAGTGGGATAGGGGGGAGTGGCAAGATAGGGGTATGGAATTAAGAGATACAAATTAGTATGTATAAAATAGATAAGCAACAAGAGTATATTATACTGCACAGGGAATTATAGCCATTGTTTTGTAATAACTTTTAATGGTGTATAATCTCTAAAAATACTAAATCATTATGCTGTACACCCAAAACTAATGTAATAGTGTAAATTAACTATACTTCAACTAATTGATATCAAAGAACAGATCATTTCAATCTTTTAAAAAAATTTTATTCATTTATTTATTTATGGCTGCATCAGGTCTTAGCTGTTGCAGGCGTGATCTTTCATTGCAGCACACAGGCTCTCTAGTTGTGGTGCACGGGCTTAGTTGCCCCACAGCATGTGGGATCTTAGTTCCCCTACCAGGGATCGAACCCACGTCCCCTGCATTGGAAGGCGGATTCTTAGCCACTGGACCACCAGGGAAGTCTCCCAGATCATTTCTATCTTAAACAAATGCTTCCAAAGAATAGAAATGCAGCGAATACTCCAACTCATATTATGAGACAAGAATAACATTGAAACCCAACAACAATTTGAGAAAAGAAAAAACCATAATGAATGGCAAATATCCAGGTTTAGCTGGTATCAAGTGTCAGCAAAGCTGTTGGGCAGCATGAATTCTTACACAGCAGAAATGCATACATAAATTAAAACACCTTTGGAAAACAATTTGGCATTATCTTGAAAACTTGAACATTTCTATAACCTATGCCTGGATATTCTGCAAGCAGAAAAATCTTATACATATTTACCAGGAGACATATGTAAGAACGTAAACATCATTCATAATGTCAAAAGAATGGAAACAACACAAATGTCCATCAATAGGAGAATAAGTAAATTGTTTTTATTCACAGAATGGAATAACATTCATCAGTGAAAATGAATCAACTACATCTACTGCAAGAATATGCATAAATCTTAAACATATAATGATGAGTAAGAAAAAGCAAGGTACTGAAGACTAAAATCATATTATTTATAAAGTTCAAAAATAGGTGAAAATATATTAAGAATAAACAATATCTTTAAATGGGAACTCTATAGAAATAGATATAAAAGAATAATAAAAGATAAACACTCCCTATTTTCTTCTAAAGATTTTGTCTTTCTCATTTATGTTTTTAATACACACACACACACACACACACACACACACACACACACACACACATGCACGAGAACATGAACAAAGGATGGGTAGACACAAATAAGTTAGGTGTTAAGGGATGGGGGGTATATGAATGAGACCAGGGAGGGGCACTCAAATTTATTTCAAGCTGTTGATATCTGGATTCTTAGGTTGGGTCGTGGGTGCCCAAGTGTTTTATTATTAAGCTTCATGTTATATGTATTTTTTAAGAATATGTTCTAAATACTATATTAAAATACTAAAAACAGAAAGAATGAACAGAAGTAGGGAATCACTGACAGAAGGGGCACCACGAGATCTCAACTCAGACTGAAGAAAGGGTAACTCTTCTGAGGCAGCAAATAAGGAGGTTAGAGAAAAAATGGACAATCTTGTGGTGGTGATGACAGAAAGCAGAAGGAATTTATGTGCCTCTTTTTTTCCATTAAAAAAATAAAAAAGATATTGAACATCAAATTACATTTTTGGTTAGTTTAATAACAACAAACTATATTTTGCCTATCTATTTTAAAAGGCAATTTAATGCTATCTCTACTATGAAGAGTTTAGCATATCAATTTCACTGTTCTCCTGTTTTGGTACTAATGGGAGCTAATTTAAGATAAACAATAAAAAGAACACAGAAAATGGTTTTCTTAGTGAAAAAGTTGTTAAAGAGGGCCTCTATTTCATCCTCTTGTTCTAATGCAACTTCTTTAGACTAGTTCTTAGAGACAGGCATGATGTTAAACATGAAATAGTAAGTGGAGTTAGGCCACGGAAACCATTTAATCTGCCACCAACTCTTTTTGGGATCAAGACAGAAACTTCCACACTAAGAAAATTAAACACAATCAGATCCCAGGGAGGGGCTTTTCCTTTCTTCAAAACTGTCAATCTATTAAACAGAAATATACCAATAATGAAACAAAGAAATATGTATTTATTCCATGAGGAAATAAACTACTTGCTAAATTGAGCATGAATTCACATCTGAAAAGATAACATTTCCAGAGCACTCTCTCCTGAAAAGAGGACTGAATAGAAAACTTAAATAACACAATGAATGGTCTTTTTGCTCTTCTATTTCTGCTCTCCTTATTTGGCACAATATTCAATTTAAGCAGTGAAAACATATCTCTTGAGAAATTGCTATCATGTCCCTTATAATTTGACATTTTAACATCAAATGTTCAACATTCATTATTTACTGGACATTAAATTTATTTATTAGAAGTATTATTTATTAGAAGTTATGTGTTCTGGTGCTGGGAATATAAGGATAAATAAGTCATGCTTCTACAAAGTAAATGAGCTTTTTATTTCTGCAACATTCCAGAGAGAGTTGTGCACGCTTTTATAAAAAAGAAATAGATTAAAGTTTTCTGGTTTGCTTCTAGAGCCTTTACTGAAAATACTCTAACTAAATCTAAATGTTGTCCCTTTGGTTGTAGTAGCACAGAGGGCCAAAGGCTTTACTAGAATACCCCAAATGATTTCCAAATCCCTTTCCTAGGTTAAACACCATTATATGATAATTGGAAGGATACTGAGTCAGGAGCCAATCACTCCACGTTTGTGCCCTAGCTCTGCCACAAATTCACTGACTTGTAGAAGTCAACCTAAAGGAATTCACTCCAGGCTTATCTCCCTATGTGCCAAAGAAGGCAGCTGCATTAAATTATCTGTGATGTCTCTTTAAGCTCTAAGAGGTCATAATTCTAATGAGTTGTCATCCTATACATTTAATTTGGGCCATTTTCTCTAATATATGACCTGTCTTGCCCAATGAAAAGAGCACTTGTCACTTTTTACCCACTCTGGTTAATCTCACTATTATACTTAAATACATTAAAATCATTTTGCAGTTGTAGTTCCTAAATACAGTAAAATCATTAGCAACAGATTTCAAGTTTAATAAGCCAAAGGGAAAATTCGCAGTTATTGTTATATATGGCAAAAGTTTATTTACATCCGAATATTCCTCTTGAAAGCTTTTCCTAAAAAATCAACTTAAATGTAAATAGTACAGATTCTTTCATGATGTAAAATATATTTGAGAGTATACTATCCCTTACTAAATATAATTTTTTAAATAGTTGGCTAAGATTACTCCTATTATATTTTTACTTACGCAAAACAAACGTTAACAAGGGAACATCATAATTATAGAGACCTGCATAGAACAAATTTTCTCCATCATCACAAAAATTTTATAGAATCCATATTCTTATAAAATTCACTGGTGGCTGTTCTAAGTGAAAACAGTAGATCTGCCATGTAGATATACAGAATTATATCAACAGCAAAGGTATCTCAAAGCTAAATAATGTGAAAAAAAGCGCAATAGTTTAAACAGTCAGGTGACTCAAAACTACCATCACTTCAAATTAACAATTTAGAGAACTATCTACCATGGTGAAATATGTGTTTCCACTGCAGTAATCTCATCTTTACTTGAGAGGAGAAAGTGTAGAGGAGGCTGGCAAAACAGCTATAACTGCTTCTATTTTATTGTATAATACATGTTTCAAAAGAATGAGGGAAACATTTTAGGAAGAGTTTGCAGTAGTAGGAAAGAATCTTACTGTATGAAAATGCTGTATATCTAAGAATCACCTTTTTTGAAGGGAGTCAGGAGTGGCATCCTAAAGAGGAAGGAGAAGCCCTACTCCCAGCACACAGCAAAAGTACACTCTTTACAAAGGTAAAGAACTGTTCACCGGCCTTTGGAAAATGACACCACTTGCCAGAATGCAATGTATCAACTACAGACAACTGCTTCCAAGAGGATAAATCAAGTTTGGACAGACAATTTAACTCTATTCTTAAGTGATAGCAAATGTCACAGAGGGATGTGATTTCACAAAAAGAATAAATTCAAAGGCACAAGCAAAAATAAGACACTGCGTTTTTCGGGGGTGGGGTGGGGGAGAGTGGGAGTTTCAGGCCTGAAGTAAAATGTTAAAGAAATGCTAAAAAAAGAAGTTGTGTAGAGAAAGATTTCTGGACAATCTACATGAAAAAAAAAAGAGAAAACTGACACATTTCAGAGCCAATGTGGCAAAACAGATTTGGAATCCCACACTAGGTTATTTTCTCTAAAATCATTCATTGCAGCTTCTTAAACTACAAAATACTAGTAAAATTTCCTATATTCCCTTCTGTTACAGTTCTTAAAGAAGCCACTAATACAGCAAACCTGTACAAAAGTTTGAACATAAAGCAATGCAAATCAGGGAGTTACTTTATTTTATAGGAGATGTTTTATTACCGGCAAAGAGGAAAAAAATGATAAATAAAAAATCCAGTCCCCCAAAGCAATGATCACCAAAATTAAAAACAAAACTAGAAAATAAGAGTCTAAAACATAATATTGAGGTCACATGTATTATGTCTGACCCCTTTTCACCTATGATTCTAAATATGAAAACAAAGAAATAATGACATAACTGTTGAAAATTCTAAAGAAATATTTTCCAAAGCTATAAAAAAGCTAGAATCTTTAGTTAAGTGACTCCTTAACGAATAAGAAATAACACTATGAATTAGGGCAAAAATATTAAAAAGGACAAGACTCTAGGCATTAGAATATTCATTTAAACATCATATAGTCAGTTGTTTATTATCTACTATAAAACTTCCAAATATCTACTGACATTGTCATCTACTCTAATTAAGTGGTTAATTGATAGGAAGACCATTTTTCTAGCTCAAAAGCAAATCTCCTTAAAAATCACACAATGCCTTGCTTGTGGAGAAGATGGAACCACGAACTCAACATTTCATTTTTTTCAAAAAATACTTAAAATAATACATTTTCCAAAGGTACTGTACATTTTAGAGAACAGTCCACTGCATCACTCTAAAGCAGTACTTCCCAAACAGGTATGAAAATCTTATATCATTCTATAGCATTTTATCACTTTTTCCCAGAACATAATGTAAAAGTAATATACAATGAGCTTGTTTTAAGTTTAAAAAAAGAATTCACTGAATTATTAATATTATAAAATACTGAATTAAAGTGAACTTCATAATACCATCTTAACATATACCAAAGTAAAAGAAAGACCAATTCTGGCTCTTCCCATCTACAAATGGAAGTCATAATCTTTAATTTTAAAATAGTTATGTAAGATACAGAATGAATTGTAAATCATTTTTAAAACTATCTACTTTCATGTTGGATTTTAAGACTACATATAAATTAGGATGAAAAATGGTATTATGCCATCAAAAACAGAGGGGGAAACTATTTTTATAAACTGAAATTTAACTTTTACACTTAAAAAAAGAAATCCAGCTGGTTTATTTTTATAATTTTTACGTTTCTTTTTAAGCAACTATATATGAGAAAATGTCTGCAAGCCTGGCCTGGTAGACAACTCACTGACTGTGTAGAAAGTCTTTCATTCCCCATAAATGAAGATCCAAATTCGATTTAATCACATTATATACTATCTTTTTTACCATAATTTTTAGAGTACTAAAGACATTATGATATTGAAATAATTTTGATGAAATGAGTACAATTTATTCATCTGGGGATAATTGTCTTGAGGCAAATTTTCAGGATTACCATTCTTATGCTCCTTATTAAGTGGTTATATATAACAAATATCAGTGAATTTTATGGTTTCTGTTATTGACGAGTGTTTCATTTAAAATAAAACCACCATATCATTTACGATTTCTAGCTGAGTGATAAATCTTGAATGACTGACAGATCTCCAACTAACTAGTCAACTGATAATATCAGAAAGATTTTAAACTCAATTAAATTAACTCAGAATGGTTTAAAGATTTCAACGTTAAGACCTGAAACCTTAAAACTCCTGGAAGAAAATATATGATGTAAGTTCCTTGACAGAGGTCTTGGCACTGATTTTTTTTAATCTGACATCGAAAGCAAAAGCAACAAAAGCAAAAATAAATAAGTGGGACTACATCATACTAAAAAGCTTCTGCACAGCAAAGGGAACCATCAACAAAATGAAAAGGTAACCAACTGAATGGGAGACAGTATTTAGAAATCATATATCTGATAAGGGACTAATATCTAAAATGTATAAAGAACTCATACAACTTAATAGCAAAAAAACAAACATCCGATTAAAAAATGGGTAGAAAATCTGAACAGATATTTTCCAAAGAAGACATAAAGATGGCCAACAGGTTCAACATCATTAATCATCACGGAAATGCAAATCAAAACTACAATGAGATATAATCTCACACTTGCCAGAATGGCTATTATCAAATAGACAAGAAATAACACGTGTTGGCAAGAATGTGGAGAAAACAGAACCCTTGTACATTGCTGGTGGGAATGTAAACTGGTGCAGTCACTAGGGAAAACAGCACAGAGCTTCCTCCAAAACCTCTGTACCTCCTGGATAAATCAGAAGAAGAAAGAAGAATAGCATCTCTTATATGTGGGATCTTAAAAATTAGCAAACAAAAACAAAAACAAGCTCATAAATACAGAGAACAGCTTGGTGGTTGCCAGAGGTGGGGTGGGGGGTGGAAGAAATGGGTGAAGGGGGTCAAAAGGTATAAAGAAAAAAAAAATAATGTATTTTAAGTGAAAAAACTTGCTTATATCTTTAAAAAGGGGAATATTTTTTAAAATGAAGTCTTCCTTTAAGCATTTAACAATTTGGAAAATAATATGAGAAAACACTAAAAAAAAACACTAGTCGTGGCTAGGAATACAAAGCTTAAAGAGAGATTGATATGAAAATAATAATATCAAACTTCAGAAAGTAGTTTCTATTATTCTACAGTGATATGAATGTTCAGTATGTCACTAATGTTCAAATTTTACAAAATATAATCCTATAAAAATATAATTCACATATCCAAAAAACTATCTAAATCTTAGGGAATGGTCAAAAGATAATACTGGGTGTTAGTTCATGCAGTGTGGAGCTCGTGCCTTCGACTGACTTTCTACAGACTAATCAATAGGTACTAACATCTGTAGGGACAAGGGTTAACTTTTAGATTTTGTCCAGAAGAAATGCAAATAATTTATGATCTGTGCAGTAGTTAAAATTTCCATCCAGTAGGGTAACAGAGAACCTCAAAGTTTAGAATTTATGGATCTGCAGGACATTAACTAGTTTTGTATCTAATTTGGCAATCTTATCTGCCTATAAAAATCCTAAATTCTTCAAATGCTCTTTGAACCACACCTCACAAATTACTGATAACTTCATTAGTTAATGATTTGCATAATATGTTTAATTTACACTTATTTTATATTTACATGAGAGTCATGATTTTACCCTTATGAAAATCACACTTTAACATATGCTTTATCTTACCTGTTCAGGGATGTGATGGGGATTATATTCTAATTTTTATCTAGTAAGCAATTGTTAATTATCTTCAAATATCCACCTCCATGAATATCCTAATATGTATGGATACAATTAAATTCTTGAAGAAAACGTTTATTGGTTATATTCAAAGCAGCTATCATTTTAATAATCAGAAATCTAAATTTCAGATCTATTTCCAGGGAAATCTGAAACCTAGTAACAAGCACAAACGGAACCAGAGTAAAATGGAGGAACTACAAAAAGGAGGGAAAAAGACCACTACCTACATGAGTTTTTGCCAAGTCTTTTCAAAGGAAATTAAAAAAGCATAATATTTTTAAAATAGTAAAGTCCTACATAAATATTACTTTTTCCTTTATTTTATATATGTTAGGTTAAGACAAGACAAATTGAACTAAGCCACAGTAGTTATTAACTAGCACACAGCATTGTTCAGCAAGTTTGAGGAGAAAGATATTTATCATATGGTCTTTAATCAAAACATCTATGAAGGTTTTCTGGAATTCAATTTACAAAAAGACTTAAAACTTATTTCTCCTTTACTCCCACTCTTCCATATGTAACTAAAACACTTATCCTCTCCTAATAAAACATTCCTAAAGAACCTAACACTGAACCTTTCACTCTGTAGGCACTCAGATGTTTTACTTTTAAATTTTATTTATGCTAACAATGTGTGTGCAAGATCTAAAGTGAAAATGTGTCTTTGTATATATCTTTGTGTGCTTAGTACAGATTCATGTGTGTGTGTTATACACATACTATTTCAAAGGGTATGTCTGCTTATATCTGTTTGTGAAAGGATATTTTTCTCACTAAAGGAAATAACTTTCTGCAAAAGGTACAAAGAAGTCAGAAGAGATGGCGCCAGAGGTTTTCTTGACAGAGAAACATGAAGGAAGTCTTTGGTCCTAGATCCTAACATTAGTATGGCCTCAAAAAGAGAACAGGATCAGATGTAGTAATAAGACGAGGTAAGAGAAGAAAACAACTTAGAATGGTGGCTTGTTATCATCACCAGTAAAAATAACACTTTGACTATCATGAATGACAATAAAGAATGAGAAGGTGAGATCAGTTTGATTATTACTTTCTCAATTTGAGGATAAGGTTAACGCCAGTACTACTTCAATTTTACCTTGTCATTAGACAGACTATAGATACTATTATCTAACCAGCAAAAGGTATCAAAGCCACCAGGTATAATGTTGCTGAAGGTCAGAAAGTACTGGAATATCTGAGTTGCTAAAAAGGAAAATGAACAGGTATCAAAGAAAATGAAAGGTATCAATTTCAGAGACAAGAAGGATATATAAAGAAACATTTAGGTGACCAATGAGAAAGGAATATTCAGTTGCTGATGAAAAACATTAGGGAAGTGAACAAGAGGAAGCCCATCTAGAAGAAAGAACTTAGGATGATAGGCAAGAAAATGTGAAATCATGGAAACAGGTTGTCATTAAAATGACAACTGGGTGTTTATCTGATGAATATTGTGGACAGCTAGTAATAAGTCTGTGTTATGAATAATTCAATAAGGTAAAACAAAAACTTTTGCTTACAGGAACACCAGTACTCATAACAAAGTTATCCTTTTAAAAATATTTAGAATATATACAAAAACATAGGCTTAATTACAACAGCCCAAATGATCCAAAATGATATCAAGGAAAATAATTATTAATCAAACAAACATCTATATTGAATTTAATTATATATAACTCTAAGTATCATTTAATGGCTGGTGTTGAATTGCCCCTTAAAGCTGATTATGTTTGGCGGTATATTAGCCAGCATTTGAAATTACTCTCGTCTCATTAGGACATTAGGCTTTTAAATAAGTGTCTAGTGCTTATTTACTTGGGAAAAATATTCTAACTGAATCTCTTTAGTGTCTAAAAGAAAATATATTGACAGAAGCAGCTTTAAAACCTGAGTCTTAAAACATCAATCTATGATATCAGTTCAAGGCAGACAGGAATTCTGTCTTCCATTTTTTCCTCCAAGATGCAAGGTATTTAGCCACTACAAATTCATATAGCATGAGACCCAACTAGGCATACATTTCTGATCAGATGCACACACCTAAGCAGGATGTGACAGGTTCCTCACAAAAAGGACCTTTGCTTCTATTTGGAGTTCACAGAGTTAGTTTCTGAACCACTGGGCTCCGTCCACTTTGCATTCCTTCAGAGCAACATTTCCTGCATGCCCCTGGCATGAAAGGTAGACTTCCCTGCCTGTATGAAATACTCATTCACCATGGCAACATCCAGGCCTCCTACATTCAGCTTTTGCTTTCTTCCCTCACTACACTTTTGATTCTCCTCCTTGGTATGCAGCTTCCTATCCAGCAATCAGGGTAACACCTTTCCTAACATAATCCAGCAGCCAGGGCTACCTTCCCTTACACTGCTGGCACACAGCTTCTAATAAATCTACATCACAGTCAAGCCAACCAGTGACAAAAGTCTGCAAGATAAAACTGAACAACAAAACAACTGTCTTCTGCTTAGGATATGTAGAAAGATGGAAAGAGCATTGTTCCAATCCTTACAACAACAAAATAATGCATATTAATCTGAAAAATGACAACTTTTCTTGAACCCATCAGAGAGTTCTAAGTCCACAGGAAAACCAATTAACCTGAAATCTAAGGAGAGATGAAATCCAAGGACACATGGAGCTGGAGCACTTGCTTACCTGGGGAAAATACCAGGTATGATACAAGCCAGGTAAGAATTCAGCTAAAGTTTTTAATGAATTGCTTAAGGCCACATGTAGTTTAGTATGAAAGCACAGAACCTGTGGGAAGCAAAGATACAAGAAGAATTCAAACTCACTTGTAGACTCTTCTCCACAGACCTCCCAGGGACTCATAAGAAAGACTGGGGGTAGGGAAGATAAGCAACTTCAAAACAGGTCTGGAAGAAGGACACAGCAACCACCACTGTAAAGGCATGAAGCTGAAGCACAGCCCAGATTCTTCAACTCTTTCTCCCCTAGAGAACAAAAACCTTCAGGTCCCGAGGGAAGGCAGCAAGCCTGGATGACCTTAGAGCACAAATAAAACCCCACTGCTGATATAGGAAGGGGAAAGACAGGCCCTCTATCCCAATGGAGGCAGGAATATATTGAGCCCAGACTACCATAGGCCTCCTAAAGCTGGGGAAGAGGGCCCTATCCCCTAGACCCTGGGTCACAGAGCCTGCCTAAGACTGAGGCTGAATCAGAACAACAGAAAATGCCCTACCGACAAACACTGAGTAACAAGTAACAGCACTCTATTCCTGAGGAGGGTCAACAGTGCAAAGAGAGACCTCTTCTGAGGCACAGGTGCAAAGGAAAGACCTACAGCTCTGGGTGAGACAAACACTAACTCTAGAGGAATCTAAAGCCTGTGATACACTGAGGAAAAGAAGAGCAACAACAAAAGCCAAAGCCAATTCAACTCCTGGCTAGACTAAACCAACCCCTCCCCTGCCCCACTAAAATCCTAGCACAAACCAAGATGGGTCCATGTGCAGGCAAAAATACGATTTATCTCAGTCTTTACTGTCCTAAACAAGATGTCCAACACCCAACATACAAAAAGCAAGAAAGAAAACAACCCACTGTCAGGAAAAAAACCCAAACAACATAACTAGAGTAAGACAGACCCAGATATTGGAACTATTAGGTATGGAATTTAAGATAACTATGATATATGCTAACAGTTCTCATGGAAGAACTGCAAGACAACATGCAAAACAGATGGGGATTACAGCAAAGAGACAGAAACCATAAGAAAGAATCCAGTAGAAATGCTACAAACCAAAAACCTGGTAAAAGAGATAAAGTGCATTTACAACTGGCTCATTAATAAACTCAACACAGCCAAGGAAACAAACAGTGAACTTGAAAATGGATCAAGGGAAAATACCCAAACTGAAACACAAAAAGAAAAAGAAATAGAGCACCAACCTAGAATGGTGAGAAATTTTCAAATGGTCTAACATACATGCAATTGGAGGTTAGAAGGAGTAGAAAAACAAAATGGGACAGAGGAAATATTTGAAATGAAAATGTCTAAGAATTTTCCAAAAGTGATAGCAGAAGTCAAACCAGAGATCCAAGAAGTACAGCAAACAACAAACAGAATTAACACCAAATAAAACATGCCTAGACATTACAAAATGTCTAGATTTGAAAAATTTTTTCAGTTTTTGCTGAAAACCAAAAACAAAGCAAAAATCTTGAAGGTGGCCAAGGAAGATAAAAGATATATAACATATAGGGGACCAAAGATACAAATAATAGTAGAGTTCTCCTCAGAAACCAAGGAAATGAGAAGGCAATGGTGTGATATAGTTAATGTGCTAAAAGAAAAAAAATCAAACAAACAGTGAAAGAAAATTCTATACCAACAGAACATACTTTCAAAACTGAAATAAAGACTTTTTTCAGGCAAACAAAATCTGAGAAAACTCAATGCCAACAGACCTGGAATGTAAGATATTTTTAAGGGAAGTTCTTTAGGCAGAAGGAACATACCAGCCAAAAAGCTGAAAAGAAATGAAGAACACTGGGTGTTGTGAGCAACCATACTTCCAGGAGATGCTTCCCAAAGGAAGAGCCCTGGGGAAAACTAAGTATGGGAAATGCTATATGTTAAATGTATCTTATGATCATTCACAACACATATTAGCAAAGTAAAAGTTTGTAGTAAAGAAATGTCATATATGAAGGTAAAACTGAAATTCATTTTTTATTATTTTAATTGCTATAAAAGACAAGAGACTATCTATAGCAAAAGCAGTAGCAATATATTGTGTGCTTACACTACAGTAAAAGTAAAATATATGTAAACAATGGAAGGAAAGTATTAGAGATATACTGTATTAAGGAATTACCAGTGTTAAGTGGTATATTATTTGAAGATAAGACTCCGTTAATAAAAGATGTATATTGTAAACCTAGGGCAACCACTGGAAAAAAATACTTGAGATATAAATTACCAGTCAATAATGGAGATAAAATGTAATCATAAAAATACTCAATCCAAAAGAAGGCAGAAAAAGAAAAAAATACATAAAATCTAGCAAGATGGAAGATTTTAATCCAACCATATTAATAATTACATTAAATATAAATGGTCTCATAAACCAATGAAAAGACAGATTGTCAGACTGGATATGAAAACAAGACCCAGCTATACTATATTTATAAAAAAATCCACTTTAAATGTAAAGAAATAGGTAAATAGATGATATGTAAACAGGTAATATGGAAAAAGATACAATATGCAAACAGTAGTCAAAGGAAGCTGGAGTAGCTACATTAGTATCAGACAATGTACACCTCAGAACCAGATTATTATCATGGATAAAAAAGGGACATTTAATAATGAAAATGATAAACTGGTCAACTCAGTAAGAAGACATAATGATTTTAAATCTATGAACTCAACAGAAGAACTTAAAAATACATGAAGAAAAAATTGATAGAAATGAGAAATAAATCCACAATTATAGTTGAAGAATGCAATATTCCTCTTTCAGTAATTGACAGAATAAGTGGACAGAATATTACAAAGACTATAGAAGACCTGAACAACACTGTGAACAATCTTGACAATTACAGATCACTCCACCTACAACAGCAGAATACACATGCACAGTACATGGAGAACACATGTACATAAGGAAATCACCAAGACAGAGCATATATTGGGTCAAAAACCAAACCTTAACAAACTTAAAATAACCGAAGTCATAAAATACATATTGTCAGACTATAATTTATACAAATATTAACTCAAAATGGATAGATCTAAATATAAAACCTAAAATTATACGACATCTAAAACAAAACATGAGAGAAAATCTTTGTGACCTTGGATTAGGCAAAGATTTCTCAGCTATGATACCAAAAGCCTGATTCATGAAAGAAAAATTTAAAAATCAGACTTCATCAAAGTTAAAAACTTCTCTAAAAGCGCTGTTAAAAGAATGAAAAAGCGAACAACAGATGGGGATGCAATTTTTGCAAACAACATATCTGATAAAGGATTTCTATTCAAAATATATAAATAACTCTCAAAATTCAATAATAAGAAAACAAAAAACCTTAATTCTTTTTTAAAAATTGGGCAGAATTGAACAGACACCACCAAAGAAGGTACATGGATGGCAAACAAGCACTTGAAAATATACTCATGTCATTAATCATTAGAGAAATACACATTAAAACCACACTGAGATACCTCTACACACCTACTAGAGTAACTATAATTTAAAAACAAAGAAAACCTGACAATGCTAAGTGCTGACAAAAATGCAGCTGGAACTTTCACACTATGCCTGTGGGAATGCAAAATCATACAGCCACTTTGAAACTGTCAATTTGGAAGTTTCTTATAAAATTAAACATACACTTACCATATGACCCAAGAATCCCACTCCTAGGTATTTTATCTCTTAAAATAAAAACTTCACACAAAAGCCTATACACAGATGTTTACAGTGACTTTATCTATAATCACCAAAAACTGAAAACAATCCCAAATGTCCCTCAACTGGAGAATGGATAAACAGACTGTGGTACATCTACACAGTGGATTACTACTCAGCAATAAGAAAGGAACTACCAGTACATCCAACAACATGGATGAATCCCAAATGCAAACGCATATGTGAAAGAAGCAGATTAAAAATGCTATGTACTTTATCATTCCAGTTACATGGCATTCTGGAAAAGGCAAAAACCACAGGGACATAAAACAGATCAGTGATTGTCAGGGACTAAAGATGGAAGGAGGAGTTGACTACAGAAGAACATGAGAGAATTTCTGGAGTAATGAAATATTCCTTAGTTTCTTGATTATGGTGATGGTTACAGACCGGTTTGTGTTTGTCAGAACTCTCAGAACTGTACACTAAAATGGAAGAATTTTACTGCAGTTAACATTTTTTTTAAGTGCAGAAAAAAATCACACATTTTAAAGACATTTTGTGCTACATCATTTAAAAACTTTTAACTAGATTTTCTTAAATCTTTATCTTAGACACCTTGGAGACTTTTCCTCCATACCAAGAAAAACTGACTTTACTGAAAATAAAAATGACTATTGTAGTCTGGCAAAGTCCACAATGAGTCTTTATTGTCTGACTCCTGTAAACATTCCAAGGCTAGATTCTACAGGGTTGAGTTAGGTTTTGCACCCTTCAGTGCTACACTAACTAATGTAAAGTTTAGTATCTATCAACTCTCCTACTAGGAAGCTGGGATTAATAGGCTGTGGAAGGAAAAATATGACTGAATTGTTTAAATTTGTATTCCATCTTAGGACTTCTTTCTGATCTACAATAATATGTACAGCCCTCCCTCAGTATCCACAAGGGATTGGTTCTAGGAAACCCCATGGATACCAAAACCCACAGGTGCTCAATTCCCTTATATAAAATGGCAAAGTACAATGAATACAGTTGGCCCTCTGTATCTGTGGATGTTAAACCCGAAAATAGGGAGGGCTGACTGTAAAAATCCACTTGTAAGTGGACCTGTGCAGTTCAAACCCATGTTGTTCAAGGGTCAACCAAGCTTTCACACAAGAAAAGTAAGAGGGAGAGAGTAATGCCAATAGGAAAGTACGGATAACTGTGTTCATGTATCAAAACCAAACCAGATACTAAGAAATAATTATGACATCATACAAAATAGGCTCTAACTTCAATTTCTGAATGTCTAGGATTTCCTAGTATTAGTTAAATGTCTTCTTGGTAAGGTAATAAAAATGTTTTTATTTTCATTTTCATTTATTTATTTATTTTTGGCCGTGCTGTGCAGCATGTCGGATTTTTAGGGAAGTCCTTAAAAATGTTTTTAATAAAAAGCTTTTACTTATTCCAAAGATTCACAAAGAGTGATGAAAATGAAAACAAGAAAGCATTTGTGGCCTTGACAAAGAATCATAATTCATTCAACAAGTATGTGAATGCTGACTAAATATTAATCATTACTTAGGCACTGATTGAGCATTGCATAAGCACTGCTTAGTATCCAATGCTGAATAAACAAAATAATACCAGCAAATTCTGTTTTTAAAGATATAACACACTTCTATTTTCTTATAGAGTATATTTACCTCAAAGCCAAGTCTATCCTTTTCCTTCCAAAAACAAAAATGTGTTACTTTCTTATCCCAGAATTCATCTGGCTTCACTACACAAACGAGGGACACTTCAGCTGGAACAACATTCTATAGAATACAAAAAAAATTTACAAATTATACATGTAAAATGAATAATTTATTAAAGTTATAAATTATTAGATATTCATGATTAGGCTGAGTAACTAGGAGACCTTTGGAAAATAATTAAAATAATAAAATAGAAGCAATACTGCAAACTTCAAAATGTACATGGCAATACAGAAATACTTGAAAGACAAGCTGATTCAGAGAAGATTTCAAAAAACAATGTAATACAGACAGTACATGTGAATTATTTTTGTATTTTATTGAATCTCTATAACAGGAATATATTTAAGCTGCAAGATTATTTTTAGTTGAGAAATTATTAAATTTGGTTTTTCTATAATATGAAAAACATTTTTTGTAACACAATCATCTTAGAGAATTTCCTCCAATAACGTAAATCAATATTCTCACAAAATAAATTTCTTACCAGCCATTATGCAAAAAGGCCAAGATTCTGCGTGATTATTAACTTGAAGAAGAGGACAAAACTAAACCTCGACAAATACAATTTCACATTTACTAGATGCAGTTATTCATATCATCTAAAGAATGGAAATTAACATTTACTGAGTTTAATATATATTCCACATATATTTTATCAGCAAGTCCCATGAAGTCTATCTTTAAAATATATCTTAATTAAACCTACCCATTTTTACCACCTACATTGCTAACATTCCCAGACTAGTCAGGCTTTTGAAATATCCTCTTAGCAGGCCTCCCTGCTTCACGTATTCTCAGGCCCAGAATAAAATTCAAACCCCTTACCAAGGCCAAGAAGGCCCTCCAAGCTCAGGTTCCATGACCTCAGACCTCATCTCACACCTCTCCCCTCTCAGCTCACTCCTCTAACACAGCCACACGGACCTTCTTGCTGCTCCTAGAATGTGACAAGTCTGCTCCCAGTTCAGGACTTTGCCCTTGATGTTTCCTCTGCCTGGAATGTTCTTTGCCCTATACCTAGGAGTACTTCCTCAGTTTATTTAGGATTCTACTCAAATATTCCCTCTTCAGAGAGACCTTCTCTGACCACCCTATCTAAAGTAGCAGCATCTGACTCAGTCTCTTTTCACCAATTTATTTTTCTACATAGCATTTATCCTTATATGATGTTACATTACTTAGTAATTTGTCTAACTGCTTATTGTCTGACTCCTCAAAAAGAATACAGGCTTCCCAATGGCAGGTACCTTATCTATAATGTTACTCCTATATCTCCAGAGCCTATGACAGTGCCTGACATATAGAAGATACTCCATAAATCTTTGCTGAATAAATGAATTCACATTAACAAGTGGATGTTATCCTTCCAATTTTACAGAAAAGTAAACTGAGCTTGAGAGAACTAAAGTAACTTGTCCAAGGGAACAGAGTTGTGAGGGATGGCACTGGATTAGAAGGCAGGTCGGTCTGACGCTAAAGTTCTAACATACCATTCCAAATGTTCTAGACCAGGAGTCAGTAAATTCTTTCTGAAGGTCCAGATAATAAATATTTTAGGCTTTGCAGGCTATACAGTCTCTGTTGCAACTATTTCAATTCTGTCCACATAGTATGAAAGCTGCCATAAACAATATGTAAACAATAAAACTCTATTTATAAACTCTATTTATAAAATAGTCGTCAACCACTATTCTAGACCATAAATAGCACTACTGAATAATAATGTTATATAATTATAATATTAAGTATTGATTAGGGGAAAATAGAAAACTTTTCAATTTAAACATGTCACTGTGCACATCACAAATCTAGCACCTCCTGCAATGACTGGGTTGTGAATAAAGTTAAAAAAAAAAAAAACCTCAGTGTTATCAAAACTTTTATCAGAGGGGCTGGGAAATTTAGAGTAGAATGAGGTTTATTTATATGTTGATTGTGTTAGAATATTATTTCAAAATCATTGCGTATTAAAGCTGTGAGAAACAAGAGAAACCAAGCCACTCATTTTAGAGAATATTTGTTACAGGCAGAGCCAGCACTAAGCTCTGGGCTCCCAAACAGCCAGTACCAGTACCTTCTGAAATAAAAGCAATGAATAACTTTGTATGTAGAAACTGTTTGACTAGGAGCAAACAACAGGCCATTGCAACTTCTGAAAATCTTAACTATTAATAAGTCCAAAAGTTGTTAAAATACCTATCAGAAAAGAAATCGCAAGAGGGGATTAAATCATCCATTGATTGTTCTTCAAAAGTGCCACTGATCAAAGTCCAGTTCAAACAGCAAGTCCCAAACAGCTCATCTGTGACACAGTTGAATGGAAGAACACAAGGTCATAATTAATGGATTTCTCATCTAATAGTTATTGTAACAACTTGTACAGAGAAGAGTTAATCTTCAGGGTTTGGAATACAAAAGTGCTGGGAAGATATTTGACAGAAAAAGTTATTATGGGACACCAATCTGTGTTCCCGTGAAAACTGATCCACTGGAACCTGTCCTTTCCAACCCAAAGGAGTGATTCTAATGATGAAGGTTTAGGCCAACCAGTTAAGAATAAGGTAATGGGGAGATAATTTGGGAACCACCTCAGATACATCCCACTGGTAAATATACACTTTTAAAGGATAAAAACCTGGGGCTTAGGTTGTGCCAGGTTCCAATCGTGACTCCCATGTAATGTACTCCCATGGGTACATTACTTAAAATCCCTGAAGACCTTTGGGGATCGTAGAACCTGCCTCCCAAGTTTGTGAGGATGAAATTGAATGAGATCATTTACATAGCAAGCTTAGTGCACAGTACCTGAACAATACTAAGCACTAAAACTAAAAACTGAAATTACCAGTTCCCATCCCTTGAATTTCTTTTTCCTAATTATCACAAATAAAAATAAACCATTAAGATTCATTCTCCCTAGTTATCATTTAAAATTTTAAATTATATTTCTTTCCACAGAACCCTAAAGCAGCTACCGATTGTTTCCCAGTTCATTTAAAATTCTTGATCTTTCCTTCAATCTCACTAATATTTACCTAATTCAATGTTCAACATCCCACGTAACAGCCAATATATTGCCCCCAAACTGGCCTGTCATCAGCTCCTTTCATTGTATTCACTTAATTTTTGAGCTATCACTGACAGTGTCCCTGCCAGGAATGTCCTTTTCACCTTCTTTCATTTAAATTAGATAATCTTCCTTATTTAACTCACTTAACTTTTACTTTCTATACAAGCCCTTCTAAGGAAACCCAGGTACATCAGAGCAATCTGTCCCCTTTCAATCACTCAAATACTGTATTTTTCTCTTTCAGATCACAGTATCCTCAATACTCTCACAATAAACCAACAAGTATTTACTAGGTACCTACTATGTGCAAGGGATTACAGAAACATTCTGTGAGGAGCACAAGGAAATATAAACATAAGACTAGGACCAGATCAGGGATTCTATAATCACAGCTGTTTATGAAATGCTTATCTGTGAGCTGCTAAAGCCCCCAAGGACACAGCTGTCAGAGTACGTTTCTTCTAGATCAGAGACAGATATAAGACTATTATGAATCCTGGTGATTTTTGAAGGAAAAAGGGTAACAGAAAGGAGAAACCTATCAGAACCACCTGAGAAGCTTTTTCGGATTAGACTTACCCAGTCGTACTCCCTACCTGTGGTATTAGGAGGGGGTGGAGGTGGGATGATGCAGCTACTACAGTGTGCAAAAGCTCCTAGATGAGTCTGATAACCTCTGCCCTCACACTTTGAGACTCATTGGCCTAGTTGTTTAAATTACTTAAACATGACATATTATTTTTGGTCATTTACAAACCTTTAGAATAAGGTTGAAATTTATTTTACTACTCAAGTGAAACCTGTAAGAATTGAATCTAAACAATCCAATAGTGACCTGTGCATTTCAGAACTCAGTCACTGCTGAGAAGCTTGGGCACAGTCCAATAAACAAAATGCATTTGCCACTATCACCTCATCTGTTGCTGTACAATAAAACCACTTCCTAATAGTCAAAAATAAAATTACCTGTAGCATTAAGACTACTGTTTTCACCACATTCCACTGGGATTTTCTGCCATCCACAATCACGGTAAATCCTCTAGCCTTACACTTTTCACTGAAATGAAACAAAATTACAGAGTATTAAAACAAGCTTCCTATTTTATTCTTAATAATCCTAAATAAAGTTTACAGTGTAATCATACATGGAGCAGCATTAATCTCAATTGACTTGGTTTGCACTGTCAATAAATGAATTCTTCAGTGTCCTTTCAGTTTTCTCAAGCAATTTATTTTTCTCATTTCAGGAAACACTGACAATTTATAAGCTAATTTGGTAAGAAAATTACTCTAAAAGCACGTAAATTCAATGTCTTAAAAAGAGAAGAAATCAAAGCAACATTCAAATAGTCTCACTAGCCTCTCAATCTCTTCATCTGTAAAATGGGATCACAGTGAAGTAGGTAACTAATGACTGCCAAGTGTGGACGTACTTCTTGTCTCTCCTTCCTGCCAGAAGTGTAAGGTTGTGAAGTGATATTTCAAAACAGGTAGAAAATAAAGTAAGCTATTATTAAACCATTGGAAATAAGCTTCTTGGTGTTCTTTTGGGGAAATTTAACGAGGTGAAGTAGCATTGGTGTATATAAGAATTCAAAGCTTGAATACACCATGTCTGACCCACCTCTGCTTTCACTTTTGCATTCTTAGTCACTTGACCAGCACAATATTATCTTGAGTGTTGGAAAATGTGTTATTGCTATATATTATATTCAATTATTCAAGTACCTACTAAACACTTCTCAGAAGCCTGCCCTAGTAAAATGCAACAACAACATGGAAAAACTCTATCCTATGACCAAAACTACATAGCTATATTATTATTATTTATTATTACTATTTGTTTTACTTATAAAATCAACAACGTAAAGATCTCAACTGCCCTCCCTCTAATATAGTGGAAGAAACTGCAGCTTTGCTTAGCAGAGCAAGGATTTGTTAGTGAAAATTCTCTCCACACAAAGTTCTCCCAATTGCCTACATTATAGGAAAGGTTAATAGCAGGCCCTTTCCTGAGATTTAAATCCAACAGTCCAGGGAATTTTACTAATCCTCCCTTACTCTCTCCAAACATTCACATTAACCTCAAGAGGATTATTGGAGAAGGATATCCAATTCTATTGAGAAACAGTAAGGTCACAAGAATGAGGATGATATTGCTAAAGATCTGGAAGAAGAATAGGTGACTCTGTAGGCAAGAACAGAAGCTGAGCTTCCAAAGAAAGCAGAGAACTGTTCAAGAGGTGAGGCAAAGTGAAACATATGTCCATACAAAAAACCTGCAAACAGATATTCATAGCAGCATAATTCATAACCGCCAAAATCCAAAACAACTCGAATGTCCAACAATGGATGAATGGGAAAAAAAATGTGGTAATCCATTCAATAGAGTATTATTCAATCATAAAAAGAAATGAAGTACTGATATATGCTACAACATGGATAAACCTTGAAAACATGCTAAGTGAAAGAAGCCAGATTCAAAAATCCATATCGTATGACTCCATTTATATGAAGTGTCCAGAATGGGTAAATCCATAGAGACAGAAAGCAGACTAGTGGCTGACAAGGGCTGGGAGGAGGGGAGAATGGGATGAGGAGGGACTACCAATGGGTATAGGTTTCTTTTTTGGGCTGATGGCAATGTTCTGGAATTAGAGAGTGATGGTCGCACAACCTTGTGAATATACTGAAAACCACTGAACTGTACACTTTAAAAAATGATGTTTATGATATGTGACTTATATCTTAATAAAAAAATGTTGAAGTATTCTATTTTTGGATTTTGCATTACAAAATAAAGGATCCACTAAGCATTCGTGGGGGTAAGGCAATTATACAGTGATCTCTTCTGCATCAGCAAGAGCACATAAAGACTTGCTGGGGGAAGCAAATCTGACATCTAACTGCTAGTTGTGGGATCAGGTAAGGAGAAGACCACCCTGACTTACGGAGGATACAAGCCAAAGAAAGACAAGCCTAGTAGAGTTACTGTCAGTGAGTGGTCTTCAGAGAAGTGGCGGCAACTCAGGGACTCTACCAGTGCAGTGTGGAAATTTGCAGGAAGGGGAGCTAAGATACATGGAGCTGTCCAGTGGAGGGCCTTTGCTGGTTGGGACTAGAGCCCAAGAGAAGTAAGTCATCCCCATAATTTGGCACCTGCATCTATGAGGTACAGGTTACACAACCATTTTGTTAAACAAGTAAGTTTTACACAAACGAGACATCTATATTTCAAAGCACACTAAATTAATCTGTATATTAAGACAAAGAAAGTAATGAAGCTTGCAAATGCCATCTGCAGTGATCATAAGGGCATAAAATACTCTAAATTTATCTTTTAGAGTACTTAAAAACACCCTTAATCATAATTTTCTCACATTTTACTAAGATAGATAAAGAAAATACACACAATTCAAAGATACTACATATTTGAAGATTGTAAGATCAAGTGAGCTTTCAACTACTTGAAAGGAATAGTTTGTTTGCTTATTTAAATTTTTTAGCTGTGCCACACGGCATGTGGGATCTTAGTTTCCCGACCAGGGATTGAACCCACGCCCCTGCATTGAAAGTGTGGATTCTTAACCACTGGACCACCAGGGAAGTCCCTTTTTTAAAAAAAATTGCAATCCTACAAGTGGAGTGATGGTTTAAACTGTTTTTAACAAGAACATACTTCGATTTAGAAGCATATTATGTCCCTTATAAAGGGTGTGTAGCTGCATTGCTATATTAGTAAATTCCTACACTACTATTAACATTTTATAATTTTAAGACCACTAACCAAAAAAAAAAAAATCTATTAACACCCCACTTCCTTGTTCTTACTCCATTAGAGCCTTTCAAGGGTGACGTGCCTAAGTTAAAACAGCTATTAAAGGAGGAGCAGGTCCTTAATAAGCTCACTCACTTTGGCTAGAAAGAGACTGTCAATGGATTTTCTGCAGCTCTTCACTAATTTCTTTGATTACGACTAAGGGCTCCTTCTTTCCACTCAGAGAGCTCTGCTTATACTTACTTAATGGCACTAATTTTACTTATGGTTTTATTATAATTGCTTGTTTATAATTCATCTTCATCAGATAATATGCTTCCAGAAAGCAAGGATATTATTGTCTTAATGATACGTTGGCAGCTTCCAGCTTTAAATATAGAGGGCCTCTAGAAATGTCAGAAGACGCAGATCATATCACTCCTCGGTAGGAATGTAACAATGGCCTTCCTTCTCATTCAGAATTGAAGTCCTTACCATGGCCTACGAGGTCCTCTAAGTTCTGACTGCAGCCCCTCTGAGGGCTCTCCCAGAACCCTCCTTCTCTCAAACTGCTCCACCCACACTACCCTCCCTACTGATCGCACAACACACTGAGCCTGCTCCTGACTCAGGGCCTTTCCACTTACTGCTCCCTCTGTCTAAGATACTCTTTCTTAAATGCTCTTTCATCAGGTATCTGTATAGCCTGGCCCTCACTTCACTCATCTCTGGTAAAATGTTACTTTCTCATTTTATAAAATATTGCCACAGACTCCTTTGCACTCCATCCCTCCCTTAATTCTTTTCATGCTCTGTTTTATAGACTTATGAACCTCCAACATACTATGTATTTATTATTTTTTATTTTTTTGCAGTACGCGGGCCTCTCACTGTTGTGGCCTCTCCCGTTGCGGAGCACAGGCTCCTAACGCGCAGGCTCAGTGGCCATGGCTCACAGGCCCAGCCGCTCCGTGGCATGTGGGATCTTCCTGGACCGGGGCATGAACCCGTGTCCCCTGAATCAGCAGGCAGACTCTCAACCACTGCACCACCAGAGAAGCCCTATGTATTTATTTATAATATTCATTTGATCATTAGGGCATCAGGCCCATAAGGGCAGGGACTGGGCCTTTGTTCACCCATTTCCTCAGCACCTAGAATGATGAGGAACTCATTGTAGGATCTCACATATTTACTAAGTGACTGAAGACTTATGAGTCATCTCTGTGTGATTCTTGGCAAGTCATTAAACCTCTGTGTTCTGATGTTTCTTCTGTGACGTAAATGAGTTTTTCTACAATTAGGAAGAACTGACCTAAAATCCAAATCTGAAAAAAATCAATACTTGAGAGAAACAGAAAAGTAGCTTCTATAGATGCTGACTCTCTACAGAATTAGATTAATCTGGGCAAGTACTTGGCAGCATTTCTATAAAGAGGATTTAAGTATGGGTAAAGTGGTTAGTCTAGATGATTGAAGATGTTTGGTCTAGATGACTGTTAAGGTACTTTCTTAATCATGACATTCCATGATTCTATAACTGGATGATCAACAATTTCCCTTTGAGCTAGAAAAATGCTATGGTTTTAAATATACGCTGAATATACTGTTGAAAGAAAATGTTAAAACAAAAAAGATTTCCGTTATGCTCAACTATGTTCACCATAGTTATTTTCATATGTCAATTCTCAATTGTGATAGATGCAGGTTAAATGCAAATGAATATTACAAGTTATCAACTTGTAGCTATGGCACTGTGATTATAACAGAGGTGAATACAACAGTGGCTAGAAACAGAGGCTTGGAGTCAGACCACTAGGTCCAAATCCCCCTCCAACCCTGGTATGCCACAGGTTCTAGGTCAAGATACTTAAATTACCCACTCTTTCTATGCCTCGGTTCCCTTATATGTAAGAGATAAGGATGATAGTGCTCGTCTCATAGGGCTGTTATGAGAATTAAATGACTTACTGTTATCTATTATTTCCTTAAGTATAGGATAGTCTTTTTCACATATGCCTCCCAATCATCACCCATAAGTAAATTCCCAGGTCCATTTCAAATTTAATATCTTCAAAGGAAAGCAAGACCAGCCTAGACAAACTTCTTATCCACCAAAATAGCTTCTACTGAGCTGCAACTTCTACATGTTTGATTTTCCAACAAATGTGAGATGTTCTGAAAATGATCAGCCAGGCTGCATTTGAGTACACAGAGCTATGAAGAAACTTAAGTAAGATAAAGAGCAGAAACCCATATCCACTGACTATTGATTACTAAGTATCAATATGAGGTACTGCACAGGATTATGAAAAAATATGTATTATACAACACAGTTTCTCCCTTCAAGAAGCTTAAGATCATTTAGAAAGGTGAAAAGGTAAAATAAAAGTATTTTAATTAGTGTCTACTTTACACTCACTGACGTCACCTTTTTAATGTTACTAGGGAAACATATATCTTTGAAATTTTTTAATGTAAAACTTAAATAATAAATGTAAAAATTCAAGAATTATCATTAAACACATTATGATTAAATGCCTAAGAGTCAGAAACGGCAAGTGCTGTAAGTCTGGAGAACAGCTGGAAGACTCTGGGAAGTACCGACATAAAGGAGCTAATGAAACTTAACATAAAAGGATACAGAGCAAGAGGAATATAAGCAAAGGTACCAGTTATTAATTTGGGTAAGTTTCTTAAATTTCTCTGCCCTCATTTTTTCATCTATGTAATAGGGATAATAATATTGTTATTTTGAAGACTGAGTTAATTAATACAAGTGCTATAAAACTAAGTGCCTTGCATGATAAGCCCTCAAGAAATATGAAATGAAAGGGTTAAGTCAAATCACACAAGGTCTTGGCATAGCAGTTAAGAAGGCTGAAAGACTGTCCTTGAGAGCACACACTAGTCTTTCTTGCCTTCACAATGCACGGTGTACAATGTCTGCACTTGGTAGCAACAAAATAAATGACTACTGAATTAAATTCATTGTGTGGAAAGGAGAGGAGGTCCTAGAAAACTGAGAAGGATGATAGAACTGTTGTTTTGGTGAAATTTATCTTGTCCTTGTGTACAAATTGGGGAGAGACTGGAGATAGAGAAATTAGCTTGGCTATTGCTGTACTAGTCCAGCTTGACAACCCAGCCATCCCTCGACGTGAACTTAAGCACATGAAAAGGGAACAGAGGAGACAGGAAATTTAAAAATACGTGGTAAAGAAAGGAAATGCTAGCTTAGCTGTCACATTTTAAAACGGACATTATAAGTTTTCAATATATATTCGTTGAATGAATGAAGTAAATATTAAAAAAGCACTCATCAACAGCATAAAGCATGTTCAGAGCATTTAACTACAGTGCTTTGAAGTAACTCTAAGATCAACACAATTATACCGTCATTTGCCAGAAGTGCATTTGCTAAGGAGGAGAAAGGAAGGCACTGCCTTAAACTTTCTGAGAAGCATGTCCCATAAAAAAACAAAAATAAAGAAGAGCCATCCCAATATGTACAAAGTAGATAACGAACAAGAATCTGCTGTATAAAAAATAAATTAAAAAAGAAGAAGAGCCATCCCAGTCACACTCTCACAGACTATACTGAACCAATCAGTGTTATATTCATATTCAAATTACCTTCTAAGTGCTCTGCAGAGTCCTGTAAGCTCCAAGGAGGCTCCTTAAAAGCGGGTGAGGGGGCACTGCAGTGGAAGTGGAATTTGAGAAGGTGGGGATGAGCAGGAATGGCTGTGGGCCTACACTTCTAGCTCTTTTATAAATTTAGTTTCTCTGTAAGATTTTCTTTGAATAAAAATGTCCACAGATAAATTTTTTAAAATTCTGAATGTACAGAATATACGCCCCATAGAATTCTGGCAGTTACAAAACTACTTGTATGGGATTCAAATGATATTTCACCATACACAGCTGTTATATCTCCTTTCATAATATATTTTAAGTCATTTCTATGACTTTATTGCTAAGTCTGGTTGGTTCCTTCAATATCCATATAACAAACACCTAAGGTCTCCAAATCATTTTTATTGGCCTTGTGAATATGGAGATAAATGAAACATGGCTCTGCACTCTAATATCAGACTGATTTAACAGTAAACTCTATGACATCAAGCAGAAGTGAATAGGAAAAGCTGCCTAAAAGGGCTCCTTACAAAGATAACAATGACAAAGAAGGTTGAGAAACACTGATGCATATGTTTTGCCACATGTTTTTAAAAAGCTGGTAGTCTCAATATCTTATAATTATACTTTGTGTAATAGTACTGACACAAATTTCATTTTATACTTTGAATGTGAATATGCTTCTGACTTAAAATTTTGAAATATATAAAGAAATGATATGAGATAAAGATCTACTTGTGAGGTTTTGTTTAGTGCTAATCTCAATATTTACTTTTTTAATGAAAAGATTTGCAGATTAATTTATATATCTTTTCTTTATCTCCATAAGGTAATCTTGAATTTGATTCTGCTTTCTGAGTCATGGACTCATAATTTCTAATCATGTTGTTTATGTCTAAAGTGTACAGCAATCGCTGGTAAAACAAAAGAAAAACTCCATTTACCTCTCCTAAAATTTAACACTCAGGTTGGCCCAGCTGTGTCAGTCTATGTTATTTTTTATTAAAAACCCTTTGTAGAAAATGGGGCAATAATGGTTAGTCCTGAACTCCACACAGACCTGGACATGAGGAGTTACCTGAACATAAACTTAGTATTCAGGTCAGGTTACAATTAACCTGAACTTCTCCTTTCTTCTCAGCCCTCTGCTCAAGAGTCAGAAACCAAAAACAAGTTTAGGACCAAGCTGTGTGTAAAGGAATCAGGAAATGGCCCCATTTTCAACTGTACTGGGTTACCCATTTAAAATAAGTATGTATCACACCTTGCTCCTGGTCATGAAACTAAGCATAAAATATGGGTAAGAACTAAATAGTTTCTTTTCATTTTTAAATAACTTTTAAAAAGCTGTTACTATATTCAGAATGTTAACATTTTCACTGCAATGAAAGACTACTTTTGGACATCTCCTATAAAGAAGAGGCCGCATTAGCTAGCTACACTGCTGGAGCTGTCTGGAGACATTCACAGTAGGGAGGAGTTAAGCTTTAACAGCAGAGTCTGGGAGAAACAAGTCACACCAAAAAGAATGCAGACATACTAAAAAAGGAAAAACTTTCTAGACCCAAGCTGCGACTGATCTGACAGGGTAAACTTAAAAACAGTTCTGAAAAAAAAAAAAACCAAACAGTTCTGGGATGGAAAGAGGGGTGGATAAACACATAGATACGTGATAAAGTATTACAATATTAGTTGCAGGCTTCTAAGTGATGGGCATAATGGTGTTTACTGCACTATTCCTTCAACTTTTTTGTGTATTTGAAATCTCTCATAATACAATTTAAAAGCAGTTTTAATGGCAGGCATTCTGAAGGAGAAAAATCAGTTTTTAAGGCTGCACCTAATAAACTACTGTCCAGAGTTGGAATGAAGAGCTCAAAAACCCTCTAGCTCTCTAATGAAATGGCAAGCACTGATATAAAGCTGCCAACTACATTTTTAAACGCCAAATTTATAGGAGGTTGATCCAAGAAAGCAGAAGGCTAAAAAGTCAGGGCGTTCACAAATATCTGAGACGGTCAAACTTTAGCAGAACAATTATCAAAAATAAAGTATCCAGGTATCTATTTTGTCTTGCTAAATTAAGTTCTTTCATCTTGCTTCAACTTACAACTTTTCTATTAGCTGGCAGGTAGGTATGTGTAGCTCTGTAGAAACTGATTCATAATTTACACTGAAATAGTACTATATGTATATCTATATAAGAAAGAGAGAGAGAGAACGTTTAAATAGTGTACGCTATTTTGCCCTCCATTGTACTTCCTGTTTGCACACCCAGAGTGAGCAGACAGGCTGCATGAGTGAAACTGGTCATTTACCCTACAGTGTGAGCATCCTGGCAGGCTGATCCTGGTTCTAGTATATACAAGCGTGCATTTTCTTATCACACACCTAACCACAAGCCGACTGTGTCTTCCAGAACTCAGCCTCCATGACTGACATGTTCCAATGCTGGAAGAAAATCTAGCATGTTCACGGAAAAATAGTTCATAAGTCTCTAATTCTTCCTTAGGCATTTTTCAAGGGTAATTTTGACTATCAGTAATTTTTGCATTACATTTTAACTTCAGAACCTCACCCCACATAAGATGCAACTACACTGTACTCTATTCATCTGAAGTATGAGGAGCTCTGGATTGGTGCCAGGAACTGCAGATTCTAATCCCAGCTCTACTGCTAATTAGCTGTGTGATCTTGGGCAAGTAACTAACTTCCGAGTCTCAATTCCCTCAACTGTAAAATAAGGCAGTTGATTCAGATGGTCTCTAAGTTCCCTGAACACTTTTAACCATCTATGAATCCATGAATATTTTTTCATAATTTGTTAGCTATATGTTTAGCTAGTGCCATTTACCTAAAAAGCAGTTCGTTATCTAATGATGAATAATACAAATTGGCAATCAGCAGCTCAGAGAATTAGCAAGGTTATTCAGTACTAATACACTGTGAAGTCTGATAACTTTCTTTTCCAGAAAGTAAAAAGACTGAAAATTTTCACTTTAAGACCTCTATTTTCCCAATATTGAAAAAACATTCAGCAACAGAATCATTATACACCAATACTGGAAGCAGATGTGATTAAAGTCAGTTGTTCTAAAATGTAATTTTAACCCTGTATTCTTCAAGGTGGTTTAAAATGAAATAATCTATTATGTCAATAATGCAAATATAGGAAAAGGATACAAAGAATTGTTTGCTCTGACTAAAATGTTTAAAATTCACTATTTCGAGCTTAAGAGCATTATGTAAAAGATAGTTTTGTTCCTTTTACCACCCCTATATTTTACAAACACACACAAAACAATCTGCCCTCATTCCTGCACTTTGCTGCAGTGGGTTGCAAATGTGACTGCATATTAGAATTATCCGGGAAGCTTAAAGAATTTTTTTTAAAGTCTGATGAGCAGTCCTCCCAAAAACAATTGGATCAGACTCTCTGGAGGTGGACCCACAAGCATTAAAACTTTGGAAAAAATCTCCAGATGATTCTAATGTGCAGTCAGACTTCAGTCCCCAAATATCACATATGGGGAGGGGGCTTTTCTGTTCTTGTTGTTGAAATGATGGGTAGGCTCAAGCAAATACAAAGGTTTAAGTTTTGTCTTCACCAAAGAAATATAAAAATTAAAAATCCAATGATCTTTGGATTAAAATATAAACATTTTTTGCATTTTTTAAAAATAAAAATGTTTTAAACTCCAAATAGCTTTCATTCAATATATTAAAACATACAGATGTATTTATATCTATTTAGTGAAATAGCTACCTAAATACAAGAGCTTTCTACTGAATTCACTTTTCTAAGTTTTCTCAAATTACATGGTATATAGACAGATGCTCAATCTTTGCACTCCTTAAAAGTTGACAGTATATACATTTTAGAAATCAGTATCATTTAGTGCATCAAGAATATAAAATGTCTTTATTTTATCTGCTGTGGCATCATATATTATTGATTCTTGTGTTTTCAATTATAATTTCACTGCTAATAAAAGCAGATAAGATAGCAAAGTATACTTTAACAACAGCAGGAATCATTCGTAAGTAAATGAAAACATATTGAAATTTAAGAAAAGACACCTTTAGAGTCACCTTGGAATGCTGAGTAGGTAGTCTAAGGTGACACTCAGCTCATCCATATTTGTCTGTTCCAGGCATAATGGAATTGTCAGAATGAGGCCACTTCGTCTGTCCTTTCCTCCTATTAAAGAAAAAAATATATAAATTTAACATGTAAGAGATATTAAAGCACTAAATGAATTACATATATTTGCATCCAATGTTACTACAACAATTACAAGTTTAAGACATCAGTAAAAAACAATCTAATGGCTGTTTATTTTATATATTGTAAATGTTTATAGTAGTACAGCAAAATTATATAAAATTTAGAAAAAATAAGAGGAAAAAAATTCACCAATGAAATATTCACTTAAACATAACAATTCTCATTTTGCTTAATTTCTTCCATTTAGTCTGCTTCTGATTGTAATCAATTCATCAAACATCTATTGTGTGCCTAGCACAGTAAGCATTTGCAAGTAAAACAACAAATTTCTTATCAACCTAGGAAGAAAAACTTTAAGTCGTAAGAAATAACAGTATGAAATATGACAGATAATTTGTTAGGCTGTGTTGTGCAAAATATATAAAATATTATAAAAAGGGATTTAGAAAATGGAGAAAATGATAAGAGCTATAATAAATGTAAAAAATTTCATAGAAAAGTTAAAACTTAAGTAAAATGAATAGAATTTATAAACCAAGTCAAAAGAGCATTCTGTGATGAGGAATGATCTGAGTTAACTCACAAAGGTCAGACAGGCATTCTTTGTTCATGAGGCAATAAAGGGAAAGCCCTGTCCAGCTGAGAAGAGCGCACGGGACCTGGATATAGAATTCTGAAAGCCAGGAAGTGGAACGCACTTACATTTCATGGATGTTCAAGTTCTCTTCGATCTTCCATAAGCATTAAAATATAACTAGTACTTTTATACACACACAGCTTCTTTGAAAGCTCCCCACATGATTGATTTTCACAATGAAGTCCATCTTTTGACCCAACTGACATTTATGGCAATTTTAGAAACTTAAAAGCCAGCAAACACTAAAGCAAACAATTTTATATGATCTCTATCACTAAAAAGTTAAAGGACTGAATTGAAAAAAAATGATTCCTATGAATAACATGGATGCAATTCACAAGGTACCAACCATAAATGATCTTTTATCAGATTAACCATGTAAATTACTGATAGTCAACCACTTTGTTTAATCTCAATAAATGGCAATTTCAAATGGTTCAACTTAATCGATAATCAATAGTGACTTCAACTGCAAATGTTGTTTTGTTTAGAATACAAGTTTTTTTTTTTTTAATAGACTGCAACCATGGTTTTCAAACTGTATCCCCTGAATGATTTTGTTGGTTTGAGAAGTTTTTCTCTATTATTAAAAAAGTTTGAAAATTACTGGTTGAAATAATTAACGGTCAAGAGCAAGTCAAGAGGAATTGGGTTCAGAGAAGTCTCATTTTCTCCTCAAAAATCGCTAAGCCCTGCATTAAACCAAACTGCAAAAAGGTTCATATCTGAACTGCAGCACTCTGACCCACTGTGAAATTGTCTGCAGAGCACAGGTCTAACATACAGGATTACATTTAACCTCATGCCCTCAGCTTTCACTAAGGGACAACAAAATAATCACCAGTGTAGATGCAAAAGAAGGCAGATGTCAAGAAGAAAAAGGCTTTCAAGATAGGTATGGTCACCAGGGTCAAATGCTGCACAGAGACAAGTAAAATAAGAATGCAAAAATGTCACTGATAAAGATTTTTTTTAAATAGTAATATCCACTCTTGGCAACAGTATGGGCAAACTGGCTTTTTTTTTAAATTGAAGTATAGTTGATTTACAGTGCTTCAGATGTACAGCAAAGTGATTCAGTTATACACATACATATATATCTATTCTCTTTCAGATTCTTTTCCATTATAGGTTATTACAAAATATTGAATATAGTTCCCTGTGCTATACAGTAGGTCCTTGTTGTTTATATATTTCATATTTAGTAGTGTTTATCTGTTAATTCTAAATTCCAAATTTATCCCTCCCCTCTTTCCCTTTTGGTAACCATAAGTTTGTTTTCTATGTCTGTGGGTCTATTTCTGTTTTCAAACATGCATTTTCATACACTGGTGAGAGATCAACAATTGCCACAATATTCTTATAGGGCAATCTGACAAAACCTTTAAATGTAAATGTAAATTCTCTTTAATACTTCCAGTTGTAGGAATTTATACTGCTGGACTTGTACAAAATGCACAAACTGTGAATAAGAACGTTTCCTACAATACCATTCATATCATAAAAAAATAGAGAGAAAACGTAAGTGTCAACTGGTAAGGGAAGAAGTTTTTTTAAAAAAGAAAACACATATTAAATAAAGAACTAATATTACTGGTGGAATTCAATATCTTATTTTCTCCTTTATAATGTACACTAGAAAAACATGCCAATTTACAGAGAGATACAATATACACTGAAAAGGACATTAGTAGCCTAAATATCAAGACAATTCTGATAGGACCTAAAAAGTATAAGAGAGAAAAAGCAAGATAATACAACTTAAATAATCTTCAATAGGTGGGTCACAGTACCTATTCTAAAGCATGTGCAAATTTACTCAATGGTCCAAAATTCCAGAAAATTGCTACACCCAGCGTCACCACTGCTTTCACACTAGCAATATATCTCGAAGCTTCTCTTTGACTCTTCTTAGTCAATGCAGACTTTGGGTTAATAATGGAAGGTAAATTCAAGCCTTATAACCAAATTCGAGCAGTAAAAAGTGAAAACCATGTAATTTATTTCATAACTCCCCCCTCATAGGAAGATGGAAGACAAAAGCTGGACGGGATAACACAAAAATGAATTACTCTATATTTCAGAAACAATACTTTAGATGCTGGTTAGTCAATTATTCTCAGCCTGTATTAGTTATTTCATTTTTATATGAGAGGTGAGATATCATGACATCTACCCTGTAGAGGTCATTTAATCAAATTACAGAACAGAATGAAAACTGGCTGCCAAGCACCAACAGTGACAGAGTTGGCTTGCACCGCTATCCATTCTGAGTACAAGGTGTCTCAGAAACACCTTTAAAACAAAACATTCAGAGAAAAAGGAAATGCCTTTCTGCCAAACTTATCAAAGAAAAAAAGATTAAACAAATTTATACATCAAACACTTCCAATTTTAAGAAGAAAACATACCTGAAAGGAAGGCTAGTTTTTTCTTCAGAATGGGTAATATTACTGAGGCCTCCATTTTACTCCAGTAAACTTCCTCCAGTAAATTTTCCTTTCTGAAAACACAGAAAGTTAAATGTCAACTACAAGATAATAATTACTCTCTGAAATATACACAGACATACCTCATTTTATTATACTTCACTATATTGTGTTGTTTACAAATTGAAGGCTTGTGGCAACCCTGCATTGAGCAAGTCTACTGCTCATTTTTCCACCAGCATTTGCTCATTTCGTGTTTCTGCATCACGTTTTGGTAATTCTTGCAATATTTCAAACTTTCTATTATTATATTTGTTATGGTGGTCTGTGATCAGTGATGTTACCACTGCAAAAAGGTTACAATCCACTGAAGGCTCAGATGACGGTTAGCATTTTTTAGCAATAAAATATTTTTAATTAAGGTATGTACATTGTTTTTTTAGACATAATGTTATTGCACACTTAACAGACTACAGTATTACATAAACATAACTTTTATTTGTACTGGGAAACCAAAAAATTCATGTGACTTGCTTTATTGCAGTATTTACTGTGGTCGTCTGCAACCGAGCCAGCAGTATCTCTGAGGTATGCCTATACTTAACGGCTTACGCAGGGTTTCTCAATCTCAGAATTACGGACATTTTGAGTCAGATTATTTATTCTTTTCTGTAAGGAGTTGTCCCGTGCCTTGTAGAATATTTAGCAGCATCCCTGGCCTCTACCCACTAGAATACTAATACCATTCCCCCTTCCCAGCTGTGACAACCGAATGTCTCTAGACACTGCCAAATATCCTCTGGTAGGCAAAAATCACAGCTAGTTGAGAATCACTGGCTTAACTGTTTTTCGGAGCAATGCTCTTGGGCTAGAACAGTGCCTGGTACATAGCAGTAACTCAACAAATTATTTGTTGAATAAAGGAATGAATCAATTAATCAAACTTGCAATATTCTATTACTCTCCTTATTATTTACGCAGCTTAATTCCAAATATCTGATTCTTTCAGATCCACTATTAAATGACTTTCTCTCACTTCTCATATTTTTGCTTCCCCATAACACATAATAACTCACCTTATCCTCATGTTTACCTCAAGTTATTTCCCAATATACTGTTTCAATTTTTGCCCTCACTGTTAACTGTCTCTATCTCTCCACATTTTGTATTTTAAATTTGCCAGGGAAAAATCTGATTAGCCTAGTTATCTTTTTGTACCAAGCCATAATTCACTGATCTTGGTTTAGTTTTCTAGTGTCCACTCAGGTACGCCCAGGGGTTATGGAAAATACAAAATGGGACTATTCATACAGCAAGGGCTAAGAGCAAGACAGTTTCCTTTAAATGGGAGCTTTGGCATGGCAGGCATCTGTATGCTTGGCCAGCCTAATATACCATCAAAGCACGATTTTAAGAAAAGCAGGAACTTCAAAACAAAACATAACAAGAAAATCAAAGGTTCAATTATATTAGCCACCTAAACTTAATTTCATGTCTGAGAGAGTATTCTCCATCACATTTATCCCTCCTTCCCTTGTCCTACACCCGCATACCATCACTATATAGTGACAGTTCCTTGGAAGACACTGTAAAATTGCATTGCATTTAGTGAAAGTATACTCTTTTATAAACAGCCTCCTCTTTTTTTATTGAGCTATAACTGACATAGAAAATTATATTAGTTTCAGGTGTACAGTATGATTTGATACTTGTATATATTGTGAAATGATCACCACAATAAATCTAGTTAACATCCACTACTATAAATAGTTGCAAAAATTCTTTTCTTGTGATGAGAACTGTTAAGACTTACTCTCTTAGGTCTTTCAAATATGCAATAGTGTTATTAACTACAGTAATCAGAAAGCACACTCTCTTGAAAATAATTTTCCAGCAGAGCAGAAAATGTGACTCTATATTACTTATTCAGCAAATACTTGCTATGAACCTATCCCATTTCAAGCACTGTGCTTTCAGCTGGAGCTAAAAACTCAAGTCACAGCCTTGCCCTGAAAAAAATGTAGTCTTTTGAAAAAATTCCCAGATTACTTGGAAAAAAACCGATGTAGTCTTATTACTTGTCAGATAATGACTACACAAGCAAGGCTACTTAAAGAAGTATATTATTTTACAGCTTTTGTATATACAACTAAAAAAAATCACTACTATTTTTATATATCTACAAAAGAAAACATGTTGTCAAAGTAAATATGACATATTCTCTTCAAGTTTTATCCTCGAATATTTGTTTGCAATTTGTTCATTCAGTTTTGTTCTACATCTGCCCAGGCTAACATACAATTAGTAGGAAGAATGAGGGAAAAGCTCATGTTTTACATGTTTAACCTAAAATAGTAGCACTTCATGTTTCCAGATCAGTATCTTGACCTGATGAGTTTTTTCTCCAGCACTACAAGAACCAGACAGTTCAGACTCACGGCTAAGCTCCCTTCTCTGGTGACCAGCTTGTCAAAGACCAGATGTAAAAGTCTGATAATGATGATTAAGCAAGTTAACATTTACCAAGTGTTTACTATAAGGCATACATTGTTCTAAATGATTTACTTATATTAATTTAATTACTCCTTGCAACATTTCTATGAGATAACTACTATTATTAACCCCATTTTATAGAAAAGTAAAATGGGGCTGAGAGAGGTTAAATGTGGCCCAACATCTCAAAGCTAGTAACTGGGGAAGTTAGGATTCACACCCAGGCAATCTGGTCCCAGTAATGATGTTCTCATATCACATGATCAGCTTACCAATAAAACAGCCCTGAAAACAATCCAGTGACATCGGGCCAATTGAACAAGATGGAGTCCTAGCTTTTGCATTATTGGTGCAAATGTCAACACAGTGAAAGGGGCAGTACTAAGAATTATTATTAAAATAGTTTTGAACTCACAGACCCCCCGAAACCTAGTAACAAGAGAACTGCTGATCTAGGCTGTCAATGGGATGCTCCAGACAACTTCTCAACTGCCTTTGTGTCCTTCCTATTTTCTGAGCCTATTTCTCCATCCTTCTCATAAATTCTGAGTTATATACATCTTTCTAATGAACCCCTTTCTGCTTAAGTTTTAGCTAGAGCAGCCTTCTCTTTTAGTCAATGGAGAAACTTGGTACAGGAAGCAAAACTGCAATTCAGAGTTTGGTAGGTCTTATCTGCAATCATTCAGCACCGCTGCTTCTTCTTTGTAGGTTTTTTTTTTCCCCAATCTGTTGCCATTTATTCTGAATGAAAATGTCCATCAATACACTGAGGGTTACGCCTTGCCACAATAAAATCTAATTAACCAGTACCCAAGAAAAAAGAACCTCTGGAATTCCTAAGGCATAAGAAATGATAGCTGCAGGTAATCCTTTGAATAATATCTGTGTTATCTAAGCTTTGCAAGTCAGGTTATCAATTTTATGCCAGCAAGTGCCAAATTTTTCACCACTGTGTTCTCCTCATACTTAAAGTGCAAAAAGGAGATGGTTTCAATCTCTAGTCTAGATTTACCTTGGCAAACTATAGTACCCAGAAGCAATCTTACATTTCATCACTGTCTCCTGAGACACATGCTCTTTCCAAACTTTCCATGACTTCACAAAACCACCTCAGCATGGCAAAATACTAATTTTTTTTAATCCAACAGTCTTTTTTTTTTAAAGAACATTTTGAAAGTGATGGAAAAGTAATTTAAAGTAATGAGAAATATAGATTTTTGGCTGTGTGGGCCAATATCAAATGAATTGATGAATAAAATGTGAAGCAGTCAAGAGATGAAAGCTGTAATGTTTACTCTTTATATCTTCCTCCCTTCTACAGTCTCCTTTACATCAATCTCTTTCATTGTTATCATAAAAGAGATGGATAATAAAAAGTAATGATTACTGTACTACTAGTTCCAATTAAATGTGGTTTTGCAAGTCATTTGTTTTACATTTTTCAAGTCATTAGCACAGCCATAAGAAAAAAAATCTGCCTATTTCTAATTATATAGCTCATAGAATAATGTACAAAACACACAAAATAAAGAGAAAATCCTGCAAAAGACAATACAACCATCCACTACCATCACCACAATAAATGTTAAATAACATGAGGTATCTGCTCATGCTCTTCTCCAGTAGGTAGATATAGATCATTATTTTTCACAAGAAGCTTACTCAACCTAAATATATCTGAGTGAATTATATTCTCAAACAAGGAATGAAGTCAGTGGCAGACATATACCTGATATGAATCAATGGAAAGTGACAAGGAAAACATGTCTTTTAAAAAATTTGCCAAGTGAAGCAGGCCAAAAAAAGGCAGAAAATTCACAACATGCTTAACACAAACATGTCATATTTCATATATGGCTATTTAAAACGATCTATTTTAAGTCACAATTTATAATACATAAAAGAGGCAGAAAGCCAGAGTTTATAGCAGGTGAAGTGCCTTGGAAACTGGTGAACATAAAGGAAAATGTGCAACCATGACTGCATGTTGCTTTCAACCAAAAGCAAGAAACAGCAAAGTAAATTAACATCATTCCTAAGTGCAAAATAAACCCTACCTAAAAACAGAATCCTACGTTAGGGATGATGAATTCTGAGAAATTCTGAAAAATGTAAGGAGACTAAGTTTCAACTGATATTTGTATCTATCTTCTAGTTTGAACATCTTTCTCAAGACCTTGAAGAGTTAAAAGAGGAAAACTGGGGCAACTAAGTAGTTAGAGACCAAGTCCTATTTATCTTTACATTTATTTACTCATTCATTCACTCATTTAACAAATCTACAATAAGCACCTACTAGATCGAGTCAAGGCGAGGCGCTGGATATATTTGGCATTCAAAAAATATCTGATTAATGAATGGATAAATGAACGAACAAATGAACAAACATGAGACCAACAGTAAAGTGAAACACATACCTTAGGAAACCTAACTTTATCACAACTACCTGACAGTCGACACCTTGTGGTGTGATCATAGACTACCTGTGCATACTTTTCCTTCAAAGCAGCTTCTCCCAGCTCCTTCTACTGGGACACTCTCCCACGGATCCAGCCGCTACGTAAATCACTGGATGCCAGAGGAAGGCAGGTCTATGATGATGGTAAGGGGGACCTCAATGGGTGCTACCAATGGGCAGCCGTTAGAGGGCAGCAGAGGATGTGTTTAAGGAGCAGGAAAAGAGAACTCTGGCCTTTTAATCAAGACTGGGCAAATTACACTTCATAAGAGACTGTAATTGATGATATGAGTGGGTACACTGGAACTCCTCTCTCAATAAGTATAAATCAACCAGTTTATTTGGAAAATTTAGTTAGATTCTTCGAAGAGGCATTTTTAACAACCAGTGAAAACCCATTAAGATAGCCTAAGGCTAACTAAATCATCTCTAATGAGTCTACATCATGTAGACACATAATGGCAATGAACAAAATCAGAATGCAGGCTCCTCAGCCCTGCATTTTCAGAAGAAATACTATAGCTGTCCTTAAATTCAGATTAGAAATACCTTCAACTATTGTGACAGAGCAAGAGCAATCCTAGATGAAAACAAACAAGCACACATAGGTACTCACTACTACCTAACTGGGCTCATCACACTATGTATCCATATATAAAATTATGCAGGAATAAACATTACTCAACTTTAGGAAAATATATCAGTAAAGCAGTTCAACAGTTGAAAATATGTCATTTTTTTATTATTGTAGGTGCCAGTGTATGATTATTAATCTGGTTTTACAATAACATTGACAGTTCTAAATGAAAGAAAAACAATCCTTTTGGACAGACTTTAAATGAAAATGATAAAATAATTATTAACTTTCATCAAAATACAGATCTATCCAAAACAGTAATTCTTCTAAATAAAATTGAAAGCTGAAATGTCAAGTATTTTACAGATGGATCAGGCCCTAGTTTATTCAGTGAGGGAGGGAGGAAGGAAACGGAAAGTTCTGAGGTTTCTATGAAAATATAATCTACCTTGAAAGACAAGAAAATTCTATATTGAAGGTCCAATTGGACATGAAAAGTCCTACACTGTATTTAAACGTCAAAAATTCAAAAGCTTATGGTAATGATAGCCTACCACTTAAAAACTATTTTCAAAAACAACATAAGCAACTACCCCTACATCACCCTCCCTGCCCTGCCCCCTCTCCACAGGAGCCAGACACCAATATCTACAAAGTCAAAGGGAAGTCAGTTCTTTAAGGATTTCCCCACCTCTCTAGCTAGTCTACCAAACCCTTAGCAGCGGCAAACTTTCATTTTCGAAGGTCCAGCTTCAAGAAGTCCTTTACTCCATGACTTTTTCAAATCTTTGGCTTTTCTTGTCTGTGTTAATTTATAGGTAAATCCTCCTTCACCAAAACTGGGGCAGCAAAAGGAAAAAGGAATATTGCTTTACAGAAGTGAATCAGGCTGATGGAATTCCAATAAGGTAAAGGTATTTCTGGCATCCCCAGCTATAGAGTACCCTATAACGAGAGCTTCTTCACCTGCTGTCACAGCTCTCTGAGGTGAGCTCTCTTCCTGCACGGCTTCTGCACTCCAAGAAGCCTGGACACCTTCCTTCCCCAGGGCAATGGATGTGTCCACTGAGTTCCCCTGCCTGGGTACAGGTCTTCCTCCATCAACAGGGGAAGCATGAGATAACTTTACAAACTCACGGTCTTATTTCTAGATCCCAACCTCTCTTGACCTGCTATAGGTGTCTCCTCCCTTCCTCTTTATCTCACAATTTCTCTGGGTGGGTCATCACTAAACCTGTTCTCTACTGACCTTTATCCTAGAAAGAAATGTTCCTCCTCTACACTCGGCAAAGACATACATGCCTTTCATTGAGCTAATCTCAGGCTAAATCTAATTCAGACATATAATAGTCTAACGGATTTGAACAGAAGTTCATATGTATCATCAAGTTCCTAATTCTAAATAACTGGCATACAAATTAATTTTTAGTACCAAATTGTTTATATGTTGGATACCACACATATACAAAAGAGTACTTTTGTTCAAATGAAATAATATATATACAAAACATGAATTAAGACTTTGGCACTATTAAGTTTTTTTGTTTATATAATGAAAATATTTGGTATATACCAAACACCACACTGGAAAAAAAGTTAAAAAATATAGTACAAAAGAAAGTTTAAAAAATTTAAGTTAACTAAAGAGACAGAAAACTGCTCAAAAAAATGGAAATTACTATGGCATTACCCAAGCAGAAAGAAGCCAGTGGAACATGTGAAAGTTGTCTTCCAACAGATTAAAAGTCCATTTAACAAAACCATGTATATTATAATGTATTTTTGAGGTAAAACTACAAAAACAATACTGAACATACTGCAAATCCTTTAACTTGTTCATTAACTAAAATGTCACATCACAATCACATGGAACAAAGTAATATAAGACATACGGAAAACTGTGAACCAGCACCTGTTATCCCTCAGAAGGATTGTTAGCAATACTAGATATCTTTCCCAAGCAAAGTCCTCCCCCGCTGAAGACCTTTCTGCCATGGGATTCTGTTCCAAAGAGTTGTTCTCCCTGAAAGGCAGTCTGGTGCAGTGGTAAACATCACAGTCTTAGTTAGAGCCAGGGTGTGACTCTGAGGCAGCCACTTACTAGCTAGGTGGTTTGGGCAATTCCTTTGCTTTCTTTTATGGGCATAATCACCGAACCCACAGGACCCAGGATTAGGTGAGCTAATGTATGTATAGTCTTTAGTATACTCCAGAATGTTAAACACTCAATAAATGGTACCTATTATTAGCAGCTAAATTTTCCTTCCTCTACCAATTACTAGCTTACTACCACTGATTCTCCATGAAGGCCACAGCCAAAGCATTCCCACTAAGGCCTTCTTGCTCCAACAAACTAAAATGGGCACAAACATATTACACATAGCTTAATACATCTTGGCATTTTTTTACATTCCAAGAATATTATTTCATCCTCAGAACAACATATAGTTACATTAATATCCCCATTTTTTCTGATGAGAAGACTGAGGCACAGAGAAATTAAATAATTTGCCCAAGGTCATACAGAAATTAATAGATTTATAACCAGGGATTTAGAACCATGGAGAGCATCTACTTGAATTTTTTCATTTTATTAATAAGGAAACTGTCTTAGTACATTTGGGCTGTTATAATAAAAGTATCATAGATTGAATGGCTTATAAACAACAGAAGTTTATTTTTCACATTTCTGTTCAGGCTGTTATAATGAAAATATCATAAAGTGGGTGTCTTATAAATAAAAGAAATTTAATTCCCACAGTTCTGGAGGCTGGGAAGTCCAAGATCAAGGCACAAGGAGATTCAGTGCCTGGTAACGGCCCACTTCCTGGTCCTCAGAGAGCCATCTTCTACATTTGTCCTTACATGGTAGTAGGGCAAGGGAGCTCTCCGGGGTCTCAATACTAATCACCTCCTAAGGCCCCATCCAAACACCATCAACTGGGGATTAGTTTTCAACATATGAATTCTGGGGGGATACAAATATTCAATCTAGAGCAGAAACTGAGATCTACAGACATAGATTTACCCTTCTAAGGCCACAAAGCACGTGAGTACTAACATGAAACTCAGACTCCTAAAACCCTGCACAGAGCTTCTCTCCACTATATTGTCACATAATAAAATCAAAATTAAAAACACAGGAATAAAAGAGAACCATTATTTCTACATATGTTAATAATTTTTTAAAACAATTATGTCCCCGTGAAAATTTACACACAAATGTTCATAGCAGTATTAGTCAAAACACTAAAGACATGGAAACAACCAAATGTCCATCAATTCTGAATGGATAAACAAAACATGGTACATCCATATAATAGAATATTACTTAGCAATACAAAGGAATGAAATATAGACACATGGTACGACATGGATGAACCTTGAAACATTATGCTAAGTGAAAGAAGCCAGACACAAAAAGTCACAAACTGTATGACTCCATTTATATGAAATATCCAAAAGAGGCAAATCTATAGAGACAAAGTAAACTAGTGGTTGCCTAGAGGTGGGGTAAGTATGGGGAATGACTGGTAATGGGCAGAGGATTCTTTTTTGAGGTGATGGAAATGCTGTGAAATCAAACTGTGGTGATGATTCTGTAAATCTATTTAAAAAATCACTGAATTGTACACTTAGATTGGGTAAATTTTATGGCTATAAATTTTACCTCAATAAAGCTAACAAAAAATAAAAAACAGAATTGCTCATTTTGTAAATCAGGAAAATCTGCATGAAAGTGATGAGCACTTTAAGTATTAAAAAATAAAAACTAAAGATGTGTAAGCAGTATGTTCCAGAAAGTCTGTACAATGAATTGCATATGCTGAGCATTTTATCCCCTGACTTCCACTATAATTAGAACACACTACTATGAAAGAACTTCAGCTGCAAAGACAAATTTCCTTCAACATTGTACATTCTGGATGGAGTAAGATAAGAAAAAAGATTAAATGGATTAAATAGAGGGAAGAAAGGAGAGTGTAAGCAATAATATTGATACCACTTTTATGTTCACAGTTGCCCAAACTATCACTTTAGGTAAACTGGCATTTAGATTTGCTTTTTATTTTTAACCTATATGGAGATTTATAAATAATGGTCTTACCTCAGGGTATCTCAAAAGTTTTCATACCAACACACATAAAAATATCCAAGATTTGAGTAAAGGTTAAATATTTATTGCTTTCAACAGTATCACATGTCTTAAAACAAACCGTTTGCTTTTGAGAAAAGTGTAAAATATACCTTTGAATTAAAATAATACTAAGACTTTTCGGCATTCCCTAAAACTCAAAGGCTTAGAGGATCACTGAATGCAAATCACTTTGAAACATCACCTACACTAAAAGGTGGAATGTGAAATTAGTTATCTGTATATTTCCTTATACCTCCAAATAAAATAACAACAATGACTAATGTTATTGAGAATGTTCTATATACAAAGCAGTATCCTAATCACTTCATGTTCATTGCTTCATTTATAACTCACAACTATCCTATGAGGCTAGAATTACTGTTATTACCATTTAACAGCTAAGGAAACTGAGGCTAAGTGAGATGAAGAGAGGTTAACGTGCCCAAGGTCATGAAGTTATTAAAAAGCAGCAAAATTGGCATTTAAACCTAAGGCTGAGTCCAAGGCTTAAGTGACATTACTTCTCATGCTCTTGTTTAACACAGTGACCTGTATTATGATATGAATAATAAAGGTCTTTAACACCTCTCAAATAGAATTGTTCACTTTTTCAGATGTAATGACAGTAAGGTTATATTTATTAAAAAGAGTACATTATCTTTTAGTGACAGATACTTTAATATTTACAAACAAAATATGTCTGGGATCTGCATCAATAATGGGGAGGGGGAACATACATGAAATAGGATTGGTCACATTGACAACTGTTGAAAGTAGACAGATGATGGGTGAACAGTGGTTCATTTTACTACTCTCTCTGCTCTTGTATGTTTGAAAATGTCCATGATTAAATTAAGAAAACTAAGTCTTTAAACATACCAATACTGTAAAAGAGGAAGCTACAACCCTTTACTTTTTTTACATTTAGCAATATTTTATTTCAAAATCAAGAAAAAACAGGAAACAGACTACATACAATTTTTTTAAATATTCACATATTCACCAACGTATCCTAAAGCTCTTTATGTAGAAAGATCTGAGTATTTGGTCCCCATGTAAAATTGCTGAGGAGGAGACCAAGTCTGACACACAAAATAACCAGAAGATACAAAGAAGCAGATAGGCAGGTGGAATCCCTGCTTTCACCGCTGCGCTGGCACTGGAGACTTTTGTTTCCTGTCCCTTTAGGTTTTTCTCACTTTGTAACTGGAGTCACTTTCTCAGCAGTCTCCCTCTCACTTTCATACTCTTTTATATATCACTATATTATACTCTTTTATAAGAAATTAAATTACTAAGAAAAGCAAAAGCTTAAGTCCACAACAGGCATTCACTGTGATGTAGTGGCTGGTCAGAAGACAGGAAGATCTCTTAGATGGAAGACTCAATTAAGTACCATACTGTTTGACTCAGAAAAGAAAGAGAGTTCAAAGGTTTTGCATGTAACACGTATTAACACTTAAGAGCATGTTCCAATTTAATAACAATTTGTTTTACCTATACAGTCAACAGAGCCAAGAAAGTTATTTCTGAAATCTTAAGTAGGTGTTAAGTCAGCCATTTGAATTCATCCACTTGTTTGCCCAGGAGAAAGCCTGGCACATGACCAATGCACAATAAATATTCACTGAATAAAATCCCTTCTCACAATCCTGCCAGCTTTCTCGTTTAAGTGCCACTGGGCAGAATAATTAGGAAGAAGGAGAAGAAGCAAGGTAAAAACGATCAGATAATTTTAAATTTGACAAAGCACTATGAAAAGAGCATGCATTTACTCTGAGGAGAATATTAAATTACATAGTTCAGGGACCTTTACTGAAACATCTTGGGACCTGGCCCATCGGGATCATGAATGAAGACAGGCATTTTATAAAGCCTTCTTTATGCTGAGCCAACTCTAAATTTTGGCTTTTAGAAATGGCTTATTTAACTTTACTACATTTATAGCCTAAGTGAGTTTTCATTATCTATTTTCAACACTTGGAAAAAGTCACTATTTAAATGAACACTTTTTCATTTTCTGAAATTGTGTCTTCACTTTTATTACAGCATTCACCATCAGCCCCTCCCCCACCTCACTTTCTCATTTTAATATCTATAAATACTTTTCCAGTTCCTAGTTCTTTCTTGCAATATTTAGATGGCTCCTGATTCTAGCATACACATCTCACTTGTCAGATCATCTGATCTGTAGAATCCACAAAACAACCACAGAAGAAACTTTGGGATTCCTCTGGACAGCCAAAAAGAAGCTTTTGACAGCAAGTATTTTGAATAATTGAAGCAATATCATGTCTGCCATCAACTAATCCTATATTTTGGAAGGGAGACTATGGCAACAGCAATTAGAAAGAATACTACTTTTTTATTGGAACACACTACATACAAAATCAAATTTTTTAAAGTGAGAAACTGTTTACTTTACAGAAAAATGATTTAAGTTTAAAAGGGCTTTCTTGAAGTGGCCCCTGCTTCTGGTACAAAGCATACCAGTTAGGTAGGAGGCAACAAAGCAGCACTTCCCATTTTTAATGACTTCTGTACTGTTTGTGGAAGCCCTGAAAATAAGCAGAGGCAGAAGGGTGTCATAATTAAGACCTAGAGTCAGACTGACCTGGGGTCAAATCCTAACTCTGCCCCTTTTCAGCTGTGTGACCTTAAGCGGGTTGCTTTACCTCTCACCCTGGTTTTAGTACCTAAGAGGGCCCAGCCGCCATTCTGTGTAGGGTGAAATGCTAGCTTTCAATAAATCCCATTTTAGCTTAAGCTCATTACACTGGCTTCAATGCTTAAAATTAAAGGGACTAAAAATAAGACAATCATCCTTCCTGAACTCCATCCTTAAGATCCTCCCCGCTCCCAGGAATCTTCCTTGATATCAATATCTATCAACCAACCACTGAAGCAAATTGAGAGACACACAATCCTTTCACCTACCAGAGGTAGGTACTCTGCTACAGTAACGGAGGAGGGTACTCTTAAATTAGTATTCTCGTAAGTCCCTAAAACATCAGCCTTGCTCACATAAATGCAGAGGCATGAGCAATTTTCATCTCTATAAAACTACTACAAAATTAAATCAGAACAATTACACTGATGAAAAATACCTCCCCAAATCGATAACAAAACAGAAAACGTTAATAAACATCCAAACTCAATTGTATCTCCTTAAATACAAATTTGGTATATGAAAAAACACGTTGGATCACAAATTTACAAATGAAAAACAGAACGAACAAAAGCTAACAGAAATGAAAAAAAAGAGGTGAATGAAAAAGATAAAATTCTATCAGAATTGAAGACCAAATTGCAAGGTGCTCAAGAAAAAATTCAATTAAAAACTTAATAAAAGACACTGAAGAAAACAGTAAAAGAACCAAGAGGATGAAAATGAGATAATGAAGTAAAAATAGAAAGTTTTTGAAATGGAAGATAGACAAAGAAGATATAATTATGTGTAACTAGAGTCCCCATAGAAGAAAAACAAAACATTAGAATATTTAAAACTACAATCCAAAAAAAACTTTTCAGAAACAAAAGGCCCAATAATACATATTAAAAGGATCCAGTACGTAGAAGGGAAAACTGACCTGCTACAATAAACTCTAAGACATATCCTAATGAAACTATTAGACTTTAAAAATAAAAGGGAAAATAAAACCGAGCAAAAGGGTCAAATAACTTATAAGGGCAAGAGAATTAAGACTGGCATCAGATTTCTCAAAAACAACATAAAAAACAAGGGCACACTGTAAGCAAGGAAAAAAAGTGTGAATCAAGCTGTCCTTCCAGTATCAAGGCTATAGAAAAACAACTTTACATATGCAAGAACTCAGGGAACATTGTGCCCACAAGCTCTTCTCAAGAAATCTCCTAAAAATTGAGATATTATCTACCAGTAGGTGACTGGGGAACCTCAGCAAAAGACTGATGGTGAGGATTTAACACATTTAACTGTAGAACTAAGAGCAAAACAAAGTTGCAGTTAAGTTTGAAGAGAAAGTAGACATAACTCAACTAAAAACATGGGAGAAGAGAGAAAAAGAATACAAAATAAACTCATTGATTGTTCAAATAGCAATAGGTAAGAATCAAAGGACACCATTAAAAACTAAAATAAAGGATAGTAGAAAGTTAAACAAGAAAACAAGGAAGAGGGCATTTTAAAAAGGCATAAGTATACAAGTAGCTACTATAACAAAAACAAAAAATAATAAATCCAAAATACCCAAAGAAATTTTTTAAAGGGAAGTGCAAAGAAAGCACATCACAAAGAAAAATATAACATAATGCATACAGTAGTATATATATAACATAAAATGACAAAACTGAGATTGAGCTCAACAGTCATTAATAGAAAATGATTTTTTAATACAACTTATAAAAAAAGACCTAATTAGTGCTTCCCTGGTGGCATAGTGATTGGGAGTCTGCCTGCCGATGCAGGGGACGCGGGTTTGTGCCCCGGTCCGGGAAGATCCCACATGCCGCGGAGCGGCTGGGCCCGTGAGCCATGGCCACTGCGCCTGCTCCTCTGGAGCCTGTGCTCCACAGCGGGAGAGGCCACAGCGGTGGGAGGCCCGCGTACTGTGACCACCTAGAGGGGTGGGATAGGGAGCGTGGGAGGGAGGGAGACGGAAGAGGGAAGAGGTATGGGAACATGTATATGTATAACTGATTCACTTTGTTATAAAGCAGAAACTAACACACCACTGTAAAGCAATTATACTCCAATAAAGATGTTAAAAAAAAAAAAAGCTACAAGGACATACTGTACAACACAGGGAATATAGTCAATATTTTATAACAACTAAAAATGGAATATAACCTTTAAAAATTGTGAATCACCATGTTGTACACCTGAAACATATAATATTGTACATCAACTATACCTCAATTAAAAAAAAGATAACCTAAAACAAGGTAAATCAAAAAGACTAAAAATTAAAGAGATAGGTAAAAGCATATCTAAGCAAATAAAAACAGTAAACAAAAAGCAGGAGTAGTGATCCTGATACAGAAGAATTCAAGTCAAAAAAGCATTAAACGTGACAAAGAGAAGCAACATGTAATGTTAACAGCCATATTATACAATGAAGATATAATAATTAAGACTACTTATGCTTCAAATACCACAGCAATTACCTTTAAAGGCAGAAACTACAAGGGATGCAAAAAGACTCAGAAAAACAACTTTAGTAATATGTAAGACTAACACACACTCATGAACTTAACTGAGAATATAAACAACTTATATAACATAAAAAGGTAAATCTTACATATCAAACTTTATACCCCGATAATAAAAACTCCTCCTCAAGTGGACCTGAACACTGACCAAAAATATGGGGGTGGAGGGGGATCATATGTAGGTCTTAAAGTATATTTCATGAAGTAGAAATAATGTAAAGGCTGATCACAAGTCTAATAAAATTAGACATCACATCACTAACAGAATGAAAAATACAAGGGCTTTCTACTCCAAAATTTTTAAATTGTCTACTATTAAACAATTTGACTTACACAAGTATGAACCAAAATTACAGATTTTCTAAAAAATGATACATTTAATGCACTGAAAAGAGGAAAATCTATACACTTGAAAATTTATATCAATAATAAAAATAAATTCCTAATTCAAAAAGAACAAAATAAAGGAAAACACAAGCATGGAAATAATAAAGATTAAAAAAGAAATTAATGAGGTAGAGAATTTCTAAAAATTTACCTAATTCACAAATCAAAATCTTAGACTTTTTTAAACTAAGAAAACAGACAAGGTTAATCCAGAAAAAACAAAAGGAGAAAACATAAATATACAAAATAAGGAGGAAGATACACTTTCAACAATATAAAAACAAAGATTACGCAAGATTATTCATTGCAGTATTACCTGTTATTGAAAAATACAATTAGAAATAACATGAATGTTCAAAGTGTAAGAACAGTTGAATAAACAGTTGGTATAGCCACACAGTGGAACACTATGCAGCTCTAAAAATGAATGGAGATCCCTATGAAATAATATAGATATCCAGTACACATAGACAAGTGGAAAAAGCAACGTGCAAAAGAATGCCTGCAGTGTGCTACTTTTTGTGTAGTAAAAAAGAGGAAAGAAGAATATATATATGTATATGCTCATCTTGTGCAAAGAGAAACAAAAGAGAAACTTAGACTAACTGCCTATGGGAAGTAGGAGAGAATGGATGGAAAAGATGGGGGACTGGAAAAGAAGTAGAAGACATGGGAGGGATGACTAACATTCCTCTTTCTGTATAGTTCTAAATTTTGAAACTATGTGAATGTTAAAATAACATTTGTCAAAAATAACAAAATTAACAATGATGAGAGAAAAAAAAGAACCCTAAAAGAGAAATCAAACAGAAAGAAATGTCTCTAATGGCATTTCAAATGAGAAACACAATTACACTAAAGAGGAAAGGGGGAGGGGAGAACTAACCCAAGTAACTTTTGAACACAGTATTTTTAATAATACTCTCAGACTATAAAAAAACACACGACATTGTAAAGCAACTATACCCCAATTTAAAAAAATAAAAAACAGGAAACTAAATAAACACTGAATTCCAATAAATGTTTTGTTTTGTTTTTCACAGTGTTAAAGATTAGCAATTCTGAATTACTTTCTGTGTATTCTAGGGTTGAGCAAATAAATAAGTAAACTGTGGATAATGGAGCCGGAGTTCTCATGGTCAGAGAAGAGAGTTACAAATATGTAAAGTGGGGAGGGAGGCCACAATGAGCCCCATAATGATGGCTGAAGAAAAGTAATATGTACTCATAGTTTTCACTTAATATAGGTGTGTGTGTATCCCCTAGCTCTGCCCACTGAGCAGGCGCTGATGGTTGATTTTATGTGTCAGTTGGCCCAGAGTGACCAGATGTTTGATTAAACATTATTCTGAATGTTTCTGCAAGGACGTTTTTAGATATGATTATAACATTTTAATTAGTAAAGCAGCTTGCCCTCCATATTATGGGTAGGCCTCATCCAAACAGATGAAGGCCTGAACAGAACAAAGAGACTGACCTGACCCTCCCCTAACATGAAAGAATTCTCCAAGTAGACGGCCTTCAGACTTAATCTGCAATATCGGCTCTTCTTGCCTAATCGCCTTGGAACATTGGTTCAATGGACCATCAAACATTAGTTCTCCCTGGGTCTCTAGACTGCCAGCTCACCCTGTAGATTAGACTTCCCAGTCTAATCACATGAGCCAATTCCTTACGATTAACCTCCTTATATATATTTCCTATTGGTTCTGTTTCTCTGGAAATCCCTAACTGATACAAGGGTCTAAAAATCAATGACCTCTCAGTAGCAATGAGCACAGTGCCTAGATCTTGATTTCTAAATACTACTGCCACTAAAATGAATCAGGGCTCCTTGAAAAAAATGGCAGATTCCAACACTGGGTAGGGAAAGTATAAAAGAACTCTGAAACACCTTGTTGCCAGAACAGAAGGAAGTGCTCAAAGATTTATGGGTATGTGTCAAAAGTACACAATGATTCAGGTAAAAATTATTATTGCGTGTTAAAACTATTAGGCAAAATTTTAGGAGAAACAGGATATTTGCAGAGTCTCAAAGTATTTCCCCAAAAGATACCTATTAATTACAAAGGGAAAAAAAGTAATTTTATAGTGGAAAAACCTGGAGGACACTACCATACCAGGTGATAAGAATTTCCATCACCAGTAACGAAACAGTAGTATGGACCTTCAGATATGATACACTGATACACTTTTGTAGTATTCCAGCCAAAAATGCATAACCTAAATCTAATCAGCAGGAAACATCAGACAGACCCAAATGGTGGAATATTTCTACAAAATAATTAAACTGTAGTCTTCAAAAATTTTTTATCAAGAAACACAAAGACCAACGAAGTGTTCCAGATTAAAGGAGATTAAAGAGATACAGCAATTAAAAGTAACAAATGATCCTAGACTGAACCCTACACCCGGAAAAAAAAATTTTTTCTCTTTTACTCAAAAGGACATTAGGAAATTCAGCAGAATTTTAATTAAGCTGATTTAGTGTTCTATCAATGTTAATTTCCCAATTTTGATGACTGTACTGTGGTTATATAAGAAAATATCCTTGTTTTTTGGAACATGTAAACTGAAGGATTTAGGAGCAAAGGGCCATAATTTAGCAAATTACTCTCAAATGGTTCAGAAAAAAATATTTATTTATTGTTTTATGAAGAGTGACTGTGGTAAATAGTTAACATTTGGGGAATCTGGGGTGAAGAAGAGTATAGGGGAATTCTCTGAATTATTTCTGTAACTTTTCTGTAAGTCTGAAATTATTTCAATATTTTTAAATTAGGTAAAATTACAGTAGTATCTGATAATAAGCTTTCCTACATTATTCCCCTACAATATTTGTGCACCCACACACACATATTATAAAAACCAAAGCCAAAAACCTAAGAGAGGTTTTTCTTTTCCTATACCCTCTATACAAATGACAACATAACCTGCTGACTCTATCCTCTTCTCTTCAACAGCACTATTGATTCAATTAACTGTATAATTTCTAAACGATTTCCTGACTCCAGACTCTCCACTTTCACACACCTGTAAAATTAACCACCTCACTACTCCACTTTAAAACCTTTAATGGTCTCCATGGCAACCCTTTTACAAGACTTAAGTCTTCTCCAGATCATGCCCTTTCTGCTCTACTTCATGCCCTTCTCATCAGGAAAAAAGCAAGTGCAGTTCTCTGAACCTGCAATGCTCTTGCATTGCTTGTGCTCTGGCATATGCTATCTATACTGAAATATCCTTATCTATCCAGTCAAAGAAATTCTTATTTATTCTTTAAATCTTATCTTAGCTTCACCTTCTCTGTGAAACCTTCCCTGACACAATATACAACATGACGGTGAGTAACCATTCTCTCCCTCCTTAGTGCTACTATTTTATTTTATACTATCTCTATTACACTTATCACACAGTGTAAGTCCCATTCTAAGGTGAATGGGGATTCACTGACAGAGGGACCAAGTCATATTTATTTTTGGAATTACTTAGAATACAATAGGTTCTCAAAGGTAGAAAATGTTAGGGAAGTCTTTATCTACATGACGAAAAAATAAAAGCTAAAACAAAATGAAAATATAATTTTAAGACTAATATACCTTTCACAGGGAGATGACACATGCTTTTGCTTCTTATTTAATATAAAAGTTAGAACAAGCCCTAGACTTAATATTTTGCACTCATCTTTGGAAAACAAATAATCTGATGCAGTGTTCCAATTTTTTATTTTCTGTAGTTTGTTAAGAACACTGTTGTTCACAGCCTTTTAAGTTATGAACTGGGACTAAAATAAACTTATATATATGAAATAATACAAAACCAAAAGTAGTTTTACTTTATAATACTTAAGTTCAAGAATCATCTTTTTGGTCTAAGTGCTTTAAATGCAGTAATTCCTGATTTAAACTCAATTCTACAAAAATCTAAACACTGCTTAATCTTATTTTTCTTGATATAAAACTAAAATTTTTCTTGATATAAAACTATAAAACTATCAGAAAGAAATTTAAAGGAAAATATTACAAATGGTTCACTTGCCCTCCTTTCCAATATATACATTACAGGGATAAATAAAATTATTTTCTTAAGAAAATGGATCCTTAAATTATTAATCACATAACAATACATGTGAAAGATTCCATGAAGAAAATGCTAGTACATAAAAATATGCAAAATCATAACTGTTATTGATGTCTTCTATACCTCACCCCCCTGGTTTTCCTGATGGCTTTCTGATGGTCACTTTATCTTAAACTTTTCTGGGGACCTAGCATGTGACCAACCCTTGTTTGCCTTGCCCTTCCTACATGTTCCTTTCATAACCTATATCTCCAAGTATAAAGTTTAGCATCTAGTGAAAGTATATGCAATTATACTCTAATAAAGATGTTAAAAAAAAAAAGTATATGCTCCAGAAAGTCAGGGACTGAGCCAATTTTACTATCTATTATGCAACTGCTCCTTCCCTACAAGTGCCAAGTACAGTGTCTAGAGCATAGAAAGAGCTCAATAAATGTAAGACAAATGGCTGAGTTAGTCTGGAGATATTTTAAGTGGTAAATTTTCATAAAGATTTAATTTATTTTCTTTAGGAATAAGGAAAGTAATTATTTTCCGTACGAAGCACTGGTAATCAGACATGTGTGCCAAAAATGGCAATAGGCATACTTTCAGTAGCATAAAGAATAAATTCAAAATTTCCCCTCAGTGTTTGGGAGTACAGAGACTTCCCCTAGCCCTGCTCACCAGACAAAAGAGTCCATGGGAGTTGGCACCTTTATTTCCTACCAGAAGGACCAAGATACAGCCATGGTAAATAAAGTTTGAAATGAATCTATACGTATAATGATACCAATAAGCCTCTAGAAAACTGTTGGCATAATGAAAACTAATGTCTTCTCTTGATTTTCCCTTAGATATCCTAGAATTATTAATTAAATTCCTTCAAAATTCTTAGAATCCATTAAAATATATACTAATAAAACATTATTTAGAAAAACAGAAGATCTGACAAGTATTAATACTAATTTGACAATGAGCCAATAACTTTGTCACTGTCATTCATTAAAATTAACATAATATAAAGTATCAGTTCTTTTGCAGTAGTCCCCTCAGTCATGCCAGTTCCTGTATGAAACTAGAAACATTACTTAATAAATTACTAACTGTAGGAAAAAAGTCAGTGTCATTTTATAATTCTTTCTGTATCTTGCTTATAGAGGTCATACATAATACAGTAAACTGAGTAAGTGTCCCTAAAATAAAGAATGAACTAGAGCACCTAATTTCTTCTTCCTCAGAGGAAAGGCTTTGTTGTCACAAAAGTTAATTGAATTCTTCATCCTATTTCTTTTCTCTACATTCTCTATTAACTGACCTCTTTTTTCTTTTTCTTCCTTTGACTTGCCTTTCTTTCCTTAGCTGTAACCACTTTTATTACTGAAACTAAAAGCCCTGTTAACCTTTTTAGTCAAACATACTACCTACCTAGATGTCAAATGTCTACACCAATTTTAACATAAGACATTCAAGAGTGCTATACTTACTAATCACTACCAACGTCTGATTTCTCTGCTCTAGTAGCAAATTCCTTGTTTACAACTAGCTAAGATACTATATTCTTTCTATGTATCTTAAGTGTTTGACAAAAAACACTCAAGGTCAGTCTAGTTTAAATGGGCTGTATAACAGGCTGCTTCATTATCTTACTGTTCCTACAACCATCTTTAAAAAAAATCAATAGTGAATTAAAATAAATCTTTGAAAAAATCTTCATAATTTTAAGTGCTTAAAGAAATATTTTCACAAAATGTTGTCTTCTCTTTGCAAACCAGATATTTCATATAACGTACAACATGGTTTTTAAAAATCTGCTAAGGTAAAAACTGAAAGACAAAGTTCAAAGCTGCACAGCTGGAAGCATCCTGGGACAAAACTTTAAAAGTGACTGAAATCACTGGTGTTCACTTATATTTTTTAATAATCTGATTCTAGATCAGTGGTTCTCAACCCAGCTATGTATTAGAATCACTTGGGGAGCTTTTAAAAAACATCCACTCCAGGCTAACTGAATCAGAATCTCTGGAGTCTGGACCTAGGCAAAAGAATTGTTTCAGAGCTACCCAACTGACCATAATATGCAGCTAGGATTCCAAACCATTGGCTGCGTCTTTATAATTATTAACACAGACTAAAATACTAAGGCATCATTTAGCACTAATAGCATTTTATTCTGAAAGAACTGTCATTCAACTAAATGTAAATCTTTAAATTATCTAACAGTATTCTAACATTTAAGTCCATTATTCAACAAAGAGTAGGTCCTCCACAATCATTTGTTGGTGATGTAGGTATTTTAACGATTAAAATTACAACAATCCCTTACTTTAGAAGGAATATGTAATTATTATAATAGAGAACATATTATTTTGACATTTTACAATAATTCCAGCTTCAAATCCTCTGGAACAACTGATGATGCAGTCACCAGTTAAGGTGATGCATCACCGTAAGATGAAGGATTGAGGCATTTCAGGCCAAAGAACAAATTGGTGAAGACCATGATATACAGACAATAGGAGTACAGAATCTATTTATAACAGAGGGGAAAATTCAGTATGATGGTGTGACGGAGACAAACAGGAGTAGTTGGAAATGCGAAGAAAAGCTAAGATTGTGCACAGATTGGGAAGGTCTCTGGCAGACTAAGAAACTTAGATATTCAACTACAGGCAACAGAGAGTCATTGGAGGTTTTTGAAAAGGAATGACAGGATGTTCTACTTCCAAGATGACTGAATAAAGGTACTTCACCCTATTCCCCCCACTAAGTGCAACTGAAAGCCCTAGACATTACACATAAAATAAACATAAGAAGTCTGTGAAAGGTGGACAGACGAAGGCAAACGCTTAGGAACCTCAAGACCTGAGGAACAAGTCAGTGATTAGATTCCTGGGTTTTCTTTTTGCCTTGTGTATCTCAGACTTGCAGCTGAAAACCTGGCAACACCAAGAGGCAAAGACAGGGACTTCCCTGGTAGCACAGTGGTTAAGAATCTGCCTGTCAATGCAGGGGACAGGGGTTCCAACCCTGGTCCAGGAAGATCCCACATGCTGCAGAGCAACTAAGCCCGTGTGCCACAACTACTGAGCCTGCGCTCTAGAGCCCGTGAGCCACAACTACTGAGCCTGCATGCCACAACTACTGAAGCCCATGCACCTAGAGCCCATGTTCCACAACAAGAGAAGCCCCCGCTCAATGCAATTAGAGAAAGCCCACGCACAGCAATGAAGACCCAACGCAGCCAAAAATAAATACATAAATAAATAGATTTATTTTTAAATAAAGAGGCAAAGACAAAAAAGCCCCAACAAAAGCTTGCTCTCTTTAGCCAAAAGACCAGGTAGGGACAGTCTAGCAAGACAGAAAACTTTTAGACAGTAACAGTGCTACTCTAGCTAAACACTACACAAAAAAACCATGACCCCACCCTCATCCATGCCAACAAAGGCTGAATGGGGAGCCTAGACTTCCACCCTCACAAGGTTATAATGAGGCATACCCAGCAGAGTGGTGTCATAGAAGGCCAAGGTGTAATTCAAGACTCATCTGATAATGAGCCCCCACGTTCCAGTACTCCCCCATTCTTGTGTCAGTGTAGGCCACATGGAATGCTGTTAGAATTATCTGACAAAGATCTTAAAGCAGCCATAATGAAAATGCTTCAATGAGCAATTATGCTCAAAAGTAATGAAAACACAGAAAGCCTCAAAAGAGAAACAGAAAATCTCAGCAAAGAAATACAAGATATAAAGAAGGACCAAATGGAAATTTTAGAACTGAAAAATACAATAACTGAATAAGAAAGCTCAGTAGATAGACTCAAAACAGAATGGTGGGGATAAAGGAAAGAATCAGTGAACTAGAAGAGAGAGAATAGAAATTACCCAACCTTAGTAACAGAAAGAAAACAGAGTGAAAAACAAACAAAGGGATCCTCAGAGACCTGTTAGACTACAACAAAAGATCTAATATTTTTGTCACTGGTGTCCCAGAAAAAAAGAAAAAGGGTCAGGGGGTGACTGAAATAGTACTTGAAGAAATATGGCAAGAGACATAAACCTATAGGTTCAAGAAGCTGAGTGAACCCTAAACTGGATAAACGTAAAGAAATCTATGCCAAGTCACATCATAAACTTTTGAAAACTTAGGACAAAGAAAGCATTCAGGAAAACACCAAAACCTTTCCCACAAGGAAAAAACAACTCAAATGACAGTGATTTCTCATCAGAAACCATGCAGGCCAGAAGGAAGTGGCCCAATATTATTCAAATGCTATACCTAGCAAAAATATCCTTTAGTCATGAGGGGGAAATCAAGATGGAAAAAACTTTTCATCTTTTCAGATGAAAAAAACTAAGCCAATTTGTTCCCCACAAACTAACCTTAAAATAATAACTAAAATAAGTTCTCTAAACAGAAAGAAAATAATGAAAGAAGGAACTTCCAAATATCAGGAAAGGAAAAGGAAAACAGGAAGCAAAAATATGGGTAGATATAATAGTCTTTCTTTGTCCTCCTGAGTTTTCTAAATTATGTTTGATGGTTGAAGGAAAAGTTACAACTGTCTGATGTGGTTCTAAATGAATGTACAGTAAACATTTCAGGACAATTATATAATAAAAAGGGGAGGATGCAGGGATGTAAAGGAAAGTAAGGTTTCTATACTTCACTCAAAATGGTAAAATGACAATAGACTGTAATAAGTTATGTATATATAATATCTATATTATAGCAAACATCAAAACCAATATATAAAGAGATATATCCATAACACAATAGATAAGATAAAAATGGAATTCTAAAATATGCTCAAGTAACCCACAGAAAGAGAACAAAACAGAGAAAAGAAAAATAGAAAGATAAACAGAAACCAAAAAGAAAATGGCACATTTAAGCCCTAACAAATCTAAAACTACATTAAATATAATAGCCTAAATACATTAAGACATATTAGCAAAGTGAATTAAAAAATATAATCCAACTATATGACGTCTACAAGAAACTATATGTCTACAGGAAACTCACTTCAAATATAATTATAAAGGCAGATTGAAAGTAAAAGGATGGAAAAAGACAAATCATACAAACATTAACCAAAGGAAAGCAGGAATGGCTATATTAATATCAGCTAAAGTAGACTGGGAACAAAGAAAATTATCAGAGACAGAGAAGCATATTACAGAATGATAAAAGGGTCAGTCCATCAGGAAGACATAGCAATCCTAAATGTACCAAATGACAGAATTGAAAGATATGTGAAGCAAAAAGTGAAAAGACAGACAACTCCACAATCATAGTTGGAGACTTCAACATCCTTCTCTCAATAACTGATAGAACAACTAGACAGAAATCAGCAAGGATATAGAACTCGAAGACACTGTCAACCAACAGGATGCAGTAACATTTATAAAACACTCTACCAAACAACATCAGAATACATATTTCTTTCCAAAGGCCCAAGGAACATATACTAAAATAGACCATACTATTAAGGCAAACCCTGGGTCATAAGGCACACCTCAACAAATTAAAAATAACTGAAATCACACAGAGTATCCTCTCTAACCACAATGGAAATCAAACTAGAAAGCAATAATGGAAAGATAAAAGGAAAACTCTTCAACTACTTGGAAACTAAGTGATACTCTTCTAACTAACCCATGGGGTCAAATAGGAAGTCTCAAAGGAAATTAAAAACAAACAAACATTGAAACGAATGAAAATAAAAATACAATGTATCAAAAAATGTGGGGGACTTCTCTGGTGGCATAGTGGTTCAGAATCTACCTGCCAATGCAGGGGACATGGGTTCGAGCCCTGGTCTGGGAAGATCCCACATGCCGCGGAGCAACTAAGCCCATGCACAACAACTACTGAGCCTGCACTCTAAACCCAGCGAGCCACAATGACTGAAGCCCGCGTGCCACAACTACGGAAGCCCGCGTGCCTAGAGCCCGTGCTCCACAACAAGAGAAGCCACCGCAATGAGAAGCCCACGCACCACAACGAAGAGTAGCCCCCGCTCGCTGCTGCAACTAGAAAAAGCCCGTGTGCAGCAACGAAGACCCAACGCAGCCAAAAATTAATTAATTAATTAATTTAAAAAATGTGGAACACAGCTATAGTGCTGAAGGAAAAATTATTACACTAAATGCATACATTAGAAGAAGAGAAATCTCAAATCGATAAATCTAAGCTCCCATCTCAAGAGAAGAGCAAAAAACCTTAAGAAAGCAGGATAAAAAAGGAGCAAAGAAAAAAAAGAAATACAAATTACCAATATCAGGAATGAAACAGGGATATCACTATAAACTGCAGACAGCAAAAGGATAAGGGAGTACCATAAACACCTTTACACACTTCAAACTGACAACTCAGACTAAATAGGCCACTTCCTCAAAAAATACAAATTACCACAATTCACCTAATATGAAACAGATAATATGAATAGCTCTTCAAAGGTTATCAAGGAAAATACATTTATAAGACTCAAAAAAAAAAAAAATCTCTGAGCCCAGATAGTTTTCACTGGAGAAATCTACCAAATGTTTAGAGAGGAATTAAAATCAATTCTACACAATCTATCTCAGAAAACAGAAGAGGGTACACGTCCTAATTCATTTTCTGAAGCTAGTATTACTACCAAAACCAAAACCAAAGAAAGACACAAATATAAACATGAGAATCCTTAATGAAATAATAGCAAATAATATTCAGCAATATGTAAAAAGATGATAATCAACTGGGATTTATTCCAGGGATACAAAGCAGGTTCAATATTCAAAAATCAATGTAATCCACCATATTACCAGGATAAAGGAGAAAAATCCCATAATCATATCAATTGTTGCAGAAAACACAACTGGCAAAATTCAACACCCATACATGATAAAAATAAAAAAAACTCTTAAAAAAACTATGGAAAGAGGGGAACACACTCAACTTGATAAAGAGCCTGTACAAAATAAACCTTACAGCTAACATACTTATGGTGAAAGACTGAATGCTCTTCCCTATGATAAGGAACAAAGCAAGTATATCTACTCTCACCAATCTTATTCAATATAGCACTGAAAGTTCTAATCAGTGCCATAAGACAAGAAAAAGAAATAAAGGGCATACAGATCAAAAAGGAAGAAATAAGACTGCTCCTCTCTGCAGATGACATCTAGGTAGGAAGACCCAAGGAATCTATAGAAAATTCCTAGAACTAATCCATGAGTTCAGCAAGGTTGCGGGATACAAGATTAACACAAAAACCAACTGCATTTCTATATACTAGCAATAACATGTGAACACTGAAAAAAAACACCATTTATAATCACCCAAAAAAATAGAATACTAAGGTATAAATCTAACAAAACATGTATAATACTTCCATGCTGAAAACACAAAATGCTGATGAGAGAAATCAAAGGAGATCTATAAAACAGGGAGAAACATACCAGTTCATGGATTGGAAGACTCAATATATCAATTCTCAAGACATCAATTCTCCCCAAATTGATACGGAGTTTCATGCAATTTCTAACAAAATCCCTCCCATCAAGATTCTTTGTAGATATAGAGAAGATTATTCTAAAATTTATATAGAAAGGCAAAGGAACTAGAATAGATAAAATAATTTTCAGAAAGAATAAAACAGGAGGAATCACTCTTACCAGATTTCAAGATTTATTATCTACCTATAGCAATCAAGACTGTGACATTGGCAGAGGGATAAACACACAGCTCAATGGAACAGAACCCAGAACCTGGATATAAAACACAAGTATGCCCAACTGTTTTTTGACAAAGGTTCAAAAACAATTCAATGAAGAAAGACAAATGGTGCTGGAGCAACTGGATATGCATAGACAAAAATAATAAACCTTGATCACACCTTATACAAAAATTAACTCAAAATGGGTCATGGACTTAAATGTAAATAGAAAACTGTAAAACTTTTATTTAAAAAAAGTTTTCTAAAACTTTAGGAGTCAATTTTCAGGATCTAGAGCTAGGCTAGACTTGATACCAAAAGCACAATCCATAAAAGGAAAAAGTGAAAATTTAAGTCATCAAAATTAAGAACTTTTGCTCTGTGAAAGACCATGTTAAGAGAATGAAAAGAAACCACAGAGTGGGAAAAAATATTTGCAAACCACCTATCTGACAAAGAACTAGTATCTAAAATACATGAAAGAATGCTTGAAATTCAACACTAAAACAACAAAAACAACAAACAATCCAAAGAGAAAATGAGCAAAAAACATGAATAGACATTTCACCAAAGAGGACCTACAGATGACGAATAGGCACATGTAAAGATGCTGAATATTGTTAGCCACCAGGTAAATACAAATTAAAACCACAGTGAAACATCACTACGTACCTGTGAGAATGGCTAAAATTAAAAGTCAAAAAGCAAATGCTGACAAGGATGCAAAAAAAAACTAGATTATTCACTGCATTAGTCTGCTAGGGCTGCCATAATAAAATACCACAGACTGGGTGGCTTAAAGAACAGAAATTTGTTTTCTCACAGTTCTGGAGGCTAGAAGTCCAAAATCAAGGTGTCAGATTGTTTGGTTCTTTTGAGACCACTTTCCTTGGTTTGCAGATGGCTGACTTCTCACTGCATTCTCACATGGTCTTTCCTCTTGAGTGTGCATATCCCTCAAGGATGTGTGTCCAAATTTCTTTCTTATAAGGACATCAGTCAAACTGGATTAGGACCCACGGTAAAGCCCTCTTAATCACCTCCTTAAAGGCCCTATCTCCAAATACAGTCACACTGTGACATGTTTGGGGAGTTAGGGTTTCAACATATGAATTGGGGGGGACAATATTCAGCCCATAATACACATGCACTAATGTAAAAGAGTACTGCCACTCTGGAAAACATTTTGGCAACTTCTTTTAAAAAGTAAACAAGCAACTATCATACGACCCAGCAATTACACTCCTGATCATTTTTCCCAGAAAAATGAAGACTCATGTTCACAAAAAAACCTATAGACAAATGTTTACAGCAGCTTTAGTCATAACAGCCAATAACTAGAAACAACCCAGATGTCCTTCAATGGATGAATGTGTAAATAAACTGTGGTACATCCATACTATGGACTACTACTCAGCAATTAAAAAGGAACAAACTACTTAAATATGGAATAACTTAAATGAATATCCAGAGAATTATGCTGAATGAAAAAAATCAATCCTAAAAGGTTATATACTGTAGATTCCATTTATATAGCACTTTTGAAACGATAAAATTACAGAAACGGAGAATGGATTAATGGTTTCCAGGCATTAAGGAGAAAGGGTGTAGGTGGGAAGGAAGTAGGTGTGGCTACAAAAGGGAACTCTTTATGTCTTGCTACAGATGGGTGGGAAACTTCACTGAAACCTTTTTCCACTTTCTAATATCTGAATGATGTGCTCCAAAATAAATTAGATAACAACGATCAAACGGGTGGATGGGGAGATATTAGTTACCACGTGTGGAATGATTAAGGAGGGCGAGGCTCTGTGCTAATCCAGACTTATCCTGGCTCCAACGCTGTGCTTTACTTTGCCAAGCTGCACTCAATTCTTAAATGTCACCCAAATTTAACAACCACAGTGTCTAGCATGATCCTGCACAAAAGATGTAAATTATAAAATTACCTCTCCTCTTCTACCAACATTCTTATTTCCTTAGTATCTGATCTCATTCAAGAATTAATGAGAAAAGCAATAATTATCTGCTTAAATGATTCACACTAACGTATAAGTAACTGATAGGTTTAAATATCGTCACAATGTACAAAAGCAGGTTAACTCAAATGGCATTTTAACAAAAATTGTATGTTTAAGAAAGAATTAAACTGTAGTCCAAGTGTTGTCATCTGTTTAATTCAGATGCCCTAAAACATCACTCCCCATCCTGATCTTGGAGTTCTTAGGTATTTTGGAAGTAAATTAGATACAAATCCTAAATTCAAAGTAACGGTAATAGCTTCCATCTCACCACAACTCAAGATGCATGTCTGGTTAGCTGCCTGTCCTACAGGGAGGAAATATTTGTAATAGAGCTTTTAATTGTCTGTGAATAAAGATAATCCAAGACTGGTGAAACTTGTAAAAATCCATGTTTGTTTTCTCAGCTGCCTCTATGCATCCCTTTCTCCTGCCTTCTAAGTTCTCTACCACTCCCAGTGCATCCTTCATACCTCCTGCTTTCAGGAGGCCATTATCTTCCAGTTCCTCCAAAGCAGTAAAGGACTTAAGCAAGGGCTGAATTCAGTCTTTCAACAGACTTATTTGTAGTTTAAGGTAGCCAGGAGAAATGTTCGCCTGGATTGACTGAAATCCAGGATTGACTGAAAGCCTAAGGTCTTCGTTTGTTTTTATTTTGCTTAGTCCAGTAGGAAAGCTGCCTTAGTACTGATACCACGCCTGGGGAGACTGGGTCAAAAGAGTTAATAGGTCACTTGAGCTCTCCTTTGCCCTGTTCACTCTATTAACCTTAATTATTCAGAAGCCAAGAATCTCAAATTCCAAGGATTCAGATTCCATTTTCAGGGTGTCTACTACTCCCTTCTGGTTTGATATCCCTTTCCTTCTTTCAGAATGGTGGTCATTTTCTCAGAATGGTGGTCATTTTCTCCTGCCCTTCAACTCCGAGCAATCTGTTCTCATGCCCCAGGGTTCTTGCAGCCCCCAGTGTGCGAGAGGTAAAGAAACTATGAATGTCTGGAGTGGGTAGGCTGGGCTCATGGACTCCCAAACATGAAACTCAAACTAAGGAAAAGAGCAAGGACCATCACCCCACTACCACCCACTTCCAGCTAATGTAAAGTAAGACTTAACACTTTTGTTTTTTACTGTGTAGTTGTGGAGGATGGGGGGAGTACTTTAATGATAACAACAACTGCACAATACATGATATCAGAAAAAACTACCAGCTGGCAATGACTGTACATACTGGGGAACGGATAGAGAAAGAAACACTTCTAAAACTGGATGTTAAAGTTAATTACATGTTGTGACCTGCTTTTACTTTCTGCCTAATCATTACACAACATAATAAACATGCATCTCATAAACGATGTGTCAGATTAACTTTCAGTTTTATTTTAATGCAACCTCAGCCTTTTCTTCCAACCTCCACCCCTGCAGCTTCGTTCATTGCTGGCTGCAAATGTAAGATGGAGATTCCTTCTAAAACAATTAACAAGACACCATGCTGCCACACTGGAGGAGAGGCCAGCAGTTGGGTGTCCCACTTCACAGATTGTCCATCTTGCAACAACTGTACTTCTAGTCTCTCCCACGTCTAAACTATGCCTTTTCTAGTTACTGTAATTACCTCCCCCAAACAACAATTTTTTTATCACTTCCCAGCCTATGAAGCACAAGTTGTTTCACAACCAGCAGCATCAAAATCTAAACTCTTAAATGGCTCAATGAAAAGACGGTCAAATGAATTCAAAATATGAGATATGCATCAATGGATTGGCAAAGATCAAATAATTTGGTAAAAGGGACATAGAAACACAGATGTTGTCATATATCCCTGGTGGATATACAAAATGGTTCAACCTCTATGGAGGGAAATTTGGCAATATCTATGAAAATTACAAACGCAAGTACCCATTTGCAGGAATTTATCTTATACTATACTTGCCTGTCCCACCACTGTGTTGAAATAATAAGTTATTCATTGCAGTATTATTTTAAGGACAAAAAAAATTAATAATGATAATAGCAAACACTTATCTAGCACTTAGTATAGTGCCAAACACTGTTCTAAGCACTTCACACATATGCTCATTTAATCTTCTGAACAATCCCATGAGGCAGGTGCTATTAACATCCATATTGTACAGATGGAGAAACTAAGAGGCCAAATAAAATTAGCCCAAGACCACATAGCTAGTGTGAGCCAAGATTTGAGCTCCAGAGCCTACTATCTTAACTATTACGATATACTAAATCATCTAAATATATATCAATAGGAGAATAGTTGACTAAAATATATGATACACCCGTCTAAAGCAACATCACATTTTTAAAAAGGAAACCTCGTTAAATTGCCTCTCCCACTTTGAGGGTAGGTTAAACTTAGTGACTCACCTCTAAAAATAAAGTATGGAAAGGGAAAAACAGCAATTTTACAGTGGAGAAACCTGGCAAAACACCACCTTAACCAAGAGATCTAAGTTAAACATCAGCAGTGATGTCTTGTAAATATCAGGTAGTACTCCCTTGCTGAGACATTGAGAAAGACAACTCAACTTTGTGCAGTATTTCCAAAAATCCATAGCCCCATTCTAATCATGAGGAAAACATCAGACAAACCCAAGTTGAGAGACAGTCTATAGACTGGTACTCCTGAAAACTGTCAAGGTCATTAAAAACCTTGAGAAACTGTCAAAGGAGACTAAGGAGAAATGACAACTAAATGTAATTATGGTATTTTGGATGGGATCATGGAACAGAAAAAGAACATTAATGGAAAAACTGGTTCTATCCAAATAAACTCTGGAGTTTAGTTAACACTACCGTACCAATGTTGATTTCTTAGTTTTGACAAATGTACCACAATAAGATGATAATATTAAATAAAGGGAAATGAAACTGGGTGAGGTGTATATGGAAACTTTACAACTTTTCTGTAAATCTAAAATTATTCCAAAGCAAAGTTTATTTAAAAAAAAAAAAAGGAAGAAAGCTCTTTGTGCACTGATATGAAAAAAATCTCCAAGAAGTGAAAGATGTAAGGTAAAGTGAAAGACGTAAGGTAAAGAATAAAGGACTTCTCTGGTGGCACAGTGGTTAAGAATCCACCTGCCAATGCAGGGGACACGGGTTCGAGCCCTGGTCCGGGAAGATCCCACATGCCACGAAGCAACTAAGCCTAGGCGCCACAGCTACTAAGCCTACGCTCTACAGCCCACGAGCCACAACTACTGAAGCCCGCGTGCCTAGAGTCCGTGCTCTGCAATGAGAGAAGTCACTGCAATGAGAAGCCCGCGCACAGCAACGAAGAGTAGCCCCGGCTTGCTGCAACTAGAGAAAGCCCGCATGCAGCAACAAAGACCCAACGCAGCCAAAAATAAATTAATTAATTTTAAAAAAAAAGAAGAAGAAAGTGTATATAGTATGGAAGAAGCAGTATGTGCACAGGTACAGAAATATCATTTGTGTAAAATGGTTGGGAAAGCACATACGTATACAAAAATTATTTCTGGAAGGATACATAAGAATCTGATAACACTGGTTGACTTTGTAGAGAGAACTCTGTAGCTGAGGAACAGAAATAAAAGACTTTTGATTGTGTCCTCTTGCACTTTTTAAATTTTAAAACATATGAGTATATTACCTACTCAATTAACTTTTAAAATTAAAAGTATGGGGCTTCCCTGATAGCACAGTGGTTGAGAGTCCGCCTGCCAATGCAGGGAACACGGGTTCGTGCCCCAGTCCGGGAAGATCCCACGTGCCGCAGAGCAGCTGGGCCCGTGAACCATGGCCGCTGGGCCTGCGTGTCCAGATCCTGTGCTCCGCAATGGGAGAGGCCACAAACAATGAGAGGCTCGCGTACCGCAAAAAAAAAAAAAAAAATTAAAAGTATGACAAGGACCTGAACTCAGGCAAAGCCCTGGAAATAACATAGGGGAATAATTAGAGAGAATTTTAGGAGATTAAAAAATCTAATCTCCTCCACCTACCAGTTACCCACACCCCCTTCCTCACTTTTCCCACCAACCTCATTTCTCCTTATGCAGTGCGAACATTTTATTCTAGCCAAACCAATCTGACTCCCGACCCCAACAAATCAGCTTGTTCCCCAATTCCTTATCCCTCCCAACAAAACCTAGCTCTTAAATTAAAAGCCACCCACCTATTGAGCTATTCAGCATCCTGTAGTCTGTCTGGAACAGAGACGGCAAATACAGACACTCACGCCATTACTACTCCTACATCCATGACAACAACACTGCTCAATGATCACAGGAGCCTTTCCCACTAAATCTACACACTGCCTCCAACTACTTCTTAACGCAGTCCTCCATGCAGCCATTATTATCAACCAAAGCTGGCCCATGAAATAAAACCTATTCGCCATACTACTCTACTATATTGATCTGTTTGCCTTGATATGTTCCTTCATGAATTTCATATATATTCATTTACATATACCCCTATTTTGTTCTGAAAAGGATTAATGAGACTTGTAAGAATACATGAACTATAAAAAGTTAATAGGTTTAAAATATCAGCAGAAGAATAAAGAAAACACCAAAAATGATGCCACGAAAAAAGCTGAAAAAATGTACAGCATAAAACCTATATGCCTACTCTGGGGTAGGCTTCAAATCTGGCTCTGGCTTTCTAACAGCCATCACAAAAAGAAAAACCCAGTCCACAGCCCAGGAGATAAACAGAAAAGTACTCGGAAGAGGAACTATTCTTGGTACTTAGGCCAAACAGTAATTTTTACAAAGCAAAGAGAACACTATAGAAAGAGCAAGACATACAAGATACACAACTACCAGTTTTCAAAGAGTTGGGATGTTTCTGATCGTATCCATCAGGAGAACCTACAGTGTCTCACCAAAGTCCAGTGCAGCAAAACTAATTTTACAAGGAGCAGACACAAGTTTTAGAACTCTCTGTGTCCCTTCACTTGGTCTCCTCCTTCATTGCCTCCCTAACTAAATATAAACTCTTTGAAGACTAGAACCATGTTGTGTAACTCTTATAAAGCTCACAGTGTTCTGTATCCTGCAAAATAGCAAGCATTCAGTATCAGTGAGAATTTACCGAGAGCAATTCAAGCCTATTCTGAAAAAATTCTCTAATCTAAACATAGGAATTCTCACTCATGCTAAATAGGATAAAAATGATACTGAAGCCTCAAGAGATAATCTCTAAACCTTCTATACTATTACTGAATCACAATTTAATTTATGATGTCTCAACAGCATTTTTTGTTTTGCATAGCCCTGGCACAAGGCTTGCAGAAATGCCAAATCAGTATCACTAAATCTGATCAAATAAAATGGCAACCCCTATAAAAAGAAAGACAGTATTACTATCTTTCAAGAATGTAAGCAATAGCTCTTTACAAACCAGCTGACAAAGGCAGTTTCATTTTTTAAATGACTCTGCAAGTCCTGTAGCAGACAATGAATTATAATGCAGATATTCTCTACTCCTTTCCAAGAAACTGTAGTTTCTGTAAATGCCAAACTGCCAGAGAACTATACTTCCCAGCTCTTCCATACACATGTCCATTCATACATACATACATACACACCACTATCAAACACTGGTGTAAAGCTTATCTTTCCCTTTACAACCACTCCCTACCTCCTCTTCTTTACCTGGTCAAACTGGAAATGAATGAAGCCTAATAAATTTAGGTAAAGCGATTATGAGCAACACAAGTATTTAAAAACTTAAACTTGGGCTTCCCTGGTGGCGCAGTGGTTGGGAGTCCACCTGTCGATGCGGGGGGCGCGGGTTCGTGCCCCAGTCCGGGAGGATCCCGCATGCCGCGGAGCGGCTGGGCCCGTGGGCCACGGCCGCTGGGCCTGTGCGTCCGGAGCCTGTGCTACGCGGCGGGAGGGGCCGCGGCAGTGGCAGGCCTGTGTACCGCAAAAAAAAACCCTTAAATTACTACTCTTAAGCAGAGGCACTAGGACACATTAACAATCTCTGTATTTTATTAATGGAAATCGTTAATAAATAAAAAGTCTCATCCTACATTGGTTTAGCTTTTTTAATAGACTTAGTATTTCAGTTTGCAGAATGCTCCTCATTTGGTATTCCCTGTATGCAGGGGAACACCCTACCGTCCCGGGAGGGGATAGCTGTAATGAGTGAAAGAACATGGACAGGACTGCGGGGTCCACCAAATGGACCTCAGAAAATCTAATTCCTGTGCCTTTGTTTCTTCAACCATAAAATTGAGAAATGACAATCATCTCTATCTGATAAGATTATTGAGAGGATAAAATGAGGTAAGATTTGTAAACTGCCTAGTAAATTGCATGTAAAATAGATCCTCAATAAGTGTCAGTTCTCTTGCTCTTTTCTTATAGGTAAGGAAACAGAAGGAGCTTAGCAGGTGACTGGTCCAAGGTCAATGCCTAATCAGTGTAATACGTATGCTAAAACTCTAACTTAAGGACTCTTGCCACTACATCACACAGCCTTAAAATAACAGAACCCAATACCTCATGTTCATCACTGTTGGGCACTCATTACATGAAAAGAAAAATAACCCTAACAATTTGTACACCTATTAGATGCCAAGCACTATATTAACTTCTTTCCTCATGACCAGATACAAAGTAGGTGTATTTATCCCATTTTACTGAGAAATTAATTCATGCAAAGTCACAAGGCTAATAAGTGATAATGCAAAATTAATCCAGGTCTGTTTACTACTTTCCCCTACTAGCCTGCCTCAAAAGCATACAAGTATTTAAAAATAACTGTCTATCAAAATTAAATTCTAAATGGCCTGGAAAATTTTTTTTTTTTTTTTTTGCGGTACGCGGGCCTCTCACTGTTGTGGCCTCTCCCGTTGTGGAGCACAGGCTCCGGACGCGCAGGCTCAGCGGCCATGGCTCACGGGCCTAGCCACTCCGCGGCATGTGGGATCTTCCCGGACTGGGGCACGAACCCATATCCCCTGCATCGGCAGGCGGACTCTCAACCACTGCGCCACCAGGGAAGCCCGGCCTGGAAATTTTTATAGGTCCTTCCAATTTATTAGTGGAAACTGTCCCTAGCGTCACCATCCTTTCTCCTTAAATTTGTTCTTGTTAGGCTAAAACAATTTACAGTAACCTCAGTGACAAATTTACATTTGTATAGCATATTACAGATTAGTATTATAAATTTTTTCATTCTTATTAGATGCAACAACAGAAGTTTTTCACATATTAGCTCACATCTCCTTTAATACTTTCAAGATTTCTGTGATGTAGAGATTATTACCATTTTACAGATAAGGAAACAGAAGTTTGAAAAAGGTAAGTAACTTGCTTAGGTTATACAATTAGTAAGAGCAGGGCTCTACCTCGATCTCTCTAAGAGAAAAGCGCATATACTCTCGCATCCATCGATTGATTTAATCATTTGCGTTTGTCAATTTACTCATCAGAGCTGGGGGAAGGGATATGTGTGGGGGAAGAACTTGTTTACCAAAAATGTAACAGAAAATAAAGGCCAAACCTTGATAAAACAATAAAAACAGGAAAAATCAGAAAGGTTGTCCCAGATCTCTTCACTCCCTGCAAGGTTGCCAGGTGACTGCCAATGTTTACAGGGCAGTTTCAACTATTCCAGAGCACAGAGGAAAAAATGAGAATTTCCCAATTCATTCTTAGAGGCTAGCTTAATCTTGACACCAAACACTCAAGAATAGTAAACTAAAAGTGAGACATAAATATTATGTTTATCCTTTGTGATTATAGAGGCAAATGTCTTAATAGATTTAAGTGAAAAACAAAGAAATATGTGTAGTATGATCTCTTTTATATAAGAAAAATCACTGAATACACATGTATGTACTAAGTATGGCATACAGGTGTATTCAGTGTGTATTTGTACATATACACATAAATGCAAAGATACAGGTTTGGAAATATAAACCCCAAACTGTTAACAAGGTTACCTGGGACAGAATTGGTCTTTGGGGTGAAAGAAGGGAAGGGGACAAATAAGTGAGATTTTTTTACTTTTACTCTATATATTCCTGTGTTATTTGTATTTTTATGATTAACATGTATATTTGACAATTAAAATACACAAATGAAAAGTACGGCCTAATAGTCATTTGATGTATCTCCTCTACTTGTTATAGTGAAAACTAATTCTTTTATTTACTCATTGGGCATTCATTTATCTAACAAACACTTAGGGTACAATCCTACATGTGGGCAATGAGCTAAGTAAGCACTTGTGCCAGCCACCAGGTACTCAGAGTCTGTTTTTAATCCCAGGATGGAACATGTACTTCCTTCCATAAGACAGTGTTGTTTTAAGTCAAGTTCTAATTTTTATCATTTATTATTTTTTAGGTCATATGCCAGGGATAAGAAATATTTTCTTTATCTAGAATTTGTACTGCCTTTATTCTAAGAAAGCGTACTGGATATTTTTTATTGAATTTTTTTTTTGCAATTAAAAAAATGCATTTGTATTCATTCATTTAACAAAGGTTAGAGTACCTCTTATGACATGTTTGAGCACAATGGCAGAGAGTGGATATGCAAAGATGAATAAATAACATGTGGCCTCTACCTACCCTCTAGGGAGCTGAGAATTTCACAAACCTGCTATGTCTGATACAGAGTAAGTAGCACATAAAAACTGAAATATATACCTTAGTAATCCTGCACTTCAATGTGAATCTGGCAAATGCCTTGTTCAAAAATAAAAGTTAATTTGAGTAACCCAGAAATATCTTAATGTTTATGAAAACTGTGAAATTATTCAATTACTCTAAGGTTAAAGGGTATGAATTAGTGGGAAAATAGAGAACATGGAAGCTCCAGGGGAACAGACAGTGCGATGGCTCAGTGAACAGTGGGTTCTAGGATTAGCTATGCCAGTAAAAAGCTGTTACTAGGTTTGTTACCCAAAGAAAATATGGAAATCATATCTACCTTATTAGGACAGGAGAAATCAAAGAATTTATTCGATAAAGTATAACAAAACCTGGAAAACATGAGGCAGTGTGGCCACAACACCTGCTTTTTGTTGTTGTTTGGTCTCATTTATTTTATTTTCCCCCTACTCTGTCAATGATTAGCCAAGCAAATCTGCAAACACAATTTAACTTCTGTATGCCTCATAAAGTGGCAAGAATGCAGGAAGCAGAATCAGAAGACCTGAGTTTACATTCAGACCCTGACTCTTATTAACTCCATAAGGTTAAAAAATGAGCAAATTACTTAACCTCTTTGAACCTTAGCTTCCTAGCATTAAAATAGAGATACATATTTTACAGTGTTATTTCAAAGACTAAATGAGAAAATACGTGTGAAAGCATAAACTTAGAAACTATGAATTTGGTTCAAGATGGCAGAGTAGAAGAACGTGCTCTCACTCCCTCTTGCGAGAGCACCGGAATCACAACTAACTGCTGAACAATCATCAACAGGAAGACACTGGAGCTCACCAAAAAAGATACCCCACATCCAAAGACTAAGGAGAAGCCACAATGAGATAGTAGGAGGGGCAAAATCACAATAAAATCAAATCCCATAACCACTGGGTGGGTGACTCACAAACTGGAGAACACTTATACCACAGAAGTCCACCCACTGGAGTGAAGGTTCTGAGCCCCACATCAGGCTTCCCAACCTGGGGGTCCGGCAACAGGAGGAAGAATTCCTAGAGAATCAGAGTTTGAAGGCTAGTGGGATTTGATTGTAGGACTTTGACAGGACTGGGGGCAACAGACTCCACTCCTGGAGGGCACACACAAAATAGTGTGTGCATCAGGACCCAGGGGAAGAAGCAGTGACCCCAAGGAAGACTGAACCAGACCTACCTGCTAATGTTGAAGGGTCTCCTGCAGAGGCAGGGAGTGGCTGTGGGTCACTGTGGGGACAAGGACACTGGCAGCAGAAGTTCTGGGAAGTACTCCTTGGCATGAGCCCTCCCACAGTCCACCATTAGCCCCACCAAAGAGCCCAGGTAGGCTCCAGTGTTGGGTCACCTCAGGCCAAACAACCAACAGGAGGGAACCCAACCCCACCCATCAGCAGACAAGCGGATTAAAGTTTTACTGAGCTCTGCACACCAGAGCAACACCCAGCTCTACGCACCACCAGTCCCTCTCATCAGGAAACTTGCACAAGTCTCTTAGATAGCCTCATCCACCAGGAAACTTGCATAAGCCTCTTAGATAACCTCATCCACCAGAGGGCAGACAGCAGAAACAAGAACAACTACAATCGTGCAGCCTAAATCCTGCAGCCTGTGAAACAAAAACCACATTCACAGAAAAACAGACAAGATGAAAAGGCAGAGGGCTATGTACCAGATGACGGAACAAGATAAAACCCCAGAAAAACAACTGAAAGAAGTGGAGATAGGCAACCTTCCAGAAAAAGAATTCAGAATAATGATAGTGAGATGATGGACCTTGGAGAAAAGAATGGAGGCAAAGATCCAGAAGATGCAAGAAATGTTTAACAAAGACCTAGAAGAATTAAAGAACAAACAGAGATGAACAATACAATAACTGAAATGAAAACTACACTAGAAGGAAAGAATAGCAGAATAACTGAGGCAGAAAAATGGATAAGTGACCTGGAAGACAGAATGGTGGAATTCACTGCTGTGGAACAGAATAAAGAAAAAAGAATGAAAAGAAATGAAGACAGCCTAAGAGACCTCTGGGACAACATTAAACGCAACAACATTCGCATTATAGAGGTCCCAAAAGGAGAAGAGAGAGAGAAAGGACCCAAGAAAATATTTGAAGAGATTATAGTAGAAAACTTCCCTAACATGGTAAAGGAAATAGCCACCCAAGTCCAGGAAGCACAGAGAGTCCCATATAGGATAAACCCAAGGAGAAACACGCCGAGACATACAGTAATCAAATTGGCAAAAATTAAAGACAAAAAAAATTATTGAAAGCAGCAAGGGAAAAACAACAAATAACAAACAAGGGAACTCCCATAAGGTTAACAGCTGATTTCTCAGCAGAAACTCTAGGAGCCAGAAGGGAGTGGCATGACATATTTAAAGTGATGAAAGGGAAGAATCGACAACCAAGATTACTCTACCTGGCAAGGATCTCATTCAGATTCAATGGAGAAATCAAAAGCTCTACAGACAAGCAAAAGCTAAGAGAATTCAGCACCACCAAACCAGCTCTACAACAAATGCTAAAGGAACTTTTTTAAGTGGGAAACACAAGAGAAGAAAAGGACCTACAAACACAAACCCAAAACAATTAAGAAAATGGTAATAGGAACTTATACATCGATAATTACCGTAAACGTGAATGGATTAAATGCTCCACCCAAAAGACACAGGCTCGTTGAATGGAGACCCATATAAAAACAAGACCAATATATATGCTGTCTACAAGAGACCCACTTCAAACCTAGGGACACATACAGACTGAAAGTGAGGGGATGGAAAAAGGTATTCCATGCAAATGGAAATCAAAAGAAAGCTGGAGTAGCAATACTCATATCAGATAAAATAGACTTTAAAATAAAGAATGTTACAGGAGACAAGGAAGGACAATACATAATGATCAAAGGATCAAACTAAGAAGAAGATATAACAATTATAAATATATATGCACTCAACACAGGAGCACTTCAATACATAAGGCAACTGCTAACAGCTATAAAAAAGGAAATCAACAGTAACACGATAATAGTGGGGGACTTTAACACCTCACTTACACCAATGGACAGATCATCCAAACAGAAAATTAATAAGGAAACACAAGCTTTAAATGACACAAGAGACCAAACAGATTTAATTGATATTTATAGGACATTCCATCCAAAAACAGCAGATTACACTTTCTTCTCAAGTGCACGTGGAACATTCTCCAGGATAGATCACATCTTGGGTCACAAATCAAGCCTCAGTAAATCTAAGAAAACTGAAATCATATGAAGTATCTTTTCTGACCACAACACTATGAGATTAGAAATCAATTACAGGAAAAAAACGTAAAATACACAAACACATGGAGGCTAAACAATACATTACTAAGTAACCAAGAGATCACTGAAGAAATCAAAGAGGAAATCAAAAAATACCTAGAGACAAATGACAATGAAAACACGACGATCCAAAACCTATGTGATGCAGCAAAAGGAGTTCTAAGAGGGAAGTTTATAGCAATACAATCCTATCTTAAGAAACAACAAACATCTCAAATAAACAATCTAACCTTACACCTAAAGGAACCAGAGAAAGAAGAACAAACAAAACCCAAAGTTAGTAGAAGGAAAGAAATCATAAATATCAGAGCAGAAATAAATGAAATAGAAACAAAGAAAACAATAGCAAAGATCAATAAAACTAAAAGCTGGTTCTTTGAGAAGACAAACAAAATTGATAAACCTTTAGCCAGACTCATCAAGAAAAAGAGGGAAAAAAAAAAAGAAAGAGAGGGAGAGGACTCAAATCAATAGAAATGAAAAAGGAGAAGTTACAACAGACACCACAGAAATATAAATCATCGTAAGAGACTACTACAAACAACTCTATGCCAATAAAATGGACAACCTGGAAGAAATGGACAAATTCTTAGAAAGATATAACTTCCAAGACTGAACCAGGAAGAAACAGAAAATATGAACAGACCAATCACAAGTAATGAAATTGAAACTGTGATGAAAAATCTTCCAACAAACAAAAGTCCAGGATCAGATGGCTTCACAGGTGAATTGTATCAAACATTTAGAGAAGAGCTAACACCCATCCTTGTCAAACTCTTCCAAAACATTGCAGAGGAAGGAACACTCCCAAACTCATTCTATGAGGCCACCATCACCGTGATACCAAAACCAGACAAAGATACTACAAAAAAAGAAAATTACAGACCAATATCACTGATGAATATAGATGCAACAATCGTCAACAAAACACTAGCAAACAGAATCCAACAACACATTAAAAGGATCATACACCATGATCAAGTGGGATTTATCTCAGGGATGCAAGGATTCTTCAATATACACAAATCAATCAATGTGATACACCATATTAACAAACTGAAGAATAAAAACCATCTGATCATCTCAATAGATGCAGAAAAAGCTTTTGACGAAATTCAACACCCATTTATGATAAAAACTCTCCAGAAAGTGGGCATAGAGGGAAACTACCTCAACATAATAAAGGCCATATATGACAAACCCACAGCAAACATCATTCTCAATGGTGAAAAACTGAAAGCATTTCCTCTAAGATCAGGAACAAGACAAGGATGTCCACTCTCACATTTTTTTTTTTTTTTTTCGGTACGTGGGCCTCTCACTGTTGTGGCCTCTCCCGTTGCAGAGCACAGGCTCTGGATGCACAGGCTCAGCGGCCATGGCTCACAGGCCCAGCCACTCCGCGGCATGTGGGATCTTCCCGGACCGGGGCACAAACCCGTGTCCCCTGCATCGGCAGGCGGACTCTCAACCACTGTGCCACCAGGGAAGCCCCTCACCACTATTATTCAACATAGTTTTGGAAGTCGTAGCCAGGACAATCAGAGAAGAAAAACAAATAAAAGGAATACAAATTGGAAAAGAAGAAGTAAAACTATCACTGTTTGCAGATGATGTGATACTATACATAGAGAATCCTCAGAGGCCACCAGAAAACTTCTAGAGCTAATCAATGAATTTGGTAAAGTTGCAGGATACAAAATTAATGTACAGAAATCTCTTGCATTCCTATACACTAATGATGAAAAATCTGAAAGAGAAATTAAGGAAACACTCCCATTTACAATTGCAACAAAAAGAATAAAATACCTAGGAATAAACCTACCTAGGGAGACAGAAGACCTGTATGCAGAAAACTATAAGACACTGATGAAAGAAATTAAAGATGATACCAACAGATGGAGAGATATACCATGTTCTTGGATTGGAAGAATCAATATTGTGAAAATGACTCTACTACCCAAAGCAATCTACAGATTCAATGCAATCCCTACCAAATTACCAATGGCATTTTTTACAGAACTAGAATGAAAAATCTTAAAACTTGTATAGAGACACAAAAGACCCTGAATAGCCAAAGCGGTCTTGAGGGAACAAAACGGATCTGGAGGAACCAGACTCCTTGACTTCAGACTATACTACAAAGCTACAGTAATCATGACAATACGGTACTGGCACAAAAACAGAAACATAGATCAATGGAACAGGATAGAAAGTCCAGAGATAAACCCACGCACCTATGGTCAACTAATCTATGACAAAGGAGGCAAGAATATACAATGGAGAAAAGACAGTCTCTTCAATAAGTGGTGCTGGGGAAACTGGACAGCTACATGTAAAAGAATGAAATTAGAACACTCCCTAACACCATACACCAAAATAAACTCAAAATGGATTAGAGACCTAAATCTAGGACACTATAAAACTCTTAAAGGAAAACATAGGAAGAACACTCTTTGACATAAATCACAGCAAGATCTTTTTTGATCCACCTCCTAGAGTAATGGAAATAAAAACAAAAGTAAACAAATGGGACCTAATGAAACTTCAAAGCTTTTGCACAGCAAAGGAAACTACAAACAAGACGAAAAGACAACCCTCAGAATGGGAGAAAATATTTGCAAACGAATCAATGGACAAAGGATTAATCTCCAAAATATATAAACAGCTTATGCAGCTCAAAATTTAAAAAACCCAATCCAAAAGTGGGCAGAAGACCTAAATAGACATTTCTCCAAAGAAGACATACAGATGGCCAAGAGGCACATGAAAAGCTGCTCCACATCACTAATTATTAGAGAAATGTAAATCAAAACTACAATGAGGTATCACCTCACACCAGTTAGAATGGGCATCATCAGAAAATCTACAAACAACAAATGCTGGAGAGGGTGTGAAGAAAAAGGAACCCTCTTGCACTGTTGGTGGGAATGGAAATTGATACAGTCACTATGGAGAACAGTATGGAGGTTCCTTAGAAAGCTAAAAATAAAATGACCATATGACCCAGCAACCCCACTACTGGGCATATACCCAGAGCAAACCATAATTCAAAAAGACACATGCACCCCAATGTTCACTGAAGCACTATTTACAATAGCCAGATCATTAAAAAAAAGAAAGAAAGAAACTACTATAAATTAAACAGACATTTTTCCAATCAAGATATATAAATCGCCAATAAGAACATAAAGATCCTCAACATCATTAGCCATTCGGGAAATGCAAATGAAAACCACAAGATACCACCTCACACCCACTAGAATGGCTATCATCAAAAAGACAACTTTGACATGTGTTGGAGAAAATACAACCCTCATACTTTGATGGTGGGAATGTAAATTGATGCAGCAGCTATGGAAAATAGTTTGGCAGTTCCTCAAACAGTTACAGTTACCTTGTGATCCAGCAATTCCATAGTTAATTATATACCCAAGGAAACTGAAAACACATGTCCACACAAAAACTTGTAAATGAGTGGTCATAGCATTATTACTCATACTAGCCAAAAAAGTGGAAACAACTGAAACGTCCATCAACTGATGAATGGATAAACAAAATATGGCATATCTATACAGCAGAATATTATTCAGCCATAAGAAGGAAGTATCTTGATACATGCATAATATGCATGAAACCTGAAAACATTACGCTCAGTGAAAGACACAAAAGGCCACATATTGTGTGATTCCATTCATATGAAATGTCCACAATAGGCAAATCCATAGAGACAGAAAGTAGACTGGTGGCTGCCAAGTGCGATGAAGGGGAATGGGAGTGGCAGCTAATGGGTACGAGGGTTTCCCTTCAGGATGTTCAAAACATTCCTTGAATTAGTGATGAGGTTTGCACTACCTTGTGAATACACTAAAACCACTAAATTGTACATGTTAAAAGAGTGAATTCTACAGTATATGAGTTATATTTTAATAAAAGAAAACTATTCTAGAAATTTAAGTTTCTGCTACTTTATTTATTTTTGACCATGCTGGGTCTTCGTTGCTGCGCGCTGGCTTTCTCTAGTTGCGGCGAGCGGGGGCCGCTCTTCATTGTGGTGTGCGGGCTTCTCATTGCGGTGGCTTCTCTTGTTGCCGACCATGGGCTCCAGGCGCTCGGGCTCCAGTAGTTGTGGCATGCGAGCTCAGTAGTTGTGGCTTGCAGGCTCTAGAGCGCAGGCTCAGTAGTTTTGGCACACGGGCTTAGTTGCTCCACAGCATGTGGGATCTTCCCAGACCAGGGCTCAAACCCGTGTCCCCTGCATTGGCAGGCAGATTCTTAACCACTACGCCACCAGGGAAGTCCCTCTGCTACTTTTTAATAGTTAATATCCTACTTTTTTCAGGAGGCTGTTCCTGCTGCTTGTAACAGCTACGAAAGCTCTTTGAAGTTAGATGTTACACAGATGAATGGTATTTTTAGTAAAGTGAAACTACTAATCATGCCAGAGAAACTTTCTGCAGATCAGATTAATTTGGTATTATTTTATTTCTTCAAAAGAAAAGTCCTTATTAATATCGTTTGTTTTGAGGGAGTGGAGAGAGGTTCAAGGAGTCTTTATAGAGTACATTAAAAAAGAAGGCTAAAATATAGTATTTTGTATTTAAATTAGTGGACATTTAGTTTTCAGACATGCCCATCAATCAACTAAAACACAAGTAGATGGAACTTTGCAACCTCTACCTCTTTCCATGTTCTGCATTCTGCTGTCAGATTCTAGGTCCATCACCAGCTCCTTCCAATTATTATTCACAGGAGTTAAAATGCTTGGTAAACTCTTTTAAGTGCAATCAATTCATTCCCTAATGCTGGGGAATTTACAGAGTAGGCCCAATTTTTAAGGTTAAATTTACTCTAGATTGTTTGAATAAATATACAACAAAATGATTTCCTCGAATTTGGAATACAAAAACAATCTATAGAGTTGTGTAATGCTTTCTAAGTCCTTTGGGAATTTTTTCCTGAATTTGGTCATGGGGTATAGACAGTCAGTCACTAACTTTTGTCCACACAAAGTATTATGTATAAAAGCTTCCTGGTTCTAGAACAAAGAAGTACTTTATTGCTCAAAGCAGAAGGCAGATATTTTCCTTCCATTTAGTATTGTTATACTAAAATAGCATACCAATGAAACCAGCTAGGTAACAGCATGACCCCAGGTATGTAAACAAAGATAAATTGTTCTCTATTTTGTATTCTTCCTTGGGGGGAAGAAAAAGTTTCTCACATCTAAACAAATAAGGTTCATCAAGCCAGAGTAAAAACTACGGGTTACTACTTCCCAATATGGGGGTATTTTGAGTGGTGATCTTAATATGAGGGTCTGCCAACCTATGCTAGTATGCATGGTGGGTATACTTGGCACAGACAAAATGCGAAGAAAGAGGCGACCTGTCAAACAGCTGTATCGAGTTACTCCCTCATCGGCGCTTCCAACTTCTTGGGTGATGTCTGTGTAAGAGAGAAAGATATCAAAGCACCAAGAAGAGAACCACGGCGGCAGTCGCAGCAGCAACCAGGACCAAACGGTGCATCCCACGGTGAAATGCCACAGGAACCCTCAAGAGCCGGCCAGACTGCGGTTCCTTTCCAATATGAGTCTACCTCACATACAAAAATAAATACACAGCCAGATAACCCTGCCAACCCGCTCTCCCTTCCCGTTGTGACTCCTCCAAAGGCTGGAGGGAGGTTAACAGCCCGCAGGCCCGGGAGAAGCCAAGCCCCACACCCCGAGGGAGGCGTCCAGGAGCCTCGGTGCAGCCCGGGGGCCTCGGGTTGGCGTCCCCCACCCGCCGGCCAGAGCTGGTCACCGGCCACACAAAGGAGCAAGCCGCGGGCGCTGGACACGGGGGCTCGCCCGGGAGCCGGGCGCCACATCTGGTCCCCGCACGCCGGGTGGACAAGACCCGCCGTTAAATAAGGACTAACGCCCGTACCTGTTGCACGATTCGGGTCCCTTTCACCCAGAAATGAACAAGGGCGCTCAGGAGGGGAGACGCGCGGGCCGCCCGGGCTTTGCGGGCCGCGACCGCACCCGGCAGGCGGCGCGGAGGCAGGGGCCGCCCGCGGGGCTCCAACCTCTGGCGCTTGCTTTGTCTGCGGTGGCGGCGGGGGCTGCGGCGGGGCGGGGGCGCCCCTCCCTCAGTCGCGCGGCCCACGCTGGGGAAGAAAGCCGGGCCCGCCGCCGCCGCCCGCCCGCGCTCCCTGCCCGGCCGCTGGGCCTGCGCGCTCCTCCCGCCCGGGCCGCCCGGGCCGCGCGGCGGCCACACTCACCTGGCTGGCGCTGGCTGCCCGACGTTCCGGGGCGGTGGGGAGGACGCGGGGACGCGAGCAAGGCGCGAGCGGAGGCGGAGGGCGAGGCGGGAGGAAGGCGGACTGAGGGCGGAGCGGGCCCGGGCGGCGGTGGCGGCGGCAGCGGCTCCAGTCACTCGCGGCAAATCGCGTCCCGGCCCCTCTGTGCGTCAGGCAAGGGGCGGCGGCGCGGGAGGCTCGGCGACCTCCCGTCACCCTCGGCCCGACTCGCGTCCGTGCTGCCCCGCGCGCGCCCGGGTAGCAGCAGCGCAGCGACACCGCCCGCACGGGAAGGGGGCGGGGCTGGGAGTCCCACGGGGGCTGGGGATTGGGGGCTGGGCGAGGAGGGGGCTTCCGACGCCACCAGGCGGACCCCGCTCTCCTCACCACCCGCCGAGCTTCCAGCTCCCAAGCCCACAGGCAGCGTGGGATTATGGAAGAACTGGGCCTAGAGTCGGGGAGCCTGGACTTAAGGAAGGACACCCCCTCCCCTTGACGCCTTGCCTGTCATTTGTTTTCTCTGTCCTCATACTGAAATATGTATGTTCGAGTATATGGTCTCCAAGATTTTCAAAATTCTAACGTTGTCATCCCGGGTTTGTTGGGATTCCTTTACCCCCAAGTACCCACTGCCAGGAGATGCCAGGAGATGCCAGGAGATGGATCTCCCACACAGAGATGTGTGATGTGTCTGAAGGATAAGGCAACTACAGGGGAATGGGTTGTAGTGAGGAAGAGCTGGATTCAGGGCATTTGTTTTCCTTTGGGGATCTTTCCATTGGATAGCCCAAAATTTATCCACAAATGGCCCTCTGATAATGGCTACTTCCCCATCTTCACCAACACTAGTTATTTTTCTCCAAATGTAGTGACTTCAGAGTCCTTGTTCTTCCAATTTTCTTGCACAAATCGTTTTTATGTCATTTCCTGAATTCAGTTCAAAAGAGTCATCAGCTAATACACACAGGCTCAGGGCAGCATGTGTTCTCAATCTCAGGCCTTATTACTCACTGTGCCACTCACTTCAGTATCACCTAATTTCTTTAGGAAAAAAAAATTACCATTCCAACAACTAGGCAACTAAGTTTCTCTCTGCTAAAGTTCTCTGATTGAAAATCCCAAGGATTAATACTTCCTCTTATTTCTATGACTGATAATGTCTCCACTACATCAGTCTCTGACACCATTTAGGTCAAGCCTTGCTAATTTCACTTCTGCTTGTGTTCCAAAGGACTGCTGGGAATGCCCCCAAAACACAGAGCCTCCCTCTTCAAAGGCTTTCCACCTGGATAATCAGTTTCAAGCAATTACCGTGATATTCAAGGCCATTTATGATCTGATCCACAGATCTCTTCAGCTTCAGCTTTAATTCCCACCACATCTCACACACAGGCTCTGTCTGTGCCTTTGTATATTTTCCTCCATCTGAAATTCATCCCTCATTTAACCGGGTGAACTTCCAGTCTCCTTCAAGATAATAAAGATAATGCATCTTTTCCTCCGTTGAATCTTCCCTGACATCCTGTCCTTTTTCCACCCTCATATCCTCACCCCACACACTTACACTGAATTATTCATTCTTTTCTGCTTTCACGTAAACTTTGATCTATTCTCTACGATAACCCCTAGCACTTTCTTTTTTCCCATTGCTTTGCTTGGTGGTCTTTTCTTACTAGACTGTGAGTTCCTTAAAAGGATGGAGATTTTTGTCTAGTTCATTTTTGGCTCTCAAACATAGCACAGTACTCAGCACTATGAAGGTTTTCTTTAAATATTTGTTCAAGTACTGATGTCACTATTCATTCCAACAAATAGATGTTGAACATCTACTCAACAAGAGGGAAATACACTGCAATCCACAGTCCCTGCCTTCCTTACTTAACCTTCCACAGTATTCTGTTCTTCCTTCCTTTCTTCCTATTCTGTTCTTCCTTCCTTCCTACCATGTGGCATTCTCTGTTTATCATTTTAAACCCTCTCCTATTACCACTCGCATTCTTGGCTTGTTTTAATAAAGCAAGTTCATGCCAAACAATCTATTATAGTAATTCACCAGATATCCCTGCCCTTCCTCTTTCCATACCCTCTTGTTCCACAACAGTGTGGACCCAGTTATTAGATAAGGGGAACTGTTGCAACAGAAAACACATTAGACTATAAATGCAGAGAACAAAGTTTGGGTGCTGTATTTTCCAATAACTACTAAATGAACACAGCTCAATCACTTAAATTCACTAAGCCTCCCCTCTGGAGTTCCTTTGGCTCTATGATTAGGCTTCATTTCTAGTACTTTATTAATAAGGTAAACATATCCTTCTTTATATATGTATAAATTGAAGGGACAACCAGATCCTTGCAAAGTAGCTGTCCAGCATATCCTTGAACTCTTGAGTGATAGGGAACCACTCACTACCTCACAATAGTATTCATCTTTGAACAGCCCTGCTAGTCCCTACTTGGAACTGAAATGTGTCTTTCTGTAGATTTGGTAGGTAACAATGATATTAGTAGAAAACACTACTGGAATTAAACTCCAAAGTGGTGTGGTCAGATCGTAGCTCTGTAACTTCTAGCTGTATGACTTTGGACAAGCACAAAACAGCTCCAAGTTATGAGTTTGCTCAACTCTAAAAGGGGGAAATAATAACACCTTAAATCATTATCATTAGTATGAATACAATTGTATTAAAGTACCCAGCGAATCTGAATCTGGTACTCAGATGTATTGAATACAGAACAGCCCAATTCCCCTTCCATACACAGCCTTTAAACATCTGAAGTCAGCAACCAGAACATGTGCCTTCTCACACCAGCCTCCATACACAAGCCCCATTCATCTCCTCCATACACTTTCATCTAAACATACCCTAGTGCCTCTTACAATGTGGCATCTAGAACTGAGTCCAGTATTCCAGGTATACAGAGAAGAATAAAAAAATACAGTTTTCTACATTCTTATGGTGTTTCAAAATTCAGCTTGATATCACATTCATATTTTTCCACCACCCCACACTGTTCATAAAACAAACAAAAACCCTCGAATCTTTCTTAGGACTTTAACACACACACACCTGTAAAACCATATCTCCTCCAACCTGTATTTGTGCAATTTGTTTTTGGAGACTGAGTGTGGATCTTTGCATGTATTCATCTTAAATATCACTTTGGAAGTTATGTACCAGAATCCCCTGCCAAATAGAAATCAATGTGAAATAAGAATAACATTTGAAAGGCATTCAGGACTGGGGGGTGGGGAGAATCACAAAAGCACTTTAAGCAACTCTTTCTTAAATTCCTAAATTCTCCCCTACAACTTCCCTTAGGCTTTTTATTAAATGCCATACTTAAATGTCATCTGAATTTATGTAACATCTCACATTCATTTTAGTTTTATAATAAGTTAATATTTTATATGCATATGTTTCCCAAACATCATTCTCTGGAACTTCTGAAGAACTCACTTAGATAAGGTAGACCTGCACTGTTAATGCAGTCTTACTGAAGCTCAGCAGGGTCAAGTAACTTGCTGAACACTCACTCGGCACCCAAATAGGCTTCTTGGAGAAAATGCCCCACCCACACGCCCTGCTGAAGGGGGGGCCCCAGGCAGTACTCTTTTGTGCCTCTGTGGACTACTCCTGGGAGGGCACCTGACCTGTTAAACAGCCAATTCACACCCATTCAGAAATGACCTGGGAAAAACACTCAATCCAAAAGAGCTGGTCCAAGGACTTCTCTAGTGATCCAGTGGTCAAGACTCCGTGCTTCCAATGCAGGGGGCGAGGGTTCGATCCCTGGTCTGGGAACTAAGATCTCACATGCCACGTGATGGGCCCCCACCCAAATAAAAAAGAAGAAGAAAAAAGGGTTGGTCCAATCAGACAATCAACTGGGGAAGCTGGACCCAAAGGGAGGCACAGATGGTAACCATGGATGAGAAGGACTCTGACACATCACCAGGGAGCAGAAGATGTCAGCCAATGACTAAGCAGAAAACATCCATTCACTCATCTGCTCAACAAATATTTATTAAGAATTTCCTGTTTTAGGTTCTGGGAATGCACTATGGACAAAATACACAAAAATTTTGCATGGACCTTGCATTCTGGTAAATGGGACAGGCAATAAACAATAAATACGTAAATCAAATATTGTATTAGAAGGTGGTAAGTGTTGGATAAACATTATGCAGGGCAGGGAACTAGAAAGTGCCAGGGGCTGGGGTACGGCTTTCAATCACAGAAATAGGGAAAGCCACACTGAGAAGGTGACATTTGAGCTAAGGCTTGAAGGAGGTGAGGCACTGAGCCTATAGTAAAGAATCTTGAGGGAATCAACTGGTAGTGTGCTGATCAGGAAGCAGACACCAAGAGAAGAGGCAACCCAGGCAACCCAGAGAGCAGGGCATTCAAAATCTAGCTGGGATCTTTTTAAAAACAAAGCGTTCCCAGCACTTCCCCAGGTGTACTAGACCTGAGCCTTTGCAGATGGGACCTCAAAATCTGTATTTTTAAAACACTCCTCACGTGATTGGGATGCTCCAGCAGGATGAGAAGTCCTACTGATACGTTGGGTTCTGAATATCCTTCAAATTCTGTGTTCCGAAAAGCCCAATTCAACTGGCATTCCTCTCCTCCTAAGAAGCTTTGTTGTTCAACTTTCCTGTTATTCCTAGGAAGGAAGCCGGATATCATGGCTGAGATTTCAGTTTTTCTGATTTACATATGTATTCTTTACAAACCAAACAAACAAGAACAAACCCCAACACCCTCTTCCCTGAGGTCACATGTTTGGGTTTCTATATTTTGCAACCAAAATTGCCTAACAAACCACAGTCACAAAGCTGTGAGATGGTGCCAAACCTGCAGCACTGAGCTAGTATTCATCCTGCAACTCTTGCCTTTGGGAATATTTAGCACTTCAAAATCAGTATTTGAAAAATTGTCAAGGTACTGTATTTTTCAATCTAAAGATATATAGCATTTATTTTAATAATGTACACTTAATACATTAGTGAATTTTTAAGAAAAATCTTTAATAATTTTATTTAAAAATCACTTTGAGTACTTATTTTATTAATTTTTGACATTTTAATTCCAAGCTCAAAACTTCTTTCACTGAGGAAGTTTAAAAGATCTGGTTATATGGAATTTAAGGAGAAAAAAATGTCATGAAGAACCTTGGGGTAAGACAGGAATAAAGACACAGACCTACCAGAGAATGGACTTGAGGATATGGGGAGGGGGAAGGGTAAGCTGTGACAAAGCAAGGGAGAGGCATGGACATATATACACTACCAAATGTAAGGTAGATAGCTAGTGGGAAGCAGCCGCACAGCACAGGGAGATCAGCTCGGTGCTTTGTGACCGCCTGGAGGGGTGGGATAGGGAGGGTGGGAGGGAGGGAGACACAAGAGGGAAGAGATATGGGAACATATGTATATGTATAACTGATTCACTTTGTTATAAAGCAGAAACCAATACACCATTGTAAAGCAATTATATTCCAATAAAGATGTAAAAAAAAAAAAGCAAAAAAAAGATCTGGTATTTTTTTAAAATGTACTTTTATGGTTCTGAAATTATATAAATAACTCTTTTAAGGGTACGGTTTGGTTTCGTTTTGTTTGCTTTGTTTTGTTTTGTTTTGCCACCTATTAGTTCAGCATCTAGGCCAATGTATTTGGAGTCCTTTAGACAACAGAACTTTTTCCAAGGCCAACATAGTTTGCATTCATTTGTATCAGGTGGGGCTTTTTTCCCCCAATGACACTTTCACACAATGTTTTTAGTAAACAGGCCAAAGGAAATAGTAAAAAGCAGTGTTTGTTTTTTTATAAAATCAGCAAAATCTTTTTCTAACACAACTGTTTTTTCTACTAGTGGAATCTTAGGGTTTTAAAGCTGGAAGACACCCACCTATTCCAACATCCTCATTTTCCTGTGACCTGGAAAAATTATGCAACATACCCAACACTACACTTAGTTAACAAAATATCTAGTGTCCAGGCCTCCTGACTACTAGTTGCTATATGCTGAAAGTTTATGAATACTTGCAGTATCATCTGTATGTGTATAAACAGATGTGGTGCATAATTTAGGCATAATACAAGTTTTTCTCTTGAACATCAATAGTGCTTTAAAAGTATTCTGAATAATAGAAAATGAAATAAAATTTCAGACTAAGGAAAAGTCCCTAATTTGAGCAACCAACTTACTGTCACTCTTAATGTAAGCTTTGTAACAGAGATTAACAAAGGAGGTCAAGTTAAAGGCAAATTGTTTGGACAAATTGTTTTACATGCTTCTGGCAATATACAGTACATTACATAATACAGTAAACTGTCTATGCCAGTTTTTATAGTTCTGTCCAATAAATTTTCTTCCAATAAGTACCACTAAATGTCAATACAATATGTGCTCCAGTAAGTGTTCCTGAGTCAGAACTCTTTGGTTGCAAGTACCAAAGCCAATCTGAACTGGATTGGGGTGGAGGTGTGATGGATTTTCTGGAACAACACTGAGGTAGCTCAAGAGCACTGATGGAAGAACAGCATTTCTGAGAACCTCAGGGACCAGAACCAGAGACCAAAGTAAAGTCAGCATCTTTCTCAGCCCCTTCTCCCAAACCTGTTTCTTTTTGACTTGTCTTCAGTCTGTACCATAGCAAACTAGTGTTTTAGGCTACAAGGAGAAGAGCCACAGGTTGCACTGGGTGTGCATCCTGCGTCTGATGGACAGTTCATGTAGAAAAATATCAGGGGTGGCTAATACTTTGGGTCATATGAATGTGATGAATCATCACAGGCAGCTCCCATCACGGGAGGAAGTCTCCTCCAAAGGACACAGGGGCATTACCAGCAAAAGGGGAGAGAGGAGAACCAGACTGACAAAAACAGTAGATAGTCCCTGCAGGATGTGTACATCTCTTAACCTTGCACTAGAGAGACAATTTTTGTGAAATATTTTTTGCTGAAATATTTTATTACCCGTCCAAATATAAAAATTTAAATTATGTTAATTTCTTCTAGTCTCATAATTGGATATTAAAAATATACATTCAAGTATCCTATTTTCTGGTTTGTTGATGTGCCTTTAAAACCCTAGCCTAGAAAAATTCTTCAATTTATTCATGATTAGGATAGAAAAATACAATTTTGCTTAATCAGAATATTTTTACTTATTATGTGCATTATAAGTCTAAAAAATTTTAGATCTAAAAATAGTTTATTCAAAGCTGAAGAGGTAAAAGCACTTGATTGTCAAGTTTAATCTGCATAGTGAAAGAATCAGGTCTCATTTAAAAGGTATTATTAGTTAAGTTATGGAGAAAGTTCTTTAGTTTCAGTTACATGGTATTTCAATATGGGGCTAGGTCCCAGTTATTAGTAAGACAGAAAAGAATGTTAAAAACAAGCTTGGTCCAAGTCATAAGGTTTACTTTTGTTTTTCCAATATGTTCCAGTCATCAGCCTGATTACAAAAGTCAACTTTTACCTCAGTGATCAAGCAATGTGTTTTGCTCTAGACTCTCAAAATCTGAGGCCAGAGACTAAAGTGTTCCGTTCTAGCTTCAGTTCTTCCATGCTCAGAAATGGCTCTCTTGTCTGGGTGTTTGTTTTTTTGCTTTTTGTTTGTTTTTTTTAAAATCCTGTGTTCTTAAACAAAATAGGGACAAACCACATTTGAAAATAACCTCCAGCCATTGTCCAGGCTCCTTTCACTCCGTCACTCTCTCCAGCTGCTCTGGAGAGGTGGTAAAACTCGGCTGTGACTTTAGCAGCTGAATGGCAGCTTGGGAGAAGTCCCATTGCATGAAGTTGGAGTAGGCTCTAGCAACACAAAAAGCAAAGGATTGATTTGCTTATGGTATAAAGTGGAAAATGGAAAGAACTGCCTTTTGTATCAGTCCAACTTTTCCTCTCCTTCTGAATAAAACATTATTATGTAACAAAGGGCCTTTAAACAATTTTTTTTAATTGGCAATTTGACAAACACAGATTGTGTCATCCTGGGTTAGAGCCACTTCTTAGGGTGTGGAGCTACTTGATTCTGGCACTGTGGATCAGTGCTCAAAACATATCATACAAGCTAGGTTCATGCCTCAGTAATATTATCTTAGATTTAGGGGAAGAAAGGAATAAAAAGCGTGTTTCCCTTTGGGGACTTGAAGAAAGGGAGCCACAGGGTCCTAGTTGACCATTTTATTCCGAAACCTTAATTTTTGCATTAAAAAGTATGCAAATAAGCCAATAAATGTATCTTATCACTATTCCTAAGATGAAAACACTTACAGTTTAGACTTTTTCATCGTAAAGTATGGCAGCAAATTTGGGACAAGAGCTGTTGCTGGCGCTCAGCTTACCCTCCTGAGAAACGATCCTGCATGTTCTGTCTGCACAGAAATTATGCTTAGATGCTTCCATGGTCATTTTAATGTCATACAAACAACTTTTAAGCATTTTAGTTGGAAAAAAGGTGGAAGTGAACAGAAACATGGGAAAAGACATTCAATGATTTATTTTTTCATGCAACCAAAAATGTAGTGCCAGCCTTGCTCTCTTGCCAGAGAGCTAGAGACAAGGTTGGAGACGTTATGAGTTTGCTCTCAGTCTCACTGGGAGACAGGAACCCAAACAAACACTCAGTGCAAGGTGATACATATTAATCATTAAATTCTACACAAAAATGCTGTGGAGACCCAGAGAAGAGTCACTGCCAAGGTGTCTAGTGAAGGCTTCATGGAGTCTTTGATGCTTGAACTGAGTCTAGAAGAAAGAGTGGGCAGTGTCTAGGCTGGAAAAAGGGAGAAAAAGCAGAAGAAACAATATACACAGTGGCTAAGAGGCACTAAAGAACATGCTACTTGAAGGGGAATTTTGAATATTCTTGCTGTGGCTACATGAGCAGAAAGAGGGTCATTTCAGGGAAGATCAAAATGAGAAGTACCTGTGGGCCACGGGTAGAAAATTCAACAGACTGCAGAGGCCAGGCAGGTAACGAAAATGATCAAAGCTGAGCAGGTCTAGGTGCAAATGCATTCACTGTGAGTGAATGGCTCACCGGAGAACCAAAAACCTCTAAAAATATTGCGCCAAATTATACTTACCTCCCCAAATGTGAGAGACTGCATCTTTCCCCATACCCTTGCCAAGAATGGGTATTTACAGCAATATTTATCGAGTGCCTTCTATTGTGAGGGATAGTATTTAGGAATTGAGTATACAGCAGTGAATAAAATAAAATTCCTATCCTCATGGAACTTATACTCTAGTGAGGGGCAGACAGACAAAATAAAGAAGTAGAATATGTAGTTTTTAGATAAATGCTGTGGAGAAAAGTAAAGGAAGGACGACAGAGAGAGAATGGGAGATAGGTTGGATTTTAGATAAAGTAACCAGGAAGGCGTCACAAAGAAGGTAGCCATTGAACGAAGACTACAGAAGGTATAAGAGGAAACTCTGCAAAAGTCTGTGGGAAAAGCATTTCAAGCAGAGGAAACAACAAATCAAAGCCCCTAAAGGGAAGCCGTACCTGCCAGGGCAGGGAAGTGGAAGGGAACAGAGTGAGAGGGAAAGAGATTGTGTTGGGTCTTTTAGAGAATTGATTGAGGCTTTTCCTCTGAGCCACTTGAAAAAGCTTTGAATGGTTTTGAGCAGAGGGATGATAGCCAGGGCTTGTACTTTTAAAGACTCATTCTGGCTGCTGAGTGTAGAACTGAATGCCTTGAGGGGAAGGGTATAAGCCCAGAGACCAGCTGAGAGGTGAGAGTTGCTACTCCAGGCAGATGTGATCGTGGCCTGTCCCAGTGCGGGGGGAAGCACGTGGTAGGCAGTGGCTAGATTCTAAGTTAAAAATAGCGCCCCAGGATTCCATGATTGATTAGATGTAGGGGGTCAGGAAAAAAATGAATCCAGGGATAACTCATGGGTTTGGGGCCTGAGCAATTAGAACAACATTCTATTTACTAGGGGGAAATCGTGGGGAAAAGCAGTTGGGCTTGAGGGGGATGGAAAGGGAGGAGGGCTTAATAATATAGTTTTGGAAATGTTAACTTTGAGATATGTATCAGATAATAAGCATAAATTTAGAATAAAGCAGCTGGAAATATGAGTCTGGAGTTAAAGGGAGAGTTCTGGGCTAGGAATATACATTTGGAACTTTTTGGTATATCAGCAAAAAGATAATGTCACAGCTATGAGACTTGGTGAGATTAACAAGAGAGCAAGTATAGAGAAGAGGTCTAAAGACTCAACTGTCAGTTCTGGAGATCTAATATTTAGAGACTGGGAAGACAAGGAGGAAATCCACAAAAGAGACTTAAAGGGAAAAACCAATGAGGTTGGAAAAAAAACAGGAGCATGCATTATCAGAAATCAAGTAAAGAAATATTTCAAAAATAGGGGAATAATCACCTCGGTCTAATACTACTAACAGGGTGGGTGTATTAGTCAGGGTTCCCAGAGAAACAGAACCAATAGGTAGGATGTCTGTATGTGTTTTAAGGAATTGGCTTATACAATTACAGAGGCTGGCAAGTCCGAAATTTAGAGTGAGCTGGTAGCTTGGAGACCCAAGCAGGATTGACTGTGCAGTTCAAGTCCCAGGGCCTTCTGCTGTGGAATTCCTCTTGTTGGGGGAAACGTCAGTCTTTTGTTCTATTCAGGACTTCAGCTGAATGGATGAGGCCCACTCATATTATGGAGGGCAATCTGCTTTACTCAAAGTCCACCGATTTAAATGTAAATCTCCTCCCAAAACACTTTCACCAAAACATCCAGAAAAACGTTTGACCAAATATTTGGGTACTATGGCCCAGACAAGTTGACCCCTAAAATTAACTGTCGCGGCAACAAAGATGAGGCTGAGAAAAGGCAGTTGTATTTAGCAACATACAGGCTATTGGCAACCTTAGGAAGAACAGGTTTGATAGAACGACGGGAGAAAGCTTGATCCGAAGGGGTTTACAAGAAAACAGGAGGAGGAACGTCATGCGCTTCTGGGTTCACAGGACATGGGGGAAAGAAAACACAGCAGTGTTAAACCACCAGGACAAACCGACCTGATGTTGGTTGCCAGCACCCGGAGAAGCAGCCTAGGCACAAGAGAGGGAACTAAGGGAGATCAAGCTCTCTCCTGAAGCTGGAGACCTGAGAAGGGGCTACAGTGGTCCCAGGTCACTAGTGTGGCATGCAGCTCCACACAGAAGAGGATTTGGGGAGAAACACATCTTTAGTTTAAGTCTTTGAGTATCCCACAGATTAATACTGTATCAACTAAATGAGAGTTCATAATCAATAGGCAAAATATTCAAACATTCAAGTTACCAAACAAAATATATTTAAAAAACTACTATGAAATGTTGAAAAAATTTAAAAATTATATAAAAGATGAGTACGCAGTAAGAGGCTTGCCTATCAAACCAGGCAAATTTGAAAACAAACCAAACAAAGCTTTTAAAAATAAAAAATAGAATGCTACTCAATACTCAGAATGACCTATATAGGAAAAGAATCTAAAAAAGAGTGGATACATATATAGGTATAACTGATTCACTTTTCCATACAGCAGAAACTAACACAACATTGTAAATCAACTCTTCTCCAATAAAAATTTTAAAAATAAAAAATAGAACTGTTAAAATAAAAATCTCAATTGGTTAGTTAAAATACATATTAGGCACAGTAGAATAAAACTATTGGTAAATTAAAGGACAGATCTGAAGAAATTATACAGAAGATAAGCAGATGGAAAAAATGAAAGGTTAACATGGGAATTCCCTGGAGGCCCAGTGGCTAGGACTCTGTGCTTTCACTGTCTGGGTTTGATCCCTGGTCAGTGAACTAAGATCCCACAAGCCCTTCAGTGTGGCCAAAAAATAATAAGGTTAACAGACATGGAAATAATCATATGAGATTACTAGGAAAAGAGAAAGAGAAAGCCTGTTTGTTTCACATGCCTAGCACCAAGCAGGCAAGCAGAAGATAAATAAAACCCACAGGATTCACATACACTGACCCTGAGCCTGGCTGGTGCCATCAAATTTTAGATTGATCTGATTAGTATTTCCTCCTTTGGGGGAGGCTGGGAAAGGGGTTGGGAAGATGGCAGAACCAACAGAAGCTCCTTATCCCAGTTACCAATAATAAATGTGATGCATAAACAGTGGAACCACTTAACAATATTCATATTTTAAAATTAGACTAATCTTGCCACGTGACATTAGAATTATCTTTTGGGTGTGGTTTCTTCTTCTTTGCCTACAAACATACTTAAATTTCGATTTATTTCTAAAAACCAAAATTCAAAGAATTCTTTTAATCTGTTATCTTTTCTTTCCCCTTCCATTTAGTAATAAATTTCTTGGGGAAAAAAAAAATCATCTAGACTTGAAACGATTATTTGTTCACTATTCATTCACTACTTGCTGCCTCCCAGTTAATCAACTGAAACAGTTCTTTCAAAGTTAACTATGACTACTTATCATATTCAATGAATTTTCTTCCTCTTTCCCTCTTTGTAGTACTTGATACGGTTAACCACTCATTCCCTTTTTTTTGCTGTACGCGGGCCTCTCACTGCTGTGGCCTCTCCCGCTGCGGAGCACAGGCTCCAGACGCGCAGGCCCAGCGAACATGGCCCACGGGCCCAGCCGCTCCGCGGCACGTGAGATGTTCCCGGACCGGGGCACGAACCCGTGTCCCCTTCATCGGCAGGCGGACTCCCAACCACTGCACCATCAGGGAAGCCCCCTTCTTTTTTTAATCTACAAACATTTATTAAGTTTTGATAGTCTCTAAATTAGGCCCTGGAAATAAAAATATAAGAGAGTCCTCCGACATCAAGTGGTTTACAGTTTACTTATCAAAGAAGACATATGCACTACAAAATGAAATAAGGCACTAAAAGAAAAAGTGGAACCACAATGAGGCGGTGATCACTTCTACCCGGGGTGGTAGAGGGTGTGGTCCAGGATTTTACTTTCCTCCTCAGTTGAGTTTTTGAAAGATAATGTGTGTTGATCATGTGAATGGGTGCAGACTCAGGCATCACTAGAGGCAGAGGAAACGTGAGCAAAGATACAGAGGCATAAAGCATCCAGGTGTGTTGAGAGTACTGTAAACAGCTCATTAAGTGTGGGACAGAAGACCCAAGATGAGCATTAAGGGCAGAATGAAAGGCAATGCAAAATCACGGAAGGCTTTTTACTCATTCAAAGGAGTTTGGGGATTCCCTGGTGGCGCAGTGGTTGAGAGTCCGCCTGCCGATGCAGGGGACACGGGTTCGTGTCCCGGTCTGGGAAGATCCCACATGCCGCGGAGCGGCTGGGCCCGTGAGCCATGGCCGCTGAGCCTGCGTGTCCGGAGCCTGTGCTCCGCAAGGGGAGAGGCCACAACAGTGAGAAGCCGGCATACCGCAAAAAAAGAAAAAAAAAAAAAGAACAACAACAAAGGAGTTTGGACTGTATCTTATCCGTACTCTACAAAGTGCTGAAGGGATTCTCCTTCTCCTTTTTTCTTCTCTTTGTTTATAATTTAGAAATAACAACCTTGAAGGAAGAAAGAGGCTTAATTGGAATGCTCTAAAACTGGAGGAAGGAGACACTGACAACATTGACACACTGATGAACATTAAGATTGACTTCTGTTTTGCCATCAGATATAAATGTTGTAATACATTAGCATTATATCACTCTGATTATTTCCTTGGTAGAAATTCCTGGAAGTAGAAATTACAGTATCAAATTTATTAACAATTATAAAATCTCTTGATATATATTGACAAACTGCTTTCCAAATACAGTCTCAATTTATGTTCCCGTTAGCACTGAGAATTATGTTAATTTTAAAAAATTTTTCTAAGTGTATAGGCAGAGATTTCTTCTTCATTTAATTTGCACTTCCTGAATTACAAGTTAATACATTTACTGGAAATTTGTATTTTCTTGTTTTGGGAATTGTCCCTTCAAGTTCTTTGATCATTTTTTTATTAGAATGTTGTTTTTTCAGGATTTATGTTAAGTATATTGATCTTTTCTAATGTCATGTTTTTTTGCAAATATTGATATGCAAAATTTTACAACTATTTTATAGCTAAATATATTGATCTTTTCCTTTGGAAAACTTGATTTCCTTCTCAAACACTTTTCTTTCAATGTCTGTGACACTATTTTATCCTGTTTCCTATTTCTTAGTCCATTTTGCTGTAGTGTCTAGCTGATACTTCTTGAGGGAAGGAGGCTTCAAATAGAGATATTTGTCATGGTCTTTGGCCTTTTTATGTCAATGTCCTTACACTCAGAGATCTAACCTATTTCAAATGTTTCACTGGTTTTAAATATTGACCCTCTTAAGCTAAAAATATTTTTTCTGAGTAATATATGTACACAGTATCAAATTCAAAAGTATGAAATAATATACAGTGAAAAATACGTCTCTTTTTCTCCCTGACCCCCACCCATCCAATTTCTCTCCTAGGAGGCAATCACGATTACAGTCTCTTCAGAGCCTTCTAAGAATAGTCTATGCATTTACAAATATATGAGTTTGTATATGTACATGTATATTTATAATATATATAATTATGTGTATATATATAATTTTCCCCACATACATATTAGCATGCCATGTACCCTGTTCTACACATTACTTTTTGCACTTAACAATAGATTTTGGAGATCTTTTACGACCAGTACACGAGACAGCATTGTATTTCATTATTTAAATATAATTTTTATAAACCAGTCTTCTAATGCTAAACATTCAGTCTGCTTCAAGTCTACTACAATCTATTAGAAACATCATTTTGTACTTATAGGATAAGTGCTTAGGACTAGAATTGCTAGGAATATGTGCATTTGTTGTTTTGACTGATTACTGTGAAATTGCCTGTTATTGAGGTTATACCAATTTACAGCCCCTCCAGCAATGCTTGATAACTGTCATAAAAATTTTGGGGTTTTGCCAGTCTGATAAGTGAAATATAGCATCTAATGTAGTATATAATTGGGTGAGGATTGGTGTCTTTTTTATACATTTAAGAGCAATCTGTATTTCCTTTTTAGTAAACTGTTTTTTCATATCCTTTGCCCCATGTACTCCTATTTTGTATCGAATAGTTGGTCTTTTTTCTTATAAATTTATAGGAATTGGCTTCTAATATATGTTGTATATATTATTTTTCAAATTTTAGTTTATGTAAGATAGTTGTGTTTCCTATAAAATTTCTGATTATTATATAAACAAATTCACCAATCATTTCTTTATGGCTTCTGCGTTTTGTGTTATACTTGTAAAGCCCTTCTCGTGCTGGTATTACAAAAAACAAAATTTTCCCGGCTATGCTTATGTATTTTTACATATAAACTTTAGATTCAGATTGTCTATTTCTAAAATTTAAGTATTTTTATTGTTACACTGATTGGGATCAGGTTAAATTTACAGATTAATTTAGGAAGAATTGACATTTTTATGATGCTGGTTATTTCAATCCAAGAACATAAAATGTTTTTGATTTGTCCAAGTCTTCTTTTGTGTCTTTCAGTAGTGCTTTTCTTTTTCGTGTAAATGACACACATTTATTTTAAAGTTTAATCTTATGTATTTCATCTTTTTGTTGCTATTATAACATCTATTACTTCTATGCAAATGACTTTCAAACAGCTATCTCTACCTTCACGTCTTTTAAGAGCACCACACATACATGTCCAGCTGTTTTTTAGATTGTTTCCACTTGAAAGTTCTGCTGTTATTTTAAACTCAACAAGTTCCAAATATGATTCATCACTTTCCACCAACAAAATGCAGTCTGTCTTCTTCAGTTTTGCATTAGTGCCTAATATAGGGCCAGGTGCTCGGCACATAGTAGGTTTATATACATCTTCTGTGTGGAAACACTTGGATGTGTGCCTTCTCTCTTTATCCCTTTCTACTTCTCTCTCTCTGTCACATAGACACACACATACTGAAAGGCAGCTACATAATTTGTGGGGCCTCGTGCAAAATAAAAATGAAGGACCCTTTGTTGGAAAAGCAGGGAAAAAAGTACTACTAAAGGTACTAAAATAGAAAGTTTTTCCTTTTTTCCCATGCTCTCTCTTTTAACTTGTGGTATTTTTGTTTGATATTTAATGTCATCCTACATAAAAAAATCAAAATTTGTAATAATTAGCATGAATTTTACCATTCATCTTTATGTTGTGCAATGCCAATTTCAAACAGAAATAGAACATTTAAAGTATGCAGAATCACAGAAATGACACAATTTGTGTACGTGCATATGCATTTTGTTTTTAACAGACAGTGGAAGTACTGCACAAAACTAACTCAACTGTTATTTCACTTCTTGATACTCATGCATCCTACCCACACTGTGTGCTTTTGCCTTACTGCTAAGTAAGAAAGGAGTGAAAGGAAATGAACTATCTTTTCCTTTCCTTCTACACCATCATTCTCAGCTTAAGTGGTTGGTTAGTAAAGGAAGTAAGATGAATAAGAAAGTATATGTAGTTTTCCTTGCTCATTTGAGTTTCTAAGAATGCCACTGTCTTACTTCTGCATTTGAAGCAAGTTCTGGTTTACAGGGAAGGTGTGGTCTCTTGGCAGCTATCAGCACCGCGACTTACTCAGGTGTAGGCGTTATATGCTTACCTTTTACTTGCTTCAAGTCTCGTTGAACTCTGTACATTGCAGGTCCACCAGAATTCTGTGCCCATGTGGTGCTTAAAGGCAAATGGGATGGTAAGGAGCTACAGGCAGGCATTTGCATGTATCTCCTCTGCTCATAGGCATACTCCATTGCCCCATTGAACTCTACTTACAAAAGTCCAAAGATGAAATTGTTAAGAATTTCAAGACAGCAGAGCATTAAACTATGCATGGCTCCCTTCTGAGAGTGGTGTCCTGTTGGGCTACACAGGTCCTACGCCCACGAAGAGAGCTCTGTATACACCAAGCTTCTCTTTTTTACTATTTTATTCTCACTTTCTAGTAGTGGCAAACAGTCATGCCAACTGAGAATTTTGAAGTTAGTTTTGGCTTTTTCCTCCCTCCTGTGCTGCCTCACCCTCATCTTTCACTTCTACTTCTGAAATCCTATGACTTAAGTTCATCTCTAGCATCTGCCTTTCCTTGTTATTCCTACTTTATCATCCAAATTTAGATAACTGTATTCTTCAATAGAATTTTAGTAACAGTAACCACATGCTGTGGACTAAATTGTGTCCTCCCTAAATTCATACATTGAAGCCCTAAAATCCCATGTGATTGTATTGGAGAAGAGGGCTTTCAGGAAGTGATTAAGGTTAAAAGAGGTGGAACCCTAATCCAATCTGACTGATGTCTTTGTAAGAAGGAGACACCAGAGTTCTTTCTCTGCTATGTGAGGAGGACATAGCGAAAGAATGGCCCTCTGTACACCAGGAAGAGAGTTCCAACCAGAACTCAATCATACTGACACCCTGATGCTGGACTTCTGGTCTCCAGGACTGTGAGAAAATAAATTCTTGTTGTTTAAGCCACCCACTATGGTATTTTTGTTGTGGCAGCAGGAGCAGACTAATACATCACCTAACTCTTTCTCCCTATTTTCAGTTTTTATCTGCCTTTGTCAGTGCACTTTTAAAGAATTATCATCCTAAAATTATAACTCAGATCAAAGTGCTACTCCATTTAAAACCACTGATGATTGAGTTGAATGTTTGCCTCTCAGTCTGGCATTCAAAGACTCCACACAGTGCCTTCTACCTACTTTTCCATCTTTTGTGCCCCAAGAAAACTGGACCACTTAAGCTTTCAGAAATAGGCCCCTGCTTTCCTGTCTCAGGGCTTTTGGAACCCTTCCCCTCCCATCTCTGCCTGTTGAAATCCTTCCTTTTATTCAAGGTCCATTTCTTAATGTTGCTTCTTCCTTGAAGCTTTAACTTACCTAATTGTATGTTATTTCTCTTTATTTTTGGTGGGGGATGAATCCCCTTGGTATTTTATTTTCAATCCATGTGGCATTTAAATAAAATTCAAGGATGATTTAGGCATTTTTTAAATCTTCCTTATTAGACAGTATTTTCTTATGGATAGTAGCTGGGTCCAAACTTAACCTTCTGATAACTATGTGACTGTTGTGGAATCTCTATTTTTCATATATTATTTTAGATAATGATTATCTAGCCATAGAGAAATCCAAAGGATGTTCTAGTGTAACTACTTGCTTATTAGCCTGCCTCTGCCAATAGAGGGTGAATTCTTTGAGGGTAGAAATATTCAATTGCCTTTTTTGCAGTCCCCCCCAATTTAATATGGATTCAGTAATATCCCCTAATATACATTCCAAGACTCAAAAATGTTTTATAGCTGTTTGAGATCCAAGATCCACTCAAGATCTATCCATTGCATTCTGTTGTCAGATCTTTTTTCTCCTTTAATCCAGAATACTCTTCACTTTCTTTATTTTGTCTAGAGTCTAGGTCCAATTATACAGAATGCCCCATGGTTGTGATTTGTCAGATTATTTTCTCATGATTAGATTCAGTTTAAACATTTTGGGCAAAAACATTATGTAGGTAATGTTTTGTCCTTCTCATTGCATTATAAATGGAGGCACATAATTCCAGTTTATTCCATTCCTGATGACTCTGCATTTGGTCTCTCTATTGAAAGCTTTATTTTTCCTTTGTAGTTAATAAGTGGATTCATTTGCAGGTCATATTTCGAAATCCAGTGAGTATCCTCTTCCTTAACAACTATTAATCTGATGATTTTAATATCTAATTAACAATCATTTCCTGATTCATTATTACATTTGAGATAGCAAAATGATATTCTTCCATTGTTGGAGAACAAAAATGTCTGACAAAATCTAAACGCTTCTTTCAGAAACTCTAATAACAAAAATGCATTGTCTTTTCTGAAAAAAAATGGGAAACTGGCACCCAGGGTTTTAAACCCAGGACTGAGAATTGGTTAGATAGGCAAAGAAAAGGCTGTAGATTAAAAGCCATACCAAGGAGTCTTTTTCTTCTAAGAGCTGTCTGCACATGAGTGCAAGAATAGTAGCCATTTCCTGCTAAACTGAAGCTGCGCTCATGAGCAGTTGTGAATCCTTTGGTGAATAAAAAAAAATAAAGGTATAGAACAGGGGTCAGCAAACTATGGCTCATGGGCAAGTCCAGCCTGCAACCTACTTTTGTAAATAAAGCTTTATTGGAATAAAGCCTGTTCATTTGTTTACATTGTCTATGGATGCTTTCCCTGTAACACCACATCTGAGTTGTTTTGATAGAGACTGAATGTCCCACAAAGCCTAAAATATCTACAATCTGGTTCTTTAAGAAAAAGTCTGTGGACCCCTGGTAAATTGTGTCTACAAATGTGTGTTCAGTAAGATGTGATTTTTTTTCCCCCAGGCTTATAAAGAAGGGCTCCAAGCAAGTGAAGAATGATGTGCCCAATTAAGATAAAGCTCTTTAGATGAGAAGTAATAAAATCTGTTGCCTACCACTGGCTCTGGAGCTGGCCTGCCTGAGTTCAAATCTCTATCACATGTTAGGGGTGTGACCTTAGGAAAGATCTTTAACTTCTCTGTGCATTATGTTCTTTGTATAATCATAATAAGAATAATGATGATGATCTAATACAATAATTATATAATGATAATAAAGATAATAATTATACCTACCTCAGGACTGGTGTGAGGATTAAGCTAATGCATATAAACCTCTAGAATCTGGTACATAATAGAGTTCATTAACAACTATCATTATATGTTAAGCAATTCTGACATAATTTTGTATTTCCTAAAGCATTTAAGACAATAAAATAGAGAAATATAATATTGAATTAGTATGCTAATAATCAAAAAAAGTGGAACCTGACTGATAATGGCCCAGGTGTAAGGAGAAATTGTGATATATTTTGAAGGCCACAGCCTGAGATCTGTCTGGTTTTGGATAGGTAAAAGGACAACCATGAAGTGTTACTTAAACTCTGAAGCAGAAGGAAAACAACAAATTCCATAATTGAATATTTATTCGTATTGCTATGGTGAAGTGCAAGTCTAATTTTAAGTAATTTTTTTCTAAGAATTATCATTTGGTAATTTAAATAGTATCTGATACTTGTTTGAAATCACTGGATGAGCCTAGGTTTCTGCGTGTAAAGCTACATCTATGAAATTTAAGTATAAATATAGAAATTTAAATCAATTAATTATTTGTGGGCATTACTGGCTTTAAAAAAATTCCACATGATTTAGTACAATAGAAGGAAATATCAATCCACTGTTGCTTTTTAGCCTCATTCATTCATTCAACAAAAACATATCGAACACCTAAAATGTGCTACACTCTATACATTAGAGGATTCTGTTAGGCTGATATATTTCTGTGTGCATGTGAATTTATGTGACTATAAAATGTTTTCTAAAAAGCTAAGAGTACTTTATATCTGTATTACATCAGTTAATTTCAAAACTATACTCTACTGTGGGGAGAGAATACATGGCTTTTACTTCCATTTTCAAATTTCAAAAATGAAAAATAACACCTTGTTCCTTCTGGTTGTCAAATCATGCTCACAGCTATGAATACATGTACCCAGTTCTGAGATAGACAGTGTAGGTATCAGCCCTGTCAAACTGATAAGGTAGGGGCTTCCCTGGTGGCGCAGCGGTTAAGAATCTGCCTGCCAACGCAAGGTACACGGGTCCGAGCCCTGGCCAAGGAAGATTCCACATGCCGCGGAGCAGCTAAGCCCATGCGCCACAACTACTGAGCCTGCGCTCAAGAGCCCACGAGCCACAACTACTGAAGTCCACGTACCTAGAGCCCGTGCTCCGCAACAAGAGAAGCCACCGCAATGAGAAGCCTGCGCACCACAACAAAGAGTAGCCCCTGCTCACTGCAACTAGAGAAAGCCCGCGCACAGCAATGACGACCCCACACAGCCAAAAATAAAAACAAATTAATTAATTTAAAAAATTGATAAGGTAGCCAAGGCTCTGAAGGATTAGGGGATTTACTAGAGGCTGTGGAACTGTTTAGTGAGACCCAGAATCCACAGTTGGGTCGCCACCATTGTCCACTTTTTAAATTAAATTCATGTGGAAGAAATATTCAAAATCCGCTTGTTTTTTAGAACCTCATCATCTTACAGGACCTCTCCCTCTAAGGTCTGTCACACCTGAATCAGTTTTAGAGTCAGGAATAAATGCAGATCTACTTACTCTCAAACACTGTACTTTCCACAGCTTTTATAAATATTTTATCAAGGAAAAAATATTTTTATTTCTGAGTCTGAACAGCTAAGACTGTACACACAGACCATAAACACAATTAACCATAAATCAGCTCTAAAAAATTTTAATCATATAGAAAATTCACAGGTACCCAGAAAAAATTCATGTCAGGGAGACTTTTACACTGAAAGAGTTTGGTAAAAACAACATTTGAACTGAGGGACAAAGGGCCTCTGTGTGCACATAATAAAGAGTGGAGCTACCACCTACTTTATATTTTCCTATTCATTGTTTTCCTAAGTAATATGAATGTGGAGCCTACTGTTTACCTAGAAACTCTTCAGTGAAGCCTGAAATATGAAAATGCTGGACATAATAAATGCAGCTAATACTTGTTCTGGGTAGCTGGACATTTAAGTGGCTGTGTGTGACTAGAAAGAAGGAGATTGTTGTTTTCCCATTTGGTGTTCCCTCATCCCCCCTACCACTACCTACAACGCTGGCTCCACAGGAAATTAAGGTCCTGAGGTATGCTGGAGTAAGCCATTTATTATTGAACATTTTCAATAAAGTGGATCAGAGAGAGTAGAATAAAATCCTTGAGGGCAAATATTTCCCCTTTTCTTGTTGCACTTTGTTGTACCTACTTTATTTAAAATAGCAACTGGAGTCCCAATAACACAATGGAATTCAATGTATGATGTAATCCATCTAGGAATATACGAACTTCTCTGCATCAGCTGAAGAGTTGGTCCACCCACTGCCCACATTTTGAGACAAAGAGGGAAATGCCAGCTATTCAGCAAACCTAAAATTTCTGGTTGGGTTATAACCCAGTTCTCCCATCCTATGCAATAATTGCAACAACGTTCAAAAGAATAATCTGAAATAGGCAACTAAGAAAGTTCTGTATTTTTAGATGACTAAAGAGAGAGAGAAACTATTTCCAGGTTCAGTTTCTTTCAAAGCATTTCAAAGATTTTATCTGTCTCCCAAAATCACTTTCAAGGCCTGTCTTAGCTTGGGTTCGTTAGACACAGTTACTAAAATGGAGAGTTGCATCTGGAAAGTTTACTGGGTAGTGCTCTTAGGAAACATACCTGTAAGGAAGTGAAGCAGAGGGAAAAGATGAATTGCAGATGGTTGCAAACAAGACCTCAGCCAGTTTTAGCAGGAGGTCTAAGCTGGGGTGGACCAGGTTGAGGGGAGGGGGCCAGGCCATTGTTTTCCCACATTAGCCAGTCATTAGTCATGGGCTGCTCCCTCAAAGAGACACAACCTTGGGGCAGGCTGAGGTCTCCAAAGCTGAGGGCAAGATCCCTGGAAGGAACATGGGTGAGCCTATTGTCAGCAGCTAGGGATGAGTGCATCAAGCCTGAGGAGTGGGTTCTGGTGAAGGGCTATTGCATCCATTACAAGGCCCTACATGATGTGATCCTTCATATGACAGAACTCATCTCCTCTTTAGCCACACTGGCCTCCTTACTAGTTGCTGAAACTGCCAGACATGCTCTCCTCTCAGGGCCTTTGCTCTTCTTTTTCCTCTATCTGGAACATGCCTCAGGCGATCAACTGTCTGGTTCACCTAGGCTGGGACTGCCCTGGTTTCAGCACCAGGATGCATCCTGGGAAAATGTTAGTCTCAGACAAGTCAGGATGGTTGGTCACCTATACCTCCTCCAGGTACCCACATGCTTCCCTCATCTTTTCTGAACATCCTACTTATAATTGTACCCTCTAAACCTCACATACATATTCCTAATTCCCTTTCCCTACTTTTATTTTTTTCTGTATCACTTAATACCTTCTAATATACTATATCACTTGTTTTATTTAGTTTAGGAATATAAACTCCTTGAGGACAGTTTCTGGCATATAATAGTCACTTGAAAAGTATGCGTTGAATGGATGAAATAAATATTTCTAATATTTTATAGAAAATAAATAGTTCCTGGTTGTATAAAATGTATGCTGTCCTTTAACGATTAGTTAAAAATTTCAGATGGTAATCATTTATCATTGTTAATTATTTGGCAATTATGCTGCTGAAAGGTCAAACTGATCACAGAATCATTTCTTCGGTAAGCAAAAGGAGAAGGGATTTAAAATTAAATCATTCTACTTAGTGGCTGATGGTAATGACATGTTATTTTTAAATTATGTGAAGTAATTTAACAGACTACTTATTTAGAATTTGCAACTTGAAAAAATAGACTGGAAAAAATGGGGCAATCTAACTGACTGGCAGCATTGCCCACTATGAAATTAACACATGGTAGCAGCCATTTCCTAAACACATCTTTATAGGCAAATGTTTAAACCAGAGCACAGGACAACTATGAGACTGAAATTCCAACAGCCGTAAAGACAAAACATTAGATTTTGCTTTACCTTCAGTGATCCACATTTTCTTCAATAAGAAGGGCAGAGGAAAAAAAGAACAGGTATCTTTTGGAGAGATAAATAATGATTTGCACTTGAAAGAAAAAGTTTTAGAAAATGTAAGATATTAAGATATACTCAAACACACATTTCCATTTCCATGAAATGTAATAAATACTTTGACTCCTATTCCAAAGAACTTGGCCCAAACTATAGTTCCTTCTGCACCACAAAGAGTGAAATATGATGAGAAATATTAAGTGGTTTCACACAGTATTTTAAATGAACATTTTTAATTTTTTAAATTTATTTATTTTTGGCTGCGTTGGGTCTTCGTTGCTGCGCCCGGGCTTTCTCTAGTTGCGGTGAGCAGGGGCTACTCTTCGTTGCGGTGTGCGGGCTTCTCATTGCGGTGACTTCTCTTGCTTTGGAGCACGGGCTCCAGGGGCGCAGGCTTCGGCAGTTGTGGTTTGCGGGCTCTAGAGGGCAGGCTCAGTAGTTGTAGTTGCTCCCCAGCATGTGGGATCTTCCCAGACCAGGGATAGAACCCGTGTCCCCTGCATTGGCAGGCGGACTCCCAACCACTGCGCCACCAGGGAAGTCCTAAATGAACTTTTTTGCTTTTGGTTTTAGTAGAGAATTAAGATCCTTCCAAACTAGTTTACCAGCTGATCTTTAATACAGACATAATTATTATTCTCAAGCTGTGAAGAATTTTTAAAACCAAAAATGTGGAAAATTCTCCTTTAATTTTATTTTTTTAATATTTTATCCTGAGATGATGTAATAAATGAAACCTAACTGAACATATTGTATCATGATAGGAATTATGCATTTAGCTTCCCATGATTTATACATGGATTCATACATAATACTGTAGAACTAAAATAGATCCTGTATCTTTGTCTGTTTATAGAACAATAGAAGGAGCTAATTAACCTAAGTAATTTACCTAAAAAAAACTATTGTTGGGACTTCCCTGGCGGTCCAGCGGTTGAGACTCCACGTTTCCAATGCAGGGGGCATGGGTTCAATCCCTGGTTAGGGAACCTGGGATCCCGCAAGCTGCACAAAAAAACATACATGGCCTGAAAGCTCATTTTGCTAATCAAAGTTTTGTCTCCTAATGATGAAAAGGTAGTGAGTTCATACAATGTTTACTGTACCTTTGTTAAAATTCTACTAAAGATGAAGCATTTTACTTTGTTTCACTAATAAGTTTGCATTTGTAAAGTTATAAGTTCAACTCTAACACAGACTCAAGGAATATATAAAGATTTGTTAAAATATTAAATGAAATTAGTTAAGTACTGTCATGGATTGAATTGTGTCCTTATGAGAAGAGGAAATCTGGACATACAGAAAGACACCAGGGGTACGTGAGTCAGAGGAAACACCATGTGAGGACACAGTAAAGACGGCCATTTACAAGCCAGGGAGAGAAGCCTCAGAAGTCAATTCTGCCAACATCTCGACCTTAGACTTCCAGCCTCCAGAACTGTGAGAAAATACATTTCTGTTGTATAAGCCACCTAGTCTGCAGTACTTTGTAATGGCAGCCCTAGCAAATTAATTCAGTGTACTTTTAAAGCATGGTAGTTGTTAACCCTGATTGTAACAGCTAAGTCCCTTTCCGTTTAGTCCCTGATTACATGCAGTTTAAACTTTTTGTTTGTTTGTTTTGTGGATTCTGGCGTGGGGGCTGCATGAATTTTGTTTGCCCATCACCCTCACCGAGCATCCCTGTTTCCTTCCTCTCATCCATTCTTCCCTCCTTTTTTGTCTTGCCCTTTGTTTCACACCAGTGCTTCTCCTTCCAGTGCTTTAGAAATGCCCTACATGCTGCAACCAGATGTCTGCATTATGAAAGGAGGAAATGTCAAGTTTTATTTTAAATGGAACGCAGAGAGAGGCCGAAAGGCTAGGGGAAATAGATGGTACCAGAGCTCTTGAAAAGAATTGGGATGGCATTCTTCATCATCTTATAAACAAACTTCTTGATATTTGCATAGATTTCTAATTAAATTACCTTTTTAATAACCACTTAATGATTTTACATTTCACTATCTTCATAAGCATTTCCGTCTCTTATTTTCTTCTCTTTGAAGAAAAAAAAATCAGTTTTTTTCACACCTCATTTTTACTATGAATCTTTCTAGACACATTTCTGACCATTTTCCCCCATTAGCAACGATGACAACTAGCAGACACTCAATAAATGCTTGATAAATTAATATATAAGTATCAGAATGCATACTGACATTCTCCACCATCTGCACTGCTGTGTCCCTGCTCTGAGCCTCATCCTCTGTCTCCTGGCTCATGGTGGAGGCTCTTAGCTGGTCTCCCTGCTCCTCTTATTCCTGGTGGCCTATTCTCAACACAGCAGCCAGTGACTTAGAATATAAAGTAAATGTGTCACTACCCCACTGAAAGCCCGGTCACGATTTTCCATTTCACTCAGAGTAACACATCAAGATCTTAAAATGGCCTGCAAGGCCCTACCTAATCCCCCTTCCCCTCTATCCTCACCTACTCCACTCCACACTAGCCCCTGCTGTTCCTCAAATAACTCTAGTAAATCCCCATTTTAGGGCCTTTGTACTAGCTGTTTTCTCTTTGTGAAATATCCCTACTATGGGCTGAATTGTGTCTCCCCCAAATTCATTTGTTGAAATCCTAACCCCTAATACCTCAGAATGTGACTGTTTGGAGATAGGACCTTTAAAGAGGTGATTAAGTTAAAAATGAGGCAAATAAGGTGGACCCTAATCCACCTTATAAGAGGAAATTTGAACACAGACATGCAGAGTGGGAAGGCTGTGTGAAAACACGGGGAGAAGATGGCCATCTATAAGCTGAGGTGAGAGGCTCAGAAAAAAACAACCCTGCTGACACTTTGATCTTGGACTTCTAACCTCCTGAATTGTGAGAAAATAATAAATCTCTGTTGTTTAAGTGACCCATTCTGTGGTACTTCATTACGGCACTGCGACCAAACTATACAATCCCTGAAACTCCCTTTCTTACTTTCTTCAAGTGTTTTGTTTTGTTTTTTTGTAATGTTACATTTTCAATAAGCCCTACCCTGATTACTTAATTTTTTAAAAGCAGTATAGCAGTTTTATTTTTAGTATCTTAAAAATTGAAATATAGTTGATATTCAGTATTTAGTTTCAGATATACTACATAATGATTTGACATTTGCATACGTTATGAAATGATCACTGTAGTAAGTCTAGTAACCAATTGTCCCCATACTAAGTTATTACAATATTATTGACCATACACATTTCTTATGTTGTGTATTACATCCCCATGACTTATTATGTAACTGGAGGTTTGTATACCTTAATCCCCTTCACCTACTTCGCCCACCCTCCTACTCCCCCACCCTCCTACTCCCCCACCTTCTGGCAACCACCCATTTTTCTCTGTATCTATGAGTCTGTTTTCATTTTGTTTTGTTTGTTTGTATAGATTCCACTGTAAGTGAGATCATACAGTATTTGTCTTTCTCTGTCTGACTTATTTCCCTTAGCATAATATCCTCTAGATCCATCTGAATTGTCACAAATAGCAAATTTCATTTTTTATGGCTAATATTCCTGCATGCGTGAGTGCGTGTGTGTGTGTGTGTGTATCACATCTTCTTTATCCATTCATCTATGGATGGACACTTAGGTTGCTTCCCTACCTTGGCTATTGTAAATAATGCTGCATATATGCACAGGTGTGCATATATCTTTTTGAATTAGTATTTTGGGGTTTTGGGGGGTAAATATCCAGAAGTAAAATTGCTGGATCATATGGCAGTTTTATTTGTAATCTTTTGGGGAACCTCCATACTGTTTTCCATAGTGGATGCACCAACTTACTATCCCACCAATAGCGCACGAGGGTACCCTTTTCTCCACATCCTTGCCAACACTTATTTCCTGTCTTTTTTTTTTTTTTTTTTTGCGGTACGCGGGCCTCTCACTGTTGTGGCCTCTCCCGTTGCGCAGCACAGGCTCCGGACGCGCAGGCTCAGCGGCCATGGCTCACGGGCCCAGCTGCTCCGCGGCATGTGGGATCCTCCCGGACCGGGACACGAACCCGTGTCCCCTGCATCGGCAGGTGGACTCTCTACCACTGCGCCACCAGGGAAGCCCTCTGCCCATTTTTTAATCATGATCACAACCTCGCTTTGTCCCCCCTCCATTCTCAACCTCCCAACTCCACTCACGATCCCCTTTACTCCTCTCTACCGTTTTTTTGTTGTTTGCTTTAATAGCATTAATCACCTTCCAACACACTCTAAAATTATTCATTTACTGTGTTTATTTTTTATTGACTATCTCCCCTGCTAAAATTTAAGCTCCACAACAACAGTGATCTTTGCTTTTTGTGGTCATTCCCTGATTTATCCCCTGTGCCAAACACTTGGAATAGTGTTTGGCTCCTAGTAGCTGCTCAATAAATATTTGTTGAATATTGAATGAGTAAATGAAACAGGATGTTTGACTTTTGCTCATAGCTGACAGTATATTTTCTTTGATAATGTTCTCAAATTAATTTAATGTATTTCAAAATGTATCTCCTATCATATAAGAATGTCTGTATTGTTTAATCCAGAAATTGGAAAAAAATTCAAAGGTCTATGCTAGCATTTATTGAGTATTTACAAAGTATCACTACACATGGATTATCTCATTTAATTTTCATAAAAACCCCATGAGATAGATGCTATTTAAATGACCCCCATTTTACAGATTAGAAAACAGAATGATAAAGAGATTAAATAACTTGTTCAAGGTTCTTGTGCTAGGAATGATGTAATAATGTGAACCCAGGCAGTCTGACCCCAAAGCCTGTGCTCATAACTGCTATCTTGCACTGCCTTTTAGAGGAATATTGATTTCCAATTCAATGTGTTACAGCCCCATACACTACTGCCCTCTAATCTCAACTTTTTTAAGATTCCCAAAGTTACAGTAGGAAGTATATCTATATATATATTCATATATTGTTTATACAAATAATGGGAGAATAATTAATGTCTCATTTCAAAATTTCTTTGATTTAGTCTTAAATTTCCCCCTTAAGTGGACTTTTTCACTCTTTATTACTTTTCTCCCCCCACAAACACAGTCATGCCTAAAAGCATTATCACACTCTTTAATGTTTCCATTTTATACTGTGGGGTCCAGTTGTAGCTAAAAAACAAACAAACCTTCCTAACTATTAGAAAAGAATTTTCATATGACTAAATTTTAGGTTGACAGTATTCAACAAGGTAGGTAAAAATATCGATCATCTAATCAGATAAAGTCACAATGCAATGATATATATTATCTTGAGACTATGACCCTTGGCTAACTTTGATCTTCAGGTTCACAGGATTAAGGGTACTTACTTCCTCTTCTGCACACAGACTGTACTTCAGGTATCAGCAGTATCAAGTGAACAGTGACATTTTGAGTTACGATTGCTGAACTTTACTGTGCAGGCTTACCTGAGGTGTGGGTAATTAACCAAAAATTAGACTACCCCAGAATCTCATCAGTTCTCTATAAAAATTAGCTCTTTGCTTAAAAGCCAATCTTTGCCTCCTATACATTTAAAAAGAATGGACCAGTGACCCCTCAGCATCTTGGAGTTCCGCTTTAGCTGGACCATCAGTGGTGCACATCATTCTGAGTCCACTGTGGATGGGCTCCCTCATTCATTCCCTGCAACATTTACTTGTAAATTTTTCCTAGTCTAGTTAAATCCTCTGAAGTACAATACCCTCTCCTTGTTTCAGAAAATAAAATTGCTTCTATTTTACAGAGAAAAGATAGGATTTTCAGGGGGGAAAAATCCCCAATTTCCTGCCCTCCCAAGTCAAGTTTATCTGTAACCCTACCCACTTTCAATCATTGCCTATTTCCCAGCCAACTCCAGAATTGCACCTCTTTCTCCTGTATTTCTTAAATCTCTGTTTTCTTCGCCTGTTTATCCCTCACCCCCTGAGCTCCTAGTTTGTAAGTCCATAGACATATCAGTTCTCATCTTACATCACTGCCATCTCTTGGATCATTCTTAGGTCTCCTTGGTTGGTGTCTTCTTCTTCTCCTGCCTTCAATATTCTGTGTTTTAAACCTCCTCTTCTTTCTGTGCATGTTCCTCAGAAAGAAGCTCATCCATTTAATAACTTTAAACATGGTACCTATACTATATGCTTAGGATTTCCAGATTAATATCTCTAGCCCAAAACCTCTCCTCTGCACTCAACATGCATACATCCAATTGTCAACTTGTCATTCTCTTGAATGTCTCACTTAACATGTCCAAAACATATTTTCTCCTAATCCTACTTGTCTCCTATTTCTATAGCTCAGAGCAGGGTAATGTCATCTACCTAGATGTTTAAGCCAGAAAACTGGAAGTTATCCTCCCTCTCTCTGTCTACACCCATACCATCTCGTCTAGTAGCAAGCCTGGGATATTATCTCTAAAATAAATCCCACACAATCCACTCTCCATTCTCACTTTCATCTCCTAGTTCCAGGCCACATTCATTCTCTTGGGAGGAAAGGCTCTATGCTTCTATTCTCGTTCCTGTGTCATATTTCAGGCCCTCATCACTTTTTCCTTGGACCACTGCCATAGCCTCTTGCCTTCTTTCACTCTAATCCCTTCTCTACATTGCTGCCAGTTAGATCTTTTTTAACATGTGAGATACAGATCATTAGCATTGTATACAAGGCCTTTCATGATCTGGTGTTTCTCTGTGTCTCCAAACTTATTTCCCTGCCACATTCCCTATCAGCAGTCAGACATACTACATACTTTCCCTGCTTCTATGCTTTTTCTGTGCTACTCTCAAAACAGTCATCCATTATTTATCTGCCTTACACCTACTTGCCCCCAAAGAGACTCAGTTAAGATTTTGTCCCTTCTAGAAAATTTCCCTTGATGTCTCACAATTCAAGAAATGTGACCTTAAGTTCCCTAACTTCTGTCATGGCACTTATCAGAGAATGTTCTCTCTCTCATACTAGACTGAGCAATTTGAGAGCAGAGACTCAAATTGTGTATGGCTGGCACAGAGTCAGTGCTCACTGAATGGTCACTGAATAAATTTACAGATGGACAATACAGTTTTGAATAAATTAGGGAAGTACAGATATCTGGGCACAAAATAACAAGGCAACAAAACTATTAACTCTGGAGAGAGCTGTGGGATGAAGGGTTGAGTAAAGGAAGAATTTCAATTTTTTTCTTTATGTGTTTAATTGAAAAAAAATAACTGACCTGTTGTAGGGGAGTTATGAGATGTAGAGAGAATGTCACAAGTGCTATCAGAACTGGGCTCTCATCCCACACGAGAGTCCTAACTAATTGAATAATCCCGGATAAACCACTTAACTGATTTGGGCCTCTACTTCTCCATCTGTAAAATCAGAGGATTGGCTAAATGAGGTGTTATTTTAAGAATATCTTTCCGAGATCTAAAATTCCATTTTACAAATGGAACAAATGAAGTACTTTATAATGGAACCCTGAGTTCCCATCTTCTGTTTTAAGGCAATTTTTATATACTCTTTGGATGTTAAAAAGCTATCCCACAATTCCCCAGAACCAGAGTCCCAAATTTTCTGTCTGCAAGATATCAAAGAAAGTGTTCATTTGCTCTCTTGGCATGTCTGACTTCTGGGGGGGGGGGGAAAGTCTGAATAACTACATGTTTCTTTTTAGCTGCATTGTCCAAACCAGTGTTCTAGGAGATAATAGGTCATCTCAGTAGAGGTCAAGTAAGTTTGGGAAATTGCTGCCTCCTAAAGCCCTTTTTGAGGTGCACAATCTATCTTGGTCTATTGAAGGCTCAGAGAAGTCCTGCAATGTAGAAATGTGCTTAGCATTTCCTTAAACGACATAAGCATGGAACACTTTGTTCATGGCACATGTGCTCGTATCCTGTGGCAATTTGTTCTGATGGAACTAACCTGGGAAACTGACTTAGAGCCACCTTTCTACTGCTTATTTTTGTGTTTTTGTTCATAAAGCCCCTATGACTTTATAAGCATAGGACTAAGCATATACGGTGTGCATAAACATACTGACTTAAGCAGCTTGACTTAAGCTATAACTATTTCGTGGCTCGATAAGTGCCCTTGACGATTCCTTTCCAATCTGATCGTTATTCCCACATAATCCATTTTTCTGTTTTGGGCTGCCACAATGTAAAAGTTAATTTCTATGGAATTTCTTAAAGGTAGCTACACAGCACTTTATAAGACTTCCATTTTACTTTCTTGCTACTGATTAGAGTGGCTGTAAGTTTTTCTTTATAACATTTTAAAACACATTTGATTTTTTTAAATAGTTCTTTATTGGAGTATAATTGCTTCACAGTACTGTGTTAGTTTCTGTTGCACAACAAAGTGAATCAGCCATATGCATACCTACATCCCCATATCCCCTCCCTCTTGAGCCTCCCTCCCATCCTCCCTATCCCACCCCTCTAGGTCATCGCAAAGCACCGAGCTGATCTCCCTGTGCTATGCTGCTGCTTCCCACAAGCTAAGTATTTTATGGATATATAGTTATACATTTCCAAGCTAATCCAGTTGGCACTTAAGCTTTTCTAAAAAATACATGATCTTAGAAATTGCTTGAATTTCTTGTCTTATCATACTTGAACCACATCTTATTGGTACTTAAAGCACTTAAAGTACAGAATATATTCTTTCCATATCTCTTTGCACATAATAGATGCTATTCTGAGAAGTCCAATGAACTCTGAGTATGGTATGTCATCCTGCTGTCAGCAGTACAAACTGAAAATCTTTTAAAATGTCTCTCTCATGTTTTATTATTCAAACAACAGCCTTTCACTTCTTTTCTAAGCAGATCTACTAATGCTTCATCAACTTAAGATCAGAGTTGAGTCCCCAAGCTGAAAAGTTACAAAGCTTCAATTATTTGTTCTACTTTATACGGATTTATTTTTAAAGCAGGCGGGGAAGAGTTTTTTGATGGTCTGTGCTGCTGGACCTCACATGCTCAGCATGACTGCAAACAGCTGCAACCAAAGTTAGCGAGAGTCTAACGGGCTCTGACCTGACTGCTGAACACCATCAATAACCTGAAGCAAACGCTGGGGGCTCTGGCCAAAGGAGCTGACAGCTGTCTCCTTAGGAGCATTTCAGAACAATTTCAGAGAGCTTGATTGTAACCTCTTTTTAAAATCCTCCAGTTTCAAATTTTGGGAGACAGAGTCGTTGAATACGGCTAACATGAATAATGTCATAATAGCTCCATTTAGAACTCAAATGAAACAATACATTTGAAGGAGCTGTGAAATAAATACTGTTTAGAGAGGAAGCAACGTATCTTTATTAGTAGTATTGATTTTGAATAACAGACTCAGCTCTAAAAATGATACCATGGTTATAAGACATATGGGTAAAATAGACTGACCTAAGTAAAAAAGGAAAGTCGTAAGTATTTTAACATATTATTTGTAGTTAGGTAATTTTATAGGTATGATAATTAAAATAGAGTATTAGCCTAAGAATAGATACATGGAATAGAATAAATAAAACAGAAATTAATGGTATAAGAATTTAATATCAGATACCAGCAGCAGCACAAATAAAAATGGGATGAGAAAGAAATTGAATAAATAGTATCATGCTAACCAGATAGCCATCTTGTACTATATACTAGTGTTTCTAGTAAGGATGAGTATATTAAAACTAGGGAGTTTTTAGAGCTAAATAAATTAATTAATTAATGCCAACATAAACATTCAATAATGGGGAATTGCTTATATAAACTGTGACACATTTATGAGATGAAATTGTAAACAGCCATTAAAAATTATGATTACTGTCTTAATCTGTTCAGGCTTTTATAACAGAATACCATGGATCGGATGGTTTATAAACAACAGATATTTATTTCTCACAATTCCAGATGCTGTCAAGATCAGTGATGAAGGAGGTGAGGGAGCTCTCTGGGGTCCCTTTTATAACGACACTAATCCCATTCATGAGAGTTCCTCATGACGTAATCACCTGTCAAAGGCCCCTCCTTTTAATACCATCACATTGGGGTTAGGATTTTAGCATATGAATTGTAGGGACACAACCACTCAGTCTATAGCAGTTACAAACAATATCTGGCAACAAAAAAAAAGTATCATATAGTGTTAAATGAAAAGGGTGGATTACAGCAAAATCCATGCAACTATATTACTTAAGTACAATGTGTGTGAAGAAACTCCTAAATAACAGTGGGTTAAAGTAGATAGAAGTTTATTTCTCTGTTAAATGAAAGTCCATTTGGCTATCCAAGGCTGGTATAGTATAATATATAATATTATAGTATATAATAACACGCAGATACTACTTTTCTTGTTCCACTATGCATGGACTCAACCTCAAAGCTGAAGATGGAAATATCAGGCAGTAGGATGAAGAAAGAGATAAAAGGAAAAAAGGTAAAGGGCACTCATGCTGTTTATGAGGCATGTTTATGATTCCCAGAAGTTGCTACATGACTCTTCCACCTGCTTAGATCCCTCTGGCCTAAACTCAGCCAAGTGGCCCTTCCTCACTGCAAGGATAGCTGGGAAATGTAGTCTTCAATCTGGATGGCCATGTGTGTACCCAAAAAGTCAGGAGCTCTATCACCACAGAAGAAGGGAGAAGAGATTTTTGAGGTCAACCAAAAGTCTCCGTTTTAATACCATCTTATAACAATATAAAAAAGCAAAGAGGGAAAAGAATGAAAGGAAATAAACCAATGGGAGAGAATATGTCGCTGGAAAAAAAGACACCCAATTCCTACTTTTGTTTTTTTTTTGTTTGTTGATTTTAAAGTCCCTTCCCTGGTCGTGCCACCAAGAGGAATTCCTTTTTCCTGGATTCTTCTCTTCACATTGTCCTTACCTTCCCTAGGTCCTGTCTTCTGGGTTTCCCTCCCCGAATACTCAAATCCTATATGCCTTCTCCTCTCTTTTATTTGGCAGAGCACTTAAGCTCTGCCTCAATTTTAGTCTTCAGTATGTATATAGGAGTTGAAGAACAAAACAAGCTACAGGGTAAGGGCATCCACTCTTCACAAGGCAATGGTATTTTGTTATTTCAGTTTACAGGCAGTATTTTCCCTAAAAGGAAGCTGTAGCAAGTCACAGGGATAGTATTATACCAATTAATCACTGTGCCCAGCTTACCTATAAATTCTGTTTGAGGAAAAGCTGCCCTACTCCTAACCTGGAGCTGAGGCAGCAGTTTACAGGTCTTTGACCTCATTTCCTCCAAGTCACAGCTAGTTGGACCAGAGATAAGCATCTGATCTAAGAACAGCCTGGAAAGAATAGTACAGTCTAAAAAGGTGATAATAGATATGAACTGGGCCAGTTAGAGAACACATTCTAAAGGCAAGTAGAAAGCTCTGAGTAAGTAAGTGCTATGAGGCCCAATAAAGATGCATCAATAGAGAGAGGGGAATTGGTTGGTCATAGTATTTCCTTGTGGACATTCTTTCCCAGCATTTCTTAGGAAATCTGTGTGTTTTTTTAATGCTGAATCCCTAGCAAAAATCAGTTGAGAAACTGAGAACACAGGGACAAGTATTACAATTCTCCTGTGAAGAATTAAAGCTGAAAAACCAACCTGGAGATATCACTGGATACATGGAAGCCACTGATGTAAAGTTGAACAGGAAGGAACAGGAAATGCTGACATGTGGAGTCAAAAGTTACGGTTATCATTTCCGGGAACAGGACAGGAACATGTAGAAGTACAGTGGTTACAATCCAACCAGTCACTCCTGCTTGTAGCTGTGGCTAAGTTATAAGTGTATTTCTGTGGCTCCATCTCTTGTTAATGAGTTATTCTTGTAAATTAAAAGAAATTAAGAAGTTTATATGCATATACATTTAATACAAATTCTGTGAGAAGTGTTCCAAGAAATAAGTTTTGGAAGCAAAATGAGTCCTTAAATTGGCAATTTTCATGCATAATCCTATGAAGTGTTATGAACCTTGCTAGGAGATCTGAATGTTAGATGACTTGAATATGACCTAATAATGTTTGCTGGTGTTTTCAGTGTTCAAATATTTACCATAAGCTACAGATCTTTGTAAATACTATAACAGAAAAATACTGAGAGAAAAAGATGTGTTATGTTGTGGAATACTGTTATATGAAATCAGAAAAAGATCCAAGATCTGAATTATCAAAAGCAATATTGATTTCAACAGCTAAATCAAAATCAGGGCAAGCAGACAAAATATTTTCATACTTAAACAAAGACATGAATTTTATGAAACAAAAGTACCCTAATACCCAACTTGAGGATACTTTGGGACACACTTTTAGCAAGTTGACCAATATCAATGCAAAATAAATGAAAAATTTCTACGTTGAACAGGCAATTAATTCTAGGCGGATTTTGAAGTTTTACTTTAAGAATAATAATTTTAAATATTAAATATTTGTCATTCTATTTTTTTAATTGCTTTTATTTGACATTTACTTTGTGTTATCTTGCCTTCTTTTAGTGTCTTTTTTATAATCAGGTAGAGAATATTTTTAAATATTTTATATTTTTGCTATATATATTTACATATTTATACTTTATGTATATTTATATTTTATATACTTTTATATATTTTCATGTTATTATATATTTACATGTTATATATATTTACATATTAGTATATTAGGCCCGTAATAATGGGAACCCCAATTTTTGGTTTTTTTTGTTTTTTTTTTTTTGCGGTATGCGGGCCTCTCACTGTTGTGGCCTCTCCCGTTGCGGAGAACAGGCTCCAGACGCGCAGGTTCAGCGGCCATGGCTCACGGGCCCAGCCGCTCCGCGGCATGTGGGATCCTCCCGGACCGGGGCACGAACCCGTGTCCCCTGCATTAGCAGGCGGACTTTCAACCACTGCGCCACTAGGGAAGCTCTGGGAACCCCAATTTTTAATTACTTTTTATAGAAAAACTTCTGAGAATTCTTGTATAATTCTAGCACAGAAAAATGATTCATTGTCTATTATTATGATCATTTATTATTACCTAACAGCACATAAGTAAAGTGGAATGGAAAACGTAGGTAACCTATGATTTTAGGAATTCCTGAGACTTTCCAGGAACTCTGACTCTTGCTTCTGAATCCTGAAGGTTAATACCTGTTGGGAATTGAGCAATTTGTGGCAAGAGCCACAGAAACAACAGTAGAAGGAAGTGTGCCACCATCAAGGAAGGGGGTGCAGTGCCTGCGGTGCTGATGCAGTCACCTTTGCCTTATTCCGGGAGCTGCTGTAGGTGCTCTGGTTAGCCAAGCCTCTCTCCTGTCTCCTTGGGGCCCTCCTGTAATGCCACTATTATTCCCTCAGTGAGAATTCCTGTTCTCTTTGTTGCCACATATTACCTTACCGTAAATTACTGGAGGTAATCTGAGTGTGTCGAAAGACCACAACATGCAAGGACATTTAGAATTATAGGATCAATCAGGGTGTGACTGAAGAAATATTAGAAATATTATTTTCAAGTAAGTATAGTCAATGCACAAGAAGTGATCTTATTTCCCCTCCTGATTGACTAGCGTTCTTTGCATGAAAATACGTATAATTCTAAACTCTGCTATCTGAGAACACTGCTCTACCTCAGAAGTCCAGGTGTGGCCTCAGCTTAATGTCAGTCTTGTTAAACAGGTTGAGGAATCATGCTGATTATCCAGATAGTACTGTAAAATGTCTACTACACTTAGCAGAATACAAAATTATTTCTTTAGTCTATAGTCATTATCAGAAAGAAAGCCAACACTTCCAAAATAGAACCAAACGCTGAAAAACTGTGCAGATGTATGGAATTCAGGAGGCATTTAACAACTTCACTAAACATGTGCTTCTATTGTAACTCACTCAGTTGTGTAACTAATTGTGTTATCATTTATCTCTCCATATCTGGAGTTACCTCTTTACCCTTTTCTGTCCTTTGCTTTTTTGAGTTACAGCCAAAAGAAATTTGTATCGTAAGTCAAAGTGCCCCAAAATGAAAATGATGTACAGATTCATTTCCACATCTATTTATAATTAAATATTTTTATTTTGTCAAAAGGGGAATTAACTTCATTTTAAAATCACCTGTGTATCTACTCTCTCAACATCAACCTTTTCTCTTTGGAATATTAGATCTTACATGTCCACATACTTTAAACATATTTCAATCTCAGACAACTTTATTTTCTTTTGTATTTCATTTTAATCAAACATGAATACTGTTCTTCATTGTTGGGCTATTTATTATTGGGATGCAAACCACTTCATACATTATATGTAAGGTTTCAGTGAACTTTTTTTGTAAAGGGTCAGCTAGTAAATATTTTAGCTTTCGCATGTCACACAGTCTGTCAAAATTACTCACCTCTACCTTTGCAGCGTGAAAGCAGCCACAGACAGTATATAAATGAGGACTGTGGCTGTATACCAATAAAACGTTTTTATGGACAATTAAATTGAAATTTCATATAATTTTTATGTGTGACAAAATATTATTTTTCTGTTGAATTTTTTCAAGCATTAAAAAATGTAAAGGACACCTTTGTGGGTCATACAGAAACAAATGGTGGGCTGGATTTGCCCTGCAGGCCACAGTTTGACAGCCCATGTACTATATACTAGATTCGTACATAGTATAAATATTTTCAGTATGATGTTTCTATTCACTTCTATTGGTAAAGAATGAACATTACAGTGTTAGTAGTACAGAAATCCAGCTTTTGGTTTTTGGTTTTTTTTGTGGTATGCGGGCCTCTCACTGTTGTGGCCTCTCCCGTTGCGGAGAACAGGCTCCAGACGCACAGGCTCAGCGGCCATGGCTCACGGGCCCAGCCGCTCCGCGACATGTGGGATCTTCCCGGACCGGGACATGAACCCGTGTCCCCTGCATCGGCAGGCGGACTCTCAACCACTGCGCCACCAGGGAAGCCCAGAAATCCAGTTTTAAAGGTAAACCTCTGACAATTTGAATTCACCTATTTATGTATTTTAACACTTTGTATTAGTATGCTAGGGAGACAATAACTAGCTTTCATTTGAGTCAAAGTGGTTTAGTTAATCATATATAGAGACAACATTGGATTAATAATGCTTCCCTCTCAACCTCAAAGGAGAATTGGAAGAAGTAATTAGTGATTTGCCATCAAAGAAGTAAAATTGTTATACAAATACTGAATTTAATAAGCCACGTGGACATGGTTTTAATCACACCCAATTATGAACGTGTAGATTCACACAAAGGAGACTGCAGGGTGATTGCTGAGTTTACCAGAGAATACATGCTTGTATCTCTTTGTTCAACATGCTCAATGAGTACATTTAAAATATAATTTGGTTTGCACACAGCTTTCCCACAATTAAAAATACAAAATGAAGAAGTGTAAAATGATACAAAAACATCTATAAAATTTTCACCCACCCACTCTCAACCATGCACACTGAAAAGCACAAGTTGAAGCCTAAAATAATGTTATCATCTGGTTTTTACCTCAAAACCATCAGTGGAACCCTAGAAGGCCTCTAGCTGTCACCTTACAAAGATGCTTCTCCAAGCATCAGAGAAGCCATTTGGTATACATGATGCAGAGTTGACTCTTGAACAATGTAGGGGTTAGGGGCTCAGACTCTCTGCCCAGTTGAAAATCCAAGTACAATTTACAGTCTGCCCTCCTCATCCATGGATTCAATCAACTGTGAATTGTGTGAGACTGTAGCACTACTAATGAAAAAAATCCCAATATAAGTGGATACACACAGTGCAAACCCATATTGTTCAAGGCTCAACTGTATATTGAATCTTTGTATTTAGAAAATTCCAAAATGCTAGAAAACAATCTTTTTAGTCTCACTGCTCTTGAATCTTTTTTTTTTTTTACATCTTTATTGGAGTATAATTGCTTTACAATGGTGTGTTAGTTTCTGCTTTATAACAAAGTGAATCAGCTATACATATACGTATGTTCCCATATCTCTTCCCTCTTGTGTCTCCCTCCCTCCCACCCTCCCTATCCCACCCCTCTAGGTGGTCACAAAGCACTGAGCTAATCTCCTTGTGCTATGCGGCTGCTTCCCACTAGCTATTTTACGTTTGGTAGTGTATATATGTCCATGCCACTCTCTCGCTTTGTCACAGCTTACCCTTCCCCCTCCCCATATCCTCAAGTCCATTCTCTAGTAGGTCTGTGACTTTATTCCTGTCTTACCCCTAGGTTCTTCATGACATTTTTTTTTCCCTAAATTCCATATATATGTGTTAGCATATGGTATTTGTCTTTCTCTTTCTGACTTACCTCACTCTGTATGACAGACTCTAGGTCTATCCACCTCACTACAAATAGCTCAATTTCGTTTCGTTTTATGGCTGAGTAATATTCCATTGTATATATGTGCCACATCTTCTTTAACCATTCATCCGATGATGGACACTTAGGTTGTTTCCATCTCCGGGCTATTGTAAATAGAGCTGCAATGAACATTTTGGTACATGACTCTTTTTGAATTATGGTTTTCTCAGGGTATATGCCCAGTAGTGGGATTGCTGGGTCATATGGTAGTTGTATTTGTAGTTTTTTGTTTGTTTGTTTGTTTGTTTGTTTTTTTGCTGTACGCGGGCCTCTCACTGTTGTGGCCTCTCCCGTTGTGGATCACAGGCTCCGGACGCGCAGGCTCAGCGGCCATGGCTCACGGGCCCAGCCGCTCCGCGGCATGTGGGATCTTCCCGGACCGGGGCACGAACCCGTGTCCCCTGCATCGGCAGGTAGACTCTCAACCACTGCGCCACCAGGGAAGCCCATATTTGTAGTTTTTTAAGGAACCTCCATACTGGTCTCCATAGTGGCTGTACCAATTCACATTCCCACCAGCAGTGCAAGGAAAAAAAAAAAAATTGGGGGTTCCCATCTCCACACCCTCTCCAGCATTTATTGTTTCTAGATTTTTTGATGATGGCCATTCTGACTGGTGTGAGATGATATCTCATTGTAGTTTTGATTTGCATTTCTCTAATGATGTTGAGTATTCTTTCATGTGTTTGTTGGCAGTCTGTATATCTTCTTTGGAGAGATGTCTATTTAGGTCTTCTGCCCATTTTTCGATTGGGTTGTTTGTTTTTTTGATATTGAGCTGCATGAGCTGCTTGTAAATTTTGGAGATTAATCCTTTGTCAGTTGCTTCAGTTGCAAATATTTTCTCCCATTCTGAGGGTTGTCTTTTGGTCTTGTTTATGGTTTCCTTTGCTGTGCAAAAGCTTTGAAGTTTCATTAGGTCCCATTTGTTTATTTTTGTTTTTATTTCCATTTCTCTAGGAGGTGGGTCAAAAAGGATCTTGCTGTGATTTATGTCATAGAGTGTTCTGCCTATGTTTTCCTCTATGAGTTTGATAGTTTCTGGCCTTACATTTAGGTCTTTAATCTATTTTGAGCTTATTTTTGTGTATGGTGTTAGGGAGTGATCTAATCTCATACTTCTACATGTACCTGCCCAGTTTTCCCAGCACCACTTATTGAAGAGGCTGTCCTTTCTCCACTGTACATTCCTGCCTCCTTTATCAAAGATAAGGTGACCATATGTGTGTGGGTTTAGAGTCTGTCTTCTTGACCAGGCTTTCCTCTCTTCTGTACTTGGCTTCAGCCATTGTTTAACTCAAAAACCTTTTGAGCATGGTTTGAACTACAAACCAGGGACTGAACTTCAAACCATGGATGATTTGTTCCCTTTACCTCTGGAAACATAAGGTCTGCAGCAGCCTCTAGACACCATATGTGGGTGCTTGCTAAGAATTAGACACTTTCTCAGTGGTGGCAAAATCTCTGCTCCTCTTTTATGATTTTACCATGAGTTGTAAAGTGGAAACTGCTACACATATCAAGTGTGAGTATAAAGCGACTAGTCTGAATATGGGCTGGGCTCCACTTGTTCTTATGTGGTAAAGGAGCCATTAGTTGTGAATTGGTAGTTTTGGAGTCACACCCTGCCACATATCTTAAGGGTTTAATTCTAGTGGAAAAATCTCAAACATCATAAATTTCCTTGCATGCTTCCAATTAGATATTTTGTATTTGCTCTACTGAGTCTAATCATTTCAATTCTCTTCATATCTGGCTTAGCTATGACTAGGATCATGCCAATAAAAAACTGACCTAGTCTCCAGTGGGATATTAATTTACTTTCTAAAGGAAAATTAGATTGTAAAATTCCAGATTTCCATAGTTTTCCACAGAGCACTTTATCTGACATTAAAGCTTACCTTTATTAAAGTCCTTACTGACAAGTAATTTTACAGATGTGCAGTGTATCACAGGAAAATAAAGTAACTTTCCTAAAAGTTGTCAGGGAATCCTAGATTCCTTGAATTTGAATATTTTGCTTATCCTTTTGAGCTGTTCCCCATCTTAAATTTAAAAAATCACTTTAAATTGTTGTTAACTTAGATTTTCCTTAAGGGTTGAGTCAAATCTCTTCAAACATTACAGAATATTTCAAAAACACTGTTAGAAACAGAACAAATTTTTTTCCTCTTGAAATTTTTATACTAAATTTATAATTAAATATATTTAAAGAATATCCTCTTAAGTATCGTTTCCTCAACTGGAATTTCACTGTTTTTCTCTTATCTTCTATTTAAAATGATATTTCAGATGGTTTTGGAAAGGTTCACCATTACAACAACTATTTGACAGGACTCACTTTTCATTTTCCAGATAAAGTCAATTCTACACAGTGAGCTTCAGAAACAGACTTAAAAGTCAGTTCTTATACTCAAAGCTCAGGCCACTGAACCATACAATCCTATAAGGCATATAGAAAATGATGTACATAGTAATATTTCCTTTAAGTAAATATTTTTGTATGTTTCTTTAATGCCTATAAGAAGCACTAAGTTCTCAATTTTTAATTCGTAAGTTAGCACTAGTATTAATACCCAAATATATCTCAAGATTAAAAAAATGATTAGATATTGAGCCTCTTACTTGATCAAGGACAAGAGAAGATGATACACAGATACCTAACTTTACAAATCCTTAGGGAAGAAAGGAAACTGTTGTTATGTAGAACTGATCAAAGAAACATGGAAATGAACAACATAACCTCGAATATTAATGTTAATCAGAAGACTAACCAACGAAAGTCAGGCAAGAACCAGAATTGCGAGTCCTAATTACAATGTAGTTTTCTAAGAAGTAAACTGAACAGCAACTACTCTATTCATTCTTTCCATCGATAAATAAGGATTTCTTGGACATCCACCATGAGCAAGGCATTGAAAATTCAGAGTCACATGTTGCTCTCTATGAACTCATGATTGAACAAGAGAGCTCATAACCTGTAAGAACAAAGCATCTCCTACCATTTGTAATGAAATACTTCTCATTGCCCAATTCAAACTTCCACAGGATTTATTAACTGTATTAACAAAGGTATATCAATTGTTCATAGAAGTTGCTTTGGGTGTGGTATAAAATGACAACTTTCCAGTCTCAGTGATTAAGGATAAGATGCTTTATTGCATTCAGACGTGCAGGTTACTGCACTGGGATTAGAAAAGTGTTCAGATATATTGAGGTAAATTCAAGGAAGAGAAATGTGTGTCTTCCCAGACAGTAAAAATATTGGTTATATTTCTGCATTCATCACTGAGCCATTCTACTTAGGCTCTTGGTGCTTCAATTTTCTCATCTATAAATAAGATACTTGGATTAAATCTTTAAAATCTCTCTCTAGAAGTTAATTCAATATAGTTCAATAATTTTTAAATGGAAAGAAGTTGGTTTATTCATCTGACTGATATGAATTGAACAATTGCAAGTTCTACGGTTAAAATGACCAAGAAACTATGATAATCAGAAAGAAAGGAAACAACATAGAAAGGAAGAGTGTTTGTTTCCAAGGATTAGGAGACAGATGGAAGACATTAATAGCAATCCATAGCAACTTTTCTGGACAATGCTTGAGTTCAGTTTGTAGGACATACATCTTAACCAAACCAAACAAAATTCTTGACGACATATCCCTTTCCTGCCTCAACCTTATTTCTTTGCTTCCCATTCACAGCAAATGCACTGAAAAGAGCAGTCATTATTTGCTAGCTCCATAATCCCATTGCCATTGCGTTTTTGACCTTTCATTCCACTAAAATGCCTCTTTTTAAGTCACCAGCGCTTCTCACATTGCCAAATCTAGGGATTACTTCTTTGTCCTCCTCTTCTCCTTTCAGCAGGACTGACACACTCCACAATTCTCTTCTTCCTCTTCTTGTCCTCCTGAGCCCAACTCTCCTGGTTTCTGCCGACCTCACTGTAACTCTGCAGTTCCCATCTCTAGTTCCTTCCCCTCTGCCTGTTCTCTAAATATTGGAGTGTGATCCAATTCAGGCTTCTCTTCTCTACCAACACTACTTTCTGCCCCTAGACAATCTCATTTGCCCCATGGCTTTAAAATGCAGTTATGTTTGATGACCTCCAAATATTTATCTCCAGATTTGACCTCCCTCAGGTTCCAGATTTGTAGAGTTCACTGCACACCTGCTATCTCCCCTGGGGTGTCAATAAGTACACTAAACTCAACATGCCTAAAAAGAATTCTGGAAACAATCCTCCATCACCACTTCCAGGAAAGCTGTTCCTCATGTAGAGGTCCCTATCTTAGAAAAGGACACCTGCAAACTCTGATTGCTAAGTTAAAAAATCTGGACATAATTCTTGATATTTTTCTTTCTCTCATTCCTACCATCCTCACCCCTGCCCCTGGCCACCTAATCGTTCATCTAGTCCTGTCAGCTCTACCTCCAAAATATATCCCAAATTCATTGACATCACTTCATTTTCACTGTGACCATACTATTCAAGCCATCTCATTTTTTACATGGGATATGGAATAATCTAACTGGTCTTCCTGCTTCCATACCTATCAATCCAAGCAATTGTTTTTTCATTGAAAAGTTCAAATTTTTATTAGTTTTTTGAACTGTGGATCATACTTGACATATTTTAATTCCTCTATGCCTTATTATCAAGAAATAAGTTGCAAGTCAATTTTTTAAAACTTATTTTGAAATAATTTTTTATTTACAGATGAGTTGCAGAAAGAGTACAGGGAGTTCCTCTACACCCTTCACTCAGCTTTCTGTAACGTTAGCATCTTATCCATAACCCTAATACATTTATCAAAACTAAGAAATTAACACTGGTACAAGGCTATTAACTAAACTGCAGACTTTATTTAGATTTCACCGGTTTTCCCACAAGTGTTTTTTTTCTGTTCCAGGTTCCAGTCCAGAATACCATCTTGTATTTAGTCATCACAGCACATCAGTCTCCTCAAATCTATCATATTTTCTCAGTCTTGTCTTACTTTTTATGACTTTGACACTTTTGAATAATGCTGGTCAGGTGCTTGGTGGAATGACCCATGCCTCTCAGTTTGGATTTGTTTCATGTTTGCTCATGATTATACTGGAGTTATATGAATTCAGGGGAAGGATATCACAGAGGTGAAACACTCTTGGCCTTCTTGTTCTCCAAACATACTAAACTCGGTTCTCCCAGGGCTTGTGTACTAGCTGTTTCTTCAGCCTGGAGTGTTTATTCCCTTAAATATTTGCATGGCTGGCTCTTGGTTTTCATTTTCATTGATATAACAGCTCAGATGTCATTGCCTAAAAGAGTTCTTCTCTTATTTCTCTAAGAGTACCTTCTCTTTAGTTCTTTCCTATAACATTACAGTTGACCCTGAACAACATGGGTTGGAATTGTGTGGGTCCACTATACACAGGTTTTTTTTCAACAATAAATACTACAGTACCACACAATCCCTGGTTGGCTGAATCTGTGGATGCAGAGGAACCCAGGATACAAAGGAACCATGGATCCAGAAGGCCGACTATAAGTTATATGCTGATTTTCAACTGTGTGGAGGTCAGCATCCCTAATCCCCTGGTTGTTTAAGGGTCAACTGTATTTTAGCGTTTTTGTCCTTTCATCTCATCTGTTACTATTTTAAATTTTATATACATTTAACTTGTTTATTGTTGATTTCTCTCTGTAGAATGTAAAAAAAGGAACCCAGGAGTTCATTATTATAATTCATGTCTTAAACAGTGGTTGGCACATACTGATAATCAATAAAGAGTTGTTAAATAAATAAGTGAATATCACAAAGATAGACTCATAGACCTCAGATTTTAGAGCTCTAAGAGACTTTAAAATTAACCATTTCTACTTTTTTATTTCATAGATGTTTTAAGTTCCAGAAAGGTGAAGGACAGGTAAACTGGTCACTTAACCTAGTCACAAAGCTAGTTAGTGGCTGAGCTAGTGATAGAATCCAGATTATCTGACTTCCAGTTCAAGCTTTAAAATATACTCCAGGGACTTCTCTGGTGGTCCAGTGGTAAAGAATCCGCCTTCCAATGCAGGGGACGCGGGTTCAATCCCTGGTCTGGGAACTATGATTCCCACATGCCGCGGGGCAACTAAGCCTGCATGCCACAAATACTGAGCGCGCGTGTCTCAACTAGAGAGCCCGCGTGCTGCAAACTACAGAGCCCATGCTCTGGAGCCCGCGCACCACAACTACAGAGCCCATGCTCCCTGAAGCTCACGTGCCACAACTAGAGAAGAGAAAACCCTCATGCCACAACTAGAGAAAAGCCTGAGTGCTGCAACAAAGAGACCGTGCACTGTAACGAAAGATCCCACATGCCTCAATGAAGATCCCGTGTGACGCAACTAAGACCCAATGCAGCCAAAAAAATAAGGAAAAAAAATACTGCATACTTCTTTGATATTTTTGAACAGGATTTCAAGTCTTTGGCTATTATTGGTTTCCTATTCATTTTTTGAAGTCATCGTGTTGTAAGTAAGGATGAATTCATTCTAATCTTTCCCTGATGCTACGGTGCCCCTGAGCTGCTAGAGGAACTTGTACAGTGACATAATTTGGTGCCACTACAATTTGTATCTTCTAGTCTCACCTGGGTTCTCAAAGCTCTCTAAAATATTTCTGTTTATTCATACTTGTCTCTTTTTTCCATCTGCACAGCAGCTGTCCCAAACTTTCAAATTTACCCCAAGTATATTTATTAAACGATTTTACCTTCAATTTCTCATGAAAAAGGAAGTGACATGGTAAATAATTTATCAACTTCCCACAACCCTAACTATAAGCTTCCCGTTATTTTCTTTGGTACTTCCTTTCTTTGTAGTCTCAATTTGAACCTACTATACATTAAATTTTCTATCCAAAAAATCCTTTGATAAGGTAAGCACCCTTCCTCCTTCTTGGAACTCTGTTTTCCCTTAAGTCCCCTGTTACCATTACCTCCTGCTTTTCTTCCTACCTCTCAGACCACTTCTCAGACTCCTTCTCTGAGCTGACCTACCCCTTAAAAAGTGTTTCACTCTGGGATGACATCGTTGCCTTTTTCTAATGTTTAACTCTCTCTCTCTAGGAAATCTTATCCATTCTATATCTTTGCATAACACCTGTAGATATGATCCACAGTTCCAGTAGGGATGTGAAGGTGATCAAGCTATATTTTCAGCTCTCATATTTTATCTGAACTTCATATTTATATTTCTAACCAGACAGAGTTATAGGAGAGATCTTCTTACCATGTGGGTGGTGATAGGGAGCTCAAAGCACTATTTTTGCACCACATATTACTGAGGTATGTCTGGAGATATCAGTTTTCTATCACTACCATAAAACTAATCAGCAAATGCTTATTAAAAATCTACCACACAGAATAGAGAGCTCAGAAATAAACTCACACACTTATGGTCAATTAATCTACAATAAAGGAGGTAAAAATACAGAATGGAGAAAAGACAATCTCTTCAATAAATGGTGCTGGGACAACTGGACAGCTATGTGTAAAAGAATGAAATTAGAACATTCTTTAACACCATATACAAAATAAACTCAAATTGGATTAAAGACCTAAATATGAGACAGGAAACCATAAAACTCCCAGAAGAAAACATAGGCGGAACACTCATTGACATAAATTGTAGCAATATTTTTTTGGATTGGTCTCCTAAGACAAAGAAAACAAAAGCAAAAGTAAACAAATGATACCAAGTTAAAAGCTTTTGCACAGCAAAGGAAACCACTGACAAAATGAAAATACAACCTACTGAATGGGAGAAAATACTTGCAAATGATATGACCAACAAGGGGTTAATATCCAAAATATATAAACAGCTCATACAATTAAACATCAAAAAAAAAAAACCCAGTTAAAATATGGGCAGAAGATCTGAATAGGCATTTTTCTTTTCTTTTCTTTTGTTCTTTCTTTCTTTTTTTTTTTTTTAGAGTTCTGTTTTATTAGGGAACCTTACTGAGGACTATAGCCAGGAATCAGCCTCTCAGATAGCTCTGAGGAACTGTTAAAAAGAGGTAAGGGAAGAGCTAGGATAACTCAGAAACAGCCAGATGGAAGAGATGCATAGGGCAAAGCATGAGGAAAGGGCACAGATCTTTGATGGTCTCTCCCCAGGTCACCACTCTCCACTAATTTCCATGTGTTCACCAACCCAGAAGCTCTCCTGAATAGACATTTTTCCAAAGAAGACATACAAATGACTAACAGGCGCATGAAAAGAGGCTCAACATCACTCATCATCAGAGAAATGCAAATCAAAACACATTGGGAGCCGCATAGCACAGGGAGATCAGCTTGGTGCTTTGTGACCACCTAGAGGGGTGGGATAGGGAGGGTGGGACGGAGGGAGACGCAAGAGGGAAGAGATATGGGAACATATGTATAACTGATTCACTTTGTTATAAAGCAGAAACTAATACACCATTGTAAAGCAATTATACTCCAATAAAGATGTAAAATTAATTTAAAAACAAAAACACATTGCGATAGCACCTCACACCTGTCAGAATGGCTATCATCAAAAAGACCACAGGGCTTCCCTGGTGGCGCAGTGGTTACGAGTCCGCCTGCTGATGCAGGGGACATGGGTTCATGCCCCGGTCCGGGAGGATCCCACATGCCGCAGAGCAGCTGGGCCCCATGAGCCATGGCCACTGAGCCTGCGCGTCCGGAGCCTGTGCTCCGCAAAGGGAGAGGCCACAACAGTGAGAGGCCCATGTACCGCAAAAAAAAAAAAAAAGACCACAAATAATAAATGTTGGCAAGGATGCGGAGAAAAGGGAACCCTTGTACACTGTTGATGGGAATGTAAATTGGTGCAGCCACTATGGAAAACAGTATGAAGGTTCCTCAGAAAACTAAAAATAGAACTACCATATGATATAGCAATTCCACTACTGAGTATATATCCAAAGAAAATGAAAACACTAATTTGAAAAGGTATATGCACCTCACTGTTCATAGCAGCATTATTTACAATAGCAAGACATGGAAGTAACCTAAGTGTCCATCAACAGATGAATGGATCAAGAAGATGTGTATGTATATATAGTGGAATATGACTTAGCCATGAAAAAAGAATGAAATTTTGACATTTGCAGCAACATAAATGGACTTAGTGGGTATTACGTTGAGTGAAGTAAGTCAGAAGAAGACAAATACTGTATGATATCACTTATATGTGGAATCTAAACAATATAACAAACTAGTGAATATAACAAAAAGGAAACAGACTCACTAATACAGAGAACAAACTAGTGGTTACCAGTGGGCAGAGGGAAGGGGGGAGGGGCAAGATGAGTAGGGGATTAAGAGGTACAAACTACTATGTATAAAGTAAATAAGCTACAAGGGTATATTGTACAGCACAGGGAATATAGCCAACATTTTATAATAACTATAAATGGACTATAACATTTAAAAATTGTGAATCACCATGTTGTACACCTGAAACTTATATAATATTGTAAATCAATTGTACCTAATAAAAATAAAAAAAGAAATAAATAATCTACTACAGTGAAGGTGTGCTAGGCCCTTTATCTTCTAACAACGCCAGCAGGATCTGCTCAACTCTGCCTACACTAATAAAATTAGTTAGAACTTTGATAAAATTGATCTAGAGGAAAAGAACACATAGAGATATAACTCCTAATTAAGTGCTAGAATATCTGTCCTTTTCCCACCACAATTATTGTGAGTGAAAATTGATGCGCTCTGCATTGTTTCTGAACAAACTCTGAAGAAGTTTCCACTTTGTGACTTGAAGCAAATGAGCACATTATAAAAACATCAGAGGGACAATGATTCGATTGATTTTAAAATGTCCTAAGAATGCATGAAGCAGGTACACACAAAAGATACAAAGATCTAAGACTGCATGTTTACCTTGTAATTCTGATTCCATGTCTTCACTTACGAAGTTCCTAGATTAGTATTTCGCCCATTCCTATCAAAGTGCAAAGCAAACCTCAAGATTGGAATTCCTGTTGGAAGGGCTTTTTCCTCCATGAAGGAATCCTCTTTGTCCTAGTGAAAGAATATTACTTTGTAATTCAAGAGAAAAATATATTAAGGCAGGAGAACATTTGATCAGGTAGAGAAGGAATCCTGGAACAATTTAGTTAAGAGCACAATACTTACAATAATTAAAGAAAAGGAAGGGGATAGATTAATGTCTAGTGTAGATTGGCAAAAAGGTTTTATGCTGAGATTGCTTTAGTAGCGGATGTCTGGTATGTGGCATTGAATTCCAAGTTTAAATACAGGCTAAACAGGTAGAATCGATGAGTGATGCTTGCCTTGGGTGTGGAGTTGGGGAATGATTGCACCCACATATGTATTTACCAACCTGAGTCTAATGGTGTTACCAGCACGCTGAAATGGAGTCTGGAGTTTACGATGTAAACATGATTCCTGAAAATGGAAGGAAAAAACTGATTTTACAACCCCCAAAATATGTAAAACATTGGTTAGATAAAAGAAAATGTCTGCTATGGGAATAGATAAGTAATAGCCCTTGGAGGAAATTCTACATCCTAGTAATGTTTGGAATTTGTGAACTTTGATATGGTTGAAATAGCATGATACGAGAGGTTAATTATCAAATAAGTAATGGGAAACCTATAAATCAAAACAGGGAAAATGCACATTCCTATTATCCAGCAATGTACAACCTAAACATCACTGATTTGTTCCACTAAACCCAAGATTCAAAATCTTGAATGAAATCCAATGTAAGCCCAAAATTTAAACAAATATTTGATGTTCAGGCTCTTTTTCTAGTTTGTCTTTATTTTAATGCTGATTCCATGTAAAGCTTTTCCCCCAGCTTGTCAATCAGGATATCTCTCTACCTTTCCCTTTCAGTTTAATTTGGTTTATTTTATGTAAAACGGCTCTGAGATGAAATGTAATAGAAAACAAAGAAAAGACAGAGGAAATTAAATGAGTAATCACCTAATTAAATTAGAGGCTTATCTCCTATCTCTTCCCTTCTTCTAGCTCATTGACACCTGTGCATTTATGAAGAGTTCAGCATACTTTGCAAAACAATAATGCCACAATTAAGCTAACCTGTTTATTTCACTGTTAGCTAAGTAAAATCATTTAGGAAATAGATGTCCCCTACCACAATTTTATGGCTTAACTTATGCACTTAAACTGGCTATTTTCTTAAAACAGGGAGATTATAAAAGTGCATGTGTTATTATGCCATGTTTGATGAATAAAGTTTCAATTCATCTCTAGAACTCAGAAAATTTGTTCTATTCACTTCATGAAACTTTTTAAAGAGTCAGTTTACTAAAGATTACAAAGTCTTCAAGCCTAGTAACATTAACTTTGTGCTCAACCTTTCCCTACGTCATTGATTTGTGCCTTCTCTCTTCTTCAGGGAAGAAGGCACAAATCCAACTTTTGAGAGGGTAGAGCTTTGTTTCAGAAAGGGCAGGGTCTTGGCTTCTTGAAGCAAATCCTCAAGGAACAAGTGAAAACACAGCTCTGAGGTGATGTTTCTTCGGGAAGAGATGGAAAGTTCTTCCCAAATTACTTGATTGGTTCTCATAATACCAGCACACTGTGGCTAACCATATGGGGAAAAAAAGTGTATTAATAAATGTGATTAAATAAATATTTATTGAACACCTACTTCAGTATGTGCAAGGTACCAAGGTACTATAGAGAAATACCTGGATAAACAAAAGACAGACTTTGTTATTAAAGAAGTCACGGCTGACGGGGGACTTACACAGTTATATAAATCTGTCTATCAAAAATTTGATAAGGGTAAACAAAATATATCCAGAGAAGTGAGGTCAGAGAATGGTCTTGCTTAAAATGATTTATCGGGCAAGTGATGGAGGCAGGTTTTGACTCCAGGTTTACTAATTGCAAAGGCACCTCTTCACAAATTAAATAATAGTTAAAAAAAGAGCCCCATCAAACAGTAGTAGGGAAATGGGGGCTGGGGTGTGGAGGAGGGAAACAATGAAATTAGATGACACTGTTACATTATTTACTTGGAACAATAATTAAGGAAAAAATTCCAATTTGTAAGCAAGAGAATGGTAGTAGGTTATATACATTTATATATATATATGTATATATATAGTATTTTCTTGGTTCTAATGTGCATGTTTTTCCATAGTTTAATATTTCTGAATTCAAGATTCATCTTCTGATTAACATTTACATTTAAGCTGTTGTTAAATTGATGTTACTTCTTATAATTAACGACATCATAGATGAAGAAACCTTGGTTTGGCTACACACTAAGCGTATGATTCTATAAAACGGAAGTGGCAGTGTCCCATAGAGTTTATGAAGATTTAATGACATAATGTATATAAATCACTTAGCAGTGCCTGGCACACAATAGGCCCGTAGCTAAAGTCGTAATTATTGTCGTTTTTATTGTTGCTGATGTTTACCAGTTCACAGACTGAGCATCATTCACGGTGAAGCATCTACAAAGTAACGTTACTTTCTGTTGGAATTTAATCATCATACACAAAACATGACAATACTACAGCCACAAACCTACTTCTTGAAAGAAAGGGATTATGATAGGGGTTAGAAAGAGGAGACAAATTAGAGAGGGAGGGTTGTCAAGCGTTGAAAGCCTTCTTTCATAATGTGACCCCTAAGAGAGGAACTCTTTCACTGAAAGCACACAGATGCATCGTAAGAACATGTCAATTTTCTATTCTGTGGAAGGATGAGCAAATGGTGGCTTCTCATCACTGAATTCAATAGCGACAATAATAGGATGACAGTTATCCGATGACAATGGCTGCCATGAATGGGGAAAAAGTCTTCAGAAGAAAAGCAATATTTAGACCACAAGAAGGAGGCCAGAAGAATGAAGAAAGTAGAGGGCTACATACAAAATTGCCCAGGTTACCTAGCAACAGGTTAACATTTCGTTGCTGTTGTTGTTAGAAAATGGCAAAATAGAATACCAAGAATAGGATGTGACACTGAGCTCAGGAGGGCTAAAATGCATGAATATTACCAGTGAGTTTATAATTACATCAATATAAAATGGTGATTTGTGGCACATGCTTCAGGGGACTGGTTGCATAAACAGGTGTGTGTGTGTGTGTGTGTGTGTGTGTGTGTGTGTGTGTGTGTGTGTGTTACAATTTTATAGCAATGTCTATAGGAAGGAGGAACAGCCCAAATACAAAGAATTCAGATAACAAAGGGGAAAAAATCTTAGGTACCACCCCAGCTGGAATGTACGACAAAAAATTAAACTCAAGGAGAAACCAGATGTGAGTTGGCTAAATATAAGGATTTTCCCAGTAATATTTACATTTTAGGAGGCAACTCCTGAAATGAATTCTTCTAAGCTGTGAGGTATAGGGGTAGGGATTGTAGCACCTGCGAGGCACAATCTTTGCAACAGCTGCGATGAGTTTACAGCCCACAGTCTGCTCTTCTCCTGTTCAAGGTCAGTGTGCCAGGTGAAAAACTGCCCTCCTTCAGAAAAGGCTAATACAGTCTGCAGCAGCAGCTACAGAACAGCATATGCTGTCAATCCAAGCCAGCACGACGAAAATTATTCAAATCAATCAATTAAAAACAAACTCACATACATAATGCATTCGCCACCCAACTTTGTTCTGTTTTCCTGGCTGAGTTCATAATCAAGGGAGTTAACATTCTTTAAAATGCAAATATTCATGTATTAAATCTTGAAGACCTTGCTAAATAGACAATAAATAAAGTTCTACCAAGTGTAGTTCATGAAAGCCTTTAGAAGGGAAGCATTTGCCAGACAGATTTTAGTGTAAGTCAAAAGGAGATCATTCAAGAAGAAAGTAAAGTACTCTCGATTTCAGCCTGTGGTCGAGTCCAGGGTCTCCTGAGTTTTAAAACCCTCACCTTCATTATTCTCTAGTTCTTTCTTCACTGTGCTAAAGCAAGCACAAACTAAATTCTCTAATTCATGTCTAGAAGGGCACCAGCCACAAACGTACTCTCTTCAGTCAGCAGCGACCAACAGCTACCCTATAGTCCCCATGCAAATCTCTCAGCACACTGAATCTCTACATCTGGAAAATATTGCTTGCTGCTTGAAGCATCACTCCAGCTGTGCGCTGCTGGCAGGAATTCTTGCTGCTCAGACTTTTGGTATTTATTGGGAGAGCCCCACATACTGGCGCAGGATGCCCTAAGGGAGTCCTGGAAAATCCTTTGGAGCTTCACAGCTGGGCTCCCTTTTCAGGCTGCACAGCTGGTATTATATGTGGGCAGCGTGCCTTAGCTTCTGTCTGTGGGGATGAGAAACCAGCCCCCTGTGCTGTCTCAAGACTATCAAGCTCTTCCAGTACCCACCTTCTGTCTTCATGAGAATTCTTGAGTTGGTTGGTTCTTAAACGCTTTCAAATTGCTCATTAATGCTCAGTTCTAAATATGGCAGGCTTCACTAAAAAATACTATAGCTTAAATGGGTATTGTTTAACTCCGAGAAAATGGAATTGTTAAATTTAAGATGATTTTATTATGTACCAGCTATGGAAAGAGAATCAAAATGAAATTTTCTTGAGTATTCACTGAAATTTTAGTGGATCTAAAACTCATTCCCCAAACTCTTCTAGATGTCAAAGCTCAGAAAGTTTGTTAGATTTTATAAAGGATATCAAAGTCATCTCCCAAACATCCTCCCTGGCTCCCTCATGCTATCCTGTCGGAGTAGGTATGACGCCATTTCCAGGTCCGGGGTTTAGACCTGGTATAGCTAAACTAATCGGAGTAATCCTGTACCCTTGACACCTTTATTAATTCAGGTAACTCAGGCCTAGGCAATCAGCACGTGAACTTTCCCTTGTTAAGTGGTTGGGGAAGCCTGCCTCTTCTCTTGCCTCGGATGTGAATGAGGAACAGCAGCTGAGGCTGGCAGCCATCTGGCGAAGCCAACCTGAGAGCAAAGCCAACCTGAGGGCAAAGCTGATGGATGAGCGAAGGGAGACTCGAAGAGCCATTTCTCACAGGTTCCTGCACCTTGAATCTCGCTTCAACCCACACACAGTCTCTCGACAAAGATTTAGCCCTTTGAGCCCCAAATTCTCATTTACTCTTTAATTCAGTTTGGGTTCAGTTTTTTGCTACCTGCATCCAAAAGCATTTCAGCTGACCTAATTTAAAGTACAAACTGAGTACACACAAACTTCTCCGTAATTCTGGCCCTCATCCTGGGAGACTGCTAGAAATGCCATGTGCTTTCCAACTGCTCTGAGGATGGCCAGGAAATGATTCTTTTTCCTGCTGTTGTCTTGTCACCTTTTCTCTCATGGCTGGGGCTGCTCTCATAATCTAAGTACTCCCTTTCCCTCTTTAGTTTCAGGATGACAACTCTGTTTCTAGGACAACTACAACCCCAACCAGGAAGTTCCAAATTAGTTATTATAACAATCTCTACATTTGTGGAAGACAGTTACTCACGGAGAGAATCTCCTGCCCTAATATTCCCCCAACCTCAAAAACACCACTTCAGCACCAAGGTTTGGCCCTTACCTTGCCTAACCAGAGATCCAGTAAAATATTTCTGCACAGAAAAGGACAATTTTCCTCAAAGAAGTTGCACTCACCCTCATTAATACAGAATATACTTCAGTTTTTTTATGCTATTACTTACATATATTAAAATTAGGCAAAAATGGTGATTATGGCTGAGCTTTTTCTAATGCCTAAAATTGTGTGGGCATTTTAAATAAAAATGAATAAAATATGTGAAATCTAGCAGAGGATATGAGCTATGTCTTGTTGACTAACGCTTACGACACAGTGCAATAAAATGCAGAAGTTTAATAAATATTACTTAATGTTTAGGTATAAAGTCAGTAAAACAACTTATTTTATTGTGATACTCTTTTGGATATAATTTAGCAGATACAATTCTTTCTACTCTTTCTATTACATTATTTTCTCATTAAGAAAGGCTTTGGTTAAATCTCTCTACTCACCAAAAATGCCTTTATCCGACTTATTTTTGCATTTCATCAGTGAAATTCTAGGCAAGTAAACATCACTGGGGAAGTATTTGAGTCTGGAAGATAGTATTATAATTAATATTATGCTTTAATTGAGTTACATTGACATTCATAATAGATCTCTATCCGGCTAATAAGAGCTAATATTTTCTTGGATAAAGAGAAATGCAAATTACAGACAGACAGTGATCAGCTACTGGTGTTTGATTTTAGCAGTTCAGATAAAATGGATCATATTCTATGGGGAAATTATAGAAATAATTATGAAGAGTAATGATGCTCTGAAAAAAATACAGATTTTCAGCAGGAGCTAATTATAACAGTTACTGATAGCTCTAAAATTTTTAATATCTACAACTTTTCATGAGTGGGTTGGATTTTTACACTGTAATTTTCTCTTCAAGCTGATTGGGTAGCTTCCAAAATAACTCAATGTGCAACCTAACAACATAAATTGATATGATCAGATACCATCTCTGCTCATGGTGAAGACCATTCCAATAGGTCCACTTCTGACCATCAACAAAACTCAAGTCAACCCAGCCCCAATAATGCAAAGCATCTTTCTTTCCCTACAATCACTGATTAACTGTAGACAGTACGAACAAGTGGAATCACAGCAGAGCTTGGGGCTTCTGGGCTCATTACACTGTGCTCTCATGTCCTCTCCACCTTCTCCGTGCCCTCCACCACACAGAAATATATCTATTCACTGAACTTTTGCCAGTATATTTTTATACATACCACTCTCAACCTTGATCAATTTGATACACACACACTGATATTCTTTTTGTTCCTTAAACATGCCAAACTTGATCTTCTTGCCTTGGGGATTTTTTGTAGCTGTCCTCTACTGGAAGTCTCTTCCAGCAAGGCTTGCTCGGCTAACGCCCACTTGGGTCTTGGAGCAAATGTCATATTCTCAGAGAGCCTTTGCCTGATGGTTCATTCTAAGTGTGCACATGTTCCACATGCATAATCACATTATCCTGTTCTTCCTTCTTCTATAATAGAAGTAAGCTTTATTTCTTTGGCTGCTGTCTCTCTCCGCTTTAACATTCTAAAAGTCAGTTTCCCCAGAGCAGAGACCTTGTTTGTCATTTTTCTTCTAGATCCCTAGCATTTAGAAGGTAGTCAAAAATATTTGTTGAATGCATGAATGAAAGAATGAATGGATGTAAAAATGAAATGAAAGAAAAATCACAAGGTTGCATCTTTAGAAAGGAGGAAGGGGTATCCCACTACTTAGGCTTTAATGGTAGGGAGAGTTTTATGCACTGGTTTTATAGCTGCAGTTATGAAAACCTCCTTCTTGAGTTGCTGGCCAGCTACCCTGTAAGATTTCAAGGATGGAGCCTGGGAGATTCACCTCAGCCCAGGAGTAACCCCATCAATTAGATTCTTCTTTCCTCTCAATATATTCTGGCACCAGAACTAATGGAGAAACCATTCAACTGTAAATTGATTTGCAGCGGGTGAATGATTGGAAAGCACACAAAGCCTACAGAGGCAGGAGGCCGTATATTTTAGACTTTTTGGAGCATTCTATTGCTTTCTCAATATCCTGCACTTGTACCTATTAAAAGGGAAAACACTGGAGTATTCTTTTTGGTGTTGGCTCTACTTCCTGAAGTATACAAGTCATTTTTAATATTTGTCTGGAATAACCTATTGATTTTTAGGCAAGGAAACACAAGTGGGTTTTATTCTTTTACCTTGATTTCCCTAAGTCCTAGATGTTCTGAAACCAATGAAATGATCAGAATGTGAACACTTTCTTGCTCAAACTCTGTCTCAACCTGTACATGGCTTGCACACCCAGAGTCTTATATTAGTAGAAGCAGACACTAGAATATGGAGGAAGGCCCTGGAAAAGTTCACCTGAATGTGTCAGAAACATTTGAACAGGTATGTGTACATGTGGGAACATTTATTTCCTGTCTTGTTACAAAAAGATTTAAAGCAGTTGATACTAAAAGGCACAAATAAACGCTCATCTTCCATCAAACTGACAAAATAAAGGATGGCAAGAACACAGAAACACTGTTAGGAAATATGATTTCTCTGTCTGAATGGTTTATTCATTTAACTATACATTTGTCGAGCATCTGCTTATTAAGGCAATGCTTTAAGTGTTGGAAATGCAGTTTTTTACCCAAGTCCTACTGTTAGAGGAGGAACTGGGATTCAAACCTAAGTAGTATGACTAAGTAGTAGTAGAATCTATGGCAAATGTACTTCTTCAAAATTATAACTATGTTGGCCCTGTTCTCAGAGAGGGAAGAGTAGCCAAAGGAGACCCCAAAGCTCTGAGCCTAAGTCAGTGCTTCTCAAATGCTAACGTGCATAAGAATTATTTAGGGAATCTCGTTAGAATACAGATTCTGATTCAGAAGGTCAAGGATGAGGCCAGAGACTCTACCTTTCCAACAAGCTCTCAGGTGAGATTAATGCTGCTGGGCTGTGGACCACGCATTGAGGAACAAGGGCTTGGGTAAGGAAGACCTGTACCAACCAAATTGGCTTCACAGTCACTGATCCGCTGCCCTCTTGTGGCACCTGAAGTAATTACCCTCTGCGCTAGCATTTTCTTTATTCTTGAATTTAAATTATTCTTGCAATCATTCTGTAGTTACTCCAGGTAAACGCTTTTCAAACTTTAGTCTTCTCATAACAGTTTCACATTTTTTCCGTATTCACATACCATTACATGTTACCTCATAATTTTTAACATCTACGTATAACCCCTTCTCCAAACTTATTACTATTTTACTTGACTTTCTTTTCCTTAAATAGATATTTTCAAAGGAAATTTTATATCATTACCTCATAAGCATTACCTCAAATGGAAGGACCAATATTGTTTATCACAAATACAAGGTAACTGTAAAACTAATTGAAAGGAAAACAAAACAATGTTTAAAAGTCCAGGTAGATGTCCTTCAAATCTCCAAGCCTAAGTCTTTGTTAAAGGGAGATTTACAGGATGGACCTAGAGTTTGTCATACAGAGTGAAGTAAGTCAGAAAGACAAAAACAAATACCGTATGCTAACGCATATATATGGAATCTAAAACAAAAACAAAATGGTACTGATGAATCTAGTTGCAGGGCAGGAATAAAGATGTAGACACAGAGAATGGACCTGAGGACACGGGGTGGGAGGGGGAAGCTGGGGCAAAGTGAGAGTAGCATCGACATATATACACTACCAAATGTAAAATAGATAGCTAGTGGGAAGCAACAGCATAGCACAGGGAGATCAGCTCGGTGCTTTGCAATGACCTGGAGGGGTGGGATAGGGAGGGTGGGAGGGAGGCTCAAGAGGGAGGGGATGTGGGGATATATGTATGCATATGGCTGATTCACTTTGGTGTACAACAGAAACTAACACAGTACTGTGAAGCAATTATACTCCAATAAAGATCTATTTTTTTAAAAAAGGGAGATTTACATATGTTAGAGAGTGTTAAAGACTCAGCACTAAACTGGCTCTTGCTCTGATACTATCAGGAGGTTTGAAAAGGAGCAGAATAAAGATTAAGTCCTCAGTAATTCAAAGTTATTTAATGCAGTGGATGTGCACCATCTAAATCATCTCTTGGGGAACCAGCTGTAGATAATGTGTTTAGGGTCTTGCTTTTCTTCTGCATGTTCATGTCACCTGTCCTTGAGAAGTGTATATATAGATCTAAGTGAATCAGTGTCACTACAGAATTTGTCTAAGGCAAAAGTATGTGTGAGAGAATTTACTCTTACCACTCCTTTCTGCACAGCCAATGGCATGGAGGCATTGTGGGCTCTGAAGTCAAACAGACTTAGTTGATTTCTGTGACAATTCACAATCTCTTTTCTGGATATCACTAGGATTTCCACCTGTAGTCACAGATTAGCTTGCTCTCTCATTCATCCATTTAAGAAGTGGTAACTGAGCCTTACAATATAAAGCTTTGAGGAGGGTAGTGGACAAATTCTACTTCCCTTCAGATGATTAATCAAATCAATCCTGAAAATTTCTCTCTCCTTACCAGTGAATGGTTCAGGGTGGGCAAGCTGAAGACAACATGGGTCAAGATGCAAGGAGATGCAAGGAGAGATTAGCTGATTGACCATAGTTGAACCACAGGGAGTTAGCCTTCCTCTCCTCTCAGATCATATAAATGAAGTGTGATTACTGCTGGGTATTGTAGGCGACCACAGCCCTTTTCACCAGTGAGGGTAACAAGCCTTAGCGTGAAGCAGATCCTGTCCATTGTGGAGCAGAGAAAAAGATTCTAGCTCTTTATGACATTGTCGATTGTTCAATCAACCACCCTTCAAGCCTGCCCCGACCATCCTGTGTGAGGTAATTGATTTCCTTCCTGTTTAATATAAATTTAGTTTCCAGAACATGTAATCAATAACATTCTAACTCACACAAGGAGGATACAAAAGGTGTATAAGCCATAGATTTTTTTGTGTGGGGGAACTATAGCACATATAAAAAAGTTCAGTATCAGTGTATTTCAGTATTAAGTCATGTTTTGATACTTGAACACCTAGTATGAGCCACATTGTGCCCCATGTTTTACATACATTATCTCATTTAATGGCTTTAACACAGTAGGTAGGCATTGTTATACAAATTTTAGAGCTTAGGAAATTAAGGCCTGGACAACTGTGTACCATGACCAAAATTACACAGTGAATGATTAAAGAATACAACTCCAAACTTTACACCTTCTCCATAGAGTTACTGAGAATAGGAAGTTAGACAGAGGTCAGTGTAGCAGACTGGTCAGCCAAAGAGTGGAAGCAGAGTGGCTTTGAGTTCTGGTACACCAGACATCTGTTTTGTACTGTCTTATAATCTTAGCTAACTTACCTTTTTTGAGCCTCAGTTTTCTTGTTGGAAATATGGGATAATTATATCTACCTCAAATGGTTCTAACCAGGATGGGTAAGATAATAATATATTTATAATGAGACCATGCTACTCAAATGGTAGCTGGCATGATGATTTGGATACGGGAAGGGTTTGTAGAGGAAGCTGTTGAAGTATCAGACACATTACTTTATGGGAAGCCACCCTGTGTTTCGGTAGGACCAATACTCATTTTAAAACTGTTTTTATTTTGCAATGTTGTTGATTCACAAGAAGTTGCCACCAATATCCATTTTTAAAAGCTTATAGCGTCAAACTTTTTCCTGTATATCCTTCCTACTTCATTCTTTTTCTTAAAAAGTTTATTTTAATTCAGTAGCCTCTGGGAAATATAAAATAGAAAGTTCAAATGTACCTAGACTGATTTTGAAGCATGGGATATGTGAAGATCAACAGCTAAATCCAGGTGTCCAAAAGCTCAGAACTCTCACACACTCATCCTGTTGGTACCCTTCTCTTAATGGGAGGAGGAGAGGTCATCTTCCCATTGAACTGGTGAAAAACTGAAAGGCGGAGGCCAGTAAGAAAGGATAAGAACTCAAGAAACTCTCTACAGTCCCAGCCCAGGGCTGATGCACTATCTCCCTGCTGCTAAATAAGGGAATTTTCCACTCGCACGCTTTTCATTTATGAAATATGATCTTCCACAAACTGTGTGAAAAGGACTTTGTGCCTTTTACCCTGCACAAACGTCTTGCCCACTTTCCTAATCCTTCTGAATTTGCTCACTCTTGAAAGCGACCTTTTAAGTCCTGGGAAATGATTCTGTTTTCTCAGTTGGCTACTGCTGCCCAGTTCACTACTGCTGCCCAGAGAATGTCTCTTGCTCCCTTCAGTGACTCAGCACCTTAGAGAGAAAAATTGTTCTGGAAAGAATGTTAAGACAGGCCGCACTGCTTTTTACAGGAAAGAGAGAGATCAAGTGCTATCTCCAAGGAAAGTTGAAACACCGTACTTAAATATTGAATGGAAAAAACAACAGATGATGGAAATCCTGTGAGAACAAGATAATGGGGAAAGCAACTGCAGAAGCTCTCTTAGGTATGAACAGGTAAATTTATTGGTACCAGAAGCAGGTGGGCTCTGGGCAAGTGACACTGCTATGGGAAAGGCAGAGCTTGCACTCCTTTGTTCTAATTTTGGACTTTGTCTTCACTTTTCTGAAGCTGAAAGTTTGTAAAGGAGTTTGTGAAACAAGTGGATGCAATGGAGAATTTGACCTTGGAAAATTGCAAAGAAACAAAGAAAAAAGTCACTCTTCCCTGCCTTTCTGATTTGTCCACTTGAGACCAAAGCTGCTGGCCTGTTTCCTGAGAAAACAGTTCATTTTAGGTTGTTTCCCTTGTCACAATGGATCTTGTCAGAGCTGTACACGTACCTGGGACTTGGACTCTGTCATTCTTCTTTAAAACAAATAATGGGGAAAAATCTTCCATTTGTCATATTTTCATCATGTCAGCAACTCTTGAATCACTGCAGATTGTTCTAGAAAAGCAGATGAAGCAAGAAAACTCTGATCATTGTGCTGATTTGAAATCATAGCCATAAGTTCCCATCACAAATTTGTTTTTACTCATTTATCTTTTTTTTTTTTTTTTTTTTTGCGGTATGCGGGCCTCTCACTGCTGTGGCATCTTCCATTGCGGAGCACAGGCTCTGGATGCGCAGGCTCAGTGGCCATGGCTCATGGGCCCAGCCACTCCGTGGCATGTGGGATCTTCCCGGACCGGGGCGCGAATCCATGTCCCCTGCATCAGCAGGTGGACTCTCAACCACTATGCCACCAGGGAAGCCCCATTTATCTTTTTATTGTTTATTTATTTCTTCCCTCCCCCTCTTTATATGTTTTGAAGGAGCATAAAAAATTGGGGGAAAAAAAAAAAGGGAGGAAACCAGTGCCAGAAGAAAATCAGAGAGCAGTTCAACAAACACACATCTGGACTTTTGTTAGAGGAACACCACATATTTGGCCCAGGGCTTTATGGCAGCTAAGACAGAGGTGCGTTGTGCGTAGCCTGTAATTTTTAAATTGATAATACAAATTACAGTGTCCATAAAATTAAAGCAAACCCACTGCTTATAAATATCATGGTGATTTTTGACTTGGAAAAAATTCCCTTCTATAGTGTAAGATATGGTGAACAACTGTTTCAACAGCACTTCTACATTTAATGCAATTATGGTTTTCATAAGGTTGTTACTTACAAGATCCCTCATTGCAAGCTGATGGTTTCATGGCTAAATTCAGCTCAGTAAATGTAATTTTGTAAGGAGCTCAGCAATGTGAATGTAGGATACAGATGTAAGATTCAGTGGTAAAATGTCATCCCAGAGAAACAGACTATATGGCCATCTGGTAGTTTTACCTGAATATACATATATTCAGGTATAATAATAATATATAATACATATAAATGTAATATGTAAATATATATAATAAAATAGTCAAGCTCTTTGTTTTAGCAGAGTTCAAGGTTATGCTCTGTGGAGAGATACTGGAGTATAGATAATCTATAAGGACGATGAAGGACACATCTATCAGTGTCAGTTGAGCTGGTGGTAGAATTGATGTTTTCTTATGAAAACTAAGGAGTCTAACCCAGACAAAGGGCTGGATAAGAGGCCACCTACCTCTGTGTAGAGGTGAGCATCACTGTCTCAGGCAAAACAAAAACAGACTCCTTTTTCTTCAATGCTAGAAATTAGGAGAAATTAAATTTAGAAATTTTTATGCTTCATTACACAGTAATTTTTGGAATTTAACATATGGCCACTTCAAAAAATTTAGAAAATACAGAGAAGCAGGGCTTCCCTGGTGGCACAGTGGTTAAGAATCCGCCTGCCAATGCAGGGGTCACGGGTTCGAGCCCTGGTCTGGGAAGATCCCACATGCCGCGGAGCAACTAAGCTCATGCGCCACAACTATTGAGCCTGCACTCTAGAGCCTGCGAGCCACAACTACTGAGCCCGTGTGCCACAACTACTGAGCCCGCGCGCCTAGAGCCTGTGCTCCACAAGAGAAGCCATCGCAATGACAAGCCTGCACACCACAATGAAGAGTAGGCCCCGCTCTCCACAACTAGAGAAAGCTCACAGGCAGCAACAAGGACCCAACGCAGCCAAAAATAAAAAAATAAATTTATAAAAAGAATCCGCCTGCCAATGCAGGGGACATGGGTTTGAGCCCTGGTCTGGAAAGATCCCACATGCCGCGGAGCAACTAAGCCCGTGCGCCGCAACTACTGAGCCTGTGCTCTAGAGCCCGCGTGCCGCAACTACTGAAGCCCGCACACCTAGAGCCCGTGCTCAGCAACGAGAAGCCACCGCAATGAGAAGCCCACGCACTGCAACGAAGAGTAGCCCCTGCTCACCGCAACTAGAGAAAGCCTGCGTGCAGCAACGAAGACCCAACACAGCCAAAAATAAATACATAAAATAAATTTATTAAAAAAAAATACAGAGAAGCATAAAGAAAAATTTAAAATTACCTTTCATCCAATTGCTAGAGACAATCAGCAATGACATTCTATTATCTATTTTTTTTATAGTACAAAATTGGGATTTTACTGTGCAGTACTTTTTAATTTAATATTACATTGTGAGCATTTTCCCAAACCATTAAATATTCATAAATTCATTATTATGTTTTATTATTGCTTGATATTCATTGCATGGGTAAACCATCATAACTTATTTAGTCATTCTACTATTTTAGGCATTTAATTTTTCTGGAAGACATTCTGGTCAGGGATCACACCTTACTTGACTTCTGCAAAGATACAGTTTCTGCAGTCACACTGATTGGGTTCAAGTCTCAGTTCAACCACTGTGTGACCTTGGGATAGTTACTTAACCTCTATGATTCTGTTTCTTCATCTGTATAGTAAGGCTAATATTGGTGCCTGTCTCCTAGAAATTTTGTGACAGATGATGTCTGTAAAAGAGCTACCACATAGGAAGGGCTCATTTAGTGCTAGCTATTATTATGATTACCTTCCAGAGGAATCTATCCAGAGCTGCGACATCAAAAATCTAAGTTCAGGTTGTAGATGCCAGACCCCAAGCACTGCAGCCTGCTTCAAGAGAATTAGCATCTCACAACTGAAGCTTCAAGAAGAGAAGGAGGAGGCCAACACAATGAACATTTCAGTGTTTAAAATAAAGGTACTAGATGAGGGCTTCCCTGGTGGCGCAGTGGTTGAGAGTCCGCCTGCCGATGCAGGGGACACGGGTTTGTGCCCCGGTCTGGGAAGATCCCACATGCCGCAGAGTGGCTGGGCCCGTGAGCCATGGCCGCTGAGCCTGCGCGTCCGGAGCCTGTGCTCCGCAACAGGAGAGGCCACAACAGTGAGAGGCCCGCATACCGCAAAATAAATAAATAAAATAAAATAAAATAAAATAAAATAAAATAAAATAAAATAAAGGGACTGGATGAAAGGCAAAGAGGAAAGCAATTAAATACATTTGGACTCTGTATTAGTTTGCTAGGGGTGCCATAACAAAGTACTACAAATTGGGTGGCTTAAACAACAGAACTTTACTGTCTCATGGTCCTAGAGGCTGAAAGTCCAAAATCAAGGTGTTGGCAGGATGGGTTCCTTCTGAGGGCTGTGAGAAAGGCTCTGTTGCAGGTCTCTCTCCATGGCTTGCAGATGACCATCTTTTCCCTGTGTCTCTTCACATCAACTTCCCTCTATGTGTGTTGTGTCCAAATTTCCCTTTTCATAAGAAAACCAGTCATATTCGATAAGGGCCCACCCTAAGGACCTCATTTTAACTTGATTACCTCTGAAAAGACCCTATCTCCTAATAAGGTCACATTCTGAGTTCATATGACTTATGGAAGGGACACAATTAAACTTATAAAAAGTTCCAGGGCTTCCCTGGTGGCTCAGTGTTTAAGCATCCGCCTGCCAACACAGAGGACATGGGTTCGAGCCCTGGTCTGGGAAGATCCCACATGCTGTGGAGCAACTAAGCCCATGCGCCACAACTACAGAGCCTGTGCTCTAGAGCCCGCAAGCCACAGCTACTGAGCCCGCGTGTCACAACTACTGAAGCCCATGCGCCTAGAGCCCGTGCTCTGCAACAAGAGAAGACACCGCAACAAGAAGCCCGTGAACCACAATGAAGAGTAGCCCCCGCTTACTGCAACTAGAGAAAACCTGCACGCATCAACGAAGACCCAACACAGCCAAAAATAAAATAAATAAATTTATTTAAAAGAAGTTCCAAAGTGAACTTCATCTTACTTTACTTTTTGGAAGAAAATCCCTTCATCAAGAAAGAAAAGACCACATCTGTTCTAACTTTTAAAATAGCCTACAGTAGCATTAAAAGCACATATGCACAATGTAAGCTCTCTGTGAGAGCCACAGTAGCTGTTGAAGGAGTGGATGTGAGGAAAAGACCTAGTTTAGATAATAGAGAGGGCTGCAGAGCCACTTTCTCAAATTCTACCATTCAAATTGTCTCTTCATCAAGCAATTCTTTCATGAGTCCTCACGTGTTCATTATATTCTTGTGTTAGCTACATGGACATTTTACAAGACATGCAAAATACTGTAGGGTGAAACTCAATCCTGTTTCAAGTCTAAAGGGACCTCGCTGCCATGATAAAAATCAGATAATGAAATTGAACTCCTAATGGGACCAAACAATGGCTTAAAGAGATCAGAGAAAACCAGAAAATCATGAAGAAAATATTTCCTTTACTATACTAAAACAATAAACAAATGTAACTGTAAATTTAATTGGTTGAAGGAAATAAGCATCCTGGAAATAGATCACAGAAAGGACTCAAATATTTCAGGAATATAAAGGACCTGGGGTTGAGGGCAATGGAAGCCCAATGGATCAGCAATAACTGACAACAAACATCCTTGGGAGGGGAGATGGAGACTCAACCTTACTGAGTCTATCCCATCCGAGGTCGTTCTTCTTAACTACCAGGTAATAGAATCATTATTCAAGTTAAATCATCCATGGATTTACAGAACTGCAGAAACTGAAGAGGCATTCGTTAAATGCAGAGGTGGCAAACAAAGAACTACTGGTAAAATCTTCACTCAGAGTTGAGTCCTCACATATTTGAAGACTGTTCTAAATTTTGGACCTGATACTAGACAGGGACTCAAGCTTTAGTGTTCTTGATTTAATTCCCAATCTAAAGGCTCAAAAAGAATCCCATGGAGTCCAGGAACATGACAGATCCAAATGCTTCTCCAGCAGATCAGACTTCCTCTTCCCTTGGAGCAATTGTTCACAGGCTAGTGTCTAGGATCTCCCTGGTCTGTGGAGAAGTTTGGCATGCAGCATTACTCAGGGAGGCATTTCCCCTGGAACACTGGCCAGCATTCCTCCAGAAGCAGAGTTGAAAAATGAAGAACCTTTAGAAAGGACAGGAAACTGGAAGTAGGACAGCACTTGAGAGTACATTTGTCCCAGTGGCTTTTGGTGTGTTGTCAGATGTTATGGAAATTTCCAGTTTGAGAAGTTTTAGTATTTTCTAGACTCTCTACTTGAAATATAGTTTCCTCCTTTTCTAAACATCAAAGGATGAGGTCACCAGCCTTCTAAGTCATTTAGGATCAAGACAGAAAGGTAGGTTTTTGGTAATGTTTCACCCAGAGTTAGACAGAATTGGACAGGAGCAAGTTATAGTTCTTCCTGAGAAATGTTTGCTTTTGGATTTTGCTTCCAAATTGCCATTAATTCTGATATATGCAAACATTGAGGCTGTTGAGGAATCTTCTTGTTTCTAAGACAAACTTCTTCTCAGTTTAGTAATAAGCCAAATGCATAGACATCACTTCCTAGCCTTTGAAATGATGATATTTATAAATACCTCACGATTTATTTCAAATGCAACAAATTTAGTGGATGGGCAATTTAAATCTCCTCACCAGAAGACTCAAATGCAGAGGGATCAACTCGAATTTTAGTTTCACACTTGTGATAGAAACACACTCAGAAGGATATGTAAATAAAGGGGTATGAGTAATTCCATGTCATAAATATTTTATTTTCAAGTTTATATTTCTCTCTCCATCACATACACTTGTGATATATGGCTCAAATATGCATCTGTAACAAACTCTTCTAGCAGATACTTGATATGAGTAGTGAAAATAGCTTGGTGAGTTCGTTTAGTTTTTGTTATTATTTTTTTGTAAGGTATCAAGGACTTTGCTGAAAAATTGGTCCACTGCATTCTTAATATATTTAAGAATGAGTTAGCTATTGCTTCCTGCTTGAAAATCAAAATTAGGTTGTCTTTCCCCTAGTAATTTATATCATGCTATAAATAGTATTTGCTAATAATATTAACAAAGAACTGACCTACTTCCTCTTCTTAACCAAGAGATAAAAGGTAACTGACTTTCCAATTACTCAGTACTGGTCTTGCTATCTGCTTGTGTCATTTCATAAATATATTGAAAGAATTTAAATTCTAAACCTTGGGTAAAAAAAGCCCAGTAGAATTAAAATTCCCTGGCTTTCTTAACAGGATGAGCAGCAAAGTATGACTAACACTATAACTGGCTCCTGGGCATCATAGTTCCAGAGGAAATATTTGGATGTTTCCAATTAAAACCAAAAAAAGATAAATTGCAGCGTGAATGACAGAGAAAATCAAATACCAATTTTATTAGAAGGATCCCATTAGGGAGACCCATCAAAACTAGGAACTTGTGGCAACTTACAGTTCTAGGGAGACAGAAAGTGGGTCTATTGTCACTCAGAAAATATTTCACAGCTGTATAAAATTAATTCAACAAGTACAGATAATACAATTAGACATCTTAGTTCTTTGGATGGCCAGGGACAAGCTGTACTGATCAGCTGTATCACACTTGGTTTGATACCTGGGCTCTGTGCACTGTGAGCTCCCCAAGGACAAGGGGTACATCTTTGAAGTTCCAGAGGGAAGAGATAAATGCTTATTGTGAAAATTCAAGAACAGGACAGAAAGCCCAGAAATAAACTCACACACTTATGGTCAATTAATCTACAACAAAGGAGGCAAGAACATACAATGGAGAAAAGACAGTCTCTTCAATAAGTGGTGCTGGGAAAACTGGACAGCTACATGTAAAAGAAGAAATTAGAACACTGCCTAACACCATACACAAAAATAAACTCAAAATGGATAAAGACCTAAGTGTAAGACTAGATACTATAAACTCTTAGAGGAAAATATAGAACACTTTTTGACATGAATCACAGTAATATCTTTTTGGATCCACCTCCTAGAGTAATGAAAATAAAAATAAACAAATGGGGCCTAATGAAACTTACAAGCTTTTGCACAGCAAAGGAAACCATAAACAAAACAAAAAGACAACTCACAGAATGGGAGAAAATATTTGCAAATGATGCAGCTGACAAGGGATTAATCTCCAAAACATATAAACAGCTCATGCAGCTCAATATCAAAAAAAAAAAAAGCCCAACCCAAAAAATGAGCAGAAAATCTAAATAGACATTTCTCCAAAGAAGACATACAGATGGCCAAAAAGAACATGAAAAGATACTCAACATCGCTAATTATTAAGAAATGCAAATCAAAACTACCATGAGGTATCACCTCACACCAGTCAGAATGGCCATCATCAAAAATCTACAAACATAGGGCTTCCCTGGTGGCGCAGTGGTTGAGAGTCCACCTGCCGATGCAGGGGACGTGGGTTCATGCCCCGGTCCGGGAAGATCTCACATGCAGCGGAGTGGCTGGGCCCGTGAGCCATGGCTGCTGAGTCTGCGCGTCCGCAGCCTGTGCTCCGCAACGGGAGAAGCCACAGCAGTGAGAGGCCCGCCTACCAGTGTAAAAAAAAAAAAAAAATCTACAAACATAGATGCTAGAGAGGGTGTGGAGAAAAGGGAACCCTCCTACACTGTTGGTGGGAATGTAAATTGGTGCAGCCACTATGAAGAACAGTATGATGGAGGTTCCTTAAAAAACTAAAAATAGAACTACCATATGACCCGGCAATCCCACTCCTGGGCATATATCTGGAGAAAACCATAATTCTAAAAGAAACATGCACCCCTATGTGCACTGCAGCACTATTTACAGTAGCCAAGACACTGAAGCAACCTAAATGTCCACTGACAGAGGAAAGGATAAAGATGTGGTACATATATACAATGGAACATTACTCAGCCATAATAAAAAGAATGAAATAATAATGCCGTTTGCAGCAACACAGATGGACCTAGAGATTGTCATACTGAGTGAAGTAAGTCAGACGAAGACAAATATATGGTATCACTTTTATGTGAGTTTAAAAAAATGATACAAATGAACTTATTTACAAAACAGAAAGACTGACAGACTTCAAAAATGAACTTATGTTTACCAAAGGGGGAAGGTTGCGGGGGGGAGGGATAAATTAGGAGTTTGGGATTAACATACACACACTACTATATATAAAACAGATAATCAACAAGGACCTACTGTATAACATAGGGAACTCTACTCAGTACTCTGTAATAACCTATGTTGGAAAAGAATCTGAAAAAATTAGATACATGTATATGTGTAACTGAATCACTCTGCTGTACATCTGACACAATATTGTAAATCAACTATACACGAATATGAAAATTAAGAAGAAATTCAAAAGTCACTGAAAATACCCGATGCAGAAAATGAAAGTAATCCATGATCTACTCCCTTAGAGATAGTTTACTGTTGATAGTTCAGCCAATTGTCTCCTAGCCTTTCGAGGCGCTATCCACATCTATCATTTATTTATCTATTAGACAATAAGGTGGGAATATTTTTATCTTAACTGCTGACCTGAAAATTTGTCACAGATTAAAGCTGGAGAAACACCTTAATAAATGATTGAGTTGAAAGGTAAACCCTTAAACGTATTGGCCAAGGTGTAGGTTGATACCCAAACTTCAGAGAATAGGGCAGAATTGCTCTTTGTGAGACAAGGAGAGGAGTTCTTCCTTCTTCATTTAAAAATGGGTAGAGGGCAGAGTTGAGAAGAAATAATCAGGGGGAAATAAATGAGGGGGGGTAGAAAGGAGGTTGTGAGACTGTACGGAGGAGTGAAGAGATTTCATGGTGCTGAGGTAACAAGAAGCACAGAGACCAGGGTCTCTTATGGGGTGTTTCATGCCATTTGTGTGCAGTGCTGGTGCCACCTCTTCCATGGCCCCCAGTAGTTTAGTAAAGATTGTTATAGCCACAGAATGCTTCCTATGAGTGAGCTTTCCTTGTGAAAACAGGTCCTGGGGCTGAGTGTCAAAACCATATTGAAGCTATGGAGGGAGTCCACACCAGAGGGGGCCATGAGACGTAAGACCCTTCCTTCTTCGCTGCCTGATTCCCTTGAACTCACAGAACATTCTGGGAAGTTTTAGAATCTATAGAACTTGAAATTGGAGATGGGTGTTGAACCACTTTATCTTTAAAGGTCAGAAAGACCCCAGATAACATCTGGGTTACAATTATTCTAATCCAAACCATGATGGTGAGGCCTCTCCCCAGTCTTCTTTATTAAGATGGAATCCCCTACAAAGACTGTCCCTCAGATATTTCTAACAGTTTTTTGGTACCTAACATCTGCTAAGGAACATGTCCCTGGGGCTCTTCCCTTCTGGTCCTCTCTTCCTGTCAAAGTGCCCCTCCTTGCTCCGGGGATGAAACTCACCATCTTCATTTCACAGGACATAGGAACCCTCTGGCAGTGACAACTGGCGACTAGCATGGACATAAGCTCTCCAGTAATTTCTCCTCGATCTGCTGACCTTACAGAAGGACAGGGACTAATGGAAGGGAAGTCCAATATGAAAAATAAATTGCTGCTGCAGCTCGTGTCCAGCCTGCTCTGGGTCCCCTGTGGGCTGAGCCAATTTCCTGACTTACCAGCTTGTCTCCATGTGATAGGGCACAGGTCAGGGCTCCTGGCCTCTCATAATCTCCCATTTTCAAACCCAGAAAAGAGGAAAATTTTCTCCTTATCTCAGTCTAATTCTTGCTCACCAAGTCCCCATTTTCCGTCTCAGGATGAATCTCTTCCTAGTATGGAGAACATCCATTGCTTCCAGGGAAACCCAACTCCTATATATAAGAATGAGATCTAACTCTGTATCACCAAGAAGACAATCACAAAGACGATGCTTTTTCCATCATATGCATTAGATAGACTTACCCTTGGCTAACTTGATGTAATATTATTTTTCTAAAAGAAGTATATAAAATAACTACAATACAATTTTCCACTTCCATTTCCTCATTTCATTAGACAATGTATTTTGTACATCATTCCAAATACGTACATATTCACATCATTCTTTTCAATAGCTGCATGTTATTCCATTAAATGGTTATACTACAGTTTTTTTGTTTTGCTTTGTTTTTTTGCGGTACGCAGGCCTCTCACTGTTGCGGACCCTCCCGATGTGGAGCACCGGCTCCGGACACGCAGGCTTAGCGGCCATGGCTCACGGGCCCAGCTGCTCCGCAGTATGTGGGATCCTCCCGGACCGGGGCACGAACCTGTGTCCCCTGCATTGGCAGGCGGACTCCCAACCACTGCACCACCGGGGAAGCCCTATACTATAGTTTTCTGATGAACATTTTGGTAATTTTTTTGATATTGCAACAAGTATTTATTTCAAAAATACCTTAATAGATAATGTAAATTTAATATGTACTCCACCATATACCATCCAATACTTTTTCATTGTGGTTAAACATACATAAAATTTACCATTTTAACCATTTTTTAAGTATATAGCTCTGTGGCATTTAGTACATTCACAGTGTCATACAACCATCACCTCCATACATCTTCAGAACTTTTCATCTTCCCCAACTGAAACTCTATGTCCTTTAAACAGTAACTCCATTCTCTCTTCCCTCCAGATCCTGGCAACCACTAATCTACTTTCTGCCTCTATGAATTTGACTATTCCAGGTACCTAATCTAAGTGGAATCATACCATACTTGTCCTTTTGTGACTGGCTTATTTCTTAGTATAATGTTTTCAGGGTTCACCCATGTTGTAGCATGTGTTAAAATTTTCTTCCTTTTTAAGGCTGAATAAAATTTCATTGTATGTATGTACAGTTGGCCCTTGAACAACTCAGCGGTTAGGGACACCAACCCTCTGTGCAGTCAAAAATCTGCATATAACTTATAGTTGGCACTCCATGTCCAAGGTTCCTCTATATCTGCCATTTCACATCCACAGATTTAACCAACTACGGATCATGCAGTACTACAGTATTTAGTACTGAAAAAAATCCATGTATAAATGGACCCAGGCAGTTCAAACCTATGTTGCTCAAGGGTCAAACTGTAAAATATTTTGTTTATCCATTCACAGATGGACATTTGGGTTGCTTTTACCTTTGGCTATTATGAATAATGCTGATATGAACATAGGTGTACAGATATCTGTGTGAGTCCCTGCTTTCATATCTTTGGGGTATATACCCAGAAGTGGAATTGCTGGATCATGTGAAATTACCATGTTCTATTAAGTTACTATGTTTAATTTTTTTTTTTTTTTGAGGAGCTACCATACTTTTTTCCACAGTGCATTTGGGTCATTTTTAATAATATAAAAACAGCTTTAGGGGACTTCCCTGGCAGTCCAGTGGTTAAGAATCCGTGCTTCCACTGCAGGGGGCATGGGTTCAATCCCTGGTCATGGAACTAAGATCCTGCATGCCACGCGGTGCAGCAAAAACAAAACAAAACAAAACCAGCTTTATACATATATCTCTGAATATTCATGCAAAGTATTTCTGTAGAATAAAGTCCTAAAAGTGTAGAAGTGAAATTACTGAGTCAGAAATATTTTAATAAGTATTGCCAAATTTACCTCCCAAAAGATTATATTAATTTACATTCCTACCTACAGTGCCGAAATTTCTACTTTACAAATTTTTCATTATCAACTCTTTTCATCTTTGCCAAGATGATCAGATGAAATTTTTAAGCCTGTTTAGATTTATGTTTCTGTATTTATTAATGAGATTGAACAAGATTTTTCACTGTTTTCTGCCCATTTGTATTTGCTCATCTGTGGTTTCCCTATTTACATCCTTTGCCAATTTTTCTATTGGGTTGTCTTTCTCTTAGTGACTAAAGAGAGCTAGTCCCTTTTTGCTCACTAATGCAAAATGTTCTAATCCCTTTTTGCTCACTAATGCAAAATGTCAATATTAGCATTTACTAAAATACCACATATTACTGTTTGTTTTCCTATACCACTGATATGCCTCTCTTTTACTAGGCTGTTAACATACTGTTTTATTATGGCTTCATATCACTTTTAAACACATGTTAAATCTAGTCCTTCCCTCTAGTACCCTTATTTTAATTTTGTTGTTGTTCTTGGTTATTTTCACTTGCACATTCTTTCAGATAAACTTTAGAAACATTTGGTCAAGTATATTAAAATTCTACTGGGAATTCTATTCCAATAAAAATGTTAAAAAAAAATTCTGCTGGGTTGTCATTGAATTTATGGATTAATCTAGGGAAACTGACATCTCAAAATACTGAGTCTTTTTATGAAGAAACAAGACATTTTTATCTATTTATTAGTCATTTTAATTTATGGTTATCTCTTGATTACCCTCAGTTGCAGACAACCCTTAATTTCAAGTTTTTGTTGAGAATCACCTGTTCTGCTTGATTAGCTCCTTTGTTTTCCTTAACTGCCTTTATTTATTTATTTTTTTGCGGTACGCGGGCCTCTCCCTGATGTGGCCTCTCCGTTGCGGAGCACAGGCTCCGGACGCGCGCACAGGCTCCGGACGCGCAGGCCTAGTGGCCATGGCTCACGGGCCTATCCGCTCCGCGCCATGTGGGATCTTCCCAGACCGGGGCACGAACCCGTGTCCCCTGCACCGGCAGGCGGACTCTCAACCACTGCGCCACCAGGGAAGCCCCTTAACTGCCTTTATTGTCATCATCTATATACAAAGTGTAACCGATTAGGAATTTGGAAGCAAGAAGTTTGGAAGAAAATATCTAATTAAACTTCTACCTGAGGACTTCCCTGGCGGCGGGGTGGTTGAGAATCTGCCTGCCAATGAGGGGGACACGGGTTCAAGCCCTGGCCCCGGAAGATCCCACATGCGATGGAGCAACTAAGCCCGTGCGCCACAACTACTGAAGCCCGTGTGCCTAGAGCCCACGAGCCGCAATAAGAGAAGCCATGGCAATGAGAAGACCGTGCACCGCAACGAAGAGTAGTCCCCACTCGGTGCAACTAGAGAAAGCCGGTGCACAGCAACGAAGACCCAGCATGGCCAAAAATAAATAAATAAATTTATACAAAAAAAAATTTCTACCTGAGAAGAATGTAGATAGAGACATAACAACGATCTTGGCAGATGTTCTTTCAAAATGTGTTTTTCCTCAATTTAAAAATGTTCCCTGGTCCTTCTTGAGGTAGAGAAAGCAGAGTGAAAAAGGCAGGAATAGTGGACAAATTCTTAGTTCCTATAGAATCAGAAGTTCCATGGGTGGCTTCTTTATTTTATTTCAAATGTTGTGAATTCTTAGAAAATGAGATGTACTCATGACTAAGCATGAGTAAAAAGGAACTCTAAACCAAAATATAATGACATTTTGGGACATGTAGAATTCTATATATATAACTTCCTCCAGTGGTGTGAATAACTGCCTACTGACAATATTCCAAATGGAAGACAGGAAATTAGAACACTTTTTAAAAGTGGAATAAAATTTGGGTAAATGAAATGTGAGGAAAATGAGTCAATATCCTATGAACCTATTTTTGATGCATTCATAAACACCAAGACAGTGTAATGCAAATGATTTACATTATTTGTATCTCCTTAAAGATTGATAAATTTCTTTTATACTGTACAATTTACAATATAAATCCAAAGAATTAAATACATATATTTTAAAGTAAATATATAGTATTTATACTATATATAAAGGAAAAGGCCAAAGAATGAAATAAAAGTATTTTTAAGAATGTCACAATCACCACTAGAGGGTACAATAAGCAACCTTTCTTCCACTTCCACATAGTGGTGCAGAAGAATATTACCGAGAAATAAAAGGCAATTTAGAATCACAGTACTTAAAGCCACCTCCACAGGTCATCTGGAAGAGACAGGGCATTTAGAAATGTTCATCAGATTTGACATCTAACCAAGGGCAGAAGGTACCAAGTAATTTTCAAGGGCAGTGTTTATCTTAGGCAAAAGTAAAGTCAGTTTATCAAGGCATACAGAACTGTTTCTAAAGTAATTTAACAGGAAAAAAAAAGTCTTTTTATACTTACATGTAACTGTGCCTCCATCTCACTCGGCAAGGCTGTTGATTAAAGCTTCTTCTAGAGTGATTTTACTCTGGAAAGATAAACTCCATGAGGACTTAGAAAACAAAATGATTACACAGACTTTCAGAACCTCAGCAAGATCCACGTTGGCAATAAAAGAAAAGAGAACATTTTCAAACCAGCTAGCGATGATTGGCATGACCAGATGCAGGGAACATGAATTCCTCACTTCAAATATTTCACCAGGCTGGTGGAGCCCATGTTGTGAAAAATAAACGCATTCCTCATTAGAATTCCAAGAACAGCAGTTTTTTGTTTGTTTAAGTTGAACCATCTCATCCAATAAACCACCTAATCTGCTGTAATTGTTCTTGGGGAAAAAAAATCCTTTCTTTAATACAGGATTTCCCCTATTTCCCATTATAAACATGCTTCCAATCTTCAAATTGTGAATGCTATTCTGTGTTCCAGAATAATTGTGCTTCTTAAGAGAAACACACCAATCTTTGCAAAATAGGAGAAAATAAGACAAGCAAAGCTCATTATAAGGAGGAAAATTTGAACTTTTCAACTATTTTTTCTAAGCATAACATTGCTTAACAGGTATATAGCACTTTATAATGTATAATGTACCTTTACAATAATCTTTTGATCTAGGCAGGTACGTATTTTTATTCACAGCTTCTGAGTGATGAAATGGAGACTTGGGGTGGTGAAAGCCTTACCCAAAGTCTCTCAGTAGAGGATGGAGCTGGGAGAATAGAATCTGGACTCCTTAATCCAGTCCTATTGTCACTGTACTCTGGCCCCCATGCATCTGTAAGGATTCAGTGTCAGAAATCCCTTTAATTGCACATTTACATTTCTTTGAAGGAAATTCAGACTTAATATGTGAAGGATATTCTATTTGGCTGAGAATGTTCCTGTGTTTGTGCTCAGAGTGTCCAGTAACTAACCGTTTTGATTTCTTGGTCATATTAGTTTCCCAGATCCATTTCATTGTTTGGGTATGACACCCCAGGCAGTGTATCACTGAAGGATTATTTCTTCAGAGGCTGAAGTCCCTTGACCTTCATTATTACCCTGTGTTAACCTGTCCTTGTTTTACTGATTACCTGGAAACCATTCTCAAAATGTACAAAGTTGTTGAGTGTATGCTTGTCTTTATAGCATTTGTTAAAACATTAGAATAGTTTACAGTGTTTGCTTATATGATTACTCAAAAATTTTAATGCACACGTATAAGAGGTAGAAAAATATCATATTTTTATATTTTAATATCTTGAACAGCAATGACACTAGTGAGATCTAGGAAATAAATGCAACAATGTCTTCTATGTCTTCTATCATAATATGTAGATAGACTGCTACAGACCTACTCTTTCTTAAAATATTTGGTTTACATCCAAATCTTGAACTTAACGTGGCCACTGGATCACTTTTAAGAGATTTTCAAGATGTTGTTTGTAATTTCACATGAACTTGATATGATGAGGGTTTAAAACTTTGATCATCTCTAAGATTTTTGCCATATCTATATGCCATCTGTACTATTATTTACTGTATACATGTATATACATATGTTCATAAAACTCGATTCTCATTATTTTTCTAATGTATACTAAAATAAATGTGTAATTTTAAACTTTAAAAATGTTTTTTCATAATGTATTTAAAATAATCTTGGATAGCATATTTGATCAGTGTACCACATTTTGTGAGTCACTGGTCTAGTTGAAAGAGTTTTGAACTCTTGAATAGAGGCCTGGATTGTGCATAAACATTACCATTTTCTAACTCTGATCACTGAGCAAGTCAATGGACCTCCCTGAGTCTGAACCTTATAAAGCTGTGAGGATTGAAGAACTAATGACATAGAGATCTTTGCACATGCAATGTACTTAAATGTTAGTTTCCATCCCTTTAAGGGAATTCAACTGATTAAAGACAATGTTTACCCAAGTTAAGATAGTGTGATATGAGTCCAAATACCTTCTTCTCTGTGTAATTCTTATCCACAAGATAAGCAACAAAATACTGATAAAAGACCCAGGAGCTACTTCAGAGAGGCCAGGCTATTAATAAAACCAGGTGAGGAGGCAGATCCCCATTGTAAATGCTTTGTAACACAATTACTCATCATATTCTGTGAGCAACCGTACTTCTCTTTTCAAGGTTGCAAGAACAGAGACCCACTAAAAAGCTCACATCAATGGGGAATGGGGCTATTCTAGGTATTCAGAGGTCTCATGGAATACCAGGACACCTAAAGGCATTCAGCTAGGTCTCATGTCACCTAGAACTGGAAAACCAACTTCAGTCTTTCAGAGGCTTTGTGGTCTCTTCTCTGTCTCATGTCTGCTCTTTTGGGTTTCTTTTTCTCATTGCCGTTTCCTCTGCTCACTCATCTTTCTCATGACTCCAAATTGGCAGTAAGAGGAATCTATCTGGTCAAGCTTATATATTTCCATGAAGCCAGAGGTCTTTGGCTAACCAATGGATCAGCTCTTCTGAAAATCCACTTCAGGAACAATGAGCTGTGAGGGGAGGAGAAATGTATTTCATTTATTCAGTCAGGAATATATAAATTCCTTCTACTACCCAACCCTCCCACCCAAGGTATTAACAACATTTTGCTAGGGGTTGGTCATGGGCATACCGAAAAGACCTAGAGGGGAGCATGATTTTAAGATTGGTGTTTTTATATGATACATCACATGTCTGAAAAATATCCTGTCAGTACATCGTACTTTACTCTTTTTAAGGATGTTACCCCAGATTGTTTTGGCTCTCAAGTTAAATCAATAATCCTTTCCTGGGCCAAGTCACATTCATACCTTAAAATTTAAAAGAAAAAAATGTTTTTCAGAGAAATCGTATTTGTGAATCAGACTCCTCTATCTGGAGAAACACACCCCCACAAGACTTTTCTAAAGTGGGAAATAAGTAAATAGTATGAATACATACTATGATGGCTCCCTGGCTTTGACAAATGTTATAATGAAATATTTTATTTCTTAAGCAATGAATCAGTAGTTGTTCTTCTCTCCCCACCCCCGCCATGAAATGTTGATATCCCATCATGCAGATAGAGGCTAATAACACTCAATACTGTTACTGAACTCAGGTCCGGCTGCTCACTACTCAAAAATCAATACCCAAGAGGCAAGTGTTGGTAGAAATGGAAACCACTGCTTTTAATCAGAAAGCCAGCAATCTGGGGAGAAGGTGGACTCAGTGTCCCCAAAAACTAACTCCAGAGATTCTGCTCGGCCATGAAGGTTTTTGAAGGGAAAAGGGCAGTAATCTCAATCATTGAGATAAGGGGTCAGAGCTGTCGCCATCCCCTACTGCATACAGGCTTGTCAACCTTTTGTGATCTTTCTTTAGTTGCTATCTTGTTCACACAGTTTGTTTGGAGATTGCTGAAGGGGAAGCTAGGGAAGAGAGATGGTCATCTGTTAATTACTTATTCTTCACTGCTACTTCTTTGATCTATGGAAAGAACCAACAGGTTAGGCAAGGTATTGTGTGATCAAAAGATTTGAAAGGTGAGCTTGGGCAGGAGATGAGTAGAGCATGGGGGTGCTGGTTTAAGGTTAGTTACAATATAGATTTGCTAAAGTGACAAGACAAAGGGGCCTCCTGCAGAGAGCTCTTTCCCACAAAGAGCTCTTTCCTGCCAAAAGCTGCTTACAAATACCCACTTGTCAGAATATCATTCCATTTCTATGGGATTATGTGTGAAGGTCCATCTTCTGTAATTTCTTCTTGCCGACACAGGATACCGTATTCTTAAGAGTCGGAATATATCGATATGGGTCTGGAGCATCTCTTTTTGACAGTTTTAGTTGCCCATTTACATATATGGGCAGAACAAGTTAAAATTATTTTGATGTCCACAAAGACAGACTATTATGAGCAACAGTATTAATCCCATTCTCACAAGGCCAGTTCTTGGAATTGTGTTAGCCGTAGATTCAGTACTGCTTAAGACGGAAGAGATTATGTCATGGATGCAGTCTGGTCATCATGCAGCTTTTTCCCTTTGGTGGCAGTTATAGTATCTGTAAAACAACTCAGGAATGTGCATCAGGCACTGAGTCTGTGACTCTATTGTCCTAATTATTAACTGCTTGAGTCTTCGTTTTGTGACTCAGGGAGGCCTGGAAGACTTTGGCTTTTCTACAAACAAGAGGCAGGGCACATGCAGGGTTCTGCTCAGTTCTAATACCATCAGTTAAAGAAGTGAATGTTCATATTTTCAGTATTATTTTATATATACTGAGTGAATTCAATGCAAAATAAGTAACTTCCTCATGCAAAATTTTGCTAGACTCTTGACATGAAGATATGGGTCTCAAACTCTAGCATGCCTAAGAATCAACTTAAAGATTCCTATCCACAAGGTCTGAGAGAGCACCAAGAAAACTTTTAATAAAGTTTTGCACCCAGATTTTATGGGTGCAAGTGGTCTGAGAACCACACTTTGAGAAACATTTTCGAGGAAACGTGCATGAATGAGAAGAATCTAAACGAGTTCCTTTGGGCATGATCTGATTTCTGCTTTCTGCAAAGAGATCATCACACCATGTACTTTGTATCTGGGACACTCATGCACTAGCTGTACTTACTTAAGTCCCACTTACCTACTTTGAAATTATTATATAACAACTGATTTTTCAAAAACAGGGTTTCTTAGTGCCTAGGGAGAGAGCCTGGATCCTATCTAGTTAAGTATAACCAGGTCAAGCTGGTGCACTGGGATTCTGGTGTTGGTTTTGTGTTAGTCCACAACCCTTTAACATATTCACTTCAGTGATGTGCCATGCTTTCAGAGTATGCTATGAAGAAAGCAGCTTTGTTCCATTTTGAAACAGGTGTTTTGCCAAGGGAAATGTGTCTTTTGAAATCAGGTACATTTTCTTGGGTGTTAGAATACATCATTGTAGCAAATGATTATAAAAATGCTATGATAGTCTTTGGGGCTATTTTAAAATGTCATACCATATGATTTTTGAATCATAAAAACTTCCTAGTGATACCATAATATTGTATGACTGAAGTCCTTAAGATATTCTGAAGTCCACAGGGGTTTTTCGTGTCTCTATGGGAAAATGTGGGAAAACTGAAGGTATGTGATAGCGTAAGACACTTTGGGTTGTTTATCATAAACACTTTGGGTTGTTTATCTCCTGGGTTTTAAATGGAATTTTTAAAATGATTGTTCCAACCTGAAAAAGAATTTAGACAACAACAAAGGCAAACTTATTTTCCAAAGTTAAACCTGTGCTTTTTACATCTAATGCTTCCTGCATGCTGGTTATAATTCTCCTTTATTCTCTACCTTTACATTTAATGCTCATTTGGGGTCCTTAAAAAGCTTTTTTCTGCTTTAAATCTTCTCTTCTTAGCCATGGCCAAACTTGTCTTTGTGCTTTTTATTTCTCTAGACCGTGAAGAAAGTTAGATTCTGAACTTCTTTATTTTTCTTGATTTTCTCCTTGGAGATTTATGTTATCAGCCATACATTTTCGAATCAAAATTTCAGAAGTCTGTAATGATTTTAGATTTAACTCCTAATTGTTCCATATACTATTAAAGGAAATCACAATTTATTTTCTAAAACTAATTAGGTTTGTACGCCAAGTATGCTTTTCATGGTGTCCCGGCTATGAAGTCTGTTCTTCTCCAGCCTCCAGTCTGAAATATTTCTACTTAGCCACACAGTTTCAGCCCAGAGCTCTTTCCTCTTGAAGTCTTTCCTGTGAATCGTTTGCCAACTTTGGTGTTCTGTGTCCTATTTTCCAATCTCTAGTCCTACAATTATCCTATGGTAATGTGATTGTTGACCTATCTCCACGTTAGATAGTAGCTCATAGAAGGCAGGGAACTTACTTTGAAATCCACAGTGCCTAGTGCATTGCCTACTGCAGATAAAATGCCAAATAAATATATGAAAAAATGTATCTTTATGAATTAGACTCAAACCCATATGTTCTAATCCACATAAACATTTAAACTTTTATTTTGGACAAGAAACACCTCTCTTCAAATGTAAGAAGTCATAAATTTACCTGAGAAATGTGTTGCCAAACCACTTATTCAAATACAATTGCCTGTGGTATCGTAGAACACAGTTCCTCAACTATGGCACTATTGACAACTTGGGCTGGATAATTCTCTGTTATGGGCGACTGTCCTGTGCATCATGTTTAGTTGCATCTCTGGCCTCTACCCACTAGAAGCCAGTAGCACCCCTAACCCCAGTTGTGACAACTAAACATGTCTCTAGACGTGGCCAAATGTCCTCTGGAGGGCAAAATAACCCTTGGTGAGATATACCACCCCAGAATGTTAAGTTTACCAACTTCATAGATTTAAAATATTATTAGAAATATAATCCTATTAACTCTGCAAAATATTCACTTTTAAGTTGTAATTGCCCTTTTAAACTTCCAATTAGCTCACAATGTAAACAACGGCTCCTTAGCTTATATGACTGGTGTATGAGCCAGTACGGCTGGAAGTGTGTGGTTGGCTGGACATCTCTCTCTCTCCAGGAGGCCAGCTTGTGCTTCCTTACAGCATGAGAGTCTCAGGGTAGCCAGACTTTTTACAATTTCCCATGAGCAGGTGTTTCAAGAGACCTGGACAGACGCTGCAAGATTTCTTAGGACCTAGCCTTAGAAGTACTGGAATGCCATTTTTGTTGCATTTTCTATAAAAGAATTCACTAAGTCCAGCCAGTTCAAGGGGGCGGGTAGAGAAGGAGAGGAATAGACACTACTTCTCTTGAGGAGAATGAAATATATTCACAGGGAGGGGAAGAAATTGATGGTGGCCATCTTGGAAACAAGCTACCAAATCCACCCAGGTTTAGACAAAATGCTCTCTCTTCTTTTCCATCCTTCCAGGATAGGTATTTCCACTCCTCACAGGTTTGTGTCAGCTCGATTTCTGGAAATGGATAACAGAAGACAAATGCTCCATTCAGATTCCTAAGATATTCCTTCACTTTGGACAACAGCTCTTTCTTTTCCCTCTTTTTTTGACAATTAAAATTTGGGGTCCTACTATAAAGACATCCCACTTTGGGGGAGGCATGCTAAATTCATTTATACAGTTTTGTTCTAATTCTTCTGAGATATCTTTCCAGAAATAACATTTGTCATCCTGGGGTAGAGGGAGGTGCACAGTAAGCTGATAGAAATTTTCCTCCTAGAAGAATTCAGTCATGAGTTTTGTCTTGTCATAAACATAGACCATAAACAGGCATGGCTTTTGAGAGTGGTTTGGTGGGGAGAAGGTATGGAAGGAGAGGGGTCTAGGTATAAATTCCAGCTGCACCACTGTGAGGCCTAGGGTGAGTTCCTTAACTTCTCCGACCCTCATCATTTCCCTTCTCTGAGAAGTGAGTGAACTATGCCTATCTTGAAGGTTTTTATCAAGTACTGATTATTGGCTCACAGTCCTCTATGGGTTCCATGTTTTTGTACATCTTAGAGGCACTTACTGCCTTTGCTCCAGACTATCTTTTCAATAGCGAACAGATTTGGGGGACAGCAGCTCCCTCTGGGACAGAAGGCAGATTTCTTTCTTGACTGGGATAATAAGACAATGTTTATTTCCTGGGCAAAGGTCAGACAGGCTCACTGTCCATTATAAAGGATTCAGGTTTCCTAAGCTTGGAAGTGCAGTCAACTGCATTGCAGGAGTGAGGTGGCCATTTCCTGTCACACTGTGGGCATTCAGGCTTGAGGAGTTGATGCAAACGCTGACACTCTGGCTAATGCTATTGCTATGATTAATAGAGTCCTCTGTTTCTGACCCAGGAGTCTGTGCTTTGAGGTTGGGTAGAGGCAGTGAGAGCAGCGGGCTTGAAGCTTCTCCTGCTCACTCTGCTTCCTTCTACTGTCTGTAGCACCTCCTAATCAGCCAGACCTAGAATGGGTGTTTCTTTCTCAGTCTTCCTCTCCTTGTGTTGATGGCATCTTCCTTATGCAAAACACCATGACTAGGATTACCAGTCTCACCTTACAAAAGGAGGAGATAAAGCAGTTTAGAGACCGTTTGCTCTATTTTTCTCCAAAAAAACTTGCTGAATTTTGGTGTCAAAAGCTGAATAGTAACACAATTTTTCCCTCTTTCCATTCCTGTTTTATCAATTCTAAATCTCCCCTAGGCAAATTTTTGGCAGAATGGAAGCAAGACTAGGATAAGAAAATGCATAATAGAAAATCTCATGAATATTTTTTAAAAGTCCCCATTATTACTAGCTCTCAAGAATTACAATGGAAGGAGTCCCATCTCCCAGTAACAGAATCATTCAGTATATCGTGGTTAAGGTTGGTAGCACTCCCTTTGCTCAGCACTTTTTTTTTTTTTTTGGCAGTCGGCTATTTCAAATCCCACATTTCTACCCTATTAAAAACCTCAGTGTCTTCCATGCCAGATAAAGGAACTGAACTTACAGAAACTTATTGAGCATTACAAAGGCATTCCTGCATATATTTCTACATACATGCTCTCTACAGCCATATCTGAGAGCTGGAATATAAATCTTACCTAAATTCTCAATGGCATGGTCAGTTTCCTTAAGCACAGCTTAGATTGGTTGAAAAGCAGCTGAAAGAGAAAGGACACTTTCTAGCAATGTGATAAAGTACATTTTATTTCTATTTTGAGGAAGGTGTCACTTCAGATTTTCAGCAGGATGAAGTTGGATTAATTCTCCTCATTTATGTGTAGTATTCAAACTATAACTCTTATCACCTGAGACTGAAAATTTCTTTATGGACTCCACACTGCATCCTTTTCCTGGATCTAAAGCAAATCAATTCATTTTTCAAAAGGTGGAAATAAGGAAGGTCAGTCAGTATGTCCATCAACAACACTGAATCACCTTCTCCCTTCCCTTCTCAGGTGCTTCCTGAAAGTCATTTGAGTAGTTATTATTGTTCTCAATCTATCTCAGTTCAAAATATTGATCATTTACTAGGCAATTAGCATGGGCTGAGCAATGTGTGGAATATTAAATAAATACCTGGAGTTTATAACCTTGGTGTGTCAACTTGACACTTGAATGGAAAACAATATAAGGCAAAATAAAAACTGTGCCAAAATATATAGTAAACCAAAAGAAATGAAAACATATATATATATACACACACACACACACACACACACACACACAAATACTTCTATACAAATGTTCATAGCAGCTTTACTTGCATAGCCCCAAGCCTGAGATAACCTATATTAGTTTCCTATTGCTGTGTAACACAGTACCCTAAAATTTAGTTACTTCAAACAACAAACATTTATTGTCTCTCAGTTTCTGTGGATCAGGAATTTGGGAGCAGCTTAACTGGGTGGTTCTGTTTCTGGGTCACCCATGAGGTTGCAGTCAAGCTGTCAAGGGGTTACAGTCATCTGAAGTCTGGCCTGAAACTGGATTTGCTTCCAACATGGCTCACTTATTGCTGTTGACAGGAGACTGCAGTTTCTCATTACATGGGTCCATAGGGCTGCTCGAGTTTCCTCACAGCATGGCAGCTGGCTTCCCCCAGAGTAGGTGATCCAAGAGAGAGTAAGGAGAAAGTCCAAAATCCTTATATAACCTAGTTTCGAAAGTTGCAGGCCTTCACTTCTGCTTTATTCTATTCATTAGAAATGAGTCACTAAGTCCAGTCCACATGGCAAAGAGTGAAATTAGGCTCCACCTCTTGAAGGGAGCAGTATCAAAGAATTTGTGGATGTATTTTAAAATCATCACACAACCTAAGTGTCCATCAACAGGAGAATCCATAAAGAACTTGTATGTATATCATACAATGAAACACTGCTCAGCAATAAAAATAAATGAAGTTTTGATACATGCAACAACATGGGTGAATGTCGAAATAATTATGCTAAGTGAAAGAAGTCAGGCACAAAAGATGACATACCGTAGGATTTCATTTACATAAAATTCTAAAAACTGCATACTAAGCTATATATAGAGAAAGTAGATCAGCGGTTGCCTGGGGACTGGGTTTGGGGAGATGGAGTGGTGAAAGGAGGGAGGGAGGCATTTCAAAGGAGTGCAAAGAAACTTTATGAGATGATAGATATACTCATCTTGTTTATGGTGACAATTTTAGAGATGTGTAAATATGTCAAAACACATTAAATTGTAGGTTTTAAATGCGTGCAATTTATTGTATGTCAATTATACCTTAATAAAGCGAAAAAAATGTATAGTAAAGAAAAATTTTCATTCATATGCCAATTATATTTTCCATAACTTTACTTTTTAGCTCTGTCTCTTTAGTGACGAATATAATAAATAAGTTTGGAACTCTACTCCATTGCAAGATAATTTTCAGCATGGTAGGAACTTATTTACCTCTTTTAACATAAGGTAATACTTTTAAGATTCTGTGTTCTTATTTGGTAAATCAACACATTTCAAGTTATTTTCATTTCAAAACTACTCCTTGAAGAATTTTTATAAAGCCAACAGTATCTATTTTGCTTTGTGTGTTTGTCCAAAATCAAACTAATTTCTTCCTCCACAAATATGCTTCTTTAGCTCAGTTTATTAAATCACCATTTACCCAGTACCATGACCTAGAAATATCTACTGCTTCTCCTTCATTGAAATCTTCTTCCCTAACCCATTTCTCACAATCTGTTTATTAATTCAACAAACATTCATTGAGCAACTACCACATGCCAGACTTTGTACTACTGTTAGGTATAGTGGTGGGCAATTGTATCTGATTCCTCCCCTTATGCATCTTCCATATTTTAGTGGAGGATACAGTCTGAGTCTGGTCAATTCTATACTGGAAATGCCTCTTGTGTCCTTTATGTCCTGTATTCCCACTGCTACTGATTCAGTTTACATACTCATCATCTCTTGCCTAAACTGATTTTCTAATTGGTCTCTGTCATTTTTCTCTCCTCAGACTAGTTTGTCCTCCATATGGCTGCCAAAATCTCCCTTCTGAAACTCAGTTCTGATTACGTTATTCTCTGATTCAAATAATTTTTGATGGATGCGTAGTACCAGCTGCATGAAATCTAAGTTCCTTCACTACTTGACTGCTACCAACTTACAGCCTCAATTTCACCAACTCAGTTCTCGAATTCATTCTAGCATACTGTACTACTCAAAGCTCCCCATCATGCTGTGTGTGCCCACATCTGCTTGTACACTTTGCTTCTGCTTGGAAATGACTTCTGACCTCTCCTTCACCCAGTAAATTCCAGTGCATCCTTCAAGACACTGTTCACACGAAACTCCTTTCTCAAGAACATCTATTTGTAAGCAGAAATCTACAGTTTCTCAAACTACCACAACATCTGTATATTCTTATAATTTAGCACTTATCAAGGCATAGTGTAACTCAGTAATGAGAAAGAAAAAAGCAGCCCTGTCTCCCAGCTAGGCCATGGTATTTTCCTGCTGAACATAACCTTTTCAGAGAATACCAAAATAATTTGAGGTTATTTTGTGGCTAATCCACTGAATGCGTTGAAACGAAAACAAGAATCTTCCATAAACACATCTGAGCACAGACAAAAACAATACTGTGCTAACCACAAAAATGGCCACATCTCCCTCTTTCCCAGCTAATGTGAGTTGCTGCTGCTTCTTAACCAGTTATACGTTAACCACATTCCATTACTCTCTCCTCCTAAAGAGCATTAAGATATCCACCCATAGAACTGCTTCCACTTTCTGGTGGCACCTAATCCAGAGCAAACCTCTGCTTCTTTGAACCTTCCCCCAAATTATTAACATGGCCAATATCCTATAACAAGTCTCCCCAACACCCTCTGAGGCTCCCCTTTGCTACCTATGATGTGAGATTGAGGTGTCCCTTGCTGCAGTAAATAATACACCCAATTTTGTTTAAATGCAGGTATATTCCTGGTAGTGTTTTGCTGTTGGGCAGCAAAGCATTTACATATTTGATCTTTCTACTAGACTATGAAGAGCTTAGAGATCTGGGACTTTTATCTATCTATCTATCTATCTATCTAGGCATCCCCTGTACAAAGTATAGTGCCTGTCTAGATACTGAGTACATGTTTATAGGATAAATGAATGAATGTGTATTTTATGATTGAAGGCACACATTTTAATAGAAGAAGCTGCTTTAACAGAACATATTATTTCTCATCAAAGTACTCTGCCAGTCTGCTACTGACTGAGCTTGCTTTTACATGTGAAGGTGCTCCTGTGGTTTTGATGTTATTGCCTTTGGTCAGTTCCCACCATCAGCAGAGCTTATGTCTTTGTTTTGAAGTGACGATGGCTTGTATTCTACTTCCACAGTCCCTCACGATCCTTACCATTCCCAGCATGCACAGCTACATAGCCCACTAGGTGTGAGGATGCTGTTATCCCAACCATACATTACTGGAAAGAAGTCACAGTAGGAAAGCAGATTAGGACACTTTAAAGTGTGGGGAAAGAGAAGCTATGAAAAACTAGAAAGAAAATTGATTTCTAACTACAGTTAGCTCTCATACCTGTTTTGACTTCATAGATGATTCAAGGTATAGTATAGTTGTCCTCTCTTTCTAGGATTTCTTTCTATCTGTAGATTTCCAGAGCCCTCTCAACCTTAATCTTACGGATCTTCCTATTTTGTGCTTTAGTAACATATTTTTCCAAGTGGAATAAAAAGTGCTAGTTCTATTTGAGGCACTTACCTCATTTTTGTCCCATATAGCAGAGTGGTTAAAAACTCAGGTTTCTGCATCAGAAAGATATGGATTGGAATCCAGGATCACCAACTTCCTGAATATGTGATTTTCATGTCACTTAACCTTTCTCAATCTTAATTTTCTCATCTATAAAATAGGGATATTAATAGTAAATAACCTGTAGAGTTGTGGTGAGAATGAAATGAGATAGCATATAAAAACCTTCCCTGGCACATAAATCTTCAGCTCAAAAATTATAGCTGTTATTAATGTAATTAGCTCATTATTTTTCATTAGCAGAAATTGCATTTATAAATCCAAGGTAGAAGTTGGATACTCTATGCCATACAATATTTATTATATAATACACTATTATTTTATATATTATTGATATATATTATGAATATTAAAGAACATAAACTAAAATATAACAGTTTATGTTTCAGGATTTGGTCAAACTTGTTATGTCAGTAAAAAAAAGTTTGCAAAACTGATTTGTGTATATTATAGCTTGCCTGAAATAAACTCCTAAATGTAGAAAAATAAACTCTTCATAAAACCGATCACAGTGGGAAGTTTAGTGATTGGACTGGATGACTTTCAACGTTCCCTGTTGTCAGAAAGAGAACAGCGGATGTGATAAACAGCAGGACAGACTAAACCAAGTAGGAAAAAAAGCAGAAACTAGACTGGTCCTTGGGAAGGATAAGCATTGTTATCATATCAAGCTGCAGATGACAAAAGGAAGTTCAGTTAAACTGGAAGTGTTGGTGAGAATGATGACAGGTAATTGGTTGGTCTAAGCAGGCAGACAGTAACTGAGAATTCAAGAAAGAGTTGGAACACAGCAGAGCAACTGGGTGAAATATATAAATAAGATATATTACTGTTGTCAGGGAGGAAGAAATTTTCCTCTACCTTTCTAGGTTCTTCCAGATGGATGAAGAATTAAACTGACATGAGACAGATTAACAGGAAAAAAACAAACAAAAGTTTAATAATATGTATATATGGGAGAGACCCAGGAAAACTGAGAAAATTGCCAACATGACCAAAGCCCTCACCTTAAAGACCATCTTCAGCTAAAGACAAAAAATGTTGGGATAGTGGTTTGAGACTTCAGCAGTGAGGAAGGTAATTCACATGGAGATGGAAAAGTAAATGTTTGGTAAACAAATGTTGTCTATGCCATACAGAGACAATGGGACACAGAATGAGCCTTGTCAAGTTTTTCTCCCAACCACATCTAGTCCATATCTTTCGTAGCTCTCTCTGATGATAGCTCTATGCCTGGAAGAGGCTCTTTATCTAAATTCTTTTAGTCAGTTAAGGGGGAGGTAACAAGAAAAACGTCCTGCGTCTTCCATTTTTTAAAAATAATCAGTCTAAATTAATCCTCATGCCAGAGAGATACATTTCAATGTGGCAAATTTTGCTCCCCTACACTATTATTAGTAGCTAATATTAATGAGTTATTTTTATGTCCCAAGGGTTGTTCTGAGTTGCACTTGTTAGCTCATTTAATCCTTAAAACACCCAATATAGTGGATACTATTAATGGGCACTCTTATGAGGAAATGGAGCTAATGTGGATAATGGTGGAACTTGATTCCATACAAAGGTATTATTTGTCACTTCTCTTCAGGTTGCAGTTTCTTTCAGGTATTTTTAATCTCTGACACTGTATTGTTTATGTCTAAAAGATCAATTTGGATCATTTTAATACCTTTTGTGTCTTTCCTTAACATACTTATGTCTTCTCCACGCTAGTGAACAAATGGAATATAGTTGTGATAGTTATTTTCATGTTTATGCTTAGTAATTCTATCATTTGTATCATTTCTGGTTCCATTGTGATTGATTTAATGATTTTCTATTTATTAAGGATCCTATTCCTGCTTCTCTGAATGCAGGTGATTTTTGATTGTATGACAGACACTGAAAATTTTACTTTGTTGGCTGCTGAATATTCATGTACTTAAAAATATTCTTGAACTTTATTCTGGGACATAGATCAATTTTTAATAGATAAACTTTGTAACAGTTTAATCTTCTGAGACTTGTTTTTAAACTTTATGTGGAAACAGCTTAGCCTTAGTCTAGGGCTAATTTTGCCCACTAGTGGATCAGTGCCCTTCTGAGCACTTCACCTGATGCCCCGTGCATTATGCCATTTGTCTCCTCTGACTGGAGGAGACACCAACATGCCTGGTGCAAGGTCCAATGACTGAGTCTACTTGCTCCCTTCAGGTGGCTCTTCCCAGGGCATTAGGTAGCTTCCTCATAGATATACAATGATCAGGACTCAGGTGAAGATTTGGTGTCAGTGGGGAGCTCTCTTTAACTGCAGTTCTCTCTATCTCTGATGCTCTGCCAAAACTCTAGCTTCCTTGGCCTCTGTGAGCCCCCAGTTTTGTGTTTCCAACTCAGGAGAATGCTGGGTTCTGCCTGGCTTCTTCCTCTCTACACTGTATCCTGGAAACCTTCTCTAGGCAGTAAGCCACAACAATCTTAGAATTTACTCCGTTTTTTTTTTTTTTTTTTCTCTTTTGGAATCACTGTCCTGTGGTGCCTGCTGTCCAATGTATGAAAACTATTGTTTCTTTTTTTGTAGTTGTTCCTATTTCTTAGTTGTTGGAGGCAAGAGGACAATTCTAATCTATGGTATTTCATCTTGGCCAGAAGCAGAAGTCCCCAAGCATCTTTTTTACAAAGTTCCCTGAAGCTACAGGCTGGGTAAGCACATGATTTGTGTCCCTAAACAAAACACACATAAGTTTAATCAACTGTTTCATGACCACATATCATTCTACCTGGACTCAGTCAACTCCTCAATTTAAGGCCTATTGCCTGCCATATCCCATTTTCACGTACAAATTTATGTATTAGCCATGGCTTTTTCAGTTGAAAGTAAAAGAAATTCTACTCAAACTAGTTAAGGAAAAAAATCCTTTTAGCTTATTTAGCGAAAAGTCCACAGAACAGAAGTAATTTTAGGCATGATAAGATAGGGCATTTCAATGATATTATGAATGTTCTGTATTTCTAGTTCTTGGAAATTTTCTCTCAAATGACTCTCAAAGGCAGGCAGGATTGCTGTCAGCACTAGAAGACTTACATTGTGGTTGTTAACTACTTCACAACATATATTTTGTGAGTTTAAAACCCCTCAAAGAAAGATGTCTTTTCTGATAGCACTTATGGAAAAGCCTTCACGCTGGGATGGATTAGCCAGGTTTGGGCCACATGATCATTTCTGATCCAATCACTCTGTCCTGGGGCAAGAGTTTTTTTCATTGGCCAGGACTAGTCATGTGCTCTCCTGAACCATATGAAATGGGTTATCCATAGGAAAGTGGGGTTCTATTATCAGAAGAAAGGGATGAGTCCCTTTGCAAGATAAGGATGCACATATTAGAGCTGGGGTATAAAACAGGAGCTTCATTTCAGGAATGATGCAGAAACCCAATGCCATATCTAATACACAAAATAGAGAAGATTTATCTCAAGTTGAATGTGTCAGCTGAGCTACTGAATTAATGCCTAAATCCCTTGAACTAAGAACAGATTGGTCAAAGAATCTTGTGTTTGGTGAAGTCTACTAATTGAGGTCAGGTAACCTCATCTATGAAAAGAAGATACTATCACAGCAGGGATAATACATTTGTACCTTTAATACTGAAAGTCTATAATTCTGTTACAACAAAATATAGAAGTAGTGCTTTCATTAGCAAAATATTCCTGGCAAATAAACTCTCATAGGTGAAATGATGTTACTGATGTGCAAATTAGAGAAAGACATCACTCCTGAGTATCTTGCCATACAAGTTTACTAACATCAAATTGTTTAGATTATTAAAAATAATTTTCAACTTTAAAATGAGATAGAAATCTTACTCTTAGGAATGGGCTTAATAATTGTATCCCTTGTTATTCAACCAATAGAACTTTCTGATCAAATATAGTTTGTTTCTTTAAAAACTCCAAGAAATTTGTAGTGACTGCTTGATGTATTTGTTAGTAAGAGGATTCTGAGGCTGTGTTTGGACTAAGCTGGAAAGAGTAACTCTTCCACTGTGAACTTTTGTTCCAGTATTAGCTCTTGTGAGTATTAACATGACTTATGTTCTGAATCAAGAAGGAGTAACTACATCTGGCCCTGGTTTCAACTGGTTTTCTTGGCCTTGGGTAAATCATACAGTCACCTAAGTTTCTATTTCTACAAAGGAAAAAGGCTTATAACACTTACATATCCCACAGAGATTGACTAATGATTAAATATGTTGTTTAGGGATATACACATATATTATGATACAAAACTATTTTTTTAATCAAGGGGAAAATTAACTTTGTGATAGTAATCATCTTTAGGGAGGGGGGAGTGAGGATAATGACAGAGGGGAGGGCCTCACAGTTAGATGCAAAACTATTAATAATTATATAGTTCTTAAATTGGGTGGAGGGCTTGAGTGTTTATTTCCTTCATACTTTATTACCCTTCATAACTTATGTAAGTAATACAATTACACATACCTTTTAAATGTATCAAGTATTGAATAAAACACAAAATAATAATGAAATAAATTACTTTGGAAAAACACTCCAACACTTTGAATAAAGGGCATTCAGAAGAGCAACAGGATTCCATTCAGTTTCTCAATCCTATGTATCTGAATTCTAAATAAGACCCTTTTTCAAGTTTAATACATACTAAAGAGGTTGTACAAGGTGTCATGGGAATGGTTCACATAAGCTGACTCTGACTCTCTTGTGGACACGATTTATCTAAAACACAAAATGTACATATGTCTGTATCCTCAAGTATAGGGATATAGAAGCCATAGCAAGCATAGGATTCCTACACTTACTGTTTCTGCTTTCTTACCATTCCATTCTATCTTCTTGGATTTGATTCTTTATCACTCCATTAAGTAGCTCATATCAAGATCACAAACAATTTCCATCTTGCCAAGTTCAATGGTTGGTTCTCTGATTTCATAGTATTGGACCTCTCGGCAGCTCTTACCACAGATGAACACTACTTCTTTCTGGAAAGACTCTGTTCTTAGAGTTTTTCTTCCATCTCAATTGTTGCTATTTCTGAATGTCTTTTGCTGGCCTGGCTTCTTCTCCACTTGATTTCAAAAAGTTGAATGACTTAGGCCTTGTCCTCAGTTCTCTTCTTTTTCTATAGTTTTTCACTAGGTGATCTCAAAATTTGCTGGTTATCCTAAATCTCTGTCTCTAACTGGGGCCTCTCTCATCAGCTCCAAACTTGTGTATCCAACTGCTAAACTGACATATTCCCTCAGGCATTGGACAACCTCTAAAAGGCCACTCATCCACCAGATTTTCCCCTCAGAAAATGCTACATCCACACTGCCAGCATCTCAGGCCACAGATGTCTCTGATTCATTGTTTTCTTTCACACCTCACAACCTATCCTTTATCAAGTATTGTAAGCTCTATCTGCAAATACATTCCAAACAGGATCACTTCTCATCAATTCCAGTGAAATAATTGTGGTCTAATCATCCATCATATCTCACTTGGATCCTGCCTGCCCCACACAGCAGCCAGAGTTAACTTTTTAAAGGATAAATCTGATTATACCAAATCGCTACTGGCTTCCCACTGGAATGACAGTAAATTTCAAGTGCCTAGCCATGGCCAAAAAGGCCTCCCTGCTAGCTCTTAGACCTAATCTCACACCACTCTTCCTCTTTCCCTCAGTCTCCAACCACCATGGCCTTTTCTACACCCCATAAATGCACAAGACTCTATTCCTTCTTGGGGTTTCTGCATTTGCTCTTCTCTTTGTTTGGAATGTCTCCCCACTCTCCATCCCATTCAACACTGTCAAATGGTTTCTTCTTTGCTTTTTCAAGTCTAAACTCAAATGCCAACTCTTTTTTTTTTTTTTTTTTTTTTTGCGATACGCGGGCCTCTCACTGTTGTGGCCTCTCCCGTAGCAGAGCACAGGCTCCGGACACGCAGGCTCAGCGGCCATGGCTCACGGGCCCAGCCGCTCCGCGGCATGTGGGATCCTCCCAGACCGGGGCACGAACCTGTGTCCCCTGCATCGGCAGGCGGACTCTCAACCACTGCTCCACCAGGGAAGCCCTCAAATGCCAACTATTTAGAGAGACTTCCCTGAGGAGCTGGGGAAAGTAGAACTTCCTCTCTTCCCCACAACCAGTCATTTTCTAAGTCATTGTGCTGTTTAATTTTCTTCATGGCACTTAAAACTATTTGAAGTGATCTTATTTATTTGTTTCCCTATGTGCTTATTTTCTACGTGTCTCCTCATTATTATGTCAACTACATGAACACAAAGACTCTGACTGCCTGGTTTTTTGCCTTATTCCCAGTGAACTGAGTAGTGCCCAGCATATAGTAGGTGATCAATAAATACTTATTGAATCAATTATTGGTTGTTGAATGAATAAATGAGTAACTAGCTTAAAGTCACACAGGCCTTGTCTGTTATGCAGACCCAGATTACATTATGTATTATATAACTTGATAACATAGCCTCAGTGTGATTTTTTTTAAATAAACACAGGGTGCATGCATATTTTTTTTCACATGGAACAGGTAGGTTACACCACAATTCTACCAGTCTTAGTCCCATGCACTTTTTTTTTTCAAAATTAATACACAGAAATCTTTTGCATTCCTTTATACTAACAATGAAATATCAGAAAGAGAAATCAATGAAACAATCCCATTTACCAACGCATCAAAAAGAATAAAATACCTAGGAATAAACCTACCTAAGGAGGCAAAAGACCTGTACTCAGAAAGCTATAAGATACTGATGAAGGAAATAAAAGATGACATAAACAGATGGAGAGATATACCAAGTTCTTGAATTGGAAGAATCAATATTTTGAAAATGAAAATGACTATACTACCCAAAGCAGTCTACAGATTCACTTTTGCATGCTCTTTAATCTCACTTTGATGAGATTTCCTACAAGATACTTAAGGCTAAACAAAAAGAAGGAATTCTGCTTCCAGCCAGATTTATCCTGTTTGAAAAAACCAAAAAAAAAAAAAAAAGAAGAAGAAGAAGAAATGAAAGAAAAACAATATATAAAAAACAATTTTCAGTTTTCAAGATGTTGAACATCAGGCATTGAAAGTCAGTGATCCCTGAGACAGAAAACAAAAGAGGTCCAGCCTATGACTACCCAGTTTACTGCCCTGAGAATGTCTAGGCTGGGGCATAGGCAGGCAGAATCTGGCAGACTCCCTAAGTAATGCCAGATTACTCCCTAGAAATATTCTGGCTTATCTGTTTAATAACTGGGTTGTGCTGAAGATTTAATGGGAGTAACCTACTTACTAGATAAAGTGTGTCTTTTTCTTCTCTGTTTTTGTAAGAAGGTCCCTGTTTCTGACCTTGGGCAGAGGGGCTGGGTACAGGGAAGGGTGGAATGTTTTATCAATGAGGAAAGTAATACCCCCATACCTAACCCTAGTTAAGCAGGGGTTTATACTTCTAAACTATGGACCCCTCCTGAGAGCAGTTGGGTTGGCATAGTTAGAAAGAGCCGAAGAGTTGAAGGTAAAATAATAAAAAGTTTTGCTCTCATAACATTTTTGGACAAATCCTTTTTGGTCTGGTTATTCTACCCAAGGCAACTGGGTATTTCTGCAGAGGCTTCTGTGGATCGGGTGGTGAAAGGGGCCAGGGAAGTGGAAAAGGAAACAGAAATTTTGTGTTTTCCTAGAGATATAATGTAACATGTATGGACGTGCTCTCCCCAGGAGGGTAGCCTCATGGCAGGAATTTACCAAGCTAATCTAATTTTGCCATGTAATTCTCAGATTTAAACACATCACCTCTCTTCAGACCCTCCAAAGAAAGCTAGGATTTACAGCTTTTTCTGTCTGAGGGATTTGGAGTATTTTCTGACCTAAATTCCTGGTCTATAGGAGATTACTTTGACAATTTATTAAACTTAGGATTTGTGTGTCTAAAAACCCACAAGACTTCAAGGAGCTAACAAATTCTCAGGGGCCTCTTAACTGTGGGGTGCCAAGTGCTTTGCTAACAGAGCCAGCAGATGTACAAATCTTACATTAAAATCCTGTCATAGAAACACATTACAATCCTGTCATAGAAACGCAGTAAAGGACCAGGTGAAATTAAGTGAGACATCAGCTACATATACTTAAATAGATTACACTGATGGAATCAACAAAAGCATTTTGTCTTTAAATGTTTAGAATTTGGCCTGTGTAGGCATAAACCAAAGGAGTCTGTCAACGTGGCTTGTCTTCAGAGCTCTAGTAAACAAATGAAGCTCAGGTGAGTGAGATAGGTATCAAAAGACTTGGGTATCATTTCGTTATTTTTTTAAGATATATATATTTATTTATTTATTGGGCTGTGCCGGGTCTTAGTTGCAGCATTTGGGATCTTTAGTTGTGGCATGCGGGATCTTTTAGTTGAGGCATGTGGGATCTTATGGTTGCGGCATGCTGGCTCTTAGTTGCAGCATGCAGGATCTATTTCCCTGACCAGGGATGGAACCCAGGCCCCCTGCATTGGGAGCATGGAGTCTTAACCACTGGACCACCAGGAAGTTCCTATCATTTCGTTTTAAAATCTTGTTACTTTAAAAATATTTACTTAGGGCTTCCCTGGTGGCACAGTGGTTGAGAGTCTGCCTGCCAATACAGTGGACACGGGTTCATGCCCCGGTCCGGGAAGATCCCACATGCCGCGGAGTGGCTGGGCCCGTGAGCCATGGCCACTGAGCCTGCGTGTTTGGAGCCTGTGCTCTGCAACGGGAGAGGCCACAAGAGTGAGAGGCCCGCGTACCGCAGGAAAAAAAAAATATATATATATATATACATATATATATATATACTTACTTAGGAAGTCAAAGATCAATAATATATGCAGTTGGTTGAAATATCAAAAAGTACCATTAAGCTTAAAATGAAAAATAAGACCCTGACCAACATTCATTTCTTGCTACTCAAATACAATCTTTTGACTTTTTTAGCTGTTTCTTCTTTTCTTTTTTATTTATTTATTTATTTTTTTTGCAGTACACGGGGCCTCCTACCGCTGTGGCCTCTCCCGTTGCAGAGCACAGGCTCCGGAAGCACAGGCCCAGCAGCCATGGCTCACGGGCCCAGCCACTCCGCGGCACGCGGGATCCTCCCAGACCGGGGCACAAACCCGTGTCCCCCGCATCGGCAGGCGGACTCTCAACCACTGCGCCACCAGGGAAGCCCTGATTCTTTCTTGTTTTCTGCATACATTGTTTTCTTATTTTTTGAGGATTCTAATTACAGGTTTTCTTTTCTTTTTGTTTTCTGCATACTGTTTTCTTTATACAATTTTTAAAAATGTTATATTTTAATTTTTTTTTTTTTTACTTTAGAAATGTCTTAACTGTCTGGTAATCCATTAGTGTATATTCCTATTTAAGAGTGAAGCATTACAAAATCTGATTAAAAGATTCTAAAAATGTGGGCATTATCTTCTGGCAGGTTTTATCAAACAACCCAATCAAAAAATGGGCAGAAGATCTACATAGACATTTCTCCAAAGAAGACATACAAATGACCAGAAAGCACATGAAAAGATGCTCAACATCACTAATTATTAGAGAAATGCAAATCAAAACTACAGTGATATATTGCCTCACACTGGCCAGAATGACCATCATCAAAAAGTCAACAAACAAACAAAAAAGTCAACAAACAATAAATGCTGGTGAGAGTGTGGAGAAAAAGGAATCCTCCTACACTGTTGGTGGGAATGTATAATAAATTGGTACAACCACGATGGAGAACATTATGGAGGTTCCTTAAAAAACTAAAAATAGAACTACCATATGACCCAGCAATCCCACTCCTGGGCATATATCTGGAGAAAAGCATAATTCTAAAAGATACATGCACCCCAATGTTCACTGCAGCACTATTTACAATAGCCAAGACATTGAAGCAACCTAAATGTCCACTGACAGAGGAATGGATAAAGAAGATGTGGTACATATATACAATGGAATATTACTCAGCCATAAAAAATTGACATAATGCTGTTTGCAGCAACATGGATGGACCTACAGATTGTCATACTAAGTGAAGTAAGTCAGACAGAGAAAGATAAATATCAGATGATATCACTTATACGTGGAATCTAAAAAAATGATACAAATGTACTTATTTACGAAACAGAAACAGACTCACAGACTTCAAATACAAACTTATGGTTACCAAAAGGAAAAGGTGGGGGAGAGGGATAAATTGGGAGTTTGGGATTAACATAGACACACTACTATATATAAAACAGATAATCAATGAAGACCTACTGTATAGCACAGAGAACTCTATTCAATACTCTGTAATAACCTATACGGAAAAGGATCTGAAAAAGAATGGATGTATGTATATGTATAACTTAAGCACCTTGCTGTACACTTGAAAATAATACAACATTGTAAATCAACTATATTCCAATATAAAATAAAAATTCAACAACAAAAAAGAAAGTGATGATAAAGTAGTAGAAAGAACAAAGGAAAAAAAAAGGAGAAAGCAGAAATGCTGGGTTGATGCAACTCTCATGCTGAAGTTATAAAGGAAGCAAAACGAATTTTGGGTAGAGAATAAAGATAGGTCATCATTTCTTGGATATGTGTTTAGGCCATATTTTGAATACAGACAGGTTTGATTAAGGTTAATTTCTTTTATAAAATGCTTCTGTCATCTACCCAGAAATGGACAGTAAGGAAATTTATAATTAATATTTGCTGGTCTATCCAAGGGGCATACATATGAATGATGGCCAACTGGGGAACTGTGAACTAAATCACAATTTATTTGTAATAGAGAAGGGAAATATATTCTTTGAAAGAAAGGGGTGAATATTTTCAGTGCTCTGGAAAGAGTTCTAATTAATTTATAGAGTTAAAAGGCCACTCTGACTCAGCCTCATAATTTGAGTAATAAAACTCTTCTAATGGCTTTACAATGGATTTATAAAATAAATGAGCAAACTTAATCAAGCCACAGTGCTTGGCCAATACAATGTTTCTGTGTCAGCAATTTACTCTATCAATTGAGAGATTTAGCCATGAATTTGGGTGGCTACATGCCTCATGTTCCATGAATATATTAGCTGGACCTTCATAAATGCATTCTCTATAGTAAATTAAGAAGGCATATACTTCAATCAGCAATCAGCTGAAATTTTAAAAATTCTGTTTTTTTAATATTGAATAATTTCTTGAAGTTCCACAGAGATATATATTAAATTATTTTTAAAAGAATCTCTAGGATATTACATTTAAAGGAGTTAATGTTTCACCATTTACTATCATTTCAGTTGACTAGAAGAAATATACAGAACAGTCTATTTATTAGATATTTTATGTATCTGTGGCTTTAACTAGGAAATACAAAGTCAGAACTGGTTATTGATTTATAATTTACATTTAAAAATTATAGATTAGAAAGATAATTTTTTGTTTATGTTCTATAGTTGTTTCCTTGAAGAAATAGACCCAGACTGTGCAAGGGGGCTGTCTACTGTGAAGGAGAGGTAGTAAGGAAACACTCCTGCCCATCAGGCTCCTCTGGGGCTGACTTAATCTATATGCACCTGACATTCATTCAATAAGTAAAAAGTTGGTTATACATTATTATAGAGTCATGGACTTCTTTGAGACTCTGATAGACATAATAGACTTTCCACCTACTATAATGCACATACACACATAGTGTATATATTTTCTGAAGGTCAGCTCTGAAGCCCAGAATCTTTGGATCAGACTAAGTTTTTTCATGTACAAAACCAAGGAATGGATATTTCCTCTAGAATACATGCTGAAATGAACAGGTAAAACAAGACCAAAGAGGACACATAATGTATCGATTTAACTTGGGAAGTCACTTATCTAAAAATTTGAAGAATTTTATTCACAAGAGAATTCTCTTTAATAAAAAGAGCTTAAAAGGAGAAAAAAAAAACTACACTTATTAGGTGGTTGGGACATTTTCGTCCATTGAGTCGAGGGAAAATGGGAAGTGGCAGAACCAACCAAGTACCCCTCTTATCTTAGAGGTTTTCAGCTTGTGGGAGTAGAAGACTTGGAGGATGGTGACAAGACTGTGTGGAGATTTTGGGGTTGGGACTTGAGAGTAGGAGAGATTATTTGGTGAAAGTCTGTAATCCATGTGGAAGCTACTGAGAGGGAAGCAAAGGGGAGAGAGAATCTGTTTACTGTGTGCATAAAGAAGGCACTACCTGTAAATTTTATATAACAACTTCAAATAAATTTGTCAATGTTTAATAATGCTAAAAATGCAAATGCTCTACAGCTTAGCATAGCTACTCCTACAGAAACTCTCGTACACATACACAGAGAAATGTTTAGAGCAACATTGTCAATAGCAGCAAAAAAGTGAAAATATAAATGTCTATCAATATAAGAGTGGATAAATAAGTTGTGAAATGGTCACAAAACGGAACACTACACACCAGTTAAAATTAGTAAAACAGAGCTATATATATTAACATGACAAAATCTGAAAACATAGTACTGAGCAAAAGAAAGCCACTTAATATTATACATACAAACACACATATTAAGTTTAAAATATGCACAACCATGTCATTAGGGATATTTAAGTATGTAGTAAAAGAACAAAGAGATTCATGGGAACAATCAACACCAAATTCATGAAAGGGGTTACTTCTGGGAGGGAGGGAAGGGTATTCCATCAGTGATGAGTACATAGGTAGCTTCAATTCTATTAGTACTTTTTTCCTAAGATGGGTAGTGGGTACATTTGTGTTTGTCATATTAGTCTTTGTTCCTTTATGTATGCATTACTTATTTTGTAAGGAAAATTAAAGGTAAGCAGCACCTATAAGACTGAATGAGAATTAAAATGTAAAAAAAAAAAAAAAAAAGAATTCCTTGATGAAACTTTTACCAGCTTTGTGGAGTAAATTAACATAGGTCCCCATAACATAATTCATAAAAATGTTAGATAAAAGGTATTTTTAAAATTTTGTGAATATATAATCAAGCTCAAAGTAAAGAAAAGGAAATCTTTAAGTGCCAGGCATGAAGATAAAAAAATCAAAGTTGCAGCAGTGAGCAAAGGCTGAAGTCAAACTGGAGCTGTCAGCTGGGATTCTAATACTCTGTTGGAATAGAACTGGCTTCAGTCCTGAGAACATAGAGAAAATGTAACTGAGACTACTGGATAAAGCTTGGACCTTGGATGAACTGCCCCATTTGTTAAAAGGGGATCAAACTCTGCCCACTGACTGAGGGGAAATAGTGAAGATGTTTCTATTTTTCTAGGACCTCAAGTAGAAAAGAAAAGGCATACATGAGAAATTATAATTCTAAGCTTGCACCACACCCAGACATGGGATATAAATTTGTAATACTTCATGGTTCAGGAACTCACAAGCTGAGAAATACCATAAAATCATATTTAGGATCTTTGAAACCTGTTGGATTTCAGGAGAAACAAGTACAAAACTATTCTGTAAGATACTTTCATGACAAAAGAAACTCCAAAATAATAATAATAACAATAATAATAATTCCTCTGGAAATTAGCTCACAATAAGAAATACACATCACAAAAAAATAAGTTGAGTGAACATCAACAAATGCAACAAACAAGATAACTAGTATCCTGAGAACTGCAGATAATAGAACAATCTAAAAAAATTAAAATAGGATTGTTCAAATTGTGTAAAGAGATTAAAAGAAAAGGAATTGGAACTATCATGAACAAGGATACCATGAAAAAGAAAAGAGATCAAAATTTTTAAAAAGAACTAATTAGGACATCTAGAAATTAAAAGTGTACCTATACAAATGGAAAACTCAAAACATAGAATAAAATAGCAGATTAGACACAAGTGAATAGATAATAGCAATTTGGAGATGAACAAGGAAATTGTTCAAATACAGCACAGAGGGAGAAAAATATTAAATGGAAAGTAAGGTAAATAGAGAAGAGAATTTTAAAAGTACAACATATACTGAATATTAAAAATTTCCCTGAAGTGATAAAAAACATGAATTCTCAAGATTAAAGATACCCACATTGTGAGTTAAACAGAGCAAAGTCACTCAAACACATTGTAAAACTATAGAATGTAAAGAGAAAATTAAGCTGAGAGAAAACACAGATTATTTATAAAGAGATGAAAATTTGACAGACAGCAGGTTCTGATCAGCAAAGATGGTAGAAGATGAAACAATATTTTCAAAGTTCTGAGGAGAACTTTCTGTCAGCCTAGAATTCTATACTCAGCTAAACTATCATTCAAGAGAAATAAATACATAGATAGAAAATATATTTCAAGAAGAAAGAAATTAAACTCCAAAAGAAGGAGTGGAATAAAGAAGCAATGGTTAGCAAATACAGTGGTAAGTCTAAAGGATCTTCAACTGGAAATCAATAATAAAAAGAATAATTCAGACTAAAATAACAACAAAATGGAGGGGCAGTTGTCAGTGCGACAGTATTCCAAAGTCCTTGTACTGTTTGGAAGAAAGACAGAGATTTTGAAAGAAAGAAGCAGCAGCAAAGAAAACATGATTAACAGAAAAAATAAGATGGTAGAAATAAGTTCAAATGTATCTGTTAATGTAGTAACTGTATAACATATGTTTAAGAAGCTAGAGTTCCTTATTTAGTTTTAAAGTGTATGCTCTTATAAGAGATATATCTAAGGCAAAATAAAACATGGAAGTTAAAAGTAAGCAGATGGAAAAAGATACATCAAATAAATATCAATTAACACACTAAGCAGACTTAAGATAAAAATTTGGGGGGGCAAAGAGGGTTATTAGTTTTTTTTAAATAATTTTATCTATTTGGTTGTACAATAAAGGTTTACAACGTGATGATTTAATATACATATACATTGTGAAATGATTACCACAAACAAGTTAATTAACAGATTTATCACCTCATATAGTTTCCATTTTGTGTGTGTGTGTGTGTGTGTGTGTGTGGTGAGAATACTTAAGATCAACAAAAGAAGTTTACTCTTTAATGATAAAAGGAAAATTTTCTCAAGTTATAAGATGCCTAAGACTGTATGTATCTAGGAATGCCAGTCCACTTTGGTATAATTTTCACAGATTTAATGAAGATTTAGTATGTTGAATTACTTTTTATTTCCTGACTATTTATTTGAAGGAAACATTGCATCTTGGTTGCTTTTCCTTGGGCTCCTTGATTTATTTGTACTACATTTTAAAAGCTCTTATCCAAGATTTTGGACTTAGGCTTCCCTTTGGATTAAAATCAGTACCAAATCCCAAACCAAAAATAAAATTTTACCATGTCTATTTTAATTACCTTTCACATTCAAGTCTTTAATTTATTTTAATGGATTTTTTGTGTGTACTCTGAGGTAGAGATAAAATTTCTTTTATTTTAAAGTCTATATCCTGGTACCATTTATAGAATGGTTAATTCTTTCCCTAGTCATCTGCAATACTAACTTTGTCACATCATTTCCAAATATATGTTAGAAGTCTGTTTCTGGGCTCTTCTCTGTTACATTGCCAATTTGCCAATCATTCTTTGGCTTTATAATAAATCTTGAAAAGACAAGTCTTCTACCGGCTCCCTCTCTCCTCATCTACCTTCCTTGGAACACCTGGGTAAGTTTTGGCTTTGGCCTTTCCATAGGAATTTTTACACTTGAAAACTTTCTAGAAAAATCCTTAGGGAAATTTGATTGTAATGCATGGAATCTATACATTAATTAGATACAGTTGGGACTTTAGGATTTGAGCTTTCCTACCCACTAAAGTATCCTCTTTATTTATTTAGATGTTCTTTAATGATTTGCAATAAGGTTTTATAATTTTCTCCATAAAAGTTTTAAACATATTTTATTAGATTAATTCCTAGGTACTTTATGTTTTAAGTACTAATTGCTTAAAGGTCTAATATGTTTAAAAAGACTAAGTCTGTCATACAGAGTGAAGTAAGTCAGAAAGAGAAAAACAATTACCGTATGCTAACATATATATAAGGAATCTAAAAAAAAAAAAAAAGAAGGTTCTGAAAAACCTAGGGGCAGGACAGGAATAAAGATGCAGAAGTAGAGAATGAACTTGAGGACACGGGGAGGGGGAAGGGTAAGCTGGGATGAAGTGAGAGAGTGGCATGGACATATATATACTACCAAATGTAAAACAGATAGCTAGTGGGAAGCAGCCACATAGCACCGGGAGATCAGCTCGGTGCTTCGTGACCACCTAAAGAGGGGGGACAGGGAGGGTGGGAGGGAGACGCAAGAGGGAGGAGATATGGAATATATGTATAGCTGATTCACTTTGTTATAAAGCAGAAACTAACACACCATTGTAAAGCAATTATACTCCAATAAAGATATTTTTAAAAAAAGACTAATTGCTACAAAAATTAATCTCTTCTCATAATGCATGCTTTCTAAAATTTTGGATTTTGGTGGCATACAGAAATACAACTGGACTTCCCTGGTGGCACAGTAGTAAGAATCCACCTGCCAGTGCACAGGACACGGGTTCGAGCCCTGGTCTGGGAAGATCCCACATGCTGTGGAGCAACTAAGCCCGTGCACCACAGCTACTGAGCCTGCGCTCTAGAGCCTGCGAACCACAACTACTGAAGCCCACGCACCTAGAGCCCATGCTCCACAACAAGAGAAACCACCGAAATGAGAAGCCCACGCACTGCAACAAAGAGTAGCCCCCGCTTGCCACAACTAGAGAAAGTCTGTGCACAACGAAGACCCAACGCAGCCAAAAATAAATAATAAATAAATTTATTTTTTAAAAAAGAAATACGATTGATTTTATATCCAGTCATTTTGCTATATTCTTATTAATCTGAATAATTTAAGAACTCTTTGTATTTTAATATCATCTGTGAATAAACAGAATTTGGTTTCTTCTTTTCCAGTTCTTATCTTTTAATTTACATTTTTCCCTTTACTTGCTGACTGGGATTAAAAAAAATATAGGTGGGCTAGGATGGGGTATCCCAATGTGCAAGAACCATGTTGAATACAAGTGGTTATAGTAGTTATCTTTTTCTCAATACTGATTTTTCAATGGAAAATTTCTAAAATTTCTCCATTAAGAACGACATTGCAGTAGTTTTTGGTAGATCACCTTTATCAGATAAGGGAGTACAATTTTTTTACATGAATTTTCTAGTATCTGGTTGTATTCTAGTGGGGTAGGGGGTGGGCTTTAGTCATAATGCTTGGACATTCATTTTTTATTACCCAAACACCACACTCACCTAGTTATTAAGAAATGGGAGTCATTCCTATCAGGGAAAAGGAGGTCAGTGACTGAACTTCTCTTATAATTTGAAGTTTCTGGCCAGCCTCACTACTGGGGACTGGATCCCCTAGATGCTTAGTGGCTGCTGTTTTACTGAGTAATTGCTGCTCAGAATTTTTTGCAAGTAGCATGCCAGGGACTAGAGAATTGGACTTTCTATGGGTAATAGAAATATCAATAAATAATATAATGGTGGAAAATGCTGATGATTGAGAAATACAGCTAAATGAGAGTCTAAACTGCCCAGTCTATGGCAAAATACTTCACTGCTCTAGAGAGAGCATATGTTAGGGTGGTCATTTACTGGGATTCATATATCAAATGAGTACCCAAACTTGGAGAAATATTCCACCTAGGTGTTCAGAAAGGAGAAACTATTACATCATATCATCCACCAGGGGGCAATAGTGTGATGCTTGGAGCCCTGAAGTTTCTGAATGCCTGCAAGGAAAAGTGGAGTTGGGATCCAAGCAACAGTGGCACTTTGGAGCACAAGTAAGACTGATTTTCCTCTCCTCCACTTGACATGGGGCTCCCAGGAAACAGCTTCAGCCTTCATCAGGCTGATAGTGGGTCAAGATGGGTCACAGTGGGATCATAAATTTCCTTACCACTCATTACTAGGCATCTTTCAAACCCTTGTATGGTTGGAACAGATTCATTAATCACTCTTAGGCTGCCCAAAACTTTGGAGGTGGGAAACAGTCCCAAGTTTGTCTCAGTTGTGAAAAGAAACATGACCTACAACTATAAGCAAATAACCAAATCACTTTCTAGACAGGGCTTGTAGGGCCCCAGGATTGGAGCCTCATGACTGCTTCCTGGGAAGTTCCCTTCCTCCCACCTCCAAAGTTTGTGAGTAGGGTGGGTGTACCTGAGAAGAATCCCGAAAGAATTCAAGAAACTTAAAGAAAAAGGAGAGGAGCACAAACAGGTACACTGAACTTCCCTTTCTGAAAAGAACCACAACTTAACTGGGACACAGAGTATTTAATTCACTAGATCTTAGGCTGGTTCTCTGTTAATCCCTACACTAGGTATGATGCAGGACACACCGGTAGATGGGGTGGGATGTAGCACCCCAATGTACAGAAACAGAAGCACCACAAGTATTTTGTTTCTTTTTCAACTGTGTTGTGGGTATGAGATCAAAGGGTCTGTTCATATCCTTGCTAGAATCCTAAAATGTAAATTTGAAGGCATTTAACATACTCATTCTTTAAAACATGTCAATTACTTTAGCATTTCAACATTAATTTTGTGTTCTAATGCTTACTCATCTCTCTTGGTTGTTTTTTCCTCTACCTTTTTCAGTTCCTCAGTAACAAGTTGAAACTTGGTGCTTGTGGAAGGATAAAAAGCTCTGGGCTGGTAAATAAACAAGGAAAAAAGGCTTAGTGCAACATGAAAATGTAGGCCCCTTGTTCAAAAAGGGGGAAAAAAGTGCTGTTAAAAAGTACTAACATGGGCTTCCCTGGTGGTGCAGTGGTTGAGAATCCGCCTGCCAATGCAGGGGACATGGGTTCGAGTCCTGGTCCAGGAAGATCCTACACGCCACGGAGTAACTAAGCCCGTGCGCCACAACTACTGAGCCTGCACTCTAGAGCCCATGTGCCACAACTACTGAAGTCCGCACGCATGGAGCCCGTGCTCCGCAACAAGAGAAGCCACCGCAATGAGAAGCCTGCACACCGCAACGAAGAGTAGCCCCTGCTCACCACAACTAGAGAGAAGCCCGCGCACAGCAACGAAGACCCAACGCAGCCAAAAATAAAAACAAATAAATTTATTTAAAAAAAAAAGTACTAACATAAAAGCTTTCCTTTTTAAAACCATTTTATTACTTATATGACATAATAGGGATAATCATCACTCCAAGAAAAATAAAAATTTTGATTTTTTAGCATGAATTTTACCATTCATTGTTATATTGTGCAGTGCCAATTTTAATAAGTATTTAACTCATGTGGAATCATCGGTATTTTACAGTTCATACTTACACATGTATTTCATTCTTTCTCAAACAATTGAAATTACAAACTTTTATTCATTTCTTGTTACCCACACATTCTACCAACACTCACTATCTGGCTCACTAACTAGTAAGGAAGAACTAAAAGGAAAAAGGACTCTGGGTTTTCTTAGCCTTCCTTCTTCTTTTATGTCATAACTTTTAGCTAAGTAGCATGAATAAGAAAGAATGTAATAGGGTTTTTTGGATATTTGTGTTTCCTAGAATACCATTACTTTCTTTCTTTCTTTGATATAAGTTCTGGTTCAAATGAAAAGCATGACCTCTTGGGGCTGTCAGGGTCCCCACTTACTCAGTCTTAAATGTGTGAGCATAAAATAAGCACAGAATTCTTGTGGACTCACGATGCATGGGAGTTTAGTGAGACCCAAAGCCACTACATGTTTAATCTGTTGTGGAAGCTGCGTAACAATTACTAATACTATATGGAAATGGTTGGCAAGGTATGTGTACATGCTCGTGTTTATCTCCTCTGCTCCACTGTCTCTTTGAACTTCACTTGCAAAGCAAAAGTTCAAAGATAAAATTATTAAGAATTCAAGGTGGCAACAGCAGATCTTTTTACCAAGTGCAGGGCACTTCTGAGAGTGGGGCTTTGTGTAACTACACTTATTGCATGCCTATGCATTTGGCCCTGGAAGCTACAGATCCAGGCCTTGATGTTGTCCCAGATTCCAGCCTGGCTGTTACTATGTATATTGGCTACTAAAAGTTAAGCTGCTTTCAGACCTGTCTCTTGGCATTGGTCTACTTAGGGTGAGCACAGATGTAGAGAGCCAACAGAGCAGATTCTGTCTGGAATTTGGGGGATGCTTCCTTAGGGATGTCTTGCTTCTCCTAGATCAGAAAAAGGTCTGAGACAAAGAAGAGGTCTTGTACATGACCCAAAATATCATGTTTTGACACATACCTGTGCACAACTAATGGTCCTCCACATATCAGGAACTGCCTGTCAATGAGAAAACACTGAACTTTACAGGAATATCATACAAGTCTCACCAAAGACTTGGAACTTCCATGGCCTCAACTATCACTTTTATGATGACTCCTAATTCTATATCTCAAGCCCAGGGTCTTTTCCTTTGAATTTTAAACCCATAATTCTAACCACGTATGTGACTCTCTGTTGGAATGCTTCATTGGCACCCCAAGCTCAAAACATCCAACTCTGAATTTACTGCATTATTCCCCAAATGTTCTCCTGCTTCTTCTTCAGAAATTCCCATTTTGGTAACAGCTACACAATCCCAGTCTCCCCTCTGTCTTTACATCACTCACATTCACTTGGTCATTAAGTATACTGAAACCAGCTTTTAACCATATCTTGCATCCAGGACATGCTCTCCGTCCTCAATGCCCTAGCATAATTCAGTTCTTCCTTAGCTCTCTCCCTGCCTGCAGACCCATCCCTTCCCAAATATCCCCCAGATTGCCAGAAGAATTTTTTTATCTTGAAAAATACAAGATTTATGCTATATTTCAAGCACTGAAGAATTCTAAAGCAGTTTATAGTAAAACCTCATATCCATCAAGCTTTGCTAAATCTTAATTTGCCAAATTTGCTCACTATTTTTTAAAAAGAAATAAAATATTACAAATATTGTGGTAATCACTTGTATACTTTCTTCTGTCCCATTCCCCTCGCTTTCCCCCCCAATGATCACTACATTTAGTACTTATCCTTCCTGTTTTGGTTTTCATATGTCTACTATAAATGGATTTTATCTTTAACACATATATAGTATTATGAATTTTTTAAATTTCACATAAATGGTATCATACTGTACATATTATTCTGCAACGTTCATATTTCACTGAACATTGTATTTTTGGAATTTAATCATGTCAAACCTTCCCTTTCAGTAATTTATTTCAATTTTTGTCAGTTAGTATTTCATTATTTGAATGTACAAAATTTGGTTATCCAGACTTCATGGTCATATTGAGGTTATTTTCATTGTTCACTATTACTAATGATATAATATGACCCATATTTTCTTGTGTAAATTTAAGACTTTTTCTGAAGTATAGTCCTAAAAATGGAATTAAATGTTTCACTTTACATGTTGCCAAATTGCTCTCCAAAGTGATTGCACTGATACACATTTTTCTCTAGCAGTTTTCGCTCCTTCGTTCAACAGCTCTGCTTATACACAGAACTGTCAGTATTTACATTTCTTTCTGTCAAAGTTTATATTTTTGTCATTTTAATAATTTTCCCTGATTATTAAGAAATATATACCATCTTTTTTGTTTTTTTTTTTGAAAATTCTATTTATTTATTTATTTTTGGCTGTGTTGGGTTTTCATTGCTGTATGCGGGCTTTCTCCAGTTGCTGTGAGCCGGGGCTACTCTTCGTGGTGGTGTACAGGCTTCTCATTGCGGTGGTTTCTCTTGTTGCAGAGCACAGGCTCTAGGTGCGTGGGCTTCAGTAGTTGTGGCACGAGGGCTCAGTAGTTGTGGCTCGTGGGCTCTAGAGCGCAGGCTCAGTAGTGGCACACGGGCTTAGTTGCTCTGCAGCATGTGAGATCTTCCTGGATCACGGCTCGAACCCGTGTCCCCTGCATTGGCAGGCGGATTCTTAACCACTGTGCCACCAGGGAAGTCCCTTTTATGCTTCTTGATCACTCAAGTGTCATTTTCTCTGAACTGCCAGTTCATATTATTTACCCATATTTTTGGTTGCATTGTTTGTTTTTACATATTGATTTGTAGAAATTTGTAAATTTTCTTTTGTTGGGTATATGCATGACAAATATTTTCTGTCTTTGTCTTTTCATTTTGTTTGAGATTTTGAGTTACTCCACATCCTTGTCAATATTTGATATTGTCAGACTTTCCAATTTTAGCCATTCTGAGAATTATAATCAATTGGGTTTTTTGTGGGGTTTTTTTGTTTTTTTTTTTTTGCAGTACGCGGGCCTCTCACTGTTGTGGCCTCTCCCGTTGCGGAGCACAGGCTCCGGACACGCAGACCCAGCGGCCATCGCTCACAGGCCTAGCCGCTCCGCGGCATGTGGGACCTTCCCGGACTGGGGCACGAACCCGCGTCCCCTGCATCGGCAGGCGGACTCTCAACCACTGCGCCACCAGGGAAGCCCTCAATTGGGGTTTTATATATATTTTATCTTATTTAGAACTTGCTGGGCTTTTTCAATCTGAAGACAAGCCTTTGATCAGTTTTGCAAATTCTGTCCTTAGCTCTTCAAATACTGCTTCTTTCCCATTCTCCATAGCTTTCCTTTGGAACTCCTGCTGTATGTTGAAATTTTTCATTCTATTCCACAAGTATAAATGTTCTTTCACATTTTCCAACTCCTTATACTTCTATATTGCATTCCAGAAAATGTCCTGAAGTCTATCTTCTAGTTAACTAGTTTTTTATTCAACTGTGTCTAATTTGTTATTTAACTAATCCATTGAGTTTTCTCTTGTTTTGGCTCCTTTTCCCCTGACTTTTTCTATTCTAAAATCTACCATTTTAAAGTGTGTTTATTTTTCAGTCCCAACCTATCCTTACATTTGTTTTGTCTGCTGAGTCTCACTCAGAGTCAGTTGTTCCCCTGTTTACAAATTTGGATCTTGATCACAAAACCTTAACTATAGGAATTCTATATAACTTGGTTCATTGCTTTTCCTTTTACAGAGGTTTTGTAATTTTTAATGCTAGATTCCCCAGGATGTTATTGAGTAGAGACCACTTTTTTTTTTTAAGTTCCTTGTCCTGGGTACCTGAACATTACAGAGAATATGTAGTTAACCCCAAACTTATATTAGGGCTGGCCTGAAGTTAAAAATTCCCTTGGGAGAGATTTCATTCCTTGGAGAGCCTAGGAAGAGACAATAAACCTGTGTTGTCATCTTCCTGGATTGGTGTTTTCCAGTTTATCCTGAGGGTGAAGCCCTTCAAGAATCACAGCTTTATGTGGGATCTCACTTGCAACTCCCTACCTTGATAGAACCCAAACATCACCTCCTATGTTCATGTTGCCATTAGATGCAAGCTCCATGTTGCTGGGACTGATTATTCCCCTTCCCCTATGGCAGCCACAGAATCATTAACGCTAGTTTTCAGTTCCTTCGTTATTTTTGGCCTCTAGGGTTTTCAATGCTTTGTTGAGAGCGCAGATCTTGATTTAAACAGTATTTCTAGGTGTTTATGGTAATTAAGAGGGTTTAAAAAAATGTTATTGTGGTACATAACCTCCAAATATAGCAGACAACAATTCCTCCCATTCTTGTATGCTCATGCTGTTCCTTACCTCAAGAAGCTGAGTCTATTTTCCCTCCCCTTGAGTCTTACCAGTAGGATGTGGTAGGAATAATATTATGGTACTTTTGAGCCAAGGTCTTAAGAGTTCTGGCAACTTTTGCTTTCTTTTTTTCTTGGAGCCCAGCCACCATGTAACAAGGAAATCTAGGCTAGACTAATGAATGACTAGTGACCACAGTGAGAGAAGCCCTGGCAGATGAGAGGGCCTCTTTGGACATTCCAACCCCAGCCCAACTCCCAGCTAAATGCAGGTACATTAGTAACCCTAAACTGACATCATGTGAAGCAGAACAAACCAGCTGAGCGATGCCAAATTCTTGACTCACAGGATCGTGAAAAATAACAAATTCTTGCTTTAAGCCATTAAATTTTAAGGTCATTTGTTCCACAAAAACAGATGAGACAATGATACTTTCCAGAAAACATGAAGGATCATTCTAACGTGCAAATCTAACACATTATATTTTGATGAATTTCATATCCACAGTATAGTGGAAAAGACAGACATGAGCACATGAAGTTTAAATATGAGTCAATAAATATTATAATAAAAGCATGCACAAAAACGCTCTGAGGCTCACCCAAGCCACCCCGGGCAGAGGGGAAAAGGGGTCCTTCATATATAGAGTTATTCACAATCTTCTGTTTGACTAACTCTCCTCTTCTTTTTGGACAAGTTATATGTCTCACCATTTTTGAATGCCCACAGCCTAGTATGGTTTTGGGCACATAGTTGGCATATAATTGGTGAGTGAACTAATGTGGTCTAATTTGGAAAATCATGTAAATCACATTGTTCCTAATCTCAAATTACTAGGGGTATACAATTGGTATAACATTAAAATACATTTTCCATGACTCAGAGCTTGACCAGCCATAACTGAATAGTGACATGGTGTGATGTCAAGTGCCTTATGAAATTAAACCCCTAGTACTCTTTCTCATCCTCTGGCTGGAATCTCAAATTTCAATGTAAGTATGCTATTCCTTTAGCTAAGGGCTTTTAGGCTAGCTGAAATCTACTCCTCCATTACCAGGGAGAGTGTCACTTACTTTAAGCTGTGATGAGTTATTTTACCCTAGTATGAGTGGGTTTTATGTCTTTCCAGAGAGGTTGTTTGAATGGAAAAAAAGAGGCAGAGAAAATTTTAGGGTGTGAAGGGAGCTGCTAAAGATGACCATTGCCCACTTACAGTTAGGCTAAAGGACAGGTCTGGTCCTTTTGTTAAAAATGAAACAGAGAAAAATAGAAAGATAATCTATATTGTCATACTCTGTATATGCCCACACACTCGCCCAAACAAAGGACAGAATATTCATTTCTCCTAGAGGTTAAAGTCTACTACTTTGTTAAAAAGTACTCTGTATACTTTTTCATTAAAGACATATAATTCTTCTTGATAGGTTAATTTTTAAAGAAATTATTTTAAACAAATTAATTTTTTAAAGACATATATAACAGAAAATTTACCATTTTAAGTGTACAGTTTGGTGCCATTAAGCACATTCACATTATTGTGCAAACATCAACACCATCCATGTCCAGAACTTTTTTCATCTTGCAGAACTGAAACTCTGCACCCTTTATACAGTAATTCCCAATTTTCCCTCTCCTAGACCCTCTCAACCACCATTCCAATTTCTGTCTCTGAATTTTACTACTCTAAGTACTTTATAGGGGTGGAATCATACAGTATTTGTCCTTTTGTGACTGGTTTATTTCACTTAGCATAATGTCTTCAAGGTTCATCCATGTTGTAGCATATGTCAGAATTTCCTTTATTTTTAAGGCTGAATAATATTCCATTGTATTTATATACCACATTTTGCTTATTCATTTACTCACTGATGGGCACTTAAGTTGTTTCCACCTTTTGGATATTGTGAATAATGCTGCTATATAAACACAGGTATAAAAATATTTAAGTCCCTGCTTTCAGTTCTTTTGGGTATATACCCAGAAGTGTAATTGATGAAACACATGACAATGCTACTTAAAATTTTTTGAAGAACAACTAAACTATTTTCCATAGTGGCTGCACCATTTTACATTCCGTAGGGTTCCAATTTCTCCATATCCTTACCAATGCCTTAGGGTTCCAACTTCTCCACATCCTTACCAACACGTGTGATTCTCTGTTTTTTTTATAATAGCCATACTAAAAAATATGAAGTGGTATCTTGTGATTTTGATTTGCATTTCCCTGGTAGTGGTTTTTATGACCTTCTTTCTAATATTTATCATCACTCTTCTAAAGGAGTCAGACATCTCAAGACATAGAAAGTTAATGAGCATAGAAAGAAAGATAATGCCTCTGTATGAGCAAATCAAATTAAATGTTGATGTCTCATGATGAAAACTTGAGATATATATATCTCTAACACATGGAAGAGTGAGTCTCTGAATTTCCCTTATAGCCCTTTAGAGACTGGAGTTCCTTGCATAAAGAGGTATGCTGCTGGCAGCCTCCAGGGGGCGCCAGAAGCTGTGAATTTGCTTGGCTCAGGTCTGGCCTGCAGTCCTTGGTAGCAGGTTTAGGAATAGTAGACTATCTGAGTCCTGTTTTTGGTCCCATTGATTCTCATAACTGCATAAAATTCCTAGCTGGGGAATTTGAGTTAAAAAACAGTTTCAGGGATTCCTGTTAATTCTGCTAGAAGGCGTGGGGGCAGTAATCAAAATTATAACTCTTATAATGTGAACTCAGTTTAACCCTCAAGAGAATGACCTGAAAAACTGAGGGCTCTTAGGTCACACCAAGGTTACAGGATCTTTCACCACAGGACCAGAGGAGAGGAAATATTTAATACGTGCTGGGCATTAGGTTAGATTCTTTTCACATAGTAGCTTACAAGTTATGTATAATTACTTATTTTAAAAAACAAAAAAAACAGGTTAGTAATTTGCCAAGGTCACATACCTAATAAGTGCCAGAAACAGAACTATAATAAAATCCAGGTCCAGTTCTAAACTATGATACCTCTGGAAATGTCTATTATATATTGGGCATAATTATGGTTATTTTTATTATATTTCCTTTAATGACTGAAAGGAAACTGCATCTTTGCAATTCACAGACTAGATTTGGCATCCTTGGAAGTATTATGGAATTTTGAAATACTCTAAAGAGCTCAGTTGAGAAAAGATGCTGATTCTGGCTTGATGCTTATTAAAAAGTGAATAGCTGGATATTCTATGATTTACTCAGTAATGCTTGAGCTTATCCAAGTCACAGAAGTAGACTTGGCATGGCCTTGTTTATAAGAGCCAGATTCCGAAAAAATATAAACCCCAGAAAAATTAGGACTTTTGTCTTTCAAACTCTTTGGGCAGTTGATTGCATGTAACAAGGCAGTGCAAGCCAAGAGGTGACTATACCACTGTTTATGAGTTTCTGTTCTAACACCACGTTGTTTACCTCACCCCACGGTGACCAAAAAAAATTTTAAAATGTATTAAAAATATAAAACCTGCCCTATAACAACATTCAATTGCCTGCCATGTGATAATAATGCTCAGGGGCACCTTTTATGTAAGGACTTCACAGTGTTTTATATACTCATTAACTCACAACCCATCTGTTTTACTTCATTTTATAGCAGAGAAATGGAGGCCTCATGGAAATCACACAATATGTTGGTACAGCAGCTTAATAGGGAATTCTTCAGATTCTGAATCTTCGGCCTGTTCATTCCTGACTTAATATGAATTCCCCAGATATGGAGAGAAAGAAACATAATAGCTAACATTATTGGGAGTTTATTAAGTTCTCGACTCTGTATTAAATGTTTTATGCGTATTAGCTCATTTACACCCTTAAGAATTCTATGAGATAGAAGCTATTATTATCAGATAGAACAACTGAGGACCAGAGAGGTTAAGTTATTGCTGTCAATTTACAGGAAATGATGGAGCCAGGATTCAAACCAGCCAGAGCCCATGTGCTTACTCATTGTATGGCATTGCCTCTCAACATAGTAGAAGGTCTTGTGTCTTTAAACATATTAAAGCTTAGTGGTTCCAGAGAAAGTGGTCATTTTGCTCTGAAACATATAAAGCTGTGTATTAGTGTTCTACAGAGAAACAGAACCAACAGGATGTGTGTGAACATAAATATACATAAATTAAAATTTTAGAAAATATATAGAGAGATTGGTTTTAAGGAAATGGGCTTACATGACTGTGGAGGCTTTCAGTCTTCAGTAAGTCCAAAATCCTTAAGGTAGGCTGGCAGGCTGGAGACCCAGGGGAGAGCTGCAGTCCTAGTCTAAAGGCAATCTTTTGGCAGAATTCCTTCTTGCTGAGGGAGGTCAGACTCTGTTCTACTAAGGCCTTCGACTGATTGGATGAGGTCGACCTACATTATGGAGAGTAATCTACTTTAACAAAGTCCACTGATTTAAATGTTAGTGTCATCCAAAAAACACATTCACAGAAACATGCAGAATGTTTGACCAAATATCTGGGCACTATGGCCCGGCCAAGTTGACACATAAAATCAATCAGCACAATCAGGCAATATCAGGGAAGTTTTTCCGATGATCAATAAGCCAAGCCGTCATCTGATCCTGTAGTCAGAATGGGGCAGAAGTTCCAGTTTCTGTGTAAATCAGCACCTAGAACCTTGCCTTTATAACCTCATGGGCAGGTCTTGTAAGGCCAACTGGCCCGAGGCAGGGGAACGCAATCAGACTCACAGGTTGAAACTGACCTGGAGACTTTCCGGACCACCCAGTTCCAAGAACTGAGCTGGGGACTTTCCACCCGTCCCAGCCTTCCCGCCTTTCGAGGGGCGGGACTAACAGTCCCCCACGATACCCGAAAAGACCACCAAATAAGGAATAACCTGCGCCCTCCCGGATTCACCACACCCCTTTCCCTTCTTCCCCTATAAATTCTGCCCAAACCCTCGCCCGGGCGCGACTTCTCTGGCCCCTTTCTCTCGGACCAGTGAACCTCGCCCGGGAGTGCTCCCTAATAAAGCTGGTTTAAGCTCTCCTCCATTCCTTGGTGCCGTTCCTTACAGGTCTCAGGACACACTGTCCACTGTTGGCTTTGCTTATTTTGAGTGCACTGTTGGGGATCTGACCCTGCAGTCAGGGTCCATCTTCCACTCACCCATCTTTTGGCATAGCTCTGGGTTTACTAAGGACCTTCACTGTGGACTATATTGGTCATCAGAATCATGTACTGATACCCTCCTCCATTTGACCTCCCCTCTGAAACTCACCTGGCTTTGGTTTCCTGTCCTCCATAGTTGGTTCTCTCCACTTTTTAAGGTGACTAATCCAAGACATCTTGAAATTCTAAACGCAATTCCTACCTTCCAAAGGAGCAAAGGAAGCAAAGCTAAATTGTTAACTCTTTTAAATTTAGTTTTTCTATTTTAAGCCCCTCTGGAGACCATGCTGAGCATTTATTGGCTGCTCAGCAAAGTGATGGCCAATTCTTTTAGCTTTTCTCTCTGTTTCCTCATTTGTAACATCGTGATAATATTACCGGGTTCTTCAAGTGTATTGGGAGGTACACGTGAGAACATTCACATTAAAATGCCTTGAAAAGTAAACTTACAGTGTGTGTGTGATATCTGTACCTTCTAGAAGCAGTTTCTTCCCTATGGCTCCAAAGCAGTGACTTATACTTTGGTCACCAAAACAGTCACAGTAGATATTTCAGACTATGGAGAAGCAAACACTGACACTGGCAGGAGGATGAGATGGTTAGAAGTTATACGTGGTTAGAGTTATTTGCAGGTAGGACTCTTAGTGCCTCTTAAATGTCACTTTATAGGTGCTCAGCCATTTCACCTCCATGCAGGAGTGGCTCTGTTCCATGTATAGGCTGACCTACTCGCTGGATTCTATTTATGAGGAAAATAAACTACTTAAGATATAATAGGCATTTGAGTGGTACAAATGGGACAAAAGAACAGTTACAAATGATATCACGAGTATCAACTTCAAACTTCAAACTATCTCCCAGCCATCAGCTAAAGGATGCAATTAAGCTAGCCATTACAAACTCAAATTTATTAACCCTATTAAATAATTCCATGAGTGATAAAATAGAGCCCCCAAAAGATGGATAATAAAATATTAAAGGAAAGAAATCAAATGAAAAATTAAAAGGAGGCACTGACCCAGATATGGATTAAATTAAAAAATAAATATAAACAATTAACATTTATATTCACTGAGCAGTTATGCTATACCAAACAAATATGGTTCTAAGCTTATTATATGTGACAACTAATTTAATCCTCATAGCAATCATATGAGGAATTATTATTTCCATTTTACAAATGAGGAAACCGAGGCACAGAGAGGTTAATATTTGCCCTAGGTCACACAGTTGATAGGAGGTACAACCAGAAGTTGAACCCAGGCAAGCAGTCTGACTCCGGAACCTGTGTTCTTAAGGAGTAGGCTAGATTAAATGAGAGAAAGTGACTTGGGACTATCAAAGATTCATACAAAATCAAGGTATTATAGTCATGATTATGGTTAGAAGGTACACTTGAGATAATCTATTAGAACCCCTCATCTTTCATCTAAGGAAACAGGACTGGTTAACTGACCTGCTCAAGTTCACAGGTGAACTCAAGCAGAATCCAAATTTGCTCTATTTTAGGCACCCTGCACCACCCTCCCCCCATTACATTGAGAGCACAGATTCTAATAACAATTGTGTTGCAATTGTCTTTTTTGCCAATGCCATCATAAGATGGTTCAGTGCACTGAAAGAAAAAAATGCTGGTAAACTGGAGTAGGGAGTTAGATAAATGAAAAGAGTAGCCAAAATACAATAATCTCTCAATTACTGAAGTTCTTTGGGGAGCAGGCCTAATCTTAGTCTTAGTCTTAAAATTCAGCAAGTGCCTATGGCTTCCTGACACTGTGGGCTTGAATGAACACCTGCATGTTAAATCACTGCCTCCCCTCCCCCAGCCTCCACCCCGACTTACTCACCGACATGCCCAGCCCCTCATAGAACTCTCAAGTTGGAAACATCCATCTACCCCACCACACACCTTCCTGAGGGTTGTGTTCAAAGCTGTCTAGTTCAAAGACTGCCTTCAGTATTTATTTTAATCATTGTGACAATATTAAATAGAGAAGTGCTAAAAATAAATTAGTTCAATAAACTGGGGTTTTGAAAGCCTCCCTTCTTTATTCCAGAAATGCCCCTGTACCTTAGGCTCACATTTTCCAGTAACAAATCCCAAATAATACTTTAAAAAAGGTAATTATTAGGTATAACTTGAATGTCCCCAGGCCTCACCAGCCTGTGGGAACAAATGAGACCACTGAAGTGTTTATACCCACTTTTTACTGGCGTGGTGCCAGTGCCCTTGTTTGCTTGAGTCCCAGCTCCCAAGGCTTTTGTCACCAGTAAATCCCATTAACTATTTTCAGGGAATAAAAATAGAATCTGGGTAATAAAATAAAGTCTAACTTTCTTTTTCCTTTATGTTTAGTCTAGTTTCACTTGCTCACGGGGTTCCGTGTGCAGAGGCCAGACCAGAGTTCTTAGTGGGAATGGCTGTGCCTGACACTTCAGCTTGGTGGACCGTGCGCAGAAGTGCTGCATATGACACGTCAAGATGGCAGTGGCATACTAGGTACAAAAATGCTGCACCTGATCTGCCAGAACTTCTCCCACTCCCCACTGACAAGAACCCTATAAAGCAGGCCTGGCAATGGCCTGTCAGGGAGAGCGTGTACTCTAGAGTACAAGTTCACACCTCTCCATTCCTAGATCAAAGAATACAACTTTCCTTTGTTTGTGAACCAAACTCAGTCTCATTTTATTGATGTGAGTAACACCAGGCAGAAGGACCCTTGTTGGGGACAGACTCGGGAGAGTCAGTAACACATTTCTGGCAACCATGAAGGGATTGACCGTGGCCCTTCTGCCTGCACCCATCCCCCAGGCTCCGGACTCACTATGGCTCCAATGGGAGGACAGCAGAAGGTTTGGTAGGTTTGCTTGGGAATGATTGCCTCTGATTTTGAGTACACTCTGACAGTGTGTAACAGCAGTCACTCTGCTCAACAACCCAATATCTGAGTGTAGTGAGCACACAGCATAACCTCCAGAGTAATATGGACTGTGCCCCCTTGAGGGGATCATACTGTGGCATCCCTGAGGATCAGAGACTGAGACTCATGCGTGCTAGCCCGTTGCCTCTGGCTGGCCATCCCACAGTGGGTGACCTGGGGAGGTGTGGACTTGTGGGTGGGAAGAAACCATGGCAGTCTTGTCCACTGTCTCACCAGTAGTGCTGTACCCTTGACCCCCGTACAAGGCAATAGCAGATTTTGCCTTCCTTGCCAACCTCCACGGGTCAATGGTAGCATTCTCCACAGGCATTTTTGGCTTAGAAAAGGAAAGCGGCCAGCTGCGTGAGCCTATGGGTGAGATCAGGAAAAGGCCCAGGTAATGAGGACCGACTGACAAAATGGAACAAGGACACTCAATCCAAGTTCAGGAAAGGACACTGGGGATGCCTGGTGGTAAAGGGTCCCAAGGTAGGTATGCAACCAGTGACTTGATCTCTCTTCCAGTTAGCACTATTTTCTCTGAAGTGAGCTGGGAAGCCCCGTGAGCCACTTGCAAGACCAGGAAACCCTGCTATCGGGAAGCCCTGTGGGCTACTGGCAAGAACAGGAAACACCCTACTGCTCGACTTTTCTTCTGATCTCTCTTCAGATTCTTCCACTCTGGCAATCCTTCAAGCTCCTTCCCTCTTGTGTTTATGAGGTGAACCTTGGGTATTCTTTATTGGCCAAGGTCCCACAGGCTCTCCTCCCACTGTTAGCACAAAGCATCAACTGCCCCAGTGAGCTGGTTAGTACCCTGTAGGAATCCTTGCATTCTTAGCCCACTCAAATCCTGTGGCGTTTGCATGCCAAAAAATCACCCTAACCACCTCCTTGGTAGTTGGAGATAAATTCAAAACAGAACATCTAAAGCATGGGGAACCAAACATCCACCACACTGAAGGAGCACCCATTAGGGTGCATCCTGAAGATAAAGAAGATCAATCAGAAGCCAAAAGAGAACCCTTGGGATTCCTAGAGTGCCTCACGGAATGCTTCCAACTCTGTACTACTAGCGACCCTGAGTCATTGGAAGGGAAGGCAATTCTGAGGTACTAGCTACCTAATGGGAGACAAACTGAAGACTGGCATTCCCCTAACAGGGGGCACAAAATGATAATGTTAATGGCTGAGGACAAACCTCCCCGGACAGAGCAAGCTGAACTTCCCAGAGTAAATCCCAGGGATAGGTGGGATAAGCTGTAGGAGCCAGTCCCGTGACAGTCCACCTAAAACCTGCACATACATGACCCAACAGAAAACAATAGCCTCTCCACCAAGAGGCCTTGTTGGGCACTGCTCCTATTACACAAGGCCTAACTGACCAGAGTCATCTTAGATCATGCCAATCAGCCTGTAATACCCCCTTCCTCTCTGTAAAGAAACCCACTGGGGAATACTGGATGGTACAGGACCTCAGGGCAGTCAGTGAGGCCACTTAAGATATACATCTAGTAGTTCCTAATCCCTATACCCTGCTGGCCACTCTACCATTCACCAGGACCTGGTATTCTGTATTAGATTTAAAAGATGCCTTCTTCTGTATTCCAATAGTCCCAGAGTTGCAAGAAACTTTGCTTTCGAGTGGCAAGACCCAAACACACAACAAAAACAATGCTGCTGGACAGTCCTCCTAAGGGTTCAAAGATTCCCCACCACCTTTGGGGAAAATTTAGCTAAAGACCTAAAAGATCTACATCTAGAAGAGGGAACCCCCCCTCTAGCATGTAGAAGACATTCTGATTGCCAGCCCTACTGAGGAGGGCTGACAAAAATACTGTAACCCCTCTGAACCATCTAGCCATCTAGCCCATAAAGGATATAAGGTGTCAAAGGAAAAGGCTCAAATACCACAAGCTAGAGTGACCTACCTACGCTTCATTCTCATAGAATGTCAAAGAAGCCTACCCCAGAAAAGGGAAGAAGCCATTTGCAGCCTCACTCCTCCTAAAACCAGAAGACAGTTTAGGGGGTTCCTGGTGATGGCCAGGTTTTGCCACATCTGGATCCCTGGCTAGGGTCTAAGAGCTAGGCCTCTATATGAAAAGTTGGAAGGATGATTATCCTTTTGAATGGAATTCAGAATGCAAAAGGGCCTTTTAAGAATTAAAAAAGCAATTACTTCAGGCCCCTGTTTTGCGCACTGCCCCATCCCACCCCTCCCCACCCCCCGCAAGATTCAGCCAAACCCTTTGACCTTTACATTCATGAGAGACAGGGAAATCACCCTTGGAATATGAGCTCAAAAACTGGCACCGTGTGACTTCCCTGGTGGTGCAGTGGTTAAGAACCTGCCTGCCAATGCAGGGGACACAGGTTTGATCTCTGGTCCAGGAAGCTCCCATATGCCGCAGAGCAACTAAGCCCATGCGCCATAACTACTGAGCCTGGGCTCTAGAGCCTGTGAGCCACAACTACTGAGCCCGCACGCCTAGAGCCCGTGCTCCACACAAGAGAAGCCACCACAATAAGTAGCCCGCGCACCGCAACAAAGAGTAGCCCCTGCTCGCCGCAACCAGAGAAAAGCCTGTGCAAAGCAACAAAGACCCAACACAGCCAAAAATAAATAAATAATAAATAAATAAATAAACTTATTAAAAAAACAAACTGCTAAGGGATGGCCTCCTTGCCATCCTTGTAGCAAGCAGCTACTACAACCCTGCTAAAGGAGGCTCAAAAGTTAATGTTTGGTCAGCCAGTCACTATATGGACCTCACACCAGGTTCAGGCTTTAGTAAGTTCTAATATAGCAGAATGGCTATTCCCCATAAGGTCGATTCAAGTTTGGGCTATGATTTTAGACAAGCCAGTGGTTACCATAGAAACCTGTCACACGATAAATCCTGTCACCCTGCTACGCATAGAAACGGGACCCCAGGAGCATGACTGTATAGAAACAACAGACATGATCTATTCCAGTTGCCCCAACTAGGAAGTGAGCCTCTCCTGAACGCTGAAGAGGAATGGTTCACAGATGGGAGCAGGTTTACGAGAGGGAGAAAGGCTGGCAGCATACACAGCCACCTCCCAGATCCAGGTCATAGAGGCATGAAGCCTAATGCCAGGGACTTCTGCTCAAAAGGCCAAGCTGATGGTCCTCACCCAAGCCTTAGAGCTTGGGACTGGGAAGATCTTAAATGTTTACACAGACTCCTGGTATGCCATTCTACATTACACAGGGCTATTTGAATGGAAAGAGATATGCTCTCACCTGTGAGAATAAACAGGTGAAACGTGGCTTGAGCATACTTAAGTTCTTAGAAGCAGCGCAGCTTCCAAAAAAGGTGGCAGGGACTAATTGTAGGGATCAACAAAAGGGGGATACAGAGTTAATAAGGGGAAACAATAAGGCAGATACAGCTGCCAAAAGGGCAGCCCTAGAACCAGTCAGTAACTTGTCAACTACCCTCATACCTCGAAGGCCAGATCCATCCAATTACTCCTCAATCTACACAAAGGAAGAATCAGACAAAGTCCCAAAGTGGGGCTTCAGTAGAGATCTAGGAGGCCATGTGTGGCTAGTTAGTGAACAAGGGCCATGCTTCTTTCCCCAAACTGCGGCTTGTCAAGACATCAGGAAAGTTCAACAAGGAATTCACTAATGGAGTGAAGCCCTGTATAATTGGTTAGTTGAGGTCATGGTAACTCCTGGCATGAAAAGAAAAATCAGTCAGATAGTTGAGACAGTCCCCATCTACACAGTGAGTAACCCCAAAACCAGGCCCCCTGAGGCCCCCAGATAAGGCCCACTCAAACCAGAGAGATATATAGCTCTCATGCCGAGAGCATCAGGCAGCTACGGTAGAAAGCTGTTGCTAGTGAACGTGTTTTCAAGGTGAGTAGAAGTGCTCCCCACTAGACTGAAACCGCAGCCAAAGTGGCTAATGCATTCTTAAAAGAGATAATATCCAGGTTTGGGCTCCCAGGATCCCTACAAAGTGATAATGGCCCAGCATTGTGTCATAAGTGACAAAAAGGATAACAAGTGCCCTGGGCATAAAATGGACCTCGCACTCAGCCTGGAGACCCCAATCATCAGGGAAAGTAGAGAGATCTGATCAGACCTTAAAATGAACCTTAGCCAAGCTATGCTAGGAGACTCAAGAAAACTGGATTAAGTTACTCCCAGTTGCCCTGCTCTGCATGCAGTTAGCTCCAAGAGATACGTTAAAGTTAAGTGTGTATGAACTTACGTATGGTAGACCCATTCCCCAAGTGGAAAAACAACAAAAGCGTGACCAGGGATATTTAGGAAGTATGGAACTTCACTGATTGTTGGATCTATCACTCCCAACCTGAAACAGGAAAGGACGATCAGACGTATTTAAGAGGAACCCTGAAAACTGAGAAGGAAGTACTAAGTAACACCCTCCTCCCAGTGGACAATCCCAATATAAACCCAACCACAGCAGTGAGCCTCAACATCAGGGCACACTTTTGCCTATAAGCAAAAGACCTAGACACCTTCATTTTTAGGAACAATTCGCATATACTGGTGTCAATCCTACCTGGTGGGCAATATCACCCTTACAAACTGGACAGTACAACTTGCAACCTGCAATGGGAACCATATCCGAGTTCCAAACTGTAGACAGGCTGATGGTGCCAGTTGTGACACTTAATGATAGAGAATACAAACAGCCCCCAAAATATGTAAATTACGCAGTCCGAAAGAGAAAAACACAGCTGAGAAGGATACTTGGACGCCCCAGTAAGACCTTAGATATACCAGTGTGGACAGAGCACCACAGTACCAGCCCTTCAAGAACTCAAGGTAGGGACTTCCCTAGTGGCACAGTGGATAAGAATCCGCCTGCCAACGCGGGGGACACGAGTCCGAGCCCTGGTCTGGTAAGACCCCACATGCCGCGGAGCAACTAAGCCCGTGAGCCACAACTACTGAGCCTGTGCTCTAGAGCCCATGCGCCACTACTGAAGCCCCCATGCCTAGAGCCCGTGCTCTGCAACAAGAGAAGCCACAGCATGGAGAAGCCTGCGCAACGCAACAAAGAGTAGCCCCTGCTCGCCACAACTAGAGAAAGCCCGTGCACAGCAACGAAGACCCAACGCAGCCAAAAACAAACAAACATACAATTAATTAATTAATTTTTAAAAAAGAACTCAAGGTAATGGCACAGGACTGGTGTGTTTATAAGAAGGGTTCATGTTCTTAGGTAAGCGCCCAAACTCAACAAGAGGCTGGGCATCCCAGTGCTTGGAAAACACCAAGGTAAGAGGCTATATCACCATTGGAACAGTAGGGCCAGATCCGAGGCTGATTAAAGTTTACAATCAGGGGCTTCCCTGGTGGCGCAGTGGTTGAGAGTCCACCTGCTGATGCAGGGGACACGGGTTCGTGCCCCGGTCCGGGAAGATCCCACATGCCGCGGAACGGCTGGGCCCGTGAGCCATGGCCGCTGAGCCTGCGCGTCCGGAGCCTGTGCTCCGCAACAGGAGAGGCCGCAACAGTGAGAGGCCCGCGTACCGCAAAAAAAAAAAAAAGTTTACAATCAGACCATGAACAAAAAGGAGAAGCCATGATGTTTCAAGAGAGCGGCAGGACTACTAATTTCAGGAATCACTGTACTCACAGGGGTGCTAGTGACCTTGGCCAGGGAAACCGTATATAACACTGTCACCATAAAGAAGATAACAGCCACCGTGGAAACAGTGGCCAATGGGACGGGCCTTGACTTCAAGCTATTACAAAAGTCTATTGACTCACTGGTCAGGATTGTCCTAGAAAACAAAATTGCTCTAGATTAGCTGACCAAGTAGGGGCCTATACACTGGCCAATACGAAGTCCTATTTTTATGTTAATGCAAGCGGCTTAATTGAAGGAAGTGCAGACAGACTACTGAAAAACCGCAACTTGTCCAGCAGAAACCAGGCAGCCTAATCTGGCCGAACAAATTTGGAGTGGGGCAAAGCAGGACCTCCCTCGCGTCTCTTGGTTTCTACTCTTCCTCGGCCCCTTAATGACCATTATTCTCTTGCTAATATTTGGGCCATGCATGCCAAACTGTCTCTAAAAGGTTAGAATCTATAAAGCTCCAAATGGTGGTTGCTCAGGGATGCGAACAGTTAAGGCTGAGAGCTGGTGACAATCAAACACATCTAAAGGCATCTGGGGAGACGTTCTCCTCTTCTACCCTGGGTTATGATGATGCCCCAAATCAGCAGGGAGTAGTTACAGAAGACGGACCTGTGCCCCTCAGTGCGTCTCAAGAATAAGGAGCAGGACAAGACAGAAAAGGGATGTGTCACCAGCAAAGCCCATTAACAACTCCCGGGAAATACAGAATCTGGGTAACAAAATAGTCTAACCTTTTTCTTCCTCTGCGCTTAGTCCAGTTTCACTTGCTCACGGAGTGCTGCGTGCAGAGGGCTTGCCCCTTGCAGAGGGTCTGCCCCTTGCACTTCAGAAAAAAGCTCCCAGGGCGAAAAGAACGCCCAAGACACCTCAATTCAAGATGGTGGCGGCGGGCCCCTTGCAGAGACGCACGCAGCTCGCACGCACGCACCACGCACGCACCACGCACGCACCACGCACGCACCACGCACGCACCACGCACGCACCACGCACGCACCACGCACGCACCACGCACGCACCACGCACGCACCACGCACGCACCACGCACGCACCACGCACGCACCACGCACGCACCACGCACTACGATCTGGAGCCGTGATTTGCGCAGCTGCGCCCGCCCAGTGAGAATTCCGCCCCTTCCCTGGCCTGCTGCCCAGGTCCCTATAAAGCAGCCCCGCCCACAGCCTGTCAGCTCACACCTTTCCATTCTTTGCTTAAAGAATAAAGCTTTCCTTTGCTTCTGAACCAAACTGGGTCTCTTCGTTCTATTGGCGCAAGTGACACTGGCAGGAGGACCCCTGTTGGGGCTGGGCTTGAGGGGGGCTGATAACACTTTGGGGGGCTCTCCTATGGGGTTTCCACATGTGTGGCACTTCCATGGCATCTGTGCTCTGCTGGGCACAGAGTCCAGTGCTGGTGGCTGTCCCTCAAATGCCTGGGGTGGAGTGGGTGAAAAACTCTCTACCCCTGAAATGAAATACAGAAACAGGATGTCAAAGCAGGGTCACTCTGTGGCCAGCGTGTTACAGCATTGAGGACCGTAGCCTCCTCTCTGCCCAGGAGTAGGCCTGCATCCAGGGTATCGGGTAGCGGGTGCTGTGCTGTTCTCAGTCAATTCTCAAGAATCAGGAACTTCAAGGAAAATGCTTCCCTGAGTCCACAAAATCATAGATCGGTTTCCAGGAGTCTGAGAAGGCCTCTGTGATTGTGTAAGAAATTGAGTGTTGTAGGTGAGAATGTAAATTTTTCTATGGAGAGGGTCAAGTTCCTTCAGCAGATCCTTAAAGGGGTCCCCAAGCTGAAAGATTAAGAACTATCTCCCGGGGCTTCCCTGGTGGCGCAGTGGTTGAGAGTCCGCCTGCCGATGCAGGGGACGCGGGTTCGTGCCCCGGCCCGGGATGATCCCACATACCGTGGAGCGGCTGAGCCTGTGAGCCATGGCCGCTGAGCCTGCGCGTCCGGAGCCTGTGCTCCGCAACAGGAGAGGCCACAACAGTGAGAGGCCCGCGTACCGCAAAAAAAAAAAAATCTCCCCCCTCCAGGCTTTGTTATGACGTTAAACTCCTCACCCCATTGCTTTGTCCTCTTTCCCAGGGGACTCTTTAGGCCCCTCCACTTGGGGCAGGCGGCAGTGAGAGAAGTCTGTTTGCTCTGCTCTGCAAATAGACTTTTCTCACCCTCACCCCCTGCAAAATTCTCCAAACATGCCTAAACTCAGTTGAAGACTATGGCTCCAAAAGACCTCCTTGGTACATGAGTTTAATTAAATATAGAAAAGGTAAGTTTGCACATTTTATTGCCAGTCCTCCTGCATTTGTAGTAGAGGTTGTATTGCCATTTTAAAACAGCCTTGGGGAAAAAAATCCTCTTAGAGAAAGTGACAACTTATTCTGGGGAAATTGTAGGAGTGGTAACTGAGAGTATTGATTTAATTAATTTTACTGCCTATCTGCATTGCCTGGGAACAGGTAAAATAACCAAATAAAATGGCAACATTTCATCTTTATGATTCCTGCAATCAAGTCAGGGGGAATTTACTAAACTGAGTAAGCTGCTGAGCAAGACACAGTTCAAAGACTACTAGTGAGATGTGGAGGTCCTGGCATTCAGAGGCACACCTACCATGAGCTTCCTGAAACTGAGCTCCAGTGGGATTGTGGGCACTGGTTTAAAGCTACGGAACGGTCCTCACCTGGGAGAGGGTACCCCCAGGTTAAGCATGGTCGTGGGGTGGGAGGGGGCCAGGGGCCAGCAGGACATTTGGGAGGAGGCTTTATCTCCAAGGGAGCCTCATACTTCTTTAATTTGTGTTGATTCATACTTAATTCCATCCTTTTCGTATTTTTTTTCTTTTTGCTCCAAAGTGGTTCAGTTAATTAACAAATAGCCTGTATATCTTTTCCTAGAATATTCCATTTCCTTCTAAGTGTCTTTGGGGATAGTAGGAAACTCCTCCCCTTTTCCTTGTAGGAGCAGCAAACCTGTGAGCTTTTTTCTTCTTTTGGATCCTTTTGTTGTAATGGTTCCCATCTGCTCCCCAAAGAAGGAAATTAAAAACTGCACTGCAGGGCTTCCCTGGTGGCACAGTGGTTAAGAATCTGTCTGCCAATGCAGGGGACACAGCTTCGAGCTCTGGTCCGGGAAGATCCCACATGCCGCGGAGCAACTAAGCCCGTGCGCCACAACTGCTGAGCCTGCGCTCCAGAGCCTGTGAGCCCCAACTACTGAAGCCCGCCCGCCTAGAGACTGTGCTCCGCAACAAGAGAAGCCACCCCAGTGAGAAGCCTGCGCACCACAACGAAGAGTAGCCCCCGCTCGCTGCAACTAGAGAAAGCCTGTGCGCAGCAGCGAAGTCCCCGCACAGACAAAAAAATAATAATTAATTTTTTAAAAATGCACTGCATTGGGCACATGGTGGATCAAGTTTTCCCACTGCTGTTGTGAATGGAGCCAAGCATGTTTGCAATCACTCCAAACTGTTCCCTTTCTTGAGAGAACTGTCCAGAAGAGGAGGCTGCATGGACAAGGCAGGCTTCCTGGCCTCAGAGCCCTGGCAGCTGAAGCAGCGCTTGCTCCTCAAATTTGACTTCTGGTCTTCCTAAATGCCAGATTGCTCCTGCCTCCAAGGGTTCTGACTCGCCCTTCTGTCTAGTTCCAGCATTGCCTAAGAGCTTGGCTCTACTCTGTTTGCTTGTAACAAGCAGTATTTTACTTACTTTCTGAGATGCTGAGAGTGGGCGAGCAGGCCGTGAGAATCAAACGCTGAGTGGGGAGGCCTGTGGGCCATTGCTTCAGGCCTCAGGAAGTCAATCCCACAGGTGCAGCTCCACCTGCCCTGGGACACCCCAGCTAGTCACATCCACCAGCTTTATTGTGCAAACCCAGCTCATATCCTCCACACTCACAGATGGCAGGGCTTAGCTTCCAGGTGTGAGGGAGTGAAAACATGGGCAGGAGGCCTTCCATCACCTGTTGGTTTCTCTCTTCAATGACTAATACAGGAAGAGCTACGTAATGGGAGAGTCAAGGCTTGGAGTCCTTGGTGAACGTGATTGCTTTTCTGCCTGTAATGCATGTTTTCCAGCTTGGCTCTAGTTAAGTGTTGTAACAGATGCAGAAAAGGGAGTCACCCTATTTTTCTCTGAAATATTCATGGTTGGAGGATGAGCTAGTATTCATCAGTGGCAGCCCTAAATAAGAAAGCCTTTGCCACAGCATTTGCACTTGGCTAGCAAAATGGGGCAAAATTCAAAAGGAGGAAATAGAAATTAGGGAGCTCCCCCTTCTTTTCTGTCTGTCACATGAAATACGATTCTGGTTCTGCTGTTGTCTCCAGCTGCGACAAAGAGCATCTGACTCTGTGTGAGGATCCCCCTCTGGCTCACTTTATAGATTCTGATCATAATGACATGAGATCTCAGAGTGGCAATTAGATGACATTAGCACACAGAGGCCGGCAAAATTCACGTTCAAAGCAGTTAAAGATCATTTATCACCTTCCTGAGACTGTTCAACATATGCCATGGTTCAGAAGCATCCATGACTTCTTAGAGCACTCATGTCGCTAGCTATCATTTATTCTTATTATTTATTAAGTAGGTGGGATCATCTTTCCCCACCCTCATCATCATCAAGGTATAGCCAATGTGTCTATCGCATCCAAATATAGCTATTTGATCTGAAAACCATCCTGACCTGAGTTTAATACATGACAATTTCCTACAGTGATTTTTTGGAGCCAACCATACGGGAATTTGTGTACCTCGTGGGCAATTAAAAAATTAATACTATTTGCTCTAGCATCAGTGGTCTAACAGATTACTGTGTCACTTCAGGAATTTCCAATTTAGACAAGTAATTTTAAGAGATTTACTTCCAGAGTTTATTCTTTTCCATCAGAAGTTTAGTAATAAATGGTAACATTCTTCTCCCCAGATCTCCATGAACGTCGTGCCAAACGACAGCTCAAATGCTCTATATAGGGTCTACACCTAAGTGGGTTAGACAATGATTTGATTGAGAAAGAAAAATACATCATTTAACCAAATATTCTTCCCTCCCCCACCACTCACATACCTAGAAAGCGGGGGTTTTTTTGTTTGTTGTTCCTCAGGCTTGGGAGATATATTTGCCCTCAATAGTGACAAGGGGCACCAAACTCCTCTCACCTTCCTAGGTGTGGTCCCTTTTCAGCTCTAAATAATTAATGTATCTCAAACCTGGCTTCTCATTCAGATCACTTTAGAGAGTTTGTTTGTTTTCCTAACAATGCCCGGGGCTTACCACCAAAGATTCTGCTTCAGTTGATGTGATGTTGAGGCCATGGCTGTGCTATTTTTTTGAAAGCTCCTCGGGTGATCCTCAGCCAGACTGAAGGCCTCTGGAATAAACTCATCTCAGTATTACCAGAAACAGAGTAAATCAATCCAGGTTAAACAGACAGACACATGTGAAAAGGAACCTACTACCTGAGACTTTACTTTCTTTGAAGGTCTTAATAAGCTCCTTTAGGGCCAGGTGGGAGTCTCAGCACCAGTGTCTGGCACATTGTGGTTTGTAGAATGAAGATGATTATTTATTCTTATCATGCAATAGTGATTCATAATATATGTCCAGAAGTCATTTTTTGACAATCTCAACTTATAAACTATGGAACACCTGAAAGGGAAAAAAGGAAAAAAAAATGCTGCAATTGAGCAGCTAAAATTATGTCAAAAAACTAAAAATGATTCTAACACACTTTCCTCCTGGGACCATCCCTCAGGCTGCTCTGGGAGCTCTCTTCTTATTTTACACACAGTTCTAACAGTCTTGCTTCTCTGGTTCTTCATTTACGGAAACTTAGAGGAGTGACTAAGGAAAATGACACATCAAAAAAGTAACCAATGGAATTCAGAGAGGATATGATAGTTTGGGACTATTTAGGATGAGGGCAAATAGTTTTACATATCGAGCATCCCTGACTTGGTGCCCATCATTCATTCATTTATCGGGATTCACTAGTGCAAGGTACCATGCTGGATGCATGGGGATTACAAAGGTGAACACTTTCATTGAGTACGAGTGAGTCTCTACCTTGGTCCCAGCCCCATTATTTTCGCTCTTGAGTTGCTTAAATACAGTGGCATCATGCAGCTGCTGCTTAGTTTTCACATAGCATTTTTTGCTGTCCAGAGTATTTTATAGTTTTTTATTACTGAGGCCCTAGTTCAGGTCATTCTTGTGGCCGCATAACTGTCTCTCTGTCCACATAAACTTCTCCAACCCCTACTTTATATTTCTGCCACAAAGATCTCCCTAAATGCAAATCTGATATTACTCCCAGTTAAAATCCTCTAATGATCCCACAAGCTACAAGATTTCACTTGGACTTCTACATGAGGTTCTTCATGACTGATCCGCGACTATCTCCCAGCCTACTCTTATCCCTCCTGTATCTCATTTTCAGGTCACATAACCCCCTCACTATTCCCTTCACACTGTATTTCATAATTCTTTGCCTTTGCTCACGCCATTCCTTCTCTTTGGAATGCTTTCTCTTCTTGCCATTTTAGCTATCCTGTCCTCCAGGAAGTTTTCCTTGACGTCTACTCACTCTGCACATGTGCCACCTAATTCATTGGGTTCGTTGTCTTCCACTTGCTCTTATTATGTACTAGAATAGTGTTCACATGTGTTGTCTTCACAGCTGCTTCTTCCCTCTACTACTCCCTTACTTCCCAGCATTTTAAGGAACATTGAAGTGAAGGCAGGAACCATTCTTATCCATTCTTAACAATTCTTATCATTGTCTTTCCAGAGTCTGACATCAACAATAAGTGGCTGCTAAAGGGGACTAAACTGAAAGCTCTTTCCCATTTTTATTACTCAGGTGTCATATCTCAGCAGGAACTTCTGGAAGTAGTTCACGAGCCCTGGGTTTCTACAAATTGTTCCTAGGATTTAGATGAGGAGTCTAATGCTCTGACATTAGTGAGCAGTCATGGAGAACATGGGAGCTGGCAGGAGGCTGTCTGGGATAAACATGTGAGTTACTTCATCTCTGGAACTTCAGTTCCTCATCTGTTTCTCAGGTGTGTTCAGTGCTTGTCATGCCAATAATATGATAGCTAAAAATTTACTGAGCATTTATTATTATTGTTTTTATTGGATCTTCACAAAACATTTTGATATATGCAGGACAAGTAGTATCATTCCCATTTTATAGATGAGGATACTGAGTCTCAAACTTGCTTAAGATAATGTGTCAGTAAGGGTAGGCTCTGGGGATTGGAATTTGGGAATTCTGATTTTTGTCCATTTTTCTTTGCATAACTATATGACATCATCTACATGTGTCACAAATGATGGTTTTAATGATGAACTTGAATCATCAAGAAAATATTACAGACAGTATATAATGCTTAAGAAGGCAGGACAATAGATAACAACTTTTAGAAAAGGTTCCATCCACAAGTTTAAATAAAACCAAGAAAATGTGGTTCTGAAGGGACTAAGATGTGTGTATGTGAAAAATAAACTTATTTGGACAACTTATTCCCTGATTTATAAATCAAGTATTATTGTAGCCAAATTTTAGTAATATAGTAGGTTTATTAGAAATTAGAATCAAGGGATAGAGAGCTTCCTTGAGATGTATTCTAGAGTATTCTCCTACATTTGCTTATAGCCATGCTTCTCCTAGTCCACAGCAATAATGGATAAATTTTAGAGATCTTGCTTTGAAAGCCACCTTCAAATATCCTCTTACTTTTCTAGAATTGCTACCTAAGAACTAGGAGCAATCTTCCATAAACACCTAAAACCTATTTTCTCTTATTTCTCTTAAATCAGAAGTAACTTTGTTCCTCTATTTACCTTTTTTTAAAAAAATTTTTATTAGGGTATAGTTGTTTTACAATGTTGTGTTAGTTTCTACTGTACAGTGAAGTGAATCAGCTATATGTATACATATATCCCCTCTTTTTTGGATTTCCTTCCCATTTAAGTCACCACAGAACACTAAGTAGGGTTCCCTGCGCTATACAGCAGGTTCTCATTAGTTATCTATTATATACGTATTAGTGTATATATGTCAACGCCAGTCTCCCAGTTCATCCCACCCCCTTTATTTGTCTTGAATCACTAGGTCCTCTTCCATATTACAAATGATTTCTGTTTTGTTTTGCTTTGAAGTAAAGGTTACAGGTAGGATTTTGTTTGCAAGGAAAAAAACAAGTGAATTGTTTCCTAGGGCATTTAAAATCTTTGTTTCCTAGAAATATGATTGTTTGAAGATGAACCTCCTTGGAGTCTTAATCTCAAATGTAGTCTACCCAGTATAATCTTTGGAAATGTTTATTGCTTTAATCTGGACTTGATATGTAGCACTGCCTAGACCCAGGAGTCTAACAGGTATCCTGAGGCCAATAATGCTTTCGTCAGTGTTATGAACTGGTCTGTTGATCTTCTCTGTTTTACACCAGGGCAGGGTGGGAGTGGGGTGGGGGAACCTGTTAGGATGCGGATTTCTGGGCTCCTCTCCTACCCTCCTGAATAATAACCTCTAGTGGGAGGGGGTGTGGCACCCAGGAATCTGCATTTTAACAAACTTTCCAGGTGATTCTTCCACATATGACCCTTTGAGAATCCGTGATCCAGATTGTACTTTGCACCTCAGTGAAGACAGCAGTCAGTTCAAGTTTTTTGCCTAGAGACAAAGCAAAGCAACCACCCTATTTCAAAAGCACTGCTTTCTGGCTTGAGACAGTGCTGCTTTTCCACTCTTGCTTGGTGTTCTGTTTCCAAGCCAATTTCAGTGCGTAACTGCTCAGTGTATTGATTTAAAATGCACTCAGCCATGTTGTGAGTTGTGAGTGAGAATTAAAGCCAGCCTTTTGTTTTAAAGAAGGTGTGAACTTGACCACCAGTTATCTGTAATGACAATGCATCTCAAGAGAGCCTCCTATTACCAGGAGCTACAAGGAAGAATCTACTGATCTTTATCTTAGAAAGCCAGAAATCAAAGTGCAAAGTGTTTCTTCACTTCACGGTTTTTCTATTTATCATGCAAGCTTCGATTTTAATATTTAGTCCCATACATGTCATGAGTTTATATGTAGTAGAAAGTGAAAAGGTTTTGGCATCCAAATAATGAATTCTCTTAGGGGAAGTGTCTGCATGGGATTTCAGTCCTTGATGGGAAGGAGAGTTTGTGTTTTGTATTATCATTTTATCATTTGAAACTTCTGGGCTTTGTAGGTTAAATGCTGTCAGCTGCTCTTCAAGGAAATTACTAGCTCTTCATTCTTAGTTCTTACATAGTCTATGCTCTTTATGCATTTGATTCTTCCCCACTGCCTAAAGTGCAGGGAATGAAACATCAGACGATATGCCTAAGATGGTCGCCATCTCAGAGAAGGAAAAAGGAGGCTGTCTTTTCTTTCAGTTGGTGGCCTATTGACCAAATTATGTATTTTATAATAAAAATGCACTTCCAGTCAACAGTGAAAGGCAGATGCATTTTGATCTTTTTTTTTAAAAAAAATTTATCTATTTATTTGGTTGCGCTAGGTCTTAGTTGCGGCAGGTGGGCTCCTTAGTTGTGGCATGCATGTGGGATCTAGTTCCCTGACCAGGGATCAAACTGGGGCTCCCTGCATTGGGAGCACAGAGTTTTAACCACTGAACCACCAGAGAAGTCCCCGTTTTGATCTTATAATAATGTCATTACTAGAATAAATAGGCAAAATTTCTACTAAAAACAATGGAGTCATATGAATCTAGGCACTGGTTATGCAATTGCCATAGAATTGGTGTTTAGTAATAAAAGACACACAATTGGTTGAACAATAGAAGAACCCAGAACATAGGAGATAGGTGGGAAGAATCCATGTGAGAGGCATGGAGAATCATAGATCTCAAGATGGTATTTACATTCTTTAAATAATTGGGTGTTTCCTTTTTCAAAGTAATCTTATTACAATTTCTCAACATGTCAGGAAAATAGTTTTTCTCAAGGCAGAAAAAAATCTGAAGTAACAGTAAAACTCTCTCCTTGCTTTTTATTTCTATAATTAATTACTTTTAATTGACATTTATTATGCATTTATTTTCCAATTATAATTTCTTGGAGTCTTTTAAAATTGCATCTCTGTCATTATATAGTGGTGGAAGTCATCTGTTTTGGTTATAACAGGACAACTGATTATATTAACATGATTCTGAAACAGCAACATGTGTTCCTTGTAAAAAATTCAAACTATACCAAAAATTAAGAATAAAATGTAAAGCCATATGAAAATTTACAACTCTGGGGTAACTTCTATCAGTCTGGATTACCACTTTTATCAGACATTTCTCCATGTATATTTACAAACATACAGATACAGTTTTAAACTTTAATACAAATGTGATCATACTCAACATGTATGTTCTGTAACCTTTTATTTCCCCCACTAGGACATATATCATGGACATTTTTTCATAATTACACAATTACAGAATTATATCATCAGTTTTTAATGGTTTTGCTGTTTCCTACTGTGCAAATTCCATAATTTACTCATCCCTATGAATGAACATTTTTTTCACTATTTTGAAACATACTTCCAGACTCACAGCACCACTGTATATATACCATGTGGCTGAGAAAAGAATTTCAGTGCCATTAAGAATTCTGCATCAAATCAAAACCACAATGAGGTATCACCTCCCACCGGTCAGAATGACCATCATCAAAAAGTCTACAAACAATAAATGCTGGAGAGGGTGTGGAGAAAAGGGAACCCTCTTGCACTGTTGGAGGGAATGTAAATTGATACAGCCACTATGGAGAACAGTATGGAGGGTCCTTAAAAAACTAAAAGTAGAACTACCATACGACCCAGCAATCCCACTACTGGGCATGTTCCCTGAGAAAACCATAAATCAAAAAGAGTCATGTACCACAATGTTCATTGCAGCACTATTTACAATAGCCAGGTCATGGAAGCAACCTAAGTGTCCACTGACAGATGAATAGATAAAGAAGATGTGGCACATATATACAATGGAATATTACTCAGCCATAAAAAGAAACAAAATTGAGTTATCTGCAGTGAGGTTTATGGACCTAGTGTCTGTCATACAGAGCGAAGTAAGTCAGAAAGAGAAAAACAAATACCATATGCTAACACATATATATGGAATCTAAAAAAAAAAAATGGTTCTGATGAACCCAGGGCCAGGACAGGAATAAAGACACAGACGTAGAGAATGGAGTTGAGGACATGGGGAGGGGGAAGGGGAAGCTGGGACGAAGTGAGAGAGTAACATTCACAAATATGCACTACCAAATGTAAAATAGATAGCTAGTGGGAAGCAGCTGCATAGCACAGGGAGATCAGCTCAGTGCTTTGCGATCATCTAGAGGGATGGGATAGGGAAGGTGGGAGGGAGGGGATATGGGGATATATGTATAGCTGATTCACTTTGTTATACATCAGAAACTAACACAACATTGTAAAGCAATTATACTCCAATAAAGATGTCAAAAAAAAATTTCTGCATCAGATCTAGATGTAAGCCTTAACCAAAAGTTACAGAAACATTAAGCACTATGACACGCTTTCTTTTTAGCTGTTTTTAATAGTCTTCTCTTTTCACCTTTGATAAATAAGCTTGTAAAATTGTGACTGAACCAGCTTTAAACTGTCATTATCCCATTGTTTTTTTATCTGAGTGAAATTATTGAGGCAGATATTTTGAGGAGATGAGGAAGGCTGGTATCTTTCAGAGTGCAAAGTGATTTTGGAACGTAAAGAATTTCTTTGGGTTGAGTTCCATTGAACTTTGTCACTTACCTGTGTTCCTGAACTATGAAACTATGAACTATGAATATCTGGACTAAGGAATAGTTTCTCTTGATAAATAAACAATTAACAAATACTGTGGACACTAAAAAACAAATCTTTTTAAATTTACATGGTTAACGTCTTTGGATAAAGTCTTGGATGTAAAATTCCTGGGCCAAAGGTTATGGATAATTGATATAATGATATATATAATTCCAGAAAAGTCAAAGCAATTTTTATTACTACCAACAGTGTATGAATGTGTCTATTTCCCCACTCTCACAGATATAAAGTTTAGAGAATTTTTATGCTAGATCAGAAAATGTTGATTTCATTTGTATTACTTTAGTGATGACAAACATCTTTTCACATTTATCAAGCACTGGTGTATATTTTGTCTTTTCTGGATTGCCTTTTTGCCTGTTTGCTATTAGATTGTTTTTCTTCTCTGAAAGAGTTCCTTCACCCCATTTTATGATTTCTCTGTATAATAAAGATATGATGAAACTGTATGTCACATGGATTGTAAGTATTTTTCTTAGTTTGTCTTGTATGTTTAAATCCTCTTTATATTATCTTTTAATTTTTTAAAATCAGAAAGAAGTTTATTTTTTATAATGGTAGTAATTTTTTTACAACATAAAGAAGTTTTTCATTTTATACAACTTGAAATTCTGTTTTTGTTATATGGAATACAAGATTTATAAAATTCAAACAACTCTGTGATATGCAAACATTTTGCATTTACTTCTATTATCATAGTAGTATTTCTATTTGCATTATACCCTTTTGAATAGAAACATCAGCTTACAATGAATGAATTTGCAATTTCTTCTCCGTTACAGATGTATTTTTCTCTGAGGCTAGGTTAACACTAAAGACTCAAAGTTGGCTAATTTGAGAAATCTTACTTAAAATTTAGAAATTTAAAATGAGAAAAATTAATTTCACTTATCCACTTACTATGAAAATTTGTGTAGCAAACTGTAATTTACAGAAACATTTTTATGTGTTTAGTTTTATTTGCTTCTCAGAACCACCCTGTGAGTTGGGTACCATTATATCTGTTTTATATATGTGAAATACTGAGGTGCTGGGAAAATTACGTAACATCATTTTCTGACATAAAATCACAGAACTAATGAGCGTATGAAATGACCAGGGTTTCAATTCAGGTCTTTTGAGTGCACAGCATGTATTATTCTTTTTAATTCACCTCTATCCTAACTTTACATTTCCCCTGTAATAAAAAATGAAAAACAGGTGCTTAATGACAAGCCTGTCCAAGCCTCTGTAGATAAGTGACTTCTTAAAATGAATAATGTGACATAAAGTTATTTTCATTGCATCCACAGAAGGGATTGATCTGACAACCTGAGGTTTGATACAGTTTGAGCACTTAGTGAGGACTAGAAGGACACATTCTATTGTCATTCTGGCTTTAGAAATTTTAGCCAAAGAAATCAGGGCAGTTCCTGACAGTCACTCTCCATTGCTGCTGAGAATCTGCACCATGTCCCTTTTGAATTCTCCCGTGGAACTAATTACTTGGAGGAAGGAAGGAGGGAAAGCTGAGCATCCCCTGTGGACTTTTTTCTTTCAATACACAGCTTCTCCTCAACCTACCAAGGTACCAGAAACTGGTATTTTCTCGGAGAGGCCATGCCACCTCTGATATTAATTGAGGGCCATCATATTAACAAAACAAAGACCTGATGGAAGGAAAACTACAAAGAGAGACCAGAATCCACACAGCAGACCTAGAGCGGTGAAATGAAATCCTTCCGCCTGTTACCTGTAGATGCTTGTGCTTACCGAGGGTGTATGTCTTGATGCTGACTTAAGACATACTTTATCTATTGAAGAGTTCCTGGGGTCTTCCCGGGCTTCCCGGGGGCTTCCCTGGTGCCGCAGTGGTTGAGAGTCCGCCTGCCGATGCAGGGGACACGGGTTTGTGCCCTGGTCCGGGAGGATCCCACATGCCGCGGAGCGGCTGGGCCCGTGAGCCATGGCCGCTGAGCCTGCGCATCCGGAGCCTGTGCTCCGCAACGGGAGAGGCCACAACAGTGAGAGGCCCGCGTACCGCAAAACAAACAAACAAACAAAAAAAGAGTTCCTGGGGGCTTTCCTGGTGGCGCAGTGGTTGAGAGTCCGCCTTCCAATGCAGGGGACGCGGGTTCGTGCCCCGGTTCCGTGCCCCGGTTCCGGGAAGTTCCCACATGCCGCGGAACGGCTGGGCCCGTGAGCCATGGCCGCTGAGCCTGCGCGTTTGGAGACTGTGCTCCGCGGCGGGAGAGGCCACAGCAGTGAGAGGCCCGCGTACCGCAAAAAGAAAAAAGAAAAGAAAAGAGTTCCTGGTCGTCTCCCCCGTCTTGCTATGATCCCTCTCTCCGATGACACCCCAGGCAGTGGGCGCACCCATTCCTCAAAACATCCCCAAATTCATTCTCCTCAGTGAATCTCTTTAGACTTCCAAAGGGAGACTTAGCACAGTAGGATTTTCACCTGATATTCTTTCAGCTCTTTCTCCTTTTTTTTTTTTTTTTTTCCAATGAGAATCCTTTGGTTCTCTTTCTTAGCTACATTAACTGTAGTGTAATTTTCCTTAAAGCATTTTCTGGGAGAAAAATTCTACACAACCACAACGATTTCTGCTCCAGAAAATAAGAATTCCCTTAGGGCAGATAAGAAATCAAGGGTGATATATTTGGTGCATAATACAAATGAAAAATTTGGTGGTTTTTTTTTGCTTTCACAATCCTTTAATCTTGTTAAACAGGTAAAAGTTAGAGGCATCTGCAGCTGCATATTCCCGGGTCCTGGTCCTATCCAATGTCAATATATCATTGACATTTACTTTTGAAATTTCCTTCCTCTGCCTATTTGTGAGTGCATTTCACGTGTGCCTTTAAAAAACTCATTATTTAGCTTTTAATACCCAGGAGGTCACTTCTCTCCTGAAGAATTATGGTACTTGAGAAGAACAGGAATGCTCCTGGGACAAGGTTGCCAGATTTAGCAAAGAAAAATACAAGCTGTCCACTTAAATTTGAATTTCAGATAGACAACAAATATTGTTTTGGTATCCATATGTCCTAGATATAGCATACTTATTTATGGAACATATTAATCTATATGCAATATCATAATAAAAATTATGAAAATATTGTACTAAAAATTATTATTTATCTGAAATCAAAATTTAACTAGGTGTTTTATATTTTATCTGGCAATCCTACGTGAGACCAGTTTTCAGATTCTACAGAGACCAGAGCTGGACTATTTCAGAGTAAGCAGCACATGTTTTAACTTTCTGAATAAGTTGGGGCGGGGGGCGGCAGGGGTAGAATGTTAGTCATTTCCCACTACAAATGGCATAGGAAGGGGTATTAGTTCAAATATATATACATCCCCTCAGACCCACTCTGCCACCTCAGAATCAGGGTGGATAAGATATAGCTGTTTGAGAGTGTTTTATAAATCATTGCTTGAAGCTATTGATGGCTTCTTTTGGAGGCATGCATTTTAATTAATTGTTATTCTTTTGTACTTCCTCCCTGAGGCGATTTTTAAAAACTTAAACTCTATAATAATCAGTAAATTCCTAGGTCTATTTATATGTTGATATTTTAAATTTTTTGAGGATTGTAGAAAGATTTAATGAGATATAAAATGATACAAGAGAAATAAAATATAATTGTCAATGGTGTCTATAAAAAAAAAGCTTCTCCAAAGAGTTAAACTAAAACACAGTTCCTTCAGAGTATGTCTGAAGGTCCAACCAAGGTTTAATGTAACAAGTGGTCAGAGTTCAAAAGAGTCATATTTAAAAAACCCCTCAAATTCTGAATGTCAAACTGGAAGCTTAATAGACTCTAAAACTAATTATAAGCTTAGAATATTGAGGTCAACAGTTTTCAAACAGTCGGATTAACTCTTTGATAGAGGAAGTCTGTTCCCATGTATCACAGCTGTGCAGCCATCCACTGGCCTTAATTTTTTAGAAATGAGAATTTAGGTCCTACTCCCACCCCAATTCTTCTTAACCTAAAAAAGAAGGGGAATCTATAATGGCTACAAAGCTATTAACACTCCCCTTAAAATTCTATAACAGAGCAGTACATTAAAGATGGCCATACATTCTTTGCTCTTGTTCACATTGAAAAGTGATTAATCAACTTCCGTTTGAATCTGGACTGGTCTTGGTGACTTGCTTTATCAATAGAATGCAGCATACGTGACATGCTGGGAGTTTCGAGACAGTTTTATAGGAAGCCTTTTCACTTCCACCCAGAACCTCTTCAAATGCTCTCGCTGGGCACCCTGAGTTTCTATGTAACTACCTAAGACCACTTAGCTAGGGAGACCACCCAAAGGCCCTCTGATAGACTGTTCCAGTAGGATCCAGCCTCCCAGCCCCTCCATCCAGGCAGACATATGAGCAAAGCTATTTTGGCTTCCACACCAGCCCACCCACCAGATGAATATGATCCAGGGATCTCCTAACGAGGACTTGGGGAACAGAACAGCCCAGCCAAGCCTTGCTGGAATTCCTGACCCCTGAAATTGTCACATAATAAAATGGTTTTATTTTAAGCCACTATGTATTAGAGTAGTCCATGAAGCAGAAAACCAGAAAAAACAGTGACATATTGCTCTTTACACTTAAAAACAGAATGAAGTGGAAGAAAAGAAGGGTTGGCTGATTAGAGAAGGTCAGAGAGGAGCAGTGGAATCAAATCCTCTAAAAGGAGATCATTATTGCATTGGACACAAATAAAAGATGAGTTAGGAATTTAGAAGACTCACAGAGTGTTTAAAAATTGTGTCACAATTTTTGGTAGACCGCTACTGTGATTTTGGGCCACACTCACAACTTTGGTTCAACTTCTTAGAGATTCAGAGAAAACAGCAGTAAAGTCTTGCTTCATGCAGATGCTGTGAACAGTAATGAATAAACATGACAAATAAATATGCTGCAAATAAGAACTGAAAATGCTAAATATGTAAGAAGCAATCTTTGCACCTACTGAAAAGCCTTCAGATGATTTCAAATTGGAGGTGTCTCAAGAGAAAATAACTTTGAAAATACAAACAGATTTTTATTTTTTGTACTTTTATTGAAAAGGTACATTTAAAAAAATACACAGACATTTTACCATTTACAGACTGCAGATATAGATGCTCTAAAAGAGTTCACTCTATTTTGCTGTCTTATACCTCTTGCCCCTGATATGACAAACATTCCAGTCCTGTTGATATCAGCTTAGAAACGGGGGCATGGGAGCATGACCTGCAACAGATTCAGTGAACAGAAAGACAGATTGTTCAATTATAAATTTTTTTATCTTCTGTACATTATTGCATTAGGGAGCCACAAAATTATGTAGCATCATTACAAATGAAAACACGTTAAAAATGAAGAAGATAATGATGTAGAAATACATGGATTCATTGTCTTCTTGCTGAACGCACAAGAGGTGCAAAAATGTGCAATTTAGGAAGCTCTTTTTCTGTTTGTATACATTTGCTTAGCAACTCAAACTGGTGAGGAAGCTACAAAATAAGTTAAACAAAAATAGCAGACAGGTAGTAATTAGAGCTATGTTATATGGCTTTCTATTTCGTTTAAATATCACCAAATAAAATGTAAAATAAAGAAAATACGTTATCTTTTGCTCTCTTAAAGAGAAAATTCAAAGCTACTTTGCTTCCTAACATTTACACAGCAACTAAAAATGTTTAATTCAGACAAGAGATACAGATCTAGTACTACACAGGATACAACAGTACTTGGGTCTAAAACAGTACACAATCCCTGTCAACAATAGTACACCAAAAAGAAAACGCTGTGATCCGTTGGTAAGATGGTATCCACAAGTAAGCACTTGTGTTCATCTATTTTTGTTCCACACTAGAATGTGCCCAGTTGGATTCCAGGATTATTTACAGACGTGTGAGGAAGACCCTAGTTTTCAAGTCTGTCAGGAAGATATTCCATATTGTTTCTAAGCCAGATCACACCCACAGAAAAATAGTCAGAAAATGATATATATGTGTGTATATATATATATATATATATATATATATATATATTTCTGACCAATACATTTGCAAGAAACTAAATATCTCAGATACACAAATTGTATGGGGTAGGGCAGGGGGAGGGACTAGGGAGATAAAGCTTCTGTTTGCTCAGATTCTGAAATTATAGGAGCAGCCCCAAAAAGCACTCTCGAATCTAGCGACTTACTCTTTGGAGTTGGGGCTCAGGTGGTACCCTGCATTTTGCAGTTGGGTGGGTCACTGCAACACCAAATGTTCAAACTGCTGAATCCTTTTGGCTTTCCTGCTCTACTTTCCTACTGGCATCAACCGTCTGGGGGCTTGCAGACATTAGTACGGGGCGAAGAGGATGGAGGCGGGAGTGGCGCGGATGGGGCCGTGGCCGGGCCTCAGCAGAGCAGGAGGGATGGCTGGAGCCTGGAAGAGCGAGGCCGACGGCCGGGGTGGCAGTGACAGCGCGGAGGACACTGCCGCCGCCGCTGCCAGGGGCGAGGACAGGAAGGCCGGGGCCAAAGGCTTCATCATATCCTTCTGGAATGCAAGTTTTGCCTAATAGAGGGAGAAAACCAGGAGTGGGGTGGGGAGATTGTTTTGAATAACAGCAGCACAGATATTTTCATAAGTAAAAGAGCGACATTCAGAAGTCAAAATGTAAAAATCTTAACTCTCAGAAGTCAAGACATGATTATTTTCACGCTGGTTTCAAAGGTTCTTGGCATACCTTTTCTTTGATTTGTTTCCATTTCAACTCTTTTCTGGTGGTCCTTGCCCCTGGGCACTAGGACAGAGGAAAGCCTCTCTGAATAGATACTGAAAGTATTTTATGCTGCTGCTCACAAGGAAAAAACAAACACACCCAGGTTTCCTGCTTAGATTATGGAGCTCAATTCAAACTAATGACTTGTTTTAAAACACAAAGGGGCTTTTTGGAGAATATGCATTACCCTTTACTTCACCTCTTAAAAAAGCCGCATTGGGTTAGGTAACTGGAGTTTGGGACCTTGGGGACCCATGAACAGTCATGAAAACAAAGTCAGTTTACACCTCTCTGGCCACTTAAAAAGTATTACTTGAAAAACTGCAGCTGACTCAAATTTGTCATTGGCAATGATTGCAAATGGGCTAGAAACTTTCTCTATTTAAAAGGAATCCCAAGGTGGAATCTTCCTGTGAAGTAAGAAATCAATCCTTAATCCCTCTCTTTTGCAATCAGGAGGAGTTTTGCAAGCTGGATTTGCTTAATGCGTAAAATGCCTGCATGCAGCATCGACTGAGCTTTGGAAAAACTGGAGGTAATGTCAGTATCGCCTTCAGCTGGCCAATCCCAGCTTTCAACCTCAGCAGAACACCACCCTGGGCTGAGTCCCAGGGAGACTAGGAAATCCATCCATCTGGGTATTTATATGACATCTATTGGTGGAGGCCCTTAATGTTTGTACCAAGAAACTGAAAATAGCACATTTTGAGAGCAGGTAAGACAGGCTGACTATCAACATGCCTACTAGACAGGGAAAGAGAGAGGAATACACACAGCCACTGTACTTATTGGAGAAAGAGAGAGAAAGAGGTGGGGGGAACACCCCAGAAAGGAGGAGGATATTAAATAGATGGATTTTGCGTTTGGAAAGCAATCCCTTTCCCCAGGTTTAACATGTTCCAAGATTCCTCAGGCATCATTGCCCTTGTTCCTGAGCCTTTACTTTTCTGTATATGCTGAAGAAGGGAATCTCTTGAAAAGGTCCTGGTGAAGAGTAAGGTATTAGCCCTTAAAGAGGTTCAGTTTCTTTTTTTCTAAGGAAACTTTTTTCAAGGTGTCCTCCAGCAGGGACTAAGTTCATTCTAAAGCTTCTCTCTATGAGGGCTATCTAAGTTCAAAACCCTTTCAGGACCAATTAGACCCTAGGCCCTCCTTACCCACAGTGCCTGCCCCAGCCAGCAAGGCTGCCCCACAAAATCGACAAGTAGGCGAAGTGAACTTACTGCTAAAATGCTTGGGCTCCGCTGGAGTTTATTGTAAGGGCTGTACTTCGGCTTCAGTGGTTTCCCTGCAACTCGATCCTTATGCCTTCTGCTAGAAATGTGCTGAAAAAAGTTTGATGTATTAGCTGAATCCACATGTGAGTTTTATGCCATGTAAAATATATTTCCTAGACAGAGGTAGTTGGTTCCTCCATTCCCAGTTCTAGGTCCATGGTTCCATGGTGGTGTGGGTAAGAGCACCACACCCTCTAAGTTAAGACTTGCTCCCCACTCTATTGTAACACCTCTCTCCCTTTCCTTTCTCTATAGCACTCCTCTGACTTTGCCTGGTATTATCACCGTAACTGATGAATCTGTCTCCCTAAGCAGATTTTGGGTCCTTGGAAGACAGGCTGAACATTTACTATCTTAGAAGTTCCTGCTCGACTGTAAGCTCCAGGTGACTGCTGTGCTCATTGGTCTCTAACACCAAGCCTAGAGTCTGACATATAGTAATAGTAGGTGCACAGATATTTGGTACTTTTTCTTCCACATAGCACCTGTATGTTGTATACCACAGGCATCCTATAAAGTTAGGAAATTTAACTGTGAGCAAAGTGAGAACCATTATATAGATTAGGAGATACATAGTCAAAGGGTGACCCCAAGCGACACTGACTACTAGTTCAGGATACATTACCTGTTTGAGCTGAATTTCTGAATTAACGTGAACATCACAGATTTCACAATGAAATGTCTTGTTCTGTAGTCCTGACCCCTTACTGCCATTCTGCATCTTTAATCTTGATCCAGGTCTAGGATAGGACTTAATTGGACCAGCCCCATTACGAGCTTCAACCATGGTCTTGTGTTTAGATCCTAAGACAGAAAGAAACACATATTAAATAGCTATTTATGAACTATATGAAGCTCTTGAAAACTTTATCTTCAGGCTGAACTTCCCAAGACTTTTTTAATGATGGTTTTAATGCTGATTATAGATTTACCACATTTTCACTGTAAAAAAATGGGAAACCATGAGTATATAATAAAGAAAATATAGAGAAGCATAAGAAAACAAACATTACCTCTGTCTTCACCACCCAGAGATAACCACTGTTATCCTTTTAGTGTATTTCTCTTCAGCTTCTTTTTTTGGTATACTGAAAAGTGTATTTTCAAAATTGGGATCATGCTAATTAAATATCCCGAAAATTTCACATATCAAATCATATACATATTTTCTTATAATTAAACTTTAATGGCTGAGTAATATATTCTATCATATTGGGACTATAATTCGCTCAACATTTCCCTACTGAGGAAATATGAGGTTGTTTCCATTTTTTTCTCTTAGAAGTGTGTTGCAGTGAACATTGTGCATAGATATTTGTCTTCATTTCTGTCACTTCATCATAATGAGTTTTGGGAAGTACTAGATGCTTTTGAGAAAATAAAGAACAGAACAAGTTTTATCCCCAACCTACTTTTGCCTTGCTGTTTCTAAAGTTGTTATATCGTACATTTCTTAAAATCACTCCTTTGAATCAAAAAAGTAGAGAAGGCTGAAGAAACCTAATGTTTGAACAACAAAAGATAAGGTATTCTGATGAGAAAAGGTGAATCTGGTTATAAACATTATTTAAATTTAAACGATAGATGCTAACCTGTGTTGTGTGCCTCTAGCTGTGACAGGGAGTTCACAGCCACTTTGCATAGTGAACAATAAAGTAATTTTTTGGCTTTTTCTTCTTCTGATTCAGAAACAGTACCAGGAGCTCCGTTTGTGCTCTTGGAGGGAGAAGTGGCTGCTCCGGGTGGCAGGGGTGTTGTACCAGGTTTGAGGAGAAATGAGCCACCTTCAGAGCTTGATGCCTGACTGGAACTGCTGACTTTCAACTTCCCTTTATCTTCTAAGAGAGACACAGAGAGAGAATGTTAAGGCCTCATATACCATATAGACACAGACAAATTGACGTAAAGGAATTAAAAATAGAAATCTGATTTCTAGGTGTAGTGTTTTTTTAATTTTTATTTTATATTGGAGTATAGTTGATTTATCAATACAGTGTTGTGTTAGTTTCAGGTGTATAGCAAAGTGATTCAGTTATACATGTACATGTATCCATTCTTTTTCAGATTCTTTTCCATATAGGTTATTACTGAATATTGAGTAGAGTTCCCTGTGCTCTACAGTAGGTCCTTGTTGGTTATCTATTTTATATGTAGTAGTGTGTATATGTTAATCCCAACCTCCTAATATATCTCTCCCTGACCCCCCTTTCCCCTTTGGTAACCATGAGTTTGTTTTCTATGTGTAGCATTTTTTTCCAGCGCAGATTTTAGTTCATTGAGCTTGATTGAAAAAGAACTCCATGGCATCGGTTTCTGTATCAGGTCACCCCAAGATCATGATGACTCACGAAAAATGACTTTGTTCTCCCACTTGCAGCAGGTAACTTTCTGTCTGATATCCCTGAGTTGTAAATTATGTTCCTTTAATAGATAGGGAAACCAGCTACCTTCCAATCTGATTAAATGATATGATGGTAACATGAAATAAGACATGTAATGGTAGGTTTCATTTGACTACTCATATTTTAATTATGACATGAACATAAAGTTAAAATTCAATTTTTACACCAGGTTAAATTTTAACCTTCAGGTGTAGGGCAGAGGCGAGGGAAGAAACATGGTTAATTTTGGTTATGATTAGTTAAGTTTTTGCTGCTCTTTGGATGGCAATATGATTTATCCAAAATACAAGATTTAAAGATTCCATTCATTATACTTATTAATTACTGCCAGTCTGAATCATAAGTTTTAAATAATGACATTAACCACAAGCACAATATGAGGATTAGCCAAATCATTTACAGACATCTTGGCATTTTGATCATGTAGCTACTAAATGTTTATAATCCTTGAGGCCCATGTGCAGGCTCTAAGAGGGGTCACGGTGACTTTAACAGAATCTAACACTTCACGGTTCACCTGCTATTCAAGACAGGCTCTGTTCAGTGGCTCCTTTGGGAAAGAAGCTGGAATTTCTAGGGCAACTGCAAAATCCATCACAAGTTTAATCCTAGTAGAGCCTTGCTCTTAGAAAATGTCTGTAGGTATGCTGATAAACTCTCATTAAGACAGAAAGGGGGAGCTTCCCTGGTGGCACAGTGGTTAAGAGTCCGCCTGCTGATGCAGGGGACACGGGTTCGTGCCCCGGTCCAGGAAGATCCCACATGCCGCGGAGCGGCTGGGCCCGTGAGCCATGGCCGCTGAGCCTGCGCGTCCGGAGCCTGTGCTCTGCAACAGGAGAGGCCACAACTGTGAGAGGCCCGCGTACCGCAAAAAAAAAAAAAAAAAAAAAAAAAAAAAGACAGAAAGGGGTACTTCCCTGGTGGCAAAGTGGTGAAGAATCTGCCTGCCAATGCAGGGTACACAGGTTCACTCACTGGTCTGGGAAGATCCCACATGCCGCAGAGCAACTAAGCCCGTGTGCCACAGCTACTGAGCCTGCGTTCTAGAGCCCATGAGCCACAACTACCGAGCCCACGTACCACAACTATCCGGCGCGCCTAGAGCCCATGCTCTGCGACAAGAGAAGCCACCGCAATGAGAAACCCGCGCACCACACCAAAGAGTAGCCCCCGCTCGCCACAACTAGAGAAAGCCCACGTGCAGTAATGAAGACCCAATGCAGCCAAAAATAATAAATTAATTAATTAAAAGAAGAAAAAAAAAGAGAGAAAGGGAATTAAAACTGAAAATTTGTTTGTTAATTGCCCTAGCTAATTTGGAACCATGGACCTGGATGACCAAGAGGGAAGGAATGACGAGGGAAACAGCAATGAGGTTCTGTGTGTCTCTTCTCTATGTGGGGCAAACCAACGCTTTCATACACATCAAAAGTGAGGGGAGATCATATTTTTACTTAATTGATTTCAGGGATCAGCAGTTGATTTCCATGCCTTTTTCCAAGCTGGATCCATCCATGTCAAGACTGGACATAGCAGGGATGCTATAGATGAATTCCAGGTCTGGGTGGTGTTTGGAATGAAGGAATATTCAGATCCCTTTTAATCCTTGGTTTTCACAATCTATATTCCTTTTCAGCAAGTTTTTTAAAACTTCAGGATGCCACAAAGTATGATGGAAAAGATCTCAGACTTTTACTAAACTGACCTCAATAGTATGAGAGAAAGAAGTAAAATCATTCTTCCTAAATGGTAGTAGTAAGTAAATTAGATTGAAGATTATTTCAGGCCTGGTACTCTCTTATCTATAAGGATCCCTCAGACTGAATCTGCAATTTTATAGAAATCACAAAGCAGCAAAATAATTCAGTAATCTTAAGATTTGCCCCTATGGAATTGCTCAGTTTTTTGTGATGGAATCTTAAGTTATTGCATAGCAAAATCCTTCCTGGCTTCAAGCATTTCATATTTTATATAAATTCGATCTAAAGAATCTGACATGTTTTAGATATTTACTCACTCAGTCTTTTACTCATATCACTATTTTAATGTCCTTATGTTGATCTCTCTCTTATACTCTTATATAGAATTTTATAATTTACAAAGTGCTATCACTTACATTATCTTTTTATCTCTTACAACTATGACTTGTGAAAAAGTTTCAAAAAACTTGTGAAAAAGATAAGGCTGACAACGATTATTCCCACCTTAAAAATGTGGAAACTGAGGCTCATCAATATTAAATAATGTCCCACAGATTAGTAAGTAGCATAAGTGAGCATGATATTTTCTCTAAATATTCACCATGTAATGTATTAATCTCCTTGCACAAAGAGAGGACTTCATATGGCATTAACATTATAAAAGGCATACATTAGTCACCTGGAGATGTGAAAAAGTTGTTGCTTTGTTTTACTATTATAGTTTAGTTTTAAAGCATATTTGCCTTAAATGAAAATACCTACACTATTTAACAATCATCTGATTCAGGTTACATTGAGAAGATGGGCAGAATTGTATCTTTTTCTCTATATCCCTATTTCTTTAAGAAAAAATACATAGATTTCCTTTTTACATCTCCTTTTCAAAAGAGGTCATTCACTCATTAACAAATGCATATTAATAATATGCTAATTGCTGACAATGTGCTAGACACCGAAGAGGATAATAAATAAAGTATGTGTAGACTTTAAGAAAGTAATAGTTTAGCAGAGGAAATGGATAGTCATTCAGAGATCTCTGATTTATTACAGAAACTGGCAAGAGGCATGAAGGCATAGAATTGGAAGTAATTACTTTTGGTTAGGAAGAAAGACATTTTTCATAAAGGAAGTAGCATTCTGTCTAGGTTATGAAGATGGGTTTTGAAGATCAGATTTAGATAAGTATAGAATAGGGTGAAAAGGAGTAGGAAGTGAATAGCTAGAAGTGGACACGTAAGGAAAGGCTTAGGTGTTAGAAAGCTTGGGGTTTGCTGGTGAATACCTGGTAGGTGAGGATAGAAGATGGCAACAGGTTTAATGGGAGATACTATTATAAAGATGGACTGAGTCAGAAGGCAGAGAATATTTTAAAACTGTTAAAGTAGATACTAAGGGTAGCCGGTTTCCTTTTAAAAAATATTAAGAGGTGTGGAGTGATTAAGATTTACATGATTTAACGTTTAGATAAATTATGTTTTGGTTTTTATGCCCTGGATAGGTCAGAGTCTTAATCTTTGAGATTATTGGGAACGCATTTTGACTTTGGAAATGTGTAAATGGCTCCATCATATGCAGGTAATTCTGCTACTGGATTGATACTAGATAGTCAATAAGACTGATCCTAAAATCAGGAAAGTCTCTGATGCAATAATTTATTTAAATTGTGGCATTCTTTCTGGATCTGTAAACTTATAAGCATCAAAGCCTAATTTTATTATTTCTCATTTTAATTGTTTGATATTTTTATCAAAGTCCATTATATTATTTCTCTTCCCTTACTGGCATTTTTAAAGCCTTCTTATTGTGTGTATTTGAAAATTTAATTAATGTACTGTTTACTTCTGTTTCTTTTAATAAAGATGCATGTCACCTGGAACTTCTGGTTAATATGAATTCCATTTTCAAGTATTCCCTCACCTAATGAAAATTAGCAGGTCTTCTGAGAGTCTTAATTATTTCCTGATTACTCAAACACCTTTTCTAAGGTTTCATCCGACAGGATTTTGAAGCAAAATTTGCTAAGCTACATCAGAATTGCCCTTTGTAACAAATATCCATAATTTATTCATCCAAGTGAATTTAGTTCTTCAAAGTAGCCTTCTTGGGAGGTCCCACTCTGACTCACTTATTTTCCAAAGCACTAAACATTTTGAAAATCTCTCTTTTTGGAACTGTTTTCATATCTAGTTGATAAACCAGGTGAAGGAAGTCCATTTTCAATATTTATGTGTCACTCTTATTTTTTACTCCAAAAATTTTACTCAAATAAACCCAGCTTATTAGCTCTATTTCACTCAAATACAGCCTCAGAGCACTAATACTCTAACACAGAAGATGAAAAGAACATGCCAGGAGTCTGAAAGCAGTTTTCAGAAACTAATCCTGTTGGTAAATAGAAGAGTCATGTCCATTGATAGGTCTTAACTTTAAAAACAATTAAAATAATATTCTAACCACACCAGAGATCTTATTTTGAAGTAGAACTTTGGAAGCTATAATCAAATTTTGATTTCACTTATGAAGTTTACTCTTGATTTAATGTTATCAATATAAGAAGTCTTTTCTAATCAGGTTTCAACAGTTTACTAACAGATACATATTTTATACAATAAATTTATGCTTGATATAGAAAATAAAGTCAGACAAACATTTAAAAAAATTAAAATCACCCATGATTCTATCATCTAAAATAAAAGTCAACAAACTTTTTCTGCAAAGCACCAGATGGTAAATATAGTGGCCTTTGTATGCCATACTGTCTCTGTTTCAACTTTGTACTGAACTTTGGTATTACAGCAGGAAAGCAGCCACTTGCACATGTGATTCAATAAACTCTTTTTACAAAAAATAGGCAGCAGGCTAGATTTAGCCTGCAGGTAGTAGTTTGCCAATCCTTGACCTGGAATGATTATGTTTTGATATCTATTACTCCACACTATTTTTTAAACAACAGTATATATGAATAGACAGAAACATAATATTCTGTAACTAATATTTGTTGCTTAGCAATAAATCAAGAATATCTTTCCATGTCAATAAATGTAGATAGAACTGGATCATGATTTATAAAACAAAATGGTATTTACTTATATGGATGTACTATAATTTATTCAACAAATCTTTTGATGTTTGGGTTATTTCTGGTTTGCACTTTTACTAATGTTAAAAAGATACTGAGTGGGACTTCTATTGCCTCCATTTCATTCCCCCGTCAGACAACTTCAGGCCTTGGTGATCTGCCCCTCATACTAGGTGAGGTAGAGGAAAGGAAGGTTGGAGAGAGATGGGGCTGGGAATGGTTAGAACTCAAAGAACCTGCAACCTCAGTTTGGCATGGCCGAATGGGTTTTCTTTGGGTCAACAGGACATCTTGAAAGGTGGCCAGGCTTGAACCATGTTATTGGTACAGACACAAGAAGGCTGATGACCAGGACCCTGGCAGCAAGAGCCTGAGGAATGGTGGGGACTGAGGAAGGATTGGAAGAACCACATGAAGACCTTACACATGGTCCTTGAGAAGCATCTGGACACCTATCATGCAGAAGCCATCGATGATTGTTCTTACGTACAACAACATTTGCCCTCCCCCCTCCCAATTACTTCTCTTATCCCTAAAAATTGGAAAGGGCAAGAATCAGAAATGATATGATGGGGAAGAAAGAAAGGGCAGGCTATGCCTCTTCCCGTGGTCCAACCTGAGCCAGGAGGAAGGGAGTGTGCAACTAGATAAGAGCCTGAAGTTTCAAATAAGACTGGACTTTCTGATATCTGACAGTGTCTTTGAGGAATGAGAAAGGAAGATTCAACAGAGTATATAGGCAATCATGTTTGTACTCTGCTGAATTCACATATATTCAATAAACCATTTATATAAACAACATTGTGTACAGACATCTCTGTATACTTGTCTGATAGTTTCCTCAGGACCTAAACTTTGAGGAGAAGTTGCTGGATCAGAAAGCATGTACATTTTTGAGCTTGTGATGCACACTGCCAAATTGCCCTCCAGATGGTTATACAAGTTAATACTCTTAGAGCTTTGTAAGAGATTGCTGGCTTCCCTGTACCTTTACCAGCCTAAACGTCCATTGTTTTTGCCAATCTGACAGATGTAATACAATATCTCACTGCCAGTTTGATTTACATTTATTTTTATACTAAACAGATTTGAATACCTTTTCATAAGATTAATGATGATTTGTGTTTCAAAGTAATTTTTAAAAAAATTCTTAATTCTAAAAGGGAACAAAACTCTTGAACTAAATGCATTTTTGGAAGTTAAAATTTTTACACTAGATAAGTAAACTTTACCATAATAACAAGCTTCCTTTTATACACAACTAATATATATACGTGTGTGTGTGTGTATTCTATTCAAGTATAGTTGATTTACAATGCTGTGTTAGTTTCAGGTGTCCAGCAAAGTGATTCAGTTATACATACATATATATCTATTCCTTTTCAGATTCTTTTCCCTTATAGGTTATTACAAAATATTGAGTATAGTTCCTTGTACTGGACAGTAGGTCCTCATTAGTTATCTATTTTACATATAGTAGTGTGTATATGTTAATCTCAAACTCCTAGTTTATCCCCCCTTTTCCCCTTTGGGAACCATTAGTTTGTTTTCTACGTCTGGTATACACAACTAATACTGTTAAGTTGGTTGGAGCATGGTTCTTAGAAGCTGAATTCAGGGGCTTGATTCTTATTTCAAGAAGTTTGCTTTCGGGCTTCCGTGGTGGCGCAGTGGTTGAGAGTCCGCCTGCCGAAACAGGGAACATGGGTTCGTGCCCCGGTCCGGGAGGATCCCACATGCCGCGGAGCGGCTGGGCCCGTGAGCCATGCCCGCTGGGCCTGCATGTCCGGAGCCTGTGCTCCGCAACGGGAGAGGCCACAACAGTGAGAGGCCCGCAAATAGCAAAAAAAAAAAAAAAAAAGAAGTTTGCTTTTATGTAGAACAACAAAAAAAAACGCCAAATAGCTGCTCCAGGCAGTTATATCTTCGAGTGATAGTAAAAGCAGCAATAATAATCACAAATTAATAGCTAACACTAATTGAATACTCACTATAGACCAAGCAGTATGGTAAGAACTTATATTCATTATCTCACTTATTTTTCATACACTGTAATGAGGTAGACATTTTACTATTTGTACCTTTTAATTAATTAATTTATTTATTTTTGCGGTACGCGGGGCTCTCACTGTTGTGGCCTTTCCCGTTGTGGAGCACAGGCTCCGGACATGCAGGCCCAGCGGCCATGGCTCACGGGCCCAGCCGCTCCGCGGCATGTGGGATCTTCCCAGATCGGGGCACGAACCCATGTTCCCTGCATCGGCAGGCGGACTCTCAACCACTGCGCCACCAGGGAAGCCCTGTTTCTTTTTTATTGAGGTATAACTTATATACTGTAAGGTACATACATTTTAATGAATTTATACATATGTATACATTTGTGTAAACACAGATATAAAGAAGATATAAGATACTGATATATAAGATTTAAAGATATAGAATGTTTCTACCACCCGAGAAGACTCCATTGAACCCCCAATCAGTTGATACTCCCCCTCTTCTCAAAGATAACCACCATTCTTATCGCTATCAGTTTAGATCAGTTTTGCCTATTTTTGAACTTCATATAAATGGAATCACCCAGTATATATTATTTTATGCCTGGCTTCTTTCACACAACATTATGTCTATGAGATTCATCCATATTGTTGCACATAGAAGGTTGTATTTTTTCCTAATGGCTGGATAGTATACATTGTATGACTATGCCACAATTTATCTACTTTACTATTGATGAGCATTTGAAAGGTTTCAGTTTTTGGCTATTTTGAGTAATGCTACTATAAATATTCTTATACATGTTTTTGGTAGACATAGATACTCATTTATGTATATCTATATCTATGTCTATATAGATATATATTTCTTTAGTAGATTCTGAAGAGTTTTCCAAAATGGTAGTACTGATTTATATTTCTACCAGCAATGTGTGAGAATACCAATTGTTCCACATTTGCTCTAACAAATAGTATCAGTGTTTTCAGTCCTTTTGATTTTAGCAGTTCTGGTGGAGTTGTGGTGGTATCTTATTTTGGTTTTATTTTGTATTTCCCTAATGACTAATGATATGGAACACCTTTGCATATTTTTATAGGCTAATTGTATATCGTCTTTTGTGAAGTGCTTGGTCAAATTTTTCGCCCATTTTTTAAAAAGCAGATTCTCAGCTTTTTTCTTATTGATTTATAGGAATTCTTTATATAGTCCAAACAAGAGTCCTTTGTCAGATACATGTATTACAAATCATCTCCCAGATAGTGGTATGCTTTTCTCTCTCAAAATGTATTGTAACTACAATTATTCAAAAAGAAAAACAACCAAGGCTTGGACAGATTAAGTTACTTCCCACAGGTCATTGAATTACTAAATGGTAAAGCATGGATTCAAATACAGTCTTCTGAATCCTGAGCCAGTGCTTCTTATTGCTCTTCTGTTTTGAGGGAGTAGAGACTAAGAATGCTCAATCTCAGTGATACTTTCTTGAAGGCCTGACACTGTGGAATAAAGCTGAGTGGATGGTATTACCTTTGTATATCTTTGTTAAATGATGCCATACAAAGCATAGCACATTATAGGCAAAACTTGCTGAGAACCCGACAAATAAATGTTTTAATACAGTTTCTTTAAGGTTGCAACTTTGCATGTAACCTAGGAAAGCAAAAGACAATAGCTTTTAAAGAAGGCATTTCAAGCAAAAATTGGCTTAGGTGTTTTTTCTTCTTTGAGTTCTCACTTCTTGGCTAATGTCCCAACAAAGAAGGTCTCTGAGTCTCTATGTGAAGTAAAAATTTCCTTGCATTTTTGCTTTTGATAACACATGTCTTGACTTATCAAGCTGTACAAATTACAACTACTAATAGGTATCATTTTCTGCCACTGAGAAATGGCAAAGATTTAAAAATTATAAGCGAGGGGAAGATAAGATATAGCACCTGCTTGACGGGAGTGTAAAGCAGCATAACCATTCTGAGACATATGTGAAGTTCATACCACTTCACCAAGTAAGTCCCATCTAAGAATATGTCATAAGGAAATAGCCATCTATCTCTGCAACAAATTTAATAATTATTGCATACCTGTGATGTGGTATACACTATTCTAGGCTCTGAAGTTAGAGGTGAAAATATATGTGTATAATATATACCAAATCTTTGACTCAATGAAATTAATTATCTAGTGGGAAAGGCAGAAAAGTATATACGTATATTTACACATATACACATATGCTTTTGTTATATATACATTTATAAAATATATGTTAAAAATATATAAGCATGTATAAAACATGTTTATATTTTACATATTATATATAATCATATAAAATTATATATAAAAATATGTGTATAATATATACATATATGTATATATCATATATACATATATATGATATATATGTGTGTAATACATACATATATATGCATATATATGTGTGTGTGTATATATATGTGTGTGTATATATATATATATAGTCTCATAGTATTAAGTGTGCTAAGAAGAAAAATAAAGCATGGCATGGTAATAGAGTCAGTTCAAGCCTGTCTGAAGAGGTAATATTTGACAGACACTTGAATGAAATAACAGGAATTCTGGGAAGAAGAGCATTCCAGGAAGAAAGCATAGCAAGTACAAAAATCTTGAAATGAAACAAGCAAGATCAAGGTGAGTGGGAAGAGGGTGAATGCAGGCTGTGCGGTGAAGGAGCTGACCAGGGCCGAGATCACATACGGTCTGGTGAAGCATGAGAGAAATTTGGATGTAATCTGTGATTTCTGAGCAGGAGAGAGAGGTGATCTGAGTCATGTTTTCATAAGATCATTTTGACTGCTATGTGGAGAAGAGCTTGTGCAAGAATAAGCACATGGAGATGAGTTTGGAGCCTAATGTAGCTCTCCACAGGGAGCCGATGGTGGCTTGGACCAGGGTGGTAGTAGAAAACTGAGCAGTACACTCAGGATATATCTGTGGGTAGAAACAACCAGACTTACCGACTGATTAGATGTGGGGTGTCAGAGAAAGAGAGGAATCAAGGATTACTACCAAGGTTTTGCCATGGATACTTGGTGAATGGTGGTGGTATCATTCACTGAGATCAGAGATAATGGTATTTAGGATGGTAACCAAACTTCCTGGTCTCTCAGCCAGGAAAACTTGGCTATGCGTAATTCCATTCCTGACTAATAAACCTAAAGCAAGTGACTTAAGTGATTGGTGCCTTCATCTGAAAATGTGCAAAATACTACCATTTTCTCCTCGGGCTCTAAGAACCAAGAAGATGGTAAAGGTGAGGCAAGGGCTTCAGGTGGATGACACAATGAAAGGTAATAGTTTGGGGGCCTAAGCTCAAGTGACTCACAGTTAATGCTAATGAGATCAAGGTCATGGGTTCTGTTCCATACTCAGGGGCTATGGATATCTAAATCCATGTCTTTTGACTGAAAAAAAAAATGTGTACCAGTCTTTACAAGTAAATCACCACAACTGGACAATCTGAGCTCACACACCAGGCCCTAAAGCAATGATTATAATTTTTAATTTTTTAGGAGCAATATTATTCATTCATTTGTATATTATTTTTATCATTATGGTTTTAAAAGACATAAATTTTGAATAGAGTTTTAATATGTGTATTTTGCTTTCAGTGAAAATGCAACAGGTTTTCTGTTTATTGTGTAGTCATCTACCATTTGTCAGAGAGTTTTCGAAAAACTATGAGCCTTGTTCACTGACACCTACCAACGTCTTTCCAAGATAAGCGTTCCAGAATATCAAAGGACTTCCAAAACTTGAGAAAAGTGCTCAGGAAACCAAGGCTACAATTTCAAGAGAATCATATTTTGTGCTTTCTGAGGTCACTGAAGGATACTGCTTGTCAGTTTTTACAATAATTTTCCTTTTTATACTTAGTATTGTACTAAAAGGATTAGGCAACAGAGACATGCTGTGAAAGGACTGCTGGTCATATTCTTTCCTTTTTTTGCAAGCACCTTGTCTAGCATCTCATTATTATTTCAAAAAACAAAGCAATGCCCAGATTACTGCTCAACGCTCATTAAAGCAAGTTAGTTCACTTTGATATGGAATTCTGAAATCATTCTCTTCTGCTTTATCTTCCTACTTTCTCAGTAATGAGAAATTGATGGGTGTCAGTCAGAGGGCCTACCTACGTTTTTTTTTAAAATCTACCATTATTATTATCTTTTTAGAGTCTTCGGTTGCTGCACCCGGGATCTTTCCGTTGAGGTGTGTGGGCTTCCCTCTAGTTGTGGCATGTGGGCTCTGTAGTTGTGGCACGTGGGCTCTAGAGCGCACAGGCTTAGTTGCCCGGTAGCACGTGGGATCTTAGTTCCCTGACCAGGGATCGAACCCACGTCCCCTGCATTGGAAGGCAGATTCTTAACCACTGGAACACCAGGGAAGTCCCCAGAGGACCTACTTTCTTAGTGTGGTCTTGCAAGGAATGAAGCTGAAAAGCCCATGGGGCTCTGCACCAGACAAAGAAACACCGCAAACCTGTGTGTATGTCAACTCGTGTGCTGCAGAAGACTTCTTAAGCCTTTGCCTCACTTGTCTCCTCCTTATCTACACTTTGACACAGTACAAGTGATAGAAACCACTAACTGATGACAGATATTTTAACGTTTAAGGTAGAATTCTACTAAGATAGGCAATGGATTTGCAGGGGGAAAATAAAGCAGCAGCACGTGAGCTGCAAGATGAATAAGCCAGTTTCGTACCTTGGAGTTCTTTTCAAAGCAAAATGTAATTAGAGATGTACAGACGCTAGAGCATCATCGCTATATCAGTGGATGCACAAAGAAAGGAGGATTCATTTGTAGTCTAACAGGACTGCACCTGTTAAGTGAGTAGGAAGAAAAGAACTATATTGCAGATAATGTTCAGATTATTTTGCCTCCCTTTATTTATTAGATGTTTTCTTGGAAGGTGATGTGCAAAAAGATCTTGGAAAATTTAGTAATAATTTGAATGCACCATTTAAAAGACGTTTTTGAAAGCAGAGCTCTTTTGGTAATGCAATAACCACACACACTTATTTTTAAATTCTGTAAACTTACAGATTAGATTTGCTTAATTAGAAACATATACAGTGAAAAAGTTATATACCTGGAGAACAGGTCAATAAATCAGACAAGTGGGAAAACAGTGATAGTATAAGGGAAATATACAAAGGCAGCTTCCCCATGGAAGCTTTACCCTTTTTCTTAAGTCCGCTATTAATACTGCAAATCTCTCATGAGCAAATGTCTGGTCTCCTATTTCTGAGAGAAATGGGGAAGCTCGATGAGTTTACCACTGATGTTACAGTTTCTTCCCTCTGTACCTGTTTTGTTTGCATCTCTGAGGAAAAGGTATCTACTTCCACCTGGACTCTCTATCTTTTAAATCTTGTCTATCTTTCCTATAGCTCTAACTACTTTGCTTCTACAGGGTCCTTTCTGTTTACAAAATGCTAAAACTTCCATGTTCCAAAGTCATTCCCTAACTTGGTTCACTCCTGGAACTTTCCATTTGCCTTCTCATTGGCGCTGAATTTGAAGTGGTCCTGTGAGGTGGCCCTTTCCACTTCCTCTCTTCCTGTCCATCCTTACCCTCCTGCAAAAGCCAGGGGTCTCCCTTCAGTCTTCTCTTGCACTGGGCACAAGTTCCTTCCTGAAATGCTCTCCCCACTTGATGTCCACAACTCTGCCCTTCCCTGGTTCTCCTTCAGCCTCAAGAACAGCTCATTCCAGATCTGTTCAACAGCTCCTATTCTTCTGTCTGCCCCTAAGTGTTGGCATTCCTCAAGGTCACTTCTTGTCCTCTTCTTGAGCATTATGTGATCTAATTCACTCCAATGACTTCCTCTACTACATTGACATAGATTCCGAAATCGACAGGTGAAATCTCTACCTTACTCACAGACTCAAGACCCCCTTTTCCCTAACAGTCTGTGGGACATCTGTTTCTAGATATTTCCTGGGTATTTCAAACTCAACATGCCTGATACTGAATGGATGAGCTGCTCCAGCAGCACCCATCCAAGCAGTCCCCATATCAGTTGATGACATTACAGTTGTGTATTAGAATTGTCAGCAAAGGCTCTTGAATTCTTCCCTCTTTTATTCTTCCCTCCTTCTACATTTAATGAATGACCAAAGTTTATTGATACTATCTTCTAAATTGATACTATCTTCTAAATACCTCTTCTACCAGTCTTATTCACATTTTCATCCAGCAGACATTTATTCAGCATCTACCATGTGCCCACTGCCTCACTTCGGGCCCTCATTTATTCTCCCTGGATTATCATAAAACTTCTTTATAGGTCTTGTTACTTCTAGTCTACTCTCCAACTCTTTCCCCCTCCTTCCCTGCTCTATGTTCTCAATAATCCTTTTCATATAATTATATTTTGATCTTACATTAACTATAATTTTTTCACACTTTCACACATTTTATACTGGTAATTTATTACCAGGATAGAGATATTCTTGCATCCTAGAAAAATATCTTAATTCAATTTGGGGCCCAGCATACAGAAAACCATAGGTGGGCAGTAAATTTGTTGAAGTAAGGAATGTTCAATTCATTGACGTGCTTTCTAGCCTCACAAGTAAAAATACTAGAAAAATTCACTGTTAATAGCTGAATCATAACTAGTAAAATGAATATAGATAGAACAGATAGATAAATACATTTCATCTGTTGATTATGTAAAATACTTGTATTATTGTTTCCAAAGATTATATATATATATATACATATATATATATATATATATGCAAGCAATCAATATTTAATGTCTTTTGAGGTTGAAACAATTCTCTTAAGAATGACATCTCCTTGAAGTGTACTAGGACAGAGGCATAACAACAAACACATTCCTTTTTGCCAGGTCCACTATTTTGAGGTTTGATAAAATGAACAAATCTATGGATTTCATTATCTCCTTTACTAAGGATCCTATACAAACTTACATATAAATATTAAGCATGTACCTTTGCCAGAAAATCTAAAGTATATGTGAAAACACAAATGTCACAAAAGTATAGCCAGTCTTCTTTGCAACTTAACTGATGTCCTGGTCTCTGGCAATGTTTCTCATGGGTTTTATGTTTGGAAACTCATCAGAGGTTTGTAGCCCAACAACCCACCACCAATGTTGTAAGCAGTCAGTAACAAATTACATGTACTATATTCATCTAAGTTATCAACAATTACACAATCGATATAGTTATGCAATAATGTTCTTCAAGAAATTCCAAGTACTATGTCTTGTGGTATTATTTAATTTTCCCCACTTTTTAGATAACAGATGTCCATCACTGAAGGTGTCATTATGCAGGCTTTGGACCTTAGTGATGATACCACTCGTGACCAACCCAAATCCCCAAGGCACATAACCTTTAGCAGGTGGCCTGAGACTGACCCAGTACACTGGAAGTCCTTTAGTCACCCATTTAGGCTTCCTCCAACTAGATGCCTCATTTAGACTTGATGTAATTCCAAGTGTCCCCAAGGGTTACCCACATAGTATAATATTGTCTGACTTATCTCACAACACCTGCTATTTAGCTCACTTGCTTTGATAGTCACAGGACTTCTTGTTGGAAAATGTTTGATCTCAATGCCCCACTTGAGGGTGAATTGCTGGACCACTTTGGAAATGGAAAAAATTCTCTATATGGCTTATGCCATTTTGCAGGTGTGGAAAACAAAGCAAAGGACTTGCATGACAATCCCAGAAACATCAAGAAGTCAAGGAGCGACATGGAAATTAAAGCTACTTTTTGAAATTCTCAGAGCACTAAAATATTATACATTGGGCCAGTTTGATGCTGGTGGGCCCTTCCCATCCAATGCCATGTTACCATGCCTCTAGCCAGATTCCAGAAACCCTGTCTCTGCAAGCATGGTTTATCACCATGAAGCTTGCTAATTCCTAATTAACTATGTTGATGTCTAATTTTCATATCTTGGCCTTCAGACTACTCCTGGAAGCAGGGGAAATTATCTCTAAATGAAAGTGACTCTATTGAATCAGAATCTGTATGCCCTTATGTGAAAAAAACAAAAAAGCTTATTTATTTTAAGTAACTTAGGACCCATGAAAGTCAGGTGACTAATTTCGTAAGTTCAAAACAGGTCCTGTTCTATAATTTTCTGCCAGTCTCAATCCTGACCTAGGGAATCCCTGCCCTTTCCATATGAAAGCCTAAGTCAATCAGATTCTCGCCATTGGGCTACACCCTGCAGTGATTTTTGTAGCCCAGTGAAATGACAGTCATTGCCCTCCCTGTCTGAGTACCACATGAGAACTGCCCCACTGTCCCTTGTGCCACTTTGTTGGAGAGAAGAAGCTGCCAGTCTCACACTCAGATAAAACAGTGGCATCTCCAAATATCTCCATGTTGGAAACTGGCAGCCTACACTCTGTATCAGTGAGCTGGCACTGACATTAGTGAACTTGTCACTTCTAAGCAAGCACAAAAGAGGGCTTGTTTGCTAGAGCTTGAATCTAACGAACAGCTTTCTCCTATTTTGTATAGTTTTCCAGCCATTTGACTTGTACAATAGAGAAATCATATTTCAACTTCTTCAGGTTGAAAAATTGCCCCTTTTCTGATTTGTCACCAAGAGATGAGAAACCGTTATTTCTGAGGCAGCTTTATTATGGAAAATAGAATAAGTAACTCATGTCACTCAAATCAAATCCCTCAGGGAGTAGGTCCAGTAGCGATTCAAAAGCCAGGAATAAGATTAAAAACTAATTTTCTAGGTGGAATGAGGAGCAGGTTCTTTTTCTTCTAAACTAATGGCCCTTCACAGAGGAAACATTCACAAGGTACAAGGGAAACATGTGAATTCTGCTCCTCCCACCTTCTTCCTCTCTAGATGCAGACTTAAGGGTTTAGCTTTGATGCTCCAGGCAGGGTGACGCTCACACTGTCAATGGAAAGGTCAGCCTGAGAGGTATTGAGGAAACTGAGTCTCTCATCTAAAAAAATATATCTTTATCTAATAGAGAAAATATTTAAAAATTACTGTCAGCCAACAAGTTTATTGCCTCAGGCTGCTTCCAGGGAGATAGGGAGATGGCCTTTTACTGTTTATGGACCTAACTGGGTACTGCCTGCCCTAATGACACTATGCAGACATTCAGCTGCTGAACTGCTCAGGTGTAAGAAAACCACTAACCCTTTAAAAATATATTGCTAAAAGGCAATCATACTTTTACATTTTGAATCTAGCATTTGTACTTAAATTCAACATGCTGCTTTACTGCAAAGTTGTCAAAGCCAGCTTTATATTTAAGACCTATAGGTTGCAGGAGAAAGTCTGTTGACCACAGAATGTCTCCTTTAAAAAGTGAGATTAATTCAAGAGGCCTGGGCCTCCAAAGGGGTTTGCCTGGGTTGTCTCATCATACGAGGTCCCTTAGGGATACTGCAACGTGGGGACTTATGACTGTGACCATGAGAAAATTGAACAAGAAAGAGATATGACATTGTATTGCAGACTGTGAGCCTCCCAACCATAACACAAAACAAATGGCTACGAGTTTCTTTCCCATCCGTCCTGTGCCCCAAGGTATATAAACCTCATCAAGTCATTAGAAGAAGCTATTATGCAAGTAACATAGTCTATGGAGAACAGAGAAAAAAAAACAAACCCATTATCCTCTCATACTAAACAGGAGTTTTTAACCTGGGGTCTGTGGACTTCCAAGGGGTCCATGAGTTCACAGGATCCATGAACTTGGATGATAAAAAATATAAATATTTTCATTTATCTCTTATCGAAATGCATCATATCCCTTCAATTATAAATGAAGGCAACAAACTACAGCAGTCTTGGTAGTACATTTAACTTTGTCACCCATAGAAATCAGATATTTTCGTCAGATATTACAGTTGTTATAGAAAGGTTAAAATACTGTTTATGTTTGTCAACACTTCAAAATTATGGCAGATATTAGACCTGTTAGATCTTATTAAATGCATTATTGCTATATTACCATATCATAACAAAGATTGAGAACTGGTTGGAATTCTTTGTAAAACTATAAATTTCATTTTACAGATGTAAAAACACCATTCAGAGAATAGGCTTCACTAGTCAGCCACAGGAATACGTGGCACGAAAAGATGTTAAGAATCTCTGTGTTTATACCCATCACTTCATTCTGCCTTCATTTCTGTCCCTAGCCATCATTTCAACCACTTCCTTACCAACATCCTAAATTCCTTTCCTTGTCCCCAAGTGTCCTTTCATTGGTTCAGGTGTTTAAACAGGGCAGTCTTTCACATCTCAAGTTATGGGGTACTGGTCCTTCTGATGAGAATCCTCTTCCCCTCCACCCCTAAACCAGAGCCTTTGTTTGCCTGGCTAACATCTTCTTTCCCACTAGGTAGAGAGAGCTTAAATCCCCTGCTTAAGCCTTCCCTTCATTCCCAGACTAGGTCAGCGTCCCCTTCTTTTCATCAACCTTGTCATCATTTGTTCAGTATTACCCTTCCAGACAATATACTCTCATGAGGGCAAAGCCCAAGTCTGCCTGGTTCACTATCATATACCCAGTGCCTAGCATGAGGGGGCTATCAAGCCCCTATCCAGAGAGGGCTCAATAAATATGTACAAATACATGTACCAACAAACCATTTTGTAACTTTTGATTTAATATATTTTGTAACCTTTTGGTTTAATGTATTACACTCTTGTTTCATGTTGTTACTTTTATTTACTTTAAAGCTGCACAATATTCTATTGGGTATAAGTACTTTAGTTAAATAATTTCCCTAGTATTGATCATCTTGTTTTCAGTTTTCACTAACACAAATAATGTTGTATATCATTTTATTTTTCATGTATATCATTTTATTTTCATATCATTTTATTTTTCTTGCTTTGTATTTAGGATTATTTCCTTGATGTAAACTACAGGAAGAGGAATTAATTGGTCTAATGGAATGAACATTTTTATGGTTCTTGATTTATTCTATGATGTTGTTTTCCAAAAGGGTTCTCATTTAAAATGCCATAAATAAAACGGCATGTAACTGTTGCATGGCATGAAATGATCGTAGATTCAAAAGGAGAGAGTCTGGAAATTTCTTTGAATAAATGGTGGCTTTTTATGGCTACTATTTATTGAGTGTCTATTACGTGATAGGCAGTGAGCCAGGAACATTTATTAGTTCATCATTCCTGACAACAACCCTGGGAGGTAGATATCAGCTCTCCCATTTTATAGATGGGGAAATAGAAGGTCAGCGAACGTTACTTGGTCAAGGTTATATGGTCAGTGAGAGGTGGAGTGAATCAAGCTCGTGCTCTTTCTACTATGCTATACATGCAAAGTAGGTAAGTGCTCTCAAAACTCCTACCTTAGTTAATACATCTTTATCCAAAGCCACTCAAAACTTGATTTTTTAAAAAAATAAAAGTTGTAAAATAGGATGGGGAAAGAAATAACACACCTTTCTGAGATGTCAGACTTCTGGAAGTGTCATCTAGTGAAAAAGAATCTCAAACAGTTTTCAAAAAGCATGTGCAGTAAAGCCCATGAACCTTCATCTAAAGGCAGCATATCATGGTAGTGAATTCGAGGGACCGCCTGGGAGAGACCTTGAAACTACTTTTCATCTGAAGGACTCTGAGCCATTATTTCCCCTCTCTAGGTCTCACTTTCTAGTATCCATCAAAGGATTGTTATAATTAAATAAGATAGTCTATATAAAATGTTTAGCACAGTGGTATCAAGCACATAATGATACACGTTAATTATTAGTAGTACTGCTGTTAAAGTTATTTTTTGCATGTAAGTCTAATAAGCTTGGATCTGGTTTTCTAGAATATACTATATTAGGTACGGCATAATGAAAGATGATGATAGCTGACTACCACAAGGGGCAGTTGTCACCTCTCACTGAAATCAGCAAGAAGGGACAGCTGAAATAAAACCCCACAGGAGGACCAAAAACAAACAGGCAAACTGTAAGAATATCAATAATAGTTGCTTTAATTATGCTTTACACTTTGCAAAGCTCTTTCACAATCATTTCATTTGATTCATGCAACACTGCTGTTTTGTAGGGAGGACATTCCCACTTTACAAATAGGAAAAGAGAGGCTCAGAGAATTTAATGCCTTCTCTAGAATCATAGCTAGTCAAAAGAGCAAAGAGTACCACTGTCTATAGATATGCTGTCCAATATGGTAGCCATGCGTGGCTACTTAAATTAAATAAAATTAAATATTCAGTTCCTCAGGAGCATAAACCACAATTCAAGTGCTGAATAGCTACATGTGGCTCAGGGCACCCATGTTGGACAACCGAGATTATAGACCATTTCCTTCACCACAGAATGTTTTATTGGGTTATGCTGGTCTATAGAAATGAGAGCACCAAACCGTTACTGCATAATGATATGCCCGGTGTCCATGACAGTGAACCTGATTCTCAGAGAAAGCTGTCAGGGAAGAGGAAAATACTTTAGAAATGTTTCTATGAAAAACACTTTAAGCTTTATATTATAGAGTTAAATTTGTGTGGCATTAGGCTATAAGCATCATCAAAATTGGGCCCAGAATCCCCAAAAGTGCCGAGTGCCAATGCTCTGCACAAAGAACCTACAAATATCTACTGAGTAGTTCTATTTCTTCATCTACTCATTTCATAAAAATTACATCAATGTAAGAGAATTCTTCCTGAAGCAAATAAGTTGAATGTTATAAAAATGTAAGCAATAACCTTTGTTAAAATCTCAAGGGCAGTTATGGTTGTACATGTATAAAATTATTCAGTGTACATACGAAGTCCTTTTATATTCCAATATCTATCTGATGCAGAAAGGCTGTAAATAAACGTAATCAAAAGAGATGAATACCAGTGAAATATGTTTGAAGATGAGAAAAGTTTTCAACAGCGATATAAGCCTTTAAAGGAGATGTCCAAGGTTTTGCTTTTTAGAATGGTTTATAACATATCCCTTGTAAATCATAAGTTAATAGATTTACTGAGGAGACAATCACAAGTCAGTCTCAACTTATGGTTCACTTTCTTCGAGCAACACCAGGAAATAGCTTTCAGAAGTGAAGAACCTGACAATGAATGCTCAGTATTACTTCAAAGCACTATAAAATGCTCAAAAGTTTCAGAAGTTACTTTCCAGAGGATGACAAACACTTAACTACCTAAGAATCTTCAGCCTTGCCTGGCAGGATGGTGCTGTCAGATTCAAGGTGCACGGACAAAGCTGGAGGCAGTTTCATTTTTTAAATTGACTTTGAAAGTCTTAATGATATATGTATATTTCATGGAAATATGAGCCTTAGTATAATGGTCTGTTCTCTTTAGACAGATGGAGCTCGATTTACGTTCTACATGATTGTATCCCGGAATTTCAGACCTAAGATGTTTGTCATAATATAGTTAATCTATTATTTTTATGAGGGATACGAAGCCTTGGCCTCCTGTATTTGGATAGATGTATGCCAAATTTATGGTGGCACTGGTCTATAAATGACAGATGCTGCCAAAGCAGAAAACTATCATTTTCTTCTACTCAACAGCACAAGGTCCTGTTGCTAGAGACAGAAATGGGGGAAAGAGGCATTTACAAAGACCTTGCTGGCTAATCAAAGGAGTCCTGCAGCAGTCGGTGGAAATGAGAAGTTGTCATTTGGGAAACTTGGCCCCATTTGTAACAACACATAAAAACTGTGAAACACACAGGGAAACCCATAAACATGACAAGGCGAGGGTCTCCATTTGTATCTTTGGCAGAAAGCCTCTTTGACAAAATTGAAAAATGTACTTTCATAACGTAACAGGATGACCATAAAAAGTTGAACTGCAGCCTTTCCAGGCAAATCATACTGATGTACTAGTTGATACTGCTCTGGGTTCACACCTGAGGAACTGCCGCCATGCAAAAGCACATTATGCTGAAAACTAAAATGAGTTTTGAGGTATCCTCACTTCTTTCCTTCCTTCTTAAGTCTTTTCTGATACTGTCGTCTCTGGCTCCATGGTATAGTCATGGGTGTGGGATAAACAAAACAACGTCCCTGTGCCCAGTGAAAATCTTTGAGATGGGATGATTCAAAATGCTACCGAAAATGCGGACAGCATTCAGGCTAGTCTACTGGACCCTTTAGGAGGCAGTTCAAGGCTCTGCTATACTGGTGATGCCCTTGCTCACTGCTGACCTCCAGCTCAGTGAGTATGTTTGGCTCTAGTCACATAAAGTCTACAGCTGTCAAGCTGGAGCTTTAAGAACACTTGTCATTTACCTGAAATGAGTGTTTTCATTCAAACTTGGCCTTGAAAAGATCTGTAACTTCTAAAGCTTTGTTCTCTTACAGTTAAATGATGCAGACAACACACTGCACAGAAACTAAGGATTATCAATAAAACAAAGCCTCAATGACCCTGTCACTGCTATAGCTCCTACTGAAAAATATCAACAGTCAGAAAACAATTTAAAAGTAATACATAGTCCTACTCATTAATTCTTTAAAAAAGTGGGTTAGTGGTTTCTGACTTTTCCCATTGGGATACTGTACTTGAATTTACTCTTCTGAGTCAGAGAAGCTTAGAAGTAAGGGGAACAGTGGAATATTCATGGAACAAGAAGCCCTGAGTTCCTGCTCTGACTCTACTGGGATATGAGTGTGCAAGCCATTTAAAGCCTCACACAAGCCATTTAATCTTTCTAAGACCCAGGTTCTTCACTGTTACCACATTTGTGGGAGCAGCTTGAAGGTGGCGATTATATATTATTTTTCTTTTGGAACCTCTTGAAGGCAAGAACATGTCTTTCTGTTCATTGTTGCACGCTTGAAATGGCAAATGTTACAGATGTACTATACTACTTAGTATAGATAATATATATTTGTTAAATGAATAAATGGATATAGAATTTGTTGTGTGCATATGTGAAAGAGGGATACTAATATCAGCCTTACCAGTCACAGGGTTGTTGAGGGGGTCATACGAAAACATTTATGTGACTGGATTCTATCAACTGAACAAATTCAAGGTGTTCCTATTGTTAATTTTAAGCAGAACATGCTGGTTCCATCATCTTTGCTCTTAATTGCATTTATCTATATATCTATCTATCTATCTATCTATCTATCTATCTATATAGCATTTTGAATCATTCCATCTGCTTTCGCCTTTTTAGACAGCAACTGATTAAAAGCTGTTTAGCTCTAAATGGCTTTATATACTTTGAGCTACAAATGTATTTTCCCCATCTTGATATCTAATTAATTAAAAAAAATCTTGGGCTAAAGACTAGACATATGGATGATTAGGTCGACTATCACAATATTTTTTACCGTTAGGTTGATTATCAAAATATTTTATTATTTTCAAGAAGTAAGGTCTTCCAAAGGCTCTGTTTTTTTTTGTTTGTTTGTTTTGTTTTGAGCTTCTTATGAGTGGTTAAGTGCTGTCACAAAGCGCATTCAACTTGATGTATGGGGCATATTATCACAGGGAAGTGTTGTGTCATATGGCATTATGACACTTGAACTCTAGGGAGAAATCTGGGTACAGTGTCTGGCCAATATGTTCTAGCCATCTTCCTGAAGCTGCCTAATGCTTGCTGTGTCTTGATCCCATTTCTCCCAAAGCACCTTTTTCCTCCTTTCTACCAAGTTTTGAACTCCCACTGATGCATCATTAAAAGCTGGGATAGATCCTAGGAGACCAGAAAGCTATTTCTTTGGATTTTACGTTTAATTCTACTCCAACTTCTAAAAAGTGAATAGGACAGCTATCCTGCCTGAAATAAAACATATTTAATTTTTTTTCAATCATGTGGTCAGAGCTTCTTATAATAAATGAAATTCCTGTTACTGTAGTTTAAACTCATTTTGTTTACTGACTTGAGAGGAAAAAAAAGGAAAGCTTTCCATTATACCCTTAACTTTTTATATCTGATAGCTCCATTACAGCAAATTTCTTTGTATTGTACAGATCCAGTTACAACATGATCTAAATTATGTCTCCAAATGCATCATAAAAAAGTGGTTGTCCCAGTTGCTAAAATAGGAGGTAAAAAGGCGTTTCTATCAATAGCTCTTGGAAGATTGTTAGGCCACTTCTTAGAATAAATAATCTGTGCTCTCAAGGAGCAAAGCGAGGTCATCTGTGGCTCGCACGCTCCTTGTCAGATACTCTGAAATCACACTCTTCCTTGACTGATGTTCAGTGCATCCCAGGATGCTGCACTCCCAGAAGCCCCCTCCCTTAACATCTGGCTATTTCCTGTTCCTCAGGATTTGCCCTCATTGAACAATACTCTTGCTAAGTTACTGATGCTAAAGAATGAGAATGGAAATTGAATTAGTCAATCCTCTGGATGTTGTGAATGCCTGGATTTTGAAATCTGGTAGCTGAGACATCAAGTTACTAACATTTACTTTTCACTCAACTATCTCAGAATCATATAGATATTGCTTAAGCCCACTTGATAGAATACTTCATTCAGAAGAAAAAGACCAGTGCTAGGGAATTTCAGTCTCTTAAGAACTGTCAATCAACCATGACTTTTCACTGTGACTATTACTCTAATTTTTGGCTGACTCCTTAGAGGCAGTGTTGTCTGAAATAAAACACTTCAGTTAATTAAGTACCACAGTTCTTCCTCTTCCCTCCCGCTTCCCCCTACATCCCACCTAGACTGTCTATGAAGGACTGGTCTTCGTGTCTCCTAACTTCTAAAATGGGGTTTTAAAGGAAATCAAAACAAGTTACCAAAAAATTTTATGACTCTGACAAAGCTGTGGGAGCTTTTTAAAGATTTAGAAATAGGTGGTTAACAACTGGTTATGTATTACATTGTTTAGACCAGATTTCCCATCTGGGCAAAACTTCTAATTTTCTAAATTGAAAATTCTACAAAACACGTGTGAAAAAAAAAAGAAGAAAGAAAAAAACACATGTGAATTCTTGCTTAAAAGCTGACGTTCAGTTGAAAGTGACAAAAAAACATGTATCTATTTAGCAAATACGACCCACTTTGTTCTTAAATAGTGCCATCTTTCAACAGCTTTGGTATTGCTTTTATAGATATAATAGGACAAACTAAATATTTCATTAATATTAATATTTAAAATATGGAGAAACAAAAAAGTAATTTGAATGACCTAACCAATGTATTGCCAAATAATTTATACAGATTTGAGTAAGGAAACATGGAAAAATGAGGTAACCACACTACAGGTAGTTTGCATTACTTCTAGTCCAAGTATGGACAGGGACATGGTGACTGAGGTCAATACTGTTAGACCATAGGTACTTTGCGGGGTGGATAGGGAAGTGTCAGAGGAAGCAGAGAACGCTGGATTAAAGACCATCACATAGCTACGGGGAAAGAGACTCTGTGGTTGAGATTTGTTTTCCTCTCTCCCCACTCTCATCTCCTAGGGTTCTTCTAGATCTCAGTTCTCTTTCCTTGTTTATACCACTGCTGTACTTGACCCTGGTGTGTTTCTATTGCCCACTAGCCAAACACAATTGTTTGTAAAGTCTCTTTCACTTGAGCATTCACTAGCATTTGAGAGTCAGAATAAAAGTCTTGAGTCATTGAACTTTATTTTAACATGCTCATTGGGCGTCTTGTAGATTTAAGGTATGCTGTGATTCTGATCCAGCCCCTTTATTTGGATTTTCTATTTCTATACTGCTCTTTTCTTGGGTCTACTCGCTAATTGTTGACTTTTTTTCTCTTCCTTTCCTCTTCTTCTACACCTTTCCTTCTCCCTTTAATTATCTTCTGTTCGTTCATTGATTTTTCTCTCATTGAGCCTTTTCTATTTCCATTTTTAACACTTTTTTCCCTCATTAATTTTAATTTCATCTACTATGCCTAGAGCAAACCCAATCTGCAAATAATAGTCATATATATTATAATATAACTTAATGGGAGCATTGAGCACATGCAATAGCAAGGCAGGAATGCTTACAGTACCTTCCCACTGTGCTATTAGCTCGAGACACAAAATAAGCTGAAAGAATGGAGTGACACTAACCTCCACTGTTTTATCATTTTGCTTATAAGTACTTCTGTCGGTAAAGAGCATAATTCAGGTAATAAAACCTGACAGAGTATTATTTCATAAAGGCAACAATATCCTGCAGAAAATGAAACTAGGCAGGAAGTCAGGAGATGATGGCTCCTGTTCTTCCAAACACTGGGTAACCTTGAGCAAATAACGGCTGCAATGTGGACCTCGCCTTGGTTTGCTACTTTATAAACTGGAGATAACATTTGACCCTAATATCTGATAGATCTGGGTTAAAGATTAATTTGCTAATATACGTAAAAAGGCTTTGTTCTTTAGAAGGGGAAAAGTGCAATGTAATAATTCAGTATTTATTATCTGTTCATCAGATAACATGATTTAGTGATTCTATCGCACAAAGAACAAAAGCCTTTATCACCAAATTTGGGTCAGCTCACTCACTCTAGGCTGCAGAGCCTTGGGAACCAGCATCTGTGGGACCTCATCAATAGTGGTCACTTCTTACATAGTCTCTCTTTGTCTAACCAGGCTTTTCTGAATCTTCCTCTTACAAATGGATTTGTGCTTCTCCGAAGGCCCTGGGCAACCACAGGAAAGCGTTCTTAAGTCTCTTAAGTCTACAATGACTTGGAAAGCAGAAGAGAATAAGACAAGAAGTGTGTGTCTTTGTGTTTCCAACAACAGAAAGGTCCCTAAGGAGAGAATCAAACTTAAGAAAAAGGGATCTATTCTCTTAGTTTCCCTTACAAGGCACTGTTCCTCAGTTAGTCACTGCAACAAGGTGACTTACCCATCTTGGGTCCTGATGGGCGGATGTGAATGTGTGAAAGCCTATTAAACACCCAATTTCATGGCATACCTGCTGGAAAAATAAATTTTTTCTCTTCTCCCTGAATCATTCAGTTTGAACCTACTCAGAAAACCTGCTGATTCACTGGAACTATGAAATACTCTGCTTAAGAGGCACTTCCACTAGTAGCCCATTTCCAATTTATAAAGTTCTTCTGTTAGTCAGTTCATAACCGTGAAAAGTTCCTTTAAAATCTTTGAGTTCATTTGTAACTCTGAGGAGAACTCTATGAATATCTTGAAGAATCAAAATCTCTTACTATTGAACACATTTCCAGATTCACTTAATAATGCCACTCTCTCAGAAAACTTTACCTTTTTGCCCTTCTACTCCCTGTTACTGGGGTAAGAAAATATGAAAATGTCTGTTAATAAACAAATTTAAGGATTCCTTCACTGAAAAAGTCCATAGCAAAAACCAAATGTAAAATGAATAATCAACTCAGTATTTTAGATCCATTTCTTGATTTTTGTCTAAACACAATGTGACCAAGAAGCCTCCACTTATTTTCGTGCATATATACTTATATATATATTTACACACACACATATACACTTAAATGTATATATTTAACAACATGGAATGGTAACCTATCAAATGCTTAGATTCCGTGCAAACACATAACGCTTCCTGTGAAGGGAACGTATTAATATTATAAAAACAAATCATGGAGAGTAACATGCAACAGCGGAGGGGAGGAGGATGGGGTGAGGCCAGAGGACCAGGAGGAACACAAAGAATGTAAAGAACAAAAAGTGTCATTGACCTGATTTGTCAGAGTTGTTGCCTGTGATTGGAGTGATGGAGCAGCTGGGATTAGCCTTTGCGCTGTCCTTGGAAGAAACCATTTTGGGTTTATTTTTCGTTGCCTCTAGTGCTTTGACCTTCTTGGCATGTTTACTTCCTTTGTAGTGGGCCTCGGCCTGGCTCTACAAAGGAGAACAAATCAGGCTCATTTTTTTGCTACTTACAAACAGCACAATGGATGATCATGCAGGAAAAAAATACATTCAATCATAGGCACCACAGACATTTACAGCTCAGCACTCAACTATGTCTTTGGCATTTAATGAATAGTAGACCGGTATCTAAGAGTTTTTTGCATATTGAAACCTTCTATACAACATAGAGGATCTGTGTCTTTCAAAACCAGACATTATACGAGTGGACAACAGGGTCAGGACAAAATTGGGGCGAAGGTGAACTTTGTCATTAGTGCCCTCCCACCACTGCCCATTGGGGTTACTTGTCAAACGTTTGGCTGGCAGCAAGCCGCTTTGAGTGTCCTACCCGGGCGTGTCCTTCCACAGCCACTCCGTTTAGTTTCCCTTCAGCTACAAATCTGTCTTCCCTGCACCTACGTTCCTCTTGGCTCTGCTCTGAGAGCAGGTGATGTGACAAAGCAACCTGCTAGTGAGTGGAAATGGCACTACATTTTGGAGTCATCTACATGCGCTTCATGTGTCATTTTGATGATTCCAGTTCTAAGAATACACGATATTAGGCACAAAGGAGGTAGGGACAATGCTTGTTTCTGATCTCTGATGTGATTCTGAAGTCAAAGCAGTTAGTATTACATTCACTTATACAAAAAGCATAGGTGAAACTGTGACTTCATTACTAGATCAAAAGAAAGAAAAGCGATCAAGGCAAGTGAATATTAAAAATTTTCAAAAGACAAAAACAAATTACAGCAAAACAAGAAAACATTTAGTCAATAAGCTGACATTTGGAAAATTCCCCTCTGCCTAAAGAATAAGGATTTTATCTTTTTGGCAACTAGTATAATGAACATATTAACAAAAGAATCTAAGTATACTTGCTTCAATTTCATTTTTAATAGACCCTGAAAATATAAACAAACTAAAACATATATTATATGGTATATTAGCATAGTTATAAAGGTGAAGAGGATGATAAACCTGTCATATAAAATGAGTTTCTGTTAGAGGATTTCTAAAATAATAATAACTTTTCTTCTTACATCAGTTTTCCGTATATACACTTGTATTTGTTTGAAGATGATTATACTGATATTTTCATCCATTTTCCTCAACAAGTAGAATACAGGTGGTATGTATGTGTGTGTGCATGTGTGCATGTAGGTAGGTAGGTAGGTAGGAGTGGCAATGGACAAAATTAAAGACATGTGATTTTCCTAGCACATAACCCCAATCACCCAAGGTCAACAGACTTTTATTGACTGTACACAGTCTCTAACTTCCTGAACATCTTTTCGTAATATTGTTTTAGACCACCGTTGACTTATCATGGCTCTTGGTTCGTTTGCTCAAGGACTTCTCATGCTGTTCTCTGTCAAGTTGAAACACAAACCCAATCCCAAGAGAGGAGAAAAGTGTAACATTATTTTGAGTCTTATCACCCTCTGAGAATGGTTAAATCCAGCAAATATAGTTGGGTAGATATAAATTAAGAAAATATACAAATAAAAATTTAAAAATTGATAACATGAAGAAATAATAATAATGGCTGATATTACTGAGCCTCTGACAAGAAGAGCTCAAAATGTAATACATGTTTCTCTCATGTAAGCTTCACAGTGCCCTGTGAGGCAGGTACAGATAGAAAACTGGGCACGAGAAGCTAAACAGCACATCCAAGGCCACACACGTAGGTGGAGAAGCCATTATGGGGATCTGAAATGCTTACGTGTATACTCCTATTTAACTATATACCCGCACGTTAGACATATACATACTCACCCTAAGTAAACAATATAATTTTATTAGAAGTAAACCATTACACAAAAATTACACACAAAGAAAGCACACTGCTTTTCATGACTCAGTGAAGGATTATATTTTAACAGAAGTTTCTAAGAGTAGGGAATATCTTCTTAATTCATAGGAAATATACCGGTAGAGTACATTAGGCTTGATCCTTCTGTTGAGAAGCTAAGAAAGGCCCACTTCTTAGGTATGTAACAATTTCTACAAGATATCAGTTGACCTAATAATTCATCTTTCCAAGTATACTAAACAGTGAGATGTTACTTTAGTGCGCTTTGGCTAAATAAACGTATAGTTCTCTAAATAAAACCTCCTGGCACAAGATGAGCAGAGTGTCACTTCCTCATTACTATTTCTTGGCATCACTGCAGAAAGTTAACAGTATCAATTAGCACTTGGGATAAAGAGCCAGCTGAGTGACACTCACTGGATGCCAAGCTGGAAAGAGCTCTCCAGAGCCATGATTCACTTTCCTTTTGAGTTCTGAGGCATGGAGAAAAGCAAAACAAGGCTTCTTAGCCTCTACTGACTACTGTTTGGGAAAGATCTGGAATTAAGACAGTGGCAGACACCACTCATTCACGCTTGGCATCTTTCCAGTTACCCTGTGGTATTCTTGGTAGTGGCACTATGCTGTCCTCAGTACTGTATCTGAGGTGTCAACAGCTTCTAAATCCTGGGCAGATCTTCAAGTGAAACAGAGACACTGTTAAAATAGTAACATGATTAACCTGCCTTCCTTATCTGGGAATCTCCTTAATTGAGGAATGAAAGAAACAAGGACAAGAGCCAGAAAACCAGGGAACGAGGCAACACGATCAAGCCCAATCGACGATGGTTCTCGTATCACTTCTGAGAGACTTGGTTAACCACACAGACTTATAATATTTTACACCTCCGTGACTAGTCAGCAGACACCTATTTGTCTAGCACTAATGGTCTGCTTTCTGATTTCCTCCCCAAAGCGCTGCTATACACCCCAAACTGGCAGTGATCAAAGAAACCCCTTGCCAAGAATTGCCAGAATTAGAGAGCGGCCCAAACCACCATACTGACCTCCACACGGAAATTCATTGGTATCTAAGTTTTCCTTTCAGAGGTCACTCCAGTAGCTACCTGACCACCCACTGGTAGAGGAATAGCTTTGACAGGAAATGACATTTTGGAATTTTCTCTTCCATTCATCTCCATCTTTGTTACTAAAGCCCCTCACTTTCCAAAATCCTCTACATCTTTCAGGACCCTACTGGTCCAAATAAAAAAGATAAATAATGAGATAGTGTATTGCTTTACACATAAAAATGCAATAATGAGCAATTCTATAATTCACTGAGCTCCCATTTCTGTTTTTTACCTTATTTCTATTTTGGACATCAGAGAGGTGGATAGGATCTTGAAACAAGATGTTAAACTGTGTTTACTTTGTATAGAAAGAACAGTCCAAACCCAAACTGGCAAGTGGCTAGGATAGAGTAATGTCACTGGAGAAAGTTCTCAGTATTTATTTACCAATGGACCCAATCTTTTTGCATCTTAAGAAGTAATTGGAACTGTTCCCTTAATTACAGAGAGTGTATCATTAAAACTATTGGCATCTGGTTTTTTGAGACGTTAGATTTCAACGTGTTAAGCAGTGTTAGATAGGAAAGAGCAGAGGTCAGTTACTTTTCAGATAAAAAGTATATATATACTAAAATGCCAAATAAAACAGATGTCAAATGAACTACCATAAAACAGGCTAAACTAACAAGGGGGAAACCTGATTATTTATTTCACAAAGAATTATTTAGCACCTGCCATGTGCTAGACATTGTGAAAGATTAAAAACAAAGACCCCTATTCAGAAGAATGGTAGTTGGAAGAAAAGACGGACATGCAAATAACTATAACCCATAGCAGAGAGTAAAACTATAAAATGGAAGGTAAACTGGTACAAAGAAGTATGGGAGTCAGGGGAGAGGTAAATTTCTGCAGATTGCAGGGGGACCCTGGAAGCTTCATGGGAAAGGAACATCAGAGCTGAGCCCTGCTTCGGGGGCAGGGTGCTGAAGGGTCAGTGTGCAGGGGGAGGCATTTCAGGTAGAGGGACCCGCATGTGCCAAGGCAGTGAAATCCTATGAATTATGCAGTGTTTCCTGGGCACATCTGCTTTTCAGTATCACTAGAACACAGACATATAAAAGGAACAATAGGGAAAGCCTGCTGCATCATGCTACCTCAAACATTATTGCCCCGTGTAAAACAGAAAACATATCATAGTGTTCTACAAATGTTCTACTTGTAGGCATCTTTTTTATAGATAGTTATAAGAAAGATGTTGCTTTTACATCACAGATTTTATCCTCTGCTCCAAACTATAATCCTACGGTCGAAGGACAACTAAATTATTTATATGGAAGATTTAATCATTTGAGATAAAAGCATGGCACTTAAAATACCATAGTCAAACATACTAGAAACAAACTAGAGATGACTGAGTAATAGCTAAATAATTACTTGAATCTTTGCTTTAACATAAGGCTACGTTCAACTATTAAAATGCTTTTTGCATATGTTTGTCGCAGTGATAAGATCACACACTCTCAGAGACAAAGCTACAACATAAACATAAGATGCACCCAAGAGAAAGGCTTACTTAATCCAAAGATAAGTCTTTCTGCTGATATTTGCAATGTTAAGGCCTGCAATATCAGTAATGACATACTACTGGCTTTGATATCACTTCGTTCAATCCTCATCTACTGGGATCTGTTGAAAACAAAGTCCAGACAAAATTATAACCGTTAGGAGATTTTCAGTTCAAAAAGACACAATGTCTTTGCTAATTTATAATTTACAGCTAAGTGAAACACTCCAGGTTGCTATGGCCTGTCCAGGGTTGCCACACTGTACAACTGTGTGCGTGCGGAGCACCACTCATATATGGTCTAATGTGAATGGTGTCTTCTGGATTCCTTCAAGGCCACAGTTCTGGCCATGGCATTTCATATTTACTGGCTTTGGAATATGTATGTATAAAACCCATCAACTCCAAATCTTTCTATATTACTAAAGAGAAAAGTGGTGACTCCAGGAAGAAAATAAGTATACTCTAGACTCTGATTCTCTTTGGGCCCAATTCAGATTCTATCAAATATCATGAAACAGAAGTAGAGTGCTTGGGTTGTTGCTGCTTTAAAATGCCCCTATGTGAATACATGGGCGTTAACACATATATGTGTTCATGATATCAAACATTTTCCATGTAGGCAAATTAAGTCATTTCTTAAAATGCTACTATTTTTGATGGGCCTCAAGGTAGTTTTTCAAATGCAGCTTATTAGTCAGCTAAGAGTCTTGATGCTCATGCTTCTGGTGCATGATTGATTGGAATTACTTTACACGTTGAAACATGGCGGAGCTATAAATGGACCTAACAGCTATAACAGAATTTACATGATGAATTAAAAAAATATGGCAGTTTGAGTTTAAAAGTCACCTGGAAGAGAGCAAAAGTTGGCTTTAAAAAAAATGCTTTAGCTTTGTGACCACCTAGAGGGGTAGGATAGGGAGGGTGGGAGGGAGGGAGACGCAAGAGGGAAGAGATATGGGAACATATGTATATGTATAATTGATTCACCTTGTTATAAAGCAGAAACTAACATACCATTGTAAAGCAATTATACTCCAATAAAGATGTTAAAAAAAGTTTTAATATTTTAAATAAAATTGTTTCTTGTAAAGTTCCAAGTGAACAAAATTTTGCCTCATTTTCTCAGTGAGTTTTATATTTCAATTATTTGAGTGTGGATTATTAAATTTTAGATTATTCCCAGCAATCTAAGGTTCTGCCTCTGGAAAAACCCTATATTCCCAGTTTATGGCTGAGTAGAATGGGAAATAAAAGAGACAGTTATTTGAGCTTGACTATATCAACTGTCATCTGAACCCCAAATCCTTTCATATGTTGAATTCTCTCCTCCTGTTACCTCCTTTTTTTTTTCAAATTAGACCATAATTAAAAATTATCTCCTTTTAAAATAATCATATATATGTGTCAAGGTAAAGTTCATCCCAGAAAATTAATTTTTCAATTCTATTCATGAATACTGTAAATTATAGAGACTGTATTTTGAAAAAGATTTTTCCCCCATCAACCTAATGGAAGTAGGTTTATGTGAATTTTTTTCAATGTAGATAATGGATAATAAAACGAGTCTTATTTAATGTTATAATTTCTTTAACATCATCACAATTTAGTTAAGAATTCAGCAAAAAAGTATCTTGAGATGCTTACCCTAAGAAAATAAGACTGCTTACTTCTCTATTGCATTTACATTACGGCTCTTACTGTTGTGGCCTCTCCCCTTGCGGAGCACAGGCTCCGAATGCGCAGGCTCAGCGGCCATGGCTCACAGGCGCAGACGCTCCGCGGCATGTGGGATTTTCTCGGACCGGGGCACGAACCCATGTTCGCTGCATCGGCAAGTGGACTCTCAACCACTGCGCCACCAGGGAAGCCCACATTACAGCTTTTGAAAAGTATATTTACTTTGTCTTCTGGGCTGGGGGTCAATATCTGAGTCAATTTAATGATAAGGTGTGCGCAAAATCCTAGTAGGTGCACTAGAGTTTAACTGAGGCAAGATGAATTAAATGAACCCTGGCAAAATATGCCCTCTCTTCCAAACTGTAAGGGGAGCAAATCATGAACTTCACCCAGAATGTACTGATAAACCATATTCTCTAAGTTATTACCCTCAAATGGGAACATTAGTGTTCTGTACACTAACATAATCTTGAATATGTAATAATGGGAACATTTATAAGTTATGAAAATATCTAATTTTCTCAAAGAATTATGCATATGGGACCTAACGTGTTAGAACTTCTAAATCTTAAGAACTTTTATGAAACACATGGATATCATCTTTTATTTTTATAATACATTATAAAACATTAAGGCTTTGTTAATAATTACTTAATATTCTTGAGTCACTTATTTTATGATTTTCCCAAAAGTATTCAAAATTATCCACCTCTCTCAAATTAATTTCAAATTAAACTGGGACATTTTAGTTAATAATTCTCCACTACCTTCAAATATAAAGAAGAGTTTATAGTGATTTCACAGTTACATACCAAGTTCCTAAAGTGTTTGAGAGTGCTGCTATCTTTCAGTGGGGAAGTGGATTGGCATAGTGTGCTTACTAAGAGCGATTTTTTGTTACTCAGTGATAAGTAATGCAATATAATTCAAGTCTCTGCATTAATGCTGTGACTCTACAGCTAACTAATTCAAGTCTTCTGATGGTCTTTTAAATTAGGCTCCCAGGCTTCTACACATTAATTTTTAATCAGTCTAGAAGGTATTACATTTACTTCCATTTCCATATTAAAGAAATTTACATAAATGATACAAAATAAATCTAAAATTAGAATTTGCATTGTGTCTCCTTATATTTGATATATAATATCCTTACTGTAGACAAGAGTGGCAAAGTAACTTTGAAAGAGTTGAAGAATGGCTTTAGTAATGTTTTATATATGTGTAATATATTATTTATTTAGCATTACTCATTTGAAAATCTCTTTTACAAAACAGATTTTTGTAAAACTCCTACCCTAAAGCACTAAACCAATTTTTAAAAACCCAGCAGATATTTTATAATTCAAAATTAAGTGAAATATGTAAATGTGAAGATTAATACCATACCCTTTCAAAACATACAAATATAAGTAAGAGAAAATAATAAAACTGTACCTCTTCAGTAGTCACTTAGCTAACCTGAGTCATGTTAAGGCTATCTTTACATTAAAGTACCAGACTAAACTAGAAGTTTCCATTGCAGATTAGTCTGGTCAACCTTCCTCACATATAAAAAATTGGTCTGGAGGAAAAACTAATACGAAAATGCCCATAATTTTGATTCACCCATAAATACCAAAATATTTCAATATTATCAGTGAATGCTAAGTGGCCTTTCAGTTTCTGATTCCAAGTAGTATTGTTCTAAAAGTTCTACTCACCAATTAGAGTCACAACAAAGGTTGTTCATATATGAAAAGATCAATGTGAACTCTGTCTTACTCATCTTTGAGTCTTCTGAAGCACCTATTATACGGTATAGACTCAATAAAAAGTTTTTAAATTATATATATAGGATAGAGTAAGTAAAATCTTCTAAAAATAGGAATTTAATGCTGGGAGTCCATTCATTCTTCCATTCAACAAATATTTATTGAATACCTATTACGATCCAGGCATCATTCCAAGTGTTGTGGGATGCAGGTCATACATTCTAGTATGGGGACACAAACAATAAAGTACAAATTTATATATATTTTACGGTAGTTAAGTGTTAAGCGATACATTTATGAATATGTTAGGTGGTGCTATAAAAAAATAAGGAAAAGTAAGGAGGATAGACAATGATGGGGTGGGTGTCATGTTAGGTATTAAGAAAAGTTTCTGTTGAGGAGGCATTTGCACTGAGACCTGAATTAAGTGAGGGAGTTAACCAGGTAAATACCTGGGAGAAGAGCCTTTAAGGTCCAGGGAACTGCAAATGGCTATTCTAAGGATTTTGACTTTTATTCTGAGAAGATGGGAAATCCCAGCAGTGTTCTGAACAGAGAAGTAACCTTGTTTGACTTTTGTTTATAAAATGATGGCTCTGCTTACTGTGTGGAGAACAAGCTGTGTGTGTATGGTGGGACAGTTGCCAATGAGGCAAAGTGGGAAAGGAGGCTGTTACAGTCATCCAGGCAAGAGCTGAAAAGAGTTCAAAATAAAAACCCACTGAAGGATCAGAAAGGCTTTAAAAGGCGATTTTCTACTCTAGTATAATCAATAGTTATAATATTTGGAATATCTGCAATTTTTGAACTTGAATCAACTATGATTTCTACAGAATTTCATTTCTGTCCAATTAGCTATTACTTTTGTTTCTTTTATATTTAAATTATATTTATTTTTTATCCAGGTAATATAATCACACAGTTGAAAAGTATAAAACAAAAGAGCGTACATAGTGAAAAGTCTACATCTCAGACTTCGCAACTAGTTCTCGTCACTTTTTGTGTATCCTGCCAGAGATGATTTACATACCTATCAAGCAAATATATATGTATGTGTGTATTTCCCCCTTCTTCCATTTTTAGACAAATGCCTACATACCACATATGTTGTTTTTGTATTTTGCTTTTTCTATTCAGCAACAGATCTTAGAGATTTTTTAAAACGAGTAATTAGAAAGTTTTCTAATTTTAAAATGGGTGTGTATATTCCATTATATGAATGAACCGTAATTTATTTCAACCGTATGTTATTGATGGATATATAGGTTGTTTTTCAAAGTTGTGCTGTCACCCTTGATGCAAAAATAGACATTAGATGATTCAAATGATTATTTTTCTTCTTTTTTACAACGAAAAATGATTTTTAAAGTGCTTTAATTGAATTAAAGCAGACATTTAAAAATATCCTAATTAGTTTCCATGCCCTGATTTGTCATTATGGATATATTATAGTTATATGTTTTCCTAAACATATTTCTGGGAATCAGGCAACAAAATGTGCACACACCCCTGCCTTGGGCTTAATAAAATTGTATGAAAATTTGAGAAAAGAAAGGGCCTTGAGATGGGCCTTCAATAATGGAAAGGATTTCAAAGACAAGAGATATATACTCTTAATAAGGAGAGGACTATAAGAAAGAAGTATTTGGCAAAACCAGTTTTTGTTTAGGGAAATGTGAATAATCCAGTTTGAGTGAAATGTGGGTGTGTGTGGAGTAGGAATGGAAGAAAAGATTAGAAAGACAAGTGTCTTATTATTTAGGCCTTAAATACTAGATAGTGGGAAGACAGTTAACAATACCATACTTAATTAGGTAGGTAATGAGAAGCCATTGAGGGCTTTTGTTCTAGCACACTCCGATCCTGCTAAGACCTACAAAAAGGAAAAAAAAAAGACAGTAGAGTAACTAGAAGGTTCTTACCATAGCAAGTCAAAGAGTAATGGGGTTCTTAAACACACAGATTTCAAATTTCAGGGGGCTCTATAAACCAAAAGCCAGAGCTTTCATAGAAAAGGAGCTATTCCTCCTATTAATCAAGTCTCTAGATATTCTGTTCCTTTTTGCCTTTCCCAGGGTCTATTACTCTTTCTCTTTTTTAACATTTATACTCAACTCCCCCTTTCCAAATCAAATCCTTATCATTGATGTTTAAACAAGCCCTGATCTCCCCAACCCAAAAGAAACCATCCCTCAAGCTACATTCAACCCTAGCTTTTCACCCTTTCAGCTTCCTTTCACAGACTAATATGGTCAATTAATTGTATGCACATCTCCAATTTCTCTTCTCTAATATGGTCCACCTCAATCCACTGAAAGAGACATCACTAAGACACCAATGCCTTAAGTCCTAAAACCAAGAACATCTTTTATTTCTCATCTTGCTTGACCAATCAGGGGTACGTGACCCTGCTGATCTCTCGCTTCTTCCGGAAGGCACTTTTCCAGAGGCTCTTTCCGAGGTTGATGTTCCCCCACCTACATTTCCGAGCCACGTGCAGCCTCATCTTCCCCTGCCCTGTCACTGAATTGTTGACATATTCCAAGGCGCAGTTTTAAGCCTTCTTGTCTTCTCACTCCAAACTTTCCTGTCTACTCTCTGTTCAGTTTCACCCACACAACTTTCCCAGCCACCTCTATACTGATAATTTCCTGGTTTCTACCTCTCTCGTCCAGATCTCTCCCCTGAGCTCCAGACTCATAATATCCACTTGGATATCTCAAAGAACCTTAAACATAAGTTCAAAACCAAACTCCTTGTATCATTTGTCTCTGCCTTGCTGCCAAAATTACCTAGTCTTCCTTCTAGCATTCCCTTTCTGCTAATAGCACCACTCTACCTCTATTGTAAGAGCTACATCTAGGGACCATTCTCATTGTCACATGCTACCTCCACCCTCGCATTCAATCACTAAGTCCTACAGATTTTACCTCCTAGATATTTCTCTAATCAAGACAATTCTTTATATCTCAACCACAACCATCTTGGTCCAGACTGCCATCATCTTTCACCTGGACTGCTGCAACAGGCTCTTTAGCGATCACCCAAAGGCCCCTCCTGCTCAGTTACAATCTGTTCTCCACGTGGCGGCCAAAGTGATATTTAAAAAATGCAAACCTGAACATATCATTCCTCTGCTTAAAATCCTTGACATCTTTTCACTGCTCTTGGTTTAAAATCTAAAATCATCATATTCAAGACCTATATGTCCTACTCCCTACCTATCCCTAGTTTCATTTGGTAGCAGGCTCTTTGTTTTTTCTTGGAGGAACTGAAAGAAAGTGTGGCTGGAGTATAAGTACAGTGCTAGCCTTTTGCACATGCCTAAAATATAATACTATCTCTTTTCTCTTTTCCTAGTTAACTCCTATTCATCCTTCAGAACACAGCTCAAACATTACTTCCTTAAGAAGCCTTCCATGATCCCCCAGACTAGGCCACCTCCTAACTTTTTGGATTCTTTTCTTTATAGCACTTCTCACAATTTAAAAATTATTAAATTTTATAATAACATGATTAATGTTTGTCTTCCCCCGACTAGACAATAATATTCGTTAAGGCTTGTACCTGTAAGGTACTTAGTACACTGCCTGAAACATCTTGACATTTGATAAATACTGATTACATGGATGAATAAATGAATGGAAAAAGATTTTTTATTACTTGACAATAGAATTAAAATAAGGGTAGAGGAAGAAAAAATAATTGGAGTTCCCTCTAGAAGTTTCAGGCCCAAATAACAGGGAAAATGGTAAAATGATTAACCAAAATGCAGTTGTGGTGGGGTGAGGAAATTTTGCAGAGGAAAATGAGAATTCAGTTTGGTTATCTATTTAGGCTGCTCATGAGATACACAGTGGAGAGGTTCAACAAACAATTGAAAACACAACTGATGGCTGAGAAAAGAGGCTGGGGCTGGAGACATCTATTTTGTAACCACATTATGAGATGATAGATGAAAGCCTGGGGATGGATGAGATTCTTGATGAATTAAGAATAGAGAGGAGAAAACCCATTTTGAGGGAAGAATCTTGAGAAACAGCTATATTCAACAGGTAAGAGGAGGAAGAGAAATCAGCAGAGGATACAGAAAAGAGGCCATTAGAAAAGCTGGATATACAGAGTAATAAAACAGAGGTCAAGGGAAGTGAAAACTCCAAAGGAAAAATAATTAAAAATACATACACACAACTATACTTCTTACTGAAGTATAACAACATCTTAAATGCTAAAATACTTTTTTTTGTAATATCAAAACAACCTCATAAAATAACTGGAAAATAATATGAGGTCTTTGTGTCCTGGAAGAATATTTGATAATGTTGCAGAGAAAGCATAATGGTAGCCATGTCTGTGGAAATAAGGGGCCTATGTATAGCTACTACTCCAAGGAAAATTATGAGGAATGCAGAAAAATAGCGAGAACACAGCAACCAGAAAGACTGCAAACACAACATCAGGTTACAAAAACTACTCTGAATTCAATAACAAAAATGGTGACACATAGTTACCATTTATTGTTTGCTGTGTACCAGGCACTGCACTAAGTACATTACAGACAGTATCGCATTTAATCCTCATAAAAGCATATGAGGCAGGTATTATTATTAGTCCAAGTCTACAGAGACTCTGAAAAGTTAAGTAACTGTCTAATACCACACTGCCAGAAATGGAAGACCCTGGATTCCAACCCAAGATTAAAAGATTAGGCTCTTAATTACCGCACCATCGAAGCAAGTCCCAAGCCCAGGGTCCAAACAGCCTTCACCATGGAAGATCCAAAACAGAATAGACTCTCTCCCTTATCCCCTCTGGTAAAAGATAGTCTTCATTTCCTTAGACAGGATGATCTGGAAGTGAAAAAAGGTCTGGGGAGGTGACCTGTAAAGTCATATAAGTTATAGTTTTCATTGTAGAGAATGGATTCAGTGATTCCCAACCAATCCTTGGGTTGCATAAATTAAAGTTAAAAAAAAATCCTCTTTAGGACCATGTATTCAATCAATAAATAAGTGTGCTAGGCACTGGGGGGACAGTAATGCACAAAGTATATTCAGTCCTTGAGCCAACAATTGTGCATGTGTGTGCGTGCGTGCGTGTGTGTGTATTAGAAACATATATTAAATAGTTATATAAATAAGTTATCTTTACAAACTGTGATACACTTCATGGAGGAAAATTATTGGGTGTTATAAAATTTATTCTTGGGAGTGGGGCTAGTTTACACTAGGGAGTCTGGACAAGCTCCTGTGAGGAAGAGACATAAAACGTGAGACCTGCAGGAGGAGTAGAGACTAGACCGAAAGGGAGGGGGGAGAAGTAGCTTAGAAGCTTTATCAAAATAAAAGAAAGCCATTGTGGCTGAAGTCTAGCTAACAATGGAGCGAGTAACAAGAACTGGACTAGAGATGTGCATACTGGTTAGAAACCTGTATTTTGAGGATGGTAAGAGACCAAGAGAGTGAAGATTTTGGTATCAAGAGTGACCATAATCAAATAAGTACCTCCTACTTCCTGCAAATTCCTGACTGACTTCTGCCTATGATGAGAAGCAGTGGACTAAAGCAGGGGTCACCAGTTGGTATGATTTGAGGGGTCTGGCTGCTTGATCCATCTCTGTGGAATGAGCAGATTCCTAACAGACCAATTGCTCAGCTATTGGAAAACCAATTCTTATATACAGTGGGTCACTCACCTGTCTATCAAGATAGCCCCAGGTCAGAACACAAAATGAGTGATTTATGGATCATTCAGTAAGTTGGATCAGTGCAGATAACTAAATTGGATAAGTCATCCCTCAAAACAATGCTTCTTTGGCCTGAAATATAAAACCTAGATACCATGTAAGTTAAAACACTTGACTCAAAAGATTTACTGGGAAAATGCTAGCCAAGTCACAGAAAATCATTTGCTTTAAAAAAAGAGAATGGTATTAGATATTACTAAATGATTATAATTTCAGAAAAACCTCAACAATGTGGACTAATTTGGGTACAGGGCATAATGAAATGGTAAAAAAAAGTTGAAAAAGTTGAACATTTTTGAAGAAATGCTGTTAGTTACCAGAGATTCTTAGGTGATGTGTTAAAATATATAAGAATTATTTTAAATTATATTATCACTTGTATTTTAATCATTGCTCTTAAAGTGCTTACGTAAGCTTGAAAAAATTGGTTCTGTTGGTATTCTAAATCTCTATGCTTCAACCTCCTTCGCAACACTCATTTGCATTATCTTTGAAGAAAGAATTTGGACCAAACAAAAGTACAATTCAGCCCATACCTGAATTATCACAAATCCCTAATTAATATCATCCAAATTAATAAGAATTTACTGCATTTATAAAAATGGAAACTTATGCAAAAGATAATTATTCAATGTCTAGATCTTTAGAAAACTAGCCTGAAGAGAATGCCTTTCAGATATTCAAATTTTGTATTTTTTAATCTACATCTGCACATTTAGTAATTCTATTCTGGCATTTTACAAATATAGGCATCCATCATTTCCTCAACATTTACAGATGTTAATGAATATCCCCTTTTATAACCATCTGTGTAAATGTACAAATTAAATCTTAAAAAGAGATTGTTGGTATTTTTAGTTTAAAAGTGCATATAGGGCATTTTGTTGGCTTACACAATTTAAATTACAAAACTATAATAACCTAAGTACCCCTTTAATGAGTCTTTTCTTTCCCATTCCTCTCAAATGATATAAGAAAATCCCAAAATTCATGACATGAACAAATAAATCATCACATAAAAGGACTCCATAGGTGTCTCTCAAATGATATAGAATGTTATTTCTTTCCAGAGCAAAAACTAGGTCACCTCAAGCTCACAGGTCAGAGATAATGAAAGCTACATTTCAGAGAACATTCAGTGGGCATTATTAAAGATAAAAAGGAAACTATTTGGTGACTACAAGTTTAAGTCAGCATAACATATCTCCATACTAAATGTAACATGTATTTAAAGTAGCACTGGAATTCCTATTAATGGAGTAACAAACGTCTGTGGTATACTGAAGGGGAGGGAGGAGATGTCCACTTCAGTACAGGAAACAAGGGGCTGCACTATGTGTAGATAATTTAAAAACGGTAATAAAACTGACTAAAAATAGGGCTGCTTTTTATTATCATTACAGGTTGGCAATTCTAAGGTTAGAAATAAAATACTCCTCCCTGAAAAAAAATTTGTTGGTCTAAGTTTTAAACAATTGTTGCGATTACAGTGAATTTTAATAATATATATGTAAACTTGAAATTAGCATATCTTTTTACTTATCTTTTAATTAACTACATGGAAGTTAATATAGAGAACTTGCTATATCATCAAACTCCCAATTCACAATGACTCTGCTACAACTACTCATTTTGAAAGTAAGTTCCTAATGGTTAAGAATCGTTTAAGTTCATTTCAGATGCAATCAGTTTGCAAACTCTGTGCCCCTCATATTCTAGCATTTCAATAGTTGATTTGAAATAAAGAATGATAGCACAGCGACTGTAAAGACAAAACAGAACTTGAAATACTTCAATTCTCTCATTTTAGATGACTGATTAGAATTTTTATTTGTGTTTAAACTTTAAGAGTGAGACAGTGCCAACTGTGAGGTGTATTATTCTTGTTTGATAAATATAAATTTTAGCTTATACATGATGGATTTTACTGACTTTGGTTAATAGCTTTGAAATTGAAATTTATGCTTCTTTTTACGTTATTCTTGCTTTAAAACTAAGGAGTGAAGAAGAAAATATCAGTGGTACAATTTAGTAGGTATATAAATTGTATCTTTTATATAATTTTGATTTTATTAAAATTTACTTATTTGTTACTGTAATGTTATTATTCATCACTGTGATAGAATAATATGTAGGTTTACATTTTTTCTCATTTACAAATACATTAATGTAATTAAAAAGGATCAATCCTTTCCTTTTTTGTACTGTAATATTAGGGGTATAGTAATACATTAAGACTTTAATAAAGTCTCTGAATTTCTTTCTTGGCTTTTCTTACTATTCATGTAATTTCATAATTATTTCTGAAAATGACTTTGTCCTATAGAGGGGATGTTAAAAATGATCTGCTCTTGGTGTCAGAAATGTTAGGTATGCCACTGATAAGAGCTGAAATACACTTCTATCGGAAGGAAATACAAATTAATAAAAGTTGAATCATATTCTCAGCCCCCAAAAGTCAGAAACTAAACAGAGTGAAGAATTCTTGGGAGCTCCTGTTCACCAGATCTGTTTCCTGAGTAGTGAATACAACGTTTGTTTTCCATGTGCCCTAGAAGACAGAATTAAAGTGAGGGGGGAAAAAGAACAAGGTTTCTTTTTTCTTTCTTTTTTTTTTTTTAAAAATAAAGATTTAGGTAAGATGAAATACTAAAAATGATTAAATCCTGGAACATGTTACCAAAGGAAGCTGTGGAACATTTCACTCTGAGGGAATGGAAGTTTCAGTCATCTCAACCATCCTCCTAAGTGATCCTGGTTTCAGGTATGCAGACAGACAAAATTTTGCATAATTTTACGCAGTTCATGGACCCCCTGCAGCCTATCCATAGACCACATCCTCAAGAAGCTCTGTTTGTTTCAGCTCTAGCACTTAATAATTCTTTAATTCTCTCGCCATCAAATGCTGACCATCTCTCAAGCCTTTCACAGTTTTACTTCTTTCTTGAACCTCTGTACAAATACAAAGATAATATATGTGGAGAGTATCTAATATAGAGCCTGGCAGAAGAACAGGCATCTGTCAAATGCTAGCTTTCTGCTGATGATAATCCTAGCCCATGTGCTGTCTGCTTTCCTAAATTTATATTACCCTACAGCAGGGCAGTTTAATATAAGTAATAACAGTAATATTGTTCTTCACATCACACAGTTGAGCAATGTTTCTAAGTGTATTAGTTTTTTCCCCCTAGCTAGATAATCAGGTCTGTGAGGGTAAGGAACCTGTCTTATATTTCCTGAATCTTCCTTTCTAGGCAGGAACTATTTTGACACTCTTTTCCTGTCCCTGGCTAAGTTGACAGCTTCTTTACTCCCCTTGAAGAATTCACATTGATCAGCAACACTATTTTTCCAATAAAGTTTCCCAGCTTGAAATCTCAGAAATTGGCTAAAGCAGTACTTCTTCATATGCTGTCCTCTCCCCCATGACAAGCCACGCCTCATAAAGTGCCTTTTGGCCAGTCAGGCCCTCCCGCCCCCCCCCCCGGCAAAAAACCCCAAAATTGATCTTTATGCTGACCGACCATATCTAAAGTTCTCTTTCCTCCGGGGCAAATGCTGTCACTTTATTCAAAAAGCTGCTTGAGAGATGAAAGTAGTTAAAAGTTATCTCTTTTGCAAGATGTTCTAACTATATTAAATCAGCCTCTTGCTTGAAAGCGATGGAGTAGGCACGATTACTTCTTGTTGCATCCCGCTTTTTTGTTTTGTTTTTGTCTTACATAAGTAATACTTTTTTTCTTGTTGTAAAAGTTGTGAAATTATAGCCAATTGCCCACTCAAGCATACAAAATAAAAGATAAGTTATGGGAAACCAAACATGTACTAAATAAAGCCTGAATACAAACTTTAAACCAGGAACTAATCATTCAGGAAACCTACAGGTGTCCAGCCTAGAAATTTTACCTGATTTCTAATTGTATGTTGCATAAATTTTTAGCTGAAGAATCCAAACCACAAGAATTGAGTGAAACATGATCTTATTGTTAAGGATTCCACACCCAGTCTTAACTAGAGAAATCCACACCAAACAAAAAGAACAATACACAAGACTTCAACAGTCCTCCCCAACCCCAAAGTGGGAAGATGACAAAAATCACAACAAAATGACCTGAAAATCCTTTCAGGAATCTTTTAATTTTGTCTAAAAGAGTTACTAACACAGGAATTTTACACAGGAAAAAAAGACCACCCATAATATTTTTAAAAAGGTGTTACTAATATTTGATCAGCAAACCAATATTTAATGGAAATGTACCAAAGCTTGCAGTACTGATCAATAGATGCTTAATGGTTTTCTGTTGAGAACATATTCTGATACGGGAGGGTGGGTTTTGCATTCACATTTACTGTTCTTCACATCACATTAGGCGGGTCATCCTAACTTTGAATATTATTAAACACATATAAATAGCTAAAGTAATATGTCATGTGAGGCATCTATGTGTTTTAAGAAAAGCCCCGAATGATTGAATTATGTGTTGCATAACTTCCCCATTAGTTAAATATAGGATCTGAAGAGTCTTTATAAGTAATAATGCTCACTTTTTAAAAACTTCACTTTTATCCTAATCTTCACTTTCTTTCAGTGATGAATTTAAAATTAGTCCTAAATTATCAAATACCCACTTAAAATAAGGTAGTTCTGAGAAAGGCTGTGACATTCTGGTAATGTTATAGTGCTAATTTAAGGCAATTTTTAAAAAATTTAATAAGGAACTACTATATGCTTCAAAAAGGCAGACTAAATTTTTTAAAGAGCTTTCTTAAACAGCAGCTATTGAAGCCAACTTTTAGCTCGGTATGTTCCTTTTCCCTGTAACCACACTATATTTCTGTCATGTTGAAGCAGAAAATGTTCATCATTTTGTCAGCTCTGCCTGCAAAGCAGAGAATTACCTTCCCAAGCTCCTGAGATTTATGCTTTTAATTACCTGCTATCTGCTTCACTACCCTCCATACCTAATAATCAATAGAAATAGTCTTATTTATGGGAAAAATGTAAAATGTTTGACAAAAGCAGACTATCATTTTCTAGATTTCCATTTAATGCTATCGATTCTTTGTATCATCAGTACCTTTTTGCTTAACAGAATCAGTTGGTTTTTCAAACTCACAAAATTATTCATTTATCTAATAATTTGTACTGCTTAGCAGCAGATGTAAACTTTACAGCTAGCTTTCACTTCCCAACCCAGCAATGAGAGTATTATCGCAGTGGTATTTCTTTATTTAATGATCAGCTGCAGAATTCAGTTTGAGTATAACTTTCTCCAAATCCCTTCATCATAAACTCACTTTTTAGTGAGGACCAATTTCCATGGCTTAGTTCATTTCTAAATGAGAGGCCAATATTAGCATAGGTGAAACTTAGCAGGCTAGGTACCAGTATTCTTAAAACTCTGCGTCTCACATTTTATCAGTATCAATTCTTAAAAAAAAAAACCCAACAAATTACACATATATACTTATATGTAACTGTGTGTACACAATTTATATACAACTATATAAATATAAATATAGTATAAATTAATAGACTAAAGGAGCTGCTATCTACCTCAAGGGTTTCAAGAGAAATACAGTAGGTGTGCATGGGTAGCAGGCAGTGATTGTATATGTATATGTGAGAGGAGGGAAGAATTAAGTTGATCTGTAGACCTCACATGTGTAGATATTTGTTGGACACATCTGAGAGTGGTGATGTAAGGAGGGACAAATATTAGAAGATGACTGTTCAAGGTTTTTCTTGACATGTCAGTTATCAAAGGTGATGTCTGAAAATTCAGGAAATAAAGTATAAATTTTTGTAAACATTATGTTGGTTAGAGTTTCAAATACTATGTTCAATATACTTTTTTTTAAAAATTACCTTCTAGGGGCTTTTCAAGGGAAAAGTGCCTCAGAATTCAAAGCAATGAATCCAGTTATTAACCTAAAAAAGCTTAATAAAGACACTATGTCCATGAGAGAAAGGAAAAATAGTGTATTTGTTGTACTTTTGTGCCCGAGAAAGAGGAAGAAGGGGAAAACAGAAGAGCTAGAGGAGAGGGAGAAGGGAAGAGAAGATAGAGAACACAGGAAGGAAGAACATGATGGCTTAGTAGAAGAGAACACGTTTTGATAGGGAAAGAAAAACACTGATAACTGGTGAACAGAATTTCTAGAGTTAAAACCAGCGCTAGGCAGCCAATAGCAAAATGCAGAGTCCCCTAGAAGAGTGTGATGGGGTGATAAACAAAAAGCTTGATCCTTCAGAAAACGCAAGCAGGTAACTTGCAGCTGAGTGCCTCTTCCGCTTTTGCTGCAAGACAGATCTTCCAAGAAGGCGTCTAAGGGGTTCCTACTTCCCCGCCGCTTTGACCTTCCAGGGAAGGAACCGCAGCTGCGGTAGGGACTTGCTGCCTCATGGCAGCTGGAGGAGAGGTGCAGTTAGGCCTGGGGGCCAAAGGATACGGAGGGTCAGCCCAGAGCCCACGGAAAGGGCATTTATGTGGGACCCAAACTTGTGGCTTTCTCCCTAACCTCATGACTGCTGAGATCCCTGCTGGATGACAGAGAATGCCAGGGCTCCAGCAGAAACAACACTAACGCCTCTTGAGTGGCAGATGGCGGGTGGAGACAGTTTGTTTATGCAAGACAGAGAATTTGTACTGTATTATGTAAACTGCTAAGGAAATCAGGATGTGGGCATAAGATTAAAACTACACAAAAAGAGATATGGGCAGAAAGGTCCAGGAGAGCATATGAAATAACCTTCTCCAAATGAAAACTGCTAAGATGCCAAAGATGCCAAATGCAGAAGGAAGTGGCATTGTGGATGTATCAATTACACACTAATTGCAGTCATATGGGAATTGAGGGTGATTGTTGCATGACTACACTTTCTGAAATCTCAGAGAGATTTACAGGAAAGAATAGGAGAGTCAGGTCACCTACAGAAATGTTCACACAAATAACTGGTCGCCCTGTCATTTTAACTTCTAAGCAAATCCTTAATTTCCTGTCCATTTGTACTTAATAAGTCTTACGTAAATCAATGAAATGGCATGAGGTCATCTCCTTATGTCTTGAGACATGAGGCAATAGAACACAGCAAAAAGAACAGTGGTCTAGAATGAGAGATAGAGATATTGGATGACCAAAACCCCAAAGAAACACAAAAACAACATAACAAAATTAAAAACTTAGAGGAACCACAAAGTAAAATTAAAAAAAAATTGAACTATAAATGATTTGATTTATAATGCTATTCAAAAAGTAATAGTGTAAATTCAAAAAATCAAATGAGTTAGCTCCAAATTAGGGGTCAGCGATTAGGGACCCTGCATCTCATGCTGAATCAATTGTGTTATTAATGCTGAGTATCAAAATTTCAGGGTCAGTTCCTGAATTAGAGTATATAAAACTTCATTAAAAAGATCATTATGCTCTCATTTCGATTTGCCCATGACGCATAAAGGATCCAGTCATATGTGAAAGGTATTTATGATTAACTCTGTTCTGAGATAGCAACAATAAAAGAAGATCATCTCTATTTTTAAACATTTAAGAGTACTAACTTGCCCTGATTTTGTGTAAAAATCTGTTTAAGGATCAGTTTCCTTTATCCTTCTGCCACTGTTCTCTAAGAAATTGAGATTAATACAAAAATTAGAAATTATTTGGGATCTGCCAACTTTCAACCTAGCCAAAAAGAGAAACATCAGCCTCAAAAATATTTTAAAAGCTTGTGTTAAAAGTTCTAGTTTCTAGTCTTTTCGTATGAAAACCGAAAGTCCAATAATCTTGAGAGTCTTCTTTAAAACTAACTATGAAACAGTATAGAAGACCTATTTCTCTGGCAAGGCTTAACTCTAGAAACATATTATTTCCCAGCTAAAGGGAAAGATTCGGATTTAAGCTTAACAATTTATAGCCATGCTAGAGTTGCAGTGCACTCGTTCACTGGAGAAGAAGGGAGCATTCAGGCCCAGGATAATTTCATTCAGTGCTCAGCTTAAACCATGTTAGAAAAAAAAAGGTTGCCAAGAAGAAACTAGGGACACGGGTGCTGCACACATTTGTGCAAATGTCTGGGGCTCAGTTGGAAAGACACATTATTCCTGGACTGCAATGCTTGGCCCCTGGCAAAGTTAATGGCGTCAATTTGCAAAGATTCACTTGGGAAATGTTTGTGATTAATGCTTGCTCATTTGCATAACGCTGTATCGTGTAAATAAAGCTGTAGCCTTTTGCTTTCCCACAGTGGAGTTCTACTGAGATGATAAAAGCTGGACAAAGGGGGCTACTGGACACTTAAACTAGGTCACATTGAATTTTAATGCATGAAGTCTGCCCTGGTACAGTTTATATGGGTAATGGAGAATGTCAGAATGTAGTCTGTTTACTGAGCAAATCTGCCTCCCAGATTTTTCAATAAACATATTTTCTACACTGAAGAGTGAAGCCAATTCAGTCTCAGGCTGATTTAGAAATGTTATTGAAGAAAATAAGGATGAGCATCTTCTTAATTCTTACATTAAAACGTAAAATAGGGTAATTATAAAATAATAAACTCTCCCCCAAATAAAGAATGCTCAGTTTCAGAGCTCAGTTATGCAGATTACAGCACCATTACTAAACACTGAGAACATGTACATGTCACACTTGTGGATCTGCCATCCAGACTTTGTGGCTTTACTGCCCAGAGTCTAAGCATGACTCAGAAATTTAATTTCTTTCTCCATTATCAACATAGCTTTTGAGTGGTGACCAGGAAGCCAGTGGTCACGTGCTCATGTGTGTACATCTGTCCATGCCCCTGTTAGTAAACACAAAGAAAATTAGTGACATCGAATAAAGCTCAATTCAAAGGTGAACCTGCTCCTAGAGCAATTCTGGGGTGTAGAAAGAAGACTGGACCTCTCCCCAGAAGACTGACAAAAATAAAAAATAAAACTCGTAGTCATTCTTTCTGAGTCTTACTTATTCCACCTGTAAGATGGAAGTGTTTATATCCTGTCCTTCTAAAGAAATACCATGGAAATGATTTTCAGTCATAGAGCTGGTATGGTCCTCCCAAAGATCATGTAGTCCATTTTAGGTTACATTACAGAAGAGGAAACTGAGGCCCACAGTAGTGAAGTGGTTTATCAAAGTTCAAAATTAGGATTTAAATCACATTCAAGGACTCTTAATCCAGTGTTTTACACTGTGCAGCCTTTCTATGTATGGAGTAATGAAATACAGAGCAGAAGACCTGGAATACGTTCTGAGAGGACCTAATAAGGTTAATCCTTGCGTGCTTTCATTCACACTGTTTACTAGTAAAAGTTGCTGCAAGACTCTGGAGTCTGGTATGTATAGGGCTTGGCATAAAATAGGAGCACAATAAATGCTAAGAAAATGAGTAAAGTTGTAAGGCAACATAGTATCATTGGAGAGTTGTGGATTTAGAGTCAAGAGGCTCAAATTTATGTCCTATATCTGTATCTATTGGCTATGAGAATCTATGTTAACTCCAAAGATAAGAAACAACCTAAGTGTCCACCAATAAGGGACTAGTTAAGTAAACTATGGGACATCTACACATAGACTACTGTATTAGTTTTCTATTGCTGTACTAGCAAATTACCATAAACTCAGTGGCTTAAAAACAACACACAGTTATTATCTTACAGTTCTGGAATTTGGAAGTCCAACATGGGTTTCATTGGGCTGAAACCAAGGTGTCAGCAGGACTGCATTCTATTTTGGAGGCTCTAGGGGAAAATCAATTTCCTTGACTTTTCAACTTCTAGAAGCTTTCCACATTCCTTGCCATGTGGCCCCTTCTTACACCTTCAAACCAACAATGACCAGTCTAGTTGTTCTTATATTATATCACTCTAACTTCCGCTTTTGCCTCCCTCTTCTATTTTTAAGGGCCTTTGGGCCTGCAGGGAAATCCCAGATAATCTATTTTAAAGTCAGCTGATTAGTGCCCTTAATTCCATTTACTACCTTAATTCCCCTTTGCCATACAAGGTAATATAGTAAAAGAGTCCAGAGATTAGGATGTGAACATCTTTGCCTACCACATCTATAAAAAAACAGTGAGGGAGCTTGCTATGTTCTGATAGGGAAAATTCTCTAGGATATATTGTTATGTAAAAACAGTGCAGGGCAAAAAAAAGTGTGAATAGTATGCTACTTTGTATGTAGAAAAGGGAGGAGATTGAGTACATATTCAATCTCAATCTGCATAAACAAACCCAGGAAAGATAGGCAAGAAATATTAAAGTGGTTACAAGATAGACAGGGAAAGGCATGGAGGGTGGGAGGATGGGGAATAGGATGGAACAAGATTTTTCAATGTACCTTTTAAAATTAATTTGCTTTTTGGACCACATAAATATATGTTTTTTTATTTTTTTTCGGTACGCGGGCCTCTCACTGCTGCGGCCTCTCCTGTTGCGGAGCACAGGCTCCGGACGCGCAGGCTCAGCGGCCATGGCTCACGGGCCCAGCTGCTCCACAGCATGTGGGATCCTCCTGGACGGGGGCACGAACCCGTGTCCCCTGCATCGGCAGGTGGACTCTCGACCACTGCGCCACCAGGGAAGCCCCAATATATGTTTTTTTAATTCAAGGGATTCATAATTGCCTCAAAGTCCTTATTATTCACTTGATGGTCAAAACATTTTGCTTTGCAGAGCCTGTCTATCATAAACCTCGTTACTTTTCTCTTCTTTAACTCTAACAGGCAGATCCTTATTTGTCAGTGGCTTTGTATTAAGCTGTTCTCTAACATGACATTCATAGACTTCATGAAAGTCTGCATCTTTTGCAAGATTTTTGCCATTTTACTTTGCGATCTCTTTGCATTGTATTATGAGATGTTTTCAGCATCAGGTATTGCTGCAGTGGGAATGCTAGAACCAACTATGGAGCATGTCTTCTGGTGGGTATTCATTTTGTAAGTGGCCAGTTAAGCAGCGAGCATTTTCATTTTATATTTGTAAAGTTACAGAGACGTTAATTTCCCTATGTGACTGTATAAATTTGGATAATAAGTGGGCAAAATTTTTAAATATACTTGGATCTATTTCAGTATTTATTATTCTGTTTTTTCTTTAAAAATTCCTTTAATTATTATACCTTAAATCTAGTAGTAATATTATAGTTTAATATATCTAGTAGGTATGTCTCTATGATTAATTAGTCTTCAATTTACAAAATATTTCACGATTCGTATCACATTGCATTTTTTTCTAGTCAGGTTTACTGAGGTATACTTTACATACAGTAAAATTCCTTTTTAGGTATTGAGTTCTATGAGTTTTGAAAAACAAAAACAGTTGTGTAACTACCACAACAATGAAGATTTCAAATATTTACATCACCCAAAAAAGTTCCCTCATGCCCCTTGATGATGACCCAACCCCACCCTCAGACCCTGCTAATTATGGGTCTGATTTCTGTCCCCACAGTATTGTGTTTGGCAAAAGTTTTATAAGTGTAACCATACAGTGTATAGTCTTTGTGTCCAACTTATTTCATTTAGCATACTGCCTTTGAGATTCATCCATGTTGTGGGATGTACTGGTATATCATTTCTTTTATTGCTGAGTAGTATTCCATTGTATGGCTATACCACAGTTTGTTTATCCATTCATCAGTTGATAGACATTAGGATCAATTTCAGTTTGGGGCAATTATGAATAAAGCTACTATACAAGACACATGCATATGAACATATGTTTTCATTTCTCTTGGATAAATACCTAGAAGTTGGATTGCTGGGTTGTATGGGAAACGTATCTATAACATTATAAAATTTCTTATAAATAGCTACCAAACTGTTTTCTAAAGGACCTGCACCATTTTGTATTTCCAACAACAATGAGTGAGAATTCCAGTTGCTCCTCATCCTTGCCACTTGGTAATATCAATTTATTTAATTTTCATCATTTTAATAGGTATAGTAGTGTCTGATTGTGGTTTGCATTTCCTTAATGGCTAATGATGTTGAGCATTGTTTTACATATTTATCTGTCATTCATATTTCTTCTCTGGTAAAGTGCTTATTCAGATCTTTTGCCCATTTATTATTTATTATTGAGTTGTAAGTTATTTAAATATTCTGCATACAAGGCATGTGTTTTACAAATATTTTCTCCCAGTCTGTAGCTTTTCTTTTCAATTTCTTAACAGTATGATAGTGTCATTTGAAGAGTAGTTTTTAATTTTGATGAAGTCTAATATATAAGCATTTTTATAATCATATTTTTGTTTCTTAAAAAACCTTTGCCTAACTCGAGGTCACATAAATTTTCTCCTATGTTTTCTTCTAGAAGTTTTATAGTTTTAAGTTTATAGTTATATATATATATATATATATATATATATATATATATATGATCTATTTGAAATAATTTTTATATTTTGTGTGAAGTACCAGTCAAGGTTCTTTTTTTAAATTTACAAGTGGATATCCAATTGCACTATTTGTTGCAAAGATTAGCCTTTCTCCATTGAACCGTCTTTGCAAGTTTATTGAAGATCAACTGACCATATAGGTGCAGGTCTATTCTATTCTATTGATTAATATGTCTACTGTTCTTTCACCAGTATTGCAGTCTTGATTACTATAGGTTTTATAGTAAGTATTAAAATCAAGAAGCATAAGTTCTCAAACTTTGTTCTTTCCTAAAAAACATTTTGGCTATTATAGGGCTTTTCTTTTCTATGTATATTTAAGAAATAGCTTGGCATTTTCCACAAAAAAGCCTTCTAGGATTTTTATCTGGGTTGTGCTGGGTCTATAGATCAATCTGGGGAGAAATGACATCTTAACAATAATGAGACTTTGAATGAATTGGTACTACATATTTCTCAATTTATTTAGGAACATTTTAATTCTTGAATAAGGAATTTGAGAAAGATTTTATCAGGTGCCAAAAAAAGTCATTGGATTTTTGGTTGAAATTGCATTAAATATACTTTTATAAATCATGAAAAGCATATCTCCTCTTTTCCAATGACTATAATTTTCATTATGCTTCCTGTGTAGAATTATCAAAATATCATTTAATGGATATTCAAAGAAAGATATTTATTATTTTAGTATTTCCAAAACTCATGAATCGTATAATATACTCTTGGCAAAATGATTTCTACTGTGAAGTAACTTGGGAAATATCACATACAATATGCAGCCGCCAGATTCAGATTTGCATTGCTCATTGGCTTTACTTGGTCATTGGGTATTATAAATATTCTAATATTATTTATTTTGGTTTTATGTTATTTTATTCTACATTTTAAAATCGACTTTCATAAAATATTGATTTGTACCCTTTTCTTGTTATCATTTTTCTTAACAGGATGGTTATGCTTGCCAGATAAAATAATTTACAAAGCTTTCCCTGTATTTCCATAGTCTGGGAAAATATAAATTGTATAATAAATTATTCTCTCAGGTATTTAATATGATTTGGCACACACACATATAACGTGACACTTGTTATCAAGAGTAATAACAATGGTTTTCTTCAACGTTCATTGCATTTTTTTCATATTTTCATTGCATTTTAAACTTCTAAAAATATTTTCTGCTATTCAAGTATTTTTGAAAAGTAAATATAACTGGTGGGATTAAGTGTAAAATGGTATAGGTGAGACTGATTACATAGAGAAATCCTTGATTTTTGACATTAGCCACTCTGTTGTTCAAGTTTCTAATGTTGAATCCAAATCCCTTGAAAATCTAGCACACTGAAATAAGTGGGCCATCAATTGGAGGGGCTGCTAGAGAGTATGTAAATATGAAGAGATGTACATATTCAGAACAATCAGACTTAGAGCTTGACAGACTACAGAGCGCAATGAAAAGGTGATACTCACATCCGAGTTAAAGCGAAGCTGACAGACATTACAAGAAATAACTTGTTTCTTCTTTGGGGGAATGGACACTCCAAATGTGTGGTTAATGACTGCTTTTTGCACAGGATCCATCTAAAGAGCAAATGATAAAATAGTCAATTTATAACTTCAAAGGACAGATAATAGTGTGCGCAAGTAAAAGTAACTATTATTCCTTAACGTTTTAACTTTTACTTCCCAAACAAGGATAATAAAGACTCTCATTCGATAGTAATGTACTTATTTCCAGGAATTAAAAATAGAAACACAAAAATTGGTTTGAAATCGTAACACAAAAAAATCACAGGAGAATCACAACATTTCAAGAAATCTTATATCTATATAAGAAACCTTGAAAAACCTTAAAAGAATCATAGAACAAGAAAACTTAAGATCTAAAGATCAGGGTTAAAATTAACTTGTTAATGTTTTCCCTATGTGAGGTAATAATACTTAAGATGGTCTGAAATGATTTCAATGACGACTGTTACAGATGTATTTAAGTTTCTTAGTTTTTTATTTGTGGCAAAGTCATAAATGACAGGCTTTATCACAGCACAGAAAATGTTGACCTTTACTTTAAAATAATTTATTATTGTTCATGTACTCTAGATATTCATTCTACTGGAAATGCATGTCACTCAAATGCCTATAACAGATTGGTTAATATGCAACCCCTGCTTAAATATTGATCAAGTAAAGTTTTGACTTATAACCTGTGACTTTCTCTCTTTGGTTTGCATTTACCATAAACAGTCAGAGAAATATACAGTGATACCATAGAAAAAGTATGCCACAAAGCCATGAAAGTATTTGGAAAATGAAAGAACACTATCTGCAGAGCCTATAAAAAGAGAGACACAGCAGTGATTCTCTTGTGTACTCCAGATAATAATCTCCAGCATTAATGTCAGACAACTGGCAGTTCAAAAAACAATGACGAACAAAGCATAACTTATAAACAGATGTAACATGAACAAGGACAGATCCATTGACACCATTGTCTAGGAAATCTCCAGAGGTTAGAATTTAGGACGGGATTAGTTGATGATATTTGGTAGAGAGGGGAAATGAATACTATCCCTGATGAGGCGTATGAATCAACAAAGTGCAAAATCAGCAGTTAGAAGAACTTAAATACATTAGAAAAGAGGGTGGATTACAGAATTATTGAACAGTAAAGTAGCCTTTTTTTTTTGCTACAAGTTTAAGTGAGATGACAAGACAGTGTATTCCCACTATAAAGAAAAGTTATGTGGTTTGGAACGCTTAAAAAAGTCAAAGAGGGGAGTTTTCTGGAGTGATAGAACTATTTTATATCTTGACTGTAGTGGTAGTTACACAAACTTATACATGTGTTGAAATTCAAAGAACTATGCACATTCCCAAAAAGTCAATTTTATGTATGATAACTTAAGAAGTGAAAAAGAAAAAAACTGTTAAGAGTATTATGTTTAACTACTTTGGGATTGACATATATACACTACTATGTATAAAATACATAACTAATGAGAACCTACTGTATAGCACAGGGAACTCTATTCAGTGTTCTGTGGTGACTTACATAGGAAGGAAATCCAAAAAAGAGGGGATATATGTATATATATGGCTGATTCACTTTGCTGTACAGCAGAAACTAACCCAACATTGTAAAGCAACTATACTCTAAGAAAAATTTTTTTAAAATTTAACCACTAAATGTAAAATATTATTACTAGAAAATCTGGGGATTTGTTTTGCTCAAGGTTGTAATTGATTGTATTAAATGAGAATTAAAAAAAAACCCTCTATGGGCAAAGAAAATCTCAAAAGATCAGAAAATAAAACCTTAGTTCACTTTCTTACTAACAAGTGCATATACTTAAAGTCTCATCCATTTGCGAAACATGAACCTGTACTTTCTGATCTACTAGAGATGGCAAATCAGTTTGGACAGGCTTAAAAATAAAATAGCCTAACTATATTGGCAGGATGGAAAAACTACACTGTTTTGCAAAGTTAAAAAAATAAGAGCATTTTATTGAGATATTTTCTGTTCTCAGGCTCTAAAAAAATACATCTAGTGATGTGTGAGCTATATAAGATAAAAGTATATGAATATTTCCTAATCATATTTTCTGCATGCCACTTTTATTATTTCTGCTGTATCTATATACTATTGTATATGTTATTATTCACTTAACATTTTTTCTTTAAAGCAAATTAAAATAGACTTTTAAAAAACAGCAGCAATATGTATGAAAACATAGTTTTAATGTATATCCTTTCCTATTACTCATTTCAAAAGTATATTGAAAGTTACCATTAAAAATTAAAACTTCCATCATCTAAAATAAATGCACTATCCTAGTTATTCCCATACTGCAAAATGAAAACATAGACAAAAATACATCTACAAAAATATAGCTCCAAATTTTTAGTAAACAAAGATATCTGTTGAGAGCTCCAACACAACCCTTGGATATAAACATTCTCTTTACATTTTTGAAATTGTTAGCTGCCTACATAATTTTTCAAGTAACCCCTGATACAAATTTGTCTACTCAAATTTCACATTTGTACCCTACCAGCCTGAAAATACTGTTTATGTTCCCCGAGGCTGAGCATTCTCTTCCTGAAAGGTGAGTTGTGGCTGAGCACCCCCAATACTAAGGCAGGCAAGTTCCCAGCCATCTGCTCCATGAAAAGCAAACTAAGGAGGTTCCTTCAAGAAACTCTTAACTAGAATTGACTTCTCTACTTTACACATATAATCCTACTTGTCCTCATAAAACACAGTCCTTTTACCCCCTTCCTTGTCACCTGTCATGAACTCCTGCTGCCTTTACATCCTTTGAATGACTTACCACTAATCATATGAAAATTTTATCTTCCATGTTTCTCACTTGGAACAAATTTTTCTATTTTCCACTTGATTCTCTATTTTGTTATAGGTATTTCAAGAAAAGGTCTACTTTTTTCTAAATCTTGTTTATCTTTCTCTGTTTATCATAGAGTTATATAATTATACTTCTTATTCAAATGTCACTTGGGAGGACATGATTTAGTTGAAAGAAGACTTTAAATGGTATAAGAAAGAACGTTCCATTGGCCAATTCATCTGATATCTTGAAACAGACACTGCCCAGCTGATGTTTTGAGTATATGCCATCTGATGCAGTAACTACAAATACCTGGGTCATTTCAGTGGGGTCCATAATTAGCAATAACATAGAAAAGGCTTTCAGATCTTTCTCTTTTTTAAAAGTATAAAGTAGTAAAATCCTGAATTTTTTTCTTGTAGCATTCCTACAATACTCTAAAAATTAGATAAAAATAATAAATATGATGTTAATTTATATTAACTTAAATTTTTTCCTCCACTAATGCAAAATTGGTTTTCTCTAATCATAATGAGATATGTATAACTAAATCAATGGCAAGTCTTTTATTCAATCACCAATTTTCAGGATGAATAAAACAATCAAGATGAATAAAAACATTCTCATAAACCCTAAAATGTGATAAATACATGTGATTCAATTTAGTATAGTCAAAACTATATATCTATACCATGATGATTTCATATGTAGAGTACTCAGCAAAATTATTGGAGGTACTACAATTATACAACAAACTCTTGAAGTTTTAAAGATTTTAATAAAGATATTTGAAGTATTTTTAAACATCTTTATTAAAACGTTTATATCACTTTTAAATAAACAATTGCCTTGTTAAATACTCAGATTAGGTCATACTAGTTCACACTGCACAAGAAGGCTGTCTGTGGATTGAGAAGATTGTTTCACTGGTTAACAATGCTAAAAAAAGCTTTTCTTTAAGGAAAAAAACCCCTACCACATAGCTCTAGCTACCAATATTCCTTACCTGGCAGAATTTATTGGTCCCAAATAAGCCTCTTCTTTTCTAAAAAAGTAAAAGTCAGAAGTAGTCATCTGGAATTTTGAGGCTAGCAAGCACATTCACACAAAATTTTTAAAAATCCATTTTCTTTGCTCATCTCTGATTAAAAAGCCTGAAATGCTTACTAACTAAAAAGCAGCAAGAGTTAACACTTTCCACTTTTGCTAATGAAAGTCATGTAGAAATGAAAAACAAAACCTATTAGTGCAATTAACTGGTAGGTAATAAAAATGAAAGATGGGGTTGTGGCTTTTACCAGGAATTGAGGAGACGATTGCAGGCTACGTATGGACAAATTAACTATTCTATTACAGTACTTATAAAAGGAATTAATGAAGGTGGCCTTATCACACCATCTATTATATTTTCAATATCAAAATAAGAACAAACAGATATCTTGATGTATTCACCAAGTTTATGGAACTACAAATCTGTGTGAGTTTTTTTTAAAAGATCTACTTTCACTGAGTATTCCAAAAAGTAATTTATATCCACACAGAGTAAGCAATCATATAAAAACACATGCAGTTGCAAATAAAACCTAGCCACAGGGAAAAGAAACACAGTGCAGCACTTCACTAAAGTCAGGATGACGACTATGGGCGGGCAGGGAATCTAAGGTAGGGACTACATGATCAAATGATAGTACTAGATGACATTTATATTTGAGATAACTTTCCTAGATGGAATTTTAGGCAAAGAAAATAAAATTACAAACCTTTCTCAATAATTTTCAAGGGAATGAAGTTCGAATTGTATTCTTGTAAGAGTCTTACAATGACTTCACTACCCATCCAGTGGGGCTGGGTGTGGGAGTAAACCAAGCACCACTCAATTAAAAAGCAAAAAAGACTGCTCAAGAATGATACAAGTCTTTCTTATATGTGGCTGGGTATCCATAATATTCTTAAAGATGAGGACATTTCATCTTAAGCTTAGCTATCTGCTTTAACCAACATTCTAAAAAGCATTTGGTCACCACTTATACAATATAGTAGGCAATACTAGCTTTTCTACTAAACAGAAGTAGGAACCAGGTTTTTGACTTTAAAAAGTTAAAGATCGATCATGCAACAAACATTTCTGGAGGCCTAATATGTTTCAGACATTGTCCCAGATCAGATGGGGTAGGATGAGTCAAACACAAGAAAGGACATTATTGTAAAAGTTAAAAAGTGAAAAAGGATGGCGATTAAGCAAAACACTGAGGCACGAGAAAGCACATAAAGGTCTGTCCCCTCTTGCCCCACCCCTCCTTTAGACTTTCCCCCCCCTTTTCTGATTTTCTCACAATTCAAGCATCCAGGATCCTCCCTTTAACAGTGACATCAATGTGTTATCCTCCTGGGGTATTTGCCTTTTAATTCCTTTCTCTAGCTGTGTAATAATAATAAACATCTTAATAAGAGCAGCTTAGATTTAGAGCTCTCACCACGTGCCAGGAACTATACTAAGGGATTATCTAGTGTACTCTCCACCATCACATGAGGCAGATACCATTTTTATCCTCCTTTTACAAATGAGGAATCTGAGGCTTTGAGAGGTTTAATAACTTCTCACCCTCAAGGTCGTAGGTCTGAAGCCAGGAGTCAAACTCAGGCGAGAGTCTCTCCCCCAACTCTTCCCTGCTAACTGACCACCAAGCAGGGATGCTGGGTATCATGTGTGGCACTGCTGTAGAGTGTGAGAAATGGGAAGAAAGGAGGAGTGTTCCTAGAATTTCTGCAGCCTGGAGGGCAGCTGTCTAGTCAAGCTACACATAAGGCCTATTGGTGGCTTTTTTTTTATGTATTTTTTTTCTATTTCTATTTTTTTTTTAATTTATTTATTTTTGGCTGCGTTGGGTCTTCGTTGCTGCACCTGGGCTTTCTCTAGTTGCAGCGAGCGGGGGCTACTCTTCATTGCAGTGCGCAGGCTTCTCATTGCGGTGGCTTCTCTTGTTGCGAAGCACAGGCTCTAGAGCGCAGGCTCAGTAGTTGTGGTGCACGGGCTTAGTTGCTCCGCAGCATGTGGGATCTTCCTGGGCCAGGGATTGAACCCGTGCCCCTGCATTGGCAGGCGGATTCTCAACCACTGCGCCACCAGGGAAGCCCCTACTTTGTGTTTAAGTAAAAGTTTCCTGGAGAAGTGAGTCTCAGTTTTTCTCTTTCTGACCGATTTATGCCCTTCTTAAGATAAGCCCATTTCTTCTTGGGTTACTTCAGGAAAGCCATAAATAAAAATTGGGGCTGCCCTGTCCTCTTTCCCTGTTGTAACTGTTGGGCTATCACACAGAAAAAAAAGAAAGTTCCCCGAATACTTAGAGATTACACGTAGCAGGTGATGGTCATCACTTGCACCTGTCCTTGATTTCTGCAAAGCAGATCTCAGCTACTAAATCCTTGTGACTTAGGGCTTTCTGGAAGTTTGGCAAAGCATCAGTTTTTTAAACTGCAATATTGTAAAATTACAGTAGTACAAAAAGAATGACTATTTCTTCATCCCTTCCTTTTTCATTGTTGGACTTATGGAAAAGAGTGAGACAATAGGGTCTCATTAGAACTTCAAATATTCATGAAGTGACACTTTTAAAAGTGATAGCTTATGTCACTGAAGAGCAATATTTCTCTGAAGTTACTTCAAAAAAGGTTTTGCCTTTTATATTTAAATGCTCTGACCACATACCTTTATTATTACTGTTTTACTTGTTTCAAATCCTTGAAAACTTAAATAGAAACAAAGCAGACAACGGTTGCAAGACAAATTCCTTTTCTCAAAGAACAGGAAATACAAACAACTGCATATTGTTGGCAATGTTAGTTCAACCACACAACTCTGTACTGTTTTGGATTTCAAATCAGAAGTCTCAATAAAAATAAACCACATGAAACGTTACACTGGAGCTGCATGCTACTGTGGACCTGCCTTTTTGCATCTGGAATATGTAAAAGTTGAGATTTGCCATCCTGCCACTGCTTTTCCTACCCAGAGCATCCTGACAGGGGTCCACCAGAATGCTATAACTGTCACTGAAAGGAAGACAAATGACATGCCACGTTCTCCACAGACTGTTGATTCAATCAAGTGCCATATTTAGCTCTTTGCTAAAACCACACATTGGCTGTGACTTGGAAACAAAATCAGCTGTGCCCCTGTACCGCAGGGATACCATTACGCCACTAGAAAGTTAACCAGAAATGGCATAAAGGCTAAAATAACATGCACTTAAGAAAATAATAGGTCACATTGATCTAAGTCTCAGATCCAATAAAGCTATTATTATATTATTACTACTACTATTTTATCAAAATGTTGTAGACCTTTACATATTTTGAGGCTGGTTCACAATTAGAAGGATCTGATTGCTGCAGAAACTAAGTGGGATCCCAGGATCCCTTTCCAGAGCCTCCCTCGTACTGGTCAAAAATCCCTGTAGAGGGCTTCCCTGGTGGCGCAGTGGTTGAGAGTCCACCTGCCGATGCAGGGGACATGGGTTCATGCCCCGGTCCGGCTGGGCCCGTGAGCCATGGCCGCTGAGCCTGCGCGTCTGGAGCCTGTGCTCCACAACGGGAGAGGCCGCAGCTGGGAGAGGCCCGCGTACCGCAAAACAAACAAAAAATCCCTGTAGAAAATATAAGTGCAGTCTGCCCAGAGATTTGAAGCAACCAAACAGAGTAGAGCATAGACTAGAATTTCATTTTCTTCTTTTCTTTCCTTTCTTTTTTTCCTTTAAAATGAATTTAGAACGTTTGATACCTTTCACTCAAATTCCATATTGCCAGGCCTTCTTTGAAAAGCTCTGGGATTCATCAAATAAGCGTTATATATTCCACTGACAAAAAGAATGACTAGAATAAGGAAAAAACACCCTGGGATCTATTTTGAAGATCTATTTTGAAAGGAAACTAAACTGCATTTTCCAGTAGTTTTTTGGGAGAAATTCCACCTTGGTTTCATTTCTAGAAGAATAAAAAAGAAACATATACAGAATGTTAGAGATGTGTGTTTCTGCCATAAAGTAATGTCTTCTTTCTAGAGCACTCTGATAATAAAAAGTGCAACCTTTTTAGAGATTATTTCATATCAACTTAGTTCTGTCCTTGGGAATTTTTGCTCCTTTCCAACACGTCACACTTTTATAAATGTATAATTTTCAATTTGCACAAACACTGTATTTTATTGAAAATTGATTCATTTAACAATAGTTTATTAAATGGCTATCATGCGCTGTTTTAGGAGCTGGACATACAGTAGAGAACAAGCCTTCAAAAATACAACATTCTAGTTGGGGAGACCTATATAAGTATCCCCTGCTTTTTGAAAGTCTGCTTTATGCCACTTGGTTTTATGAAAGACCTACATTAGTACCTGTTTTCACTAACTGAAAGAAATCCCAAGAGAATTTTTGCTTTTATGAAAAAAGTTGAAAAATGAAAATAGCGTTCAGCATTTCTTTTGTGCAAACCTTTATAGAAGCAGTGCGCATCTCAAGCAGTGACAGTGGCACCACCAAGCTCCTTCCCCGGAAACTACACTGAGCATCTCAGGATCAAGCCGCCATAGCTTTGAACTGTGTGTGTGAGCATCTATTCTTTATCTGGATTTATTTTGTGCATCCATTAGCAAGATGTATCCTAAACTAATTGCTTCTTCACTTCACAACATTTCTACTTAGGAAAAATGTCATAGGAATTCTCCATTTTGGGATAGTGGGGGAAACCTGTATAGCTAAAGTTATAAATAAGGTATTTTCAGAGTGTTTTAAGTACTATGAAAAAAATAAAACAGGAGAATGGGAAAGAAACACAATTTTACCATGGACAATTCCTAAAAACATTTTCGTTGTCTTGATACAACTTTGATTCTGATACTTTCTAAAACCATACTAAGTATGTAAAGATAAGGACGTTATCCCATGATTTAGATAGTTGATACAGAATTCGGAATCGTATCACTGGTAAAAACTGTAAAGGGCATGCTCTTCGGCTTTCAAAGCCATCTATGAGATCTCCACAGAGGATTTTCTTCAACTACCACGTCCCAAGACAACAACTGGGACACCACTCACAGCCACCACTATCATCATGTCCTTAAAGAGAAAGGGAAACTAAAGTGATCTGTTTTTGGAAGTTCTCTAAGGATGAGTGCTTAGCGCTAGATGCATCTTACCTGGAGACCCTCCTGGTGGGTTTCCGGTACAATGTGGTTGGCCTGGTAGTTTTTAGTGAATAACCAAAATACCCATGAGTTACTTCTCTGTTTTTTAAATAAGTACATATTTTGGCTAAGCTCTAGCAGTTTTCTGTGAAGATATCATATGAAAATAATGTTTTTCACTTTTAACACTTTTAGAACTTTAAAGAGTTACCAAATGGTACAAGCAAAAAAGCTGAAAGGAAAGCAGGGGGTGGTTTCACCATCCCCCCCCCCCCCCCCCGCTTTAGTGGAAAACCAGCTTAACACTTTGATGGATAATTTTTAAATTGTTATAAGTAGAAGGAATAAATTTTAAGTTCTTTTTCAGACAGTAGTTATTTTGTTAACGGGAGATGCCCTAAGATTAGACCCGCACACCTTACTGAAGCCGAATGTCTAACTCTGACAGTCGATCCTTGTATGTAATCATATGGTCAGTGCAAATGTAAAATGTTCCATTTTCCTGGCTGGCTCTACATGCCTGGTGATTTTCCACGCTCCCAGGGATCAAGAGTGATGTAGCAAAGCTGTAGTTATGCCGCTGGGTAATTTAAGAAGCCACATCAAAGAGCATTTCAAAAAGTTCAGTTTAACAAATAAGACTTTCAGCTTACGTCTGCAATGGGTATGAGACTTAATTGAAGGTTTGCTCATACCGTACTACACGGACACACACATACCCAGCAACATTTTGGGTGTTGATATTCCTATTGAAACATTAGATGAGTAAACCTAAGAATTGAAATTCAGTAGCATATGTAACCATATTCAGGTTAAAAATGTATTTTGGAAGATCTAATTAGTTAATGTGATGTATTAAGGGAGCCCAGCCTATGCTCAATTCCAATTCAGGTGCTCATTTCAATGTAGGGAAAAGGCATTAAGGTATGAGCTAAACTATATCTCCTAAGGAAATCCAGTCCTTTTCTTTCTTTGTTTTCATTCTTGAACAAGAAATGCTTAGATATGACTGGGAACCATGAGGAAAGAGAGGTGTTTTTCCATCAGGACACAAAGAAAGTTCTTGAAAGGATTTTCATTTTATGTTTACTATTCGATGTTCCTATAACTAATTTTTGGCCAATGCATGCATACAGATTTGAAAGATCAGTAACAACTGTCAAACGCAAGGTAACAAAAAGTTTCTATAAAATTATTAGATGCACTTTTGAGAGAATATGAGAAAAGTTACAACATTTTTAAGAAAGATGAAAAACTCCCTGGAAGAGAATTAAGAAGAATTTAGCTCTATTCTGAATTTTAATAGCATAGAAGAAGAAATGAAATGATGACAAATACTATTAATTTTTTTTTCTGTGGAAAAGTTACTACCTTCAAAGTATTTATACTTTATATTTCTCAAAGAGGCATATTCATATTTCAAAAATACAAAGAGCCCAAGGCGTACATAGGTGACAATAAACTCTCTCATCCAAAGAAAAACACTATTTAGAGTGATGAGAACAGGAAGTGGATTCACCAAGAGAATCTAAAATAAATGAGTCAGGTGTTACCTATGTTTTATTTAGTATTTTGTTTCCTCAGGGTGAAATAAAACAAGAAATAAACCATTTCAGGAATATGGACTGAAGTATAGGTTTTCAATAGATGTGCAAAATACTAAACAAGATAGAGATTCATTTGAGGATAGCTTATGAGAACTGATTCTTCTACAGGACATTGAAAGAAGACACACATCCTGAGGTTTGGAAGGATAGGCTAGTGTCTTATATAGAACACAGTCACCTACTTCTTGGCCTTTCCTGTTTTTCTTTTTAAAACAGTGGCTTGAAAACAACCCCCAAACTTGGTTCCAGGATTGAATTTCCATAACAAAATTCAGAGCCAGAGATAAGTTTGAGAAATATCTTTTTAAAAAACTAGAACTTGGGCTTCCCTGGTGGCGCAGTGGCTGAGAGTCCGCCTGCCAATGCAGGGGACGCGGGTTCGTGCCCCGGTCGGGGAAGATCCCATATGCCGCGGAGCGGCTGGGCCCGTGGGCCATGGCCGCTGAGCCTCCGCGTCCGGAGCCTGTGCTGCGCAACGGGAGAGACCACAGCAGTGAGAGGCTCGCGTACCGCAAAAAAATAAATAAAATAAAACTAGAATTTTTGTTCTTTAGGAGGAAAAAAAGGCATACAAATAACCAAAGACTACTTGCTGATGCTTATGAATGTAGTTTTTAAAAATTATTGGTGATAAGTCTCCAAGTCTAAGTAGTGATAAATTTTCCTATTTTCTGGGAAATGGGCTAAAAAAATGTCACAAGGGCTTTCTAAGAGACTGGAGAAGTAATGAGCTTTCTTGATTTAAAAATCAATACACCTGCTGAACAGCCAAATGCATTAACTGACATCCTTTCAAAACCATTCTGTCAAAGCTAAGTTTGAAAGGCTGTTCAGTAACTAATCAGATATATCCTGATGCTGAGGCAAAACAGGTCCGTGACACAAATTAAAAAGGCTTAAGATGAAAAGAAAACCCCACTAGGCAGGAAGAATTGCAAAATTGGAAATCTGGACCTGTTTGGATATATTCTTCATGCTGTAAAGCAAAGTAGAAATGAAGTGTTTTTTCCCCAGAGGACAACACATTCCTTAGTCTTGCACTCAGAAGAAACCTGACAGGTGAGGACTAAAAGGCTCAATGCAAGGCGGCAAATCTGGAATGCTCCAATACTAAGCATTGTGGACTCCCCCATGCCACACTCTCATGACACAGCGGTACAATGTCAGAGATCGTCTACATTTTCAAACTGTTTTTTATTTGTTTTGAGTTTTAGAACCTTCCCCCCACCGCTCTACCCCCAAACAGAATCCTAACTGGAAATTCAATATAATAAAATGCTGAAAACAGGTCTGGTTAAAGCATGTAGGTCAGGTCCCAGTCTCACCAGCCTGATTTTAGTCCAACTTCCTCACGTGAAAGTGAGAAAAGATATGGAGAATTTTAGTAACCTGCTTGAGCTTCTTCAGCTAAGACCAGAACCCAGAGATCTCCTGTTATGGTTGCCAGATTGGCAAATAAAAATCTTTTTTTTTCAACATAAATGTATCAAATATTACATAGGATATTCTTGTAATAAAACTGATTTGTTGTTTATTTAAAATTCAACTTTAACTGGGCATCTTGCATTTCATCTGTGCCCTTCCCCCATCCCCATTCAAGGATGTCACTGCTCTCCCAACGTTGATTCTACTGGTCCTCCTTTTTCTTGCAGGCTTACCTGTCACACTTAACATTTTAGGACTTTAATTAGGAAAGTGGTCCCTGAGTGGTTTTGCGGACAGGTGATATCAAAACTATTTTATGTTATATATTCACCTTACTATTGCCTTTTTGTATGGATGTATATGTGTATACATATCAACTCTTCTCAGCAAAAAAACATTTTTGGGGCTTCCCTGGTGGCGCAGTGGTTGAGAGTCCGCCTGCCGATGCAGGGGACGCAGGTTCGTGCCCCGGTCCGGAAGGATCCCACATGCCACGGAGCAGCTAGGCCCGTGAGCCATGGCTACTGAGCCTGTGCGTCCGGAGCCTGTGCTCCGCAATGGGAGAGGCCACAACAGTGAGAGGCCCGCATACCCCCCCAACAAAAAAAACATTTTTGGTTCAACTCTGCATTTTTATTATACAAAATATACCATACTTGTAAAATAAAATAAAGAGCTTTAATAAAGTGCCTTCCTCTGCTCTCTGGGGTGATAACTACTTTATTGAATAAGGCTCTGTTAATGGTACAGCTTGACATTTAACATTTATTCATTTGATTTATAATTATTTTTACGTGATTGCAAGGAGGCTATGGTTCAAACCAAAAATAGTTTAAACTGAACTGCTTTCCTCTCTTTTGAATCTGTAAGGAAATCTAGTCACTTCTGGGTAAAACTGTTTTATCTACCAAACTCATTCCAAATATACACAAAGCCCTTTCTGTCCCTGTATGTTCTGAGTAAAGCAATATATATGCATGAGAAAAGTGAATATAGCAAATGAAATCATCAAGGTAAAAATGTGCCCAGTTTGCTTATATTTTGGCTATGGATATGGCCTTAATATTTCCTAATCAAACAATGGAGAAAAACCTACATGAATCACGTAGCAAGTTGTCACAAAACACAAAATCCCTAGTAATGTTCATGAAGTCTCATGAGGCAAAAATCATTTGTATTTATAATCTACCAACTCCCTTTGAAGACTTTCGGAAACATTTCTGAATTATTCTATTTTCCATTCTAAAATTCAATCTCAGGATGCTGGTTTCAAAGTCTTCCCAACACTCATTTGAAAATTTTTATTCACCCTTCTCTCTCCCCCAACGTCTAACACTTACTAAAATGGGACAAATACTTATATCTAACAGCATGAGAAGTTGATATGTCACTTTATTTAAAGGATAATTAATCAGAAAACACCAAATTTCTGCCTCACAACAGAACAATATGACAATAACAATCGTTGGCAGTTATCAAACCACTGAAGTCTGAGTGGCCTCCTGAAGCTGGGGTTAAAAGCTGACCTCTGGAAATCAATCATGTTCTCGGCAGAGAAGAATATTTCAGTGATATGAAAGCTGAAATGGAGACTATAATCTTTTGTGATTACCCTCGAGGCTGAAGCCAATGCAAAAAGGATAGTCTATGAATTGCTGATAATTTCCTTTGATGACCGATTCCCAGGAAATTCTGATATTACTCTTGCTCTGTAACAAAAATGATGGTTCCCCAGAAGTGCAGCTTCAAAGAACTCCACATCTGGGTGTCATAATGCTTCTTCAGAAGCTACTCACCCATTAAAGGGGCCAGGCCTGTGAGGTGGCAGCTCTCCCTCAGAAGACAATGGAAGGTCTGATTGCACAAGGATTGATGAGCTATGTGCCACAGGCTCTTTCTTAGAAAGTTCTTTTATGAAGGAACTAATTTAAAATGTATCTGTTTTAAACATTTTTTCCCCCCACAGAAGTCTAAAGATTGATTATTTCTCTGCTGTTCCTAATAGCTATGGAACTATGAATATCTTGGCTTGTATATTTTTAAAGTTTTACTTAGGCTGATGTTTGTATTCTAATAAAAAGTAGTTTTCATACATATGTACATATCGTTAAGGTCTATGTAATATTTGGGGATAGACTATAAAACTACTAATCTTTTTTCAGGAAGCATTGAATCTACAGTTAGATGTCACACCAAATTTACAGTTAGGTGTTACTGCACAGGTTAAGTGGTTTTTTTCTTGTATGATTGGCAATTTAAGTTCAGAAAAAAAGGAGGTAGGGTGAAGAGAGATCTGTAACTGTCAAAAGTCCAAAGAATTTTTAGAATAGATTTCCCTATCAGTACATGAAGGATAAATGAATATGTTGACTACTTTGAGTTTAAAATATTTTTTTAAATTGCCATTTTAACTAATGTCAGTTTGATTAACAAATAACATGAGAATAAAGGTTCTATGTTTGGAAGTCAACGGTGTTTTGAAAATATAGCAGAACACATCTTTGCGTCTTAGGTGTCAGTGACATTGGTACACAGCTTTCGGGTTCAAAATACCTTTATACATAGCCTTCAAAGTCTAAATATTATTGAAAGTAAACGGAGAAAAAAGGAATCCAAGCAAACCAGTTGTGGTTATTCCCAACCTCCACTCAATATACCCTCTCCCCAACCCTGCTCAAGATTCATTATCCCTCTGCATTGTTTTCAGGCAGTCAGGTGAGTCTGATCTTTAGGTATGCACTACTATTATCTCATTCAAGGTAACACAAATTGAGCACCTGCTCAGCACCAGACATGACTTCTTTAAACTGACTGTAAATTTCTTAAACTCAAGAACGAGGTCTTAGCCATAACCCTGGCATCTACCTTGATTAGGATTGCTCTAATGCACAACGCCAGCCCCAGTGATAAACATAACTTGTACTTAAGGTAATTGGTTAGGAAGATGAGATCAAAGAGATAGAAATATTAATATTATTTATAAGAATAGAGCTTTTCTGTTTAGGAATCGTTTCATAAACATAACATAACAAACATTATCTCATTTGAAATTCATGGGTATTTTAAATTATTAAAAATAGGATGGTGATATGTTATATTGTTTTTTTTCACAGATAATAAATTCTAGAAATTTTCTAAATATTCAGTCATATCCTTAATTCTCCATAAACGTAATAAACTCAAATTTTCATGACGTAGTAATATAGACTAGGAAGGTATCACCCTAGTTTTAAAATGAGGAAAGTGGAGCTAAGTGATTTTTCTCAAGATCAAAGAAAACGAGTCCAGCTGTAGTCTTCTGACTCTTGTCAAGTGCTCTTCCCCATGTAATGAAGGAGATGGTTCTTCCCTCTTCTCCCTTCACTCAGGTTCCTGCTTCTGAGGGTGGCATGAAGCAGAGTGCAGGCCAGATAGGACTGTTAGAGGCTTACTTTGGAACAAGTCAAGCTGCCTTATTTCTCAGATCAGAGGGAACGCTCCAAGTGGCTTTTTGGGAGGAAGTTGTGTATAACCGAAGAATGAGTGACTGACTGAATGAGTGAATGCCACCACACCCTTTAGAAGGTAAGTACTTCAAAAGTTGAAACTTAAGTATATACCATGTGATAGTGGCTATCGGTAATCATTTTAGCATCCAACAGCTTCAGGTTATTTTGGGAAATGGAAATTTTGTGGCTTTGATTATCATGACAATGAACCATTTTACACAGAGACCCAGACTAATTGTTGTTTTAATTGTTGGAGACTTTCTGTGCATTTCTAATTATTTGTAAACCATAAGCCTGTGAAAGGGATCACATATATTTCTTACTACACCTCTCAGATCTTCACTTGGCTCTAGAAACTGTTCATAATAAGAGAAAACAAGTATGAGACTGACAAATCTATCTTCTAAATAGAATATAGTGCAAAGCCTGATAGTAGGAGCCACAACTTATTTCTTATTGGGTACTTAAGAAAATATGCCCCACACGAATAACCTGTGAGAAATACACACATTTAAATTCAGGATACAGTAGGGTGGAGACCAGTTCTTGCTTGTCTGATACGTAGCTTGTTTTTCCTTTTCAGTGGCAGAGCTGTCTATTGGAAGAGATGAGAAGACTGGATTACATTCTACAACCTTCTGATCTGCAAAAAGGGTACAACCATGACACACGTAGCCTATTTCATATGTGGATGTGTTGAAAGAATTGTAGAATGTCTTTAAAATATGCTAAAGCCCTCTGATACTAGAATTCCATGAAAATAAGGTATTATTCATATAAATTATGTTCTTTCATATTATTTCAAGCATCAGAACATAAAAAGGAAGGTAAGAAAACCTAAATTGACAGCTAAATCTGTGAAAAAAAGTATTTTTCCAAGAACCCTACTGAGCTCCACAAAGATGTTGAAACTTCACAGATTGCTAAATAGCACTCCAATTCATCTCTAGCACCCTCAATGGCAATTATAAAAATAAAGGAACTGGAATATTCCAAAACGTGTTTTTCTCTCCCTAAAAGAGATTTGAGACCTAATTCTGAATACAAGAATCTAGAGGGAGTAAAAAAAAAATGGTCTGTGCTATTGGATGGGTTCCCAAGCTTTGGTAAAGGTTTCTCAGGGAACACTACCATCAATTAATGTTTATAGAGCAACCAATTTAGAAATACCTTTTCTGGGCTGGAGGGAATGTTTTGTACAATAATATTTTGTCCCATTTTATATTTATTAAGCTCTCCTACTTTACCACAGGCATAAAGAGCCTTGGTCACTGAGAGGAGCTAAGAACAAGGTTGTTTTTGGTTTCTTCTTCCTTTAATTAACTGGAGATTTGTTAAGAATAAGATACATTTTTAAAGAAGAGGGCCGACACACACTTTTTCCAAGCTGACGCTACTCTTAAAAAATGCTGACCTGGGACAGCGCCAAGACTGAAGACCTGCCTTGCCAGAATATCTGATGTGGCCTCCAAGTACACATAATCCTTGAAACTCTAGCACTGAAGGTGAGGTCCCAGAGCCATGTGAGGTTAAGACTAGGACGATGAAAGGGACACGCAAGAGGACGCAGCATGGTGGAACTAGGGGTGCCTCTTTTCACAGGCTCCTGAAACCTTGTGTTCCCTTACCCCTTAAAGGTCCACCAGAGTCTTAATCTGATGTTTCTTGGCAGCTTTTTTCAACTGAATTGACGATTTATTATAAGCAGAATCCTCTGTTATCTTATGGTGAATTATGCAAGAGGAAGAAGTAATTTCTGTCAGACAGTGAGCAGCTTCTGCCTTTATTCACTATAACTCTTCCTTAGCACAATGATCGGCACATGCAGACCTTCAGTAAGTGGTTGTGAAGGCATTCCTTTTCCTAGATAACCTGAACAAATAATTTCATTAAGGACAGAGAACACATATGACCACATATTATATAAGCATACTTGTGTATATATAAATACCATATCAATAATAGCTACATATTCTAAAGGGGTTTCAAGAGTGAGTAAAGGGATATTTGAACACAGTCTTTAGTAGATAAATCTTGAGATTTTTTGAATAAGGCAGGGGACGTGAATTAAGCTTAAAAAGGACATATTTGTGGTTTGAAGAGTAGAGGAAGACAATAATACTGAAGATCACTACATAGTTTGTTTTCCTTCCAGTGTTCATGTTTACATACTTTTTCTCTCTGCCATGTTCAATAGTGACGTAAAAATTTCCAGACAGTAATCTCTGCTTAAATATCTGTACAAAAATCTTCCACAGTTTTGTAGCACATTTCAAAGAGTTCCTATAACCACTGTTTTTTCTAATGATCTGGAGAGTGTTGCTGTTGACTTATCTAAATCCAATAATAGGCTGTCATCCTCCCCTCTTTCAGTAAATTTGAGTAACTGTGGAAAGTTTCAACTTGGCATATTTCTTTAGAACATATGAAAGAATATGACCCATTGATATATTTTAAACATATCATGAAAATAAAAGTCGACCATATTCTCTTTTTTATTCGATTGGGACAAATGTGTCATTTCACGTACTGGACATACTACTGTCCTAGGAAATATGGGACATATAACATTTTATGACAGGAAAGCATTACTAGAGTAAAAAAGAAGACTCAAATGGCAAAAATTCACTTCGGATTGTATTAGCAGAGGTAAGGTATTTTATTTAAATAAAATTAAAGGAAAATTTAAACAAAAGAAAAATAGGTATTTAAATGTTTAAATAAGGACTTCATTAAATTAATAAATATATTAAAAGCAGGTGAAACATTGAATGTTCTAGCTTACTTCAAGCTTCCTTATAGTAACATCTCATGAGAAACATGGCATGAATTAACAGCAAAGTGAATGTGATTTTGATTCCCTATTTCTTTATTTTGGACCTCCTTGATAAATATATTATTATTTCTACTACAAGAAAGAAAATTTTATATAGTCATTGATATCACCAAACTATGAATAACCCAGAATCTCAAAGAGTCTAGAATGATAAAATAAATGGTAAACACATGTCTCATTCCACAGCTTGTCATGGATGATTCAAAGAATCATATAGCAACTTGGGACTTTATACTTTAGAAATGATCTTTATTCTGCTCCACATATTTGTTCATGTGTCAGGAAAAAAATAATTTTAAGGTAGGTAATAAAAATCAGATTATTTTTCACAATAAAAGATCACTGAGCCTCTTGCAATAAAGTGTCAGAGACCTCCACTGTGCTTGTGCTTTCCTGGAGCAGTTGCAAAAACATGGCAGGACTCACAAAGACATTTGAAATAAATAGGCATGGAAACTACTGCCAAGCAGCAGAGAAACTGACAGGAGACTGTGGTCTTGAGTGGCTCTTGATTATAGCTACAGTTCTGGAGAGTCACACAAATATATCTGTCCATGTATCTAATATGTCGCTGTTAAAAAGAAACTTGATCTTCTGATCATCACAGACAAAATATAGGTTGCATACGTGTCTTAGTCTGCTTGACCTGCCATAACAAAATACCATGGACTTGGTGGCTTAAACAACAGAAATAAATATATCACAGTTGTGGAGGCTGGAAGTCCAAGATCAGGGGTGCCAGCATAGTCAGGTTATGGTGAGAGCTCTCTTTCAGGCTTGCGGATGACTTTCTTCTCACTATGTCCTCACATGGTAGATAAAGGAAAAGCTCTCTGGGGTCTCTCCTTATAAGGGCACTAATCACATTACAAGGGCACCACCTGCAAGACCTCATCTAACCCTAATTACCTCTCAAAGGTCCCATTTCTAAATATTATCACTCACGTGTTAGGGCTTCAATATATGAATTTGGGGAGGAAGGAACATTCAGTCCATAACACCATGTGTGTGAGTATGCCTTTTAAATGGACCTATTTTATCATATTAAGTTGACACAATCCATCGTGTTAAGTGTGCAATTCATTTGAATTTTGAAGAAGTCTCTTATTAAGGAGAACCAAGTATTAGACAGGTATTAAACACCAAGTATTAAACACCAAGTATTATCCAGGTAAAATGACGATAAAAATGGAATCCACAGTAAAGGAAATGGAAGATTCTAATTCTAATAGGGAGAAACAATTATATACATTTTGGCAGCTACCAAACATCATGTACAAAAATTAAAGGATGACCATGGAGCAGTTGGCAAACTGAAGTAACGTGAATAACAAAATAATGAAAACAGCTCTATTGAGATACAAAAAATTCATTCTTTCTGGCCTTTCTTGAACAGTATAAAGTTCAGTAACTATTTTCACTTTGCCTATATTTCTTGGTTTTTATTTTCTTGCCTTTTCTAGCCTATTTATTCTATTTCTTACAAGTTTCTTGGGCACTGGGGTATTTTTGTTTTACTTATTTTGTTTTCTCCTTCCCCAAACCCAGTACTGTTTAGTCCATTTATGTTTTCAATAACATTCAGTAATTAATAACTTTGATTTTAAACTAAATGCTCCTAAGATTAGGGCCTAGGATAAAGAATGCAGTTGATACTTGCAGAGTGTCCGTACCATCCACATAGAGAAAGCCAGAACTATAGCTGGAGAAAAGTTTATAACTAATTATTGCCTTTAGACTAAAAAAGGATGACAATTCTCAGGAAATTAAAAGTAAACACCTGCTCTTATCATCTTGCACATAAGGCTCAGAAATGCCAGAATTCGGGCTTCCCTGGTGGCGCAGTGGTTGGGAGTCTGCCTGCCAATGCAGGGGACGTGGGTTTGTGCCCCGGTCTGGGAAGATCCCACATGCCGCGGAGTGGCTGGGCCCGTGGGCCATGGCCGCTGGGCCTGTGCGTCCGGAGCCTGTGCTCCACGGCAGGAGAGGCCGCAGCGGTGGTAGGCCCGCGTACCACCAAAAAAAAAAAAAAAAAAAATGCCGGAATTCCCTTTGCTGGATGGGGGACCATGAACATTGAAAACCAAGGAACTAGAGCCCTTTCTCTGTTCTTTTCTCCCTTCCTTCCTTCAAAAGGGTTTTATTGAGCACCTATGCCAGACACCAAGCATACAAAGATAAACATGATAGAGCCCTTGTTCTCAAGGATCTGACATTCCAGTGAAGATAGATGGATAATCAGGGAGAATATGATGTAATCGGGAGGTACTCTGGAAATACAGAGGATGGGCACTTAAGTCAGACTGCAAGAGTCACAGAAAGTTTCCTGTGAAGGAGGTGATCTCTAGGTTGGGCCCTGAAGGACAAATAAATGAAGGTGGAGTGGCGTGGTAGAAGTAAGCATCAGTGAGTTGCCAGGCAGAGAAGCCTATTAAACTTTAGATATAAAGGTCAAGATCTTTAAATTTGCAGGGTTAACATCCTTATTCTCCAGCCATGCATCCTTGACACACAGCCCATCATAAAATATCAGTGATCCAAACCCCATTTTCCCTAGTGTCTCCTCAGAACTCTGCTTGAACAGTGTCTCGAATTTTTTGCTTATTCTCACCTATAAACACTGAGAGAGATTTTGTCTTATGGAGTAAAAGGCAAGATAGCCACTAAAAGAACACTGTGAAGCATATCTCTTCACTGCATACAATTTAGTATAGAACAGGCACCTATTTGCTTTGGAATATGACAGAATCCCATTTCCTTCTTGCTATGTTTCTCATGTAACATTATCATACTCTGCTATAAAAATAGGAAGAAACCATTACTTTATATATATATTTTAAATCCAAAGAAAATAGCAAAACTTGGAACTTCCAAAGCTTTCAGCTATGGTCTCAAGAGTACAGTGTTCATTCTTCTGATAATGGTTATGAGTTAAAATATATTTCTTATATTTACTAATATTACCCTTGATTAAAAATGAAGTGATTATGGTAGCATTCATGTTGGTTTTCAAAGAGTACACAGACTACTGAGTAGAATATACTTTTAAAATTTGCTAACAAGAAACTATAACTGTTTTTAAAATACATTCTACATTCAAAAAATCCTTTCCTCTTTCTACTTAATGATTCTGCTGAAAATTATCTACCATGCTGCCAGAAAAGAGCACAAAAGATTTCTGATTGAGCTTTATTCACACTGAATGAGGTGGGAGGTGACACGGACCAAAAAAGCCAAGGACACAGAAGAACCGGAACATCAGTTTTGAAGTTAGAAGATTCTAATACGAGACTCAGTTCTTCCTTTACTAACACTTTTTCCTCATGTAGACAATAGGAATAATAACCATGGTCGATTAAAATGTTCTAAGGTCTGAGGGCTTCCCTGGTGGCGCAGTGCTTGGGAGTCCGCCTGCCAATGCAGGGGACATGAGTTCTAGCCCTGGTCTGGGAAGATCCCACATGCCGCAAGAGAAGCCACCGCAGTGAGAGGCCCGCGCACCACAACAAAGAGTGGCCCCCGCTCGCTGCAACTGGAGAGAGCCCGTGCGCAGCAGTGAAGACCCAACACAGCCAAAAATAAATAAATAAAATTAAAAAAAAAAAAAATGTTCTAAGGTCTGAGTCCTTTGAAGAATGTAAAACATCACAGAATACAATAATCTAGTAGTAATTAATTAGTAGTAATGTAAAACTATTTTCCTAGGAAAATGTAGACAGTGACTTTTATTGCCCTAGGAAATCTGTGGGGTGAGTTAGACACTGGAATGGAAAAGTCCATAGGAAAAGGATTAGAGTAATTGAAATTGCAAATCAGTGAAAAACCATGGGTAATCCCATGATCCCATAAATTCATTTTTTTGCAAGATGATAGAGGGTCCCACTTGTAATGACTTAATTTTTAATACATTACCAGAAGGACTCTGTATCCAATAAATGCCTTGGATATAATATAGAGAGAATAAAATGACTATATCATGCAGTTCATTGCTATATTCTTCACTTTCACGAAAAAAAAATTTTTTCATTTGAAAATTACAAGTTTATTTGCCTCTAAGAAGAAAAAACAACGAACATCTCTTAGAATTATTCCTTGGATTTTCTCAAATACATCATAAGGTTAATTGCTATACAGAATAAACAAACAAAAAAGGCAAGTTAATACATCTGTAAGTCCTACACAACATTAAAAAGCCATTATGAGACTATCTTTTTAAAAAGAACTTATAAAAATATTCTTTTCATTTCTGTTTTACAGCCCTTAAGAACGAAGAAGTATATATAAGACATTTAGAAATTCTCTAAAAGTGACTTAGAGAATAGCGCTAATCAGATGATCACAGTTGTAAAAAGACAACAGTGATTGGTTTCCTATTAGATATGTACATAACATACATCTAGAAGGGGCTGGAAGGATGCATACCAGCTGCTGAGGGCGCTTTCCTCTAGAGAAGGGATAAGTGTGTCTGCAGGGGCCGGGAATGGTGACTTTGACATTTTGCTTTGAATGCTAATGTTTTATTTGAATTTTTGAAATAAGTATTACTCATGTTAAAAAAAAATACAGAGAGGTGAACCACAGTAGGAGACATTTATGCTTACCCACGTCATCAGTACTGCTTCCTGACAGTGACTTGACTTCTGCAGTGGCTATAAATGCTGTCTTCCAAATGTACATTAATCAAAATACAAAGACCTAGTAAACGTTTTCAGAAGTACAGCTTAATTCAATTATGTCTGGAATGTATCACCCATGTTTAGATACAGGATAGGATAAGATGCTTGATTTCAAGTTCTCTAAAATGGCACGATGTGTTGCTTTGGCATGGTCACTACTGATGGATTAATGTGACCAGGACAGGCGTGACTTATCTTACTGAGTTGCTCCACTGCACTAGAAATGCTGCTCATCTTTTCAGGCCTTTTAAAAAAAACCTGTGTGACTTGTGTCTGAAAAAGCCCAAGAGGACGAAAATATTCAACCGTTTACTTGCTAAGTCGAGGCCAGTGCTCTTTAAAAAGTTGGCTCTTCCCCTACCCTCTAATTACCTTACAATGCCTAAGCCACAACAGAAGGCATGTCAGCACATTTTATTTACATCCCTTGAGGAAAAATCCTCTTGATGTGTTCACTTCATACAGAAGATACGTTTGCAGAAGGAAATATTTGGCAGTACTTCAGATGTTCACTGTCTGGTAATGCAATTCTTTTTCTTGATTATGGTAGCTTCTATAATGCTGTATCATTCATGTAGACCATCATACCCCAACTGACTGTATTTATTGACTGAACAGACATAATTTATGCAATCATCTGAACTGGTTAACCTTTTCTTTTACTATAAGCTTAGAATCTAGCTATGGACTGATTTTAGGCTGAATTCTATTGTTGAAAGATGTCATGTTCCACTTGGCATACCTACAAAGTTGTCTTTCATTCAAACAGAAGAAGGTCAGCTGACCTGAATGAAGAACACTGGTAATTATAGGTAATTCACTAATATTTATCATGTAGTTTAAAGGGAATGTCAAAGTATCATGCAGACAAGTAACATGTTGACCTAAAATGAATTTTTTCCTTTTACTAATAGAATCGGATTCACATAATCTATAATAGCCTCCAAATAAGAATTCTGTTTGTGTAAGAGTCTTTATCTAAAAAAATCTCCCAAATAAAAATGTACCCAGGAAGATGAAACATACACTTTCTTTTTCTTTCTACTAGTAGGGAAAAATCAGTGTGGCTTGATACCTCTAAATTGTGTTCTTGAGCATGTGAACAGCATCCCAGAAAAGATACGGGTTCTCAAGCCATTGAAAAGTCTATCAAAATTGCACAAAGTAACAGGTGAAAAGTCGCCTGTGGAAATATTTATAAAATAAATATGCTGGTTATTGTTTGGACTAGCTCTCATGGGTGAAGCATTACCTTTCATAATGTATAACCAATATATGGTCTAAAACTACACACTTTGGAAACAAGCTATATCTATTGCCTATTCACAATTGTAATGAAAGAAAGAGATTGAGGAGGAGACAAATAAAATAAAAATGCATTTACTCACTGTGTTAAAATTTGGAAACAGCCCAACAGCAGCAGAATTACTGTCTACTGGAAAAGACATAAATGGTTTGATATCCAGTGAAGGCTGCATCATCAGGGTAGGTGTGCGCACAAGAGCAGGAAGGGTAGTAGAGTGGCATGTACTGCCTGCCAAGAACAAAACAAAAATGAATTCAATCTCTTGCTCACATCCATCTCCCTCCCCAGCTTACAGTGCAAAAACAAGACTGCTGAGCTGCAACCTGCAAGCAAGAGAGTTATGCTGGGAGTCAGCAAATGGCACAGGAGGAGAAAATACACGTAAAAGGGTCTTCTTGCTCAATGTCTAAGACAGTGAAACAGAATGTGTCCCTATGGCAAAGGTCAAAGGCTGCTCAGACTCTGCTGAGATACACAGTACACAGATCCTGCTGGCAGGTGAGGCAGAATATCATCCTCTTGTTCACTAAAAATGTAGGAGAGAGGAGGGGAGGAGCCTCTTGAAGCCGGATGCAATTTACTATTCACAATTATTGAATGGCTAGTCGGCGCATTTTATGCAAATCAGAGATAATTATAGGGTTTTTACCAGGGGAAGAAACCTTGGACTCTTATAGTTACTGTCCAATCCCAGGAAACTTATCACTCAAACAATTTGTTCTCTTAAAAAAACAAACAGGGGGCTTCCCTGGTGGCGCAGTGGTTGAGAATCTGCCAGCTAGTGCAGGGGACACGGGTTCGAGCCCTGGTCTGGGAGGATCCCACATGCCGCAGAACAACTAGGCCCGTGAGCCACAACTACTGAGCCTGCACGTCTGGAGCCTGTGCTCCGCCACAAGAGAGGCTGCGATAGTGAGAGGCCTGCGCCCTGCGATGAAGAGTGGCCCCCGCTTACCACAACTAGAGAAAGCCCTCGCACAGAAACGAAGACCTGACACAGCAAAAATAAATAAGCTAATAAACTCCTGCCCCCCCAAAAAATAACAAACCCCCCCCCAGAAAACCCAAACAAACAGAAAGTTGCCCTTAGTCTGGACACTGGAGAGTAAGAGAATCTAACAGGGGTGATTTTAATCAGGGTAGAGGCAGGGTTTTGGGAGACAGGGAGGATTTGGAACCAAATTCTTGACTTCAACTTTTATTTCTAATGAGCCTTGTATTATTTTAGCAACTATCCTTTTAATAATTTATTAGCTGTCTTTACATATCTGGTGTAACCTGTCTGTAGGAGATTTAAAACACCCCTCTCCAGGGTAACATGCATTTTTCTCTAGCCTATAAGCTCTACATACGGCAGATAAGTAATCGCTGCTGCAGGTGGCTCTCCAGGAGACAGGCTCTGATATGTCCTTTCTAAACAAAATACAACAGGCATACTGAGATAAAATTCACCTACTTGAAGTGTACAATTCAATGATTTTCAGCATATTCAGAGTTGTGCAACCAGGACCACAGGCAATAAAAGAAACTCCATACCCACTGGCAGACACCCCCAATTCTTCCCAACACCTCCAGCTCTTGGTAACCACTAGTCTTTCTGTATCTACAGATATGTCTATTCTGGACATTTCATTTAAATGAAATCATACAATATGAGTTTTTTTGTGACTGTTTTCTTTTCCTTGGCATGTTTTTAAGGCGCCTCCATGTTGTAGCATGTATCAGAATTTCATTTCTTTTTAAAGCTGAATAATATTCCATTGTAGATGTACAATTTTTGGCTTATTTATTCATCAGTTGATTGGCATTTGGGTTGTTTCCACTTTTTGGCCATTATGAATAATGCTGCTATGAACATTCGTTTCTAAGTTTTTGTGTGGCAACAGGTTTTTAGTTCTCTTGCATATATACCTAAGAGTGGAATTGGGGATTGTTGGGTCATATGGTAGTCATATGGTTTAACATTTTGAGAACTTTCAAACTGTTTTCCAAAATGGCTAAACCATTTTACATTACCACCAGCAGTGTATGAAGGTTTCAATTTCTCCTGACGTACCTACATAGGACCACAAATAATTATATGCCTAAAATCCCCTGCTGGCTTCAAGGAGAAATGAACAGTATGGGAAAATGCTCTGACTATTAAAATTTCCACCAGTCTTCTTTCACGGTGTCCCAGAATAGTTAAAATTTCTATTTCAATGGTATATTTTTTGGTAATGAATTTCCTTAATAAACTCTGCATAATATTTCAAATCATTCCAGAACATTACTCGCAGTAGTGTTTAATGGACTGTCATACCTCATTTACTTTGATCCTAAAAACTGAAAAAAGAGAAGGGGATCTGAAGCATTTATCTGTAATGGCAAGTCTTTAGGTCAGCCTGTCCATTAGGGAATATAGAGTAGGACTCAGCCAAAGAGAATCAGCCAAAAGTATAGGTCAAACAGAATTTTTTTGTGTCTTTTTCTGATGCCAAAGTAAATACTCTGATCTCAGCCTGGCATTCACATAACCACCCTGCATTTAATTACACATTCTCCTTCTAACATTGCTAACTTCAGAGCTTGCAGGTCCAAGATGATATATTTTATCAATATGTCAAATGTTACAGAGGCATTTACTAAAATATTTATCTTAAAAGCTTTGCTTCAAAATCTTAGCTAAGGGACTTCCCTGGTGGCGCAGTGGTTAAGAACCTGCCTGCGACTGCAGGGGACACGGGTTTTATCCCTGGTCCGGGAAGATCCCACATGCTGTGCAGCAGCTAAGCCCGTGCGCCACAACTACTGAGCCTGCACTCTAGAGCCCATGAGCCACAACTACTGAGCCTGCGTGCCACAGCTCCGAAAGCCCGTGTACCTAGAGCCCGTGCTCTGCAACAAGAGAAGCCACCGCAATGAGAAGCCTGCTCACCGCAACAGAGAGTAGCCCCCACTCACTGCAACTAGAGAAAGTCTGTGTGCAGCAACGAACACCCAATGCAGCCAAAAAAAGAAAAAAAAAATCTTAGCTAAATTGAAAAACAGGTATTTCTTATATTAGACCAATGGCCTTTTACTATTTACAATTATTATAATTGTCAAAAGTCTAAAGTCTAAAAGCATACAGTATACTTAAAGCTGCCTGTTAAAAAAGAAACAAAAGGCCTAAAACGGGGTCACTTGTGCTAGTACCTAACCTAATTGCAGTTAGAACCTAGGAATGTAATCCTACTCAGGAATGTTATCCTAACCAGTTAATGTGGAATCTTCTGGTCAGCACCAATGAGGCAACTGGTCATCCATCCCCCAAAGGAAGAGGAAGTAATCTGCCACACAGACTCCTTCTGTCCCGCATAGATAGGTTACCTAAGCCTGAAATAATCCTTTTTGTTTATGACTTTCTTGTCTTGCCTTTAAGAATCTTCCCTTTCTGTAGCCCTGCTCACTGGAGGGGATGCTGCTTGATTCATGAATCGTTCAATAAAACCGATCAGATCTTTAAATTTTACTCAGTTGAATTTTGTCTTTTAACATTTCTGATGAACAAATATATAATTATTTTGCCATTGTAGGTCTCCCAAAGGGAAGCAAAATTCTTTCTCTAAGCCCACAATGGTGGCTCTGATAACATTGTAACACATGGCCCTGGAGAGCCTGCAAGAGTCACTTTGTACTAACAAACTCAAATCAAACAGAATGCAACATGGAGCTTGACAAACAGATTGCTCCATCGACAAAGGTCAGAATGTACAATGATCCCCCTTACCCAATCAAATCTCTAGGCTAATAAAGACAGGGCTCAAAAACTACTTAGCTGCCACCCTTCATTAGCAGCTGTTTACCATCTCATTAGCATTTTAATGACAGACAATTTGCCATGTAAAACACAGATTGTTTTAAAGTACTGGTAGATCCTCAGAATAAATATAAATTATGGGGAGAGACCTTCAAGATGGCGGAAGAGTAAGACCTGGAGATCACCTTCCTTCCCACAAATACAACAGAAATACATCTACATGTGGAACAACTCCTACAGAACACCTACTGAACACTGGCAGAAGACTTCAGACCTCCCAAAAGGCAAGAAACTCCAAACGTACCTGGGCAGGGCAGAAGAAAAAAGAAAAAACAGAGACAAAAGAATAAGGACGGAACCTGCACCAGTGGGAGGGAGCCGTGAAGGAGGAAAGGTTTCCACACACTAGGAAGCCCCTTCACTGGTGCAGATGGGGGGTGGGGGTGGGAAGCTTTGGAGCCGTGGAGGAGAGCGCGGCAACAGGGGTGCAGAGGGCAAAGCGGAGAGATTCCCACACAGAGGATCGGAGCCGACCAGCACTCACCAGCCTGAGAAGCTTGTCTGCTCGCCCGCCAGGGCGGTTTGGGGCTGGGAGCTGAGGCTTGGGCTTCGGAGGTCAGATCCCAGGAAGAGGACAGGCGTGAACACAGCCTGAAGGGGGCTATTGCGCCACAGCTAGCCGGGAGGGAGTTTGGGGGAAAGTCTGAACTGCTGAAGAGGCAAGAGATCATTGTTTCAGGGTGTGTGAGGAGAGGGGATTCAGAGCACCCCCTAAACGAGCTCCAGAGGCGGGCATGAGCTGCAGCTATCAGCGCAGACCCCAAAGACAGGCGTGGGACGCTAAGGCTGCTGCTGCTGCCACCAAGAAGCCTGTGTGCGAGCATAGGCCACTCTCCACACCTCCCCTCCTGGAAGCCTGTGCAGCCTGCCACTGTCAGGGTCCCGGGATTCAGGGACAATTTCCCCGGGAGAATGCACGGCGCACCTCAGGCTGGTGCAACGTCATGCTGGCCTCTGCCGCCGCAGAGGCCATCCGCACCCCTCTGCATCCACACCCCTCTGCATCCGCACCCGCATCCGTACCCCTCCCTTCCCCCGGCCTGAGTGAGCCGGAGCCCCTGAAGCAGCAGCTCCTTTAACCCAGTCCTGTCTGGGCAGGAACAGACGCCCTCAGGTGACCTACACGCAGAGATGGGTCCAAATCCAAAGCTGAACCCCAGGAGCTGTGTGAACAAAGAAGAGAAAGGGAAATCTCTCCCAGCAGCCTCAGGAGCAGCAGATTAAATCTCCACAATCAACTTGATGTACCCTGCATCTGTGGAATACCTGAATAGACAACGAATCATCCCCAAACTGAGGCAGTGGACGTTGGGAGCAACAATATATATTTGGACGTTGGGAGCAACAATATATATTTTCCTTTTTCTCTTTTTGTGACAGTGTACGTGTATGCTTCCTTGTGTGATTTTGTCTGTATAGCTTTGCTTTTACCATTTGTCCTAGGGTTCTGTCTGTCCTTTTTTTTTTTTTTTTAAATAGTTTTTAGTGCTTGTCATCATTGGTGGATTTGTTTTTTGGTTTGGTTGTTCTCTTCTTTCTTTTTTTTCATCTTAATTACTTTTTAATTTTTAATAATTATTTTTTATTTTAATAACTTTATTTTATTTATTTATTTAGTTTTTCTTGCCTACTTGCTTTTTTTCTCCCTTTTCTTCTGAGCCGTGTGGCTGACAGGGTCTTGGTGCTCCCGCCAGGTGTCAGGCCTGTGCCTCTGAGGTGGGAGAGCCAAGTTCAGGACATTGGTTCACCAGAGACCTCCCGGCTCCATGTAATATCAAACAGCAAAAGGTCTCCCTGAGATGTCCATCTCAACGCTAAGACCCAGCTCCACTCAACGACCAGCAAGCCACAGTGCTGGACACCCTATGCCAAACAACTAGCAAGATAGGAACGCAACCCCACCCATTAGCAGAGAGGCTGCCTAAAATCATAATAAGGTCACAGACACCCCAAAACACACCACTGGATGTGGTCCTGCCCACCAGAAAGACAAGATCCAGCCTCACCCACCAGAACACAGGCACCAGTCCCCTCCACCAGGAAGCCTACACAACCCACTGAACCAACCTCACCCACTGGGGGCAGACACCAAAAACAATGGAAACTACGAACCTGCAGCCTGTGAAGAGGAGACCCCAAACACAGTAAGTTAAGCAAAATGAGAAGACAGAAACACACAGTAGATGAAGGAGCAAGGTAAAAACCCACCAGACAAAACAAATGAAGAGGAAATAGGCAGTCTACCTGAAAAAGAATTCAGAGTAATGATAGTCAAGATGATCCAAAATCTTGGAAATAGACTGGAGAAAATACAAGAAACGTTTAACAAGGACCTAGAAGAATGGAAGAGCAAACAAACAATGATGAACAACACAATAAATGAAATTAAAAACTCTCTAGAAGGAATCAGTAGCAGAATAACTGAGGCAGAAGGACAGATAAGTGACCTGGAAGATAAAATAGTGGAAATAACTACTGCAGAGCAGAATAAAGAAAAAAGAATGAAAAGAATTGGGGACAGTCTCAGAGATCTCTGGGACAATATTAAACCCACCAACATTCGAATTATGAGGGGTCCCAGAAGAAGAAAAGAAAAAGAAAGGGACTGAGAAAATGTTTGAAGAGTTATAGTTGAAAACTTCCTTAATATGGGAAAGGAAATAGTTAATCAAGTCTAGGAAGCACAGAGAGTCCCACACAGGATAAATCCAAGGAGAAACATGCCAAGACACATATTAACCAAACTATCAAAAATTAAATACAAAGAAAAAATATTAAAAGCAGCAAGGGAAAAACAACAAAGAACATAGGAGGGAATCCCCATAAGGTTAACAGCTGATCTTTCAGCAGAAACTCTGCAAGCCAGAAGGGAGTGGCAGGACATACTGAGAGTGATGAAAGAGAAAAACCTACAACCAAGATTACTCCACCCAGCAAGGATATCATTCAGATTCGACAGAGAAATTAAAACCCTTACAGACAAGCAAAAGCTAAGAGAATTCAGCACCACCAAACCAGCTCTACAACAAATGCTAAAGGAACTTCTCTTCCTTCTCTTTAGCAGGCAGGAAACACAAGAGAAGGAAAAGACCTACAATAACAAACACAAAACAATTAAGAAAATGGTCATACAAACATACATATTGATAATTACCTTAAATGTAAATGGATTAAATGCTCCAACCGAAAGACACAGACTGGCTGAATGGATACAAAAACAAAACCCATATATATGTTGTCTACAAGAGACCCACTTCAGACCTAGGGACACATACAGACTGAAAGTGAGGGGATGGAAAAAGATATTCCATGCAAATGGAAATCAAAAGAAAGCTGGAGTAGGAATTTTCGTACCAGACAAAATAGACTTCAAAATAAAGACTATTACAAGAGACAAAGAAAGACACTACGTAATGATCAAGGGATCAATCCAAGAAGAAGATATTGTAAATATTTATGCACCCAACATAGGAGCACCTCAAAACATAAGGCAAATGCTAACAGCCATAAAAGGGGAAATCAACAGTAACACAATCATAGTTGGGGACTTTAACACCCCACTTTCACCAATGGACAGATCATCCAAAAGGAAAATAAGGAAACACAAGCTTTAAATGATACATTAAACAAGATGGACTTAATTGATATTTATAGGATATTCCATCCAAAAACAACAGAATACACTTTCTTCTCAAGTGCTCATGGAAATTCTGCAGGATAGATCATATCTTGGGTCACAAATCAAGCCTTGGTCAATTTAAGAAAATTGAAATCTTATCAAGTACCTTTTCTGACCACAATGCTATGACACTAGATATCAATTACAGGAAAAAAATCTGTGAAAAATACAAACACATGGAAGCTAAACAATACACTATTTAATAACCAAGAGATCACTGGAGAAATCAAAGAGGAAATCAAAAATATGTAGAAACAAATGACAATGAAAACACGACGACCCAAAACCTATGGAGGTTCCTTAAAAGACTAAAAATAGAACTACCATACGACCCAGCAATCCCACTACTGGGCATATACCCTGAGAAAACCATAATTCAAAAAGAGTCATGTACCAAAATGTTCACTGCAGCTCTATTTACAATAGCCATGACATGGAAACAACCTAAGTGTCCACTGACTGATGAATGGATAAGGAAGATGTGGCACATATATACAATGGAATATTACTCAGCCATCAAAAGAAATGAAATTGAGTTTTTTGTAATGAGGTGGATGGACCTAGAGTCTGTCATACAGACGAAGTAAGTCAGATAGAGAAAAACAAATACCGTACACTAACACATATATATGGGGAAAAAAAGGTTATGAAGAACCTAAGAGCAGGACAAGAATAAAGACACAGACGTAGAGAATGGACTTGAGGACATGGGGAGGGGGAAGGGTAAGCTGGGACAAAGTGAGAGAGTGGCATGGACATATATACAGTACCAAATGTAAAACAGACAGGTAGTGGGAAGCAGCTGCAAAGCACAGAGAGATCAGCTAGGTGCTTTGTGACCACCTAGAGGGGTGGGATAGGGAAGGTGGGAGGGAGACGCAAGAGGGAGGAGATATGGGGATCTATGTATACATATAGCTGATTCACTTTGTTATACAGCAGAAACTAACACACCATTGTAAAGCAATTATACTCCAGTAAAGATGTTAAAAAATATATATATATAAACTATGCTTTCATCAGTTCCCTCACCTCAACCTTGCTGTTTTCACTTTTAATACCTGCTTTTTAATATCACTTCACCAAAACTGATTGCTTCAAAGGACGTTTTTGCAAGTGGAAAATGAGTGGGAATAAACTGCACTTTTTCCACAGGGTAGTTTGGGCTTTGATCCCTCTGTCACCTTTTCCAGATTTTGTTGCTGCTATTGCTGCTGGGGAATATTTCTCCTCACCTCGGGATGCCCCAAATTCAGTGGGAGATACAAGCAGAAATTGGGCCAAAATGCGTTGCACCCTGAAAGAAAATGCTTAATCTCTCTAAAACTCAAGGACTCACTGAGGAAAAGAAGATTGAAAATATAATGAGTAGGTATTTCAACACAAAGGGTGGTAAAATGTTCCCATGACATTGCTGTTCTTGTGGAAAAGAGCCAACCCTCTGTCGTTTGTTCCAAGGATTTGGCAATATTATGTAAAATACTTCCTATATGTATTTCTGTTTCAAAGCATAGGATATAATCTTGTATGTGTCATAATAAATTGAGTCATAATAGTTCTCCACCTTATTTGAAAATAAGGCTTTTTACATCAGTTAATGTATATATATTTATGAAACTGCCTGTACTAAAATTAAACACACATGTACAAACATGCATATCCCAAAGATCTAACAGTCACCACTCTCATTATGGAAATTCCACACATCCGTATATTCTCCCATAAGCATGCAATTAACCTTCTCCCATAAATTTCATTTTGATGGTAAAATCCAAGTTGTATTCATCTACAGCTATGAAACCAACAATATGTGAAGGGCAACTCACCACTATGGTCATAAAGAAAACTATTATTTCAGCCAACTGCCTCTGTAACATAATAGGTGCCTTACTATGTCAGTGGATTATGTCATAATCCAGCACAATAAAACCTCCATTGAGGACCAGGTGACACTTGAAATGATTGCCGTAGTCTTGACCCTAAGGAATAGACCTTTGAAGGTCTACTTAGGTTATAACTTTGAGGCTTTCTTTAGGTACCAAAACACAAACAAACAAAACATCTCATTCTTAGAAAGGAGAGTATGCCAAAGTCACAGAAAATCTGCACGGAGAAGCATTTTCAGAATGAGATCAAATGTGCATACAGTCTACAATATATCCTGCGGCAGGAGTTTCTTCCAATGCCGTTATTATGTATGTTTGCTTTAGTGAGCACTGAAATAAAAAACTTCACATACTATAAAAATCTGTTAGGCAGAGACAATGTCGATTATAGAACTCCCAAAGATCTCTTTAAAGAAATTAAAATGAGTGGCATTTCAGATTTTCCACTAAACTCAGATTTCTCTTTTTATTGCTTTTCCAGCTTTGTTGCCCCTTATACGGAGTAACTTTCCCTCTTACCAGACAGTCACCAACCAGCATCTCCTCCACCCCTTCCCTCACTATTTCCATTTTTATCCGTCTGCCGTGTGAGAAAAACAAGAAGCGAAGTGTGGGAGAAAGGTGAATAGTTTATGTGACTGATAAAGGGTTGTGCTTCTGAAAAGGCCACACAACATAATAACAGAGATAACATTTTTATAGTGCATATACCAGGCACTACCCTAAGCACATTACATATGCATACACACATATAAGCATATAACATTTCCATATATACTCATTTATATATATAAAATTATATATTCATATCATTTTTATCATATATCATTTATATGTTAATATTATATATTAAGTATATAATCATTTCTGTATATTGAATGAGTATATGTACAAGTACATATACAAATATACTTATAATAACCCAATGAACAAGGTACTATTACTAGCCCCATTTTATAGATGACAAACTGAGGCACCAAGAGATTAAGCCCAATTTCATACAGTTTGTACGAGGAGGAGTCAAGATTTAAACCCAGGCAACCTGACTACTTAATTCTTCTTTTTACTACTATGCCATGGTAACCAAATTGAATATCTGAAAATACCTCAGTTACATACACACATTCTCTAGCTGTAGATAGAAACATTTTACCATCAAACTAAGAGATTTAAAATGTTGGATCTCCTTTGCAACTGGGAATTCGTTAAAACTTTCATTTGAGCTTAATGTAGTATTGATGCTGAGATAACTAAAATATATAAGATTTTTTTAATGCTCTATAAGAATATATTTATCTAAAAATAACCTTCCCTAAATAATAGTATTATTTAATTCAGTAAACACTTATGGGGGACCAACTGTTCAAGGCACAGTGCTGACAGTTACAGGGAGTATAAACTGAGTCAGACAGAATTTATTTTACTTACTAAGAGAAGATAAGAAAATAAAAACTACCATTTAGTGAGATTCTACTCTATGCCAGGTACTGTGCTAAGTGATGTGTGTCCCTTATTTTATTAAATTATAACACAATTCTATGAGGTTTGTATTATTATTCCCATTTTACAGTTGAGAAAGGTAAGGCTTGGAGAGATTAAGATCACAATATATGGTAGGGTCTGGGTCCAAACTCCTGTTTGTTTGACTCTAAAGCCCATGCAATCATTCCAAAAAGTAGGCTATTTATAAAGTTGTTACGTGAAAAAGATTCTATCATCAAATACATATAGAAAATGTTGGTTTCACGGAAGTTTGAAATGGTTTTTTTCTACAAAACCTCTTGGAGCTTTTAATTTAGTAATGGGTACTGTGACTGTCTAGGCAGATATAATTTCTACCCTCAATTTGAGAATGAATCAATCCTTTTTATTTTCTTAGAGGTGTGGGATAACCATGATACTATGGCATGTCCTTCAGGCTGCTGTCTTATACACATTAAAAGCACCAATTCAGGAGAAAGCAAATGACTTTCAGGTCCACCACTTTCTTGTTGTATGACCTTAGACAAGTGATTTTACTTCTATATACCTCTATTTTCTTTTCTATAAATTGGGGAAAATACGAGGACCTGCATTATAGGACTGGTAGGAGAACTAACTGAGATTTTTCTATACAAAGTACTTAACCCTGTGCCTGGCACCTAGTAAGTGTTCATTAAGTTTCCGTTACTGTAGTTATGAACTATTCCTACCCCTGTGACACTATGCCATATCCCTGGAGAGCATAAATAGTTAAATCCATTAATACTTATAAAAGGCAGGATATGTCAGTCGTCATGTATTATCAACAAAATTTTAAGGAATTTCAAGAGAGAAAGAAATTAGATCTGGTTAGGAGCTGGGTTCATAAATATTTCCATAGGTGAACTATCTCTTAAGACAAGCCTGAGGAATGGTTAGTATTTTGAGAGGTGGGTATGGGAGAATGGTGAAGGGAACTGCATAAGCAAAAAGCATAGAAATATGGAAGGTATTAAAATTTAAAACTTGTTCAGGCACTCAGGAGTTCTTAGTGTTTCTGGATCAGAAGGTAAACAGTAAAGAGAAAAGCAGAACATCTTTGTGACCTTGGAGTAAGCAAAGGTTTCCTAAATAGGAAACAAAAAGTGCTAATCATAAATGAAAAAAATGACAAATATACTCTATTAAGAATACGAATGTAAGGATAACACATGATCAAGGGAATGAAAAGGCCATCCAGAGAGTATGAGATGATATTCACAATATATGTATTTTGACAAAGGACTTGAATCTAGAATAAAGAACTCCTACAGATCAGTAAGACAAAGACAACGCAGTAGGAAAATTGGGCAAAAGACTTGAATGGACACTTCACAAAAGTAGATATTAAAATGGCCTGTAAACATATGAAAAAGCACCTAACTTCATTAGTCATTAGGGATATGCATTAACCTATGAGATATTGCTACATACCCACAAGGATGGTTACAATGAAGAAAGACAGAGATTACCAAGTGCTGACAAGGATATGGAGCAAGCAGAGTTCTTATCTGAAGGTAAATTGTTATAACTACGCTGAAAAACGATTTAGCAATGTCTACTAAAACTGAATATACACTTACTCTATGACTCAGCAATTCTACTTCCAAGTATATAGCTAACAGAAATGATCTGTATGAGAAAGTTCATAGCAATACTATATATAATAGCCCTAAATTGAAAACTGGCCAATTAACTAATCAACAATAGAAAGAACAATTCTGGTATCTTCACACAACCTGACATTCACACAATATGGAATACAGCAATAAGATAAAATGGTATATGGTGACGTGAAACAACGAATAAACCTTGTAATGTCGAGAAAAGTAACTAAAATAAAGTAACATACATCAACATGCTGTATGATACCATTTATTTAAAGCACACAATCAGGCAAAACTAATCTATGCCGTTAGTTAGGATTATGGCAATTTTTGTAGGAAGGGTAGGATGAGGTTAGGGTGCAGTGACTGGAAAGGAGCATGAAAGGGACTTCTAGGATATTGGAAATGTTCTTTTATTAGATCTTAGTGCTAGTTTCACAGGTGTGTATGTGTGTATACATTCATTCAACTGTACATTTATGTGCACTTTTCTGTATGTTACATTTCAATAGAAAATTTTTAAAAGTGATATATTCAATGTTATTAACTTTAGTAAACTACTTTGACACATAGAGGCAAAATTCCTCAACAAGAAGAACATCTTGAAATACTCTCAAGTTTGCATAATTTTAAGATAAGTATGTTTTCTTAAGTTCTTTTTTCTACTGCCAGCTTGATTTTGCTCAAAATGATTTGTGAGAAAATAAAAGTTCCCTTTAATGCTGATATTTCCTTGCTGCACTTCATAAGTGGCTAGAGGAGACTGACAGAGAATCCAGGGATGCCAAAGAGAAAAAAGTATATCTAGAACTCTGAGTCTGTAAAGTCTTAACAATTGGCAGCTTTGTGCCTGAATCTCCCTTGGGGCAGTTCAGGGTTCCCTCCAAAGTGCTCCAACAGCAGCAGCATTCTGGCAGAATGCTGACTTTAAAAATAACTTCTTCTGAGTACCACCCTGAAGTTTATAAGCAATAATGAAGTGCTGCATCAAAAACAGCAGTGAAGCCACATCATGATTTAAGCCACAATGTCCTTTGGGTTAGTGGTAATATGCCAGCTTTTACACAAATTGATGAATCTTTCACTAAGATGCAATGAATGACTTTTTGGATGTATAGCAATAGAATACATAGAACCCAGTGGTGGTTCATTTATATCTGAATATTTTGTCCGTGCACTGTTTCTTATATTTAAATTTTGAAAAAATGGGTAAGATTTATTTACTATAGAGTACAAAATACAGTTTGATTAAACATGTGACATACTTCCTTAGCTGCAATCCTTTTTTAAAGCAGCATTGAAAAATCTGAGAATTTCAGAATTTAAGTAAAGAAGATAATTGGTTCACAAAAATGTCTTAAGAACCAATTGTCTTTTTAAGCTGAATTTAAATAAGTTTCTCTCTGTTACAGTTTTCTTCACTTGTAACCCAATATTATTAAGCATGCTCGTGAAAAGAAGGAAAGTCAAAGAAGAGAAAATAGAGTTCTGACAAATGCTTTGTCAAGTTTTTTGAAATAGTTTTTAATACACCTAACTTATCAAAAGGGAATGTCATGTGCTTAGTTCCTAAATTACTAAGTCTTTAGAGAAGCCAAAATTATCTCCAGACAGGGCTTTACTAAAATTGTCTGAGGTCGAGACTGGATTGGGAGGTCAGGAGCCTGACGGAATTTTCTGGCAAAAAGACGTAGGGAGATGGTCTTGAGCTACATTTGCCCAGTGACTTCTGTCTATGGCGTCAAGATGCTTTCTTGAAATCTGACGCCTCTTTTGGTTTCAGAGGAACTCTTTGCTCTCCCTTTACAGCATGCTAGGGACATAATGGCAGTATGACTTATTTTAGAAACCTTCCTAAAACTACAGACTTTCCTAGGAAAGAGAACTATGTTTCTCAAACTGCTGAATATTTCTAGAGGAACTATAGTTCATAAAATTTTAGCAGTAAACATAATTTAGGAATCCACCCTTCATCTTATATGAGAAAAATGGGATTAGGAGAACTTAATCTAGCATGGTACCTGACTGATGGTAGGAATCAAATTTAGAGCTCATTGCCTAGAGACACTATTTCAAATACTTGTCTGTACAATCAAAGATGTACAAGAATCATATATTGAAGTCTTTATCTTCTTTAAAAATTTAAGTAGATTAGTATTTAGTCTGTGTTCTTTTTGTATATAGACTGAAATTTAGAAGTACTCATTTTTAAATGAGATTTTAATTTTAATGGTTTTATTAATATGAATACTGGAAGAAATTAAATGAAAGAGAAAATCTAATGTGGCCAAGAGCCAACATTCTTTCCCTTTTAAAAAGCAGCAGCAGATTGATTACAACACCTAATTTTAAATAATTATTTTAGTATTCCCAATGGGGAAAAAAAGAGAGAAGCAAAATTCATTCAAACTATGCTTTTAACCATACTGTTTGGATCAATATAACTAATTCAAATAGCTTCACAGGAGGAGGTACACACATTTCTGTTGGTGGCTTTTATACTAAAGTTCTATCAGAAGTGTAACAAAAATGCTATCTGAAAAGACACATTTTTCCAAGCAATGGCAACTGACCTTCTACTGGAACAGATGAAAGAAGCAGGGCCTTACGGGGACAGCTCACAGGAAGGGGCTGCATACAACAGCTCAGGAGGTCAGCACACCCAGCTGCTGCTATAAATTCTAGCTCCGGGACACCAAATGTTTTGCCCCCTAGTTTCAGAGAATTTCAGTTTTGCATTCAGTGTCTAGGTTGTTTACATTTAAGAACCAAAGATGGGGAAAGAAAAGAAGAATACTGGTTTACTTAACGGTCCTTTTAAAAAGATATTTTTCTCCCAGAAACTCCCCCAATTTAAAGAAACAAAGTTAATATTTGCTCTGCCAGTGTTCTCTACTCCCACCTTGGTAGAGAAAAGAGGTTTCCTTAGCTTAAATATTAACCAGACATTTCAAAGCTATTCAAAAGCTGTTGCCCATGTTAAAAAAATTAAAAAAAAAAAATAATAGGCTCCTAGAAAACACAAAATGGGAATAAAGAGAAGAGTAAAAACTGTGTTAAAATCCTCTTCCCTTTTTGCATGCATATCTCATGACCACCATAATTATAGTGCACCATAGAGAATTCAGAAAAAATCCTAGTGGAGTATTATAATGATTACATAGTGACTGTCATAGACGAGGCCACTCTTGGTCCTCTATCAGCCAAGAAGCCATTTTTATCCAGGAGCAGTAGAGATGGCTCCCACCTGGCAGCCAGGGCTGCTGTGCAAGCAGCATGAAAGCCATCATTCCATCCCTGTGGAAACCTGGTATGGGGTGACAAATCTGGCCATGCGAGGGATAGGGTGAGCAGAAATTGTGGGTAATGGGGAGACAGTGGGGTTAGAATGGGGAAAAGGATGAGGCGGATTTGGAGAGGAAAGGAAGAGTGGTGTAAGTTTGGCTGAATTTTGCCAAGTGGACTAGAATTGGCACCAATGCCTTATTTGGAATTTCCTAACATCTCACTACTAAAATGATTTTCTTCTTTTTCATCTTCAATTGTTTGGCAGAAATCTGTATGGAATGAAGTAGACCAGAGCAAAAACTGTATCAGTAGGAACAACCTAATTAAGCAGGGCATCTAAGTCCTTCAAACAAAGGAGCTGGGCAACTGGGAGACACCCTTATCCTGAGACACACGGAGAGTCTTGTGACCCAGGGATGCTTGCACTACAAAGGGTCTTTAGTGGGTATTAAACAGAATGGCCGATCCCTGGCCTGGTTTCTTGGAACTCTGCCACTGTCCTGACATCCTAGAAATGGATGCTACTTGCTTCAGTCATGCAGGCAGCTTCTGGGGCACTAGTGATATGCAAAACAGCATCAGATAAGGCCCTCTGGTGAATGCCCAAGGATTTTCTGCATTGGAAGTGATTCATCATAAATGATTGTGCCTGTCCCTGTGTATCATGTTTATTCTTGCACCTTTATAATGTTTTTATTCTTTGGAATTTCTTTTTGGCTTCCCAAATGACTCCTTCTCATTCCCCCTGTGAACACTAAAAGTCAAAGACATAATGATTTTTTAATAAGGAGCCGCATGGAAAGCAGAGAATTTAATCACAGCACTCATCATTTTCCTTTTCAATGATTTGCTTTCTAAGGCAACAAAGGAATGGAAAAATTTTCTTTTAGAAGAACATTTGTTTTCACTCTTGGCCTCTTCTGAACTTCAAACAGCCTTTTATGCTCCCTTTGTTTTAAAGGAAACAAATGGAAAGCAAACATTCATAAAAGTGGACTTGGTGCTCAACACATTTAATATGACAAAGTGTGTTGAAATTTCAGTTAAAGAAAATGCAAAAAGAATCCAAAGTTCTCAAATTGCACAATCTCTATTTTCAAACTCTGATTGACTTGTGTCTCTTTTCTCTAACACCTACTTCCTCTCTCTCTCTCTTATCCCGCTCTGTGTCCCTAGTCTCCGGCATCCCACCTGTTTCTCTTTTCTGCCTCTCTCATCTCTCTTAGCTCTCTGATGTCTCTGGCATTTTCTGTCTCTGTCTCTGTATGTGTATGTGCCTGTCTGTCTCTCTCATCTCTTCGTCTCTGTCTCTCACCACTAAATACTGCTGGGGAACTAGAAAGCACTCTTAAAATTTGTCATTTGCCTTTTTTGCAGCTATATTGTATTAATTTCATTTTCAATATTTGCTTCTATAAATCAGAAGATTAATAGCAAGACTTTGCTAATATCAGGGTGAGTTTGTCCCCATAACAAGATAAAACAATTAAATTAAGGCCGTATCTCCAGTTATGTCTCAAGCCGTCAGGTCAGTTGCAACAACTGAGCACTGTTTCACATGTGCTTACATGATAGTGCCTGCCACCCGCATGACAGAATGGGGCAAGTTAAGAACTTAAATCCACCATAGAATTTAATGGTATCTTTTTACAGAAATTCATCAGAAATTCAGAAATTCATCATGTATCTTTTTACAGAAAAAGATACAATTCTGTATCTTTTTACAGAATTTGGGTTATACAAATTCTATAACTTTTCATCGAGGAGCACAAGGTGATTTTACGTATATTAAGTAGACTTCAAAACTGTTACATGGCTTACGATCATCCCACGTTTTGCTGATGAAAAAACGATGCTCAGGGATAAATAATTCCATGACAAAGCATATAGACAAAAATGAAGCCAATTATGGACCCAGGGCTAGAAAAAAATTTCTTCCAAAATCAGATACTAGCCTAATAAGGATAACGATACTGAGCAACAGCGTCTGCTAAGAGGTCCCACAATACAGGGTCTCTAGGACCTTGGAAAAATTAATGCACACTGGCCTTAATTTACTCATTTTCTGCAAGAGTCTACTGAACGCTGAGTGTTTACACCCCTAATCCACAAATGAGGTAGAATAAAAGAAGCTGATACTTTTTCAGTATTTTCCAAACCACCTGAAATCTCACTGGGGACAATGAGATAAAAACATCTTCCTACTGCCAAGAGTTTCTAAGTTTCTAACAGTAATATTTATTCACGTTTAAAAATGGCAAAATTGAAAGAAAAAGGATTTTTTTAGGTGGGGAGAACTGAAGTAACAATATTAAAATAAAAATAATTTCACAAATATCTATTGTATACATACAAAATACATCTATCCTCATGACAGACAATACTCCCTCTTGAGGAGCTAAACTTACCTGGTTTCCAGAGAGATTTCTATGCCCAAAGGTCTAAATAAACATGAAGCCATTGAGTTTTGATTTGAACTAGATGGAACATTAAAAGCTTGAAATGTGCCTATCATAAAAATCATGTGACAAGAGTATAAATCACCCATGTCACTCAATTTTATTACAGGCTACCAGCCACTGTTCTGTCAGTCTGAATGTGAATTCTTGAGCATGTACAATCATCCGCTTAAATATACTTCCTGAAGAGAATAGAAAAGAGAGAGCGTTCTAACATACTTGGATTAAACCTAAATCTTATTTTTACCTAGTAAAAATGTGAGACAAATATCAAAAGAAAAAGGAACTGTAGTTCATAAAGACAAAGGAAATGTCGGAAGTCTGTCACATCTTTATTATACTTAGCAAAGTGACCCAGTACTACAATTTAAATAAAAACAAGTTAGAAAAACCAAGATGACCTTGGGCAGGGGAGTCACGAAATTAGCAAAATTCTATTTGCTCTAACTCAGGTACTTTTTCCCTTTTCTAAAATTGACTTTAACTGTTTTACATTTTTGTCATATACTTCATGAAAGAGTCCCCTGAGGTGTAAAAGCTGATCGGCTAGCAATGCTTACCTTGGTTTTTAAGATTACAATCCACGGTTCACTTCTGCATTCGAACACTGTACGAGGCAGTACATTGAGAGATAAATAATTCCATCATTTCAACCTGGTGCTCCTGTGAAATGTGGTGCTAGGAAACAGCCGACAGGCAGTGCGTCTGAACAAATCATACGTTCTGTAATTGCCGCTTAGCTCTAATTACTACTGAGGATAGCGTTTGCAACTTGATTCCAGGGAGAGGGCAGACTACCTTCTGACGACACTGAACCAAATATATCCTAAAAGACTGACAAGTTACTTTCTTTCATGTAATTTTTCTGAGTATTTCCCAGCTACTCAGTAACTACCACTTTGCCACGGTAAAAGTAGAATCAAATAATCTGACACCCACCTCTACTTTCCAATGAAGCAATTTAATTCTCTCAGAATATGTACTTATTATAACAGTTTGGAATTTTTAGTATCACTCAGACTTAAGGGGATTGTTTTTTTCTTTTCTAGGTGGGCAACTAAATCTTTATTTTGAAATTGGTTTTTATTTAAAAAAGGAATATGTTCTCAAAATGTGAACTTTATTTATATTCTGCTAGTCCCAAGTAATTTATTTGCATACCATTAGACCTAGAGAATTTCTTTTCTGGGGAGTTTTAGGTTTTAAATAAAGATTCACAACATGTAATTCAAAAAGACTGAAGCAGATAATTAGATGTTGATAACATTAATAGGGATGTTTATGCATTTCAACTCAAAAATCTAATTTCAGTTATATGGGAGAATTACCATGGTGAAATTAGCAGTTATGTAGGCTTGGAATTAAAATAATACACTTATTCCTATACCTAACTAATTTCACTCTCCATCTAGTGGCCTCTGACCATATGATCAGAATAAGGCTTCTGATATATCCAGGTTACACAGTGTGGCTATGACCAAATGGTTGTTTTGCTTCTTCTAAGCTGATTGTCACTGATACTGTTGCATTAGCTTTGTGGACATTTGACTGAATGAAACTTAAAATGACTGATGTTTGCAAATGTCGAGAAGGATTTTGCACTTTGGTTGTGCAACTTTTAGCATATTTGTCAACCATGGCCAACACCTCAGTGATGATGTACAGAACAAATTACACCCACCCAAATTCAGAGATTTGGTATATCTACTTAAGTCAGATTTGTGCAGTAACTATCAGGGATAGGTAAACCTAAGGGAATAATTAGATGTGGCAATCAAAATGGTAATTATAAAACCAGCTCTTAGAAATGGCACATATCTCTAGGCCTCAGTTGTTATGAATAATAACAACATAGGACTCTAAATGGAACACAGTATGGGAGCTCTATACTTATTTTCCCCCAAATAATAATTGTGCACTTCTTGCTCATGTAATACTTAGTTCTTCATGATTAAAATAAACTTATAGACACTGCCGTGGTTTTCACTTTATTTTTTATTTTATTTTTAAAAATCTATACCTACAATAGACCTCTCCAAAGAAAACTCTTTGCTCAGTAGGGATTATGTTGACGCTTCCTTTGAGGTATTTTTCTTTCACAGAGCTAGGCAAAATATTCCATTCTTTTCTGCTTGCACTTAAATCATGCCTGATTCCTGGAGTATTTTTCTAGAACATTTCCAGGTCTGGCACACTAGTTCATCGTAAAGCTCCCAAATCCTTGATCTGTGCCTCTCATAGGTCCTTAGTTTAGTTCAGCAGTACACAAAGTGTGGCCCCCAGACCAGCAGCATCTGCGTCACCCAAGAACTTGTTATCAAAGCAAATTCCCAGACTCCATCCCAGACCTACAGAGTCACAAACTCTGGGGGTGGGACCCAGCAATCTGTGTTTTAACCAGCCCTCCAGGTGATCTGAAGCACTCTGATGTTTGAGAACCACTGGTCCATGTATGTATGTACTAAGAGCAACAGGAGAAAGGGATAAGGAGCATTTAAGCCTCTATGGGAAAAACTATGGGAGAGACAAAGGCTTATTAGCAGAGGGGTGGCATTTGAGTGGTGATCTAAAGGACTGGAAGAGTCTGGATGAATCTGAAGGAGGCACCAGGCATCCCTCACCCGGCTAACCTATCACATGTGCCCTTGAGTTAATGCAGCCCCACCAATTCCAAGGTCTTAGTCCATCAGTCACCATCTTTAGTCATTCCATTCTTAAGGAAAACAAAGAAGACTTTCCTCAGTCCTATTAGCCTCTTAGTCTACCAATTACTCTCTTTTCCCTTAACTTTTAATTCCTTTTAGAGCAGCCTACACTTCCTTTTTCACTTTTTTTTTCTTTTTTACTATCCCTTCACTTCACAAATCCTATGATTTGGCTTCTGATTTTTCCAGCCTAATAAATGTATGACTTTGAAGTCCTTTATCAGTCTTCCTTGACCCCTGTACCAGGTAAAATATGATCCCATATCTGAAACACCTCTTTTCTAAGCTCAACTTTTGTTATTTCCAACCACCTGCTGGACCCTTCACACCTGTATCCCATTGGCACCTCAACTTCAACTTGTACAAAGTTAAACTAGTCATTCCAGCCCCCTGCTACCTCCCCAAGAGATGTTCCTCCTTTGGTGATCTTTATTTCACTGCCTGGCACCATGAGTCTTCCAGGCACCACAGACTCTAAAACCTGAAGCTGTATTTGACTTTTCCCTCTTCCCTGATCCTGAATCAAGCTAGTTATCTTTATGACCTCTCTCACCTCCTTCCCCTTTTTATACCCATTACCCATTACCTCCATTTAGGTTCTCATTAGCTGTTCACTAGCATAATCCTTTAACCATTGTATTCCCACCGTAGTCAACTGAATTCTTAAGAAGGATAGCTTAAATCAATCATTTTTCTATTTAAATGTCTTCCATGGCTCCCCTCAGTGAGTTATGGGTTCTGAAATCCAATACACCTGTTCAAATCCCTACTCTGCTACTTACCAGCTGGGCAACATTAAAGGAATTAATTGACTTGCTAAGCCCCAGTTTTCTCAGCTGACAAGTAGGAATAAAACAGTACTCATATCTCATGAGGAGACCAGAAGGAACTAATCCGTGTAAATTCTTAAAGTGCAAAGAACATAGAAGGACTTAGTGAATAATAAGCATTATTATTATCATCACCAAAGCCTTTCACGGAATACAATTCCAACACCTCAGTTCAGCATTCATCACCATCCTCAAACTTAACTGAAAACCATTTCCTTACTCACACTTTCTAAGATATGTTAAACTGAATTATTCTTCAAGGGAAAAAACCAAGTCTTAGTTTTTTTTCTGTCCCTGGCTCCTTAGGCAGTGCCTTACACCTAGTAATTGCTCCAGAAATGTTCACTGCATGAAGCACTGACCTGTTCTTGTACATACAGACTTTCTTAATTCTATCACTTTGTTTACACTGTCATGTTTCCCAGGATGCCCTTCTTTGACTGTCCCCTTTCAAATTCTCTCCATTTTCAAGTGGCATTTTAAATGCTATCTCTTCCAGGAAGTCTTCCCACTTCCATCAGAAGAAGGCATCTTGCTCTCCTCTGAATCTGCAATACATTTCATTTATACCTCCCTAATGGTACTTAAGACATTCTGTTGTATATGTGTCTTCTTCCCCAAGGAGCTGTAAGCTCTTCTGGGTTAGAGACCAGAATTGATTTATTGCTGTTTGCCTAGTTCCTTGCCCAGAGAAGCACTCAATAAATGTGTTGAATGAATGAATGAGGTAAAGGGAACATCTATCAATGCATTCTCATTATAAGAACTGTGCTGCTGTATACCACCTGATTAAAGGTTTTCTTTGCCATTGATAATTACGATGGTCTTCAAAGAGTAAATGGATTATGAGAATTACAGAAACAAGCTTAAGAGGATTCCTAATAATTGGGGTGTGTTCCTAACCTTGGGTTTAAAGTTAGTATTCTAGAATTCAGAAGCATTTTTCCTAGAAGCAAAGTTATAAATGGTCACTGGATTCCTGGGTTAGTCCTCAGAAGCTTAACTAACCCACAGATGTGTTAGACAGAACATTACACTAGCAATAGCACTTCAATGCCAACATTATTATGAGTCTTGAAAAGGAGTCAATATCCTGTGAATGTTTATGAAGATGCTCAGTCTTCCTTGTAAAACAGAAAACCATGAATTTTGTTTTCTTCTTTATATTTTAAGACACACTTAGAAAGCTATAACCAAAAGCCAATTTTCTTGTGTATTCAAATGATTACCTTTCATTGCCAGCATGAACATGATCTGGTTAAAGAAATAATTTATAATTGTCAATTATGAACTGTAAATTTAGAAAATGGAAGTTCTCTGGAAAGCTGTCTGTATGTTTGAATTTTTAGAAATCAGAACTTATTTTCTTTTTTACTTAGAACTCTAAATTTCAGCTTCTTTGTCTTCATTTTGCATAATTTAAAATTGATTGTGGCTCCTGATACTCTAGCTTCAGTTCCTTTACTGTATCCCCTGACAAATACATAATGACCTGTTAACAAACTTTTAATTACATTCATTAGGGGAATCCTTTATTTTAAATTAACTCTTGAGTGAGTAAATAATCCCTTTCTAATGGAAAAGTGATTGGCTTTCCAATTATCTGAATTGCAATTTTAGATTTTCACAAATTTACTTATTTAAAGTAGGCAAGCCTATATACAAGAAGTTATCTATGAAAAAGACACATTTTCACTATTCCTTTTTGCAACCGCCAGCACTAAGCTAGACATTACTGTGGTCCCTGGTCCTTAAGAAGCTGACCATCTATTTGGAGAACAAAAATAATGTATCTGAAATAATTAGAGACTAATGCAAAGACACATAAAATTTAGTGTGAATTACAGGCACTGATGGAGAAGTAGTACAGAAGAGAATATAACTTCCACAAGGGCAGGGATCTTTGTTTTGTTCACTAATGTGTCCTAAGCACCTGGAGCTGATTATGAGCTCAAAAAACAACTGGTACCAAAAGGAGAGACAAACAGAATGGCTGGAGACAGTTTCATTGTGAAGACAGGACATTAGTAAGACCTGAAAATACAGTTGTCCCTTGGTATCTGTCAGGGATTGGTTCCAGAACCCCTGCGTTGATACCAAAACCCATGGGTGCTCAAATCCCCTTTATAAAATGGTGTAGTACTCTCATATAACCTATGCACCGCCTCCCGTAAACTTCAAGTCAACTCTAGATTACCTATAATACCTAATACAATGTAAATTCTATGTAAATAGTTGGCAGCTCACAACAAATTCAAGTTTTGCTTTTGGGAACTTTCAGGAATTTTGTTTTTAGAATATTTTTGAGCAGTGGTTGGTTGAGTCCGCAGATGGGGAACCCGGGGATATGGAGAGCTGACTGCATGTGATTCCATGGTTCCTCCTTTCAATCACCATCTACATCCAATTAACAAGTCCTGTGGTTTCTACCTTCAGCATACATTGCAAATCTTTCTGCTTCTCTGTATGTCACTGCCCCACTCTACTCCAGGCCATCAATATCTGTCGAGCCTACAGCAAATGGCTCTTAACAGATCTTTCTGAGACAACTTAGGCACCCCATACTTGGTTCTCCACAGGACAGCAAAGCAAAATATTTAAAAATACAAATCTTATCATGTTACTCTAGCACATAGTCGTTTCCCGCTGCACTCTTAATAAAATCAAACACCTTACCATGGCCTACAGTTACTACACGATTAAGCCCCTGCTTACTTCCAAAACCTCAACTTATATCACTTCTCCTTACCGCCTCCCCAAGATCTAAGCTTCTGTTCCCTTTCCCAAACATGTCAAATTCATACTTATCTCAAGGCTTTTGCCTTTGCTGTTCTCTCAGTGTGGAACTCTCTTCTCCCAATTCAGTTGTGTCTCAGCGCAGTAGAGACACGATTGAGGACTTCAGCAAGGTCTTCCTTCTATTACATTGGTCTGTTTTACTCACTCCAGCCACTTATGTCTCTCAAATTATCTCATCTTATTTGTGTACTGGTTCATTGTCTCTCACTAGAATATAATCTCCATGAGAACGACAACTATATTCTAGGTGCTCTATTCCCAGCTTCTAGAACAGTGCCAGGCCTGTGGCAGGCATTCAATACATATCTTAAATGAATGAATGACTACATTTCTCCAGCCTTTTCAAGTATTCAATATGAAGACACGTTTTAAGCACCAAATGGTTTGAAGGACTCCTCACATATTATTACCACACTTTTTCCTTAGTATTCATTGAGTGTATATGCATAGTATTATATGCAATACTATTATGAAGTCAGTAACATTTAAAATAAAGGGACAGGCATACATCAGAGATATTGCAGGTTCAGTTCCAGACTACCACAATAAAGCAAATATCTCAATAAAGCGAACTTTTTGGTTTCCCAGTGCAAATAAAAGTTATGTTTACACTATACTGTAGTCTATTAAGTGTGCAATAGAGTTATGTCCAAAAAAATGTATATACCTTAGTTAAAAACACTTTATTCCAAAACAATGCTAACCATCACCTGGGCCTTTCAATGAGTCACAGTGGTAACATCAAAGATCACTGATCACAGATCATCATAACAAATATAATAATAGTGAAAAAGTTTGAAATACTGTGAGAAGTACCAAAATGTGACACAGAGACACGAAGTAAGCAAATGCTGTTGGAAAAACGGCATCGACACAAATCTTCAATTTGTGAAAAACGCAATATCTGTGAAGCACAATAAAGCCAAGTGTAATAAAACGAGGTCTGCCTGTATTTCCTTCTACAGTAGGGCTGACATGCATTTGGCAAGAATACATTGGGTATGTGTGAGACATGGCATTTATTCAATCTACCAAATATTTGGTGCATGTTTCCATTTATTGGTACCCAAGGATCCTCAGTCCACAGATACTGGGGGACCCACTGATTGCTATGCGCACTTGCTATAAGAGAGAAGAATGGTAGCCGTCCTAGTTAGAGCTTTCTCAAGACAGAGATAAGAATAAACTTGGCGTAAAGCCTTATCCTAAATTAAGGAGAAGCTAACTTACTTTTTGAACCCTCTAACACTTAAAGTACAATGTATTGGTCATATTTACACATTTGTATAACAATGGCTAACGCAGATAACACATTATATGCAACACTGTTTTAAGCACATTATGCATATATTAATTCACCCGATCTTCAAATTAACTCAATAAGGGAGGAACTTACTACTATCTGTATTTTCTAGATGAGAAAACAAGGCGTACAAAGTTTAAGTGTGTTGCTCAAGGTCACAAAGCAGGTAAGCAGCACAGCTGAGACTCAAATCCACATATTCTGGCTCTAGAGTTGACACTTAAACCACTATGCTATGCTGCCTCGCTGATATAAGGAGAAGGTACCTCCTTTACAGTAGAGGAAAATCTCTTGCACCATACATAGCACATAAGAAAAACTGCATATCAGATGTCAGCTACTTGTAAATATGCATGCTTCACTCCCGAACATTTTCAAGTGTAGTTGTTTTTTCTCATTACTGCCAAATAAAGGTCTGAAATGCTTAGCAGCAAGTGATTTCATGAAGCAGTTCTATATCATGTGGGAAATTATAAGGAAAATCTAAATCAAATACCACGTCTCACTGTGCCTCTAATATCACTGCGAAAACAGCATGATTTTCTAGGACACATTGCGAAGTCTGAGGTGATAAGATAGCATATCTTAAAATGACTTGAAACCAAAAATGGATTTGTGAGTGTTATTTCCAACTTACCAAGAATGCTCTAATTTGACAGGTTAGAACATGAGGATACAGACCTCACCTTGATATATAAAGTCTGTAAGTGTGCAAACCTCAGTGATTTCTGCATAGTACTGGATCAGGCTGTTTATGAAGAAAGTTCAATATTAGCTTACAGGAGCAAGACAGGATTCCGATAAGACTCAGATTGTTTTGTCCTTCATATAAGGCCTTTCATTTATTCTGCCACCCATTCCCACTGTTTTAAAGAGATTAATTAGCTATCTTGTGAAATGTGAATGAATCACATTCACATTTGAGTTGAGCCTACTGAGCACAGCATATGTTTTGCAACATGACCCTTATGTAATAAATCTCTTGGAGAGCAGCTCTTCTTTTCCAAATGGGGCCTGTCTTCACTTTTCTCATGTGAGACTTGGCAAGTGGGACATTCTGAGTCTTACAGGCCGCTTCTCTGCTCCTCAGCTGACAACTCTTTTACACAGATGTCAGCTGAAACCTTTACTGGGGCACGTAGGGGATCAGAACTTTTGAGTCAGGGCCAACCAAGAGAATGCCGCATCCCTCAGCTCTCCGCGGACACTACCCCTTCTCAACAGCACCCCTGCAAGTCAGCCCAGCTCCAATGAGCCAGCACAGAGCACAGGAGAGGGAAGAATTGGCTATCAACATGAAGCTGGCTTAGGGAGTTCCCTTGTAAGAAGTTCACTAAGGAAGAGAAATCTGCATTTTTGTGATCTTTTCTTTCACAAGATTTGGGAGCTTGGAAGGCGTAGTGGCCTAGTAGTAGCTTTAGAGTCAGACCCCAGTTCAAATTTTGTTTCTGCTATTTACTTAGCGATGTGACTTCGGAGAATTGCTTATTATCTGAACCTCAGTTTTCTCATCAGAAATAATACCGGTCTTGTTTAGATTTGGAAAGGGAAGAACAACATAACACATATAAAATGCTTAGCACAGTGTCTGCCACGGAGGATGCCTTCAATAAATGTTAGTTCTCTGTTTCTCTCATCCTGGAAAGGGCCAGGTGTTTCGAGGTCCAATTTCAAAAATGCCTCCAATGTCCTTGGCATATTCCATTTTCACTGGCTTTGTTCTTGTTTTGGCTTTATGCCAGGGATTCTTAACTTAGGATCCATGGACCGCCCCCCCCCTCCAAAAATTATATGCAAATATTTGCAACCATGCTCCTTTTTGGGAGAATGGAATCAGATTTAATCAATTCTCAAAGGATTCTGTGATTCAAAGAGATTTAAAATCTCTGCATATGTCCCTGAAAAGTTGCAGGCAAAATGAATGTCTTTTGTAAATCAAATTTAATTTTTAATGTACTAGAAGAGTCAGTGAATAAAGGAACTCTACAATGAATCACAAGTACTTGCTTCATAAACTGTACATTTAATCCAGAGTTTTTCAGTTTTTACAAAAGATTCACATTTTCAATATCAGGTTTGCTTGAAATAGAATATATAGTGACATTATATGCATAGTAGATAACTTCTGTTAACAATTTACAATGTAGCCTGGGGGTCAACTTCCAGTTTAATGTAAACTGAAAAAGAAGGAACTCCAAAAAGTCCCTGATCTTAACTGGACAGAAATTTAGTTATCCTCTGCTCCAAAGACCTTATTTTATGAATGAAGAAATTGAGGTTCTGAGAGGTTACATGACTTGCCCAAGGTCATCTCAATAGTTACAGACAGTAAGGAATAACAGCTGTAAAAATGACAGTGATTATGATGATGATGACAGCACTGTGATCTATTGAGCATTTACTTGATCTAAGCCTTTAAAGACTTTTAACCTCATGTACTTGCACTACAATCCTAGGGGAAGATTTTATTACCTCTACTCAGCAGATGAAGCATTCTGCCCAGGGCTCCACAGTCAGTAAATGGACAACTCAGGATTCAAACCAACTCACAACTCAGAACCCTGTTTCAGCTTGAAAGACTATGCTCTTAGGTACTAAACTGCTTCCCAGAATACAACAGAACAGAGAGTCACATGGTCTTGTATAAACAGAACAGAGAGTCACATGGTCTTGTATCTACAACCTTTAAGGTATGTTTATATATTTGAATGGGGCTTTAAAAATACAATATTAGACAGTCCTTGCCCATGCTACACCCTCACAGATAAGACACTAGGAGTATGTGTACTAGAATAAATCCAGGTCACCTCCTGCTTGCAATGTCAGCCTCAGACACAACCCTCTCTGGCCATGCTTCTCCCTAGTCTGCAGGGCAAGGAGATCAGCCCACATGGAGTCTATGTTCTTCCACTGCCCCTTCTAGGCCACATTCTGGGCACCTGGGATTCCACATGTCCACACTCTAATGGCCCTGGAGCCACTTCCGATGTAGACAACACCTGTGTGGGCCCCAGGAGCGGCCTCTGGATGGCCGTTTTCAGGACACGTAGATGGAGCCTGGCCACGGGGACTGTGGTGTCGACACTCCAGAGCCACTGTGTGCATCTTTCTTCTGGCACGGAACTTTGACATGTCTGGGAATTCTAAAACAATACCTGGTCTTCTCAGGCTTTCATGAATATATATTTGTAAAGGTAAGAGGATAAAATATACTTCATTTAGCAGTTTAGTGGCTTGATTTTTAACTTTACAACAGTTAGATATATGTGGGCCTCAATTTGTATTATTGTCTGAGGCCTCACAAATGGTAGGACAGGGCAAGCTTGCCTGCTTTTCTCCTCTTCGGTGCTGCTCTCTCAGCTTTCCTGGTCCTTCTATCCCCTTGGTATGACTCCATACCTGCTTTCCTTCCTATTTTCCCTGATCTATCTTTACTGGTGATCTGGGATGAAATCCACCTATCTGAACATCATCTGGTATTTAATAATGGCTGACTATAAGCCACACACTGTGCTAGGTGCTATGGATATAACCGTAAACAAGAAACCCTCAGTCCCTGCCCCCAGGGAGCTAACTGCTGTGTGAAGGGTCCACTTGAATACACAGGCATTTAAAACACAGAGTGATAAGTGTGACCATGGGAGCAATACTGAGAATGATGAGGGAACATAAGTTTTTCATAGGTGTGCAGTAAGGCTTCCTGAAAAAAGGAAGGTCTAAACTGACAATCTGAAGAATAAGATTTACCTAGGCAAAAGGGAATGAGGAAGGAGAAGAGGAAGAGCTGGTTCCACATTTGTTTTAAGTAAAGAGAACTGCACATAAGACCAGGCCTCGAGCCAGGGCAAGCACAGTACCTTGAACTGAAAGTATTTCAGTATTGACTAAAATATGTCTCTGGGATGAGACATGTTTCTGGAAAGGTAAACTGAGACCAGACTGATGCAGGTCTCATGGATCATGTTAATGCGTTCAGACCTGACCTAAAGGTGGTAGAAAGTCAAAAGCAGATTCTAAAAAGGGCATGGCATGAGGAGACTCACGTGTAAGGAACATCAGTGGCTGGAGAATGGATTATGTGTATGTTCAAGAGATGCCGCTGGGGAAGGGGAGGAGGGGCAGAGGTGGGTGGAGCTAAGACGTCCAAGTAGGTGGCTTTATAGTAATCCAGGGAAGAGACGATTCTGGCATGAACTGAGGGTTAGGCTGTAGTGAGAAAGGACAGATGAAAGAGGCAGAATCAATAGGACATGGTAAGTGATTTGATATGGGGCTGACACCCAAAGGATTAAAGCAATGGGTAGATGGAGGGATCAATCACAGGGAAGGAACACAGAGGTATGGGTGAACCCAAAGGGAAATTTGCTGTCTGAGCTTCGACCTCAGCATCCCTCAGTCAGGGCTCTTGTTTTTTATCTTTCAATACCACACACTGAGACTGCGTGCCCAGGGTCTAAGTGCTAGGCTGTGGTGGCCTCCGCCTCCCACTCTGCCCCACTTCTTCTCCACCACCAGGAGGAAGGGTGGACAAACGACAGCCATGAAGAAGGGAATTCTTGAATGAGGCTCTCATTTATAATTCATCTGAGATAATCATTTGTTTAAAGTACACGGCCATCATAAAAGTTACCAGAACAATTCAGTAAATGACAATGTGTCTGAATTTCCAGAATTATATTTGATTTGGGTTGTCTTAACTATTACAGCAACGATTTAGATTTAGTCAATATTTCAACGTTTTGCTCTCAAGCAGTGATGTCAACTTAGTAAGTGTTTATCCTTCAAAGACAAAGAAAGTTAGAGAATGGCTAATTCATATACTTCCCTAATATACCTTCTCAGACTTTACACATGCAATTTATAGCATATCTATATCAGAAATTAATCCTTATCAATATATCTAAGTTATAGTCTTTTCTCAATCTCGAAGATCTTTACATGGGCTATCAATACGAAAAGGAAAATTTTAAGTAATAGCACTAAGTTTTAGAAAAAAAAATACAATTTTTATTTTTTATTTTGTAAGGCTAAACATCAACTGATATGCCAACAATCCTTTGTGAAGGTAGTGGCTACCAGGAAAAAATAAGAACAAAAACAAACAAACAAAAGCCCCTAAAGGATGGGTTCAGTTCTTGAAAACAAACTTTCTAAAAGTAAATTATATCAGTTTGCTCAATATTGATGAATATTAGTCTTCATTATTCATTAGCCATATCATATGCAGTATAGTTAGGTCTTTTTTAAAATTCTAAAATTTAGGTTAAAAGCCAAATTTAAGAAAGTTAGTTTTGAACTTTTTAACAATTGTGTTGCGTGAATGTTTGAAGTTAAAAAAATAGAAATCAATACTATGTAAGGAAAAAAAGAAAAACGAATGAGAAAGCTTTCAAGGGCTCCATCAGTATTTTAAACAGGCTTGGAGGAAAATCTCAAGTTGTTGTGTCAGCAATGCCAAGGTTATTCAGACCTAATGCCTATATGGCTTTGGATAAAAATTTTAATTTTTTTATGTTTCAGTTTCTTCGAACATAAAAGAAATAGAATCAAAACAAACTCGCCAAAATGCCACAGAAAATAAGGTTTATAATGAAGTTTGACATTCATATGATAAAAAGTATAGCATTATTATTAGATCCATCTTACTTACCTTTTACACAGACCTGTATCCTTATGAACCAAAAGGAATGATTTTTTTTTTTTTTTTTTTTTTCTGTACGCGGGCCTCTCACTGTTGCGGCCTCTCCCGTTGCGGAGCACAGGCTGCAGACGCGCAGGCTCAGCGGCCATGGCTCACGGGCCCAGCCGCTCTGCGGCACGTGGGATCTTCCCGGACCGGGGCACAAACCCATGTCCCCTGCATCGGCAGGCGGACTCCCAACCACTGCGCCACCAGGGAAGCCCAGGAATGATTTTTTAAATCACTTCTTTACTGTAATGATCTTAAAGATTGATAACAAAGTCTTTCCCCAGGATAAATGGGCAAATACAAGTGAACAAAATGAGGGTACTTTAATAGCAGTACTACTCCTGCCTAGATTAAGGGATTTGAATCCTACACATAAACCTCAATTTACAGTGTGGGGAACATAGCTACACCACAATCTATTCAGGGAAAAACAGACCGGCACCTTTTTGTGGATAAAATACAGACTAAAACTGATACAAATTGGACACACAGCACTGTCCTTGTTCAGAACACGGTACAATAAAAGGAACTTTTCTGTTTATCCTTCTCAAAATTGTTACAGTTCTCTTAGTGCAAACAACAAAGCAGAAAGTCCATGGAAGCAGAATCTAAACTATTTCTGTTTAGCTCTGAGCAAGGTATTTATCTGTTTCATCCTGCACAAGGAGCAGAGTGGACTGAAAAATATCCCCGAGCAAACAACGGTAAAATCTGCTGGGTAACCATGAAAATACAAACCACCAAAACACTTGCATTATAGTCACATTAATTATTGCTACTTATAGGAAAAGACCATTAAAAGCCACAAAACCTATAAACAAACCAGATGGAAGCGATGCTAAAAGGAGCTAATCTAAAGCCATGCTTGCACACAGAGGAAATGACATCTTCACATGGCATAAATCATTAACATTTATATGCACAGATACAATGAACTATCGTCTTCTCTTAGGGTTCCAAAGAGTTGGGTAAGGATGGAGGACTGAGTGGAAGGCAGGTTGATAAGAGAGAAAGGGGTTTTGCCCAAGGAGCTCTTTGCTTCACTTGCTCTCTCCTTCCTTCCTTCTTAAACTTCTCTACAGCCCTGCCTTCTGAGATACGTCTCTCCTGCCCTCCTCTGGCCTCTCTGATCAAGTTGCTCTGTCTCTGGGGCCTGCTCTTCCTCTTCTGGTTCTGTGCATGTGGATGTCTGGGCTCCACCATTGGTTTTTTGCTGGTGGCCGTCTACACCCTCTCCCTGGGTCATCCCTGCCACTCAGGACACTCTCTGCCAACAGCTGCTACTCAGAGCCTGGCCTCCACCCCAAGTCTCAGTTCTGTATATCCAGATACCTGCTGGCTATTGCCAGCTGGATGCCCCATAACCATCTCTAGAACCAAACTTATTGGGGCTGAGAGATATTACTCTGAAATGGGAGAGGATGAAGTTACTCATCCCAAAGGAATATCCTGAGATAATAAAAGACCTGTATAGAAGAGGAAGAGAGGGCTTCCTTGGTGGCGCAGTGGTTGACAGTCCGCCTGCCGATGCAGGGGACACGGGTTCGTGCCCCGGTCCGGGAAGATCCCACATGCCGCGGAGCGGCTGGGCCCATGAGCCATGGCCGCTGAGCCTGCGCGTCCAGAGCCTGTGCTCTGCAACGAGAGACGCCACAACAGTAAGAGGCCCGCGTACCAAAAAAAAAAAAAAAAAAATTAAAAAAGGGTCAATATATTAAAAAAAAAAGAAAGAAAGCAAATTGAAACACATTACTCTTCTGCTTAAAATCCTTTTTACATTTATCTATTTAACAAATATTTGTTGAGGGCCAGGACCTGTGTGTCAGATCAATGCACAGTTTTGGGACCGTGGCATGAACAATACCAACAGGGTCTCCATGCCCATGGACCTTTGCCTTCATCATGTGATTTACACTATTATGGCTTAAATGGTCCCCCACAATGAGACGTCTATCATCTGAGATTCATGTTTGTACTATCCTTGTCTCATCCCCTGTATACATAATACTATTTCTCACCTCTGTGATTTTCTCCTACTGACCCTTTGCTCTGTTCCTCCCCTTTAATTTGCCTATTTCTACCCATTTTTTAAGAGAGGGAATCTCTCTTCAGACAACAAAGGCTGGATGAAGTATCCTTCCACTGTGTTCCTGTAACACCTACATTCCACATCACCATACCTACCACATTGTGTTGTAAATAGCTCTATCCACAATCATTTTAGGTACAACTAGTTCTACACAAATGTTTATTTAACAACTGCCAAACTCAAACATAATGATTTATGTATTTTATAATGATTTCAGAGAAAACTGGTGTCAAAGAAATGCTAATATTACAGTTATAATTTGGAAAAGAGGGCAGGAGGCAGGAGATGTTTGGATCCCGGCTATAATCCCATATCCACGATGGGCTTAAAAAACTCAGGCATTTCAACAAATATAGATTAAACCCAACTGATTGGATCCAGTAATCTACACTGGACTAGTGCCAGTAATCTCTGATACCCTAGTATGTTTGCCTTCCTGATCAAGGTATTAATAATTAAGTGTGTGGTAATAAAGACTGGTCCTTTTGCTAGAGAAAGAGGAATTGAGGAAAATCTCTTAGTAGATTACTTCAAGCATTCTTCACACAGGACATAAGAAAGAAAGCTGGATGTGAAAATATATTGAGGCAGTAGAAACTAATCATTACCTGTAAATGGGCAAATATGACACGGAGAAAAAGGCCTATACCACTGGGCTACTAGAGTAAAAACGAAGACTTTCTTTGAGGACTTCAGAACACTCCATGAGGCAATTAGCAGGCTATCCAGGCCCAGTTGGATTGAAGGGATCTTGTTTTTTAAGGCCAAGATCAGTGGGGAGTAAGCCAAAGCTATCTCAGATGAGATATGAGAATAACTTTTTCCATTTTCAGCCGCTTCTAGTTCTAATTCGAGCAGATAATCTAAAGTTGATTATGTATAAGATACATAGGTTCACAGTGGAACATACAGTTTCTCTAACAACATGCCAAAAGGTAGATGTGACTATAGCTCCTTTCCATCTGTAAGACCCATGACTGTAATTCTTGAATTACACAGAGCTGGTATCTACTTTAAATAGAAACTCTGTCCATGCTATGCCAGTATATTTCTAGTAGGAAATGTGGCAACTAGACCTGTACTCTTTTATAATTACTAATCTTGGGGGGGAAATCAGGTTAATTTAAGGGTTTCTTAAAACCTTATAAGTTGTATAACTTCATATAACAACTATAATTGATTTTTAACAAATTTTGGAGAATTAGGTTTCAGTATTTTTCATAAATTACTAAAATGAATAGTAGTTCTGTCCACAGTAAGGGAAAAAATAAATAAAATAATTGCTTTGTGGTTTGAACTAAGTCTGTCTTTGTTCAAAAAGTCCCCCAAAACTGGTGGCCATGAATAAATGTCAGTGGGCTTGAATTTCTGTAAGTTTTCTTGGGATGATATATTCAATTCTCATAATGTTTTTAAACTGACATATGTCCATTTTTTCACATTAAGAAACTAATAAGTTTAAAATATTTTTGCTGCTTCGGCAATTACTCATTATTTAATTACATGTTGTTATGTGTCTAGACACCCTAGACATTAATTACTTAACTAGTGACAATACTCTGAATATGGTATATACGTGTGTGCATGTGTGCACATCCATACACACACTGATATATTCTTCATATCATGTTTTTATTTATGTATGTTGCACATTTAAGGACCATAAACTTCCATTCACAAGCTCAAATCCATTTATACATTCATTCAAATATTTCTTAAGCATCTACTATGAACCAGGCCCTGTGTTCATCCTGAGTAAGACATGGTCTCTGCTCTCAAGAAGTTAGTAAGGAAAACACAATGAGCATATATTACAAGGGCAATGAGTGTGTTATATACAAGGTAATGTGTAACTGTCCTTTTTGAATACATATCACAGATTAAACTGTATCTTAAAACAATTATACACAAAAACAAACTGATATCATAGGTTTATTTATCTTGCCTTTTCAAATCAAAACCATCAGAGAGTGTGTGGCTGTCTGACCATGTGTGTACAGTCACTCTGAGACCATCTATGAGGCATAGAAAGAAAATAATTTTATGCCATCATCCACCTTACTCATCCATGTATTCATAGTTCCTGACCAGATACTGAGAACCGTTTAGGATCAGCTCAAGTCATCAGTATCATTAATTCTCAGTCAAGATGATTCAGAATTGACTAACCTATGCTACTAATGGGAAGCAGTTCTTTTACATTTCAAAGTCATTTATTCTGTTCCTGAAGCCTGAAAGTCACACTGGCCCTTCACTGTTTGTTCAGCTGATCACAGATCAGAGGTAATGACATTTACATTGCAATAGACTTTGCTCCAACTGTGTTAACTCCTGGTTTGGTGTAGTTTCTTTTACCGGAGGAAAGCTTATTTGACCTCCTGCACGAAAATTTAACTAATTATCTGAATAAGAACATTCCCTTACTTGTACATCCACAAACATGCACACATATTAAATATAGAAATGTATGAAATTCTCTAATTACCTATTCCATATGAGAATCAGGACTGATGTGCAAAACAAATTAAAGTATGTGTTATTAATTTACCCTGACATACACATTAAATTACTTGAAAAATCTGCGCAGATTAGGAGAGTACCTTTCAGTCATTGACCTAAATCTATGTGACAATGACCTCTAATCTTGGGCTTATAGAATCAGACTGATAGGAAAAATATATATTTCAATAGATTAAATCCTGGATAACATGGAGAAAAGTCACAAATAATTTGACTTTTCTGTATAGCAAATTTCAAGCAGCTAAATCTTTTCTTCTTTAATGTTTCTTTGATCACAATTATTAGCATATGTTAACTGTTACTGGTGTGAAATGAAAAATGAGAATTCCAAACTCAGTTTCCTTTATTAATGAGCACTAAATGACCTCAAACCAAAGCGAGATAACTAAAAATATCCCACTGGCTAGCTTAAAGTATAACTGGTAGAGTTTAAAATACCTGCTAATTGTTAACTGTTTTAATCTATTGCTTGACCAGTCAAGAATAAGCATACACAGACAGATGTTGAGGTGATAATTCAGATGCTCACATCTCAATAAAATCCATGCTATGAATTTAAACACCTATAAACTTGTAGAGTGTTTTGAGATCAGTCAATAGCCTACATAGTTTGCATAATATTTTATCCTAAAGTCTAGTAAAATGTATAAATTTGATTTCAGAGTTAAATTCAATGCAGTAGGATTTAATATGTTGTTAAAAATAATAACCAACAATTCTGAACAATTTTCTATGCAGCAGGTGCTATGCTAAGTGATTTCTATGCATTATATAATTTAATTTTCATTAGAACCCTATGAGGTGGACTCTATTATTTCCATGTCACAGAGAAGACTGAGGAACTTTAGTGAGTTAAGTAACTTGCCAACTTACTGTTAATAAGTGACAAAACTTGGATTGAATCCAAACCTTAGTGACTCTAGAGCCAAACTCAAGCTCATATTTGGTCTACTGTGGACCAGAAATGAGAAGGCCTGGAATAAAGTCTCAGTGTCAATCAATTATTAGCTCTGAGACCTTAGGGAAATCACCAAACTTCTCCAAACTTCAATTTTCTAATATATAAAATAGAGCCAAGAAAACATTCCAACAATTCTCACGGAGTTACCATGAAGATTCAAGAACTAATGTAAGCAAGAAAACTGTTCTTTGTAGAGTGCTTTATAAATATCATTTTATTGCATTGCAATATCTTAATGTTTGATAACTCCAAAAGCATTTTGTGAGGCCAAAAAACATTAAACCAGATATCTCGTTAGAGAGAGAGACTTTAGGAAGCTTCTACAACAATCTTTTCTTCTACTCTAGGAAATTTTAGGTAGATTACCCAGGATGGCACAGGGAAAGTATTAGAAAAAAATTCACCCTTTGTGGGTGCCATGATAAATAAAAGGGAGAGTAGTATTATGAACTGATACTCGTATTCTCCCAAAATTCATACGTTTAAGCCTTAATCCCCGATGTGACTGTAGTTGGAGATAGGGCCTGTGAGGAGGTGATAGTTAAATGAGGTCATAAGGGTGGGGCCATAATCCAGTAGGGCTGATGCCCTTATAAGAAGGTGTAAACACCAGAGCACTATCTCTTTGTAAGGACACAGAGAGAAGGCAACTACTCACAAGCCAGGAAGAGTTCTCACCAGAAACTTCATCTGTGGGAACCTTGATCTTGGACTTCCTAGTCTCCAGAACTGTGAGAGATAAAGGTCTGTTGTTTAACTGGCCGGGTCAATGGCATTTTGTTATGGCAGCCCAAGTTGACTACTATGATCAGTATCATGTTCATCCTTCATACTGCCAACGTCACCTAAAGAGCAGGGCCAGCTGAGTCCTGTCCAGCTACCAGCAGGATAGCAGTGTGGTCTGATAGATCACATGAGGTGCTGACAACCTACAGTTGGGGTCCATGAATGTAAGAATGTCCTAGGCAAGCTTAGCATGAATGGGGCTCTGTATAAACAAAACTGAACAAAACTGTCCAAGTTCAGCAGGTTAAAGTAAATATCCTCAGGAAAGCAATCAAATCAAACCAATAGAAAAAAGGAAAAAAGGTCCTAAAGATGCAGTCCCACAACTGTAAGTATAAATTATGGCAGAAAGTTTAAAACTGAATCCACGCAAAGAATAGATAGTAGAAAAATTCTTATTAACAAAATTACAACTGAGCAAACAAAAGAATTTCTACATTAAAAATAAGTAACATAGGGCTTCCCTGGTGGTGCAGTGGTTGAGAGTCCGCCTGCTGATGTGGCGGACATGGGTTCGTGCCCCGGTCCGGCAAGATCCCACATGCCGCAGAGCAGCTGGGCCCGTGAACCATGGCCACTGAGCCTGCGCATCCGGAGCCTGTGCTCCACAACGGGAGAGGCCACAACAGTGAGAGGCCACAACAGTGAGAGGCCCGTGTACCGCAAAAAAAAAAAAAAAAAAAAAAAAAAAGCAGAAAGCACCATGCAAATTGAAAAAAAAAAAGTAACATAATTCACTTCGTATCTTCCTTTTTCCACCAGAGCACAGTTCTTAAATTAATCTACCGGAGTTTCCTGAGCTAGAAGGAAAGCTAGCTGAAGCCATTACATATAAAGACAAGTACACTTTGAAATATTAATTCTGCAGTGTATTTTCCTTAGGATGAATATAAATCTTATTTCTTGGGAGTTGTGTCTTAATTTATAAGAAGTTAAGCAAGTTCTCAAATGCAAACATAGCTTCCCAGGAAGGTCTATGCTAAGTTCTGACTGATGGAAAAGTCATAGTTGATAAAATGTTGTCACCTACCTTCTCCTTTTACACTAATCCTCTCTGAGATGATTTGAAGAGAATATCATTTGGGGAGCATTTGCCTCAGGGTGTAAGGCACTATTCCGGGTGCTTATGGCAGGCTCTGCTAGTTTTCGTGCCAATCTCCACAATACCAGAGGTATTAGTTTGGCCAAATTGCTTCCCAGCTAAAGAAAACATTGCCCAGCCTCCATTGCAGCTATCTGGGGTCACATGACTAGGTTCTGGCCAATAAGATATAAGTGGAAGTGATAACTTCTGGGTCATGCCCTTAGAAGGAAAGATGTGTTTCCTTTAGATTTCCTCTTTCCTGCGACCTGGAATGTGGAAGTGAGCGTGAGTTGAACATGTGGGGGGAAAAAAAGAAATGCAGACCAGAGGTGGCTAAGCAACAAGATGGAGTAGCTTGAGCTTCCACAAAGCTGTTATACTATTCCTGGTTGTTAGGTGAGATAGAAACAACTGTCTAGCTTGTGAGAGTCACTCTATTCTTGAGCATCTGTTATAGTAATCTATCCTGTATTTTCATGAGTAGAGGACTATACATATACCTTGTGAGGCGTCACTATTCCAGTTTTACTAGAGCTTGAGGCTTAGAGAGACTAAAAAACTTCCTTATAATCACATAGGTAGTAAGCGGTGAGGCTAGGGTTTTAATCAAGTGCCTTTCCCATTAGACCTTTTTTTATACTAATAGAGAGAAAATTACTAATTTATAGAAAATTACTACCGTGCCACTTTCTAATACCTGATCTGTTAATCTCACAGGATTATAAAATTGCTTCAGTTTCCTTGAATTAGAATCAGTGCCACAAACCCCTATTTTTCTAATAAAGTACCTGACAGTCAGTTACCAACTCCTCCAGGACCTATCCCCCTTTATACAAAATGTTCCATTAGGAAAATTATGGAGAAAAAGTATGCTGATTCTCCTGGACTGTGCAATGGATGGCTAATCAGAATGCCCTAATAATTTACAAAATAATACATTGGAAAATCACAATGACTCAGAAACAGATCAGAGGGATTTTTTTTTTTTTTTTTTTTGCTGTACGCGGGCCTCTCACTGTTGTGACCTCTCCCGTTGTGGAGCACAGGCTCTGGACGCGAAGGCTCAGCGGCCATGGCTCATGGGCCCAGCCGCTCCGCAGCATGTGGGATCTTCCCAGACCGGGGCACAAACCCGTGTCCCCCGCATCGGCAGGCAGACTCTCAACCACTGCGCCACCAGGGAAGCCCAATCAGAGGGATTTTTGGTGTGGGCTTTCTTCCATAGTGCTATCCTTAGGTTATCACATAAATTTGTTCTCAGAAGGCAACATATGTGCATTCATTCAACACTTAACAAATATTTATTGAGTGCCTACTCTATGTCAGGTAGTTCTTTAGATACTGGGGAGACAGCAAAGAACAAACTAGACAAAGTCCCTGCATGCTTGGAAAATATACTCAAATCCATATACTGTAGATAATGTCCTACACAAGTAAATGTAACAGGCTTTCAATGTGTGTCAGTAATTTTCATTTTTAAAAAAACTTTCTGTTCTGGAATACATTTGACTTTACAGAAAATTACAAAGATAATACAGAGAGTTCTCACATACTCCTCACCCAGTTTCCTCTAATGTGAACATCTTATATTATCATGGTACATTTGTCAAAATTGAGAAATCAATATTGGTACATTTCTATTAACAAAAGTCCAGACTTTATTCATATTGTACTAATGTCCTTTCCCTGTCCAGGATACAATCCCAGAATACCACATTATACTTACTCATCAAGCTTCCTTAGTCTCTTTTAGTCCCTGACAGTTTCTCAGTTGTTTTTTTTATCTTGACCTTGAAAAGTTTGAGGGGTACTGGTATTTTGTAAATATCCCTCAATTTGGGTTTATTTAAATGTTTTTCTCATAGTTGGACTGAAGTTACCAGTTTTTTGAAAGAATACCACAGAGGTAAAGTGCCCTTTTCATCACTTCATACCAAGGAATAGATGATAGTGATGACTTATTACTGGTGATGTTAACCCTGATCTCCAAGGATGCCTAGGTCTGTTTATTAGATAATGGTATTTAGAAATCCAGATCTGGATATTGGGTGTGCTCAATGCTACTGGGATGCCATTGTTTCCACCTTCTTCTTAGTAAGTAATGTGATTTTTAAAATTAAATAATTTTTGAATGTCAGAAGTGATGAGCTCCATTTCCATAAGTCTGCATCAAAAAATAGTAAACTTATCTGGGAATACATACATATACGTATACACACACACACACATTTGGAGGTGGTAAAATAATGTTAGGTATAAAACGATAAAATGAATTCTTTAAATGTTACATTTCTGTCCTTTAAATTCTAAGATGCTAGGTCTTAAGGAATTTACACATGAACACACTGTAGCAGAAATGTGTTTTGGAAGGCTCCTTAAAAGAAAGAGGGCATGGGGCTTCCCTGGTGGTGCAGTGGTTGAGAGTCCGCCTGCCGATGCAGGGGACATGGGTTTGTGCCCCGGTCCGGGAAGATCCCACATGCCGCGGAGCGGCTGGGCCCATGAGCCATGGCCGCTGAGCCTGCACATCTGGAGCCTGTGCTCCGCAACGGGAGAGGCCACAACAGTGAGAGGCCTGCGTACCGCATTAAAAAAAAAAAAAAAGAAAGAGGGCATGACCTTCTTCAACCTGCCCTCCAGTCTGCTGCCTGGCGAACAGAAGTGGTGATTGGAGCTCCAGTAGGCGTTTTGAGTACCAGGGCCATACTTAGGACTGGCAAAGTACTGAGCTAGAAGAGGCTGGTTTCCTCAGTGAAGTTCTGGGGGCATAATACAAATCCTGGATTGCAGACCTCCAGACTTCTATTGTGTGGGAGAATAATAAACTATCTCCATAAACAATTATTTTCAGAACTCTGTTTCTGAGTCAAGTGCAATTCCTAACTAATATAGGTAGTTTAGAGAAGAGGCAGAAGTATTTTCTATAACAAGTACTTTATTTTAGTCCATGTAATCATCAAAACAACACTATGCTTATAGGTGAGAAAATTAAAGATTAGTGTCATTAATATAATTCTTAGGTTTACACAGCTCAATATTGAAACTAAGCCAGAGTTTAAACCAAACCCTATTTTCCCAGTACAACATGCTAAAATGTCTTGCTTATAGTAGGTACCTAGAACCATGTCAGTTACTAGCAATGGGTACATATTCATTATTATATCTCACTGAACACGTAATACAGGAAAACATTTAAATAAGTAAAATCATGTATATTTAAATATGCAATGAAATGGAAACATGAATCCATAGTTTGAGCCCTCCTACTGCTCTCCATGATCAGACTTCAAACAGTAGAAGTGGCATCAAGGCCACTTTAGAAGTATAACCTCAGAACCGATTATGTATGTAGTTTTTCAGTCCACATATGTAGGTTTTCTCTCTGGCCTCGAATGGGAGCCCATTCAAACCATCCATCAATCTGTCCACCCACTTATGCACTCATATTAACTGAGCATCTACTATATGCCAAGCAACCTGTTACTTCCTGCATATACCTATTAGTTCCTGTATATACAATGTCGAATAAGACATAGTTTCTATTCTCCAAAAGCTTATAGTTTAGTGACAGAAATAGAAAAATAAATAGTACACAATTACAACAGAATAGGGTTTCTCAGCCTCAGCACTAATGACATTTTGTATTGAATGATTCTTTGCTGTGGGAGCTGTACATCGCAGGATATTTAGCAGCATCCTGGCTTCCACTCACGGGCTGCTGGTAGCACTCCAACATTTTGTTACCACCAAGTATCTCTAGACATTGTCAAATGCCCCCAAGGGACAAAAATTACCCTCTTACTTCTTACTCCCTCCCACCCCAAATGACAACTGCTATAATAGAGTATAAGCCACCATAAAACTACAAGAGATGGGTATTTAACAATGGAGCCCTGGGGTCAGAAAAGTTTTCTGGAGGAAGTAACTTTTTCACAGAGGCTTGAACATTCACTAAAATTCAGCCAGATAAAGTAAAGGATTGTATGTGTGTATCTGTTTTTATGGGTATCAAGAAGGCCTCCTAAGCATGTGCAAAGACTCAGAGTTTATAAAGAGTACAGTATATCTGGGAGAATAAAAGTGGTTTAGCTTGCTTAGAGTGGGGAGGTATGCATGAGAAGAAAGTATGAAAAGGTACATATGCATGCAGAAGAATGCAGGGGTCTAGTCATGACAGGATGAGAGATTGTAATCAGAAGAGGCAAACAACTGGGGAAGAAGGAGTTCAGTTTTGGATGAGTTAAATTTGAGCTGCCCGAGGGACAACAAACCAAGTGAAGATGTTCAAAAGAAAGTTAGATTTCTGTTTCTGGAACATAAGGACATGAATGAGGCCAAAGAATAGACACTATCTATATAGAGAAGCCGTATGTGTAGATGAAATGACCCAGGGAGAATGTAGAGTTCCAGGAAGGAGGAGCCCACAGACCTGACAGTGGCAAAATGGACAGATGTGAATGAAAACAAGGGTGCTCGTGATGTCACATAGGGCAAATGAGAGAATTTCATAAACATGACATAAAGATCAAGTAGGATAAGGAGTGAGACACTCCACTGGAGGTGGCAATCGGGAAGACATGGTGGCCTTTGTGAGAGCCAAGTTATTGGAGTGTTCTTATAGGGAGATGGAGTGAATGGGATGGGATCAACGAGAAACACTCTCAAGAAATTTGCATGGTATGGTAAGTGACAAACACACCCAGAGTCAAAAAAAAGAAAATCAACTTGAAGGCGGGTGGGGATGGGTAATAGGAATTTTAAGCATGAGTTCTGACTTCAGGTTAGCTGTGGATGCTGCTCTGTTCTTGCTTCTGGCTCTCTGAGTCTCCTGGGTATTTATATTAAGCTATCTCATAGAATTTCTGAATGTAAGCACAACTGGACTGTTTTGGCTCCTCACAATATGCCACATGATTCAGGGTGACTTAACAGTACCCACTTACTTGTCAATGGTATGTCTTCTGAATAAAGAATCAAGTTTTTATACCTGACTCATTTGGCACTAACATTATTCAGTTCCCTTCAAAAACACAATGATTCTAATAGTTTAAAAGCAAGAATTTCAAAACAATAAGACATTTTATCAAGCTCTAAAAATATATTTATTTAAGTGTGTTTATGAAAATCTTCCATTGAGTCTTGAATAATTGACTCATGGGAGGTGGAAGCTGAAAGGTATGATAGAGACCTTCCTCTTCTTTCTTCACCCCTCATCCATTCAGTGACTTTAGACAAATCACTTTCCTCATGTCTTACAGTTATCTCCCTTCCACTCCATAGCCACTACTCTCACCTTCATTACCTCTCCCCTGTGCCTCTGTAATAACCTCCTAACTTGATTTCTTGCTTCTAATCTTTGCTCTCTCCAAGTCTTTGCCATACTTTGATAGAGTGGTCTTCCTAGAACACATATATGAACCGTTGGCAAACTCTACTTGGAACTGTGTCATGGCTTCTCACAAAAATCCAGAATTGTGTGTCATGGGAAGCCTTTTCCATCTGTTCCAGCCATCACTTGCATATTTCATTTCATACTTATATTCCAGCCATACAGGACCTTTATTAGGTCCTGAGGCTTTATGCTGACTTAGTCCTACAGGCCTGTGCTCTTACACCATCTACCCCTTGTTCATCTAGAGAATAATACTCAAATTCAGTTCAAGCATCTTCTCTGTAAAGTCTCTGTCAATCTCTCTTCCTTCACCTAAACCCAGATAGGACTAACTACTCCTCTTTGGTACTCTGCCCCAACACAAAAAGTTTATACCTTATATAAATATCTGTAATAGTATCAAAACCACTTTACTACAAGATGCAGAATAAGTATTTGATAAAATTCAACATCCATTCATGATAAAAACTTACCAAAGTGGGTATAGAGGGAACATACTGCAACATAACAAAAGCTATTTATGACAAACCCACAGCCAAAATACTACTCAATGATGAAAAGCTGAGAGCCTTCTCCCTAAAATCTGGAACAAGACAAGAATGCTCACTCTCACTACTTCTATTCAACATAGTATTGGAAGTCCTAGCCAAAGCAATCAGAAAAGAAAAAGAAATAAAAGGTATCCAAATTGGGAGGGAAGAGGTAAAATTGTCATCATATACTGATGACATGATACTATATATAGAAAACCCTAAAGACTCCACACAAAAACTACTAGAACTGATAAATGAATTCAGCAAGTTAGTGGGATACAAGATTAACATACAGAAATCTGTTGCATTTCTTTACAATAACAATGAAATATCAGAAAGGGCAAGTAAGAAAACAATCTTTTAAAAATCACATAAAAAACAATTAGAAATAAATCTGACCAAGGAGGTGAAATACTTATATGCTGAGAACTGTAAAACATTGATAAAGGAAATTTAAGATGATTCAAAGAAATGGAAAGATATCCCATGCTCTTGGATTGGAAGAATTAATATTGTTAAAATGGCTGTACTACCCAAAGCAATCTACATATTTAATGTGCTCCCTATAAAATTAGCCCTGACATTTTTCACAGAACTAGAACAAATAATCCTAATGTTTATATGGAAACATAAAACACCCAGAATTGCCAAAGCAATCCTAAGGAAAAAGAACAAAGCAGGAGGCATAACCCTCCCAGACGTCAGACATACTACAAAGCTACAGTAATCAAAACAGTGTGGTATTGGCACAAAAACAGACATATGGATCAATGGAACAGAATAGAGAGCCCAGAAATAAACCCACCCACCTATGGTCAATTAACCTTTGACAAAGGAGGCAAGAATATATAATGGGGAAAAGACAGTCTCTTCAGCAAGTCGTGGTGGGAAAGCTGGACAGCTGCATGTAAATCCATGAAGTTAGAACACTCCCTCACACCATACAAAAAAATAAACTCAAAATGGCTTAAAGACTTAAATATAAGACATGACACCATAAAACTCCTAGAAGAGAACATAGGCAAAACATTCTCTAACATAAATCGTACCAGCGTTTTCTTAGGTCAGTCTCCCAAGGCAAGAGAAATAGAAGCAAAATTTTAAAAATGGGACCTAATCAAACTTAGAAGCTTTTGCACAGCAAAGGAAACCGTCAACAAAACAAAAAGACAATCTACAGACTGGGAGAAAAATTTGCAAATAATGTGACTGACAAGGGCTTAATTTCCAAAATATACAAACAGCCCATACAATTCAATAACAACAACAAAAAAAACCCACTCAAAAAATGGGCAGACGATCTAAATAGACATTTCTCCAAAGAAGACATATAGATGGCCAATAGGCACATGAAAAGATGCTCAACATCATTAATTATTAGAGAAATACAAATCAAAACTATAATGACGTACCACCTCACACCAGTCAGAATGGCCATCATTAAAAGTCTACAAATAACAAATGCTGGAGAGGGTGTGGAGAAAAGGGAACCCTCCTACCTTGTTAGTGGGAATGTAAATTGCTGCATCCACTATGGAAAACAGTATAGAGGTTCCTTAAAAAATGAAAAATAATAGAGTTCCCATATGGTCTGGCAATCCCACTCCTGGGCATCCACTCAGAGAATACCATAACTTGAAAAGATACATGCACCCCAATGTTCATAGCAACACTATTTACAAGAGCCAAGACAAAGAAGCCACCTAAATAACCATCGACAGATGAATGGATAAAGATGTGGTATATATACACAATGGAATACTGCTCAGTCATAAAAAAGAATGAAATAAGGACATTTGCAGCAACATGGATGAACCTAGAGGTTACCATACTAAATGAAGTAAGTCATAAAGAGAAAGACAAATACCATATGATATCACTTATATGTGGAATCTAAAATATGGCACAATATGAACTTATTTACAAAACAGTAACAGACCCATAGACATAGAAAAAAAACTTATGGTTACCAAAGGGGGAAGGGGGTGGGGGAAGGATAAGTCAGGTGTTTGGGATTAGCAGACACAAACTATGTATAAACTATGTTTATATACAAACTATATAAAAACTGTATTTATCTATGTATAAAATAGATAAACAACAAGGTCCTACTGTGTAGCACAGGGAACTGTATTCAATAATAAACCATAATGGAAAAGAATATGAAAATATATATATATATATAACTGAATCACTTTGCTGTACAACAGAAACTAATACAACATTGTAAATCAACTATACTTCAGTTAACAAAAACCCCACTTTATTACACACATTAGTTTTTACAGGTGTCTCTCCTATTAACTCTCAGTTCCTTGAAGATGAGGCTGCTTTTTACTTTTTTAATGCTTAAGTGAAGCATTATTCACGGCACATATTCAAAGCTCAGTAAATATCTGTTGAATTAATCTAGTCCAAGGTCTATTACTGTCAATGAGGAGATAGGCCCAGAAAAGTTATATGACTTACCCTGATCTAAAATGATTGGCTGAGCGGGGAACAGACATTCTAGATGTTGCCAGGCTTTAAACTAGGGCTCTCAGTATTACACTGGGACTCCACCTCATCTGTTTGAAAAGAAAGCACCCAGGGCCCAAATTTATAGGTTGTTAACTTGGTTGAACAAAGTTTTAATATGAAATATTTGAGTGAATATTTGACGAGAAAATAGTACTCCTTTCAGGTTGAGAGACAAAAGTGGGGCAAATAATTTTAAAATGATGTATTTTTGTCTCACCTTCTTTCCTACTCTCTGCCCCTTCTACCTGGTTGACCAGTTAGCATTATATTTTCCAAGTGTTCAGAATCCCTAAGTACATACCGGCTGAAAACAAGTTAAGTGTTAACCCATTCTTCTTGCTGACAGAAGAAAAAAAAGTCTTAGATTAAGAATTTACTATAAGTACTTCATACTTAAATAATCAGCAGTAGGTTGAAATTGTTTTTGTTTGTTTTCACCATTTAAAGATGAGTATCAAAAAGAGAGAGTAATAAATTCTAGGCTTCCTTGGAATTATATGATTACATTGCCTTATATGAGGAGACTAAGTTTGTGTTAGATTATAACAATTTTTTTCTAAATGACCACGAAGATAACTAGCTTGTCCTTTTCACTCATGATCACAAATAAAACAGAACATTTAACTGGTTAATATATTTTATTTGCAATGCTTTAATAGTTCTTAGTATATAACATTAATATGTAATGGCCCTAAAGAGTCCATTAAAACTCTGCACAACAAGCTGCATTTTCATAATGCAGAGATGATGTGAGATGGAAGACAATTTCTGCCGTTTAGGTAACATAATCAAAAAACAATTTCCTGAAAGAGCTAAAGCTTATAAGTAAAAGACAGTTAAAATGAACATGTCCTAAAGATGACAGAACTTAACATTGGCCCCAAAAGCACAGGAAAAGAGAAGATTAAAAAAATTCTTCCAAACCCAGGCTTCTTTCAAGTCTTCTGCTCAAAAGAGGATCAAGGGTACTAATGAATATTCAACTTCCAGTTTCTTCTAATAATAAATTCCATTTCAAAATCTATGGAGTAAAACAAACTTGCCCTATGTTTAGTTTCTTTCAAAAGTTAAAGTGGTCTTTCATATCTCTGCGGTAGTTGATGGGGCTTGAATATGAAAAGACTTGACATACCCAGGTGAAGTCAAAAGCTGGGTGCCATGTTGCCAATGCCAGCTTCTAACCGCCACTGGAAAGGTGAACACTTTGCAGGCCCTTTTCTCTGGATCAGCAACACTTCTGATATAAAGAAATCTTGTTCTGCTTGAGCAGATTTTCATTTCAAAGAGGAAGAATGAATAAGGAAGATGATTTTTCTCATCTCTATATTGAACATCCCACAAGTCAAGACCCAGTCCTGCCATCACTCCTCATGCAAGCAGAGAGATAAGGGGTGGTATTTGAGTTCTGTCAGACTTACCCACCATGATTGCTTAAATCATCTTCCAATTTAGTCTCTCTCTCTTGGGAAGCCTGAGGCCATGAAAACCACTCATTCATCACCTGCCACACCACAGTGATTCTCTAAGCAGACATCCTGGGCTGGCATAATTTGCTTCACAGCCCTGAGGTCGGCTTGCCTAGTGACTGAAGAATCTTTTCTTTTCCATCTTCAAATATTATAGTGCACTGTGCTTTGTGTACATGGACGATATTCCTGACCCACCATCGATGGTGGTGAAACTGAAAAGCAAAATGTGATGATACAATGGGGCTGAGCTTGAGGGCTATACGAGGAAGGAAAACGTCACAAAATGACAGAAACTCTTGAAAAACCCTGCCCAGCACTGCACAGAAACCTCTGCATTAGTCTGCACCTTAGGCTTTTAGAACGCCACACTTTCAGCCACTCTGGTACTTTTTCGTATTATGGTCTTAGTTTTCAGGAAAATTTCTATTATCTGAAACAATTTCATATGTTGACTGATACCCCCTATATTTAAGGGACAAAGAAGCATTAAATAATAATCATACTCAAGCACCTTAGGGAGAATTAAGGAAGACATGTCAGCTTTAATTTTGAATTTTCTTGTTACTTATTAGTTTGCCTCTCAGACTTAATGCCAGGAGGAATAAAAACCATCATTACTCTCTAGCTGCTAAATGGCATACCTGAAGTGAATAGGGGGCTTAATTCTGGTCTAACTGGCTCAATTTCTGCTTGTATCAGCAGCAGATACTTGTATCAGCCCAGCACTGAGAGATACAGCTTCTGGTCCATTCTCCCATCAAATCCAAACCAGGTAAAGCTGCCCAAATACACACATTCCACAGGGAAAAGAGAGGAGTAAGGAAGAGAACAAAAGAAGATTAAGGAAAGGGAGAGCATGTATACATTTCTAAAGTGGGCTAACTGGGAAGCTGTATTGGCATTTCTTTAATCCATAGCAATTTCCTACACACCAGAAAGCCGGAGAGAAATAGCAGTTCTCTTCCACCCTAGTCAAAGCCCAGATTACATGTCTGTTTCCTATTTGTGTATTTCCACTGAAACTGAATGAATACATTGAGAGTGTTTTCTATAGGGTCCCAGAATTTAGAAATAATTAACCAAGGCTCACTTTACCTTACTAAATCTGTGAATAAAAAGAAAAATGTCACTGAGACACCATCAGTTTAGTCACCGGAATGCAAGTACATTTAGAATTGAGAAACTGTCCCATTTCAGTGACAGGAACTGATTCCTATGGAAAACTATGTAACAGGTCAATTTGAAAAAAAGGATGTTACTGTGATGTGAATATTTATAGCTAGTGTGAAACCTAGTGTTGATCTGCTGATTTTTCTTTTGTGAGGCACATCTAATTATAGTCAGATATCCAATTCAGCATTCATTAATCTCTCATCACAAGTAAAAAAACTTTAAAGGAGGTAAATTTAGCACAGTATAGTGGAAAGCATGTGTTTATTTAATTTTTTTTAGATTTTATTTATTTGTTTTTTGGCTGCATTGGGTCTTCTTTGCTGTGTGTGGGCTTCCTCTAGGTGCGGTGAGCAGGGGCTGTTCTTGGTTGTGGTGTGCAGGTTTCTCATTGTGATGGCTTCTCTTGTTGCAGAGCACAGGCTCTAGGCGAGCAACACGGGCTCTAGAGTGCAGACTCATTAGTTGTGGCACACGGGCTTAGTTACTCCGCGGCATGTGGGATCTTCCTGGAACCAGGGCTTGAACCTGTGTCCCCTGCATTGGCAGGAGGATTCTTAACTACTGCGCCACCAGGGAAGCCCCAAGCATGTGTTTAAAAAGGGCTGGGTTAACATCCTTGCTGTAGAATCTGTGTGTAACCCTAGAGAAGTCACCTAAACTCCCCCTGTACTGGGGAAACTAATATCTACATCAGTGGATGATGCCCATCTTCCAGGGTTGTCAGAATTGAGTGAGAGAGAGAACAGACCCTGGGGACAGACAGCTGGGTTTGAACTCATGCTTCACAGCCTCAGTAGACCTTGGCAAGTGAGTGAATCTCTCTGTGTAACAGATCTCTCACTGGTAAGACAGGGATTATGTTAGGATTTGTTTCACGGTAAGATATGAGACAATGTGTACACGGGCGTCAAGCCCAAAGCTTGATATCTGAGACTTTTACCTGCACCCATTTTACCTGTGACTGTTATTGCTGTTGCTATTATTATTACAATATTTTTCCATCCAGGATGTGGTAGTGCTCAATAAATAGGAACCTTATTTCTCTTTTTAAAATTCTCTTTCTGTCTCCTTCAAAGAATTTTACGTTTACTACTACATAAATATTATTTGATGATTTCAGCTTTCTGTTTAGATAAATGTTCTACCTGACACACTTACTTATGATGACTGATGGTAACCACAATCCTAGAAAGTTAAGGTTTAATGAGACTTCGGAGAGTTTCTAATTATACAGTCATTTATCACAAAGATAAGACAATCCTGCAGCCTGTGGAACAAAAACCACATTCACAGAAAGACAGACAAGATGAAAAGGCAGAGGGCTATGTACCAGATGAAAGAACAAGATAAAACCAAAGAAAAATAACTAAATGAAGTGGAGATAGGCAAACTTCCAGAGAAAGAATTCAGAATAATGATAGTGAAGATGACCCAGGACCTTGGAAAAACAATGGAGGCAAAGGTCGAGAAGATGAAAGAAATGCTTAACAAAGATCTAGAAGAATTAAAGAACAGAGATGAACAATACAATAACTGAAAGGAAAAATACACTGGAAGGAATCAATAGCAGAATAACTGACGCAAAAGAACAGATAAGTGATCTGGAAGACAGAATGGTGGAATTCATTGCTTCAGAACAGAATAAAGAAACAAGAATGAAAAGAGATGAAGACAGCCTAAGAGACCTCTGGGACAACATTAAATGCAAAAACAATTGCATTATAGGAATCCCAGAAGGAGAAGAAAGAGAGAAAGGACCCAAGAAAATATTTGAAGAGATTATAGTTGAAAACTTACCTAACATGGGAAAGGAAATAGCCACCCAAGTCCAGGAAGTGCAGAGCATCCCATACAGGATAAAACTAAGGAGAAACACACTGAGACATATAGTAATCAAACTGGCAAAACTTAAAGACAAAGAAAAATTATTGAAAGCAGCAAAGGAAAAATGACAAATAACAAACAAGAGAACTCCCATAAGTTTAACAGCTGATTTCTCAGCAGAAACTCTACAGGCGAGAAGGGAGTGGCATGATATACTTAAAGTGATGAAAGGGAAGAACCTACAACCAAGATTACTCTATCCAGCAAAATTCTCATTCAGATTTGATGCAGAAATCAAAAGTTTTACAGACAAGCAAAAGCTAAGAGAATTCAGCACCACCAAACCACCTCTACAACAAATGCTAAAGGAACTTCTCTAAGTTGGAAACACAAGAGAAGAAAAGGACCTACAAAAACAAACCCAAAGGAATTAAGAAAATGGTAATAGGAACATACATATCGATAATTACCTTAAACGTGAATGGATTAAATGCTCCAACCAAAAGAAACAGGCTTGCTGAATGGATACAAAAACAAGACCCATCTATATGCTGTCTACAAGAGACCCACTTCAGACCTATGGACACATACAGACTGAAAGTGAAGGGATGGAAAAAGATATTCCATGCCAATGGAAATCAAAAGAAAGCTGGAGTAGCAATCCTCATATCAGATAAAATAGACTTTAAAATAAAGAATGTTACAAGAGAAAAGGAAGGACACTACATAATGATCAAGGGATCAATCAAAGAAGAAGATATAACAATTATAAATATAGATGCACCCAACATAGGAGAACCTCAATACATAAGACAACTGCTAACAGCTAGAAAAGAGGAAATCGACAGTAACACAATAATAGTGGGGGACTTTAACATCTCACTTACACCAATGGACAGATCATCCAAAATGAAAATAAATAAGGAAACAGAAGCTTTAAATGACACAAAAGACCACATAGATCTAATTGATATTTATAGGACACTCCATCCAAAAACAGCAGATTACACTTCTCAAGTGCACACGGAACATTCTCCAGGATAGATCACATCTTGGGTCAAAAATCAGGCCACAGTAAATTTAAGAAAATTGAAATCATATCAAGCATCTTTTCTGACCACAACATAATGAGATTAGAAATGAATTACAGGTAAAAAAACATTAAAAACACAAACACATGGAGGCTAAACAATACGTTACAAAATAACCAACAGATCACTGAAGAAATCAAAGAGGAAATCAGAAAATACCTGCAGACAAATGACAATGAAAACACGACAGTCCAAAACCTATGAGATGCAGCAAAAGCAGTTCTAAGAGGGAAGTTTATAGCTATACAAGCCTACCTCAAGAAAGAAGAAAAATCTCAAATAAACAATCTAACCTTACACCTAAAGAAACTAGAGAAAGAAGAACAAACATAACCCAAATTTAGCAGAAGGAAAGAAATCATAAAGATCAGAGCAGAAATAAATGAAATAGAAACAAAGAAAACAAAAGCAAAGATCAATAAAACTAAAAGCTGGTTCTTTGAGAAGATAAACAAAATTGATAAACCATTAGCCAGACTCATCAAGTAGAAGAGGGAGAGGACTCAAATCAATAAAATTAGAAATGAAAAAGGAGAAGTTACAACAGACACTGCAGAAACACAAAACATCCTAAGAGACTACTACTAGCAATTCTATGCCAATAAAATGGACAACCTGGAAGAAATGGACAAATTCTTAGAAAGGTATAACCTTCCAAGACTGAACCAGGAAAAATAGAAAATATGAACAGACCAATCACAAGTAATGAAATTGAAACTGTGATTAAAAATCTTCCAACAAACAAAAGTCTAAGACCAGATGGCTTCACAGGTGAATTCTATCAATCATTTAGAGAAGAGCTAACCCCCATCCTTCTCAAACTCTTCCAAAATATTGCAGAGGAAGGAACACTCCCAAACTCATTCTATGAGGCCACCATCACCCTGATACCAAAACCAGACAAAGATACTACAAAAAAAGAAAATTACAGACCAATATCACTGATGAATATAGATGCAAAAATCCTCAACAAAATACTAGCAAACAGAATCCGACAACACATGAAAAGGATCATACACCATGATCAAGTGGGATTTACCCCAGGGATGCAAGGATTCTTCAATATATGCAAATATATCAATGTGATAAACCATATTATCAAACTGAAGAATAAAAACCATCTGATAATCTCAACAGATGCAGAAAAAACTTTTGACAAAGTTCAACACCCATTTATGATAAAAACGCTCCAGAAAGTGGGCATTGAGGGAACCTACCTCAAAATAATAAAGGCCATATACAACAAACGCACAGCAAACATCATTCCCAATGGTGAATAACTGAAAGCATTTCCTCTAAGATCAGGAACAAGACAAGGATGTCCACCCTTACCACTATTATTCAACATAGTTTTGGAAGTCCTAGCCATGGCAACCAGAGAAGAAAAAGAAATAAAAGGAATACAAATTGGAAAAGAAGAAGTAAAACTGTCACTGTTTGCAGATAACATGATACTACACATTGAGAATCCTAAAGATGCCACCAGAAAACTACTAGAGCTAATCAATGAATTTGGTAAAGTTGCAGGATATGAAATTAATGCACAGAAATCTCTTTCATTCCTATACACTAATGATGAGAAATCTGAAAGAGAAATTAAGGAAACACTCCCATTTACCACTGCAACAAAAAGAATAAAATACCTAGGAAAAAACCTACCTAAGGAGACAAAAGACCTATATGCAGAAAACTATAAGACACTGATGAAAGAAATTAAAGATGATATCAACAGATGGAAAGATATACCATATTCTTGGATTGGAAGGATCAACATTGTGAAAATGACTCTACTACCCAAAGCAATCTACAGATTCAATGCAATCCCTATAAATTACCAATGGCATTTTTTACAGAACTAGAACTAAAAGTCTTAAAATTTGTATGGAGACACAAAAGTCCCTGAATAGCCAAAGCGGTCTTGAGGGGAAAGAACGGAGCTGGAGGAATCAGACTCTCTGACTTCAGACTATACTACAAAGCTACAGTAATCAAGAGACTATGGTACTGGCACAAAAACAGAAACATAGATCAATGGAACAAGATAGAAAGCCCAGAGATAAACCCATGCACCTATGGTCAACTAATCTATGACAAAGGAGGCAAGGATATACAATGGAGTAAAGACAGTCTCTTCAATAAGTGGTGCTGGGAAAACTGGACAGCTACATGTAAAAGAATGAAATTAGGACACTCCCTAATACCATACACAAAAATAAACTCAAAATGGATGAGAGACCTAAGTGTAAGACCAGACACTATACAACTGTTAGAGGAATACATAGGAAGAACACTCTTTGACATAAATCACAGCAGGATCTTTTTTGATCTACCTCCTAGAGTAATGGAAATAAAAACAAAACTAAACAAATGGGACCTAATGAAACTTGAAAGCTTTTGCACAGCAAAGGAAACCATGAAAAAGACAAAAAGACAACCCTCAGAATGAAATATTGAGGGAGAAAATATTTGCAAATGAATCAAACGGACAAAGGATTAATCTCCAAAATATATAAACAGCTCATGCAGCTCAATATTTAGAAAACAAACAACCCAATCCAAAAATGGACAGAAGATCTAAATAGACATTTCTCCAAAGAAGACATACAGATGGCCAAGAAGCACATGAAAAGCTGCTCAACATCACTAATTATTAGAGAAATGCCAATCAAAACTACAATGAGGTATCACCTCACACCAGTTAGAATGGGCATCATCAGAATATCTACAAACAACAAGTGCTGGAGAGGGTGTGGAGAAAGGGGAAGCCTCTTGTAGTGTTGGTGGGAATGTAAATTGATACAGCCACTATGGAGAACAGTATGGAGTTTTCTTAAAAAACTAAAAATAGAATTACCATATGATCCAGCAATCCCTCTACTGGGCATATACCCAGAGAAAACCATAATTCAAAAAGACACATTCACCCCAATGTTCATTGCAGCACTGTTTACAATAGCCAGGTCATGGAAGCAACCTAAATGCCCATCGACAGACGAATGGATAAAGAAGATGTGGTATATATATACAATGGAATATTACTCAACCATAAAAAGGAACAAAATTGGGTCATTTGTTGAGACGTGGATGGATTTAGAGACTGTCATTCAAAGTGAAGTAAGTCAGGAAGAGAAAAACAAATATCATATATTAATGCATATATGTGGAACCTAGAAAAATGGTACAGATGAAGCGGTTTGCAGGGCAGAAATTGAGACACAGATGTAGAGAACAAATATATGGACATCAAGGGGGTAAAGCGGTGGCGGGGGGTGGTGGTGGTGGTGTGATGAATTGGGCGATTGGGATTGACATGTATACACTGATGTGTATAAAATTGATGACTAATAAGGACCTGTGTATAAAAAAATAAATAAAATAAAATTTAAAAAAACCAAAAAACAAAGATAAAATATCTCAGTCCCAAAGCAGCTCATTCCCCAGAAGAAACAAAATATAAACTTTATATTAAAATATTATATATAAAGTATATATTTATATATTTTATATAAAGTATATATACTTTTTAATATAAAGTATATATTTACTTATGTGTATGTATATACCTATATACACACACATATCATATACATTCAAGTTCTTAGAAACTATTTTTGTAATCATATTAAATTTTTTTATATGAAATTTTTTATGCTAGTATTTTTTATTCTCTCCACTGTATATTTCCTATTTGTTCCACACAATTAAAAATCCTCATTCAGTCCTTTCTATATTATCTGTATAGTGTGGTTCCGAAATGAAATTTCTTCAGCTTCCCCAGGGTTCTTGGATTAAGGCAAAACGTGAACATTTTTATTAGAAGTTTTACTTTGAGTAGAACATATTCTTTGTTGACTGGGAAAATAGACAGCAATTAAAGGGCTTAGGGGGATATGACTCCCAAAGAGACAGTCAGAACGGAGTGGGATGCAGAGGATTGGCCTGGCTAAAACTTTTCCTATAAACCTTCCTAAAAGACTCTGTATACTAATCATCCCTAGAAAGTTGCTCCCCTAGTGAAGCTTTAACTTAATCCCTTCTAAGCAGGGCTAATTTCTTAGAAGCACCTCAAGACTGTTCTACCCAACGGTGATCTCAGCACCTGCTAGGGCTTTAGGGTGGAGAGTAAAGCAACTGGCCCTTCTCCTTCTGCTTTGACTTATCTCTCGCTCTGCCTACTTAACACTAAGAACATGTTCCCCTTGGGGTTCACACAGATTCTCTCTCTTGTCCTCATAAATTGGACATGATGGAATGTATGGGTTGTCCTCTATAGATAAATTGAGGCACAGGCAGAGCCTTTCAGTGATTTACCAAGTGTCAGAGCTGTTAGGCTGAACCTGAGGTTTCCCTCCAGGTCCATTCCATAAGGTCAGTTGGACCCCAAGGTCCCTTCTGCTCCAGGGACTCTAAATCTCAGCTTATTTTCTTTATCCTCAATGGAAAACAAGGCCCAGAGCCTGTCTCATGGTCCATAATGAGAAAATGTAGTGGTGTTAGCCGTACTGCAATGTTTTGAGATGACAAATTGGGCAGGGACAATATCTTTTCAAAAATTAAATCACTGAAACCTGTGTATATCCCATTTATGAGGAATAAACAGTTATGAATGCCCTTAAAAATGAGACAAATCTGAGACTGGCAGATCTCTCTCTCTCTCTCTTTCTCTGCTCTTCCTCCCTTTTTCATTATCTCCTGGAAAACATGTAGATCTCTACATCCTGTTCCTCTAGTTGTTCACACAGGCAAACATAATGTCTCCTTGGGAAAAAAAAAGAACTGTTTCCTTAAATAACTGTCATTTTATTAACTCATAAGTATAGCACTGGCCACTGTAACTTAATAGTCTCAGTAAACTGGATGGCTAAAACACACAATTCAATCAAAATGACCATTACACGAGCTCCACATTTTTAAAGAATGCTTTACGTTGGCAGTAAGTCTACCTCATTAAAAATCTGAGAATGAAAGTATGACATTGTGATTAACCCCCTGTTATGCTTACAAGAGCAGAATTCCACAGCAAATTTCATCCTGTCAAAGGGCTACTCGTTAGTAACTGGGAAAATGAACACTGAACAAAAGTACCCTATAAGATTGCTGGATAATTTTTTTTACATAAAAATATACCATAAAACTCTTTGGAATTATGTCTTATCATTTCATGGTCCAGATGGGGTTGTTGCATTATGTTAACAAGGTAACAAAATATTAATCTGAAAGTATGTTGGCTCTAATTGAAAGGTGTTTGTCTAAACTGCTTATGGAAGGTTTTTTGGCAGCTCTAATCACCAGATATTTTACTCCTCTGTGTCTTCTTTTTTATTGGTAGCAGGCTCTAATGCCTTCTGAAAACTCCCTAAAACCTTATATTAAGTATATTGTAAGTAAACACTGTGAATCTTCAAGTGGGAGTACTGTCTATTACAACCTACTTGGGGATTCTAAAACCAAGCCTTTGCAGTGAGCTTTATTTATTCAACCCACCATAAATAGTTACCGTTAGAAGGGGAGACAAAGGGAATAACTTGTCTGGGATTCAATTAAATTTCTCCAAAATATTAATATTGCTTTAAATTATGATAAAAATGAATTATTTGCTATCAATGGGAATGAAAACCTGGTCTGGGGCAAGAAACATTTTCTTTAAACTATATTAAACACTGAAGCATAACAAAAAATAGCCTTCAGAAATTGTATATGAAAAAGAATATTAAATTATCTGAAAAAGACACCACTCTATTAATTTTATCCTGTTTGCCGAGCATTTTAAATATTTTCCATTTAAACACTTTTTCTTTACCTAAAATTATCAGCAACAATAATGTCCTTGAAAATTTTTTTACAAATCCATCATGAATTCATTTTATTAAAACTCCATTTATATTTCTAAAATATAATTTCAACAAGAATTTTTATTAGGAATATTTTTACAATTATTGAATGGAAAAATATCCCCTCATTTATTCTACAAGAACCTGGGTAGTTCAATTTTCTTGCATATAAACAAGAATAATTGCTTAAATATTTGAAAACACTTCTAAACGATAAAGTTCTGTAGAGTACACAGAGACCCCAGTGTCAGGAAAGGCAATTCATCCTTGCTGTTATTAATATGACACTAACATAACCTGGTTCTCCCCAAATTTCAACTACCATCACTTTTTAAGTTCATACATTTTTCTATACCATTCTTTAGCCCAGCTTAGTTACACTAGGGTGACTACGTAATTTACCATTCAAACCAGGAGAGTTTTGAGAATGGAGAGTTTTGAAAAGGAGAGGCTATTAATAGGCAGAGACTGGAACTGTCCCAAGCAAACTGGGATAAATGATCACCTTAGTTATAGCCATCTTCCTTCATAATCTTTCTGCTGTCATTAAGTTAAAGAGCACACATGTAGTAGTCACCTTCTCCAAATTACAATTTCCACTTCCAGGTCACATAAGTGATGATGGGAAAGGGAGGGGTGGAAGTAAGACAACCAGGCATACTTCTTTTAACTTTGAAAAGGAAAAGCTGGCAAAAAAGGACAAAAAGACCAAAGAAAATAAGACTGTTTACTAGAAGAGAGCAAAGGTCAAAAAAAAAAAAGTCACTTTGCTACCTGAGTTACTTGCTTCTTATTTTCCTTTGAGCCCTTAGCCTACTAGTATAGGTTAGTATTTTGTTTAGATTAATTTATTATTGTTATTAAGCAGCTCTCATTTCAACTTAATTTGGCAGTAACACAAATAAATCTAAATAAGTATTAGAATAAGAGGTGGTTAATTCCATCAGTTTTCATTAATGAACAATGCTCAAAGCTAATGTAAAGGATCCAGTGCTCTCAAACGGCAGCTATGCTCATTTAGTCATTGTCAACTCATCAACATACACTTTATAATACCAACCTTTTTGCGTGTGTTACAGCAGGGAAGAGATTGTTCATAGTCTTCTTTGTGACTGCCTACATCTAAGCCCCAGTGTTCTAAGTGTAAGTCACAGAAAATAATACCCTAACATATGACCTGAGCCAGCTAATGGCACTCGGCCTAAGGTTGATTCAGTTACTAAAACTACCATCATTGCTGCAAGCCCATTGTAAGCTGATGTTATTTTTGACATTAGTATTTTTGAAGCTAGTTCATTTAAAGAGGAGATGCAATGCCAAAAAATGCTTGTTAAGTAGCACTCTCATCTCAGGACAGCAATATCTTATACAAACTGTGATACAAAGCCGCTGTCTCAGGTGATACAGGTGACTTCTTACTATAAGTTAGAAATGACTCGCGGGCTGCGGATCTATGATAATATGATAAAACAAATTTTATGTAAGCATAAGATAAATGTCAATGAAAAATAATAACCTGACTTTCACCTTCATTTAATTTAACATTAATCACTGAACAGAGAACTTATATCATAAAAAGTGAAAACTATTATTTAAAAATTTTTTGAAATCTGTAATTAGGACGATTCAAAGGAAAAATCATCCTTTAAGTACCTGATCTTTTCTTACTACTTGCGTAACAAAGAATTTGGCTTTTTTAAGTAAAATGGCTTTCCTAGGCCTTTTTATTTAAATAGTTAGGCCCCTGTGGGGGACACTGTGGGTTGTTTAACAGCTGCATCAGCCTTCTTTTTTCCTTCCTGGAAAGCTTAAAAACTACATTTCCATAGAAACCATATAGATAATATAGCATTAAAAAAAATGTTTTCAGAGCAAATCTTTTGCGAACAGTTTAGGAGTATATACAAAAATCTCTAGGAACTACTTTGTTCTCTCTTCTGAACTGCATGAACTAAATTCTTTAGAGAATCTGGTTATTAAAATCTGTATTAGGTTTTATTGCTACCTAGCAAATTATCAACAAACTTATTCGCTTAGAACAACACTCATTTGTGATCTCATCGTTCCATACATAAGAAGCTTGAGTGCGCTTGACTGGATTCTCTGCTTAGGATCTGACAAGGCCGAAATCAAGATGTGGACTCTTATCAAGAGGCTCTCAGCTCTGGCCTGTGGATTATTGGTTCTGCCCTCTGAGTCATCCTCCCTTTTTCATGAACAGTAACATATGTCTGCAGCTGAGTAGTTTTATTAGCCTGCTTCCTGTAAGTAGAATTTTGGAGTCCAATAGCCTCCTTTCGTTTTGTACTCTCTTGTTTCTTTCCATCCAAGTTGGTAGTGTCTCTGCTGATATTATGGTCTTTAGAACTTTGTGGGTTTCTTGTGGATGGTACAGCAATGCTCCCCATTAGAAAGAAGCTACATCCACAAATTTTTTTGAAATAATCCCTTCTCTACCTTTGGCTCTTGTTGAGATGGCTGAGGGCCACACAGATTCCTACAAGACCTCTAATTTAGTTGAGAAGATCTATGAGGCATAACCTTAATCTCTTATGACCGAACACTCTGATCTTTCAGTCTTTTAAAGTGATGGCAAAGATTTGTACAGCCATACCCTTGGCTTTTTTTTTTCTTTAATATGCCACACTTTCAAAGGCAATCTCTTAATTTTAGCATCTCTTCTCATCTGAATAGGCAGAGAATTTCCCAAGTTATCATGCCCTGGTTCCTTTTTGTTTAACAGTTCTTCTTTCAATTTACATCTCTCTTCTTGCATTTTACTCTAAGCACATCTTCAACATTTTGCTTGGAATTCTCCTTAGTAAGATATCCCAGCACATCTTTTACAAGTTCTGTTTTTTACATAACTGAAGGACACAATTCCGTTTAGCTTTACCATTATGTAACAGAGATCTCAGTTCTTCTAGTTCTCAATAATATATTCCTCACTTCCTACTGTACCCCCACTAGCAGCATCTTTAATGTCCATATTTCTACTGAGGGTCTGTTCAAGGCAATCTAAGACTTTTCTATCATGCTCCTAAAAATTCTTCCAGCCTCCAACCACTTCCTGATTCCAAAGACACTTCTACATTTTCAATTACTTATTATGGCAATACCCCACTTCCAGGTATCTAATCTATCTCTTCAGAAACATACTATTTCCCTTGGTTCTTGTTCTTGATTCTTCTCTTGATTCTTGTATTGTTAACCACATCTGGTATTTATATTTTGATGGTGGGTTTAGTGCATCATCTCATCTTAAAAGATGCAGGGCTTCCCTGGTGGCGCAGTGGTTGAGAGTCCGCCTGCCAATGCAGGGGACACGGGTTCGTGCCCCGGTCTGGGAAGATCCCACATGCCGCGGAGCGGCTGGGCCCGTGAGCCATGGCCGCTGAGCCTGCGTGTCCGGAGCCTGTGCTCCGCAACGGGAGAGGCCACAGCAGTGAGAGGCCCGCGTACCACAAAAAAAGATGCAGCATCACTAACACAGTTCAGTAGTAGCCAATATCTATAAAGTATATATTGCTATGTTTGTATTTTATAGATAAAATGTTTACATTAGCACCTATGTTGGATATTGACGTGGCTTAATATGATGTTGATGACCGAAAATGCAAAGTTGATTGGTATCCTTCACAGTTATCTCGCAAAAGTCAGCACTACACTCTTGAAATTAAGCTTCTATTAGCCTTTCATGTTTCCTCCATTACTTTTCCTGTGGTCACTCCATCTCAGCTTATCACACAACTAATGTATAGATATTTTTATGCCGATAATTCACGGGTACTATTGATAAAAACTAAATCCTAATACCATTTTATTTTGCTTTTTTTTTTTTTTTTTTTTTTTTTTTTTGCGGTACGCGGGCCTCTCACTGTTGTTGCCTCTCCCATTGCAGAGCACAGGCTCCGGACGCGCAGGCTCAGCGGCCATGGCTCCTGGGCCCAGCCGCTCTGCGGCATGTGGGATCTTCGCAGACCGGGACACGAACCTGTGTCCCCTGCATCGGCAGGCAGACTCTCAACCTCACCACCAGGGAAGCCCCTATTTTGCATTTTAATGTGGCTTGGGAACATTGAAATTTTTCATGAGAAAAATATGAAGTATATGTTATGTTCATGTCTTATAGTTAGGGGAAAAACTACATAACATTATTGCTTCATAAGACTTTTTTTTTTTTCTTGATTTGAACTGCAAATTCTAAACTGAAGTATCCTGATACAAAAATTCAACATGTACAAAACTCTTTGGAAAGATTAATTCAACTTTTCACAGTGTGAAGAGGTAAAAATCATCTTCATGAGAGCTCAAGCATTGAAAATGTCAGTCCAAAGAGAGAATCTTAAAAAAAAATTCCAAGTTAGTGAAAAGAAAGATTTATAATATAGTTGCCATGGTAACTGCAGTATACCCTGTTGCAAACTAGTATGTGGTTAGTAAAGCACCTCTGTATTAGATTCTTTAGGATAGAAGATATTCTATAATTTCAAAATTTTGAGAACTCAAAATGGTATCAGTAAATCTTGAGATGCTTTCAAGAAGATATCTTAAGAGTACAGCCAAACCTAAAATCCATTAAAGTGACCCTGTTTTCTTGATATGCCTGAGACTATTCAACTGCCTCCTCTGCCGTGGCAGATTCTGGGGCTCTAGTTCATGTGTTCTGTCGTCTGCACTTGCTCCATTGTGGTGAGTGATACCACCTTGGGTGCAGTATTGACTGAGTTTTTCATGAGAGATGCTAATAGTTGTTATATTATGGAGCTCACCAAAGAATTTTCCTTGTTCTGTATTCTCCCCATCATGGCATGGTTCTAATGTACTTTGGTTTTAAGTGTCCAAAATGTGTTAGAGCCGATCTTTGATGAACAAAATCTTTTGATATATTTAAATATGTCAAAGATAAAGTTCATTTACAATGTATACAACCTGAAATATTCTAGTATGTGTTTATTAAAAATAAAAAACGGGTGTGTGTGGGAATGTGCACATGATATTGCACATTACCATAGTTTTGAATTTGGATTCTAAAAATATAATCAAATTGTAAAAAATGCCATAATAAATTTGATATAATTAAGGTTTTGTCTGCATAACAACTGATATCTTCTAATATCTATTTGTTTGGTACTTTGAAAAATTAGTCTTAGAATTAGTGCTTATTCTTCTAAAAAGAGTTTACTAATTCTTATGGTTCACAACCTTTATTTTGAAAAAAAATACATGTGTTTTGGTACTCATTCTTTTAATAAATTAGTAGGACATATTGCTATAAGCAACAGATTTTTATGTTAAATGCTATTGATATTTAGAGTGTAAAGAAGGAAGTGATTCCTGAGAATACAGTTGTGAAGAATTCTGAAATATATGAGGAATCACTGTTTAATCCTGATTATGGGAAAGCACATTATTTGACAAAAGGTAGAAAATAAATGAGTAAAAGAATGTTTTAATAATTGTATTAGCAAGCACCGCATGTGTGTGTGTTTTAACAGGTAATAGAACACCTCCATAGGAATGAATGAGTATTTAAAACATTTTGAGTAACAGATGGTATTTGATTTTTCCAACCAACTGCCTTGCTATTATATGTCTATCTTCTATAGAATCTCTTGAGTGATCTAATTACCGGTAAACTTGTTTGTGGTTAAAAAATACCCACTTTATGGATTTAGAAACTGAGTCCTAGGAAGACTAAGGGACTTGCTCAACACTATGCTGTCTGAGTTTCAAAGCTGAGACTAAATTCAGATTTTCTGATTTGAAAAAACTTAAGGTATTAACTCCTTTATACATCTTAGTGCCAAGTTCATGTGGATGCAAGGTATTTAAAGTAATAAAAATTAATATCAGGCTTCCCTGGTGGTGCAGTGGTTAAGAATCCTCCTGCCAATGCAGGGGACACGGGTTCGATCCCTGGCCCAGGAAGATCCCACATGCCGCGGAGCAACTAAGCCCGTGTGCCACAACTACTGAAGCCCACACGCCTAGAGCCCATGCTCCACAACAGGAGAAGCCACTACAGTGAGAAGCCTGCGCACCACAACGAAGAGTAGGCCCCGCTCACCACAAGTAGAGAAAGCCCACATGCAGCAACGAAGACCCAACGCTGCCAAAAATAAAAATAAATAAAATAAATAAATTACAAAAAACCGAAGATGCAAAAAAAAAAAATTAATAGCAACAAAGTGAGAATTCCTGATAAGCTTATATTGCATGCTGTCATATCAAAGATAGAACAGGCAAATGTTTGATTTCAACTAACTGCCAGAAACGCTCAGTCAGCTAAAAGCATGGGCAAAACTCAGATTCTTTTGAAACTTCTTTACCTAATATTTTCCCCAAATAATTAAAGAATAGGAATACTTTGCATAGTTTTGTATGGAACTATTTTCTCCCTAAACTTTTTTTTCTGTTAAAATATCTCTGTTAAAGGAGATTCTACATTATTTAAATATTATGGCATTACTTATCAGTATAGTGTTTTTCCCAAAGTGGGTGCCCAATAAATACTTTGGATGACAAAATCAGCTCATTTATTAAAATACAAACAACTATCCCAGTAGTGATTAGATCAACCAAGGGATTCTGTAAAATAGACATGGGAGAGCAAAGCAGTCTCTTTGGAAATTTAAATATCATTCTGAAGAATGATGGTAGCCATTTGATGATTCAGTAAAAATAGAGTAAATAATGGTGATTCCTTAGAATAGAAATTCCTTCTATTGTGACAGACGGACACCCTTCTCCTAGCTTAATGGGCTGTGAGACAAGGTCACCAGTTCTGGGCTGCTCTGTGTAGGCAGATTCCTCATGGTGCGTGGACTGCACTGACCTCTTTGAATATGCCTCCCAAGGAAGGGAGGCATCAGAAAATGTGTCCACTGACCTGTATCTCGATCTCACATTTGTTGTGCTGTTTGTTCGTTCATTAGTAACCGTAAGTGAAAACAACTCTAAATGGACTCTGAGTCTTCATTTGTGCCAATCTTCCAGCCTAGGCCAGATTTAGTGGTCTGCCTTAGTGCCTGCCTCAACCATCATCACTAGTGAATGCCAGCAAACATAAGGGTTATGGAATAACAGATCCAATCTGAATTCTAATAATGGTCTCAAGAAAGAAACTAACTCCACATATTGGGAACCAAAGACACCCCTTGAAAACAATGTGGCATTACCTTTGAATAATATGAATATGAAATTAAAGAAGTGAGTTTAACCTTTTTTTTTTTTTTTTTTTTTGCGGTACGCGGGCCTCTCACCATTGTGGCCTCTCCCGTTGCGGAGCACAGGCTCCGAACGCGCAGGCTCAAAGGCCATGGCTCACGGGCCTAGCCGCTCCGTGGCATGTGGGATCTTCCCGGACTGGGGCACAAACCCGTGTCCCCTGCATCGGTAGGCGGACTCTCAACCACTGCGCCACCAGGGAAGCCCGTGAGTTTAACATTTTGACTGAAAAACTACAAATGTAAATTTGATACTGACAGGTTTAACAACATAGTAAATTACTTCTGAGGGCAAGTCAACCAGAGGAAATCTTAAAATATTCTAATCAAAGGAGTATTGCATAGCTTCCTCGGTACTTTCCGAATGAGAAAAATATTTATCTGAATATGGAAGTCTGGGGAAATTATTATGTATCCATTTCTATATCTTTTAGATCAAACACTTTACCTCTCAAATCTTTGCACAGGTATACTCCTTTAAATTGAAAGGATAAGCAACGTAATCCTTTATGTTGCTTCTACAGAGGGGCATAGTCATTAAAATTGCTTAACAAAACTAAAGTGACTATCTTACATTTCTCGTTTTGTAAGATGAAGCTTGTTTGCACAGCAATCTTGATTACTGCACTGTGAGATACTTGAAGGCAAGAACCAATCTTGTATTTTTTCTTCCTCCATCACTGAGACCAGCATGTGGAGAATGCCCAACAAAAGTTCCCAGAATTACATCACTCTCATAGAAAGACCCACATTCCATTTAGGGAAAATGTTTCCAACTTTCACATTCCCTACATAATAATAGCATATAAATTCCCACTGGAGAAGGAAATGGTGAGGTGCAGCTAAGTTTCTCAAAAGTTTTATGAATATATGTGGATAGAAGGGAAAAAACCCAACAAGGTGAAAATAACATAAACACATAGACCATTTCATTCTTGGATGAATGAAGGCATATAACCCACTTGGGTATCCCAGTCAGCACCATTTTCTCTGAATATACAAGATGAAACTGCAGTCTTACAATCCTGTGAAAGCATTAGAGATTCTGGGTATAATTCTTTGGCAACATCTAGAAACCGCGTTTAGATTCGGGGATGCTGCCAGCTCATTTGATAGCTTTATGCTGAGGAAGGAAGAGTTAGGTTTTAGGCTGGGTAAAGCAAGAATAAGAGATTTTGAAGTTCATAAGTAAATTCTGAAACTATCCCAAAGCAATAATAAAATATACATTTCACGTATAAAATTCTTGGTTATAATCTAGGATTGTCATTTTTATGCCTTTATGAAACTAAATAATAGGTATGGAATAAATAATTTTCTGACATAACATGTACATAAAGTTTCTAAGTACGATAACAATTTTATATTGCTGATTCTGGTTTTTTTAAATAGCTCTGGCATTATGTAAAAAATAGAACCTGACATAAAAATCTCATTTTGCCTTGTGTCTAAGTGATCTGAAGAATCCTCTGCTTTCAAACTCACATTTACCACTTGGATTTAGGACACAGTTGTGACAGATGTGCATATTTCTGAGTTACTTGAAATTTTGTATTAGTTGCAATACATCTATTACAAATATTTCTTGGGGTCAATTGCTACAAGGTCCTTTAGAACCAACAGAGCCAGCGATACTGTTATACTAAAATGTCATGATCAAAAGGAAAAGTTTTTAAACATCTTTTCTCCCAGATATGCCATTAGGACAATTTGCTTTTTAAAAGCTATGAACTGCTGTACCTTTCACTATGACAAGATCCAAAGAGTCAGCAAGAGAGAGAATTCAGACCAGGATCAAAATGATTCCATTTTTACCACTTAGTGACTAACCTACAATTCTCATCACATTGATAGGAGATGTACATAATGTCTATAGCATCAAATAAAACTAAATGTCTCTTTATAGTAGGTTCTAAAACAAAGAAGGGATATAACAATAGTTTTGTATATCAGGATCTACAGGATTATTGACCACTGACATATTGCTAAGACTCACTTTAGAAGTAGTTATTTTATTTTATAAACTGTCTAGGACTTCATTAGGAAACACCCTGAGAAGATATTTATGCAATACTTGAAAATGTCCATGAATAAAATGAGCAATTAGGATCAGACCATTTTTATGTGCTTGCTTTTAAGACACTGAACAATTATGGGTTTACAGTCTCATTAACCAAAATAAAACATACAAGCTTTCTTTTCTTCTTTTAAAGTGTTACAGTAATTATAAACATTCTACTTAGCAAATCACCTAAGACTACCAAATTGGAACTGCACTTTTCAGAGTTTGTTTCTCTTTTAGCCTTCCTAGTTGTAAATTAAATTTTTTTGCCTTCTCTATAATGATAACTACCCTGCAATTTTTCAAGAGAAAATCTCATACATATTGCCAATAAATGAGAGTCTGGGAAACCAGAATGATTTTTCAACTGGAGTATTATTATTTTTTAATGGAAGTTATCATAATTCAAATGTTGCATTAGAGAACAAAATCCTGACATTATAACATAAATTACATATTTGGAAAATTCATGCATTTCCAACAGGCATGTCTTAAGGCATAACTCATTAAAGAAGTGTATTTTGATATTTAGATTTCATTATCGATTATTATTTTTAAAACTCTTTATTTGCAAAGATGCTAAAATTTTCCTTAACTACCGCTAGAGATCCATGTGATTCCACAGGTTTCTTCAAATCAATTTGAGATTAAATAATGTGATTCTTACTATTTAATTTTCTTCCTCATGGATTTGGATTGCTAGAAAATTGATTAGGCTTTCGCTAATAGTATTGCCAGGCCAGAAAAGAGCAAATGAGCATTGTTTCTGGAGTAAGACAAATGTGGATTCAGGTCTGGCTCTGCCCCTTTTGATCTGTATAGCCTTAGACACATTAGCCTATCTAAGCCACAATTTCCTCACCAACAAATTGAGTTCAGTAATAGTGTTCACTTTTACAGGACAGTATCGATGATTAAATGAGACAATGTGCCTTCAGCTGTCAACCCAGGGCTTAACAGAGTGCACACACTCAGTATGTATTAGCTGGTGTTAGTACAATCTTCCAAGGCAGCCCCCCCAAAATAGGTTGGGTGTGTTGCGGTCTAGGTCAAAGTATAAGCGTTGGTAAAACTTGGATCTTTTATTTATTTATTAATTTTTATGTTTTTTTAGGGTCTCAATTTTTCTAAAGAAATTTTTTTCCATCCCAACAACAATGCAATGGCCAAGGACCTTAGACTGACAATATTACTTTATAACATTCAGCTTGTCATGGCAAAGACATAGTATAATCATACTGCCCATTTTTATGGTGCTTTTGAGTACTCAAAGTGCTATCTTATACATTATCACATGCAATTGTAGCAACAGTTCTATGAGGCAGGCCAAGTAAAGGCAGGATGACAGTGGCTGCTTACTTGGAAAAGCTCACAGGGCTAGTCACTGATGGCGCCGCCACTGGAGTTCAGCTCTTCTTAGTCCGGTACTTCATCCTTACTCCCTTCCCACCTGAACTACATAACTCTCTATTTATGAGGGAGTAAAACAATTCTACAAAACACACCAATATTTATCAGAAGTTAAATGAGAGTCTTTCTTCAGAAAATGCCTCTGTGGCAATGTGTTTTAAAGCTGAGTCCACTCAGAACTCTTTTATTGAAAGCCTTCTCTAAGGACTGGCACTGTGGGAGATGGCAAAGTGAGCTCCCAGAGACTCTGGTCTCAAATAAGTGTAAAAGCCAAATAGAAAAACTGCCAAAAGGCCAAAAAAAAAAAAATCCTAAAAGTCTAGGGCAGATTATTTAAAAAAATGTAAATTAAAAAAAATGGATTTCTAAGAAAGGGCTAATTATGACTAGGAAAAAGAAGCAATCTAGGGCTTCCCTGGTGGCGCAGTGGTTAAGAGTCCGCCTGCCGATGCAGGGGACATGGGTTCGTGCCCCAGTCTGGGAAGATCCCACATGCCGCGGAGTGGCTGGGCCCGTGAGCCATGGCCGTTGAGCCTGTGCGTCCAGAACCTGTGCTCCACAACGTGAAAGGCCACAACAGTGAGAGGCCCACATACCGCAAAAAAAAAAAAAAAAGAAGCAATCTAAAGAAAGGGTGGAACTGAATAGAAATAATAAAAATAATTCTGTCCCAGTAAAACACCTGCCCTATTATCTAGACCTTCTGAATTAATTGACAAGAAATAACTAGCTGGAACCCACAACTTCCAGCAACTATTCCTACAATTAAAAAGTATTTATGTTGGTAATTGTTTTTGAATTCTGTTCATCATATAAATTCAAATGCAAATAATAAACCAGCAGGTCTTAGTATTTGGAGAAGTTTTTCCAAAGTAAATATTTTTGTATGTTGTAAAAATTCATAACTATATTATAGGGTTTATTCTATACATATTTTAATTTGTTGCGAAGTAAAATAGCAAGATTGTTTTTGAGGAAACTTTTCTTGCCTGCTTATAAATACTATCCTTGTCACAAGATACCCTTGTGGTTTCTGGAGGGAATGTCTCAAATTGTATTTCCAGAGAGTACTATTACATTTAAAATTGTAAAATGTCACTGAGCCTACACACACCTTTTAACTGAATCCAAACCGTTTATATTCAGTAGCACAAGGGAATAGTATTTTCTTCTCATACAAGGTACATAATTATGAAGTGATTTGTTTTCTACATTGTCTATTTTAAGAAGTACTCACATTTTGTTTCCAACTCCATATCTGTTGAAACATTATATCTTTAATATAACAAAGCCCCTTTCCCCATTTCAAGTGCCTGATAGAAGCATGTTTAAAGCATACGGTAAAATTTTTTAAATGCAATCTATTTTGACATGTTAGCAATAGGTTTTTAAAAATATATAAATCTTTTAATTCCACCACATATCACTCTTAGGCTGACTAGAAATACTTCATAATTCTTTATTCTGTGATGTCTACTTTCTCATTAAAATAGGACATCAAGACATACTGCTTCTTGTGCTATTTCATCTGTCATATGCTTTGGTTTATAAATCAACCCAAGTTATCTACCAACTGAAGAGTTATTTTTTAAACATGAAACAACTGAAAATTTCATTAGAATTACCAATTGTTAACAAGTAGTTTTTTTTCCCAAATGGAAGAGACCAAGAGATGGTCTTAGATTTAAAGTGTATTTATGGGTAGTCAGTCATGAAGGTGAGACCTAAAAGCAGTCATTCATGTTGGATTACCAAAGTGAATATCACACTCCACTGTTTAACCAACAGGGTGACAACTGGTTCCAATGCTTATAAAATGTGTGCACTGGCAGGTACCTATATGAATACTTTCTGAGTGATTTGGTTCAACGTGAAAAGTCAGGAATCTTACTCCTCATCCCTTAAGCTGAATTTATTTTCACACATTATTAAATAAGCTTAATTATTACAGGGAGTCCAAATGGCCATTACAAATTCATGTACTGAAGAACAGTATCCTCAAGTGAATGAACTGGTTATACCTAGTAAACATCAATGGTATTAGAGCCCTGAAGCCTCCAGTGTTCAAGTAAATAAGGGCAGCAAACACAGTGAGAAAGCCAACACTTCCTTCTTTTCCACAGGAATTTTATCCCAAGGTCTATGAAATCTTCTGAAGAGAACATTAATATCTGGGTTAGGAGGCTTTTTAGTACCAATGAATTCTGAACTGATTTGTAAACTCTCTTTGGAAAATAAGGATCCATTATTTTGTAAATCTGAGTAGAGATGATTGGTTTTTTTGTAACAGCATAAGAAGTATAAGTAGTAGCTGGGAGTCAACAAATTCACAGGAATAAACTAACCGTGTCTATTAACATTTATACAAAATTACCTCTGGTGTGCTGGTCAAAACTGATCAAATGTTCAACCAGTGGAAAACATATTTCTGCTAATTGTGGAGCCTATAAGTTGAGGTTAGAACCTGAAGTAGAATTTGAAAAGGACTCTCCTTGTTCAGAGAAAAATAAAAACGGTTAAGAGTATCCTGTGACACTGTGACACCTCCTTAAAAGGTGTCTGGACTTTAGTGTTGACCACCGTCACCCACTGACATTTTTTATGGCTCTTCTCCTTACTGTAGGGCTGGGTAGTAATTTCACCAGTACATGAGAGTCACAGACATTGAAGAAATGCCTCATTAGACATTTGGCTGTACAGTATTGCCTTCAGATAGCATAATTTCTGCTTTCTGATTCTTCATCTATTTCTTCTCTTTTGCTGTGAGAAAAAGACTTCCTCCTTAAGGTTTTTAGAGCTGTGGAATCTAGAGTGTTTCAAACTCTAGACTGGAGTTGAAGGAGATTTACTGAGTGTCTATAAAATATGCAAATAATTTAAAATTTAATGGCTGCCATGTCATTCTGGTTTTTCATTAATCTGTTCTTAAAACAGTTTCCTTGACAAAATAGATTATTTTATAAAAATAATTGAAGAGTTTATTTCTCATTATAACAGCAATACAGCTTTATCAGAGAAATTTTGAAAAGTACAGGAACTGATAAAAATGAAAATCTATATTTCCATTGCTTGGGGATAACTATTTATGGCATTTAGGTATTGGTCTCGTTTTCATAGTTTTCATAGATTCTAGACAGAGTAGAATCTGGATGACCTGAATGAGAGTTTCTCATAATGGAAGCACTCATGGAAGGCACACACCTGGCAGAGTATGTGCAGTGGTATCTGTTGGGTCTTGGGTCTGTCTCACTCTGGGATATGTGTCTTCTCCTTTGATACCTACTCTAAATTTACTGACCCAGATTATTTGGTCTATCTGGATCTGGTTTCTGGCTTGTACAAAGATGAGGATACGGGCACGATGACATCAAAGCAAACGTGTATAGTGTGGGCCAGTAGGCGGGGTGCGTAGGGTTGAAACTGAATATTTGAGACTCAGAAGGTATTGATAAATGCACCAGAGGTATCAATAAATATGGGGAAGAAATCTAGGGATGGCTAAAAATCTAGGGGTGGGAAGGAACTAGTAAAATAATAGGTATGTAGAAATCCCGAGTGCTGGCAAAGCAATAGAAGGTCATAAAACAGGGTGTCAGAGAGTGACTAGTAAACGTTAAAAAAGACTTCAGTAACTGCTACCCATGATGACAAAATTTAACATTCAAAATTCTAATATTCAAATTTCTGTGTTTCTGCTAGCTGACAAATAAATGTCATTTCTATTCTCTTCTGCTAATTTATCTGGATGGAATTTTCTGTATACATTGTATTGAGACACAAACTTCCTATCTTCTTATTAAACCTTAACTGCTCCCTTCTTTTTCTCTTTCTTGGTCTGTACCCACCCCTCCACTTTCAGGCTTGGACACTGTAACCCAGAAGTACAGGGGTGGCACCTCTCAGTGGAGTGAACCTCAATCAGCACAAAGCAAAGGTCAGGAGGGATCCTGGTGTGAATCTTTCTGGAGAAGAAATTCCACTTGCTGCGTCAACCTACCTGCTGACTGGGCTGCTGTGCCCCTTCCAAATTCATTTTAACGTAGCAGCCAGCACAGAATCTCATTACTTTGCAGCTGCCCTTGCCTGTCTTCCCTTTCCCCTTATTTGTACTTCCCTGGGCTTGTACTCTCAAATAAAATCAGAATTTTAATCCTTGCCTCAGGCTCTGTTTTCTAGAGCAGTGATTCTCAAATTTTAATGTGGAAACAAATCACTTGGGGATCTTGTGAAATAAAATACAGATTCTGTGTTAGGAGATCTGGGGTGTAGACTGTGATGCTGCATTTCTCACTGCTTCCCAAGTGACACCCACACTGTTGGTCCTTTACATATCAAGGTTCTAGAAGTCAAAGAGTAAGACAAAACTCACCACAACTACAATGGATGCTCCTTCAGGGTCAAGGCTTTGTCTCTCTGTCTGTCTGTGTGTCTCTCTCTCTCTCTCTTTCTCTTGCTCTCTTTTTTTTTCACTGTTCTATCCCCTGAATCTAAACAATGCCTGGAATATATAGGAAGTGTTCAATAGGTATCTACTGACTGAGTAGTAAATGAATGAATTCTCCCAGGTGACTTTGGTAATTTTTACCAGTTATGGTAAAAATTTCTAATTTTAACATGCAAAATTTTCAGGTGGATTACATTGTCTGGCAGTGGGTTTTCTGTATTTCTGGTGACTGACAAATGAATGTTGCAGTGGTTGAATTTTTATGTCCCCCAGAATGCATATGTTGATATCCTAACCCCCAAGGTAATGGTATGAGGAGGTGGGGCCTTTGGGAAGTAATTAGGTCATGAGGGTGAAGCCCTCCTTAGTACCCTTATCAAAGGAACCCCAGAGAGATCCCTTGCCCCTTCCACCATGTGAGGTTACAGCAAAAAGACAGCTACTTAGGAGATGGGCTCGTACCAGACACCAAATCTGCCAGCACCTTGATCTTGAACTTCCTGGCTTCCAGAACTGTGAGAAATAAATTTCTGTTCTTAAAATCCCCCCGGTCTATGGTATTCTGTTTTAGCAGCCCAAATGGACTAAGACAACGTTGAATGCCAAATACAGCTGTACATTTATACTTCCCCAGCGTCAAGGGTTAAAGCCAAAAGTCAATTAAACCTAAGAGTTACATTTCAGAAATTGGTTGGTGATTTGGAAGCATGGATGGACAGTCCTGAGGTATATAGTTCAGGAAAGCTTCTATTAGGTTCCCAGAGGCCAACCTTCCTTTTTTAAAAGCCTAGTTGTCTTCTGTCAGGTGCTAGAGTGCAAAGAGAAGTATGCTTAAGATACATTATATTGGTAGCTTCTCATGTTTTCTCACCCAGCACTTCACTTTTCATATAATGCCTTTTATTATAGAGGGTAAATGGCAGTTTTCCACTGAATTTTAAAATAGTGCATCATGTATAATTCATAAAAACTGCCAGTAGCATCAACATCCTCCTCTGGTATTTGTCCTACTCAAGAAATATCACACATTAGACTTCTGTGATAGGTGTTATGCCTATTATTGGATGCAACTGACCTTGTCCGACTGTCCCTTCTGTTGCTACCAACAATCATTTGGACATTTAAGAATTTTTAGCTGACAAACTCAGAAGCTGTTCTTTCCTTGTTACACTTTTACTGTCGTCATAGAGACACAGACACAGCTGAATAGAGTTTTCATATATGGAAGACCTGATGAAGGGGTGATACTAACCACGCTACTGTATGTCACTGAATTTGTTTCTAAATGGGCAAGGTTAGACACTTGCCCACCACAAGAGTTTTTACCAGGAATTCTCGTTTGGAAGTACTCTCTCTTACAGTGGTTCTCAAACTGGGGTCCTGTACCAGTGGCATCTACATCAGTCTTGAACTTGTTAGAAATGAAAATTTGGGGGCCCTGTAATGTTTTACCAGGCCCGTTAGCTGGCAAAACATTATTTCGAGATGTATCTGTGAGGATGTTTCTGGAAGAGATTAGCATTTGAATCAGTAGACTGAGTAAAGAAAATCTGCTGTCTCAAATGTGGGCAGGCATCGTCCAATCTGTTGAGAGCCCACATAGAACAAAAGATGGAGGGAGGAGGGTGAATTCTCTCTCTCTTCCTGAGCTGGGACATTCATCTTCTCCTGCCCTCGGACACTGGAGCTCCTGGTTCTCAGGTCTACAGACTAGGACTGAATTATACCACGAGCTTTCCTGGGTCTCCAGCTTGCAGACGGCAGATCATGGGACTTCTCAGCCTCCAATACCATGTGAGCCAATTCCTATAATAAATCTCCTCATATAGATCTATATATATCCTATTGGTTCTGTTTTTTGGAGAGCCCTCACTTAATAGAAGCCCCATCCCAGGCCCATTAAATCAGACAGTGTAGTCTGTGTTTTAACAAGTACTTCAGGTGATGACGATGCATGCTAAAGTTTGAGAACCATTTCTCTACTAGCTATCTTCCTGCCTCTAAAAGATAGCTTTGATGAGAAATATTAAAGTATGTAAGAATTCAGAGATAAACTGTATATAAGATGTTCTACTTAGGGATATTTGAAAATCAAAGGTATAGTATAGTGTTTTTAGAACTGGGCTTAAACTATATACAGTACCATGGGAGAGGGATTTATTGAAAATACATAAGGCTTGACCCTACCCCGAGCTACTGAATCAGAGTGTCTGAGTCGGGGCTCATTGCCTCTTAAAGGGCCCTCCAGACAGTTCTGAGGCACCAAGTACGATAACTGTGAGAATAAAGTGTCGCTTATGCTAACATTAGTTATTTCTGGGTGATGGGACCAAAAATGATCTTTATTTCCAAATAATTTTTGCATTTTTTGAGTTGGATGCAATAATTACTTATTACTTTTATAATCAGAAAATTACAATGCAAGCATTTTAAAAGGATGGAAGAACACAGAATAGCATTGAGTCACCTTGAAGACCTGAGAACTTGAGGGATTTATGTATTTTCCTTATATTACATATATCAGAGTAGTGAAGAGCTCAGTTTCTGAAGTAGGACTGCCTGGGTTCAAATCCTAGAGGCTTACTTATTAGCTGTGCAACTTTCCTCCTAAAAGCCTCAGTTTCCTCATCTCTTGTGCTGAGATAGTAATAACAGTATCTCTTTCCTGGGATTGTTGTGAAAATCAAATGAGAATACAGTAAGTCCCCTACATACGAATGAGTTCTGTTCCAAGAACACGTTCGTAAGTACAATTTGTTCATAAGTCCAACAAAGTTAGCCTAGGTACCCAACTAACACAATTGGCTATGTAGTACTGTACTGTAATAGAAAACATTTTTAATCTTACAGTACAGTACCTTGAAAAGTACAGTAGTACCAGCTACATCACCACTGCTTTTACGCTTGCTTCCAGACATCCTGGGCTTGAAATAAAGATACTCTACTACTGTACTCTATACAGTACTGTACAGTAAAGTACACAAAAGCACAACCACTTGTAGAGGATGCATGCATGTGACAATGTACGCCAGACATGTGAACTAACTTATGTGATTTGACGTGTGAACTCACATTTGCATTTTTGAAAGTTCACAACTTGAAGGTTCGTATGTAGGGTTACTTACTGTACTTACTACAGTGCTTAACACATAATGAAAACTCAGACTGTTAGCTATTAGTACTGCAAGGATATGTATGTTTTATGGCTATTCTTAGCTCTATTTTCTCTGAGTCATATGTTAATGAATCAATCCATTTTTATTATAATGCTTAAATGAAAAAAAACTGACCATGACTCTGGGTGGAAGATGTCCCTCTTCATGGGTAGTAACTCTTCTGCCTCACCCTGGACTCCCACTCCTCTCATCTGACTCTTGTTCATTGCCATGACTCGCATCTCTCATTTTCCCTCCTCGTGACAAAAAGCCATATCTTAGCTTTTCTCCCATCCAGGGCCACACACCTTCATATGTCTACTTTTCCCTTTCGGCTTGGTGTCTGTTACCTTTACCATACTTATTTGATCCCTAAAGGTTGTAATTGCCAGTTATCTCTGTGTATTTAATAAATGTTTACTAAATTCTATTAGATCTAAAGTTCAGCATCACTAGCTATTTTTTTTTCATTCTGGACATAACGATTTGAGTTTCTGAGGCTCTGTCAAATAGAACACTTCTAAGTCTCAGAGTAAGAATTGATTTTTTTTTTTTTTTAAATTATCCCTGAGTTTGTACATCCAGGGCAGGGACTGATGTGGTCCTGATGAAGCCCAGCTGGGCGCTCCTGCAGCTGCTGTTTTGTAGAGCCACAGCCCAGCCACACCTCTCTTTTTCAGACAGAGATTTGTATGTGTAAAAGGCTTAGCACCTAATTGGGACTTTTTCTCCTAGGTTTAATCAGAGAATTGTAAATAATTGAGAAAAGGAGTTTAGGAGAGAAAGTCACCAACCTTCTACTTTCTGGAGATTTTTCATATTGAAAACAAATACTTTAAGGCAGTAGCGCTGCTATATGTTATATGCTGTGTCCTCCCTGCCCCCAAATTCCTATTTTTAAATTCTAGCCCCTAAGGTGATGGTGTTAGGAGGTGGGGCCTTTGGGAGATGCTTAGCTCATGAGGGCAGAGCCCTCATGATTGGGATCAGTGCCCTTATAAGAGAGACCCCTCCCCCCCAAACTCCCTAGTCCCCTCTGCCTTGTGCGGGTACACTCTGTGAGGAAGTGGGCCCTCACCAGACACTGAATCTATAGTGATCTTGGACTTCTCAGTCTCCAGAATTGTGAGAAATAAATTTCTGTTGTTTGAAAGCCACCCAGCTTATTGTATTTTTGTTATAGTGGCCTGAAGGGACTAAGACAGGGACTTATTAAAACACTGGCTGCTGGGTTCTGTCTCAGTTTCTGATTCAGTTGGCTTAGTCTGGGGCCTGAAAATTGCCATTTATAACAATTTCCCAGACGATGCTGATGCTCTAGTTCAGAAAACCTCACTTTAGAACTATTCTTTTAAAGAATACTTTTTAAAAATATTTATTTTATTTATTTATTTTTTTGGCTGCGTTGGGTCTTCGTTGCTGTATGCGGGCTTTCTCTAGTTGCAGTGAGCGGGGACTACTCTTTGCTGTGGTGCGCGGGCTTCTCACTGCGATGGCTTCTCTTGTTGCAGAGCACAGGCTCTAGGCACGTGGGCTTCACTAGTTGTGGCATGCGGGCTCAGTAGTTGTGGCTCACAGGCTCTAGAGTGCAGGCTCAGTAGTTGTGGAGCATGGGCTTAGTTGCTCCACAGCATGTGGGATCTTCCCGGACCAGGGCTTGAACCCTTGTCCCCTGCATTGGCAGGTGGATTCTTAACCACTGCGCCACCAGGGAAGCCCTAAAGAATCTATTCATAAGAATCTTGAGAAATTGTTCCCCCTAAAAGGGGAGGAAAGTTAGTATTAGTTATGCTAGGAGCCCTCCAGTAACACTTTTCTCTGTTTCTCTCTTTTCTTCCTCCTGCTTACTGAATATTACTCAGATTTGACTATTCCAGCCTGAGAAGGTGATTACTCCAAATTCCAAAGAACCTTATAAAGAAGAATCATAAAAATTTCTAATCTTTGCCTTAGAAAGACTGATACCAGTTTACCAATGATTATAATTTTAACAGCAAAACGTAAAATTTAGCTCTACTGATGCCAACCTCTTTACTTTTGCCTGCTTATTTATCATCTCTTTTTATTTTTTGTTAAAATTTTTATTTTTATTTATTTATTTTTACAGTAGGTCCTTGTTGGTTATCTATTTTAAATATAGCAGTGTGTACATGTCAATCCCAAACTCCCAATCTATCCCCCCGACCCTTCCTCTCAGTAACCTTAAGTTCATAAGTTCGTTCTCTAAGTCTGTTTCTATTTTGTAAATAAGTTCATTTGATCATTTTTTTAGATTCCACATATAAGCAATATCATATGATATTTGTCTTTCTCTGTCTGACTTATTTATCATTTCAACATACCTTTCTATAGTCAGTATCTGTGGTTCATTCCTACCTTAGCTTTTGTCAGCTTCCCCTGACCTGAATGTCACTCCATTTTCCTGTCTATCCACATCCACAACTTCTTTTACAACAGTTTCCTAAGATTCAATGCCTCCAAAATACCTTTCTTTAGAAACTTTGAGTCACACAAATAATTCACTTGTTTTGCTTTCCAGTGGGTAAATACAGTTCATAGTTCCTATATTCATTTTATATTATTTTCTAGTAACTTCTGGCCAATTTGTCTCTTTATTTTTTATTTTGCTATCTTCCTCTGACCAGGGCACTCTTCTAAAACTAGGAGATTACAGGGAATCAAAACTAATGACAGTATCTCCTTGCATTGCCTTAGCTTTTCCACAAATGATACATGGGGTAGGGGACAGGCAGGTTATGCTGGATGGGAGACGGGGGGAAGCAGGAAAGCACCAGACTTGGCTTTCTTACCTCTAAGTCACAAAGTCCACACTCCCACTGCCAGCAATGACAAAGTACCCCTAAATATCTTGGCTTCATCGGCCCCCAGATCCTAAGTGTAACCTGCTCATTCTTCCCTTCCACTTAGAACAGTCAGAATTACCATGCTTAGGAAGACAGGACAGCCAGAAAGGTAGTGGCTTTGGTTTTGTGCTTAATTTTTGCTTCATTGTTCAGAGAATATATTACGTAGCTACTATGAAACAGCACCTGGTCTGTTTACTAACACAATATTATAAAAGTAAAACATAATTAAAAAAAAAAAAGAACTGGATGGCTGGGCCCCAGGACAAAACTCAACCACAAATGATCACATCACACTCATAATTACTACAATAATCAGAGTGTGAAATAAATGCCAAATGATTCAGGCCAGCCAGGTTAGATTCCCCTGCTGTGCTGTGAATGTTTCAGGTGCATCTTAACACTGCATTGATGTGAATATCACAAGCACAGCAAGGGTCCTGGGAAGCTGGCAACGGCCAATAAACTCAGGGACTCACAGGCTTCCAGGAGCAAAATATATTTAGCATTTGTTTTATAGAAATAATTTATTCTATTAGGTCAGTAGATTTCACATTTTAGCTACCTTTTTAGTGACCTTTACTTTGATGTTCAACATATATAACCCAAAAGCTCTGGAAGAAGCTGGGTTACCAATCTTTACCTGATTTCTGTTCTGACCTTCAATCCAGCCAAGGACCTCTGTGAGGATCTCAAAGCACCTCCTTAAAACTGTTATAGCCCCACAGAGCAGAGGTGAAAAAACAACAATGATAAAACTCATTGATTTACAGCAAGAACAGTCGCTAAATATGAAGCCACTAGGATACAATCCCTAATTTTTCTCTACTCATTCACTTGAAACATAGATTTATTTATGGGGAAGGAGGCACACTCTTAATATGAACCAGTTTGAACAGATTTCTATCAATTCTAAACATTTCCACCTGGTTCTTTGAAGGCTATTCTCTCCAAACTAGGTAGTATGCATGAAAACATACATATAGACAACAAATGAGAGTTCCATTAACCTTAAAAATTACTATTAAAGCATTCATTCAGTACAATGTGAGTGTTGTAGCATAATAAAAGGAGAGTCAGAGACAGAAAGATATGAATGAAATTCTAGTTCTTTACCAGATATGTGGCTTTGGCAACATTCAACCTCTCTGAATGTCAGTTTCTGATTTTTTAAAAAGAATTTTAAAAATGCTGATAATAGTGTATTTCAGAGTAACTGTGAGGTTTCGATATTGACTAGTCAATTTCCTGTTCTGTGTTTCATGAATGATTAGCCAAGATTAGAATTGCTTTCCCCTTGAATCTAGCTAGACACAGAGAAAAACATTTTCCATTCATCTGACTGAGACTTTCCCTGGTTGCAAACCCCAATCGTAAATCCCCCCATCTCTAATTTGTCTATTCCTTCCTATAAAGACTAAGGCAAAACCACTCTGCAGAGACATACTCTGATCTGGGGTACTCTCCCTACTGCAATAGCCTGAATAAAATCAATTTCCTTACTTTTCTGGTTTTTGTCTTTGATGTTATTGTACATGTAAAAGTCCCTGACATAATTACTCCTCAGTAACTGGGAGCTTTTATTAAAGATGTTCTATAAACAGTGTTCTGAGTATAACCTATGCAGGACCACAGATGACCAGAATGCATCTTCTGCATTGTCATCTGCTAAATCTAGTAAAAATTCCATATATTTATGCCATTAAAATCTTATTTTTGTTAAGTTTTCCTGACTCCCATGACAATAAGCTAATTTTGGCAGATCAGTAAACAATATGAATTAACCCACAAATTATTTTAGCATGAACATTATAGTCATCTATTCATAAAAACTATAAATAGAGTTGGGCTTTAAAATGCATACCAGTTCTTTAAGACTTGGTTAAAAACGTCTCTGTCTCTATGAAGCCTTCTCTAATTTCTGCAGTCAGAAATAATCTCTAGTCTTTGTGGTCTAGCTTGCATTTTTCTTTACTTTTTCTAATAGCATCTTTCACATTATGCTCTACATTAGTCTCAGCTGTGTACATGTCTGATTTTCTCCCTAGATTTTACATTGCTTGCGACTAGGTACTGTGCCTTATTTTCTTTGGCATGATGTCTCAGGCGAAGAAGATATTCAATCAGTGTTCGCTGAATTGAGTCTATAATACTCTTTGATGGCTTGTATCATACTAACTAGGCAGTGTACATCTGAATATTTCATAAAATGTCAGTCTATGCTTAGAAGACTAAATAATCAAGACAGGATAATAGAAAATGGAGTAAAAAAAAGAGGAGTGGGTGTGAAAAGATAACTAACAATGCACTGAGAAATTCAACAAGGTAAAATTACACAGGAAACAAATGCATCCTGAATAACTTTTAAATAGAACACTTTATTCCAATTCTACATACCTCTAGTACACAAAGGTCTGGATAAGACAGACTATAGTCAAGGTTGTTAGCAATGTCACCTACACTGACAAGTCAGAATCAGGAAGTGATAATAATGATAAGGTTGTGATTAACAAAGTTCCCCTCAGCAGCAGGTCACCAGTGGAATGCTAGTAAACGTTAACAACCTACTCCTGGGGGAGAGGGAGCCCTGATTTGTAGCACTGACAATTTTTATGGTGTAAATATGCCCACCATGGCTGATTTTAAGCTATCAGCATGTTACTTAATGTAAGTTTAGGAAGAGATGCACACAACTGGCGCTCCCAAGCCAGTGCCAGCTGGTGCCATTACACTACTGCCAGTTCCCTTTCTCTTTCCCTTCCTTCCTTTACTTCCTTCCAATGAAGAGGAAAGGAAGTTACAGCTGGTGTAGGGGAAAGGGCAGCCACGGAACAGGGCTCCACATGGAGTTTTGCTTCTTGGTTTCCCTTTTGGGGTTGTGTTTTGGATCACCTCCAATTCATACCTTCCATCTCACTTTGCAGTGCAACCTGAAAATCCAAGAATCACTTCAGAAACAAAACGAAAACCTACCGTCTTCTTTTAGGCCACAGATGAAAATGTAAGAAAGACTTGTTTCTTGATAAATGTTACTCTCAATTTGACAAAATGATGTGTGTTTAGTTTCTCTGTATCTTACAGAAACTATAAAATTATGCATGAGAAAGACTGAAGCCAGGCTTCCCTGGTGGTGCAGTGGTTAAGAATCCGCCTGCCAATGAAGGGGTCACAGTTCAATCCCTGGTCCAGGAAGATCCCACGTGCCGTGGAGCAACTAAGCCCGTGTGCCACAACTACTGAGACTGCACTCTAGAGCCCGCATGCCACAACTACTGAAGCACTTTCACCTAGAGCCCGTGCTCCGCAACAAGAGAAGCCACTGCAATGAGAAGCCCGCACACCACAACGAAGAGTAGCCCCCGCTCCCTGCAAGTAGAGAAAGCCCACACGCAGCAATGAAGACCAAACAGAGCCAAAAATAAAATAAAAAAAAAAGACTGAAGCCACTGAATTATCAGGAGTTTTAGCTTCTTCACTTTTTTTTTTTGGCTGCGCCGCGTGTCTTGTGGGATCTTAGTTCCCCAACCAGGGATTGAACCCGGGCCCTTGCAGTGAGAGCATGGAGCCCTAACCACTGGACCGCCAGGGAATCCACTTCTCCAGGTTATACGAAGCTGTAACTTTCTAGCTACAAGCTACAGCTCATCAGTTGAGCCAACATTTGCTTATCAAAAATCTATATGCTTGTTTTCTCTTAACACAAAATATGCTGAAATAAAATGGAAAAAAATTAGCAGGGTTCTGAGCACTTATGCAAATAAGTAAAAGCTCAAAGACCCATGAATAGGAATGAATCAGATCTCAAGACATGCAACTATTAATAAAAATGTAATAAAACAGCCCATCCTGGAACTTATTCAGGGTTATCACCATCAGATGTATCACCACCCTGACATCTTTCAGCCTAGCTCGGGCTGGTTTAAAAAATAAGCCCATGGCGTTTCCTGGATTTATCTTCAGGATATGCAAATGAAATCCAGCTTTTTGCAGCACATACTTTGTGGCATTTATGATGCTGAAACATCCCCTAAAAAAACCTTCCTGGAATAACTCAGAGAGGTACCAAAGTCAAATATAAGCCTTATTTTCTAAATTTAGGCTAGCATGACTTGGGAGGGCATGCTCCCAGGAAGGATTACAGAAGTTATTTTGGTCCCAACCCCACATTTTAGAACTTACAGGAGTTATTTATGTTCTTATTCTGCATTTTCAGAAGCTTGTATCATTTTAAACTACATATATAAGAATAAGAATTTTTAATCACTAGTCAGATAATCTTTCCATGTCCTCACTTGTACAACTGCCACAGTATGGCCTGGCATGATTCTCTGTAACTAGCATTGTCAAATAAAAAGAGACAGAAAGAAGACTGGTCCACACTCTGGAAGAGCAGCAGCTGTAGAAAGGACTGGGTGGCTGGCAGAGTGCTCAGTGAAGTGCAATCTGCCTACAGAGCTGGCGCCTGCAAGGGCCGGTTTGTGCAGTAGCATCACTACCGAGGCTTTCTTGGGAGCCCGCAGACGGCGTATGCATGGTAAAACCCCAAACATCTAGATTTATTTTCAACTATTCCATTTAAAATAGAGGCACCAACAACAGAATGAATTCGATGTCAAAACTTAAAACGTTGGCACTCGACGCTAAGAAATTGTGATGCATGAGGCTTAACTAGATCTTCAAACTGGCAGTGGCTCTGGGCAGGTCTGAATCTCATCATGTAAATTGGAACAGAAAATTAAGACTCACTGGATTGCCTTTTCTAGGGTGACCTGAAGAATTCAGCTTTAAAAACCATTCAAGGACTCAAGAATATATGAAGGTTTAAAAGACATAGTACAATTGTCTTTTCTGGAGGGAAAGGAGTGCCCAGAATCTAAACCTTATGCCTCTTTGAGGAATTCACACCTCACTAGTCTTGGCTGGAGGCAAAGTCTGGTCCTCCCTATAAGCGCCTGTTATGTATGGATTGAATGTTTATGTCCCTTCAAAACTCATATGTTGAAACCCTACCGCTTAATGCAATGGTATTAGTAGGTGAGGCCTTTGGGAAGTAATTAGGATTAGATGAGACCATGGCAGTACTGTCCTCCTGAATGGGATTAGAGCTTTTATAAGGGTCACAGGAGAGCTTTCTTCCTCTCTCTGCTCTCTGCCAGGTGAGGATACAAGGAGAAATTGGTAGTCTGCAAACCAAAAGAGGGCTCTCACCAGAGTCTTATCATGCTTGCACCTTGATCTCAGACTTCCAGCTTCCAGAATTATGAGAAAGAAATGTCTGTTGTTTATAAGTCACCCCAGCCCAAATGGGCTAACAGCCCCAAAGGCCAGATTTTTGTTTTTTCAGCCTTCCTTGAGGCTAAGACCATGTGCATTCCATGGCATGAAACTAGGCTCTGTTTCTAGCTTCTTCCAATTGTTCTGAACCTGGTTCTGCAGGCTTTGTGGCAAGTCTGTGAGCTCCATGATGTCTTTTCAACAAGTTTCTTTTCTGCTGTAAACAGCCAGTTTTGTGACTAGCAACTACCACCCCCCCGATTATTATAAAACAAATTACAGTCAAAAAATTTATTCCTCAAAACAGTTGTCTGTTAAACACCCCCCACATTAGACAACTTTTCTTTCCTTCTAAATGATTCATATGCAACCATATTTAAAAAATAAAATGGCAACCTGGTAGCTGTTTCCATGCTTTCCTGAAAATGACCTCTCCTTAGGTTCACTAGAACCAGCCCAGAGAACTTCTGTTTCATCATTTCTTCCTTACTCTCCCCACCTCTCACTTTTAAGAGCCTACTTTCCCTCCAAGTAAATTAGGAGTAAAATTTACCTGATCATTCCTATATACCTTCCTTTATCCATATTTGCCATTCTTCTCCTGCCCAACTTACTTTGAAGCCTCAGTCCAACACCCTCTATCCCATAGCCTGTGTTTAATCACAGATTTCCTGTGATTCCTCCCAGAGGTGCCTGGACCCTCCTTTGTTACCCCCATGTTTGTGGCCCATCTCTACTTGGGATACTGTTTACTATGAACTTTCAAGTTGTAGAAGTGATTCTTCCACCCCCGCCTGAAGCAGATGATCCATAAATACCTGAACATTCTAATGATCCTATTTGGTGCCTCAAACACCAGGTCCTCTGTCTTTCAAGTTCACTACCAAATTTTTTATCCATTTTTGTATGGAAACTAATAGGACTCCATGATATACACAAAGCCTAGCAAAACAGTAATATTACTACTAGACTGAATGAAAGCTGGTGATCAGTGACATAGAGAAAAAACAAACAAAGTACAGGAAAAATTATTCCCATATATTTTGAAACTGCTCTGGAATGATGCTGTGGATTCCAGCCTTCAAAGCATTGTCACAGAATAGCCCATCTTTGTGTAGAGGTCGGGTGGCTGGCTTATCAGACAGGAACCTTGGTAAAGTTGCCAATTTCTATCAAAGAATATTGATTTGATCCCCTAATCGTAACTTTCTCTAAAACAGATGCATTTTTTTCAACCAACAGCCCTAAGCGCCTATTGGTTCAGTCCTTGCCAGGAAATGTGATCGTACCCTCTCTACCATCCAGTTTAGTTAAAAATCTGGTTGAGATAGGTGATACTTGGGGAGGACTGTTTAAACGATTTCTTCTAAATATTCTAAATGATATCTTTAGAACATTAGATTAGACAAAAGTTTATCTTATTGGATTACACTTTTCTGTCTTTTTACATATTTAAATTTCTTTTGGTTTTATCACAAAACTTTAGTCTTTTTGGTGGAGCAGAAGTGACAGAAATAAAATCTATTACCACAGTTTCTTCAGGAGTAGTGGCATGGATATTTTCTAGCCCAGACACTGTCTCTTATATGAAACTTCATGTGAGAAATGACTTTTAGTCATGTTCTTGTGTATACAAAGGAGAAATGACTTTTAGTCACGTTCTTGTGTATACAAAGAAACCTTTGCTTCCCCTGCAGGTGTCTCTTTTTTTTTTTTAATAATAAAAATTATGTAAGTGACATACATTCCTTTTTACTTGGCTGGCTGGGAAGTTCAGACACAAGAATGAGGCTCAAATAGAGAAATATGAAGGAATTCAGAGCCTGATTATTTATATTTTTTCCTCTGACTTTACTTTTATTTATGATATATAAGAGTGTGTAGGAATATATATTTACAAATGTGTATGTTTGTATATATATTATGGGTTTTTTAGGTATAATTCAGCCATTATTTTCTTATTTATGCCATAAGCTACAGTAAACTCTTTGTGGAAGGTATAATATGAATAAATACAGAAACATATGAATAAATATAGCCAAATACTATGTTGGGGTGAACTTTAGCAATTACCACTATTAATAGTAATTACTTAGTAAGTGCTTACTACTGTGTGTGCAAAGCACATGCTGGGCAAGAAGATAAGAGAGCTTAAGGCAAAGCTCCTGACCTCAAAAGGCTTGAAATCTAATTGAGCTAATAGGGCTGGTACATAAGACTATAATGTAATAAATGTACATAAGATGTACTACATGTAGTATGTACTACAATATAATAAATGTACTCTACTATAATAAATTATATAGCTACACATATATATATATATGCATGTGTATACATGGACAGGCCAAGTAGTAGTATCCTTCCTGCTTAAGACAGAAAGAAATAAAAGCAGACAGAAGGTGCAGCTCCCCAAGAGTGCAACTCCCCTCTCTTTATTGATCTCTGCTGTCCCAATGAGGCCCAGGCAAAACTGTGAAACTCACAACTCCCCTAGGACTCCCCTAAATCCAGGGTGGTTTTGTTTAAAGCAACAACAACATTTCAAGAGGTTCTGTTAATCTAGATATATTTTGATATGTACCACAAAAGGAAGAGTTATTTTATTTTCAGGAAGTTTTTTACCGCACATTTTAAAACATTAAAAATTTTTTTCTTTTTTACCGTGACTCACTGAAAGATAAATTTTACTTCACGACTTAGAATGTACACACACATACACACATGACAGAATCCTAAGTTTCACAAAACACTATTGATCCTTTCCATATTTGACACACTCTATTTTCTTCTCTGTTTTGTTCCATTTTAATTCTTGAAGCATTCCTATTATGACCCATTAAAGTAAATTTAGTATAAATAGCATTGTTTTAAAGAAAAAGGAAGTTCAAATTTCCAAGGGGCAAATGTTTTAATTTACTGAAGGAAAACTGTTCTTTTAAAGATCAAAGGAGATTGGGTCAACTTCAGATGGACGATACAGTATACTGCTTATCTCATAAGTATTTGCTCAGAAATCCAAAATATGTAGTTATGATTCATGCAACTCTTCCAAAGAGAGAAAAGAGGGGAAAATACAGCCCCAAATTGTATTCCCATTAGAAACCCATCACCCCACACACATAAATCACATTTCAAATGCCTTTAGTATCAGTGTCTCCACATTCTAAATATGGGCTTGACTTATAATTCAGCTTCTATCTAGCCTTGATTATAATGAACTTAAGATTTTCATATATGCACATAATTCACTAATTCTGAAAATTGCATCATTACTGACTCATCAGTGTTGACCTTAATCTTAGGTTTCTACACAGAAAGAATAAAATTTTCAGGAAACAGTGGAAAAATTCCTCTTTAACTGAGACCATGGTTATCACCCAACTTAAATAAAGAATTTGGAAAGTAAAATGCTACTGTTATTAATAACTCAAACAATCATCAAAATTCTGAATGGAAACATTTCCAGTTTGCCAACATAACCGTACGCTTATTCATGCCAAAACATCTCAGGGTATGTTAACATTCCCTAGGAGAAGACTAAATAATTTATAGGATTTTTACCGTGTCAACTCTAAGATAATACTTAATTCTTACTGTGTATTTGCAGTGCCAGCTCACACTGGACAGAGCCTCTACCTATAACAGATTCTAGTCATGATCATGTCACATTAACTTGCCAGCCTACCTATTAATATTCAACCAAATTAGAGCTTGGTGAACTTCTGGCAGGTTTGTGACACTGTGCCTGATATCTGCAATTTTAATTAATTATAGAAATTCTGGGCAGGAAGCCCTTTGAAAAGATGACCAGCTTCATCCCTTTCTTTGGAAACTCTGAAACTACCCCAAATCAAGAGTCCTCTGTTCTATTTTAACTGGAAGAGAAGAAAGGATATTAGCATGAAAGATCACTCACTGTGTAACTGGAACCATACCAGGTCCATTACATGTGTGGTCTCATTAGATCATTACATCTGAATGAGGTAGAAATTGTCATCTCCATTTACAGAGGGGAAACTAAGGTTCAGAAAAAGTAGGTAAGATAATCACGGAGAGTGCGTGTTAGAGTTAGGATCTGACCAAGAGTCTGACTCCAGAAACTAATGCTTTTCTGTCCATCTCCCCGAGTAGTGGGCTGCATGCAGCTGGCCATACAAACAACTCATCTCCTCCCAAGTCCACATTCAGTGATGTCACACCAATAGCTTGAAATTAGCCATTGTGGGCCTATTTACATTGTGCAAACTGGCAAGCACTACAGATCAGGGCTTTCTTCTTCAGAGAGTCATTTACTAGCATACCACTACCTCTGACATTTGTATTTAATATTTCACAAATGTCACAATGGGATGTTTCTACTGGTCATTTTTTTCATTTTCCAAAACAATAAGAGTATAGGTATAATATCCTCCAGTGTACTTCCCACATTTATTTCCTGTGTACATTTACCTACCATTAAGAAAAAACTTCAGAGAAAGTAGTTTAAAAATATAATAAATCCCAAATATCCATATCCACATTTAACAACAATCAACATACACCAACCCTGTATCATTTATACTTCCCACTTTTTTCTCCCTAGCTAGATTATTTTTTAAAAAATCTCAGATATTATATAATTTTATTTATAAATACATCAGTTTGTATCTCTGAGAAATAAGCTCATTTTAATAACATCATTAAACTGTCAGTAATTTCTTAATATCACCTAATACTCTGTCCACATTCAAGTTTCTCCAACTGCCTCAAAGCTGTCTTTTACCAAGTTGCTTTGTTCAAATGAAGAACCAAAGTTCACATATTACATTTGGATGAAATGTCTCTTAAATATTAATTTATCTTAATATGTTAAATAATTTAATTTTTATAGTTTTACTCTTTTTTTGCTGTTTATTTGTAATAGAAACTGAGTCATCTGTGCTGTAGAATATCTTACATTTTGGATTTTGATGACTGATTCCATGGTTTCATATAACATGTTCCTCTTTCTTCTGTATTTCTTAAAAATCGATAGTTAGACTTACAGGCTTGGATGGATTCATTTTCTACTTTTTGGCAAGTATATTTCATGGCTGGGACTGTGTACTTTCTACTACATCACATTAGAAGGTACATAATATATACTGTGTCTATTTTTGTAATCAGTGGGTTTTGGTGTTCCCAGCCTAATCCATCTCTTATAAAGACCTTCTATCAACCCTTCACCAAATGGTTTGGGCAGCGTTGATGATCATTCCCTAGATTCATTATTTCATGAGGGGTTGCAAAACAGTGATGGCTTAGTTCTTTCATTCCTTCTGCATTTATTGGCTGAAATTCATCTATAAAGCAGACTTTTTTCTTATCAACTATTTGGTTAGTCTGAATTACAGTTTGTCAGGAAAAACAGGATAAATATTTGTTTCTTCCTCTTTATCAACCAATTTTAAGAATGAGTTTATGCCCCCATACCCTCAGAAAGTGGTCAAGAAGGTTTCGGGTTTTTTTTAACAACTTTATTGGCGTATAATTGCTTTACAATGTTGTGATAGTTTCTGCTGTATAACAAAGTGAATTAGCTATATGTATACATATATCCCCATATCCCCTCCCTCTTGCATCTCCCTCTCACCCTCCCTATCCCACCCCCTAGGTGGTCACAAAGCACCGAGTTGATCTCCCCATGGGATGCGGCTGCTTCCCACTAGCTATCTATTTTTACATCTGGTTATATATATATATATATATATATATATATAAATACTACTCTCTCACTTCGTCCCACCTAACCCTCCCCTCTCCCTGTGTCCTCAAGTCCATTCTCTACGTCTGCATCTTTATTCCTGTCCTGTCCCTAGTTTCACCAGGACCATTTTTTTTTTTAGCTTCCATATATATATGTTAGCATACGGTATTTGTTTTTCTCTTTCTGACTTAATTCACTCTGTATGACAGACTCTAGGTCCATCCACCTCACTACAAAAACCTCAACTTCATTTCTTTTTATGGCTGAGTAATACTCCATTGTATATATGTGCCACATCTTCTTTATCCATTCATCTATCGATGGACACTTAGGTTGCTTCCGTGTCCTGGTTATTGTAAATAGTGCTGCAATGAATGTTGTGATATGACTCTTTTAGAATTATGGTTCTCAGGGTATATGCCTAGTAGTGGGATTGCTGGGTCATATGGTAGTTCTATTTTTAGTTTTTTAAGGAACCTCCATACTGTTCTCCATAGTGGCTGTATCAATTTACATTCCCACCAACAGTGCAAGAGGGCTCCCTTTTATCAACACTCTCTCCAGCATGTATTGTTTGTAGATTTTTTGGATGATGGCCATTCTGACCAGTGTGAGGTGATACCTCATTGTAGTTTTGATTGGCATTTCTCTAATGATTAGTGATGTTGAGCAACCTTTCATGTGTTTGTTCTCAATCTGTATATCTTCTTTGGAGAAATGTCTATTTAGGTCTTCTGCCCATTTCTGGATTGGGTGTTTGTTATTTTGATATTGAGCTGCATGAGTTGCATGTAAATACTGGAGATTAATCCTTTGTCAGTCGATTAATTTGCAAATATTTTTTCCCATTCTGAGGGTTGTCTTTTCATCTTGTTTATGGTTTCCTTTGCTGTGCAAAAGCTTTGAAGTTTCATTAGGTCCCATTTGTTTATTTTTGTTTTTCTTTCCATTACTCTAGGAGGTGGGTCAAAAAGAATCTTGCTGTGATTTATGTCATAGAGTGTTCTGCCTATGTTTTCCTCTAAGAGTTTGATAGTGTCTGGCCTTACATTTAGGTCTTTAATCCATTTTCAGTTTATTTTTGTGTCTGGTGTTAGGAAGTGATCTAATTTCATTCTTTTACATGTAGCTGTCCAGTTTTCCCAGCACCACTTATTGAAGAGGCTGTCGTTTCTTGCCTCCTTTATCAAAAATAAGGTGACCCTCCGCAACGGGAGAGGCCACAGCAGTGAGAGGCCCGCGTACAGCAAAAAAAAAAAAATAAAAAAAAAAATAAGGTGACCATATGCTCATGGGTTTATCTCTGGGCTTTCTATCCTGTTCCATTGATCTATGTTTCTGTTTTTGTGTCAGTACCATACTGTTTTGATTACTGTAGCTTTGTAGTATAGTCTGAAGTCAGGGAGTCTGATTGCTCCAGCTCTGTTTTTCTTTCTCAAGATTGCTTTGGCTGTTTGGGGTCTTTTGTGTTTCCATACAAACTACGCAATTATTTGTTCTAGTTCTGGGAAAAATGCCATTGGTAGTTTGATAGGTATTGCACTGAACCTGTAGATTGCTTTGGGTAGTATAGTCATTTTCACAATGTTGATTCTTCCAATCCAAGAACATGATATATCTCTCCATCTGTTGGTATCATCTTTAATTTCTTTCATCAGTGTCTTATAGTTTTCTGCATAAAGGTCTTTTGTCTCTTTAGGTAGGGTTATTCCTAGGTGTTTTATTCTTTTTGTTGCAGTAGTTAGTGCAGTGTGTCCTTAATTTCTCTTTCAGATTTTTCATCATTAGTGTATAGGAATGCAACAGATTCCTGTGCATTAATTTTGTATCCTGCTACTTTACCAAATTCATTGATTAGCTCTAGTAGCTTCCTGGTAGAGACTTCAGGATTCTCTATGTATAGTATCATGTCATCTGCCAACAGTGACAGCCTTACTTCTTCTTTTCCGATTTGGATTCCTTTTATTTCTTTTTCTTCTCTGATTGCTGTGGCTAAAACTTCCAAAATTATGTTGAATAATAGTGGTGAGAGTGGGCATCCTTGTTTTTTTCCTGATTTTAGAGGAAATAGTTTCAGTTTTTCACCACTGAGAACGATGTTGGCTGTGGGTTTGTCATATATGGCCTTTATTATGTTGAGGAAAGTTCCCTATATTCCTACTTTCTGGAGAGTTTTTATCATAAATGGGTGTTGAATTTTGTTGAAAGCTTTTTCTGAATCTAATGAGATGATCATATGGTTTTTATCCTTTAGTTTGTTAATATGGTGTATCACATTGATTGATTTGTGTGTATTGAAGAATCCTTGTATTCCTGGGATAAACCCCACTTGATCATGGTGTATGATCTTTTTAATGTGCTGTTGGATTCTGTTTGCTAGTATTCTGTGGAGGATTTTTGCATCTACGTTCATCAGTGATATTGGCCTGTAGTTTTCTTTTTTTGTGACATCTTTGTCTGCTTTTGGTATCAGGGTGATGGTGGCCTTGTAGAATGAGTTTAAGAGTGTTCCACTATATTTTGGAAGAGTTTGAGAAGGATAGGTGTTAGCTCTTCTCTAAATGATACAATTCACCTGTGAAGCCATCTGGTCCTGCACTTTTGTTTGTTGGAAGATTTTTAATCACAGTTTCAATTTCAGTGCTTGTGATTGGTCTGTTTATATTTTCTATTTCTTCCTGGTTCAGTCTCGGAAGGTTGTGCTTTTCTAAGAATTTGTCCATTTCTTCCAGGTTGTCCATTTTATTGGCATAGAGTTGCTTGTAGTAATCTCTCATGATCCTTTGTATTTCTGCAGTGTCAGTTGTTACTTCTCCTTTTTCATTTCCAATTCTGTTGATGTGAGTCTTCTCGCTTTTTTTCTTGATGAGTCTGGCTAATGGTTTATCAATTTTGTTTATTTTCTCAAAGAACCAGCTTTTAGTTGTATTGATCTTTGCTATTGTTTCCTTCATTTCTTTTTCATTTATTTCTAATCTGATCTTTATGATTTCTTTCTGCTAACTTTGGGGGTTTTTTGTTCTTCTTTCTCTAATTGCTTTAGGTGTAAGGTTACGTTGTTTATTTGAGATTCTTCTTGTTTCTTGAGGCAGGACTGTATTGCTATAAACTTCCCCAAGAAGGTTGTTGGAATTTACTTTGTCCTATCATTATGCACTCATGGATTTTAATTTATTTTATGTGTTATAATAAATTTCAGTCACGTTTTTGAAATTCATTCAGATTGGTTCCTTAATCTTTTTTTTATATGATCCCAGTAACTTTTTGATAGCTTCCTTGCTATCCGGTATATTCCAGGCTCTTGTACATTTCCTCCCCAGTCGTAGAAACAGACATTTTGTTGAGGAGCCTGATTTCTTGTTGTGGGAAATGGTTCCGACCACCATATAAACTGATTCTGTCTCATTCAGGAGAGATTCTCAATCAGAATACTCTGAACACTCATAGGATACAGATGAAGTACCAAAAAACTGGCAGCCAGAATCTAATATTTCATTTTTTAGAGCAAAAGTTGTAATACTAGGTTAAATGTATATGATGTAATCTTTACCATAATTTAACTCATTATTGACTGACTAATGAGTTAAGCATATGAATGAGTGATTATAAGATTACATGTGAGTACACTATATATTAGTAGTAGAGGATTGGACAGATGCAGATTTTGTAACACCTGAAGTCTAAACAATTGCGGGGGGGGGTCTCTCTCTTTTAGAAAATGAATATGAAATTACAAATACAAAATTAGATGAGAAAATGAATATTTATAATTTTTCTCTTATCCAAACTCTTCACTGGTGGAATCAATAGTTTATATGAATCTATAGTATATAAGAAGCTGTATGTGGATTAAAAATACAGGACATCTGTTGAAATGTATCTAGCTACTCTTGACAGTAACCCAAGAGTACTACAAGTAAAACATAAAGAAGTCATAGCAAATGATTTCTAGCTATTATTTTGGTTAGTACTACAGCACATGTACTAGCAAGAGTACAAGCAATGCACTTGCTTTAGTTACAGTATGCTGCACCTCTCAAGCCTGGGAGTTGCCGGCAAGTATTTCAGAAAAATTTCCAGAGCTATTATTAGACATAATAGACTTTCCTACCTAGTTTTCAGCCCTGAGATCTGGCAGATGCCTTGATGATTATAGTGGCAGTAATGCTCGGCATCCCAACAGACATTCTGCCCCAGCACCAGCAGCAGCAACTAACTGGGGTTTTGCAGGAGGAATTTTTATTTTTATTTTTCAGATACTTCAGAAGAAGGACAAGGTCATTCCCTATGCCAGAACTTCTAGCTAAGTCATAACTTTTCCTTGTGTATCAAAAGTACTGAGAGAAAAAAATAAAATACAAAAACAAAAATAACAAAAGTCACAAAAAACCCAGTTACCGAGAAAATAAGCCTTTAAATTTAGTATTAGGAACTCTGGATATCCAGAATACACTGTTTCAAATTTAACACCAGCATCACCACCAGCACCTGCAAAATCACAGGTAATATTTATTTTTGCACTATTCATCAGGCACTGAGCCAAGTGCCTTATATTGAACTTTGCAGTATCTCGATTTTACACAAGAGGTGGACAAGACAGTGAAAGAATAATAAACTCTACCAAGTTGTAACCAGTATGTGTGTGGTGGGGACCAGGATTTGTACCCAGACAATCTAATTATGGAGACAATTTGTTAACTCTCTTGCTGTATACTACCCTGCAGCTTCCTATGCTTGAAAAAAACTTCTCTTGATCCTAAACTTGCAGAAATAATAAAAATTTAAATCTTTATTATTACAAGAAAGAAAACTATTAATGCCTCCCCTCTTTTAGTTTCTAAACTGTTCTTACATATGATGACAACACTGGATTTTGCATATAGTTAGTAATGTAACATTTGTGTTTAGTGTTTAAAACAGCAGTTTTTGCATACTCAAAAATACACTAACTCAACAACATTGGAAAATAAATTCTTAAATCGACTGTATCAAAAAAAACAAGTAAACCTAAACTTGATAAGAGAAGAAAAAATAGAACTAATCCACATAAAATATTTTTTTAAATATTCTGACTATATTGAGAGGCATATATTCTGAGGACAAAAAGAGCTGTAGGAAATTTTGAACCTGACATAGTAAATTTGTTGTTGGTAGAGGTATTGATGTAGTAGATCTAAAACTATTTTGTGTGCATTGTAGAACTGAAGAAATAAGTAAATACATTGATATTGTGGGGTGTGAGGATTTTCACTTGGGAGAAGAGAAATAGAAATATGCAACGGGGGAAGGAGAGGAAGGACCCTATGACGTTGGAATGAAATTGATGGTAGCAGCATAGCAGTATTATACTATACAGCTACAGCAGTACCATATACATATAGGGATGTGTGTGTGTGTGCACATGGGTGTGGGTGTGGGTATACATTCTAGCATTCACTGAAAGCGCCTAGAAGCAAGGACACTCATGTAGTGATGAGCAAACCTAGTGTCCAGATCTAGGATTTAGAACTAGGTCAGTTCTAAAAGGAGCTAAGACTCTTGGAACAGGAAAGTACAAGCCTGAAGTGTCTGGATGTGCCACGGAAAACGGATTCAAACTGATGAGGATACATCAAAAAGAAACAGAAGCCAACTCTGAAGGGCTCCCACTGGTCAAACTTGGTACAATTTGAGTATCAAAGGAATAATAATAAGAATAGATTGTGATAATATTGAATTGAAAAAGTGTGCTGTAAGTACATAGTGATCTTATAATTTTTTTAAGGGGAGAAGGAGGAGAAGAAAAAACAAAGCAAATCAGCTTATAAATGTAAAAGTCATGATAGAAATAGAAAAGCAGAATTTTACAACCACATATTAATAAACAATTCAGGTAACAATCATCAATGGTTACTATAACCACTAGGTTAAAAAATAGGCAATGAACTATTCACGCAATCTCAAAGTATCACTGTGCAGACTGTATTTGAATTAAAAAGGGGAAAAAGTTGCTTTACAATGGAAAAATCATGCAGCCACTACCTTTACCTTAACATGACCAGTAATAGAGCACACTGAGATCCTAGCTCTCCTGAGGACACTGTGAAGGACACAGAATTACCTAGGAAGATATCCTGACAAAATTCTTAATCTGAATCTAATCATGAAGCAAAAATCAAACAAATCCCAAATGAAGGACATTCTGCAGAACAACTAGACTGGACTTTTCCATAACATTGACAATATGTAGAACAGCAACACCATCAAAAAAAGCTGGAGACCTGTTTAGGTTAAAGGAGACTAAGGAGATATGACAACTAGTACAATGTACAATCCTGGATTGGATCCTAGATTGAAAAAAAAGAAAATGACTATAAATGATATTAGTGGGACAACTGGGGAAATGTGAATAGACTGAGTGTTACATAATGGTACTCTATTAATACTGCTCTATTAGCACTCACAGGAATTTTGCAGAGAATATTCTGGTTCTCAGAACACCCATGCTGAAACATTTAGGGGTAAAGTATCCTGATGTCTGTAATAATTCTCAAGTGGTTCAGCAGGAGTATATATGTATTTATATGCATATTAATAATGTATAAATCTATGAACACAAATATGTGAAACATAAGTCAATATTCTATATACTTTAGAGTGTAAGAAAGTTAATGCAAGTGTGGAAAAATTAGTATTTAGTAAAGTTAGGTGATGGGGTATATGGGTGTCCCTTGTGCTATTTTCGCAGTTGGATATGGTTTGAAATTGATCAGAATAAAAAGTTGGGGGTAATTACAATGGGGGAGATTTAGGTTCAATTTGAAAAGAACGACCAGCAAATTGCTAAGTGGTGAGAATCTAATGCTAGGGAGATGATGGAAAGGTAGACAACGTTTCTCTGAAACAGCTTTCAGTCAACAGTGGAATGGGCCAAGTGAACTCGGGAGGTCCTGTCTGGTGTTATAATTGGTAAACAGAGAAAACATAAAACGAAGAAAAAATTTAAATAACATTTTAATAATAGCTTGACTAGAATTTAAATTTTTAGTTTTTTCTTTGTGAATACAGTGGTACAATAGCTGCCACCTTAGGTCAAACCCACGGATTATTTGATCCATGGGTTTGACTTTCTCTAATTTCTAGTTCAAAAGTTATGAATGCATTTTATCCCTCAGAAGATATATTTTCCCTTAACTTTTATTATAACTCTATTAAACATAAATTTTCCTAAATCCTTTTTGAATCTTTTTTTTTTTTAGAGGTCTGTGCCACCTACTGTAGCAATGATTTCTATAAAGTGACTACTGCATGAAAAAAGTGATTCTTTTTAATTTATATTTTATTTGCCTTTTTAGAACTCCAAAGGTTTCCCTTTGTGGTAATTTTCAGGAATTTGAGCAACAAGTGTGTTAGGTCCTATCCACACGCTATAAAATTTTACAGTCTTTAATCATATTCCTTTGATTTTCCAACCTGAAGAAATGATAATAATCTTTTAAATCAGTCTAGCTATTGCCACTTCCATGTCACCTCACTCACCTTAATTGCCTCTTTTTCAATCTTCTCTATGCAGTTAGTTATATTTTTCCAGAGACAAGACAACTGTAAGAGTACACACTTCTCTACATCACTTTATATGTACCAAGGCACATTTACAGTTTAATTTCTGAGGCCTTAATGATGTCCAGAAGTTTTTATTCTTTTAATGAAAGGTAACTTTTGTTCACAACAGCTCCTTGGCTTATCACATCAAGGGACAAATCATAGGGCTTCTCTCAAAGCAGAAATGGACTCTTGGAAACTACTATTTTTTAAGTATAAAATATAATTTAGATGTTCTCCCCTAAATGCATTCTGTTACACATGTACATAGCAAAATTGAACTTCTATGGTCTCTAAATATTCAGAATTTATTTCTGATACTTTTAACTTTATCATATAGTCTCCAGATTCAAAGGTGGAGAGGGGTCAAAGAATCAATTTACAGCCTGCTTGTCCCTGTAGAGAAATCTTGCCAACCAGAGCAAAGCCTGTCTAACCCTTGTAGTTGGTGAGCCAAATGAAGGCCAAGCCCTTTCATCCCAGGAGCCACATGTAGAATGGACAGTGCTCAGAGGCCCTCCTGGCCTGAGATGCTCTTAACGCCGGTGAGAAGAAGGCAGAGCTGTCAATGACTATCTGCCCCCACTCACCTCGGGCATGTGTGTGAGCAACATCCGGCTCCCTGAGCACCACTGACCGTCCCAAAGAATCTGATTGAATTCTAACCTGCAAGTTATTAAGAACAGCATCTTGCAAGGGGCTCTCTAAGAAACCATAATAAACCTGAAGACTGATTTAGAATGAAATTGAGTTTTCAGAGGTATGAAAAACTTCAGTCTGAAAAAAAATTGTTTAAAACAAAGACAAGTATACTTAGCGATATTATAAGCTACACATTCTTTGGGACCACAAAATCATAATATTTAACTTGGAGGAATGGCAAAAAGTCATTTGATCTGGTCTTCTACCTTCAGATATGTGAAATGTTTTAGGACAGTAAATAGGATTCTCTTTTGAAGATCTCTAGGGTATGAGACCCATTACCCTCCCTTCTAAAAGTTAATAAGGTTCTTCCCCTTCACCCATGTCTTCTTGTGCCTACACAACCCTATCCCTCTTTCTTCCTCATAGGACCTGTATTCCATAATGACCTTAGTTATTCTTCTTTGAACCAATATGAAGTATAATTTAACTGGCAATTCTCCAAGTGTGGTCTATAGATGGTATGGGTCCCAGGATACACTTGAGAGGTCTGTGAGGTCAGAACTATTTTCATAATAACACTAAGACTTCTCTTTTTATCCTGCTTTTTCACTTTGTTGACATTTGTACAGATGGTACAAAAGGAATAGTGTGTAAATTTGCTAATGAGTAAAGGCAGTGGCACCAAACCCTACTACTAGTTCTTATCTTCACCACCATACTCACAGTTTAAAAAAAAAAAGAAAGAAAAAGAAAAAAAATTGTCTTAAGGATGTCCTTGATAAAGCAGTAAAAATTGGTTAATTTCTTTAAATTTCAACCCTTCAGTAAACATCTTTTGAAGAGTCTGTGTGACAAAATGGGAAGTACACATAAAGCATGCTTGCATATAACGAAGCCCCTGGGTGATTGAGTTGCGAGCTGAACTAGCCACTTTTTTCATGGAACACCATTTTTATTTGAAAGAGTGACTGGCAGACAAACTATGGTTATTTAGACTTGGCCCTCTGGCAGACATTTTCTTAATAACAAATGAAGTGAATATATCCCTTCAAGGAAAACTGACAGAGTGTTTTTTTGCCAATTATAAAATTCAAGGTTTCAAGTAAAAAAATTAAGAATTTTGGAAAACTAGTACTTACTAACATGAGCTTGACAGCTTTCTAATATTTAAAGACTTTTCTGATGAGATTGATAGTGATAGTAACAAATGTGCTTTTTTTGTATTGTACAAGGAAATGTATCTACATTTGGAGGATCTACACATCTCAGGAAACAAATATTCTTCAAATGACCAATGCAGGATGTTACCGAATCATTCATAGTTAAAAGACCCACTGAAATTACAGACAGATCAATACATTTCTTATCACATAGCATGAAAACCTCACTGATATGATTTCACATACCATGGTGCTACTAACATTTAAAAAATGACCGCTTGTCAAATTCTGGCATAGTATTAAATGGAATGGAATTCTACTCAGCAGTAAAAAGGAACGAACGATTGAACTACTGATGTATGCAACTATAAGAATAAATTTCAAAGACTTTATTCTGAGTGAAAGAGGCCAGTTTCAAAAGGTTAGATACTGTATAATTCCCTTTAAAACACTCTAGAAAAGGGGAAATTACAGTGATGGAGAACAGCTCACTGGTTGCCAGGGATTAGGGATAGAGAGAGGGTTTGACTACAAGGGTGCAGTAGAAAAAAAAAATTTAGGGTAATGGAACTGTTTGAATCATGATTGTGGTGGTAGTTACATGAATCTATATATGTGTTAAAACTCCTAGAACAATAAAGGTCCATTTTATTGTATGTTAATTAAGAAATAAAAGACACAACATCATAAAACTCCTAGAAAAGAACGTAGGGAAAACATTCGCTGACATAAATCATACCAATGTTTTCTTAGGTCAGTCTCCCAAGGCAATAGAAAAAAAAAAGCAAAAATAAATGGGACCTAATCAAACTTACAAGCTTCTATACAGCAAAGGAAATCATAAACAAAATGAAAAGACAACCTATAGACTGGGAGGAAATATTTGCAAATGATGTGATTGACAAGGGCTTAATTTCAAAAATACACAAACAGCTCATACAACTCAATAACAAAAAAACAAACAATGCATTTGAAAAATGGGCAGAAGACGGAAATAGACACCTCTCCAAAGAAGACATACAGATGGCCAATAGGCACATGAAAAGATGCTCATCATTGCTAGTTATTAGAGAAATGAAAATCAAAACTACGAGATACCACCTCACACTGGTCAAAATGCCATAATTAAAAAGTCTACAAATAATAAATGTTAGAGAGGGTGTGGAGAAAAGGGAACCCTCTTACACTGTTGGTGTGAATGTAAATAGATGCAACCATTATGGAAAACAGTACAGAGGTTCCCCAAAAAACTAAAAATAGAGTTGCCATATGATCCAGCAATCCCACTCCTGGGCATATACCCAGATAAAACTATAATTCAAAAAGATACATGCACCCATATGTTCATAGCAGTACTATTTACAATAGCCCAGACATGGAAGCCACCTAAATGTCCATTGAGAGATGAATGGTTAAAGAAGTGGTATATATACAAAGGAATATTACTCAGCCATAAAAGAGAATGAAATAATGGCATTTGTAGCAACATGGATGGACCTAGAGATTATCATACTAAGCGAAGTAAGTCAGAAAGAGAAAGACAAATACCATATGATATCATTGATATGTGGAATCTAAAATATGACACAAATGAATCTATCTACTAAACAGAAACAGACTCACAGACATAGAGAACAGACCTGTGGTTGCCGGGAGTGGGGGTGTGTGGGGAAGGAAGGATTGGGAGTTTGAGATTAGCAGATGCAAACTAGTATAGTACATAGGGTGGATAAACAACAGGGTCCTACTATATAGCACAGGGAACTATATTCAGTATCCTGCGATAAACCATAATGGAAAAGAGTATGAAAAAGAATATATATGTATAACTGAGTCACTTTGCTATACGGCAGAACTTAACACAACATTGTAAATCAAATTAAATTTTTTAAATTGTAAATAAAAAAATTAAAAAATAAAAAGTGCAACACTCATGAGATAAAAGAAAAAGAAAAGAAAAAAATCTCATAGCACAAGCAATGTTAGCTCACAGAAGACACTCAATAAATGTTAGCTTTATATATGTAAAATTCAAAATCCTTAGTACCACTCTCAACTTGTGTACTTAATTTGATTCTTTGAAAAGATTCTACATTTGTAAATAAAACAACCCCCTACATATTTCCCCTGAAGATACTCACGCTCAGTCACATTTGGGAAATGTTAGTCCTGTGAAAATAATATGGAAGCCAAAGTCCTAGAGTTTGCTTCCAGTTCTCCTTCTAATTATAGATCTTCCTTGACTTACGAAGAGGTTATGTCCCAATAAACCCTTCCTAAGTTGAAAATACCATATGTTGAAAATGCATTTAACACACCTCACCTACCAAATATCATAGCATGGCCTAGCCTACCTGAAACGTGGTCAAAACATTTACATTAGCTTACAGTTGGGTAAAATCATCTAACACAAAGCCTATATTATAAAAGAATCGAATATCTCATGTAATTTGTTGAATATTGTACTGAAAGTGAAGAACAGAATGGTCATATGGGTACAGAATGGTTTTAGGTGTATCGGTGGTTTACCCTCGGGATTGTGTGACTGACTGGGAGCTGGGGCTTGCTGACGCCCAGCATCACAAGAGAATATTGTACCACATATCGCTAGCCTGGGAAAAGATCAAAATCCAGTGTACAGTTTCTACTGAATGCCTATTGGTTTTGCACCATCATAAAGTTGAAAAATTATAAATTGAAGCGTTTTAAGTCAGGGACCATCTGTGTAGGAAAGCAGATATAAGCCATTCTTTCACCACTATCCGAGATATTGTGAAGCTCTATTTGTTAGTGCTGCCAACACTTGATGAAGGTAATGATAGCTGTTAACTTTTATTGAGTGATTGCTATCTGCAGGCCTTGGGCCAAGACTTATACCCAGTTCTCTCCTCTATACCTCAGAATAATCCTACCAGTTAGGTTGTATCATTTCAAGATCACATAGCTCATTGTCAGACCACAAAACGCATACATGCAGCCTCTGTGGGGAGGAAGCTCTGCATCTAAGTTATCAAGGCCCCATATTTACCAAAAAGGGATCTACCAGGAAAGCTGACTTTTATCCTATTTCCTATAAGTCTCAAATCTTTTAAAACTTATTTTAAGAGAGATTTCTAGTCTAAACAATTCCTGGTGGAAGATTTACTTTCAGAATGAAAATTCAAATCAAGATGCCAAATTATCCAAAGATAATTTTGGCGACTTCGTATTCCTATCATTTCCTGTATTATGGGTGATAGGACTGGAACATTAGACTAAAATAAACCATGAAAAAGTCCAAGCCCATCATCTGATCAAACAAATCCACTCATTACTCATGGACTCCATCATCATCTACATCTCCTGTCTTATTTTCCTAAAACTCATCCTTTTTGGCATCTTTCCTACCATAGTGTGTTTGAAATGGTAATTTAGAACCTCACTATCTAAACTTCCTGACTTAAAGTCCCACTTCTGTATACGCTGTTACATCATACAGAGACCACAGAATTTTTTAAATTTGTTATAAACTTTTAAAAATGTAAAAAATATACTTTAACTCCTCATCATTACTTATTGGCAAGAGGGTGGTTTCATCTGAAACAGTGTCATCTTTCTGTATAACTCCTGTCAGAGAATGAGATGTCATAATTTTAATGGTTGAGAAGTTTGTGAAAAACATAACAACGCTATGGTTGCATTCCAGATTACCACTTTATTAAATCTACAAAGTAAATGGAAGAACCCTCCAATTTTAATGTGGCTCAGCATGGCAGCTGGAATAACTTCTGTTACTTCCAGGAGACATGTATTGTGACACCCAATCTTTCTACGGGAAAACTGAGAAATTCTAAACTTTTAAGGGCTGGCTCCTAAACAGTTTTTAGTCCTAATTCTTGAACTGGTGATACCAGTAAGCCATACTACCAAATGACACTCTTACAATCTGCGGAAACATTAACACATCTCACTGTCTTTTATGTATTTTGATGTACTTAATAATAGTAACAACTGATATTGACTGAGGTCTATGTATCAGGCAAAATGCTAAGGGTTTCATAGGCACCATCTGTTGTGTACTGGTTTGCTGTGATTTCAAATCCACTTGTTTTTTTCAATCTAAGAATAAAGTTGTTTTGTTCTAAGGGTGACGTCATTTACTTTGAGGAAGCTGTGTCAGAATATCATCATTAGCGTCTGCTGTTGTTGATAAGCACTCAGAAGATCAGCTATTGACAAGCACTGCTGGGAGCTTATCAATAAAAACGGATGGTAGAGTGACCCTGGTTAGGGGCCCAGGGGACATTTAAGCTTTAAACACCAGGGCTTCCCTGGTGGCGCAGTGGTTGAGCGTCCGCCTGCCGATGCAGGGGACACGGGTTCGTGCCCTGGTCTGGGAAGATCCCACATGCCATGGAGCGGCTGGGCCCATGAGCCATGGCCGCTGAGCCTGCATGTCTGGAGCCTGTGCTCCGCAATGGGAGAGGCCACAACAGTGAGAGGCCTGCGTAATGCAAAAAAAAAAAAAAAAAAATACTATTTAACATATTATTTTAACATATAATCATAGAGACAAGCAAAGCTGTAATCTAGGAGAAAACTTTTAGGGATTAAAATTTCACACAAGCTTGTTTTTGTTTATTTGTTGTTGCTGTTACTGGGTGTTTTTGTGTTTTATTTTGTTTTGTTTTGTTTTGTTTTTCTTCTTCAGTGTCAGATGTCACAGCTTTGACTTTTAGACAATAACAGACTACTTGCCCTCCATGTCAGGCTGACCCAAACTCACCTTAGGGTCCAGAATTACCAACTTCCTATATCACACTTTCTTCTACATGCAAACAGAACACTAAACAGCTGTCAACTACTACAGTCTGGAACATTCACCAGAGAAAAGTGACTAGGTTCCCTAATTAGAACAAAAGAGCCTAAGAAACCCTAATGTGGCTGAATCTGTTCCTATACTAGCCTAGACCCCTCAAGTTCCCTGAGCCCTAAAGATCCATTAATCCTGAAGATCCTAGCCGGGGGTTCTGAGAGCTGTCTAAAGGAACCCCTGGCCCCAGGCCTGCATAGCATGTTGCTAAATCTTAAATTTGACCCAGGAAATCACAGAGCTCTAAATCAGCAAAAGGTCGAGAAGAACTACAATCCTGCAGCCTGTGGAACAAATACTGCATTCACAGAAAGAAAGACAAGATGAAAAGGCAGAGGGCTATGTACCAGATGAAGGAACAAGATAAAACTCCAGAAAAACAACTAAATAAAGTGGAGATAGGCAACCTTCCAGAAAACAAATTCAGAATAATGATAGTGAAGATGATCCAGGACCTCGGAAAAAGAATGGAGGCAAAGATCGAGAAGATGCAAGAAATGTTTAACAAAGACCTAGAAGAATTAAAGAACAAACAAACAGAGATGAACAATACAATAACAGAAATGAAAAATACACTAGAAGGAATCAATAGCAGAATGACTGATGCAAAAGAATGGATAAGTGACCTGGAAGACAGAATGGTGGAATTCACTGCTGCAGAACAGAATAAAGAAAGAAGAATGAAAAGAAATGAAGACAGCCTAAGAGACCACTGGGACAACATTAAATGCAACAACATTAAATGCAACAACATGGGGTCCCAGAAGGAGAAGAGAGAAAGGACCAGAGAAAATATTTGAAGAGATTATAGTCAAAAACTTCCCTAACATGGAAAGGAAATAGCCACCCAAGTCCAGGAAGTGCAGAGAGTCCCATACAGGATAAACCCAAGGAGAAACAAGCTGAGACACATAGCAATCAAATTGGCAAAATTTAAAGACAAAGAAAAATTATTGAAAGCATCAAGGGAAAAATGACAAATAACATACAAGGGAACTCCCATAAGGTTAAAAGCTGATTTCTCAGCAGAAATTCTACAAGCCAGAAAGGAGTGGCATGATATACTTAAAGTGATGAAAGGGAAGAAACTACAACCAAGATTACTCTACCCGGCAAGGATCTCATTCAGATTTGATGGAGAAATCAAAAGCTTTACAGACAAGCAAAAGCTAAGAGAACTCAGCACCACCAAACCAGCTCTACAACAAATGCTAAGGGAACTTCTCTAAGTGGGAGACACAAGAGAAGAAAAGGGCCAACAAAAACAAACCCAAAACAAGTAAGAAAATGGTCATAGGAACATACATATCGATAACTAACTTAAAAGGGAATGGACTAAATGCTCCAACCAAAAGACACAGGCTTGCTGAATGGATACAAAAACAAGAACCATATATATGCTGTCTAAAAGAGACCCACTTCAGACCTAGGGACACATACAGACTGAAAGTGTGGGGATGGAAAAAGATATTCCATGCCAATGGAAATGAAAAGAAAGCTGGAGTAGCAATCCTCATAACAGATAAAATAGACTTTAAAATAAAGAATGTTGGGCTTCCCTGGTGGCGCAGTGGTTGAGAGTCCGCCTGCCGATGCAGGGGACATGGGTTCGTGCCCCGGTCCAGGAAGATCCCACATGCTGCGGAGCAGCTAGGCCCGAGCCATGGCCGCTGGGCCTGCACATCCGGAGCCTGTGCTCCGCAACAGGAGAGGCCACAACAGTGAGAGGCCCACGTACTGCAAATAAAAATAAAAAATAAAGAATGTTACAAGAGACAAGGATGGACACTACATAATGATCAAGGGATCAATCCAAGAAGAAGATATAACAATTATAAATATATATGCACCCGACATAAGAGCACCTAAATAAATCAGGCAACTGCTAACAGCTATAAATCAAGAGTAACACAATAATAGTGGGGGACTTAAACACCTCACTTACACCAATTGACAAATCATCCAAACAAAAAATTACTAAGGAAACACAAGCTTTAAATGACACAATAGACCAGATAGATTTAATTGATATTTATAGGACATTCCATCCAAAAACAGCAGATTACACTTCTCAAGTGCGAATGGAACATTCCCCAGTATAGATCACATCCTGGGTCACAAAACAAGCCTCAGTAAGTTTAAGAAAATTGAAATCATATCAAGCATCTTTTCTGACCACAATGCTGTGAAATTAGAAATCAGTTACAGGGAAAAAAAATGTAAAAAACACAGACACATGGAGGCTAAACAATACGTTACTAAATAACCAAGAGACCACTGAAGAAATCAAAGAGGAAATGAAAAAAATATCTAGAGACAAATGACAATGAAAACATGATGATCCAAAACCTATGGGATGCAGCAAAAGCAGTTCTAAGAGGGAAGTTTATAACTATACAAGCCTACCTCAAGAAACAAGAAAAATCTCAAATAAACAATCTAACCTTACACCTAAAGAAGCTAGAGAAAGAAGAACAAACAAAACCGAAAGTTAGCAGAAGGAAAGATATCATAAGATCAGAGCAGAAATAAATGAAATAGCAACAAAGAAAACAATAGCAAAGATCAATAAAACTAAAAGTTGGTTCTTTGAGAAGATAAACAAAATTGATAAACCATTAGCCAGACTCATCAAGAAAAAGAGGGAGAGGACTCAAATCAATAAAATTAGAAATGAAAAAGAAGTTACAACAGACATCGCAGAAATACAAAGCACCCTAAAAGACTACTACTAGCAACTCTATGCCAATGAAATGGACAATCTGGAAGAAATGGACAAATTCTTAGAAAGGTATAACCTTCCAAGACTCAACCAGGAAGAAATAGAAAATATGAACAGACAGACCAATCACAAGTAATGAAATTGCAACTGTGATGAAAAATCTTCCAACAAACAAAAGTCTAAGACCAGATGGCTTCACAGGTGAATTCTATTTAACACTTAGAGAAGAGCTAACTCCCATCCTTCTCAAACTCTTACAAAAAATTGCAGAGGAAGGAACACTCCCAAACTCATTCTATGAGGCCACCATCACCCTGATACCAAAACCAGAAAAAGATAGTCCAAAAAAAGAAAATTACAGACCAATATCACTGATGACTAAAGATGCAAAAATCCTCAACAAAATACTAGCAAACAGAATCCAACAACACATGGAAAGGATCATACACCATGATCAAGTGGGATTTATCCCAGGGGTGCAAGGATTCTTCAATATATCAATCAATGTGATACACCATATTAACAAATTGAAGAAGAAAAACCATATGATCATCTCAATAGATGCAGAAAAAGCTTTTTTTTTTTTTTTTTTTTTGCGGTACACAGGCCTCTCACCATTGTGGCCTCTCCCGCTGTGGAGCAGAGGCTCCAGATGCGCAGGCTCAGTGGCCATGGCTCACGGGCCCAGCTGCTCCGCGGCATGCGGGGTCCTCCCAGACCGGGGCATGAACCTGTGTCCCCTGCATCAGCAGGCGGACACTCAACCACTGCGCCACCAGGGAAGCCCCAGAAAAAGCTTTTGACAAAATTCAACACCGATTTATGGTAAAAACTCTACAGAAAGTGGGTATAGAGGGAACCTACCTCAACATAATAAAGGCCATATATGACAAACCCACAGCAAACATCCTTCTCAATGGTGAATAACTGAAAGCATTTCCTCTAAGATCAGGAACAAGACAAGGATGTCCACCCTTACCACTATTATTCAACACAGTTTTGGAAGTCTTAGCCACGGCAATCAGAGAAGAAAAAGAAATAAAAGGAATACAAATTGGAAAAGAAGAAGTAGAACTGTCACTGTTTGCAGATAACACAATACTATACATAGAGAATCCTAAAGATGCCGCCAGAAAACTACTAGAGCTAATCAATGAATCTGGTAAGGTTGCAGGATACAAAATTAATGCACAGAAATCTCTTGCATTCTTATATACTAATGATGAAAAATCTGAAAGAGAAATTAAGGAAACACTCCCATTTACCATTGCAAGAAAAAGAATAAAATACCTAGGAAAAAACCTACCTAGGGAGACCAAAGACCTGTATGCAGAAAACTATAAGACACTGATGAAAGAAATTAAGGATGATATCAACAGATGGAAAGATATACCATGTTCTTGGATTGGAAGAATCAATACTGTGAAAATGACTATACTACCCAAAGCAATCTACAGATTCAGTGCAATCCCTATCAAATTACCAATGGCATTTTTTACAGAACTAGAACAAAAAAAATCTTAAAATTTGTATGGAGACACAAAAGTCCCCAAATAGCAAAAGCAGTCTTGAGGGAAAAAAGCGGAGCTGGAGGAAACAGACTCCCTGACTTCAGATTATACTACAAAGCTACAGTAATCAAGACAATATGGTACTGGCACAAAAACAGAAATATAGGTCAATGGAACAAGATAGAAAGCCCAGAGATAAACCTACGCACCTATGGTCAACTAATCTATGACAAAGGAGGCAAGGATATATAATGGAGAAAAGACAGTCTCTTCAATAAGTGGTGCTGTGAAAACTAAACAGCTACATGTAAAAGAATGAAATTAGAACACTCCTTAACACCTTACACAAAAATAAACTCAAAATGGATTAGAGACCTAAATATAAGACTGGACACTATAAAACTCTTAGAGGAAAACATAGGAAGAACACTCTTTGACATAAATCACAGCAAGATCTTTTTTGATCCACCTCCTAGAGTAATGGAAATAAAAACAAAAATAAGCAAATGGGACCTAATGAACCTCCAAGGCTTTTGCACAGCAAAGGAAACCATAAACAAGATGAAAAGACAACCCTTAGAATGGGAGAAAATATTTGCAAACAAATCAACGGACAAAGGATTAATCTCCAAAATATATAAACAGCTCAATATTAAAAAAACAAACAACCCAATCCCAAAATGGGCAGAAGACCTAAATAGACATTTCTCCAAATAAGACATACAGATGGCCAAGAAGCACATGAAAAGTTGTTCAACATCACTAATTATTAGAGAAATGTAAATCAAAACTACAATGAGGTATCACCTCACGCCAGTTAGAATGGGTATCATCAGAAAATCTACAAACAACAAATGCTGGAGAGGGTGTGGAGAAAGGGGAACCCTCTTGTACTGTTGGTGGGAATGTAAATTGATACAGCCACTATGGAGAACTGTATGGAGGTTCCTTAAAAAACCAAAAATAGAACTACCATAGGATGTAGCAATCCCACTACTGGGCATATACCCAGAGAAAACCATAATTCAAAAAGACACACACATCCCAATATTCACTGCAGCACTATTGACAATAGCCAGGTCTTGGAAGCAACCTAAATGCCCATCGACAGATGAATGGATAAAGCAGATGTGGTACATATATGCAATGGAATATTACTAAGCCATAAAATGCACAAAATATGGTCACTTGTAGAGACGTGGATGGATTTAGAGATTGTCATACAGAATGAAGTAAGTCAGATAGAGAAAAACAAATATCATATATTAACGCATATATGTGGAACCTAGAAAAATGGTACAGATGAAGTGGTTTGCAGGGCAGAAATTGAGACACAGATGTAGAGAACAAATGTATGGACACCAAGGGGGGAAAGTGGCCAGGGGGGTGGTGGTGGTGGTGGTGGTGGTGTGATGAATTGGGCGATTGGGATTGACATGTATACACTGATGTGTATAAAATGGATGACTAATAAGAACCTGCTGTATAAAAAAATAAATAAAATAAAATTTTTAAAAAAACCCAAAATCTGAAGAGACAAAACATAGAATAGGAGAAAATGTTTGCAAATGATGCGACTGACAAGGGCTTAACTTCCAAAATATACAAACAACACATAAAACTCAACAAGAACAACAAAAAGTAAATAAATAAATAAATCAGTAAGAGGTGATCAAAGAGGGCTAAAATCTGCTTTAGTGCTGTGGTACTGAAGTGAGGTTTCCTTCAATATCAGCTCTATCAGAGACAAAAAAAAAAACATGTGACTGAGGAGATCCAGGGATTGAGGCAACCAGAAGAGGATATTCAGGTACACTGAGTGAGGGCTACTTACATTATATAGCCAAAATATGGAATAAGAGCATTAGTAATCACAGACATGGTGGGAAGGGGCAAGGATAGACTCAGAAAAGAGTGGTGAGGTAGTCTATAATATTAACTAAAACATTTAGCGAATCACGTTTTTTTATTCTTCCTCTACAGTTAGTTGAGCTTAAATATTGGCAGATAATGATATTTTTAAATTTGCTCTGCCTTTTATTATTTCTTGAATAATTTTTTCTAATGTTATTAGAAGGGGCAGAGCAAGGAGTCTGCATCAGAGTGGGATTGGGGGAACTTTGGCAACTCAGAATAGGGTGTCAGAACGGAACAGGTGAGCAAGGCATCTGTGGCAGAGGATTATCCAGCATAGGGAGTCAGAGCCCCAGTAAGGTAATGAAGGTGTCCCCATGTGGGAGCAGCCCAGCACCAAGTGTTGCACCCTGAGTGGGGTGACGATGGTGTCTACACTGGTGCGTGAACCCCAGCCTGCAATGGGGTCTTGGGGAATGGGTGGGGTGAGGAAAACTTTCACATGGGGAGGAAGAGTAGGGGTGGGTTGGCTGGCAGCCCCTTGCGGTGTGTCAGAGCCCAGGTGGGGTGAGGAAGGCATCTGTATGGTAGCAGCAATGGGATTACACACAGAGGAATTGATCAGATATGTAAATATGTTAAGAATAATGACAGCCGATTTCTCACTGGAGAAGTGAGTTATAAATAGGGAAAGGGAGATATGGAAATAAATGTAAATGTACGTGTGTGTGTGTTTATGTACATACATATATATGGTCCTTAGCATTGTCCACGGAGAGGGCTGGATAGCAGCAACATCCCCAAAGGCAATGAGCACATCTCACACCCAGATCTTGCTTTCTAAATACCATTCTCCACTAAAAAGGACCAGAACTCCTTGAGAAAAGACTAAAATCAGGGCTAGAGTAAGAAAAACGCAAGATAAGCCCAAAATGTCCTACTGTGCCAGAGAGCGAGGAGGTGTTAAAAAAAATGACAAGTGTCCTGAGTCAAAAGGACACAGGAGTCAGCTTGAAAGAGCACCTCTTGCCTGATCTGGGATAATTTGTACATCAGAATAAATGATTGTAAGGGGTTGTAACTCACTGGATAAAATAGGAAACTGTGACCCATATGGATAAATAAAAAGACATGGAGAATCTGATGAGAAATGGACTTTTTCTGGTTTCAAAGCACCTCCTCACAAAAGGCTTATTAGTTGGAAAGGGTAAAAGTACCCTATGGTAGGAAAGCCTGGCAAACACCAACTTTATCAAGAACACCATCACTAATGGGAGAAATTAAAATGATCTGAGACCTGATAGGACACAATGAGAGGAAAATAGCACTGATTTCATGATACTCCTGTGCAAGATCTATAACCTGAAGTTTATCAAAAAGAAACATTAGAAAATCCAAACTGGCCTGTAATCTTCAAAAGAGTCAAGATCATGAAAATTAAAAGAACAAAAAAATGATGAGCAACTATTCCAGACTAAAGGAGACTAAATAGACATGGCAACTAAATAAAGTGAGTGATGTTGAAATGAATTCCTTAACTATAAAGCACATCATTAGGACAGCTGCCAAAATCTGAATGGTATCTGAGGAGGAGACATAGGAATGTATGTATTTTAGTTTCCCAGTTCTGATGACTATATTGTAGTAGTGTAGAAGGTTGACTGGTTTATAGAAAATAAATCATAAGATACTCCAGGGCAATAGGGTAACTCAGAAAAAAAAATGTTCTTGGTACTACATTGCAAATTTTCTGTAAATTTGATTTTGTTTAAAAAATTTTTAAATGTCCTTAAAAAGAGAAAGGTAAATATTTAAGTTCTCCTATGGAAAAACCACAAGACTTTCTAGATATAGTACTAAGCAAAAAATATTAAGGTACAGAATATATCAGATGTTACTATTTGTGTGCATGCAAACATATATGCATATACAAATGTATATATGTTTGTGTGTTTTTAGTTTTTTGCTTCGTTTTACTCTGAAACAAAGCACAAAATCCATTAGCAAAGTTTGTTTGGAGGAATGAGGATTAGGGGTTTGGGGGAGAGGAAAGAAAAATTTTACCTTTTATTACATACTTTTCCATATTCTTAATTTTTGCCATGTTTTGTTTTACTTTGATTTAAAAAAAATTTAATGTTTAGCTTAATAAAATAAAATCAGTACAAAATAAATTTTAAAACATAATTCGAATCATAATATCTGTTTGCATTTCCAAATACCAGTATCCTTTCTTTCCACTTTGCTAGGCTAAGAGAAAAGAAATATCACCACTGGAGACTCAGTGCGTAGCACAGAGCCTGGTACACAGTAGACAATAATTAGCATATTGTTGAACAAATGCATGAGGCAGTAACTCATATACATAGCCATTTCACTAACATATGATTTCATCATTTTTTGAGGTATAGGAGACCTGTGTTTACTCTTACAGTTCCTCTCTATGAAGATTCTAGAAGACTAAAGAAGTAGAGTGAGAGATCTTACTTGTAAAGATTATGTGTATTTAATATGTTTTGGAAGAAAGAAATGTGTTTGAAGTATTAGAAAAGGAGATAAATTCTGATTCACATTTCATTTCATTAATCCAAAACCCCATGTTTAGGACACTGGTCTACAGAGAATCATTGCTTGGGTCTGCATATTCAGGGGCACTCACAAAGAATAGGCATATATGACAGGTGACATACGTTATTCAAGATAAGGGATGCTTGACAACAAATGAAAGCCCAAGTAATAGATATTAAAGGATAACATGATATCCTTCATGCTTGAGCTTGGTGCACAGGCTATGGGATTTTATCGTTGAAAGAGGAACCCTGTAACAAGCTGCCATTTTGAGAGTGACGTTGTGCCTTTTTCAGTCTTTTGGTTCTATCAGTAACTCACATTTATTCCACATATGGTGGGTATTTCATTGCCTTTATCAGAAGTAGAAGAAAAATAAATCAATAAGGTAGGGAGGTGAGAAACCAAGACACAAAAGTCTTTTATGGTTATCTCTATAACATTATGAATTTTCTTTGAATTGATGTGTCACAGCACAAGACTTGGCTGACTGATAGCTAAACCTTTCCCTGTCTTACTAGAGAGTTAAGAGGCATTAAATCCACTAGACAATTGATACAATCATACCCTGATACAAGTAAGAATTGATTAAGGCAAAATAGCAGCATAATAGCTATCTTCAGCATCAAAATGGCCAACATTTGGAAACAATGCTTATTGATTCCCCTTTGCCACTGACATTACTCAAGGATGAAAATACAAGTACACATGGTGATTTAGCTGCATAATATAGGAGAAAAACACAGACTTGTTTAAATAATTCTGACTTTAATATCTTCAGAATACACATTTTATCCCAAGATTTTTTTTTACCATGTGAGGAAAATTTGGCAAAAGGGTCAAATTATACAGGTTGTCTGCAAAGTTAGGTAACTAACATGGGATAAAGTTATTTATTATTATTATTTTATTGAGATATAATTGACATACAACATTATATTCATTTCAGGTGTACAGCATAATGATTCAATATTTGTGGGGATAAACTTATTTTTAAATACCATGTAAGTTATATTTTGAAACAATATGTTCAATAATATGTTTTTAGGTGAAGGGCTTCTAACTAAATGTAAGGCAATGCAATGGTTAATCTTAAAAAAAAAAAGCTACTCAACAAATACACTAACAAAAGTCCGAAAAGCCTAGAAACACAGGGAAAATAAGCTATTTGTTGTACTTTTTAGATTAATAATTGGACATATTGCTTTCCTTTTATAGATACTTTGCCTAAAAATGTGTCCAGAGGCTAAACAAAAGCACACCGAGTGTAATATTTTAAAATGAAGCTAACATATAGTACAAAAATAAGTTTATACTCCTTCCCAAACTCATGGACACACTACATTATACAGCACATAAGCCACTCAACCTCTTTCATCACAAATAAATAAATACAAAAACAAAACTAAAATTTCAGTCTAAAGTTTCAGTCTAAATTTCAGTCTAAAATTTCAGTCTAAAGACAGTCCCTGAGACTATTTTTTATGAGAACTCCAAATAAGCTCTCTAAATCTACAAGTTGATAGAGGAGGATGTGAATGGTGCTCTGTAGAAGGCATCCAAGGTCTCTACGTGCTAGAGCATCAGCAGGGTACCACGTGGATGGGCTGGTATTAGAGTAGGAGATGAGGTGTGACCCACGCCTGTGAATATTGTGGGGAACCTAAAGAAGATTGTCCTCCTCAGGGAAAGTGGTTAATAGTAGTGTCCCTTCACTTTATCAGGGATACTTTTAAAAAAATCAGGGAAAAGAGAGTCAGGAAGTAATGAAAAATACATTTCACAGGAGTGCTTCTTTCAATCGTTTAGAAACATAGAAGAGCCTCATTGGGCATGCCAAAACTGTACTGCCAGAAAAAAGTTTTAGTCTCAGTTAGATTAAAAATAGGATTCTGAGATTCCTTTTCAACATGCTAGAGGATCAGCTAACCTTGGCCGAGACCAAGCATTTTAAGGTGTAGATTTGGAAACATGACAAGGGTTGTGACCTATATAGCTGGAGAGTCCATAGTTAGAACTGGTAAAATATAAAAATAAAGCCAACCATTATTAGGACAACCTTTTTACAATTATGAGGTTTCATTTTATTTCAGTGAGTATTTTTCCAGAGTACAGGTATAGCTATTCATATAAATATATGTTCAATGGTCTCTAAAACCATACTTTCTACTGAGCCTCCTAATTCAGAGTCATGTGGTTTATCCCAAAACAATGTTAACACTGTGCTTGGAGCTGTTTCATGTGTGTTTCAGAGTTGAACAGTTTGTGCCCATGGATTCTGAGAAATGCTGCTTTTACAAGTGAGTGCTTAAGGGACTCCTATTAAATAAAAGCACACGTTATTAACAGTGAGGCTTTAAACGGCTCGCCTGAGCAGCCGGGAAGCTGGGCATTACGGTTATTAAGGCACCTCTCATAGACACCCTCATCCAAAACAGTGGAATCATTTGCTAGTCCCATAGCCCTTGACACCCTTCCATTTGTAGTTATTTGCATATTTGCTTCCCAACTAGATGAGCAGTACTCTGAACACTAAGATTTTCTTAATTTCTCAATCGCTACATAATACACTAGCATATAGTAGATGCTCAGAAATTATTTTTTGAATGAATGAATAATGCCACTAAATAGGGTACCATAAATACCTCACTTATTTATTTGGTAAAATTAACAATTCAGAATTCAGCAAAGCACCAGAAAGTGTGTCTCCAACCCCCCACCCCCAAAAGCATCAGAAGATTAAAGATTCTTAAGAGAGTCCCTACGGTCTCAAGAGTTAGTTTAGAAAAATAATTGAGGCATAAACTCCTTAAGGGCAGGAATCTTTTCTGCTTTGCTTATCTCAATATCCTCAGGGCCTTTACTGAGCATAATAGATGCTCAATAAAAATGTATTGGGTGAATGATTACAGTAATGGTTATCTCTTTTCTAAATGCACAGAAGAATGAAAATAATGGAACTCAGAAACAGTAGCTACAGCTGCTATGAACATGGACTGCTGTGGTACATGCCACCTGACACTATCGAATACCGGTAGGCCATAAAACAGAATGATCAGAAATGCAAAAGCATGACAAGTTGGGAACATTTCTTTTAGGGGCAAACAGATCTCAGTCCTTCACTAGACCCTGTGCACAGCACAACTATTAACATTTGCATTAAGGATCCCAAGTTAAAATAAAAATTTAAAAGCCAATCAATGTCCAGAACATTCAAGAAAGCACAGAGGAATGTGATGCACTAAAGGAACATTCACATCAATTATTGTTCAAATTAAATACTAGACGGGGAAGATGTTTTGAAATGAGTTCAGGAGACCATGTGTGCCGGTTCTTCTGTGCTCCCAGACCCTTTCTCTACTTGTTGCCCATTCTGTGTGGGAAAATGAGAGACATCTGAGTATTTCTTTCAGTCTCCTTCCTTGCCTTCTTTATGGCAGTGGCATCTTTCTATGCTAACCACTCCCGCTGAGCAGTCTCCGATTTAGCCCACCAAACTTAGACACCTCCATCACCTCCCCTTCTCCTTCAGGAATGGAGACACTTACAGTTGGTCAACAGGAACCTTGACATCTACTGTGGACTCCCCTGAACCTTACCACCCCTCTGCAAACAGGTCCTTTGTTAAATTCTCTTTGAAAATCCCAGTTGATTATGCTTTCAGTGTTCAATCAGAACTTCGTGACTGATACACTATGGAATAGAGTCAGGTCCTTCTTCTTCCTTTGTGTGAGACTTAGATCAAATACATTAGGCACAAGTCAATTATCAAACCAAATCGCCACTATCTCCTCCTCCCACACAAAAGTTCCCTAAAAGGCTCAAAAGACAACATGTTACCAGCAGTGGCACACGTTCTCTCGTTTGAACAACAGCCCTGCTAGTGAACAAATCCAGACTGGCCTGTGACTTCCCCACATCGGTCGAGGCCACTTTAATCTTTCTGAAGGGACGGAAAATAATTGGCGATGATTCTCAGAGTTATTTTGAAATATTTCCATAGAAAGAAACAGAGAAATGAACATGAATGAGAGGAGGCAAAGACAGTTTTAACAGAGAAATGTCATGGATCTGGTTCACCTAAATTTCAAGCAGACTACAGAGGACCACCTTGGATTTGGTGACTTAAGGGATGGAGTAGGGGGCATTTCACGACCTCCCACCACGGGTGGGTTGAAGCCTTGGGGCAGGGCTCTTACCCACCCTACCCAGAACATAGTAAATGGATAGTAAGCATAGGGAAGCATATTAAATGAATGGGAAAAAGACTTGGATTGGGTTCTAATTCCAACTTTCCTGGATGAAACATCTTAAGTCACTTTGGCTCTCTTACCTAAAACAGAGATGATGAAAAAGACATATTAATTCCTCATGATGCAGTGGTTCCAGGTATGTGAAGATTATTCTAACCTCTTGGGGATGACCCTGTTAGAATTCCAGATTTGGGGAATTTCACTGCTCAGTCCTCAAAGGGGCTATATTACAAATCTCACCATTTCTGCTGAACTATTTGCCTCTTCCTATCTTGAAAACTCTCAGATTCTTCCACTGGAGTGGCAGTAAGTACTCTTTTTAAATTTTATTTATTTATTTTATTTTTTGGCTGTATTGGGTCTTCGTTTCTGTGCAAGGGCCTTCTCTAGTTGCGGCAAGCAGGGGTCACTCTTCATTGCGGTGCGCGGGCCTCTCACTGTCGCGGCCTCTCTTGTTGCGGAGCACAGGCTCCAGATGCACATGCTCAGTAGTTGTGGTGCAGGGGCTTAGTTGCTCCGCGGCATGTGGGATCCTCCCAGACCAGGGCTTGAACCCGTGTCCCCTGCATTGGCAGGCAGATTCTCAACCACTGCGCCACCAGAGAAGCCCCGTAAGTACTCTTAAGACAATTCTATTATATATGGATTAGAGAATACCTATTATGCACCAGAACTTCCAGGCTGTTACATATGTATTCTTAATCCAACTTTGAAGCCTAATGGCTTTTTAAAGTCAAAACTTCTTCCAAAATCCTCTTGGGAGTATGATTTTTAAAGCATATAGAAACAAAATCTGAGCCAATATATTTTAAATGAGGCTCTTTGATTTCTCATATGCTTTTGAAATGTGATACTTGTCTACCTTGTGGAATTCTGTTCTCTAGCTCCCTGGAAAGCTAGGAAGAGTCTTAGATAATTGCATCCTCAGTGCTTTCTGAATTCCACTGCTAGTGGACTATTTCTGCCAGATAAACATGATGCCTACCTATAGCATTCTCTGGCCCTCAAACTCCTGTTTTCTGCTGTCATAGCCAAGAATTACAAAGCAGGACCCTGGAATGGAGAACACTGCTACATGATTGCTCTGTATTAGAGGACTTTTATTACAGAAAATTGGAAACATTATTGACAAGATAAATTACCTTAAAAGAAGTTAATCTGAAAAGGCAAGGAGGGCTGTAGGATGCATAGGCATATATAGCCTACTTTACCACATCACAATCCATACAATGAGAGCCCTCCTCCTTCCCCATCGGATGTTCATCTGTAGAGGTGAGTATTAATCTTGCAAAGTAAAAGAAAGCAAGATAACCTGGGAATAAGGTCAGCAGGTTAGAGTTTGAACAGATCACAAAAGCAGAACAATCATTTCAGAGAGAGAGAAGAGGGAGAGGAGAGAGAAGAGAGAAAGGAGAGGGAATGGATCGTAGATCCTCCTTTAAAGGAAACAGAAATCTTCCACTGAGTTGTATCAATACTGAAATTCACCCAACTCCACATGAATTCTCAAGTTTGATTTTCACTTGCTGATTCTATTTCCTTTCAACTAAATTTTCTGTCCTATAATTCCATACATGTTAATGAACACCTAAAAGCAAATACCATACAGAAAAAGGGAATGATAATATTCTGGGTAAAAATGATATCACAAACAGACATGAATTCCAAATGATACTGAATTCTACTGGAACTAGTGGAAATAAAACAATGACTTTACAGCTAAGTCCAACGTAGTGTTTAAAGAAAACATATTTCAACAGAACACCCAGAACAGTGAATCATTCTACATTTAATAGACTATATTAGCATCTAGAGATGTTAACGTTTAATTTAGCAAAGGACTGCCTCTGAGTCAAACAGAAAAAAGTTTAATTTAGATTTTATTCTGTTTTTGATTTATGTCAATAGGTGCGGTCACTGGTTTAAAGGAAAACCAGAAGTTTATCTTTCTTTTTATGGATAGTATTAACATTTGTCCCAGAGAGACTGCTATATTTTATGGACAGTAATACTCCTATCTCCCAAATTTAAATCTCTTTTCTATAATAATTTTAAAAGACAGTGATTGACATAAAAAGGCACAACACATAAAATTATAGCTACTAATTGGCATACACTTATCATATACTAGACAATGTGCAGAGTGTTTTATGTACATTAATCTGATTAATCCTTATGATACTGGAATTCCACAAGGTGGACAATTATGATCCCCAAGTTAGCTAAAGACAAAGAAACCGAGGCTTAAAGAGGTTAAGCGATTTGCCAAGGGTCACAGAACAAAGAAGAGATGGAGCTGGAATTCAAATCCAAGCACATTTTGTTCTTAAGTCTTTTCCTCATTTTCTTTTATAACTAAAAAGAGTAAAAGGTACAACAAATGACCATATTTGTCTTATTAGAACATAAATAGTAGTTTCAAATATAAGTACTATGCCAGACGTAAGCTACTTCATACTAAAATAAATTAAGCTCAACATCACTAATCATTAGAGAAATGCAAATCAAAACCACAATGAGGTTATCATCTCACACCCGTCAGAGTGGCCATCATCAAAAAATCTACAAACAATAAATGCTGGAGAAGGTGTGGAGAAAAGGGAACCCTCCTGCCCTGTTGGAGGGAATGTAAATTGATACAGCCACTGTGGAGAACAGTATGGAGGTTGCTTAAAAAACTAAAAATAGAACTACCATATGAACCAGCAATCCCACTACTGGGTATATACCCCGAGAAAACCATAATTCAAAAGGTCATGTACCACAGTGTTGATTGCAGCACTATTTACAATAGCCAGGACATGGAAGCAACCTAAATGTCCATCGACAGATGAATGCATAAAGAAGACGTGGCACATATAGACAATGGAGTGTTACTCAGCCATAAAAAGAAATGAAATTGAGTTATTTGTGGTGAGATGGATGGACCTAGAGTCTGTCATACAGAGTGAAGTAAGTCAGAAAGAGAAAAACAAATACCATATGCTAACACATATATATGGAATCTAAAAAAAACAGTACTGATGAACCTAGTGGCAGGGCAGGAATAAAGACGCAGATGTAGAAAACAGACTTGAGGACATGGGGCGGGGGAAGGGGAAGCTGGGACGAAGTGAGAAAGTAGCATGGACATATATACACTACCAAATGTAAAATAGCTAGTGGGAAGCAGCTGCATAGCACAGGGAGATCAACTCCATGCTTTGTGACAACCTAGAGGGGTGGGATAGGGAGGGTGGGAGGGAGGCTCAAGAGGGAGGGGATATGGGGACACAGGTACACATATGGCTGATTCACTTTGTTGTACAGCAGAAACTAACACAACATTGTAAAGAAATTATACTCCAATAGATGTGAAAAAAAAAAAGAGAAACAATTCAGTAAAATTCACACTCTATAGGCTTATAGAGTCTTTTGAAATCCTCATCTAGAGCAGTGCTTCTCAACTTCTTTTTTCATTATTGCCCTGCTTAGTGGGTCTTCTTTACAATTGTGTCTTTAATGCGATGCCCCATGAAATTCTAATACCACAGATATACCGTGTCTGTTTATATACTATAAGTATATTTGTGCATAAAAGGAGTACGATTTTTTTTTTTTTTGCCCCTAGAATGAATTTTTGCCCCTTGGCGGGCAATGAGAATGCTTAATCTAGAGGATGTACCTCTTTGTTTATCCCAAACCTTCCAACCCACTAGCTATTATTTAACATTGCATGGGGTTAGGGTTTTAAATTTTTAGCTTAAAGTTTTACAGTGAGTTAAAATGCAAATTTCATAGAATATGTTGAGTCATTTGTATCTTCGTGTGAAAAGAAGAGTGGAAAGCCAGGTTGAGAGGGGAAAGGAAAATGTGAGGGCCCTCCCTACCGGAGCGGGGGACGGGAGGACAGAGAGCCTCTGGCGCCAGAAAGCCTGTGTCACAACTGAGCTTCAGTCTAGTCCTGCTGAACATGCTAACATGAAGTGCTTTAAGAAGAGATGCTGGGCTTCCCTGGTGGCACAGTGGTTGAGAGTCCGCCTGCCGATGCAGGTGACACGGGTTCGTGCCCCGGTCCGGGAAGATCCCGCATGCCGCGGAGCGGCTGGGCCCATGAGCCATGGCCGCTGAGCCTGAGCGTCCAGAGCCTGTGCTCCGCAACGGAAGAGGCCGCAGCAGTGAGAGGCCCGCGTACCGCAAAAAAAAAAAAAAAAAAAAAAAAAAGAAGAGATGCTAACTTCCATTCGAGATAAACAAGAAATCTTAGTCATAAGCCACCTTAGTGACCATCACCTTACTGATTATGTGTAAATATTAGGTTTCCTGCCTGAGAAGAATTTTCTGTTTGGTTCCTTTCAGGCCTGTTTGCATATTCCCAGTTGCTATGTGGCCAGGAACAAGAAAGTTTATGTAATGTTCCAAAGAAACTGCTCGACACCATGGCTCATTTTAACACAGGTATGAATAGAAGACAGAAATGAATTCACAAATACTTCTTTCACACGCACTGTCAAATATAACTTTTCACTCCCAGAGGCCAAAATAGTCTTAACCATTGAAGTAATTATAGCTCACAACTATAATTTAGAGTTAGTTCTGGTTGACTCTAAATTCACACAGGAAAATAATTCACTCATCTTGCTGGAACACTGGAATAAGTAGCTTCATAAAACCTATACAGTTTCAGCAATCCTAGAAAGTATGGTGAATCTAAATAGAAATCAATAGATGATAATTTAATAAGACAACAATAATAATTGTCTACCATTTATTGGTCACCAACTTAAAGGTTAAAGTACTATACTTGACACTTTATAAATATTACCTATTTAATTCTTACAGCAATCCTGTGAGATAAAAAATTATATTGTCATTTACAGAGGAAATGAATTCAGAAAGGATGGATGTTTTCCCTGAAACCACTTACCAAGTAAAGGAAGAAAGAGGAATTCAAACTCCTGTCATCTGAAGCTCATGCTTTGCCACTTTAGTCACAGTGAAATTATCTCAGTGAAATGACAGAAAGACTCACATCTGCAAACTTTATTTCCAATCAAATGGAGGACTCTTGGACAAGTGGAGAGGTAATGAATATGGTATATAACATATTTTAAGATTTTGCACGTGAGAAGCTACTGTGTAGATGATTTCAAATGAAGGACCACTTTTTTTTTTTACATAAATGTCTTCAAGGTGGTGTTGGTCAGAATTTTCTGACTTTGAGGGTTGTAAAACATATACTTGTGTATGAAGACCTTGGTAAATGGTAAACAAAATGGCGGCTACTTCACAGAAGCATAGGTGCACTTTCCAGAGGTTGGGACTACTGTCCTAAATTGTCTACATCACTCATTCCCTATTCATGGCATTGGACCTTATGGTCTGAAGGGAGCTCCCATGTGAAAGGATGACCCTTGTTTAAAATTTCCAGTGTATTTTATACTTGTATATAGCACCTCCAACATGACAGGATAGTGAAAATTAAGAAGGCAGAAGTGGAATCGCAAAAACAAAAAAAAAAAGTAAAGTTCTAAGAAATCAGTTTATGGAGGAGGATACGCAATGATTAGGGGCAACACTGAGGAGCCAGAACGCAGACTTGGGTCTCCTAATTCCTAGACCAGTATTTTTTTTTCATAAAAGTACACTGTTACCAAGTAGAGTAATAAATAGGCTTGAAATTACAACAAAAGTTGACCTAAAAAATACATCATCAATTTTAAGCTTTTTCTGTGCAAACTGACCTACTATTTAAATAATTTAAACACACTGACAACAAAGGAGAAATATAATTTATCTTTTAAACTACTAACATGATTATGCTTACTGTGTCCCAAATGGATTATCAAATATCCCTGTATAGTGACATTGTGAGTAGCTCCAAAATAAAGGCTGAAATTGTTCTCACATGTGAAGTAATGTGTGCAACTGGTCAAAGCATAACTACTGCAATAAAAGACGTCTTCACTTAATTTTCTGGAGATTTCAGATGTTTGTTTAGCCTTTATTAACTGGAAAATTCCTCTACTCATTGTATACTTACTGACATATTCTATGAGGAAGATGTTTGTTTTCCAAGTAAATAACCCAAGCCATAAAGTTCAGCCAGTGTTTCACAATATTAACTTGACAATAAAGCATTTTGTCAATGAAACATTTTTTAAATGTTTATGTAGCCTCCAATGAAATTCTTATTTAATTATGCTCCTCTGAGAAAACTTCCTATATCAGATCTTTGACAGGTTTTGTCAGGTTTCTCTCAAGACTAATGCATGCAAATGCTACATTTAAAAATATATTGTATACGATATAATAGTGAACATTACTAAAGAGATGCAGCATACAAACACTTTACCTTTTCAATGTTCTACTACTTAAAACTAATTTTATAGCTGACAACCTAGGCATTTCCATATATTTTAAATATTAATAAAATAATCATGTAGAACCGGCCCTTTCTAGAAGACTGATCATAGCATTTTAACAACATATGGAAGTCCAACATTTTAAAAACAGAAGTCATGTTAGCACTCGGTTCATGAAGACTCTGTTGTCTATAACAACTACTGATTAAACCCCAAAATGTTGTGCTCATCTTAATGGAAGGAAAAACATTCAGGTATGCTAGTTATAACAGCTTCCTTAACTTAGAGACACATTTTCAACATTATTCTAAATTGCCAAACCTCATCACCCCAAATCCTAGGAGGACAAATAATAATAAGTAATCATGGCATTTGCCCAGCACTGTATGAAATCTATACAAATCTGGAAAATTACAGCTAAAGCCAAGTAGACCTCCAGATGTATTCCCTATCACTTTAGAACAAATCCACCATTTGGAAGTTATGTTACTTACCTAGAAGCATGTTTGTTAGCAATAGTCAATTCAGCCAGTCTGTAATCTCTGTATGAACAAAGGTATCAAGAGGTGAGAAGTATGTTAACCTGCCGCACGTCTTATTACAGAGAGAGTATGAGCCTTTACAGACTCTTCCTTCTATCCTAAGTCTGCTGGAGTACTGGACTGACTCCACTCACTCACTGTGGACCTTGGTTGAAACTAACAAACAATACAGTGACTGTCAGTTGATGCTGCCTTCTCAGCCCAGAGAGCCAAAAAAAATTATGGAAAAGTAGGTTACTTCACTGGAGTTGGAGATGTGAATTCTGAATTTATCATGCTGTTTCTTTAAAATTCCAAGTAGCATTTTCTACTAAATTCACAAATAAAAAAAGTAAAAACGCATGCAAATAAGCTTACAAAATCATATTTTAAAAATCTTACTACCTCCTTTTCCCCCCAATGTTTCTTTTTCCTCTAAGAATTTAAAATACATTTAGCTCTAAACTAAAAAGAAATTCTTCTGCAAAATAAACTCTGTATAATATATGTGTTTTTAGGGAAGACTGTACGTTAAAATTATATCACTCATCATTAAGGATCAGAGAATGCAAATATGTTTATTATTTGGTGTTATGAGCTTGAGCCTCCAATGAGATTTCGGTTTCACAAAGGATTGTTTGTTTGACTCCAATACAGAGATAATTATTTCTGAAATAGGTTTCTCCTGAGAGAACAAACCTTACAGTTTTAAAGCAATAAGGATATTGCAGTGAACATTTAACAAAGGCATATCTCATTTCTATTTTTCTACTGGATATGAATTAACGATTTAAAAAGAGAAAAATCTGTCTGAGCTCAAAGGAAGAACACACAACATGCCAGCCAGCACTAAAGCCAGTAAGTTGAATGTGATTTCTGAGACTATGTTTTCTAAAGTAGAAAATCAAATGTCATATCCAAATATCACATATTTTTGCAACTGTTTTTAAATCATCCTGCAGCGGACATTACCTTTTACATATAATGACAATGGACACCAATTAAACTATATATACCTTCCCAGGGTCCAGATACTTGAGCAGTGAAGTTTTACAGGTATTCATTCATGTTTCTGTATTTTCCTATTAAAGATAATCTGGGGATTCAACTTTTACATGATTAGCTACTCTTATTTTGGTTAAAGCAGGTTAAAAGTTAAAAATAAGAAAAGTGAGAGAAAGCCTGAGAAATAAATCTAGGAAGGAAGAGAACAAAGGGAGACAGGTGGCCAAGGATGATAATGATAAAACATACCAAAGTCTGGGGGTTTTTGGCCATTGTAAAATGTAGGCCTTTTGTATATTAAATATATATATATTTGGATGTAGTGATCTGATGGATTACATGTATAAATTTTCATATTGGGTAAACCAAGTTTCAATAAGTACAGGGGTATGTGTGTGTGTATGTTTATATTAATAAACACTTCTCTATAAATGTGGAAGGAGGCCTCTCTCCCTGCCCTTGACTCTCCATTCACTTTAACCTAATGGTTGTCACACCTGAGTGACATCAGAATCCCCCCAAGGGCTTGTTAAAACAGACTGCTGGGGCTTCCCCGGTGGCGCGGTGGTTGAGAGTCCCCCTGCCGATGCAGGGGACACGGGTTCGTGCCCCAGTCCGGGAAGGTCCCACATGCCGCGGAGCGGCTGGGCCCGTGAGCCATGGCCGCTGAGCCTGCACGTCTGGAGCCTGTGCTCCGCAACGGGAGAGGCCACAACAGTGAGAGGCCCGCGTACCGCAAAAAAAAAAACAACAGACTGCTGGGTCCGACCCCTAGAGTTTCTGATTCAGTCTGTCTAGGGTAGGGCCTGAGAATTTACATTAGAACAAATTCCAGATGATGTTGATGCTTCTGTCCTGGGACCACACTTTGAAAACCGTTGCTCTAGTTCATTATGTTATCCTAGCATCTAGCATGAGAACATTTCCACTGTAAATTGTTTATTACCATATTACATAGATTCTAAGGTCTTTTCCCCCACATTTTCACAGCTCTGAATCAGGATGTATCTATAATTAATCACACCTTATAATAACTATGCAAAATGCAGCACTCACAACTGTAATGGTCAGTGTCAGTGTCTGCATGGACTTGGTCATAGCTGTTCATATTGTCTCTTCAGTTGAGTGATATCATTTTTGAATGATATCATATGTTGAGTTTGCTATTTAAAAATGTTTTTGTTTGAATCTATGCTTTAAAAAACCCCACTATGATTTGATTTCAAAAATAAGTCATTGCATATAAAGATGAAATACAAACAGGTGTGACATATGTATTTGTTATTAGTGAAGCAGATGTTAATTACTGGAGAAATGACAGCAATTTCAGACTTTCTTAGAAAGCAGCATTCTATTCCATTAGAGGATATAAGAAAAGTAAGCATAAGTGTAAGTAACTATGGTACCTGTAAAAGTTTTGCTTATCACAGGTCCAGTAATGCAACTGAAGGTAGAAGAAATTGCAAAATCCCTCTGAATAGGAATTTCAAAGTGATGAGTTGGTGTGAATAATTCACAGGTCCAGAGGGACTCTCTTTAAGGCTCTGAGTCATAGTTTATTGACAGTATTTTGTTTCTGTCTTAGTGATGAAGTAATGATGTGACTCAAAATTAAGAAAATCTTAGGTTTGATAAAACATATTATTGGGAAATAAAACAATCACCCCTGTTAGCAGCTATTTAAAAATTAATGATCAACAAGTTGATTTAAAGCAGGTTTTTGTTGTTGTTCCAAGTGTGGTATGGAAAAGCCTAAAGAATCACAAGGATGCCTGCTAAAAATACATATATTTGGGACTACCAGAGATCTATTGACTCAGACTGCTTTGGTTTGAGAACAACTGACCATTTCACCTCCAAGTAAATAGCAATTTAATAAGAATGACACCACTGGAGGACTCCCAAATGTTAGTGGTAATAATATATTTCTGAAAAAAAAACTACCTTTGACTCCAAATCAATTACAATAAACCTTTGATACTGCCTAAATGAGTAAAGCTATACATGGACACCTCTGTGACAGTTTATCCCCAAAGGAGCTTTTAAAAACCAAAACACCAAAATGCATACATATTCCAGTGGCCCTTAGTGAAAGCAGAAGAGAAAAAGCCAGAGGCAAAGGTCCATGCTCATCTGACCAGACCCAAAGCAAGTAATGCTTGACAGGAGGGCGTGATACTAGGAAGGACACAGAAGCACTATATCTCTACATCAGAGACTCCAACCCCTGACCCCAGGGGTTATATAGTGGAGTACCCATATAACCCTCCAGTGGTGTGAAGGATTTGAAAGAAATGGTAAGATAACCAGGATGTAATTGACCAGCTGGAAAGCTGCCCAACATCACTGAGTCTGTTTCCTGAGTAACAGAATAAAGGTACTGTTAGAGTAGATTTCTATGGTCCATCTTAGCTCTAAAATTATGTAATGTTTAAAAGCTTTCATAAAATGGTGTGGTCTCTTTCAAAGTTTTATTAGGAAAAAGCTTATAAAAGCAAATGACTGATTAATCCAAGAAAAAGGGCACTTGTGATGGTTTGAATTGCGTCTCCTCCCCCTCCCCATTCATATATTGAAGATACTAATGCCCAGTATTTCGGAATGTGATCTTATTTGGAGATAAGGTCTTTACAGAGGTAATCAAGTTAAAATGAGGTCATTAGGATGGGCCCTCATCCATTATGACTGGTGTCTTTATAAAGATAGAAATTTGGATGTGGATAGGTACAGAGGGAGACAATGTGTAGAGACACAGGGAAAAGATGGCCATCCACCAGCCAAGGAGAGAGACCTGAAACAGATTCTTTCCTCAGAGCTCTCAGAAGGAACTAACACTTCTGACACCTTGGATTCAGAATTCTAGCCTCCAGGACTGTGAGATGATAAATTTTTGTCGTTAAAGCCACCCAGTTTGTAGTACTTTATTCCAACAGCCCTAGGAAACTAACACAGCACTGATACCAGGTCCTTGATGTTAAGTCTACGTTAACTTCATAAAAGGTATTGGAGACTGACCACCACTCACTCTCTTTCTCTAAGAAGTTGCAATAGCAGTAGGAGTAGCTATTTTTGGAGAGTTAGTTACAACTCAGATGTTTTATATTTGTTCTTTCTTTAAGGTTTCTTTAATCAGGGTGGTCCTGCATTTGTATATTTAAGTAGATTTTAAGTAGCTGTTTTGTTTTTTCTCATACTTGCTTTACTCTCTGTGTTTTCTACTCCACTAATACTTGCTTTTGTCTTTATTAACATCTGCTTCCTAACTTCTTCTGATTAATTTTTTTTTTTTTTTTGCGGTACGCAGGCCTCTCACTGTTGTGGCCTCTTCCGTTGCGGAGCACAGGCTCCAGACGTGCAGGCTCAGCGGCCATGTCTCACAGGCCCAGCTGGTCTGCAGCATGTGGGATCTTCCCGGACCGGGGCATGAACCCGTGTCCCCTGCATCGGCAGGCAGACTCTCAACCACTGCGCCACCAGGGAAACCCCCTTCTGCTTAATTTTGATATACTTTTTCTGGTTTTTAAGATGCATACATGCCTCATTTATTTTCAATTTTTGTTTTTTAATATGAAAAACCATTTAAGAGCACAGTTTTTGATAAGACGTTTTCCCTTCCATTAACTTTTAGATAATCTATCATTTTAAGTTTTGATTTTCCTCTTCTCTCCTTACTTGATGGTTAATAGGACTGAGAGATAGAAATAACATGTTATCTTTTATTCTATCTTTAGTATTAATTAATTTAGTTTGGCCTTGGGCCAATCACTTACTTTCCATGAGCTTCTGTGAAATTGGCTGTGTGAGGATCAAACCAACTGACTATGACAATATTTGAAACAATAAATTGCTGTACAAATTTAAGTGATTGTTTTAATTATTTTTGACCAACTCACTATACATAAGGAAATTAGGGTAACCCTTGGGGACATCAGAATTGCTTAACTTCGGAGTTTTAACTTTTCATTTCTGTTTGGTGTATTATTAATCATCTCAAATTGTCTATAAGTTTATAATTTTATGGAAAAATGGCAATAATTCACCTGCTAGTTCAGTTTTAGTCGATGAATTTCTTTCAAGGAGAGAAACTGTTTTAAAAATCCATCTCCTGAAATAATCAGTCATTACCATTTAAGAGTGGGAACAAATGGAACTAGCATTTACCTAAAGCCAGTTATGTGTCAGGCACTCTTTTAGGTGTTTTACATTCAATTCTTAAAACAACCGTTGCACAGATGAAGATACTAAGAGAGAATAAGTAAATTGCCCAAGGTCATAAATCTTCCAATCAGGTGCTCCCTCCAAGTTCCCTCCCTACAAGGACAAGTGAATTCAGACAGCAGGGTTGAACTAAAGTTTTTAATCTAATGATGTCCAGAGAATGTAAAATATTTCTTCTTTTATAAAACATTTTTAAGTAAAAGTGTTTCAAAAAAGCAATAGTCCTTTTGTTTCTCTTTGATATTTTTTTCTTCAGAAGAGATTTTTACTTTCCTTTAGGGGAGAATGAAAGTATCTGAGAGCAATCATTTTACTTTGAACTACACCATTATTTCAGAATTTTCTATCATGCTGAATATTAAGTTTTAGCACATCTTATGTATTAATTCAAGAGTTCTTATATTTAGTATCTAAAATACATGTAAAATTCTTTAGTAGCGTTCATTTTTAATATTTAGTGCTCAGTTTTTACTTAAGACCACCTACAGGTATTAACTACTATTATTTCTGGTTGAGATTATGCTTAACTGAGGAAAAATTGTAGCCTAATCAGCTTTGCAATTTTCTACAGGTACAGCTCTCTGTAGAGCTTTGAAAGACCATTACTACTAACTAGGCTGGTACTTATTTGAATAGAGTGAACATTTAGGGAGTTATATGAGTTCTGAGTGTGAGAATCCAGAATGGACTCAAAAAAGAGCAATAAAGAATAAGAAGAAATGATTACAACTGTTGTATTAGTGAAGATGTTCATGACATTATATGTAATCACAAACACATAGAAACATCCTAAATGCTCAATAGCAGAGGAATGGGTGTGTTGATAGTGTGAAATATTACAAAATACATTCAGTAACATAGGAAAATGTTCATATTATGAAATATTACAAAATATGTTAAGTGACATACGTCACTATATAACAAGTGGGAGAAACTATGTAGAACTGGATATACTGGATACAGCTGAAATATAGTTTTAGAGGCATATGGGTAGAGCTTCCCCACATCTGACCTACATTGTTAAATTTTTATTAGTAATATACTTTTCCAAGATAACTTACATATATAAACTGTAAACCATACTAATGAGAAAAGATAAATTTTGCTTTATCCAGGGGCTGAGTCTACTTGCTTTAAAATGGAAAACAGTATGGCGGTTCCTCAGAAAACTAAAAACGGAGTTACCATATGATCTAGCAACCTCACTCCTGGGCATATAATTGGACAAAACTATAAATAGAGGTCACATATGTAAATAAAAAAGCATATTCTAGATGTACGTGAATGTTTGTATATGTGCATAGCTACAGAAACATGTTTAGAAGAAAATACCAGAAAATATGTTAAACACTGCAGGTTTATTGAAAATTTTACTTTATTGTCTACTCTTTTCTGTATTGTTACATTTTTTGTACTAAACTGAAAAAAAAACCCCTCATATTAAAAACTGCATTGGGGGTATTTGGCTATTTAAAAGAAAATTTATATGATTTCCAAAAACAGGGAGGCAGAACTAGCTAACCTAGACAATCTCACTTAAAAAAACTTATAGTAGGTAAATGTTGAGAACCAGTTAAGTTCTCAAGTTTCTTTTGGGCCCTAATGATCCTCTGATTTGACTGGAGTAAGGGCAAGCGTGGGACTAATAAACACATGCCAGAGGCTTACCTTGATCACTGTTACAGTGCAAATGTATAGTAAGTGGTGTGAAATAAACAGGATAAAAGGGAATGAGGATAATGGTAATACAATATTTATAAGGAGCTTCAGCCATCAATTCCCAGAGCTCCTCAGTGATTCAATCTCTTCGTCTGTAGTATCTGCATCCATATAGATGAGTATCAAGAGCCTGCAGAGAGGTGATGGTGGGAATCCAGCCCACAGATAGGCTTAACATGCATGATTTCTTCCAAAGCATTAAATCTTTTTAACCACTATGGTATCATTGCCATTTTTACCCAAGTATTTAACTTATATGAAAGAAATAATTTATACGCCCTTAAATAACATGGCCCTCATTAAACTATTTATCCTCTATCAATGTCATCAGAAGATTTCCATGACAATATAGTGACATATAGTTAACATGGTTCAGACATACCAGATCTCTGCACAACTGGACACATCAAAAGAATTACCATGTCATCAATGATGCTACCAGACAGAGCACCTGCTCCCCTCCCACATTAGATAGCAGACGTTCAAATAATACCATGTAGATTTTCTTAAGCTGGATCCTGAGATGTGCCAAGTTTTTCAACAGGGTTAAATCAGAAATGTTGTAACTTTTTCTTTTCATTAAAAAAAGAAATCTCTACCTGCCTAATAGGCACCCACTCTACCTTGCTTATTTTTATGCAGAGGCAGCCTGTCCTCTCAGAGGCAGAGTTTGCCTAGGGCAGCAAAATGTTCTGTGATTGTTGATCCCATGTGAGTGATCGCCAGCTGGGAGGAATGTGCTTTTTCTAGTGTGCCTACGGCATATATTTGGAAAGAGATAGACAAGACCATAAAACTTTGGACAAGTTGGAAAATTCTGAAGTGAGATGATGTTCTGCAAGCAAAAATATTTAGGTACGTCTAACTTCAGGAGATGAAACCCAAAGGGATTTAAAGGTTTGCTCTCCATGAACATAAAATATAAAAAAATAAATAAATAAACAAATAAATAAATATCACCAATGTGTTTTGCTTTCTTTCAAGAGCTGCTTACAGTAGATGTTTGAAAACAAGACTGAAAAACATTTAAAACATTCTATAAAAGGTGAGTTCATTGACGTCTAAAACAGCTGAAATATAGTTTTAGAGGCATATGGGTAGAGCTTCCCCACATCTGACCTACATTGTTAAATTTTTATTAGTAATATACTTTTCCAAGATAACTTACATATATAAACTGTAAACCATACTAATGAGAAAAGATAAATTTTGCTTTATCCAGGGGCTGAGTCTACTTGCTTTAAAATGGAAAACAGTATGGCGGTTCCTCAGAAAACTAAAAACGGAGTTACCATATGATCTAGCAACCTCACTCCTGGGCATATAATTGGACAAAACTATAATTCAAAAAGATACATGCACCCCTATGTTCATAGCAGCACTATTCACAATAGCCAACACATGGGAACAACCTAAATGTTCATCAACAGATGAATGGATAAAGAAGATGTAGTACATATATACAATGAAATACTACTCAGTCATAAAAAAGAATGAAATAATGCCATTTGCAGCAACATGGATGAAACTAGAAATTATCATACTAAGTGAAGTAAGTCAGAAAGAGAAAGACAAATACTACAGCATATCACTTATATGTGGAATCCAAAATATGACACAAATGAACCTATCTATGAAGCAGAAACAGACTCAAAGACATAGGGAACAGACTTCTGGTTGCCAAGGGAGACGAAGTTGGGGGTGGTAGACTGGGAGTTTGGGGTTAGTAGATGCAAACTGTTACATACAGACTGGATGGACCACAAGGTCCTACTGTATGGCACAGGAAACAATATTCAGTGTCCTAGGATAAACCATAATGGAAAAGAATTTTAAAAAGAATGTACACATATGTATAACTGAGTCACTTTGCTGTACAATAGAAATCAACACAACACTGTAAATCAACTATACTTCAATTAAAAAAAAGTACCAAAAATAAAAGTAGTTTCATCAGGAAAAAAATAAAATAAAATGCACTTTTAAGAAAAGATTTAACAAATGTTTTGAATTTTTGAATACATGTCATATAATCATAGACTCTCAATACTGAAAATCACTCTAAAACCATCTCATTTTATTAATGAAGAAACTGAGATCCAGAAGGACAAATTATCCTGCTTACTGTCATATAGCTGGTAAAGGGAAAAATCATAAGAATATTTATTCATTCTCCAAATCTTTATTGAGTACCATTCTGCGCCAGGCACTGCTCTGAGTGCAGAGGCTACAGGAGCCCTGCTCAGGGAACTTACATTAGACTAAAGTTTACTGATTCTGATCACAAAGCTCTTTTCATTTGCTCATGTACTTCTCTCGCCAAAAGGGCTAATCTATACAATTTATGAGGAGGCTCCAATGTCTGATAAAAATGCCTGTGTTTTGTTTTTTTTCCACCTGGATTCATCTATCATGGTTGTTTTCTTGAAGATTTACCTGTATTAAAGATTTATCCATATTAAAAACAAAACCAGCAGATCTTTATGTTATGTGTCTTTCCATGGACAACGTGCATAATAAGATTTGTATTATGTTTTTTATTATATCAATGTAACATATTTGGGATATAATGGCATAATATAACTGGTAATATTTCAATTTTTTATCTCTGAGTCCCCCGAAAAGAGAAAAATTCTGAGATTCAGAGATAATGATTTGCTATTTCTTTCTCAACTTAATCTTAGGTACCTCCATTAACAGTCAGCAGTTATCATATTATGATTCAAGTGAATGATTTAGAGAAACATCTATATAATATCAAATGATCTTGTATTCGCCTGCAACTACAGGGTAACTCAGGAAGAATTCTGACTTCTGATTTTATTCAGTAGGATTCTGCAGAAATCATGTGCTGCACATATACTGCAACTTTTAGCAGGAAAAGCCTTAGATAACCCCATTTTGTAATTAAGGCAGAATACAAAGCATGCTTCCAGGGCTTGCCAGGGCCCAGCCTCTTCTGCATAACGTGAACCCCCTTTGTATCACATGACTCTATCCTATTCCAGCCACAGCTGATGGGGCCAGGACCAGGTACAGATAGCTGATTCAGGGGCACCTACTCATCAGAAACATTCTAGGTAGTGTGGTTCAAAACATGACAATCAATCCTTCAGGAGTTGATTAGATGAGAAACTGGTAACATAAGTGTGGGAAGACCAGGTTCACTGGGGGTCATCTTCAAGCCTAAGTTTATGAGGAAGAAGGACAGGTGACTAAAGAGAGAAGAGAGCATACGGGGCTGAAAAGGCAGAAGACTGTGAGAGGTAGAGAATTCCTCTGAGAGAAAAGACGGTTCCTAGTGGTTTCCAGTTGACACCAGTTTCCACGAGCCCCATCTTGCTCCAATCATTGGCTTTGCATTTCCTGAGATTGGCTGTTGTAGCCTACAACAAATCTGCTCTTTCTTAAGTTACCCTGAGTCTCGCCTGCAAACAAATAAACCCTGGCCGAGAGAAATAGCCTTTCATGCACCTACACTTAGTTTTTACCACAAAAGGAAAAGAGCAAAAGTCAGTCACATATGACAGACTCAATTCCTCTTACATCTCTGAAGGATCACCCTAACCATAAGTCAATTTGGGGCACTGGTTACTATATCATTAATTTTTAATGACATGGTAGTATTTAATAATTTCTACAACCTTCTAAATATAAAATTATATGAGGGTTACCAAAGACCATAGTACTGAATTAAGCTTTTCTAATTTTCAACTTCCAAATAGTTTTTGATGATGCTCATAATATCAATAAATACTTACCTCACCTCTTTCCTGTTCTCTATCAAAGGCACTGGAAAACAGGCACCCAAGAAAACCACAGTAAGAGTAGTCTTCTGGTTTGCCACGGTTCTGATACTTTTACCAAAGTGCTGCTTTCTGGATATTTTTCCAAGTGAATTTTGCTCCTAAAGTAGCCTATTCAGGAGGACTTTTTCCTTTATTCCCCATCTAATTAGTCATTGATTCTCCTCAAACTAAATGGATGAGAAAACATATTTTCTCCTTTGTTTTACTTTCAAAGATTTAATCCAAGTATTTTTCACTACTTGTTCATCTTTATCACACAGTTCCAATAGCAAACACAGGTCTTTTCTTCTTCTTCTGTATTTGTTTTGCTCCTGTTGGGAACAAGGTCTACAAAAATTACAGTTCCCAACTCATAAGCTAGAAAAAAAATTATTCTTCATAATGTAAAGAAAACATCATTCTCAGCCAATGCAAGTGCTTTAATTCAAAAGATTTATTAAAATGATGAAGTAGCTATTGTTCAGCTATAGCTTTGAGCCATCTGAAGCATTTTACTTTGTTTGGGGTTTGCCAAATTCAGGGAAAATGAAAACTTTTGGACAGTTAAAAGGGGAAATATTGTACAAAATTAATGCACAGAAATCTCCTGCATTCCTATACACTAATGATGAAAAATCTGAAAGAGAAATTAAGGAAACACTCCCATTTACCACTGCAACAAAATGAATAAAATACCTAGGAATAAACGTACCTAAGGAGACAACTATAAGACACTGATGAAAGAAATTAAGGACGATACAAACAGATGGAGAGATATATCATGTTCTTGGATTGGAAGAATCAATATTGTGAAAATGATTCTCCTATCCAAAGCAATCGACACATTCAATGCAATCCCTATCAAACTACCAATGGCATTTTTCACAGAACTAGAACAAAAAGTTGCACAATTTGTATGGAAACACAAAAGACCCTGAATAGCCAAAGCAATCTTGAGAAAGAAAAACGGAGCTGGAGGAATCAGGCTCCAAGACTTCAGACTATACTACAAAGCTACAATAATCAAGACAGTATGGTACTGGCACAAAAACAGAAATACAGATCAACGGAACAGGATAGAAAGCCCAGAGATAAGCCCACGCACATGTGGTCACCTTATATTTGATAAAGGAGGCAAGAATATACAATGGAGAAAGACAGCCTCCTCAATAAGTGGTGCTGGGAAAACGGGACAGCTACAGGTAAAAGAATGAAATTAGAACACTCCCTAACACCATGCACAAAAATAAACTCAAAATGGATTAAAGACCTAAATGTAAGGCCAGACACTATGAAACTCTTAGAGGAAAACATAGGCAGAACACTCTATGACATAAATCACAGCAAGATCCTTTTTGACCCACCTCCTAGAGTAATGGAAAGAAAAACAAAAATAAACAAATGGGACCTAATGAAACTTAAAAGCTTTTGCACAGCAAAGGAAACCATAAACAAGATGAAAAGACAACCCTCAGAATGGGAGAAAATATTTGCAAATGAAGCAACTGACAAAGGATTAATTTCCAAAATTTACAAGCAGCTCATGCAGCTCAATATCAAAAAACAAACAACCCAATCCAAAAATGGGCAGAAAACCTAAATAGATGTTTCTCCAAAGAAGATACACAGATTGTCAACAAACACATGAAAGGATGCTCAACATCACTAATCATTAGAGAAATGCAAATCAAAACTACAATGAGGTATCAACTCACACTGGTCAGAATGGCCATCATCAAAAAATCTACAAACAATAAATGCTGGAGAGGGTGTGGAGAAAGGGGAACCCTCTTGCACTGCTGGTGGGAATGCAAATTGATATAGCCACTATGGAGAACAGTATGGAGGGTCCTTAAAAAACTAAAAATAGAACTACCATATGACCCAGCAATCCCACTACTGGGCATATACCCTGAGGAAACCATAATTCAAAAAAAGTCATGTACCAGTGTTCACTGCAGCTCTATTTACAATAGCCAGGACATGGAAGCAACCTAAGTGTCCATCAACAGGTGAATGGATAAAGAAGATGTGGCACATATACACAATGGAATATTACTCAGCCATAAAAAGAAATGAAATTGAGTTATTTGTAGTGAGGTGGATGGACCTCAAGTCTGTCATACAGAGCGAAGTAAGGCAGAAAGAGAAAAACAAATACCGTATGCTAACACATATATATGGAATCTAAAAAAAAAAAGTGGTTCTGAAGAACCTAGGCGCAGGACAGGAATAAAGATGCAGACATAGAGAATGGACTTGAGGACATGGGGAGGGGGAAGGGTAAGCTGGGACGTAGTGAGAGAGTGGCCTGGACATATATACACTACCAAATGTAAAATAGATAGCTAGTGGGAAGCAGCCACATAGCACAGGGAGATTAGCTCTGTGCTTTGTCACCACCTAGTGGGGTGGGATAGGGAGGGTGGGAGGGAGATGCAAGAGGGAGGAGATATGGGGATATATGTATGTGTATAACTGATTCACTTTGTTATAAAGCAGAAACTAACACACCATTGTAAAGCAATTATACTCTAATAAAGATGTTAAAAAAAAGGAGAACAAAATAAAAGGAGGGGAAATATTGATATGATTAAAAGCTAGAGAAGAGTAGAAAAGACAAAAAGTATAGGAGAAATAACATCAAGATACAGCTTTCAAGTACATAAATGGTTATATGTTACCAATCACAGAGATGACATATAAAACTACTGAGTGTGTCCTTAGTAGTAATAATATTAGCAACCAACCCTGCAGTGCCAGATCCTTTTCTAAATGTTTACCTGTATTTACTAATATAATACTAGCCTAATTTTATACATGATGAAACTAAAGCATGGAGACAGAAAGTAACACATCTGAGGTTACACAGGTAGGATGTTGAAGAGTGGGAATTTAAAGTAGTTCTGGCCCTGCAGCTGGAACCCTTAATCATAGGCAGTTTGCCCTCTCTGTAAATATTTTGACAAGTTTTCAAATTAATTGTACATTAAAACTATCTCAAGAGCATCTCCAAGTATACCACCACCTAGGCTCCACACTAGAGATTCTGATATAATAGGTCTGGGTGGGATCTGCCATCAGTGTATTTTAAAAAGTGCCTAGGTGATTCCAAATTCAGAGAGGCAAGACCGCTAAGCCCCAGTCACCTAGCTATGTAGTGGTTGAGACAGGAGCAGAATCCAGGTGTCTTGACTTTTTCCTGTACATTACAGTAGCTCCAACCTTCAGCAAATTGAGGGAGAAAATAAATTTTTACTCTGGAGTGACAAATTTCAATTTCTTAAGCCAAAAATCCTTAGTTCACTGGAGATCATGAAACACAAGGATGGTGTTTCTTTCTGTGGTTATTAAAACTAAGATGTACTCTCAAATTTCTGAAATAATAAAGTGTGCCAGTGAGAAACTGATGAACATTTTCAAACTCCCTTTATTAAGTATTGCAACACTAATATAATTTCAACACCAGAGGTCTTTGCTATACAATTTAAACTCTCTGTGTAATACAGAACCCTCCTCGGAATCAACTTAAGGCAAAATGTTTTTAAAGAAAGGAGAAAGGGGCTTGTGTGGTAAATGTTAAACAACCAGCTCTCTGGGGAAGAAGCCTTGATTTGTAGTGTTTACCAAATCATGGTGTGAACACCACCACCATTGCCAATTTCAAGCTATCAATGTGATGGGCATTACTGAATGTGGAGCTGGGAAGAAATAGTAGCACACCGTTATACAGCTTTGCCTTCATATACGCACATAGACATAAAAACCCTCAAGAGCACAGATAATAGTAAAATGTAGTTAAAAACTTAGAAAGTAGTGAATTTTGAATATTTATTACCTTTGTTTTAAATATAGTTCACTTAATGTACATTTCTATAATTTTTTTAAAATAAATTTATTTATTTATTTACTTTTGGCTGCGTTGGGTCTTTGTTGCTGCATGTGGGCTTTCTCTAGTTGCAGCAAGCGGGGGCTACTCTTTGCTGCGGTGCACGGGCTTCTCATGGCAGTGGCTTCTCTTTGTTGCAGAATGTGGGCTCTAGGCACGTGGGTTTCAGTAGTTGTGGCATGCGGGCTCAGTAGTTGTGGCTCGTGGGCTCTAGACCTCAGGCTCAGTAGTTGTGGTGCACGGGCTTAGTTGCTCCACAGCATGTGGGATCTTCCCAGACCGAGGACCAGGGCTAGAACCCATGTCCCCTGCATTGGCAGGTGGATTCTTAACCACTGCGCCACCAGGTAAGTCCCTATAATCAATTTTTAACAATGCAATATTTAATAACTGGCTTGCCAAATTCCTGAAAACTTAATAATCACCTATTGCAAGGTGGTCAAACACACCAGTGAAAAGACGTCCATTCAATCACACATTTTTCTTGGAGATGGGCAATATTTAATTTGACAAATTGAACAAGAACGAGGGGAGAAAACAAACTTTCTTAATTTATTCAGCTTTCTCAGGAATGAGGACTTTTGATTACTCCTCCAGAGTAAATCCAACCTTCATTTTGAGCAACAGAACATAGGGGTTAAGAGTGTGGGCTCTGGGGTCGGAATGCCTGGATTTGAGTCCTGGCTCACCCATCTGTAACTCTATGACCCTAGGAAAGTTACTTAAAAAGTCTGACCTTCTGTAAAAGGGGATAATAATAGTTCTTGCCTCAAAGGATTGCTGACAGAATTAAGTTATTACATAAAGCACTTACAACAGTGTCTGGCACATGGCAAATGCTCAGTGAAGGTTAGCTACCACTGTCTTATGAAAGTGCCTTCCAGTAAGTAAACTATGTGTATTTGAGATAGTTACTTAAAGTTAGCTACTTAAAGTTCCCTGAACACACCAAGAGCTGTTAAGCATCCTTGCCTTTTCTCATGCTCTTCGTTCCACCCGATATGATAAACTATCGCCATGTCTTTTTAAGGTCAGCTCTAAAGTATTATTTCTCCTAAATTTCTCTGATTAGCCTGCATCATGGATAATTCAATAGCCCTTTATAAGCACATACTTAATTTATTTTTAATATGCATTTATTAATAAGTTCCTGAAAACATGTTCTAAGTCAAATATTTGAAGGCCAAATACAGGCATGTATGTCATGAAGTAGGGGGAGGGTTTCTGTTTTCTGGCATCCTCCTTCCTCAAGGGCCAACCACTCTTCACCAGAACTTGCACATACATAAGTAGCTTCCTCAGATGACAGTACAAATCCTCCTTGACTACCTATATATAAAAAACCTGTTCAGTGCATAAAAGGCCTATTTCCGGAAGATCTGAAATACCTAAGTGTTATGTACGAAAGTAAAGTTTGTATTAAAGTTAAAATTATTAGTTTTGAAGACCACCCATATGTCTATGATATCTATTCCCTCTGTTTCCTTATGGCAGAGTCTTAAAGGCATTGTGTTTCAACATATTTGTGTTTGCATAGCACAGTTTCAGGTACATACTAGGCGATTAATAAATGTTGGTTGTATTTAATTTCATTTAATTAGTTGTTATAATCATTAAGAAAATCCAAGGTTTAAGAAAGGAATAGCTTTGGTGTCTCCTGTCAATTGAATATCGCTTGTATAATGAAGGAAGCTATGTGACTATAAAGTCCCTTTTTCTTCTAAGAGTAGATGTGCAATTTTATTTAAATGATCAATTATCTTATATAGACAGATGGAAGGATGAAGGAAGAAATAAAGGAAGAGAGGAACAGAGGGAGGGAAGAAGAGAAAAGGAAAAAGAGGAAAGAAGGAAGGGAGGGAGGAATGGGAAATTCTTTCCTTTTTTTTAAGGAAGCATCTCTTTATCTCTTTAAATATAGAATTATAATTGACATTGGTCTTAGCAATGTTTTTGTGGATCTGACTCCAAAGGCAAGGGAAACAAAAGCAAAATTAAGTGGGACCACATCAAACTAACACAGCAAAGGAAAACACCATCAGAAGGAAAAGGCAACCTACTGAATGGGAGAACATATTTGCAAATCATATATCCAATAAGGCGTTAATATCCAAAATATAGAAAACTCATACAACTCAACAACAAAAAAATAAACAACCCAATTAGAAAATGGGCAGAGGATCTGAATAGACATTCTTCCAGCAGTGAAGGAGATGAACAGCAGTGGTCCTCAACTGGGGATGATTTTGCTCCACAGGGGCTGTTTTGTAATGTCACAACTGGGGTGGAGGGAGGTACTACCAGCATGTAATGTGTAGAGGTCACGGATGCTGCTAAACATCCTAGGATGTACGGGATAGGCCCCCATAACAGAGAATTGTCTGACCCAAAATGCCAATAGGGCCCAGGCTGAGACACCATGGACTAAAGAAATACTTAGGAGGCAACATGGACTTCATGTCAGATATTAACTTTAAGTTCAATGCCAGATTTATCGAAATAAAATGCAATGACCACAAGAAAAACAAAATAAATGTCAGTAACTGCTTTAGGGACAACAAAATTTAAATAAACAGGTGCAAATCAAAGCAGTCATTAAATACACATGTATAGTTACTAAAATGTTTAGAAGGGATGAGAGCTGTAAACTGCATTCCCAGCGTGGCAGAAATACACAGTGCCTAAATCTAGCATTGTCTACAAAAGAGGCATGCCCTTCACTCTGGTAACAGTCAGCAGGATCTAAATTTAGGTTATACTCTTAGTGCATTAAAATAGCATCAAGAAGCTCAGGAAGTCTAAAACCATCACACTCCAAGTTTCTGTCTATACTGTTAATAGCTACTTGCCGAGATCCCTGTTGTCTGTGTGATTACAGCCTATTAAAAACATGTCCTTTGCAAACTTCTCCCCCAAAATAGGAAATGGAGTTAAAGGAATGATTCTAGACAAAATTATTGGCAACACAAATATCACTGTGTAGGCATTCATGAGGAATATATCTTTACTTACAAAGTTTTGTGAGAAGCTTTATGAGGCTTTTTTACTGGTTACTATGAAAGTTAAAATGCTTTCTCTCAGAGTTCTAGTGTCACAACGGTAAATTAGAAAAGCAAACAAACATTTTTATTTGAACAGAAGATCTACTAATTGCCTATCATGTGCCTTGGATAAAAGTTGAACTGGAGAAAGGCTGAGACAAGCCTACTACTGAAAATGGGGAAAGATTAAGATAGTGCCTTGGCACCTTAATTTATCTGTTTAATCTCTCTTCTACTCAAACAAACAAAAACCAGATGGACTAACTCAAGGTATTTCTTTTTCTTTTTCACTCCATATCAGAGGATCTTCTAAAATGCAGTTAGAGATTTTAAAAAATTCCTTCATTTTCTGAAATTTTAGTTCAAAATATATTCCTTCTAGTAAAGTACTCTCAATTGTTGCATTCTACAATCATTCAAGCGGATGCATACTACTAGAATAACAAACATGGAAAGGGTTCAGAATTAATGTCCTACAACAAGCATGATGATTTTTTTTTCTATCAAGGGGCCATGACTCAAGAATAAAAAAGAAATCAGCTGCTTCACAGTTAAAGTCAAACTAAATAATGTTAGATTTTTCTTTTAACAGAAATACATATAATGCCCTCCTCTCGTGGCCAGGTTCTTTTCCTGTGTTAGACACATGAGATACAAAAAGTATCTGCTTGAGTCACTCTCTCTCCTCACACTTGTGCTACCCTCTTCATGCTACATTCCCATCCCTATGACTATAAACAAATCTTAGCTAGGTACATGGCTACATGGAAAAACATCTACCTTCCCCAGCCTCTCTTGCAGCTAGGTGTGGCCATGTGACAAAATACAGGCCAAGTGAGATTTCCAGGTATTTTATTAATGGGAGAGGAAGCCACCATGCTTCTCTCTTCCTGCTGCCTGGGATACAGGTATAATGACTGGTGCCCAAGAAGCCACACAGGACATCGAGGTGCAAGCTGTGTGCTGAGGATGTTAGAGTAAAAGAAAGGAGGAGCCTGGTTCCCTGACACCATGGAATACTATACCAGACATGGATGACCTACAAGCTATGTTTAAGTGAACAAGAAATACATTTCTATTTTTCTTAAACCACTGCTATTTTGTCTTTCTGTCACTAAACATGACTTTAATTCAAATTAATACAATGCTTTCAAAACCTTTCTTTTCTGGCCAGCTGTATTCTCTGTCTTAATGTAGTTCAGGGTATGTGTTTTTAAGGAATGCTTCCAACTGCCCATTCTTACAGAAATTTCTCTCTGTATTAAACTAGGACTTGTCTACACATTTCCACCTGATCTTGAGCTTTAATAATATTGTGTATAAAAAGTTACTAATTTTAATTTACCCTATGCCCCCATGACTATAGGATAAATTCTTTAACGTTAGAAATTGTGCTTTCTATCTCTTTCTATTCTCAATACTTTGAAAGATTCAATAGATGCCCACATATCTATCTGCTACTAGTTAAATATAAAGAAGGGGGAAGAAATGGAATTAAAGGAAGAACAGGAAAGGAGGGAGAGACAGAAAAGGAGAAAGGGAGAGAGAGGAACAAAAAGAGAGAGGACATTTTTTTTTTTACCACACTGGTATGAAACTAGAACTCAACCACAGAAAGAGAAATGGGAAAAGAACAAACACATGGAGACTAAACAACATGTCACTAAAAAGCCAATAAGTCAACGATGAAACCAAATAAGAAATCAGAAAATACATTGAGACAAATGAAAATGAAAACACAACCTTTCAAAATCTGTGGGATGCAGCAAAATCAGTTCTAAGAGGGAAGTTCATAGTGATACAGACCTTCCACAAGAAACAAGAAAATCTCACACAATCTAACCTACCACCTAAAAGAATTAGAAAAAGAAGAAGGAAGGAAATAAAGACCAGAGAGGAAATAATTAAAATAGAGATAAAAAACAATAGAAAAGATCGATAAAACCAAGAGCTGTTTTTTTGAAAAGATAAACAAAATTGAGCCAAGACTCACCAAGAAATAAAGAGGAGGACCCAAATAAACAAAATAAGAAATGAAAGAGAAGAAATAACAACTGATACCACAGAAATACAAAAAATCATAAGAGAATACTATGAACAGTTACATGCCAACAAATTGGACAACCTAGAAGAAATGGACAAGTTTCTAGAAACATTCAGGCTGCCAAAACTGAATCAAGAAGAAACAGATGATTTGAATAGACTGATAACTAAAAGTGAAATAGAATTTGTAAAAAAAAAAAAAAAAAAAGCCAAAAAAACCTTCCTGCAAACAAAAGTTCAGTACCAACAGCTTCACTGGGGAATTCTATCAAACATACAAATAACTTATACCTGTTCCAAAAAACTGAAGAGGAGGGAACACTCCCAAATTCATTCTATGAAGCCACCATCACCCTGATTCCAAAATCAGACAAAGACACTACCAAAAAAGAAAATTACAGGCCAATATCTTTGATGAATATAGATGCAAAGATTCTCAACAAAATTTTAGCACACTGAATCCAGCAATACATAAAAAGGATCATACACCATGATCAAGTTAGATTCATTCCAGGGCTACAAGTATGGTTCAGCATATGCAAATCAATCATTGTGATACACACATTAACAAAGGAAAGACAAAAACCACATGATCATCTCAAGAGATGCAGAAAAGTCATTTGACAAAATTCAACATCCATTCATCTCACCAAAGTGTGTATAGAGGGAACATACCTCAAAATAATAAAAGCCGCTTACAACAAACCCACATCCAATATAATACTCAATGGTGAAAAGCTGAAAGACTTTCTGTTAAATTCAGGAAGAAGACAAGGATACCCACTCTGAACTTCTATTCAGCATAGTATTGGAAGTCCTAGCCAAAGCAATCAGAAAAGAAAAAGAAATAAAAGGTATCCATATTGGAAAGGAAGAGGTAAAACTGTCACTACTTACAGATGACATGATACTATATATAGAAAACCCTAAAGACTCCACACAAAAACTATTAGAACTAATAAATGAATTTAACAAGTTAGCAGGATACAAGATTAATATATAGAAATCCGTTGCATTTCTTACACTAACAATGAAATATCAGAAGGAGAAAGTAAAAAAAAAAAAAAACCATTTAAAATCACATAAAAAAAATACCTAGTAGTAAACTTAACCAAGGAGGTGAAAGACCTATACACTGAAAACTATAAAACACTGATAAAGGAAACTGAAGGTGATTCAAAGAAATGGAAAGATATCCCATGCACTTGGATTGAAAGAATTAATATTGTTAACATGACCATACTACCCAAAGCAATCTACAGATTTAATGCAATCCCTATCATATATCCATGACATTTTTCACAGAACTAGAACAAATAATTTATAGAGAGCCACAAAAGACCCAGAATTGCCAAAGCAATCCTGAGAAAAAAGAACAAAGCTGGAGGCATAACCCTTCCAGACTTCAGACCATAATACAAAGCTATAGTAATCAAAATAGTGTGGTATTGGCTGAAAAAACCAGACATATGGATCAATGGAATAGAATAGAGAGCCCAGAAATAAACTCACCCACCTACAGTCAATTAATCTATGACAAAGAAGGCAAGAATATATAATAAAGACAGTCTCTTTAACAAGTGGTGTTGGGAAAGTTGGAAAGCTACATGTAAATCAATGAAATTAGAACACTCTCTCATGCCATATATAAAAATAAACTCAAAATGGTTTAAAGACTTAAATATGAGACATGACACCATAAAACTAGAAGAGAACATAGGCAAAACAGGCTCTGACATATATCATAGTAAAATTTTCTTAGATCAGTCTTTCAAGGCAAAAGAAATAAAAGCAAAAATAAACAAATGGGACCTAATCAAACTCGTAAGCTTTTGCACAGCAAAGGAAACCATCAACAAAACAAAAGGACAACCTACAGACTGGGAGAATATTTTTGCAAACAATGTGACCAACAAGGGCTTAATTTCCAAAATATACAAACAGTTCAGACAGCTCAGTATCAAAAAAACAAACAACCCAATCAAAAAATGGGCAGAAGACCTAACTAGACATTTCTCCAAAGGAGACATACAGATGGCCAACAGGCACATGAAAAGATGCTCAACATTGCTAATTATTAGAGAATGCAAATCAAAACCACAGTGAAGTACTGCCTCACACAGGTCGGAATGGATATCATCAAAAGGTCTACAAATAGTAAATGCTGGAGAGGGTGTGGAGAAAAAGGAACTTTCCTACACTGTTGGTGGGAATGTAAACTGGTACAGCCACTATGGAGAACAGTATGGAGGTTCCTTAAAAACCTAAAACCAGGTACTACATGATCCAGCAATTCCATTCCTGGGCATACATATGGAAAATATGAAAACTCTAATTTGAAAAGGTACACATACCTCAATGCTCACAGCAGCTCTATTTGCAATAGTCAAGACGTGGAAACAACCCACGTGCCCACCAACAGATGATAGGCTTAAGAAGATGTGATACACACACACAAACACACACACACACAAACACACACACACACACATACACACACACACACACAATGGAATATTATTCAGCCATAAAAAGAATGAAATAATGCCACTGCAGCAACAAATGGGTGGACCTAGAGAATATTATATTCAGTGAAGTAAGTCAGACAGAGAAAGACAAATATTATATGATATCACTTATATGTGGAATCTAAAAAACAACACAAATGAATCTATATACAAAATAGAAACAGACTCAAAGACACAGAAAACAAAATTACGGTTACCAAAGGGGAAAGAGAGGTGAAGATGTATAAATTAGGACTATGGGATTAACAGATACAAACTACAATACACAAAATAGATAAGAAACAAGGATTTACTGAATAGCACAGGGAACTATATTCAATATCTTATAATAACCTATAATAGAAAATAATCTAAAAAAAATATATATATATATATGGTTGAATACCTTTGTTGTATACCTTAAACTAACACAATATTGTAAATCAACTATACTGCAATAAAAGAAAGAGAGACAAAGGACAATTCATCAAATGATTAAAAGCAACATATTAATAACTTTTTTCCTCAAAATATATTTAATAAAAACTTTTGCATTTTCACACCTGTGGGCATTAATGGCACATTATAGAATCAATTTAAGTTCCTACTGGTTAATCATTTCTGAACAGCACTTTGGAAAGCAAAACGGGGTGGAAATCTTTGGCGGTTGGAAGTGGCTCAACTTGACACAATAACTCTCCATTAGCCTAGAGGATAAGAATATCTTCAAGCCATTCTGCTGTTCTTCTTTGCTAAAATACTACTGCTACTACTACTACTACCACCACCACTAATAACAATAATGACAACAACTGCTAATAAGAAATTAAATTGAAGAAGATGTAGAATTTTGCTACAAGCTCATAATGATTACCATCTGAAACTCTTGGTATCTGAAACTTGTGTTTCAGATACCATCTGAAATGATTACCATCTGAAACTTGTGTCTGAAGAAAAGCAAAAAGCCAACTGAAAGTTACATCTGTGAGCCAGGCTCAAGTTAGGATGGACTTTCTTATAGGTGCTGTCAGAGACTAAGGAACTTAATCTTCTTAAACAATTTCCCAGATTAGGAGTATCTTCTTGTACTTGCTTGAAACAAAAATTAGTTCCTACACTCCCTTATGAATCTAGCTTTCTTAATTATGGCTTATGAACTGATTTTGAACTTCTGAGTCTTGCCAGTTTTAACTATGTATATATATTATTTATGCTTTTGGACACCCTGTCAATCTAAACCTGATTCCTGATTTCTCTCCATTTTGTCCTAAGTTGTTAAAACTTATGATTTTAAAGTGAATTTTGACTACAATTAACCCTGGCTGATAAGAAATGGCTCCACTTTCTTTCTCATTTCTTTTCCTTTTTAAAAAATAAGATTTTTACTTTGGAATAATTTCAGATCTATTCCATTTACTTTTGATAATGAAGTTATATTTATTTTAGGAATGCAAGGTTGGTTAAGCATTCCAAAATCAATCCAATTATTACCACTTAAACAGAAGGAGAAAAATCATGCAACCATCTCAGTAAGTGCTGAAAAGCATTTGAAAAAATAAAACATCCATACTTGACAAAAAACTTAGTAAATTATAAATAGATGAAAGTTCCTTAGCTTGAAAAAAACTTATCTATAATCAAAACAGTATGGTACTAGCATAAAAAGAGACACATAGACCAATGGAACAGAATAGAAAGCCCAGAAATAAACCTACACATATATAGTCAAATAATCTATGACAAAGGTATCATGAATACACAATGGAGAAAGAATAGTCTCTTTAATAAATGGTATTGGGAAAACTAAATATACACACATGCAAAAGAATGAAATTGGATGTTTACACCATATACGAAAATCAATTCAAAATGAATTAAAGATTTAAACATAAGACTTGAAACCATAAAGCTCCAGGAAGAATACATAGGGGAAAAGCTACTTGATGTTGGTCTTGACAATGATTTTCTGGATGACATCAAAAGCATAGGCAACAAAAGCAAAAATGATAAGTGGGACTATATCAAAATGAAAAGCTACTACACAGCAAAGGAAACAATCAACAAAATGAAAAGGTAACCTACAGAAGGGGAGAAAATATTTGCAAACAATATAACTGATAAGAGGTTAATATCCAAAAAATATAAGGAACTTATACAACTCAATAGCAAAGAAATAAATAACCTAATTTAAACATGGGCAAAGGAGCTGAATAGATATTTTTCCAAAGAAAACACACAAATAGCCAATAGGTACATGAAAAGAAGCTCAGTAGCATTAATCATCAGGGAGATGCAAATCGAAACCACAAAGAGATATTACCTAACACCTGTTAGAATGGCTATTATCAAAAAGATAAGAGATAAGTATTGGTAAGGATGTGGAGAAACGGGAACCCTTGTACACTGTTGCTGGGAAGGTAAACGGGTACAATCATTATGGAAAACAGTATAGTCATTTCTCAAAAAATTAAAAATAAAACTTACCATATGATTTAGCAATCCCACTTCTGGGTATATAACCAAAGGAAATGAAATCAGTAAAATCAGTATTTTTTTTTTTTTTTTTTGGCTGCCCCGTGTGGCCTGCGGGATGCAGGATCTTAGTTCCCTGACAAGGGATCGAACCCACGCCCCCTGCAGTGGAAGTGTGGAGCCTTAACCACTGGACCACAAGGGAAGTCCCTAAAATCAGTATATCAAAGAGACATTTGTACTCTCATGTTTATTTCAGCATTATTCACAATAGCAAAGATATGGAAACAACTTAAGTGTCCATCAATGGATGGATGGATAAAGAAAATGTGGTATATATATATATATATATATATATATTTATATATATATATACACACACACACACACACACACACACACACTATCATTCATCAACAAAAAGAAGGAAATCCTCCCATTTGTGACAACATGGAAGAACCTGGAGGACATTATGCCAAGTGAAAAAAGCCAGACAGAGAATGCAAATACTAATACATGATCTCACTTATATGTGGAATCTAAAAAAGTCAATCTCATAGAACCAGAGAATAGAATAGTGACTACCAGGGGCTGGGGAGTGGGAAATATGGGGAGATATTGGTCAAAGATATCAAAAGATATTGTATCAAAGGATACAAACCTTCAGTAATAAGATGAATAAGTTCTCAGAATCTAATATACAGCATGGTGACTAACACAGTATACATGTATAAAAGTCTGGCAGTACCAAATGTTGGTGAGGATGTGGAAAAACTAGCATTCTCACACACTACGAATTTTCCGATTTGGAAAAACTTTTGAGGAAACCTTGTATTGCTGAACATATGCAGACCTTTTGATCAAGTAATTCTACTCCTAGGGTATGTGTATGTGTATGAATATATGTATGTATGTACATATGCATGTGTACATATGTGTGGAGATAATATATCTATCTAATAGAGACTTTTTTTCTTTATAGTAGTATTATTTGTAATAGCTTCAAACTGGAAACAACTCAAATGTTTCTCAATAGATAAATTTTGTATATTTGGAATGTAGAATACTATTCAGTAACAAAGATGACTCAACTACAACCATATACAACTCAAAAGGACCCTGATATAAAGAAATACATATTTTATGATTCCATTTATAAAATTAAAATACAGGCATCACTGAATTACATTATTAGAAGTCAGATGGCAGTTATCTTTGGGAAGGAGGGTGGTGGTTATTGGTTCAAGACTGGGCACAAGGGGGCCTTCTGGGTGCTGATAATGTTCTATTTCCTGACCTGGGTAGTAGTTACTTAAGTGTATTGACTGTTATAATTCATTAAGGTAAATACTTTGTGAACTCTTCTGAGCTATGTTATACTTCAATATACTTTTATTTGAAATATTCATCTTCTGTCAATTTTCTTTCTTTGCTCCCTTCACTTATTCTGTTTTTAACTTTAGAGTGTTAAATATTAAAACCTAAGGTCTTGAGGTCCTGAGAGAAGATACAGCGCTATAATTATTAAAAGCAGTAAGAAATGTTACCAGCATATAGCAGTGCACACATTTTCACATCCACCATCTCAACAATCATCACAACCCTGTGAGAGCTAAGAAGCAGTGAAGGTTTCTTTTTTAATTGATGGATAAACTGGGACTCAGAAGTGGTTAAATTTTGTTCTGCTAGTTCATATGTCTAGAAAATGGCAGAGTTCAGTATGAGAGTTCTTGATCACTAGATTGTTGTTCTTTCTACTGTACATGTAGTCATTTAAAATAATATATAACTAAAATAAATAATCTATGATTCAAATAACTGTATTTTTTATTTGATTCTCGCTAGACTCATTTTAAGACTTCAAAACTGCCATTGCTATTTTCTCCCAAACCCCTTTTTTTAAAAAAATAAATGCATTTAATGAGGCCAATAACAGAAGGATAACATTTCCCACTTATTTATATTTTTCCCACATCAATTAATGTATATGAAATATGTGTCATACCTTCTTAAATACAGAAATTTCAAACGCAGGTAGGATTCTGTTTTGGATACTCTTTTAAAACTAAACTATAGGGACTTCCCTGGTGGCAGAATGGTTAAGAATCCACCTGCCAATGCAGGGGACATGGGTTTGAGCCCTGGTCCCAGAAGATCCCACATGTCATGGAGTAACTAAGCCCGTGTGCCACAACTAATGAGCCTTCGCTCTAGAGCCTGCGAGCCACAGCTACTGAAACCCACGTGCCTAGAGCCCATGCTCCTCAACAAAGACAAGCCGCCGCGATGAGAAGACTGCACACCGCAACGAAGAGTAGCCCCTGCTCGCCACAACTAGAGAAAGCCCGTGCGCAGCAACAAAGACCCAACACAGCCAAAAATTAATTAATTAACTAATTAAAAAAATCTAAACTAGAGTAATACTACTGATCTGTTCAGGGACTTTATGTTCTAAAGTTCTCTACTTGATTTTTCTAGTCGAAAGGATAGGAAGAACTATTAGTTTCCTATCCAGTGGTTATACAACTAGAAGAATGAAAGACAAAGAGAGAAATATTTTAGACAGTGGTTAGAGAAATAGAATATTTTGCTAATAGAACAATGAGTATGATCTGTATAGCTTAAATATTCTTTGATCACTGCAGGATACTGCTCTAACTTCCAGCAGGTATTTTAAAATTGCATACCGCTGATCACAATGGGTTCCAGGAAAAAGAGTTCATATGACTAAATTGACATCATATACACTATTAGAAAAAAAACACAGTCGGGAGGTTTATAAAACTGACGATGTGTTAGGAGTCTCACCCTTGAATGTGGGAAATGGTTGCTGTTCCATTCTTTCTGGTAGTGGACATTGATACAAACTTTATGGAAGAAAGTTTGGCAAATGGTATCAACAGCCTAAAATGGGCATTCCCTAAGGCCTGTAACTCAATTTACAGCAATTATTCAAAGAAAACAACTAATGACACACAAAGATTTACCTACGAGGATATTTGCTGCAGCATAATTCATAATGGTGAAAAATGTACTGCAGTATAAATGTCAAATAATAAAAGAATATTAAATTACCCATGGCATATTAATAAAATGGGACACTTTGGAGCCATTAAAAATAACATTGTAAATGAGGAATTGTTGTGAAGTGCTATTTGGCAGGGCAAATCAGTAATATTCAAACCCCAACCTCAACCAGTCACCTTTCACCTGTGATGCTATCAGGACACAGATGCACATGTGACAAGGTCGAAGAAAGGAATAATACATTATGGTAAGGCTCCTGGAACTTTTAATACTTCAATGACAGAAGAAACATTTCTGACATAATTTTTCTATATTAGCAGGACCTGATTTTAGTTATTATAAGTTCCACTTTCCTAACCTCTCTCCTCTCTTGTAACTTCACTCCATTTAAGCAGGTTCAGAACAGAATTTCTGAATGTCTGCTCCACTTTATTTGATGATTTTCCCCCCTCTATTTCCATGTATGGTGCTAACCTGATTTAACCTGTTGGATCTTTGTGTCCTTCTCCTGGTTTCTTTCTATTTCCTACTTTTCTTGTTGTAACTCCAAAAAAAAATATCCTTTTATTTTTTTTGAAACTGATCTCTTTTATCCCTTGCTTCCGATCCCTTATGTTCTGATTCCAAATCCTAGCAATAGTTTCCTTGTTCATTTAGCACATTCTGAAGGCTTTTTGCTTTCTCATTGTGGTTTAACTCTGGGTCTGAACAAACCTATCTACTGGAATTTAGATGGATTATGGAACAGGCCTATAATCTCCTTCTTAGCCCTTAAGGTTTGTAATGATTTCACTGAGTTTTTATTCCTCATCAACCCAAGAAGAAAATATAACAACATTTGGTAGAGGTCCCCAATCCTATTACCTATTTTTTTTTCCATATTATTAACTCCATTGCCCCATGAGGTTGAATCAATACTTTGGGTCTCTGAAGTTCATAGCTGAGATCAGAGCTCATGTACTTGAGTCTACGGGCCCCTGATCAGGAAGGAAAGTCATCCCTACAGGGGTAGAGAGCAACTGGCTGGTGGAGAAGCAGCCCTGAATGCAGAATCTCAGCTGCCTTCTCTCTCATTCTCTCTTTCTGAATGTCTTTTAACGACTTAAAATGTAAAACAAATAATGACAAATAACTAAGTGGGACCAAAAGTACCTTCCAAATAGTAAGTACAAAAGCATCCCATTTTTGTTTTAAAAAAATGTCCCACACAACCACACATAGAATTAAGATGGGAAGCTTCAGTGGCTAATGGTGACTCCCTGTGAAGGGTAGAAGAAGTGTGGTGAGACAGTTGTTCCAGCTTACTTTTTCTTATCTTTTCATTTCTATGTTTTTGACATGGGTTACAAAAAAACCACATACACACATTTATGACTTTACCACTAAAGAATATTAATGTTCATTTCTTTTTTTTAATGTGGCTGCTTTATCTTGAACACCCTGAACAAACCATGTTTAGAGCCTAAGTGTTTTATCTGTTTCCAATTTTCCCTGATTCCCCAACTTCTTCATCTTTTAGTGCCATTCTCATATGACATTTCCCATTTTTAATTTTAAAATAAGAAAGGTTATAGAATTTAGAAAGAAAAGTTTTTCACATTTCATGAGGGACCTTACAACCTTCTAATAATAATAATAATAAGCACATATAATCTGGTTTTCAAGCCATTCACTTTCACCGTCTGCTAGCAGGGGTCTCCATTAGCAGAACAAAATTATGCAAAATGCCAGTGACCATTTCTAACCATTCTAATTGTATGCTCTGTAGTATCACCTTTGTGCTTAGACTAGAAATAAGCCCTGGAAAGATACATACTCAGAGTTCAGTGTGTTTGTGGAACATGGTTGTAGAGCTGCTTCCATTTACTCTGTTGAGGTAAACAGTTACATCTTCACTCTCTGCTTAGCAGAAAATCACAAGAAACACTATGTCATAAACAAAGGAGAGGATGAGGTCACTTGGACTCACCTTCTAAGCTTCTTCCACTTTAAAATGGTAAAATAAAATATTCATGTGCTACCATTATGTGGCTGAACAAAGAGGCATTTCCTCTTACTTATATGAATCCATGACTTCCTATAGCCTTATACTAAGTCAATCATTTATAGCTACATCTGCCTCATATATGAATGAGGAAGGTAGAAAAAAATTACGGCCATGCAAACAATGCTTGTCGAATAACATAAGAATCGACAAGTGAGACAACTAATCAATCTTCCTAACAGCATGACAAGTAGACTGAATCACATTTCAGACATTCATTGGCACTTTGAACAAAAAACACAGAATAACCTATTTTTCCAAGGGATGTCCAAGGATGCCCAAGGCAACCTATCCTCCCTGAGAATTTAGAAAACATAAAGGAATACTGAATGCAAGTTTATTTTCTGAATTAAAAATTTAAGCACTGTAAGTGAAATGGTAATACTGAAAGTAATTTAACATCTTTTAAGGCAATTCAAAGTGCTTAACTCATTTAATATAATTATCTCTTAACATTGTTATATAGTTTCTTTTTTCCTAGTGCTCTTTAGAAAGGACAAAATACCCTTCCTTTTACCATAGTTTCCTCCTTGTCTATGTCTAATTGAAGAGCTTTCTATCAGGAAACTTGAAAAATGGATAATTACTGCTCTGGGGCCTCTTGTCAACTATGAACTTGGGAATTACAAGAGTTTTGGGCCTTGCTTAATGAAAAGTGGCTGAATTAAATTTTCTGCCTCTAACAAGTATCTCTTTTTTTCCTTTTGGAAAAGAGTTTCCCAGAGAATCTCTCTTAATAGCCACTGGCAAGGCCCATAATTCTACTACTGAAACAATGAGATCTATTTTCCAGATCATCAGTCTTCATTCTCCAGACAGATACAATTGTTTGAAGAGTTGCGATTACATTATCCCTTGGTGCTTCTTCAGCCTCCACATTTGACTGACTCCACAGTTAACAATTAAAAGGCCAAAGGAATTGAGGATTAATTTTTATCTCTAATAATAAAAAGTTCATTGCATTGAATTTCTTGATATCAGCATCATTGCCCTCCTTATTATAATCTTGCAAAAAGAGAAATGGAAATCAATACCCATTCATGGACTATATAATTCGAGAGAAGAAACTGCAATCATCCTGACTGTATGGACAGCACAATCTTTTACTACCTACAAATGAGTCAATTTAAAGTGCTAGGATTAGCCTATACAGCTTAAACTTCATCCATCTTCTGGATGTTAAACATCACACGTTTTTGAATAGCAATCTATATGTATCAAGAAACAGATCTGGTAGATTACAGACCAAACGTAGATAATCAGGATGAACTGCACGCAGGATCATCGTATGTATGCGCTACTTTATTTGTCATCAAAGGCCAACAGAACGCAGTGCCTAGCTGCCTTCTAATAATCAGAAAGGGGGCAGAGAGTGCCTCTTCCTGACATTCCCTTCTCCTCCCATTCGGCACTACTGTTCCCTCATCTCATTGTGTTACCATCAGTTCTGTTCACGTTGGTATTCTCTTCAATGGCTCTGGCTCAGAGATTCAGATTCCATAGGCCCCCACTGGGACCCAGGGATCTGAATTTTTCACCAGAAGCCACAGCACCAGTAAGGTGTGGTTTTAGGGTCAATTTTCAAAAAAAAAATTGCCCCATTCTGTGAGCTTTTGGGGTACTGCATGGCCTCTGTATTGAGTATTGGCACAGCACCTCAGATGTGATAAAAATTCAAGAAAAATAACACTGAAGAAACATTACCCTGGAAAGAGCAGGATTTACATTAGAAACTGACTTGGGGAAAGGAAGGCTCAAGATTTGGGTCCTATTAAGTGCCCTTTTACAGACTTGTGTCTCTGAGTCTCAACTTCTTCACCTGTAAAGTTCGGCTGTAGGAGAAGTAGAAGGTAAAGTATGTGAACAATAGGCTGGTAGAGAGGACAATGTTTTGAGTGTATGATTTAGGACAACTTTCCTTGATCCCAAAAGCATAGCACCCTCAACTTACCCTCCCCTAAAATCGGGAAAGAAAGAAACCACTCCATGAAATCATGTCAGAAGTCACCAGACAAATAAAATATTTATATTTTAACATTAAAAATGATCTTAATCTGCCAAAAACTGAATGGTTTTCTTCTAACAAAACTGAAATTTTGTTTGAAAATATACAACTTAAAAAATTACCTGAAGTCTATGGAACAGTTCATCTGTGGGCTTCTGAAAATTACTTCACAACTATTTTTGTTGTTGTTGCCAATTCTCATGAGACAATTGACTAGTCAAGCCAAAATTTGTATAGTTTTATCAAAACATCTCCATATTTTATTCATTTCAGATGAATAAACACAAAACTAGCACAGTCATATTTTTAACTAGATACAGTACACTTCCCTCAATTCCCACTCCAATATAATTTGGCATAATTAAGAGCTATCAAGAATATCCATGAGTGCTTGAGTTGAGTCCTGTACTAAATGGGAACCAATCACGAAGGAAAGAATCCAAACTATTGGGACTCCCCCAGGGAAAGATGACTATTACTGGATTACCTTTAAAGGAATGGGCTAACTAGTAAACACTGACTTAAGACATGTGAATACTGTAATTTGTCCCTCGGTTCCTGTTTCATAGGATCAGTCGCTATTTGTGTTCTCTTGATTCACCTCATGAACCCCGAATTTCTCTATTTCAAAATGACTGGCATGGACTGCACTGCTCCATCCCAGTCTTCGCTGACTGCACTGTAATGCTTCTCAAGCCTTATCTCAGGAAGTCCTGCCAAGTGGATTCTTTCTTGCCTCTTAGAAATACAACCCCTCTCTCTACCTAATTATCCAGAAATTTGCTAAATAAGAAGCTACGATATTAATATAGTATATGTTCCTGGTATATAATATTATAAAGCAGGCATCATGAGAATATAGACCAGTGATGTAGAGAACACACCTGAAGTCCGATGAACCTGGGTTCAAGTTATGACTGATGGGTACTAGCTGTGTGGCCAATAAGGTGCCTATGTCTCTCTGACCCTCAGTGTCCTCATCCATAGAGTGGTGTTAACACTAGTACATCATTGGGTGTATGTGAAGATTAAAAATGCTGCATGCACGATAGCACGAGGACTGACGAAAGCATTTGTCCAACTGCTGGAAGCTACTATATTCGTGCTATTATTAATGAAAAATCACATACCTTAGAGTCATTGTTAGCTCAAATCATGGCTCTGCATTTCAGCTTCTTCGTTTGTAAAACGGGGCTGGTATCAACTCCCTTACAGATTTGGTGTGAACATTAGAGATAAAATATGTTAAAATCCCTGATAAAACGCCTGGTACAGAGCAAGCACTCCATGGATGGCAGCCATTGCAAAAATTACACATGGAAAGTGACTTTGGTTGTGAGACTGTAATCCATATGCCGTTAGTATCAAGTTGTTAAAAGTTTAAAAGCCTGTTGACACATCTTCAGGGCTGCTATTCTCACTCCATCATGATCCTAGCGCTGTGGAGGAGAAATTATTCAGGCACGAATGCCTGATGCCTCTCTCATCCTCTGTCTTCTAACAAGGGCTCTGCCTCTACCAGCTCAGTTCCTTCCCCTTCTCTGCCTCAGAGCAGGGTTCTGTTGCCAGGCAAGTTCTCTGGGACTTTTGTGGTCTAGAAATGAAAGAAAGAGGGAAGATACATGGGTTAGAGTTGGTGGAGGGGCTTGGGGAAGATTTAGAAGAAAGATACTCGAGGAGCTGAGGGATGGTGGGGAAGGAGATGAAGGGGGAAAAGAATTTCCTGAAATACTGTTTTGTTTTATGTATCCTCTTCTGAATATTCAAGGAAAGGAAGTAAAAGCCTTAATTAAAAAGAAAGAAAAAGAAAACTCTCCCATTGTTGGACTATGTCCTTTGAGTGCCAGTGCTCTGAGGCTGTGCCTGGTGAGTTGTGGCTTCTGTTGGGTAATAAATACTAGGGACTGAGAAATTTCCACTGCTCCTAAGGGTAGAAACGCAAGAGGAAATCAGACGCTGCGTGGAGACAGGGGCTACTTGATTTCCTAGGAGGGTGGCCATTTGAGGGAAATACCTTTAGAACTCTTAACATCCTGGAGCAACCAGAGGCAGATAACTCGTTTGCCAGTGGTTGACAAGGAAGAAAGGCCTCACAAGTAAAATCAGAAAACCAAGGGATCAGGTGACCAGGGAGGGGGCTGTTAGTGAGATGTGCCTCAGAATACGTGTCCCTCAGTGCACCTGGAGATGGTGCTGGGAAGAAACAGGTGCTTCACAGACACTGGGCCTATAGCGCCAGGATAAATGACCTAAGTGCAGGAAGTAGCACTAGTGGCCCCAGTGCAGAGCAGTGCACGGAGGGGGCAACTGCAGGAGAGAGAACTGGGAGAGAAAAGGAAGGGATATGGAAAACCAGAGTGCAGGAGAAGGGGAAGTAAGATTATTGAGCTATGTAACCATGGCAGTAAAGTGCTGTGCAATGGATATTTTCCATCTGCCCTTCCAGAGCCAACATGCTCCGTTCTCCACCCTGCTCTGTGTCCTGGAAGACTGTAGACTAGATCAGTGGCCCTCTTGTCCTCGGGCTTCTGGTGGAGTTTAGTTAGCGCTGGCCACCAGCAAGAGACTGGACTGCGAGAAGAGAGGGAGGGCAGGGGTTTGCTGCTTTGTCTGTTTTTACCTTAGACTGTGTTTGGTTTTGCTCCTCTCTAGTGGCAACAAATTGGCTGTATCCTTCCTGGAAGACAGCAGCTCCTTACCTGTCGGTTGTCCCCTTCCTGTAGCTACTTCTGGTAACTGCTGCCTTCAATGCTGCCTCAGGGTCCCGGGACAATAACTGATCCCAGCTGTTGCTACTTCCTGGCCCATCACGGACTCCCATTTGTTCTCTTAACCCTGTCCGTACGTTTGAAAATATTCCCTTCATTAAACTCTCCTCAATTTCCTGACAAGAGTACCACCTGCTCCCTGCCCAGACACTACCTGACAGACCCAGGTAAGATAATAACTGCAAAATTAACTTCATGTTAATAAAGCTACAGTCATGATAATAGGATCTATTTGTAATTATTTTCAATGATGATTTTTTGTAAAATAAGGAAATATTATATTTTGCAGAATTCTGTTATTCTTAGAATGAGTTGATATACATTATTGCACCATAGAGAGAGACTTAGGTTCAAACCCCTTTTCACCATTTTCTGTGTGTTAAGTTAAATACTTCATTTTTCTCTGCCTCAATGTTCTCATCTGAAAAATGGAGGTAATAATACCTTCTTCACAGGATTCTTATGAGATGGAATGAATCCTGCTGGATGCATGCTCACTCACAGGAAATTCTTAACCAATGACTGTTGTACTTGTTTTCTTATACTTTCATCAATTCCTTTTCTACCACAAGTCTCAATTTAAGAAATCTAACAAGATTGTGGTTGTTTTCAAAGATGCTTATATCTGGGTGAACCCAATCAGTTCTCTCAGCCCTGATTTAGATCTAGATGAAGATACTCTGCTCAGCTCCACCTGCATCCACCTTGATGGCAGAGACACTGTGGCCAGGATCCAGCAATCAGTACCTCTGTCATATTTCCCTTTGGTGAAAAATGAGCTCTGAAGTATTTATTTTTTCAGAAATATTTTCCAAATCAGATCAGTTTGTGCTATGTGCTGCACTTTAAGTTATTAATCAAAGTCCTCAGAATTACTCTTGAAGATTCTAATAAACTAGTGATAAATAACTTTCAAACCCTAATATGACTCAAAAATTCATTTTCACAATCTTATCTTTCTTTTGTACCATATTTGCCATAGTGAACATTCTTGAGAAGTTTGCCCAAGATCTACCCTGCTGAAAAAGTGAAATATCAGCCACAGAGAATATCTTAATCTGAGTTCTGTTCTTTTGTATGTTAAGCATCCTACAAGCCACAATACCTTGAACATTCCCATACCTTTATTCACTCATTCAACTGACCTAGATTCTGGGGAATCTCCAGGAAATAAAACACACAGAAATGCACACCCTGATGGAGCTTATGCTCTAAATACAAGGCTAGCATATTTTCCTCATCTTTCCTATACCTCTGTTTACCAAAAAGTACTGAATTTTCAACAAATTTAGTGTTTCCAGATAAAATATAGGATGTCCAATTAAATTTGAATATCAGATCAACAACAAATTTTTTTATTATAAGTATGTCACAAATATTGTGCTCCTTGGACATATTTATACTAAAAATTATTTTTGTTGATCTGAAATTCAAATTTAACTGGGCATCCTGTCTTTTTATAGGCTAAGTCTTGCAGCCCCAAAGGGGTCACTGCTCTGCTTGCTGAGTGACTTTTGTGCACCTCTGTTTTTGGACCTACGTTTGCTCCTATATTAAATGAGGAAGCTGGTCCAAGGGACATTTAAGGTCCCTTTCAACTCCCAGATGTCAATTCTTCCCTAAGCAAACGATCTTGTCATCACATACATCTACTCCCTTTCCTCCGTTCATCAACTTTAAAACTGGCTGTCCATTCTCTGACATGACTGCAACAATCTCTTCTTTCCTCACTACCCCTTGGTAATAATCTTTATCGGACCCCCAGCTCCATGTTGGTTGACTTAACTAAGTATCAATGCCAAATGCCCTACATCTGAGTACCATTGTACATTTCACAAAGTATTTTCACATGCATTACTGCATTTTGATGAACGAATTTCTCTCCTACATCCCATCCAAAAAGTTTTGCTGAAGTTGTCTTTCATGCCACTGTGTAAATAATCTTTCTTGTCCACCTGGGCAAGCATTAGCAACCTTCTGAGAGACCTTCTCTCAATTAAAATAAGTCTGCTTTCATCTCTGAAGAGTTTTCCAGGGATGCTACTGTATCAATGTTGCATCTTCAGCGCCTGTCCCAGGGATGCTGCTGTATCAGTGTTGCATCTTCAGCGCCTGTCCCACGGATGCTGCTGTATCAGTGTTGCACCTTCAGCGCCTGTCCCAGGGATGCTGCTGTATCAGTGCTGCATCTTCAGCGCCTGTCCCAGGGATGCTGCTGTATCAGTGCTGCATCTTCAGCGCCTGTCCCAGGGATGCTGCTGTATCAGTGTTGCATCTTCAGCGCCTGTCCCAGGGATGCTGCTGTATCAGTGTTGCATCTTCAGCACCTGTCCCAGGGATGCTGCTGTTATCAGTGCTGCATCTTCAGCGCCTGTCCCTGGGTGCTCGCTGCAGCTTCCTCCCTGCACCTTCTGTCCACAGGAGCAACTGCTTGCCTTGTCCCATGACAGGCCCTGTTCTTTCACCTTCCAACTCCAGTCCCCTGAGGGGCCCACTGCAAGCCTGGACCACTGAGGCCCTGGCCACTCAGTGTTGTCCCTGCACCAGCAGCATCCCATTTCCTGTGAACTTGTTAGTAAATACACTCTTGGACTCTGCCTGAGAGTATTGAACCAGAATTTGCCTTTTTAAGTTCGAGAAGCACTGGATTAGAACACTTCTAGTCAGGTGCTAGTTTTCCGTATTTTCCCAGGAGATCTGAAGAGGATAATTTGATCTATATTTATTAGACTAACCCAAGAGCAATGGTTCCTAACCTTGTTTCTGCCAAGGTACACCCACAGGATGACACAAACTGCCATAAAGAAGAGAGGCTCACCTCTGCAGTGATTCTCATCCCGCCCACCCCACACTCCTTTTGCAAGTCACTCTTCAGCATCAGCTAGGACGCTGAATGACTGCAGTAGGGCTGGGGGGAGAAACACCCCCTCCATGTCTTGATAACTATAACACCGTTCCCTAAATACACGAGCAATAGGAGCAAATGAATTATGAACTTCCATCCTTTACTGGCTGTCTGAAATGACCAAATAAATGGACTCATTTTGAAAATGGAGAGAGTAATGCAATAATGAATTATTTCTGATACAGAGATGCTTAATGACTAATTTAAAAGCACTTTACAACTTCAAAGTCCTCAGAGCTATAACTAATAAAAACAATCCAGAGTTCCACTGGCATTTTTTTTTTTTTTTTACATTTGTGTTGTGCTCCACAGAGCTATTCTTGGGACTGATAAACATGTAACACCACTCCAAATACTTTTTCTGAAATAATCACAAGGTACAAAAAGACTGACAGAACCAACAAAGCAACTGCTTGTCTTGGTAAACAGGCATTTGGTTGTTATACCTTCTTCAGCTTCAAGGGACAAAGCCAAAACAAATGTAGAAAAACCGAGTGTTTGTCTGACTGTAATATTAGTCTTTGGGTAATAAGATACCAAAAGGCAGAAAAAGAATCCTTCTATATGCTGAATCCTCAAATAACTCAAGTTTGTGGAGTTGAAAGTTAAAATGTATTACATTTTTTCTTATAAGAGCAATATCAAAAAAGGAGTATCAGTGGCCCAAAGATATTTGAAGGCTAAAAATATCAAAACAATGATTAACAGACTTGGTTACATTCAAATATAGAAGTTTATCTGTTTTAGTACTACACTCAAGGGTTGAAACTCAAAGGAATATCCAATTGTTCAGAGAGATGAACAAGAAAATATTTCTTAAGGTCCAAATTCAGCATTATTATAATTAAATTCTACACAAGAGTTTACTATGAACCATTGTGAACTCATAGCTAAGCTGACCTGATAAGCAGCTCATAGCCATGCAGATCTCTTATCAAGTCTAAAGTTCATTACTATCAGGATAATTAAAGTGGTATCGTTAGAATGGGTAAAGAGATGATAAGGCCATTGCTGGGCCATAGAGAAAGTGGAATAGCCCTCAGCTTAGCTGCAATAACACTTTTTTTTTTTAAACCCTGGATTTATATCGCTGAAGTGGCTGTGCAAATACTAGTCACCAATTCCAGTAAGTTATGAAATTCACTTGTAAAATATGTATTTAAATTCTTTAAGAGAAAATACAAAATTGTCCACGAATTGATATTTTAAAGTTAAGACACACCCTACTGAGCATGATGGCATATAGCCACACTGTTTCCACAGCAGGAATTGAATAAACCATGTTAGGAATGGAAAAGAAATTGGACTTCCGGGTTTTTAAAGTACAGCAGTTGTAGACTTCTGAAAGAAGAGAATTGTGAGCTTTGGTTTATCTTCTTACCATTTGACTCATTCTATCTTTTTTTAAAAAACTGCTTTCGCTCTGTTTCCTTAGGGCCATATGATTCTTGCTTTTGTATGTGGATAATCTGCGTTGGTTAACTGTGTTAGAGAATGATGCTACTGAGATCACAACCAGAGTTATGAAATCCTTATAGGTCAGGGAGCTTTACTCTATTTCATTGACTTCACCTCTAACTTGGGTGACAATACAATTTATCATCCAACTAGGGATATTTGGAGAGCGCAAGGAACTATGATTAATAGATACATGGGCAAAACTTAAAAAGAAACTACTAAAAGAAAACATAAGAGTAAATCTTCATGATTTTGAAGTTGGTCACCTACCTCTAATCTCACCAGAGCATCTAACCAACTCACTTTCCAGGAAAGGACTGGTGAAAAAGTTTGATCAGTTTTACACTTACACTGACACTGTTTGAAAACACAAGTCAAAAAATATGTCCTAATAAAGTGGTTAGGAAGAATTTTCAGATAGGAAGAAAAAAATTGACTCATTTAGGGATATTCTTATGCACAGTTGTCTCTGAACTACTTTTCAGTAAGCCTGAATTGGCATCACTGTACCATCTAACAGATCAAGCATGTGTTTAGGGCACCCACAAAGCCAGGGCCCTCCCTCCAAATAAGTTCACCTACAATGAAACTTTCAAGAACTTTGCACTAAAAAACTATAGAAAGAAGCTGTTTTCATCTCAGTATACAAATTGTGCATATAATTCCCGAAATCCAATCGAACTCAACATCCACATACTGGGCTTTGAAAGTGTAGTATGACTTTTATTAGGAATTATAGTTTTCTCAGTGCTGGGACAATCTACAGGTCCTAATCCAGCCCTGCAAAGAAGGAAATGTGGACAGCAATAGTCAAAGAATAACATCCAGTTCCAACTGATCTACATACAGATGCCCAAGAGGCACATGAAAAGATGCTCAACGTTACTAATTATTAGAGAAATGCAAATCAGAACTACAATGAGATATCACCTCACAACAGTCAGAATGGACATCATCAAAAAGTCTACAAATAATAAATGCTGGAGAGGGTGTGGAGAAAAGGGAACCATGCTACAGTCTTGGTGGGAATGTAAACTGGTACAGCCACTATGGAGAACAGTATGGAGGTTCCTTAAAAAACTAAGAATAAAGCTACCATATGATCTAGCAATTCCACTCCTGGACATATGTCTGGAGAAAAACATGGTTTGAAAGGATACGTGCTCCCCAATTTTCATTGCAGCACTATTTACAATAGCCAACACATGGAAGTAACCTAAATGTCCATCAACAGATGAATGGATAAAGAAGATGTGGTACATATATACAATGAAATATTACTCAGCCACTAAAAAGAATGAAATAATACCATTTACAGCAACATGGATGGACCTGGAGATTATCATACTAAGTGAAGTAAGTCAGACAGAGAAAGACAAATATCATATGATATCGCTTATATGCATAATCTAAAAAAAATGATACAAATGAACTTATTTACAAAACAGAAACAGACTCACAGACTTAGAGAATGAACTTATGGTTACTGGCGGTGGGGGGGGTGGAGGTGTGGAGGGAGGGATAGACAGGGAGTTTGGGATTCACACATACACACTGCTATATTTAAAATAGATAACAAACAAGGACCTACAGTATAGCACAGGGAACTCTGATCAATACTCTGTAATAACCTAAATGGGAAAGAATTTGAAAAAGAATAGATACATGTATATGTATAACTGAATCACTTTGCTGTACACCTGAAACTAACACAACATTGTTAATCAACTATACTCCAATATAAAATAAAAATTAAAAAAAAAAAGAACAACAGTCAAGCTTAGCACAGACACAGACAAGAAGGCCACAGCAAGGACCAGTGGGAACCAAAGACCAAAGGAGCATTCCCATCCCCCACTGTTCCAGTCAGTGTAACAACCTGGTACCGTCAAATGACCCTGGGGGTAGGGGAGTGCCCAATTAACTGAGGTTAAACGTGCTACCATCTTGGAATGAGATTTAATTTTGCTTACAAAAATAAATGTGTATGCCATTTTTTTGCACAACTGGTTTTGTGGGGTGAAAGTCATGTTCACCTCACTACCTATGTCCATCTAACAATGGTTGTGAGTTAAGCTATTGGCTTCTCTACAGTTCAACTGGAGTTTACAATGTAAGATCCCTACCAGTGCTATGGTCTTAAGGTGATGCTAATCACAAGAATCTATGTGCTCTTTTCCTTTTTCAGTAAGTTGAAACAATATTTGTAAGTGTATGAATCGTACAGCTGAATTCTGTAAGAAACGGAATCATTAAAAAGAACTTGCTAACTAGATAACTATTTATATGTATGAAGAGTTTTCTGTCAATATTTCAATAGGGAAACATAGTTATCAGGATACACAGCTATTTTTTAATGAATCGCAACTAAGGCAATAGGTATGGTAAAAATTAAAGTATTTATGTCACAAAGGTTTTAAGCTGGGTTTTAAAATAACCATCGTATATACTGAAGATTCTGGAAGGTAATTATTATTTATCTAACTTTGGCATCTCACAAAAGCAATTCACCATCTGGGAGGATAGGATAACTTAGAGTAACACATAAATTCCAGAATTATTTATTCAAATCAAATATCCATTTTTAGATCAAGGGCAACTACTTCTTCATAAAATAATAGTGTAATATATTACCTAGAAATGAATGTTACATATTTATAACTCTGGCTGGTAAATCCCAGTCATACCATTATTATGCCATTAAACTGGAAATATAAAGAGTTGAAAAGAGGAGTGATCATAATAAAAGCACTTTATTCTGCACATAATACCTGAAATTCAATCTAATACAACTTCCAAATACCAGAAGTTTAATGTTTATGGTCTTTATTGAATAATCTTCTCTTTCTTTGACTGAAGTCAATAAAAAGTCATCTCTAAACTTTTCAGTGAAGCTAGAAACCATTCCACTAAACTACAAGGTCATCAAGATAAGAATAAGATCAAGAGATCATCCTTATGATCTCTGCCAGCTAATGCTTTAATATTTTTCTTCTCCACCTCAAAACCAGTTTATTTAAATGTTTTACCATATTGAAATTGATGTTTTCTTAATGTATTTTTACTTGCATATTCGTATTATTAGAGTTACTTTAAGGAAAATAATGTTATCAAGTAACATTATAAATATGCTGGAAAGCCCTTTCGTTTTGGAAAAGATAATTCTAAAAACTTTTAATTGTGGTAAAAATACATAAAAGTTACCATTTTAGCCATTTTTAAATGTATAGTTCAGTGGCATTGAGTACATTCACACTGTTATACAACCATCAGTACCGTCCATCTCCAGAACTTTTTATCTTCCCAAACTGAAACTCAGTATCCAGTAAACTCTTATTTCCCCCACCCCTCCATGGAGGAGACAATCTTAAATAACATGTTTTTCAAAAACACACATTTGTAAGTTGGAATTACACTCTTAAGCAGAAACTCTTAATTAAAAAGCTCTAGATTCTGTTTCATGCTTTAGAAACAATGACTGAACACTGTCCTCTGTTGGAATATTGCTGGCATTAGTGACACATGCCATTGCAGGAATATTTGTTGATGTAATAGAAGATTCATATATTTTGGATTTAGGCTATGCAATTATTTAAAAATACCAATGGAAATACTACTAGCGTTACAGAATAATAAGTTCTCACATGATTTAGTAATTCCTGCTTTTAACAAAAGATTCAGAATACATATGGGAAACATGGATATCAAATAGTATGTTACATTTGTATACCCACGTGACAACCGTGAGGTTACTATATTCATTCACCCTAGCTTTTTCATCTTTACTCTCAGATGCAAACTGCCACATCAATATGCCATGTGCCACGGACCCCCTGCCCCCATGCAAATTCTGCTCTTTTCCAGGGTGAGCTCTTGATTTCAGATTATATATCTGTGCCTACAAAATCCAGAAACCCTCAGTGATGATAGCGGTAGATAGCAGAGCATGATAGCAAAGTAAGACAATCAATTTTTGTGGGATGCCGAATAAATTCAGTTTGAAGGATGGTGGGACTGGGAAAGCAGACAGTGTGGCCCAGTTTTCATGGTGATCGTGAATGCTCCTCTTGGCATCATCTGATACTGCATCATGTTTACCTCATTTTTCAGAACCAACTAAAAATGATTTCAACATTGGCCAACTTCTTCCCTTTTGACTGTTATTAATATTGATACAAGATCTTATGGCTCAAACACTAAAAATCTTACATGCAGTTTAGAAATCCTCCCCACCTGGCTGTTGGCAGGAATTTTACTCACTCACTGATGAAAATAAAACAGTACACAAGAATAGCCAGGGTAAAGATTCCCCTGGAATTATTTTCTTTCCTCGTTCTAATGTAGTCTCTTAATATGCAATTTACCAATATATGTCAACTCAAGAATTCCATTATATGCTTAGATAATAATAACAGCCAACATTTTTTAAGAGTTTATAATAAGCTAGGAACTGTCCTAAGAGTTTTACTTTAAACTGTTCATTTAATCCTCACAGCAACTTTATCAGGTAGCAACAATTATTATCCCCATTTGATACACTTTGCAAAGAAAGTAAAAGAGAGCTTAAGAAACTTAGCCAAAGCACCCAGACCTTACGCAAGGTCACTAGAGATGCCAGATCATGTTCTTAACCATCAGTTTTAGATGTCAGTATCATTTTTCCACACGGAACTCATTTTCATTTTCTAGTTTTACCTGTTCATAAAAAGATTTTAGAGAGGTAAATGGCAGTACATTAGTGTTTATCTCAAAGCTCTGGCATTTGTTAGACATGCCTGAGATTTCTGCCATCTCAGGGCACTGGGCTTTGCTGGGCACCTTGGACATTTCAATTCAGTAACTGGCATCTTAATTTTTTAGTGTACATTTTATAAGCAATTCACTGCTGAATTTTATAAAAGGGGCGTTTAACTTGTATAGCTGGTAGTCACGGTCCTACCTAAATGACTTCTCAAGGTTGAAAGTCAAAATTGGAGAATACCCTGGAAACATACAAGGTAGGCATTCTATCACCTAGAAAATGGGTGCATTTTTTGCTCTTCCACGTATCACTATAAAAGTATCTCGTGGAAAGGAACAGACACGGCTCCAAATAAATATGGAGTTTTTCATCATCAGCCTCCCAGAGATGAATTCTCTGTTCATAAATGAGAGCAGAAAGGATCAAATTCCAGGGTGTCTAACAGTCTCAAAGAGACCAGTCTGCTGTTTTAAGAGACTTTTTACATTTTCATTAAAAAAAAGTGACACTCCCTGTATTAAGATAATTTTTGTCATTAATCCTTAAATATATCATATTCAAATTATTTAAAAATTTATGCTAGTGCAAATCTATTGATATTACTCTATATTTTAAGATTTATAACACTATGTGACTGTTTTGAATAATTTAATCAAAATGGAAAATAATTGGTTTATTGTAAGTACTTTATTTCCATTTATAGCTATTAACATGGCACTTAGAAAATCTGTGGGTAAAAGGCAGGCTTGCTTTATTTATTAACTCATTTAGAGTCATCTGGACTCATTTACTGAAGAGTGATCCAGGTGCTAAGCAAATGCACTTGCAAAATTCAGGGAAATTTTATTACTGGAGCACCATGGTCCAAGGAATTTTATGACCAATATTAAAACTGAATTTGGGTGTTGTATGTTATATGCTTATTAAATAATGAGACTGGTTCCTCTATGACACACATACACAAACGAGTCTCCCTAATTTATAGTGACACCATGTAAACAAACACAAAAATGTTCACATAGAGAGAACTCTCTCTGAGACAATTTCAATTAAATATAGCTGAGTTAAGTGTGAGTCTGAAATTAGGCCAATGGGGCAAAATTAAGTATTCGCTGGGTAAAGAGAATTTTTATTGTTTTTATGTTTTAAAAGATTGAAAACCTTGGTGTTATCGTGATTTTGCTCCTTCTCTCACATCCCATATCTTGGCCATGAGCAAACCATGTTCAGGAGACATACACAATTCAATTATTTACTGTCACTCTCACTGCCACCATCCTGTCCAAACAATAATTTCTTGTCTGAATTATTGCAGTAGCCACCTAACTGTTCACCCTCAGCCTGTTTTCAACACAGTAGCCAGGAAGATTCTGTTAAGACAAATCATATGAGAGCACCCCCCTTCTCCCCACCCCATGGCTTCTCTTTTCATTCAGGGAAAATGCCAAAGTTCGGACAATGCCATGGCCATCTGGTTTGCTATCCCCACTCTGACCTCATCTATTCTCCCTCTAGTTCTTCCTGACAGGAACCACTGGCCTCCTTGCTCCTCCTCAAACATGTCTGGTATGTTTCTGCCTCAGGGCCTTTGCACTTGATCTTTCCTCAGCATAGAATGCTCTTCCCCTAGAAACAGCATGACTAACTCCCTCCCTTCTTAAGACAGGTTTTCCCTCCCACCTAACTAAGATATCAACACCCATCCCCACCCTCCACAATATACACACACTTCAAAAACCCCTTCCCCACTTTATTTTTCTTATTGGCACTTATCACTCTCTAACACAGCATATATGTGACTTATTTACCTTATGTATTGTCTATCTCCTCATTAGAATGTAAAGCCCAGGAGGTTTTGTTCACTACTTCCCAGCACCTATAAGGGTAACTGGCATATAGTAGGTGCTCAATCAGCTTTTGTGAAATGGAATGAATGGACGAATGAATGAATTCAACATCAATAGAAAATACAAACTGTGACCAAGAAAAGAGTATACTCTTGAAAATACTTACCATGAAAAGGAATGAGAAATAAGAAAGGAAATACACAAGCATGTGTGCTAGTCATTTAGCCTTTCAGGCAAACAGACAAGTATTGAGTGCCTACATTAACTCTTCTCGGAAGATAAAGCACACAGTGCCTCAAGGAGTTTATGGAACAGCTGGGAAGATGAACAAGTCAATACACATTGATAATACACTGTAATGGAGGCATTTTGGGACACCCAGGCAGGGCTGTATTGAGAAATCAGGATGGAGGGGAAGCAGGCCTAAACCAGATTACAAATGACCTCTTTTGTCATGCTAAGCATTTAGATTTAATCCTGAAGGTCACAGGCTGGAGGGCCACACAAGAATTTCGAGCACAAAATTATGACATGATCCGATTTTTGTTTTATGAAAGCCATTCATGTAAGGGTGTTCCTTATATTGTTATACATAGTAACAAATAAATGGAAACCCTATCCAACAATATGGAATTGGATAATAAATCATGTAAATCCATAAAACAGAATACTAAGTCTGCACTAAAAAATGATTTAGATAGGAATTTATTGATAGAAAGAGTTCCATGATATATTGTTAGAAAATAATATATTTTAAGAGAACACATATTATATGGTCTCACTAAACTAAAAAAAAAAAGTATGTAGAGAAAGTCTGTGAAGAGATAGCAAAATGTTAATAGTAGTAATATCTAGGCTGTAGGATTTGAGATAATTTTACATGCTTTATTTTGCCTTCTATGTTATCTGAACTAATGTTACAGTGAGCATATATGGCTTTTTCATAAGAAAAAAATAGCTTTTTAAAAAAATTTTGGAGGGTGAAAAAGGAAACAACTCTGGGGGACCAGACTGGAGGAGAGAGCCTACTAGACTGGATGGCAGCATATCCAGGGGGAACGTGAGGCTAGAATGGAGAGAAATGCAGAAGGTAGAATGCAGGTGACCGCCAGGTTCTGGCTTGAGCAGCCGTGCGCTTGGTAGAGTCATTGACTAATGAGTAGATGCCAGGGTCCAAAGGTACTCTGAGGAAGCCTGAAATTTCTTATCCACCAAGGCCTGTGGTTGATTTGTAACAGTTGGTTGGAATACTGGGCATTAACTAATACCATGGCCTGCTTGCTCACCTGGCTGGGATACCCACATGGCGTTATCACTCCAGGCATTACTGAATACAGTATTTTCAGAGAAGCTTCCCATTCCTCTCTGCCTACCAGATGACACCTGATGCCAATTCTTTAAAATCCTTATGGCCACTTAAACCTTGTTCACCCTCCAAAGGTAAGACCTCCTGCCACCTATCCATTCCTTCACTCTCATCCACGTACTACTGTATTCCCCTCTTCTCTGACCTAAACCTATAGAGTTTATTTACCTCGCTCTACAATTGTTCCATCAATGTATTTTTCATTCCAGAATTCCCATTCTATGGTTAAAAAAGGAAGGAAGGAAGGAAGGAAGGAAGGAAGGGAGGGAGGGAGGGAGGAAGGAAGGGAGGGAAGGGGGGGGAAATCTCCCTCCTAACCCTCAATTTTTGTCCTAAAGGCTTCTTCCAGCTTTTGGCCCCAGATGAAATTTAGCTTTCTTCTGAAGACATCATTCCAGAACACTCTCAGGGGTGCTTATCCTCTCAGGGTTGGGAATGGGTCACCATCCTCCTTGCTTCTCAATTCTACTTTCAGACTATTACTTCCTACTCTTTCTTCAAAGTTCATATGCTCCTCATATGAAATACTACACAGCAAATAATAACTGCTGTTACAGGTATCAAACGTGGTTACACCTCAGAGATAAAATACTGATTGATAAAAACAATTTGCAGAAGTAAAATATAATACTGTCTTAATGCCTCCCAAAGGCCTCACCTCCAAATACTATCACATCATGAATTAAGGGCTTCAAGATACGAATTTTGAGGGGACACATTCAGTCCATAACATTCGACCCTGGACCCCTGAAATACATGTCCTTCTTGCATGCAGAATACAGTCATTCCACTCCAATAGAACCAGAAGTCTTAACTAGTTCCAGCATCTACACTAAAGTCTAAAGCCTCATCTAAATATCGTCTAAATCAGGTATGGGTGAGACTGGAGGGATGATCCACCCCCACGGCAAATTTCCACTCCAGCTGTGAACCTGTGAAACCAGACAAGTAATGTGCTTCCGAAATGCAATGATGGGACAGGCATATGATAGACATTCCCATTCCAAGAGGGAGAAAGAAGTGGTGATGGGTCCCAAGTAAGTCCAAAACCTAGCAAGGTAAATACCATAAGATCTTAAGGCTCAAGAATAAACCTCTTTGGTTTGATGCTCTGCCTTTCGGACTTACTGGGGCAGCAGTTCTGCTTTCAGGACCCACTGTGGTGGGAGGTACACTGCCCCCATGGCTCCCCATGGCTCTGGCTGGTGGGGACTGTGCTCCCTGGAGGCTCTGCCGAGTGGCCCCTGACTGGCCTGCTGTAACCTTGGTGATGGCTTCCCCTTTGAAACTGAGGAGGGAGCCCTGATGATCTCTGAATTGCCTTTGGGGCCATTTTTCCCTTGTCTTGAAGAGCAGTGCATGTTCACAGCCGAAGAGCTCTATGGTTTGGTCCCATAGGAGCTAAGAAGTTTGACAGCCTTCATTATACTCATCCTGCTTTCTCTGCCCCTTTTAGTTCAAACTGGCAGTGTCTTTGCTGTTATAATTGATTTTCTATTCCTGGAGTTGCTGTTGAAATGACTGATTAGGCCCACGTTTCACACCCACACTCATCTCCTTATTATAAGGGTCACTCAGCCACATCCTTGGTGTTCTATTCTAAACACACTTTCTCATTTTTTGCAATATGGACAAGTTGAGAATCTTCCAAATATTTAAGTTCTGATTCCTTTTTGCTTAACAGTTTCTTCTTCAATACATTTCTCTCTTCCCCCAGCAGTCAGGGGGAATCAACCCGCTCCTTCAACACTTTTCTTAGAAATCTCCTCAGCTAAATTTCTGATTGCATCACTTTCAAGTTCTCTGTCCACAAAATACTAGAATACTAACACAATTCAGACAAGTTCTTTGCCACTGTATAACAAGTATCACCTTTTCTCTGTTGTCCAATAACATATTCCTGGTTTCCATCTGAGACTTCACTGAAGTCAGACTTTATCATCGACTTTTCTACCAACATTCTGTTCATGGTTATTTATGTATTTTCTAAGAAGATGTCTCCAGCTCTCCTTTCTTTCTGAGCTCTTACCAGAATCGCCTTTTGCAGTCCCTTCACAGCAACCTCTGCTTTTCCTAGCATGCATCTGCAAACTCTTCCAGCCTCTATCCATTACCCAGTTTCAAAGCTGTTTCCACATTTTTTGGTATTTGTTACAGCAGCACCTCACTTCCTGGTGTCTCAGACAGATCAGGCTTACTATACATAATACCAAAGAGTGAGAGGCTTAGACAACAGACATTTATTTCTCACAATTCTGGAGGCTGGGAAGCCCAAGATCAAGGTGCTGGCAGATTCAGTTCTTGGTGACTGTCCTCTTCCTGGCTTGCAATTGGCTGTCATCTTGCTGTGTGCATGACCTCTTCTTTGCGTGTGCATTGAGAGAGAACTCTGATCTCTCTTAGTCTTCTTAAAAGGATACTAATTCCATCATAGGGGCTCCACCCTCATGATCTCATCTAAACATAAAACCTTCCCAAAGGCCCCACCTTCTACTGCCATCACATTATGGGTTAGAGCTTTAGCATAAATTTGGGGTGGGAGGTGAAGGGACAAAAATCTTCAATCCATAACGAATACCATTTATAAAATTTGACAACATGCAAAACAATACTATATGTTTTTATGGTTGCGTGAATAGATGGAGATACATACATATCTCAAGGATAAAAATATACATAAAAATAATAAACAACAAATTCAAGATAGTGTTTGCCTCTAGGGAGAGGTCTTACAAAAGGTGTCACCTGTAATGTATTTCTTGAATATATGAAGCAACATGGTGAATATTAATATACAAAAAAGCTGTGTGGTAGGTACATGGGAGGGTTGTTATATTATTCTATATTATTTTAAACATTTAAAATATTTCATGAAAAATATGCTAATGGTGCTAGGAGATACACATATCAAACGACTTAGTGAATGTTCATGTTTTTCAAGGCTCTCCCCCATGGCTCCTTATTTTTTTACTCTACATCCTCTCCCTAGGAGATCCTGACCCAGAGTTTAATTTATGATCTATGTGCTAATGACTCACATTTATATCTCCAGTCCAGATCTCTTCTCTGAGCTCTAGACCCACTGCTAAGTGACTTCTCCACTTGGAAGTTTCAAAAGCACTTTAGCTTCAAAGTGCCAAAACAAAACTCATGATCTTTTTCTCCAACCTGATACTTCTCCAATGTCTTTATAGTGATTAGCTATACATATATATATATATATACAGTGATTAGACATATTTTTTTTTCTTTTTTTTATCTAGGCCCTCACTACTCGAAGTGAGATTTCTGAACAAGAAGCACCAGCATCACTGGGAGTTTATTCGAAATGTACTCTCAGGCCCCACCCCAGACATAATGAGTCAGAGGTTGCATTTTAATAAGACCCCCCCAGGTGTTTTATATAAACATTAACATTTGAGAAACATCATATTCCTAATGGTCTCCCTATAAACTCTTCTTGCCCTCCTTCTAATCCATTGCATTTTCAGAAGTGGGAAACAGAATGACCGGGTTGGAAGAAACGGAAGTAGTTCCTTAACCATATCTACCTCTTCAACATCATTTCTAATTCCTGTCCCTTTTTCTCTTGGCTCCAGACACAATGGGCTCCTTTTAGTTCTTCAAGTGCATCACCACACTCTCTGCCTTTGCTTGAAATGCTCATTTCCTTCTTCAACCAGTTAACTCCTATTTAATCTTCAAATTCAACTAACTTCTTCTCTGATCACCATAACTGCCCCCCCAACTCCGACCCCCAGTTAGAACTATTCTCCCTGTTATTTATTCTCATTTTTCCTTGTTTCCTCCACAGTGAAATGTACATATTTATGTGATTATCTAATTAATATTGATTTTTACCCATTTCACTGTAAGCTCTATGAGGGCACAGTCCAAATTTGTTTTACTTACCATGTAATTTAGGGCCTAACACACAGAGCTTGACAGTGAATTACTGTCTGACTGAATAAATTAATATTATAAAAGGAATGCCTCCACTTGGGTGAGAGATGGGACTAGATGACCTCTAAGGGTTACTAAAAGGCTGAGCTGTGTGTCTCTGTTTCTTAATTGATTCATAATTTTTTACTTTGGCCCACTCACAGTATAAGAATCCTTTAAAATTCTAGTCCCTCCTACCTGCCTTAGGTAAGGTTAGGACATATTAATTTTCTTGACAATCTAGCCTCCAAAACAGGCATCATAAAATAACACACCTTGATAAATATTTGTCATGCCAGGAAAGGTTTTAAGCAACAGGAATAGAGTGATAAACACATAAATATGGAAAGTCAAGTGAAATGGCAAGTCAGTTTACTTTGTCCTCCATGGAGCCATGGCAGTCAAACAAACCTGCTGAAGATTCAACTTAGGAAGTCTAAGGCAAAGAAGGAGGGGGTGGAGGGGCCAGGGAGAAAGTGAGGGGCTGAGTAACAATAATAATAACAACAGTGATCATAATTAACATTTATTAAGCACATGTGCAAATGTGTGTTACTTGGGTAACATTATCTCAGTTAATTCCCTGACAACTTCATGAAGTAACCAGTATTGTACATTTTGCATATTAGCTACATATAAAAAGTATTCCAATTTTATATATAAGGAAACTGAGGTAAAGGGCCTTTATATGACTTAAGGATATCCAATAAGTAGATGGTGGATCTGGGATTTGAACCCAGCAGTCTATTTTATTCTCAACCGCACGATAATGCCTCTTTAACAAAGGAGGTAAGTTAGGTAGAGAAGATTTAGGGTAAGCATTGTGGTATGCAACAAGGCAAGGCTGTGAGGGTCAAAATCTGTGGCTATTAAAGGGTTAGGGCAACAGCCAGGAGTATTACCCCTACGACTATTGAAGTGTAGAACAACATTCATGGTCCCCACAAACCTTAAAGCTTTTTGCACTTAGAAAAAACAGAGCTATGAATGTAGAAACAATTGCTGGCAGTTCTCATCTCCATCACCTGTTACAACGCTCCTACTTACCCTACTGCCCCAAACCATGCACACCCAAGTTATCAGTTATCACCGCTGATGTAATTAACACGTACACATATGCAAACCATTGAGACAAATAACCTCACTCAGAAGAATAAGGATCACTTTGACGTGATAACACCTCACGCCAACTCCTTGCGCTTCTTGTGAATCAACAGATCTCCTCCATCAGCTTGGCCATGTCCCACCACTGTGGTTGAAAATTTCCAAATTCATATGTCACTTCTAACCACTGATAATCCCAGAATCCCTACTCCCCCTCTGACGTCCAGCTCTACTTTTCCAGGTTTACTCTTCTTTATTTATTTAATTCTAAGATGTCATATACAGAGTAAACAACCACAAACGTATAGATTTCTTCTCAATCATAAGATTTAGAAGAGTGTTCGTGTGAGGACTGTAGATGGCTTTAGACAGAGGGAATTTCTAAGAACACATTAGGACCAAAATCACATTTATAGCTGGTTCCTTGAGTTAAGAATGCACACTAATGTATTCCCTGCACCTAGGGAATACATTTCTAAAATAATTTAGTTCAGAGACTATTAGTTACACATCATAAAAGCTAGAACACAGAAACAAGATCTCTTTGTCCTGCATGATAAAATACAAAATTGATGTTGATATATATAAAATTCCCTTTTAATTTATGATGGGTAAATAATAAGTTAATTATTATTGTTTTGCTTTTGTCTTGCCTTTACTCAAAATGTTGGAGTGGTATGCACATTTAAGTAATTTGTGCCCATTTTTTATCTGCTTTTCAATATTGTTGAATTTTGTGCTCTAGGCTATATGATTAAATGCAAGGCCTAAGAACCAATGCAGAAATTTTGTCTAACACCCCACTCCATCAATCCTAATAGACACATGACTTTGCTAAAAGTTCAGTGAATGCACACTTAATCTTCTTGCTTTTCAGGGGTTATATTTGGAGGGATCAGTCACTATTTTATCACTACAGAATTAATCTAAAGAACTGTACCAGTCAATGTTCTAGTGACAACATACTGACAGAGAAGGTTTAGGTTTGAGGATAGGCATTCTGAAAGTATCATTTTGGCTTGAATAATGGTCTTAATAATTGAGTAAGTCATATTTTCCCATTTGAAAAATCTCAGTTATGAAGAAATATATCTTCAATAAATCTCACATGCTTATAAAACTACATGTAATCCTTGATCTTTTTTCCATTTTATGTCATAATATAGTTCTATTGCAAAGTAATCTAGACAGTCTCAATATTTTGTTGAGAAAATAGGAGAATTAAAAATCCTGGAGTTAGATTATATTCAAAATATTGCCAGGCTTCCCTGGTGGTGCAGTGGTTGAGAATCCGCCTGCCAATGCAGGGGACACGGGTTCGAGCCCTGGTCTGGGAAGATCCCACATACCGCGGAGCAACTAAGCCCGTGCACCACAACTACTGAAGCCCATGTGCCTAGAGCCCGTGCTCCACAGCAAGAGAAGCCACCGCAGTGAGAAGCCCACGCATGGCAACAAGAGTAGCCCCTGCTCGCTGTAACTAGAGATAGCCGGTGCACAACAACGAAGACCCAATGCAGCCAAAAATAAATAAATAACATAAATAAATTTATAAAATAAATAAATAAATAAAACCTTTAAAAGAATACTGCCTACAAATTATGTATCTGATTTACATAAAAAATGTACAGCAAACCATATATTCCAAAGATGCCTTTACCTCCTCTTCCACATGCTCTTCTAGGAACTTCCCATTCCCTCCTCAAAAGCTACAGTCTAATTCCTTTCCTTTTGATTCTGGGTGAGTTTGTGACTTGCTTTTAACCAACAGAACGTAGTTGAAGTGACAATGAATTTCTTTCCAAGGCTAGGTCACAAAAGGTGATGCAGCTGAGATAGAAACTAAACCACTTATACTTGCACCCTAAACCACTAAACGGTGAGATTCCCCTAAGGCTGCCATGCAGTGAGGCAGCCCAACTAGCCCTCGTGGAGAGACCATGTAGAGAAGTGCTGAGACTACACTGACAGACACAGAGAGATGCTCAGCCCGTATCCAGTTGCTCCAGCTCCAGCTACTGCCTAACTGCAACCACATGAGATTCCATGAGGCCAAAGTGCCCAGCTGAGCTTTTCCCGAATTACTGACCCATAAAAACGCTGAGATAGAACTAAAATGACTATTGTATATTAAGCTACTAAGTTGCTATGCAGCCATAGTAATAGGTCCAAACTGTTTAAAATTTTAGGCTCTCAAAATTAATATTAAAAAAATAGACTAAAAGAAGGAATGTTCATATAAAATAAGAAAAGATTATTTCCAAGTGACCTTTCACCTATTTCCTCAAAGCAAGAAAGTTTCCATTTTTGTCTTCCATGAAAGTGAATGGAGTTAAAGAAATATTTACAAAGTTTAAAACTTTGTTGGAATAATTACCAATTTTCTTGAGATTTCTTTACATATTATCCATTGCCTAAGAACAACACTTCTATCTTGTTCTGCCAAGATAAAGAAATAGATGGATTAGATGGATGGGGTTGGGGTGTGTGTTGAGAGAGAGAAAGAGAGACAGAGAGAGGGAGAATGGATAGGGAAATGGCGTAACGGACATAAATTTGAAAGGAATTATGTTATCTACCGTGACATGAAAAGGTTGTCTGCTTCAACTTTTACTGAGTCATTTCCTAACTCTCATTATCTTACAAAAATAATTATGAGAGTTAGGAAAGGGAAGAGCATGGGACATCATATCTGTTGTGTTTTTTAATGCTGCATAATTTCAAATCACACCCTCTGTGGGGGAGTATTATAGCTATGGTTGGCATCCAAGTTTTATGGAGACAGAAACTTGCACAAAGTTGGAGATTCTCTTTAAGAAAAGGAATATAAAATTACAAATACAAAATTAACTATGGAAATAAGTATTTAGACTGTGAAAAGAAATTACAACAAAAAAACCAAATTTTGAAAAGATGACAAATTTTACCAACATCACCAATATCCAAGAGAAATGTATTTATATTAATTAACCACCTGACCCACATTTGTAATACTTCTAAACTACATTTTTGGGCTGTATTTATTCACTGATTACATCATATGACAATGATTATAAAGTATTTTCTATAGATGAAAATATGTCTTTCCGCTAGCACGATTGAGTTTTTTATAATTAATAGTTTATAAGTTGTATAATACGTTTAAAATCACATAGACTGCATTATTGAATATATACATATGTGTGTAATATATACATATATAGTGAGAACCAAATCCTCCATTTAAAATTCTGCACTACAGACGACTAAAAGACTTTTCTACCAACCACCTTCTGGCTTTATACATTTAAAACTTTCTCTTCTATTTTACATATAATTTGTTGCTATAAGATATATTCATGTAATATTGCTTCACCAAGTGATTTGGCCCAGTATGCAATATGAAAATTCCTAGAAGTCATTGCTACACCAGGATAGCTAATTTATTTAATTTATTTAAATTAATAATGCAAGGAAGTGACTAAGAACCACATAAATATATCTCCCTAAACTGAAACTAAAGTATTCCCAACTCAACTTCCCCTTCCCTACATCCCAAACATGCTGTGGCCACTCCAGTGCCATATGTCATAAGGAAAAATGTGATGGAGGGGAAGTTGGAGATGAAGGAGACAGTGCTCTTAACTGACTGTGGTTAAAATATCCACAAAATATATGCTCACATGACCATATTGAAAGGCTGTCCCAGAGTTTTGGAAGGGGCCCATGCACATAAAAGGCTCTGAAGCTGAGGTTTCACTGGGTTCATAGTAAATCTACCTTACCTATGACTCTATATATTTTTCCACCCCCACTGGAGTGTTTTAAGATCACTTAGGGAAGTTCCCCATTCCAGGTCAAGTCACAGGGGATGTCATTCATGCCTGTCTATCCCCACAGAGAGGGAGATCTAATCCAGGTTGGCTACTCAGATTTTTATGTAACCCACGAAAGGCCAATGGAACCCAGGAAATATCATGTAACCCAAGAAAGGCCAATAAGAATTTCCTAGGATTGATATATGGTTGTTTAGGGAGAGAAATCTTCTTTCTACTGAGGATGCTAAACAGAAAAGGGGTGTGGGCCAAAGACCCTGTTTGAGAATAAAGCCAGCATTTAAAAGCATTACTGGGAGATGGAGGCTAACAACAGTATTTGAGCCTCCTGAGCCAGCTGTGCACCCTGCCTAACTCCTCTCTGTTGTTAGACAATAAATTCCCTTCTTATTTTAACTGAGTTGAATCCCTAGCACTTACAACCCAAACAGACTTGAGTGATACATCCTTTCCTTTGCTACATTAGAGTGTTTTGCTTCAGTTTTTATGTAGCAACTATAGAAAATATAAATTTTAATAACAAATTCATAAACATCTCCATCATTTTGAGAATTTCTCAGATCTGACAACATAATCAATATGAAAATACCATGTACACAGGAAAGGGAGAAAAGTTAAACACACAAACAAAAACTAGTAATTGTGTTAAACTAATAAGTTTTAAAAAAGACAAAACAAAGGATAATTTATGCTAAAATAGGTCTGGTAGACTTAAAATACAAACATTATTAACTCCAAGTCACTTTTATAGGGTATTTGTATTATCTAATCCAACAAAAAGTGACATGAAAATATCATCATTTTTAAATGCATAATACCAGTATCAGACCAAAGATCAAAAAAAAATAGTTGGAGGCCCCCAAATAGAATCGATCATATAAAGATAGAGGAGGCATTTAAGATCAATGAGAAAACCAAAGATTACTTGAACAATGGTGCTGAGGTGATTAAGTAAGGGGAAAAAGAGAAACCAAACTCATAGCTAAAGTAAAATTAAATTCCCTGTGACTTAAATGTAAAAAGTAGCGACTAGAAGAAAATATATGGAAATATTTATGTGGTCATGGAGTGGTAAAATGTAACACCAGATACAGAATTCCATAAATGAAAAAATGGAATTCAATTTCTTATATCTCATATGAAATTGAAACATCAAAACATATATTAAAATAAAAATATATGACAGAAATATAAAATCACAATGCGGATGACAAGCTGCAAGATTATATTTTAAATACGTCTGACAGAATAAAGGTAATATATAAAGAATTCTTGCAAATCAATAAGGAAAAGAAAAGTAAGTCCTCTAGTACAGATGTAGATAAAGGGGCTGAGATCTACCCCCTCTAATACTGGAGAAGACACATGATATGCATCAGAATGTTGACAACAGCTAGATCTGAATAGAATTACAGGAAATTTTTATTTACTATTTTGTGTTTTTCAAGACTGAGCATGTGTTCCTTCTGTAATTAGAAAAAGCAAACAATGGCTATGTACTCTAAAATCATTATGATAAACCTTAGAGGAAAAATAATCTATGGAAAATTTAATCCAGAGGGTGAGGCCCAATCCTAACCAAGCTGTCACTTTCCATGAAACCTAAGGCAATAGTTACTTGATTCTGGCTCATATTATGCTTTAGAAACAAAACTAATCAAACATAAAAACCTTTATAATCTAACTATTCTGTTAAATTAAACGCACCTAAGTCCTTTATCTGTGGTGTCATGGACTCCAGTATAGACCATTATCTTAGCACTCCACATGAGGTTCAGACTAATGTCTCCCCCTCTGATGGTGGGTCAGTGCCTCAAGAGGACCTGTTTCATCTCCGTAGGCCCAGGCCCCAGCTTGGTGCCCAATCATGGGGCTGCTCAATAGCTATTAGTCCAACGGAACTGAACTAGGCCTCTCTGATTGTGAAATCTGATCCAGCAAGAGATGGTAATTCAGAATCGATTAGTTACTGTACGGTCCTTTACTTGATTAAGTATTTTCACGAAAGCTCATTTAGTAATTTACTTCAAGTCACTTACATTTCCCCATTAATTTTCAAATGGTTCACATACCCAAAAAAGAAACAAGCAAAATGTGAGATTTTAGTCATTTAATGTATGGAAACATATGATGTTTATGAAAAAAATTTTCTCAGATACTTAATATAAAACCATGGTCAAGACTAATTCAGACTAAGGGAATGTCCAAGTGAAACCAGTACTACCAAATCTTTGATTACATTAAATAATAAACTTTCACAAATATTCAGAACTTCCAGTTAACATACTGTTCCCAAAAGGAACTTCACTGAATATATTTTTTAAATGTCTAATTTATCATGAGTTGTTATTATTTGCATAAATGTATCAAAGCAACTTTGATACATTATACATTTGCATAAATGTATCAAAGCAACCTTGAAAGCAACTTTTCATTACACAGATTAATACTGTCATCTGAAGACTTATTTTTGCTATTAAATTACTTGGCAAATAGGTTTCTTGATAGGTAGCCTAATGTTTATGCTATGCTGAGCCAGTGACATTCATGTCTTAATTTGTAAAGGCTGAATTAATGAGACTTCATTATTATAGCAATATTTTAAGTAGAATATGATAGGAAGTCCACGCTTTTCTAAAGAACAATCTTTACTAACACAAAGGGTAATGTTATTTAATGTGGAATGCATTTATCTAAAATTTTATTTATCCATAGCATGTTAACTCTAAAATAATGAGAATTTTAGCTTCACCTGTTTTGAATAGTAGGTCTTAAAAGTGTTTTCCTCACTTTATGATGAAAAGATAAATACATATTTCTTCCATTATAGAACAATTCTAACATCTGTACTTTGAGCTATTTTTAAGTGTACTTTTACCTTTCATTACACACTAAAGCATCAAAATAACCACTGAGGATTATGGATGTCTAGCTCTTAAATAACTGTTTTGGTATACTGTTTCTTAACAAATTGCTGTTTTCATTTTAAAGGTAATCAATCATAGAATCACACAATAACACAACTAGGAGATGATGTAGGAAGGTTCAAATTTACTTACACTTTGCAACTTAATGTGGTTAAAAAAAATGCAGTGGTTTTTTTTTTTTAACTGATCTAATATTCTTCAGGAATCCTCCACACTAACCAGCTTACCACGAACTCCCAGGAACTCCTGGCTGCATGACCCTCACTTCTAACCACACCACGCCACCACTACCACTTTCTTGGGCTTCTACATATTGCCTATATACAGCCTAGTCCAGTGGGTCTCCTCTTCCTGTCCCCACCCATGATGTGACCCCAAGTTCCAAAGGGAATCAAAGATAAAGGCCCCTTGTTTTGGCTTTGCCACTTACATATTTTAACACTACCACTCCCATTCCATGAGTCAATCAAGATGAGAGAGAGGTAACCATTATATCCATTAACCTCTTACCTCTTCTAACTTTTCCTATCTCTTCCAGCCCTTAATGTACCCAAATAAAAGAGGCAGCCTTTCCTCTTTCTTTTTCATTACATACCCATTATAAATACATCACATCCTTCTCCTTAAGGCAGCATGTGGTATTGCCTTTTCCCCAGAGGTCATAATGGTAGATGAAGTACAAGGAAATACTAGCTTACTGACATCCGAGCTTTAAGAAGAAGTGATGAGCTAAGCTATTGATAAATATGTGGATCGCAGTGTCAACTCTGTATAACCAGCTTGGGTTCAGACTGATGTTCACACTTACAGAACATAAAAGTTTTTAATACCACCAGGTTTACTTAGAAAGATACGGCAGAGGAAATACAGCATGTCCACACGATAGCATCAAATACATCTTCAGTAGAAGTTCTTACAGCAGTCCAGGCATTGCTTCCCAGATCCCATTAAGATTATGCTTAACATTTGTATAGAAGAGCAAATGGCCAAGATAGATATAATTCCTGAAGAAGAAAAACAAGGAGGGATGTCTGGTACAACCAGCTATAAAGACGTTTTAGAAGTCTGTAGATTTGAAGACAGTATAGGATGGGGGTAAGGACAGAGAGAATACAGAATACAGAGTCCAGAAACTAACTTGGACATATATAGAAACTTGATTTTTAACACAATGGATATTGAAAACCAGTGGGGAAGAGAAAATATTCACTAAGGACTCTGAAACAATTGGTCATCTATATAGAAGAAGGAAAACTGCATAAAATTGACTGTATAAAAACAATTCCAGGTAGATGAAAGATTTAAAGCCAAACCTGCATTTGTAGAAGATTAATATGTTTAGGATCTATATGACCTTGGGGTAGGGAAAGACTTAAACAATATAAAAAGCACAAATCATAAAGGCAACAGAAACATTTGATTATATTAAAGTTAAGGATTAATTTTCTCAAGAGACAAAACCAGTGAAAACTCAAGCTATAAACTGAGCCTATATCTGCAACATAGAAAATGAAAAGGAATCAGTATCCATACCACATGAATAACTACAACAAATAATTATTTAAATTAATAACTTAAAAATGGTCATTGAATATGAATAGGTATTTCACAGAAGAGGAAACAGAAATGGCCAATAAACATGAATAGATGTTCAACCTCATTAGTTATCAGGGATAGGCAAATTAAATCCCCAATGAGATAGCATTTCATAACCACCAGATTGTCAACAATTTTAAAAAGTCAGTCTCAAGTGCTGTCAAGGATGTGACACAATAGAATGCTCATCTGCTCTTGGTTGGAGTGTAAATTGATAACCTCAATTTAGGGAATTACTTTGGCATTCATTCATTTATTCAATATATATTAGTTGACTATTTACTATGCATCTGGTACTATTGTGGGGCTTCAGTATGAACAAAGATAAAAATGACCATTTTAAGTTGAACATGCAAATCTCTTATAACCTAAATTCTACATCCTGGAGAGGACACACACTACGGAAGATAATATATAACCTAGAGAAATCTGTATATGTGTATATACGTGAATGTTCAAAACAGTACTGCTTCTAGTCAAACTGAGAGAGAAAGATGATAATCAAAATGTGTACCATCAGTTGAATGGATAAACAAATTGAAGTATGCAATATAAAAGAATATAAAACAACACTGAAACTGAATGAACTACAGTTACATATCAAAACAATATGAACTTCAAAAACTATGTTAGTGGAAGATTATGTAACAACAGATAAAAACTAAGCATCTTCTGAAGACATATACATATTTAGTGGTAAACTATAAAGAAAAGCAAGGTAATAATTAACACACAATTCCAGAAAAGAATTACCTCTGGGCAGTAAGAAAAAAGTAGGGGGCATCTGAGATAGGGTTTTGTTTTTGAAGTAGGTGATAGGTATACAGGAGTTTATTTTTTCAAAACTACATCTATCTTACTTCACTCTCTATGACAGACTCTAGGTCCATCCAACATACCACAGGGAGATCAGCTTGGTGCTTTGTGACCACCTAGAGGGGTGGGTAGGGAGGGTGGGAGAGAGACGCAAGAGGGAGGAGATATGGGGATATATGTATATGTATAGCTGATTCACTTGTTATACAGCAGGAACTAACATAACATTGTAAAGCAATTATACTCCAATAAAGATGTTTTTTAAAAAAACTACATCTATGTTTTTTTACATATATTTTGAAAATATTTTACAATTATAAATACTCTATGCCCTTAATTTATTAATTAAGCTAAGTTTCTTTGCTTGGTTATCAATTTGGACCAAAACAATAAAGTAGTAAAATCAAGGACTCACAAATGTCACTGCTTATACATCACGTAGAAAGTAATATACCGTTAGTATAATCTTGTCGCAGGGAAAATTAAAAATGCAATTTAAAGTTATCAGAAAACTGAATAAAGGATATACAACAATGTGGTTATCAGGAACAAATTCTACAGTACTGTATAAATTTTTTGAAGGTTCAAATGAATTGGCACTCAAAAATATTTATATATGTAGATTATTTCATTGACATACCTACCACAGAGAATCACTCTATAATTTGCCCCATTAAGAAATAAGACTTGCAAACAGTTAACAAACATGTAAGAAAGTAATTTGTAAGAGTTTATAGACTAGAAAGTCATTCATATAAATTGATTCAGCATACTGTTTATAATGTTAGAAATCACATTTAGTGAACATTATTCAAACATATTTCAGTTTAAGACTAGCAGATGAGGCTAATGTAATGCTTTTCATAATAGAAATACTGAAGAGGAGGCTCTTTTTTAAAGACCAATAATTATTTTGACCCTTTAAGCCAAATTCTAGTAAATAAATAACTCCTCTTTACACTGTAGCTGGGAAGTTTGGGAGGAAGGGAAGGTATCTATCATCCTTGACACACAGAACAGTGCTTGTGCATATAAATGAATAATTTTTACAGAAAATTCTTAACATAAGATTTTCATAATCTAAACCATTAATACATTTACTATAAAATAAGCTTATTTAATGGTCAATATATATTTTGAAAATGAATTCTAAATTTATGTCATTATTGGTAGGCATATACACATATAATTTGAGGAAATTTTCACAATACATGTAAACAAATGAGCATCACAATGAATTAATATCACTACTGTATATAGGAAACTATGCAACATTAATTAAATTTATAGAATGAATATTTAATTTTACCTATCAGATCACGACTACACAGACATATTTTAAAACTTCGGTAATAGTAAGAAAAAAGGCTTCTGTGATTAAAGGTTCAGGGCTTACTGTTCAATCAAATAATCTAATTTCTAAACACCTAAGTATTTAGAAATGTCAAGTGAAATTAGAGTTGTCGATTTTCAGTGAAAAGGTTAGTCATAAATGAAAGACTGTTTTAACTACATTTCCCTAGAACATACTTTATATAGTCCATAACAAAAGATTCAATTACCTTAAAATTACCCACTACATATGTGAATGTGTGTGTGTATGTATACATATGTATATGTATGTAAGTATATATATTTTTCCATTTTCCTTTGAGATATACATATGTAAGAAGATGATTTTAGACCTTTTTTTTCCTGGATGCTATAAATTAAGGTGTTGGATTTTTACACAATGTATTTTTGGTATGTAGTCATAATGTTCTCTATTTCTCTACCTCTGTCAGTTTCACACTGCTCTACAGTGTGAAATTGACAAGAAATGGTGCAAAAGTGACAACTGGGAGCACAGAAATTTCACAAGAAATTACTATGCACATTGTTTGAAAAGGCTAAAAAAAAATTTGATAGCAATGACTATGTTCCAATTCGATAAGATGTTTCAGACAAAGACCCTAGATTCTCCTACATGTATAAGCCATTATCTGTGTACAAATGTTTGAAAAATGAAAGGCTAATCTAGGCTACAGCATACTACCTACAGGAAAAGATGTACAGTGTTCTTAAAATGAAATCTTATAGCCATAATGTCTACTCATCTCCCTTGAATTAAGTTGTAGTTCCCACTGTTATATTCTTGTGGATAAGGTTGTGGCCATTTCAAACCCTCTCTCCACTGCAACCTTTTCAACTTCCTTTACAACAAATATGAAATAACAGTTAAAAAAAGAAATAGTATTGAAGGTCACCTTAGGGTATTCTATGTCTTTTCCTCCATTAAAATCTTTTGTCTATTTTTTTTTTTTTTTTTGCTGTACGCGGGCCTCTCACTGTTGTGGCCTCTCCCGTTGTGGAGCACAGGCTCCAGACGCGCAGGCTCAGCGGCCATGGCCCACGGGCCCAGCTGCTCCGGGGCATATGGGATCTTCCCCGACCGGGGCACGAACCCGTGTCCCCTGCATCGGCAGGCGGACTCTCAACCGCTGCGCCACCAGGGAAGCCCCTTTTGTCTATTCATTGCCCTAATAAGTTAGTTACCATTATTTGGGTTCTCAGAGGTAGGACACTACTTCATGCCTCTTTTCATCTTCTTAAAACATGCCTTACACTACTCCATATCCTTTCTGCGTTTCCTTCTATCCCCACCTTCCCCATTCAAGGCACTGTTTTAACAATACAGTTAGACAAGCCTGGAATCACATTCCCAACACTTCCACTTACTAGCTGTGTGATTTAAGGGCAGTTACTCTTTGGTGCTCTGTGGTTCACTAGAATACGGGAGTGTTAGTACTTATATTGCAGCACTTTTTCAAACATTAGATGTAATTTTATACATAAAGCACTTAGCACAGAGGTTGGCACATGGTAGGACCTCAATAAATTTTGGTGGTAGTGGGTTACTTTTATTATGTCATACTTTACTGCTCCTATTCTAGACTTGCTATATCATTTCACGATGGCAAAGTTCAACATCAATAACACAAAAGTAGCCAGACAATTATGGGCTATTTCTGTTCGCTTAGTAAGTGACTTGCAATTATGATGAGAAGTAAGAACAAATAATATTAATAATAATACTAATTTGTGCTTTACAAACATCTTTCATAGACATCATCTTATGTAATATGTATAATATCTCTGTAAGTTTTGTAAAGCAGATACCATTTTTATTACTTTAAGATGAAAAAAATTAAGACCACAGAGAGACTGAATAAGTCAACCGGACACTGACTGGACATTGAGCCAATTAATGCAAAATGAGGACCAGAACCCACATCACTTCAGCCCAAGTACCCACAATGTGTGATTTAAATGAGCATGCCATTCTGTCTTGAAATATTAATCCTCTGATGGCCACAGAGTTTCATGTCTGTGTTTCAAGGAACACCCAGACTATAGTGATCAGTTCAAATGAAATGAACAAATACTCAACATTAAAAATAGATCACAAAAAAAAAAAAATAGATCACAGCGGCCTTGCAAGATGGTGAGTGCAAAAGAAAAATAATTTATCACATAATCCTTTAATTTCTACAACTTTATTTTTATACATTCAAAATCTATTAAAATAGATCCTAACTTGAATTATCCTACTTAATATATTCATCACTTTTATCCTTCCAAAAAGCAACACTCCAAACAATGTAAAATACAAGTGATTTATTTTCTGGTCCACAGAACTTCCAAGGAGAGTTGTATTAGCTAAGCAATATTAGGATCCTACAGAGTGAACCATCTTATAATGAAACCCTTGGGAAAGGTCCTCTATAATTGCGAAAATAATATCTGAAAATATGTGATTGCTACAGTTATAAATGATTACTTCTGGCCTTTTAAGGATTAACCATACTCACCACCCAAAAATATTTATAATCCACCTAAGTAGACTATCATCATATAGTCTTTCTGCACACACTTTTTATTTTTATAAATTTAGAATTATATGCAAAACAAGGTTAAATTGGGAATTATATGATTAAAAATGTAACCAGTGAACATGTCCCAATAAAAATTGTTTTGAATAACCACCATGGAAAGATATCATGTCACACCTAAATTTACGTATTTAAGCCATATGGAGCACATCAGAGCTACCATAAAGTGACTGAAAAGATTTATTTTGAACATTGAGGAAATCTTACTTGTGAGCAGATGCTTAGTCTAGCTTAGAGGCAGCAGGTTTTCACTGGATGACTGATCACATCACTGGGGCATTTTTTGTGAAGTCTATAAAAGGATATTTAGTAGTAAAATGCCTGCATATTGATGATGACAAACAATATAGGCACTTCAAGATATTTCTGAAAGGCTTCACAATCACAATAAATGCCGTGGATCTTAAAACAAAGGCAGTTCATCCCCTTTTCTCAGAGAGCAAATGCTCTTTTGTCATGTTTAACTCTTTCAGACAAAAATCAGTGAGAAATTTGCCTGAACAAAATGCACCTGATTAAACTCTTGAAGCATAGTTCCCTCGCTAATAATCTCTCATTTAATCCTTCATGTTCTTAGAGCAGCTAATTCTGGAGAAACTTAAAACACATTACACATTTTCTTCTCTTTTTTTTTAAACTACGAATGTAGTCAATCTTCAGAAACCTATGTGAAGGGTAAAAAAGCAGCTATGAAATGAAGTCACATGAAAAAGATCCCTAGACTTTTCCAGCTTAAGTTGTTAAAGGGTTCTAAAAATGTAGCCTGAATCTCTCATTTTGGAGAGGAGGACTTTGGAGCGCAGAGGGTTATGTGACTTACTCAAGGTCTCATAGTCAAATGGTGGCAGCATCAAGATGAGAATCTGGAAAACTCAACTCTTATCTGGTTTTCTTTCCACCACCTGATGACCTCTTCCATATGGAAGGGAGCAGTCAGTGTGAAAGAGCCACCTTTGTGACTTTTTTTTAAGACCAAAAATTTATCTTTCTTAGAGTTAATCATTTTTTGGCCCAACACAAAATAGCATTATTATATGTGTAAATATTTTTAAAAATAACTTTTGTTTTAAGTCTACCATTATCTGGTCTCAATATGTTGCACTTTCTTCCCCCCAAAATGATGTCATCAGACATCCTCATTACTGGTTAGCAAACTGCAAAAGATGACATCTGTAAACTCAGTTGGGAAGACTTTGAGACGGAAAAAAAATCAACGCTAACAATGCATGAGTGATAGAAATCAGTTGAGATGTACTCTTCAAAAACCGGCATGTCATTTTATGTATTTATAATTTTAAAGCCCACTTATGAATTCTTGATAAAAGATCAAGTTCGAAAACTATTGAAAATTATTCAAACAAGGGCAGCACAAATAGTTTTTAAATTTTGCTTAAATCTAACACTTAATGTCTTCTAAAAATATTCAAGTAGTTAATACTTTAAAGTATCAGAGAATAGCTAAATTCTAAAAACATAGTGGAGTTAAAACATGACTTCAAAAAAATTTTAGTTCATATAATATATATACACTGGAGTCAAAACTGGATTCAAGAAAACTAATGAGAAAATTCTCTACAAAAAAAAAGGAGGGGGGATTAACTTTCTTTTTAGTTCAAGTTTGCTGAAAATCCCAAAAGGAAACATTTAATTTTCTAAGATATGCTGAAAGACACAGGTAAAAAGACAACACAGTTAGAACTGAATTAATCAAGCAGACATCACTGACAATTGACAGAACTTTCCTGGTGGTTAACGGCAGTTTGAGACAGCTGGAGGTGGACCCAATCTAGTTGGAGATTCCATGGGAAAATATTCTTAAGAGTGCAAAATGGTCTTAAAAAATGAAATATGTAAACAGTTGTCAACCTTTCAGCGTTTTTCAAGAATATAGGGACAAAAATCTGAATAAAAACCAAGAGGATAAGCCTTGCATTTTCAAGTTAAGAAATATCTTATTAACTAGTACAGCGCCTTACCCAACTTCATTCTTGTTTTCCAAGTTGCATTGTGCTTATATGAAAACTCGTTTTCACCAACTTCCCAAATATTCCAAGGGTCACATAACTATTGGCAATCAGGAAGGCAGGCGATTGAATAGTGAAGTGTTCCAAGGCTAAGACTGCTTCAATTGTTAATTCTAAATTGTTAAATCTAACTCTATCTGGATTTTTGTTCCATCTATTTAACAGGTGCACTGGGAAAATTCTAAGTTTGGCCACACCCTTAATGAGAGTGACCACACATCCCAGTATGAGGCAACCCAAGTTTATGCCTGGGTCCTGGCTTAATCATTAATAACTCTTAAAAGGGTTCCATTTTGATGATATATCACATAACCATCACCTATAAAGAACTTTAAACAGCCTCTTCCTTTACTCTCCTAGTCCCCAAGAGGACTTTCTTCCATGCAATTTAATGCTGGAAAAGAAGTTAAAAACTGATCTTACCATAATAGAAACATTTCAGTATACACCTTGACTTTTGCGGCCCTACTTTCCTGTCTCTTTTCTTTACTTTCTATTACTAGTTTAAATTTTGCTTCCTCCTGTGGAAATTGTGCATTATTCTTCTGACATTCTCCTCCCCCCTCCTCCACCCCCTCAGTGCTTAGCTGACTTGCAAGCATAGACCTAATTTAAAACATTGAATCTAATACAGAAGTGCTTCAAAGCTGCTAATTAACTTACAAATCCACAGTTCACTTGTCAATTGGGTACAGCTCCTATACTGATAAGAGAATTTAGAACAAAATTTATGCTTAATAAATACTATTGAATAAACAGCTGAATGAATAAATGAATGGTTAGGAAAGTAACTTATAGACAGGAGGTTTGGTGTGAAGTAATAGAAACAATCTTATGCTACAAAGAGAAAGAAACAGGATGGTAACAAGATAAAAGAAAAGCAACATAAATTCAAATGTGTAATTAAGTTTGAAAGAATCCCTGCCACACCATGGTTTTCCACAATGACCAACATGTCCTAAGGCACCAGTATTTATAACTCAGTCTACTCGAACATTTTTTCTTTTTACTGTAAAAATGTAACTCAGACTTCATCATGGAAATCATTATTTAAAATAAATTAAGTTTTTAGAAATACACATTTAGGAAACCAAAATACATCCATTTCTTCAAGAAAACATGCATACGTTGGCTTTCAAGCTGTAATGTTCAGACCTGGCTAATACTGTTCCCGTTTTGCACAAAAGAGGTAGCCAACTAGACAACAGGAAAGCTATGGTATTAGTCTCACTAGGTCCGTGCTCTAATTGGCTGAACTAACTGGACACAATCCCTGTTGACCTATGCTAATATTGTATAAATATTCATCTGTCTCCTTCTCATAAAAATTACAGCAGAAACAGAGCATGGAAAGATGCCTTACAAACTTTCCACACTAGACAGTTTTTAATAAGTTTAAAGAAGTGTCCAAGAATCAGCATAGGAATGATAATATTGAAACTACAAAAGGCTGAACATTTTCACGAGGAGAGAAAATAAGAGAGAGAGAGAGAGAGAGAGAGAGATCGTAATCCAAATAAGTTTCTTTCCTCAGTAGGCATTATCTCTTTGTGTAAATATTAGTGCCTAATGGTGGTCTGCTCTGGACGGTAGGGTGGCTGTGAAGAGCTGTCAGGAAGCAGCGTTTTGGCAAAGCAGGCAAACTAGCTGTAGAGGGCCAGGTGTGCAAGGCTCCCAGTTGCACCTTTGAATCAGTTGGGGAGCTTTTAAATAGTACTAATCCCCAGGCTCTGCCCTGATCAATTAAATCAGAATCATTGGCATGGGGGTGTTTTTAAAAGCTCTTCACTTTGTTTTTCTAAAGCTTTAAGAATCACTCGTTAATGGGGTTTGTGGTCTACTGTGCAGGTAATGGGGAGTCTTTAAACAGCTAACACAAATGAGTTGACTGTGAAGGGACTGTTAAGGGTTTCTGATTTGGCATCCGGCAGCCACACGTTCAAACCCTGACCCTGACTCTTATTAGCTAGGTGGGAATGTTAAATTAATATTCAAATACAGCATTAAACCCCTAGAAGCAAGGGAATTCATAATAAACTGCCCATCATTTTATCAAAGGTAAGATCACCCAGAGTTATTGAGTTTCTCAAACAGAGAACCAAATGTATGACATTAAAAAACCAACCCATTACACAACAGGGTGAGCTCAGTGCAGCATTGAATACTGTCATGTTTGTGGATATCAGGCATGCCTTACTATTATTTTAAAAGTGTTCTTGGTCTCTCTTCCATTCCTTTTAATACGGTAGTGTGCCTTGCATTGGGGTATTTTGGAAGTTTTCATTTCACAAAGCTGAAATCCCCTAAGGCCCTGGTGTTGTATATGAACACTCAGGAGGTAGATGAGTGGAAGGATCTTATGGGAGGGACACTCAGGTGGTTTGTTCAAGCTTGAATACTTGAGAAGCGTATTTCTAGCAAGTTCTGGAAGGAAAAACACAACGTCAGTCAGCCAAAGGCAGGACACTGGGAATGGTCATAGAGGGTCAATGCAACTCCTGCTCAGGACTTGACCAAACACCAGCTTTTCACCTTGAACTTGTAGGGAGCAGACACTCAGGAGGACAAAGGGCAACAGACTGGATCATCATCCAGTTACCTGGTGAAATGGCTTCTGCTTTACATCTTTTCCCATCCATTAACTGTGGCTGGAAACCATGAAGTCATCATCTGGCAACCCTAAAAGCTTTTACTGTGATAACTTTTTTTTTTTTTTTTTTTTTTTTTTGCGGTACGCGGGCCTCTCACTGCTGCGGCCTCTCTCGTTGCGGAGCACAGGCTGCGGACGCGCAGGCCCAGCGGCCATGGCTCACGGGCCCAGCCGCTCCGCGGCATGTGGGATCTTCCCGGACCAGGGCACGAACCCGTGTCCCCTGCGTCGGCAGGCGGACTCTCAACCACTGCACCACCAGGGAAGCCCCTGTGATAACTTTTGATCGCATCACATTCCTTCCATTTTGCCTCCACTGCTTTCATCTTTTATATGAATAGATCTCTTATTCTCAAAAGTAAACTATGTATATATTTAAAAATTCAAATGTACAAAAGGGTATAATAGTTAAATCAAAGTCTACTTCAAACCATACAAAAGTAATTCTACTTTGAATTCAGTCCTCAGTCCCCCTATGAAATCATTTACCTCGTCTTTTTCTCTTTTTCCTCTTCCACTCCTACTCCTCCTTTCCTTCCTCCCTCCCTCCCTCCCCCTCCCTCTCTCCCCCCACTCTCTGCATGTATATATATGTACACACACATATAAACACACAAACACAGATGTCTTTTACACAAACATATTGTTTGTTTTACTTATATTTGTACATTATTCCATATCAATTCTTATAGATGTACTGTATTTTATTTAATTTTTTAAAATTGAAGTATAGTTGATTTACAATGTTATGCTAATTTCTGCTGTATAGCAAAGTGACTCAGTTATACACATTATTTTTTTTTTAAGATTTATTTAGTATTTATTTATTTATTTTTGGCTGCATTGGGTCTTAGTTGCGGCACTCGGGATCTTCGTTGAGGCATGCAGGATCTTTCACTGCGGCGCGCAGGCTCTTCATTGTGGTGCGCAGGCTTCTCTCTAGTTGTGGCATGTGGGTTTTCTCTCTATAGTTGTGGTGTGCAGTCTCCAGGTTGAGTGGGCTCTCTAGTCGAAGTGCGCAAGCTTAGTTGCCTTGCAGCATGTGGGATCTTAGTTCCCCGACCAGGCATCGAACCTGTGTCCCCTGCATTGCAACGCGGATTCCTTACTCCTGGACCACCAGGGAAGTCCCAATACATTCTTTTTTTTTATATTCTTTTCCGTTATGTTTTATCCCAGGAGAATTAGATATAGTTCCCTATGCTATATAGTAGGTAGATGTACTTTATTTTAAATCACTGCATAATATCTGCTAAGGTTTGAATGTTTGTGTGCTCCCAAAATTCACATGTTGAAATCCTAATGCCCAATGTGATGGTATTAGAAGGTGGGGCCTTTGGGAGGTGCTTAGGTCATGAGGGTAGAGCCCTCGTGAATGGGATTCATGTTCTTATAAAAGAGACCCCGTAGAGATCTCACCCCTTCACCATGTGAGGACACAACGAGAAGTCTGGGATCTGGAAGAGGGCCCTCACCCGACCTTGCTGGCACCCTGTTCTCAGACTTCCCAACTCTAAAACGGTGAGAAACAGATCTCTGTTTTTTATAAGCTAGCCAGTCTCTATGGTACCCAGGCTAAGACAATATCACACAACATGGATGAACCATAATTATTATCACCTACTGCTGGGTATTTTTTTTCTATATTTTCTTATTACAAATAATGTTACAATAAAATCCTGCATGCATTTGTATATAGATACATGCAAGAAAACGTATTGCTCTATGTATCTTTGTATGCATACGCAAGCATATATGTGACCAGATCTGGGGTAGTGGAAAGACTAGGTCAAAAGATATGCATATTTCAAGTTTTGGTAGTTATTGCCCCATTGCCCTGCAAATACACGAACCAATTTACACCTCATCCACCAACGTGTGAGAGTGCTCCCCTGCCCACATAACCTGCTAACTCATTGTGATATTATAAAGTTTGACCTTGCCCATCTGAGAGGTAAGAAAAAGAGTATCTCACTGTAATTTTAATTAAAGAATGAATATTTTTATGAGCAGCAATATCAAGTAATTTATAGAGTTCTTCACAAGAATTCACAGATCCTGTATTCAAGTGTCCTATCCTTTAGTCAATGTTTAAAGTATATTATTTACTATGTGCCAAGTGTTGCATTGACAGTCACATACTTAAGCAAATTAGGACACAGTTCCTACCCTCAAGGCAATCTAGTAGAGGAGAAAGATATTAAGATGATAATTAATATGCATCGTGATAAGTACAATAATAGAATATGCATACCATTTGGATGTAGAAATGCTTAACTCTAGGTAAAGAGCTTTTTCCTGAAATGTATCAATACCTTATTTAATTTATTTTTACATTTTATAAACATATTCAAATGTGATAAGAAAAGTAAACAGAATACCTCGGTCAGCAAGAAGCATAATTGTGGCAATTACAGCTAATAATTAAAGGTTCTGATTAGTTGAAAAATTATTTTAACTGGCTCATCTATGCTTATAATCTATTGAAAAAACAATATGTAGAATAATTTATAAAACTCTCTGTTTTGTTTGATACTTGTTTTGGGGACTTACAACTTTGCCTAAAATATAATTCACAGCACATCTTTTCTCTCTCCACTTCGCAGATACTGTTTAGCTCTTCTGAAATCACAGCACAAACTTTAGTTTCCTACCCTTCCTCCTCCCCCAACTCACTGAACCATTAAATGTTTAACATACGGTGATTCCTATTAACTGTTGGATTGTTATACCATGCTAAAGAAGCTTGCCCTTTAGTATGAGGTGTGTTAAGGATAGTTAATTATAGTACACAGAAAGCCCTTTAAGTATTCAGATCCTATAAAATGTGATAATAATGTTAACATCATTGACTGGTAAGGCTACTACTTGAGCTTTTAATTATCATTTTAACCTTTAGAAGCTGTCTTCCAACCAACAGGAAAGCTTTAAAACTTTATCCTTGGACTAAATTCAACTCACTGATCACATTCCCTTAATTTCCAAACTTCACTGCATTGGTTGTAGTCAACTGGTGAGTCCTCGCTAAAATGTAAACATCCAAGCTGCGCTGCACACAGAACTAGGCAGAAGAAGCTGGTGTGATGTACAGAAGCTGTGGAGTGAAGAGTTCAAAGGTCTAAGTTTGACTTTCAGTTCTGTTCTCTTTAGCAAGTCACTTACCCTTTTGTTGATGCTGATTTATTATCAGTACAATGAGCAAACACTACTTTCGCTATCTACCTCTCAGGGTTATGGTAAGGATCAAATGAAATAATAGGTGGAAATGGATGAAGAGTTATAAGCAGTAAGGTTCTCCCATCCCCTTTCACAATCTCCCTTCCTTTCCCTCCCAGACCCAATTCTTTATGTGGCCTCCACCTACCCAAAGCCTTCCATGCTGTGTCATTCCATTTGGGTCTCCTCTGCTCCAGCCCCATGTCTTCCACCAATACTTTCCTGCTTTAGGTTTTATCTCTCAGACCCTAATTTTTACTAGAAGACAGCTATAATAGCAGAAAGAATAATTTGTAAATAATAATGGGCTACATTTATTGAGTAGTTACCACATGCCAAACCATAAAGTCATCACTAGCAACGTTTAAGCTTTTCCTGTGATAACTTCCGATTATATCATATTCCTCCATTTTTCCTCAACTTGCCATGCAAAGAACTTTATATACATTATTCTCAATCTTTACAACAAATCTATGCAGTGGAGTCTATTATTATTCTTGTTTTACAGATGAGGAAACTGAGATTTGGAAAGTGAAACAATTTGCCTGTGGTCATGCAACTAAGTTGTGATGGAGCTAGGCTTTGAACCTCACAGGAACTCCTCCCATAATCACTGTGCTCTTCTGCTTCTCCTAGATGCAGAACTAATGTAATGAACAAATGGTCACTTATATCACCTTATTAATTTAACACGCTCATTGAATTATACAGTCGGAAGCTGGAAGATCATCTACGTTAACCATCCATGCTATCCTTATCCTCATTTATCACACACCTAAGTCACATTCTGCCTTTTGCTTCAATACCACCAATGAAGGATGTACACTACGTCCCCAAAAGGAATCCCTTCATATTCAGACAGCTCTACTGGGAAGTTCAAGTGAAAATCCTCCTTCCTGGAAAGCCATTCACTCATCTTAATTTTACCTGAAAGCTTTATTAAAAAACTATAATTCAAATGTTCTAATATAATAAATCCTCTAATGATCTCTTCTCCTTGATAAAGTATTCAGTGCACCTTGGCCATGGTGGTCACTCTCAAATGAAAGCACCTAAGCTCTCTGCATTTCTCCAGCTCCAGCCATGCTCTGACAGTTGAACAAACTTCATTGTTACAGATATTCTAGTTCTTCTAATCCCACCTAAGATACCATTTAAGATTGTGGGGGATAAATCATATCATGGTTTTGATCCATACATGAGTTTATATCTCCTACATCTTTTCTCGCTCCCTCTTCCATGTACTGTAGTTGAAACTGACCATGTTGGAGTTTGTCCATCTTTTTAAAACAATGGTTCTAACTGGGGCGGCATATTAGAATCACCTTGCGAGCTTTAAAAATATTGATTTCTGGGTTGCATTTAGAGATTCTGATTTATTTGGTATAGGACGTGGCCTTGGTATCAAGATTTATAATTGTATTATTTACCTATGTATTTATTATCTCAGCTTTATATCATCTATAAATTTAAAGACCAGGTCATCAATGTTTTCACCAAGTCATTGCAGAGCCCTGGAGCTTCACTTTAGATTAATATTGGTCAGGTACGCTTGGGTATAGGCATTCAACCAGTTACAAATCCACTAAAGTACACTATCACTCAGTCAACAGTTTTCTCTTTTGTTCACAAAATAATATCAAGAAAGATTTTGTTAAATGTCCTACAGAAAGCTAATCTAGGGCAGTGGTTAAAAGCATGGATTCCGGAGCCCAACTGCCTGGATTCAAATCTCAGCTGAGTTACCTGCATGACTTTGGGCAGGTTACCTAACCTCTCCATACTTCAGTTTCCCTACTTGTAAACAGGTATAATAGTACTTACTTATAGGGTTGTTATACGGATTAAATGAGTATATACATATAAAGGTTCTGAAGCAAGAAACGAGTGTTAGAAATCATTTCCAAGCCATCCATATTTTCTCCTTAAAGCATGACTCATAACCCATTATAGGATTTCTAACTATTGTGTACACAGAGTGACATTTTTATGTAGACATCCCTTAATCTACATAAAAATTTTTGTGTACCTAAAGTATACAAAATCTAAAAGCTCCAGTTAAGCAAGAGTTAACTAACTTATTATGAATGCAGTATTACCCATTATACAATAATAAAAATACATAAAATATAGACAAATACCAGAAAAATTAGTCCCTATAGGTTCATTTCTAAATTTGCTTCCTCCTGAATATTTTGAAATTGCTCAAAATTCAGGCTCCCCTTTCCAGTACCCGCACCCCTCTCCCCCCAAAAAAAAACTTGAGTAAAGAAATACCACCTTGACTTCCTGGAAGAAACAGAAGGTTTCTGGATATAAAGCCATTTCCTCTATCATATTCTAAAAAATCAACACTACCAAAGAATGAATCAGAGAAAAAAAATAGAACTAGAATTACCATAGATCTCCAAGTGAAATTCACACACCAATTTTGAAATGTCAGCAAAAACATGTTCAGCTAAATGCCCCAGTGGCGTTGCAGACTCCCTGGATGGAATAAGACAGAAGTCTCCTCACTCTGACAGAATAGTCATTCCCTGCGGGAGGCATCTATTTATTACTCAATTGCCATTTGCAAAGAAAATATAGCTATTGAATAATATCACCCTTTAGGAAATTAAGAGAATTGGAGTCTGTCAAACTACTAGCAACTTTTACTCACCCACCAGTGCCTTTTCTAAAAATGAAAACAATTTCAAAGAAAAAAATGTTTTTTGAAGATATTTAGTGAAGAAAGTTAGATTATGGATTCACATTGGTATTTTGCCATAACAAACAGACCACACAGTCAGATAGGACTGATATAAGTAGGAGGACATTGGAGTTGATATGGAGACTAGAGTGATATTTAAGGTAAGGAGGAATCAGAATCTTTTCCCAAAGAGTACAATTTAGATACCAGAAATAGGCCACCAATATTATTTGAAACAATTAGAAGTAATGCATAATACAGTAACATTTATGACTAGGCAAAAATAGAAAACAGATTGATGATGGGAAGCAAAAAAATATATCTTCTGAGATCCAAAATAATCAGATTGAAATAGCGGTCTACCATGAATACACATGAAAAAACTGGAAGTAAATTGTTGTTTGTTCTAGGACAACAGACATTGAGAAATTAACTAGATCATGGGGGCAAGGGAGTTACCATTTAACTGAAAGAAGATATGATTTACTAAACAGTTCTTTATTGGGCTAGCAGAGTTAATCCATTTCTAAAACTTGGGTTAATTGCTCTCACACTCAACTGATCCGTTTGGGCTCAAAATAGGTTTCCTGGTCTGACATGTCACGTGACTGACACGGGGAGAACTGAGGTGGCATTTTAGACTGGGTACAAAAAGGGTATCTTGAAGAAATTACTCCAAACATTACCTCTACCCTGCTGACTAATCATCTGCAAGGCAGCCTAACACAAAATTCTGTTACAGTATATGTGACTCAGTTCTACATGTTTTCTCTCATTTTGAGAATCAGATTATATACTGATGTCTAGTCACTCCTGTTGGGGATATTTACAAAAACAGTGGTGGCGGGGAGGGAGGTATTAAGAAGTGAAAAGAGAGAAGAGAGGTAATGGAGCTTCGCTAAGTGAGCGAAGAGAATTTTACAAGACAACCTTAGGTGAGATGAAGGAAGATGAGCCTTTATTCTCCTGTGTAAGAGAGACATTCAGAGCCAAGATAGAGTAACTCTGGGCTGGGAACAGGGTTTTTGATAAATAGCTTAGCATCTGTATGGGTATTATGGGTATTATGTTAATATATTATAAAGTTTTAATAAGAATTCAATAAAGACCTGTCTATAAATATTTCGATACTTTATGAGGCATATAGTAGGTCCACAATAAATGTAATCTCCATTCGGTTTTACTCAGCTGTGTTACACTGTGTTACACTGAATAATCCAAGCGTCCTTCTAAGTCAAGTTTGCAAGTTACTCTGCCTCCCTGAGAAACCTAGGAAATGGCAGTCAAAAGACATGAGTCCTAAAATCAAAAGGGTAATGAATATTGAATAAAATCCAGATGGAGCGGGGAGGCGGCATTGAGGGAGGGACTTCTCATTATGCATCTTAACTACAACAAAACAAAATTAATTTATAAGCATCTCAAACCTACTGAGGGAGAAAAATCCTGAAAATGTTCTAGTTGGCAAGGGGTGGTAACAATCGGAAATTAATTGTACAATTCTCATGATTTACTTAAAATGTTACTGACAGCTATTATTTAATGTGCTGCCTTTATTATTTTATCTCAGTAATTACGAGGAGGCTCTCATATCCTTACTCATGATTTCTGCTCTATCAATCCTATTTCTTATACCATTTTAAGTTTCTCAAATGGAAACATTCTTATCATAGGAGTTTCCTGGCATAAACTCGAACAGTAGAAATCGACTGCATTTACAGAAAAGTGAAGCCTCCATTTTAGCTTTGGTAGACCCGATTTTCTAGGTAATAATTCGAGACTCAATTTCTTATATAGAAACTAGGTAGGGTTCACATATTAAATACAGGACACTAACTCAAATTTGAATTTCAGGTAAACATCGAATAATTTTTAGTGCAAGAATGTCCCAAATATTTAATGGGACATACTTATATTAAAAAGTATTCATCACCACAGCAACATACCTCAAAATAAACAACAGAGTATATAGATAGTCCAAACTGATTACTGAATGTATGCAATGGGAAAGCTCAATGAACTTGGAGAGTACTTTGATTTTTGTAATCATGTTTCTCAACTAAAGCAGGCTTACTATATCTGCTCTATTTCATAACTAATCATTTTTAAAATCTGCTGAAGGAAACTATAGATTGTTATCTCTTGATATAAAAGTGAACAGATGCAGGTACATCACTGAGATTCATGAGAATCTCACATCCTCATGAAAACTTTCTAAATCCTACTTCTTGTGAAAGAGAAATTGCTACTAAGACTTCAGGCAGCTATGCTAAATTATCCTTCATTTCCTCTAGTGAATTTTCCATGATCTATTTAATATGACAAGTTTCACTATTCTAAGAGAATTCTGACATTCTAAAACTTTTTTAAAGTTTTCATTTACTAAACACGTTATATCATCAGGAATTTCAAAGAGAAAACATCGCAATGCCCTTCTAACCTTCTAATTCTCAACTCACAAACCCAATTTGTTTCATGGGCTTTGAGGAAGTAAGAAATATGAGATACTTATTTGTAAGTCAAAATCTAAAATGAAATACCCCTAACCACCAGATGATGACTTGTGACATGACATTCCCAAAGGGACAGAAGAAAAATAAGTTTTTTAAAATTATGCTTCATCTAAAAACAGAAAATCTTCTAATTATAATGGCACATAATATATCCCTGCATTTCAATAAACAACATTTTATCTTGAATCCTTAATCATGCGAAATTGCTTAACCTAGGCAACGATCCAAGGATTAACAAGAAAAAAAATCATGAAATTCAAGATTTCAGAAGTGTTTTCAGTTCCCCTGTCAAAGCCATATGAAAGAGAAAGTATAATAGTACCATTTCAACGTGCTCCCTAATCTACATGTATAGATTTATTTCCGCCATGCAAAAAATAAACATAAGAAAAAATATTTCATTAAATGTCTTGGGAGTTAATTTTGATCACCTCTACTTCAAAATGCATTATGACTGGCAAAACTTTCAACAAGGGTTATTTTCTGATGGAAAGAAAAGGCTAAGTAAAACATTCTCACCACATTTGCATATACATTTCATCTATTATCACTGTGGAAACAAAAACTATTTTTAATATTTCTATAATTTTAGCATTTGAGAACTTTTACTTTTCAAGATGAGGCAGTTGTATGAAAGGAGACATTTTTAAAATTTTTAATGTATCTTCAGACTATTTAATTTTATTCCTTAACTAAACTTCCTCATAGCACATATATGTATAATGAAGTATGGGTGCTTTATATCAACTATACAATATATAAAAGCCTTACACTCTCTCCCACCGTGCTCTAGGATGCATTACCAAACAAGCAGATAAGCCTAATGATGAATGACACAATATGGTCAGCACTAATAGAGTGGTTTTCTACAAATGCATTGCAAAAAGATGAACAAATACTTTACATTTTGGAACACAGTTATTTTGATGTCACATGTCAAGTAAGATCCAAAGTGGTAAATGTTAGCAACTTTAAATCTGTTGGTCCTGGATCAAACAGCATAAAGGAACTTAAGAGAAACGACAGTGCATTCAGGAAGGTAGACTGGGTTGGAGCTAAGAGTCTCTTCTTGAGGGTCTAATTAGGTCCTCCCCCTCCCTCTGCTTTTTAAAAATTTATCTCATAGAGACACCTTAGCAGAAGCTATCAGCTTTGACAGAACACCGAAATCATGGTAGTGAACCATAAATTGACCATTACCATAAAAAGAGCTGCTAAATGAGAAACCATGTGCTTAGTATAAAACTAATTTCATGCTTTCAAAAGCACACAGTGGCTTCTAGCAAGATAGTGGCCCTGGGACTTGCTGAGACAGATTGGCGAACGCAAATGGTTTGCTCCTGATGCGTCTGCTTAGCCAAGCTTTACATGTACTGGCAGTAAGCGGGGTTCTCGAATCTTCTGTCAAACAAATACACACTTATCTATAACTTTAGAGCTGAAAGCTATAAAACAGCTGCCTCAAATAAATTTAGCAGGAAAACACATATACACACATACGCACACACACACTGCACACACATATATATACATACCCCATGTGCCACGCTAGCTTCCAATCAAATAAAAATAGACTTCTCTGCAGACCTAACATACCAAACAGGCACTTAATAAGCATACTGTTATCGAATACATCATAACTCTCACAGTCCTTTCTTCTTTAGAAACAGCTTCTCATCACGTAGGAATTAGAGTTTAGAGGAGCCTAAGCAAGAGGACTCCATCTACTTGGAAGCTAACTTTGAGTCTGCCCTTATCAGGCTGGCTTTCAAATACTCTATGCTTATAAAGCCACATCAGACCTGTCTGGGCATGATGATCTAGTCGTTTAACTCCCCAGATGAGTGTCAGTATTTTATTTACATTTAAATGATAAAATCTACTACATTTAAACGTCACATCTAATTAAAACATGCCATATGAAGGAATGCTTCTAATTTTATCCTCCTCTCGTTTAGGATACCATCTCTGGAAATCAATTACTGTAGGCTGTCCAGTGCATGACAGGTCATAACTTTTAATTATTAATAATGTCAAGCTTAACAAGGTATCAACTCCAATATGTAATCTATTTCACTTACTTTCTTATCTCATAAACATCAGTTGTTTCCTGCTATATATTTTTCACATCAGAGATTCTACAAAGTACATTTAGTTCACAGCCTTTTTTATATACCTGAAGCACATAATAACACTGCTAACTGCCTACTTTTAGTAATGATAGCAAATAACATAATATCACTGACTTGTTCTGAATGTTTAAAATGCAAAGGAAGTCACCTACTGGTAAGATGTCCTCGGCAAACAGCTAGCACAGAATGAAAAGAATGTTATTACATCAGTTTAAGGAGTTACTTCCCCCCAAAATTAAAGAATCATAGATTTTGCTCTTCACTGTTGCCCCTTCAGATCTGTCAGTACAACATGATAAACACAACTGATAACTCCACAGGATTCAACACAGCATTCGAAAGAATCTGCTCCTGACACCCCAGATCCCGGCGTCCAAGTTTTAGAATAAAAATGCTCACCTCTGCTAGGAAGTCCACTCCACATCCTGGCAGGGCTTTCACCGGCTTCAAAAGCAACCAAGTTGGATAAACAAAACTTCCAGGATGTGACCAGTGTAATGCACGGGGCTACGGAGACTTGGCTCCAGCCCTGATTATCTGTATGACAGTACCACGCTATGTCAGTGCAGCTCCAAACCTTCCCAGATGCTGGCTTGTTGCACTGCTCATTGAAAATCCTTTACACGCTGGCAACATTTTAGGGAAGGACAAGCACACTCTGAGTCATTTGTAAAGAAAGCAGAGCAATTTCAATTCTATATCTCCATGCGTGCTGAAACCAGAAGCACTGTCAACCTACAAGTCTGAGGTGGATTTACGCCGAGAAACAGGCAACCTAAGCCTTCATTATCAATGCATGAAATCAGCCACTGTGATCAAATTCAAGCAAACCACAAGAAGGATATGATTATGAAAGGCTCCACAGATTTAGCACCAAACCTTGTGGAATGAAGAATCGTCTATTGAAATTGTGTAAATGTTAAAAATAGCTCTGGCTTTTCAACAATGAGCAGAATACAGAGAAGAAATCAGTAGTCTATGTTATAAGGACCTATCAAAAAAGCTACAAAAACCAAAATAGCTATAGGTCCCTGGGACTTTTCTATAGACAAATGAAATCACTAGAGGCTATTACAATTGTAACAAAAAAATTCCATATATTTGACACAGATGTCCATTAAAGAGCAAGTTAAATATCTGTTAACCCATGAGCGCCTGTCCCTAAATTAAAATAATAATGATAGTAAAAATGTGCAGGGCTATGCTAGCACCAGGGCAAAATACTATCAATTTTACTCTAAGATGAATTCCTAAATAATAAAAATTTAAATGTATTTATTTTTGTGTAACAAGAAAATAGACGGACAAGGTAGAGAATATTTTTAACCACATAGTCTTTCACTGCTTAATATTTTTTAAAAAATCTACAGCTCAATAAATCCATACACCCCTACCCCAGCCACCCCCAAATTTATACCTTTACCTTTCACCAGCCTTCCTCTTTTATACTAAAATATAAGATTCATGAGCCAGTTGAGATGTCTTAAAAAGGCACAAGGTAGCTAAATCCCAGGAAGTAGCAGCAATGATTTGAGATCACAAAATATAGAGCTTCGACATGTGCATGAAAAGTGCAAAGCAACAGGGACATAAAACATTTATCAAAAAATCACAAAAATAACTGGGAGAAATTCCTAGTAGGCAGCATTGACAAAGCACATATTTAAGGTTCTACTCATATTTTTTTTTAGGTTTTAGGTTTTAGGTTCTCACTGAGACTCTAAAGGCAGAGCTAACCAGGATCCAATAAATACAATTCCTGATTTGAGGATCTTCTATAAATGACTGTGTACAGTTTTAGTAATACTAGTAGCTCTTAGGTGTAGATACATTTAGTAGTATCTACAATCTAAAACATCTGTGTAAAAATAAGAACTATGCCACAACACATTTACGTAACACAGCATTTTGGAGCAGCATTAAACATGGCACTCCTGTGGGTATTCTCCTGATGTCCCTCAGTGTGGAACTGACTCCTTACAGGACACTAGTTGGATTCCCTTCCTTGAAGATAGTTATAGACATATATGAGTGGAGATGCACACAAGCGTGTGTGTGTGTGTGTGTGTGTGTGTGTGTGTGTGTGTGTACATACACCCACGTCATAGGAGAATGTACTAAACCTTTGTGGTTACTTTTGCTGCCTGAATTCCATTCATTTAGTGCCTCAGGAAGCTCCTAGGAAACAATTTGAATGCATTTTGAGAAATGGCATTGGTATCACTCATTCAGAAATTGCTCCATGTCTTCTCTCTCTCTTTTTCTGTACTTTTCTTGTCTGAGAAAATAGTCTGTGAGAGATTGTGTGCCTAAAACTCTTATTATTATTATACATGCAGCTTCCTAGTGATAAGATAAAACTTTAAAATGAAACTATAATATTTGATTATAGGTCCTTAATCCCTTATCTAAAACCCCTAGTGCCAGATGCATTTCAGAATTCACATGCTTTCAGATTTTAGAAAGATAATACTCTGCGTATACTGTGAATTATATAATGCCTCAAGTAAAGTCTAGGGCAAAAGCCTATAATCAGACATATTAACAGTTCTGCAGCAAAATACGTGCATATTCAGACTAGATGGGATAAAGACTATTATTAACCTCACACACATCAGTTCACGTCAGGTTTTGCCATCAATATAAATTACAAAACCTTCTGATTTTCAGAGCTTCTTGGATTTTGGAAATTACAGGTAAGAGACTATAGACCTGCAGAAATGTTTACCTAAACTGTTGTAAGGTTATGGATTGGAAAATAATACCTTACCTTGGCAAGTGTTCTCTGGCTTGGCAAGAGATCTGGAGATGAGCATTGCTTTAACAGGATAGGCAGAAAAACCACAAGAAGGTGCTATTAAAACTGAGACATAAAGTACAGCAGAGATGCAGCTATAATGCAAGATGACAAAACTAGGGCGTGGCAATGGAAGGTAAGAAGAAGGCATCCAGAATTATTGTGTCAAGACATAACAAAACATAATGATGAAAATATCAACCACTCACTGATCACCTACTTTATACCCAGGAATGTGAAAGGCACTTGACATAAATATTTCTTTTAGCAACCTACTTTATAATTTTCAAAAGGATATTTTAAAAGAAAAATGTGTCTTCAGAATGAGGCATAAAACATTGGGTTATCTCACCCTCTTCTCACTGTATCCCAAAGCAAAACATCCACAATGGTTTTTAAACATCACATGTGAGAATGTCAGCAACAAAGAAAAAAAAATAAGCTTCACCTTTTGAAGTAAAGGTCCATATTTTATTTTTATATACTATTTGGTGTATGAGTTCTTTAAAATCACTTAGAAAAAGAAAGTAATATGATTTACCATCAATATTCAAACTGAATAACATTAAAACCCATTTTAAAAATATATTCTTAAGACACGTGACTATTATGTTGTATTTACCTGGAGTTTTCCTATATTTCCCAAATAAATACTTTTTTATATGAAGTACATTGAAGAGCATTAACACAGAAAAGTACTGATACTGGACTTAAGACTTCAGACCTACAGAATATTCACATCTTCTAAGAGATCTTCTCAAAAAAAAAAAAGTTGCAGTTACGTAGGAAGGATAAGTCTAGGGATCTAACATACAGTATGATGACTAGAGTTAATAATACTGTACTGAATACAACTGACCCTTGAACAATGCCAGGGTTGGGGCGCTGACCCTCCGCACAGTGGAAAATCCAAATATAAGTTATAGTCGGTCCTCCTTATCTGCAGCTCATCTATATCCGAGGCTCCTCATATCCACAGTTCCTCTGTATCCGCAGACCCAACCAACAACAGGTTGTCTAGTACTGTAGTATTTACTATTGAAAAGAACCTGTGTGTAAGTGGACTCGTGCAGTTCAGACCTATGTTGTTCGAGGGTCAAATGTACCAGAAATTTGCTAAGAAAGTAGATTTCAATCACCACACACAAAAGAAGTGATTATATGAGGAGATGGATATATTAATTAGCTTGACTGGGGTAATCATTTCACTATGTAAATGTATATCCAATCATCATGTTGAACACCTTAAATATATACAACCTTCATTAAAGAAATTTAAAAACTGTAGGTACGCTCCCCCCAAATAAGAGCATTTCTTGAGTGCCTTTTGGGACCCAGACTTGCAGTGAGGAGGAGTCCTAGGGGTGTTTGTGAGAACAATGGTCTTCCTATTCGCTGTACAAAGAAGAACGGAATACGTGGCTCTAATGTTAGTTCATAGCATATGATCACAAAGTCACGTTCCATGTGAAGAAGGAAAGTGCATTTATTCATTTGACAGTACAACATAATCTGGTGAACTTTTTCTTTAGCAACCAAAATAGTGCCCTGGTGGTTTGATGAAATTCTTGCAACTTCTAAAAGTAACTGATTATCTAGAGTCAGGAACTCCCCGGGAATAAAATTAACATCTCTTTATACCTTTTACATCATGTCCACGTAAGAAAAGATAAACTTCCAGAATCTGCAGGCCAAGATCTCTGAGTTGCAAGGAAGGCTCACCAGAGGCAGCCTCTTGAAATGAAGTGGGCCAACGTGATGCAAATGCCATCATACTCAGCCCCTAAAAAAATACAATAACCAGACCACCCAGTTCCTCCAAACTCCTCATGTGATCAGGAGAAAAGCAAACATGTTTCGCAGCTTTGCCTAAGAACCAGATCCAGAAAAACCGTAAGTGCCAAGGATGAACACCCATCCCGTGGTCAGTTGTAACACTGTACGAGGATGCCTAACTTGGAACAATGCCCAGCAACCTCCATGGCTGGGATGCTGCCGAGTATGAAAGTAGAACTCCTGTATGAAAAAAGGTGGTCAATCAGTGACAACACACTCATCCCACGGTGAGAATCTGAACTCAATAATGTTAAGCTTCTGTTGAGCCAGCTACTGAAAGCCTTTCTCCCTTAGATAAGCTTAAAATAGGTAACGCTTCTATTCTAAGACACCTATATTTTAAGTGTGCCTTTGATGATTCAAATCACTCAGCCACCCAAACACTTACCATGATTGTCTTTAAATTTTTAAATCTTAAATTTTAAAATCTTAAGTGGTTAAGAGCTAAAAACCAAGACTTGATGTAACATAACATTTGTCTGTTAATAAATACGATACATGTAAAAGTTCATAGTCCAAAGTATTCTTAAAGCAAAAGACTATCTGCTCTTCACTAAAATAGGGCCAAGCACTCCTTTTAATTCTTTGTTTCTGAAAAAGTTCCATTCAAACTCCTTTATATATCAATTCCTTAGAGCTCTGGGCTTATATAATCAACACCCTTCTTTAACGCTTTTAAACCACATGTACAGAATACAGAGCTGTTCTGTAAGGACTTTTTCAGGTGACCTTAGGGGTAGTTCTAGATTTCTGACACCATCCATAATGGCTAGGCTCTATCTCAAAGCATTTTGGAGGGTTGGAGTTATAACTTGAGGCTTCATCCTATTTCCATATTGCTGTATTCTTTCTCATTCATAAGGAATTTCAACCTCAATAAGCCCTGCAATATAAATCTCAGTTGAATTTACCTGGGGAGTACAGATAAGGGGCACTAACTCTATTCTTGTTTAGAAGAATAAAATTAGGATTTTGCAAAATGCTTAGAAACTTACAGTGATCAATACTGGATAAGACAAAGAGTTGGAAAAGTAGATATATATTCCTCCTACTGTGTCATCATTGGGTCTGAACTATTCCAAGAGGTAATTCCTGTGTTCTCTCAAAAGGATCTGGGATTATACCAAGGAAATCAAATGCTCTATTTTCAATGATCTCATTTGGTATATTTTGAACAAGACCTTTTCCCCTCTGAGTCTTCTTGGAAAACTATAGGCAGTTATATGGGCTCTATCTAATAAATGAGCTACATAATAATTCTTCCATGAAAAGATTTTTATGGACTAATAAGAGGTCTAGGGAAATAAGCACACTGTAAATAACCTAACCCACCTGCCTCCACACTGAAATGCTTTATCTACCTAGTGCACTTACTGGTAGAAACTCACTGATACTCACTGATGCATCGATGATTTGTTATACTTTCACCATGGTCCTTATAGTTTGCAAAAGATTTCTTGGTTAAGTTATAAGTGGCACACTGACTCAACAGAAATGAAGCAAAAGAAAGTATTTTAAACCATATGTTTCTACAGCAAAAGTAAAAGATATTATATTGATGAATTCTAGCCCTATCTCTGCATCTATCACACAAACGTAAGTTTGCATCATTAACCCTTCGGGTTTGTATTTAATATCTCTTAAAATGGACTATAATTTATTCCAGACAAGGGGAAACATTAAGGTATTTAAGTTGTATGTTTAATTCCTGAAAACTGGAGAAAAATCTCCCCTACCTCTTCCTCTCTCTCTCTCCCTCTCTCTCTCCCTCTCCCTCTCTCCTCTCTCTCTCTTTCTCTCTCCTTCTCCCTCTCCCTCTCCCTCTCTCTCTCCTCTCTCTCTCTCTCTCCTTCTCCCTCTCCCTCTCTCTCTCCTCTCTCTCTCTCTCCCCTCTCTCCCTCCCTCCCTCTCTCCTCTCTCCTCTCCCTCTTTCCTCTCTCCTCTCTCTCTCTCTCTCCCTCTCCCTCTCTCCTCTGTCTCCTCTCCCTCTCTCCTCTCTCTCTCTCTCTCTCTCTCCTCTCTCCCTCTCTCCTCTCTCTCTCCCTCTCCCTCTCTCTCACACATAAACACAAACACCCTGATACCTCCCCTATATATTCTACCTAAGGCATAGAAGATGCTCAAAAAAAGTCTGTCAAATGAACATGTTCCTGCCCACACACATTCTCAGCTCTTTGTATTTCTTTGCTTTCCATACTTATTAATAAATTCCAGCAAATGTGGTGGGATTGGAAATAAGGCGAGTATCTTATTTTCAGTATACCTGTGGCACCATCTTGTGGTAGATCTATAGTGTTGCAGTTTCAAGCTTAATTTCCAAAGTTCAAAAATGTCTGAGAAAATGCTTTTGAGGATAAATTTTACATTTTAAATATATATGAGACGCAGCGTAAGAAATCTGGCTTATGTATTTAAATAACCCACATACATTTTTTAATAGTCTTAATACCTATCACAATGCCCTGACCCTAGAAGCTGTTTCTTGAATGTAAAATTGGAATGAGAATTAGAGAACATTAGAAAGGAAGGGGAAAAAAACCAGCTGAAGATCCTGGAGGCATCAAAGAGAAGCACAGAATATGGCAGCAAAGAAAATTACACAGTATAAAATGCTCCAGCTGACAACCCATTTTCAGATCTTGCCCTCCATTCCCACCTCCAAACCATTACGTCCACTTCCCGTTGCAAAACCCATCCTTACTTTCTCCCCTCTGTCCCCACAGTGTCCTCAACTTAAAATCTACTCAAATTCAGTTCAGAATCCCTAAGGCCAAATGAAAGATGCCACGTCTCACACCAAGAGGCAGAGTCTATTTTTCTACCAGCTGAATTTGTCGTGGTCTTGTGACCAGCTCTGACCAAAAGAACACAGTGGCTGCAGCTTCTGCTCTTGCTGTCCAGCCACGCTGCTCTGTGACCCATGTGTGATTGAAGCCTATCTAACCTTGTCCAGCAGGAGAGTCTACTGGCGAGAATGACCCAGGCCGCAGCCAGCATCAACTGTTAGATGCTGTGTGCATGAGGCCACCTGAGACCATCCAACCCAGATGAGGCACCAGCTGCCTGCAGCTGCGTGACTGACCTCCAGTGAGTCCCGGACGAGAACCACCTAGCTGACACCAGCCCCAGTCTCTGACCCACAGAATCATGATTCAAATTTAAAAATGTAAAAAGCAAAAGTCTAAAGGCTTCTGCCAACCTTCGCAAATTCTCTGGTCTTTCTAATCCTCTCACCCAGTTTCAGGCACGTCTCAGCTCTTTAGACAAGTCAAGCTTTTTCTCAATTTAAGATTTTAAACATTCCCTTTACTCCCTTTGAATCACTTTTCTCCACTCTCTTTGCTTGATTAACTCCTGTTTAATCTTAAAAGATTAACTTTAAATGAGATTAGAAATTTGGAATAAATTGAAGGTGGGAGAGAAAATGGGCATTTTAGTATACAAATGGAAAAAATCAAACACTGAAAATAAGGAAAAAATCCTGAATTCTTTTCATTTTTACTTTGTGAAGAATTTGTTGTAAAAAAATTATGAGAGGTAATATATAGAGAGAGATGGATCTCAGACTTTGAATTTTTTTGTGTGGCCTTAGGAAAGGGCTCCAAATCTCTTACTCTTGGTGTCTTTATCTATAATGTGAGGACAGTCATACACATCCTGTTGAGTTTTGAGACCTAAAGCCATTATTTCAATCTTTTCATGATAACCTCTATCTCCGGTGCACCTCAGATCAAGTGCAGATGTGTCTCTCTTGCCACAATTCAACAGAACCTCCATGCTCTTGGCCTGATCTCACATGTACCATCCATTGCCAAAGGCAGGATCACAGGTCACCCCCTAAGAGAGAATCCCTTGCCATTCTGAGAAAATATGGATCCTTAAAGCCCCAGAATAAAATCAGTCCTCCCCCCTATAATCCTTGGGGCAGTTTGATTCTCCATGACAGATACATACCTTTCCTAAGGACACAAGGAGAACAAAATGTCAAGTTAACGTTTATTACTTTATCTGGTGATTCACCTGCTTCTGATTGGAAGGGGGAGAATCATGTATCACTGAATGAGATGTGGGGAAGTCCTCTGAACAGTAAAAGCCAGACTTACCACATAAACATGCTACAGCCAGAGAGAACTGAAGGCCCCGGTTTTCTGATTCAACTTGCACATCAGGTACATTCTCTGTGCAGAAGTAACCTGTAAGCACACACCAGGCAAATTCTGTCCCTCCCAGCTGATGTCTATAGATGGGAGGCAATAACACCATGGTGAGGAATCAGGCTGCAGAACTAGGCTGCCATGTTCCAAATCCTAGCCTTGCCTCTTTCCGCTACTACCTAACCTCTTTATTCCTCATTCACATTGTCCATTATAATAATAATACCTTCCTCACAAATCTGTTGAGAGGCTTCAAATGAGATAACCTCCACAGCGCCATGCCTGGCACAAGGTAAGGCCACATTCACTCACATAACCACAGCCTTTCAGTCTACCTTCACTGTTTTTATGATACTGCAGGAGGTGCAGAGTTGCTTAGAAAGCTCTCAGGAGGGGTGGGGATTGGTTGATGGGGCTGGGTGGCTATATCATTCTATTTCCATGACATCATCCCTCTTTTTCCATGGGTCAGTGGATGCCCCAGAGGAAGACAGGAGCATGAGGTCACCTTTCCCTTCCCTGACCATTTCCCAATTACAAATTTATTTAAAGTAAGAAGCTCCTGGGACTTCCCTGGTGGTGCAGTGGTTAAGAATCCACCTGCCAATGCAGGGGACACGGGTTCGAGCCCTGGTCCGGGAAGATCCCCCATGCCGCGGAGCAACTAAGCCCATGAGCCACAACTGCTGAGCCTGTGTGCTGCAACTACTGAAGCCCACGCGTCTAGAGCCCGTGCTCCACAACAAGAGAAGCCACCGCGATAAGAAGCCCACACACTGCAATGAAGAGTAGCCCCCGCTCACTGCAACCAGAGAAAGCCCACGCACAGCAACAAAGACCCAATGCAGCCAAAAATAAATAAAATTAATTAATTAAAAAAAAAACCTTGATGCTAAAATAAAGAAAGAAGCTCCTTTTCTGGGTATAAATCCTCCTCTGTTCGGTTAGTGTTGTCAAAGTGTGATTTTTGGACCAGGAGCTTCCACATCATCTGGGAACTTGTTAGAAATGCAACTTCTCAGCCTTCACCCCCTACTGAATCAGAAACTACTGAATCAGAAACTATGAAAATGGAGCCCAGCACTTTGCAGTTCAACCCACCCTCCAGGTGATTCTGATGCATGCCAAATTTTGAGAACCACTGGGTTAAATTATCAGTCATTAATGCATCCAATTTCTCTAAATTTCTTAAGTTCAGATCCATCTCAGAGAATGAGAATGGTGATTGGAATAGGGATGGTGGAGAAATATTATAGCGATGGGCACTCAGGATAAAGAATAGGTCTCAGCCTTTGACAGCAGAGGGCAGGATGAGGGTCACTAGCCACTCTAGAGAGAAAATGAATGTGGTCCATTTTGTCCGGAATTGGGAAGCTGTGTGTGGGTTATGGAAAGTAATCTCTGTGCAATTGGGAGGTAACCTGGGCAAACGGTACCTAAGCTAGGATGTCTGGACTTGTTGGGGAGGCTTCTGGTTGATGAAAACCAGAGTAGGATATAAAGAGAACTCAGGAGTGCTCTGAATCACAGCTGTCGCTGATTTTTTTTTACATGTGTGTTTGAGCAGCTGTGTTTTTCCTATGCCTCTGATCCCATGAGACAAGGATGACTCTTCTCCCTCTTCCAGCTCCTTTCTTTATAGTTTGCCAAATGTTCCTCCTTTGCCCCCACTCATACTCATTCCAATAAGAATAAACTATTTATAGTTTATCCCAACATGCATTTACATTGCTGTCCCCTCTACCTGGAATGTTGCTTTTCCTTGAATAACTTGAAACTCATTTTTTAAAATTCACTGCAAATATCACCTCCTCTAGGAAGCCTTCTCTGATCTTCATAAAGTTGACCATCCCTTTCTCTGTGCCACATTTACTTTATATGTAGATCATCATTGTTCTTAGCATATCATTGTCATTCATTTATTTATATATCTGTCCTCTCTCGACACTTAAGAGATTGTATTTTTCTAATCTCTGTAGGCACTTGATAATTTTTAAAAAGCAAAACCCCCAAATTTGTGTTCATTATCACATCTGATAATGCTAACAGAATACAGTGTTTTAGGTGGTACCTTTATTATGAATTTTTAACTGAAATTTTTATTGAGATAATTAGAGATTCACATGCAGTTGTGTGAAATAATACAGGGAGTTCCATTGAACACTTTGTTCATCTTCCACTGATGGTAACGTTTTGTAAAATTATAAGATAGTATCACAACCAGGATGTTGACATGGATACAATCTACCAATCCTATGCAGATTTCCCTAGTTTTACTTGTATTCATGTGTATATGTGCGTGTGTATGTGTGTCACCTGTGTGGGTCGTGAATCCACCACCACAGGATCCCTCATGTTGACCTTTTATAATCACACCCACTTCCCTCCTGACACCTGTCCCCAGCCTTAACCCCCAAGAACCACTAATCTCTCCTCCATTTCTAAAATTTTGTCATTTCAAAAATGTTGTACAAATGGACTCACAGTATGTAACTTTGTGGGACTGATTTTTTTCACTTAGCATAATTCCGTAGAGATTCATCCAAGTTGTTGCGAGTATCAATAGTTCATTCCTTTTTATTATGGAGTACTATTCCATGGTATGGATGTACCACATGTTAACAATTCACCCCCCAAAAATATGCAGGTCAAATCCTGGAACCTTTGAATGTTACCTTATTTGGAAAAAGGATCTTTACAGATGTGATTGAGTTAAGAATTTTGAGATGAAGAGATAATCTTGCATTATCCAGGGGTCCCTAAATCTAACTGCAAGTATCCTTATAAGAGAAAAGCAGAGGGAGGTTTGAAACAGACAGAAAAGAAAACACAGACACACAGAAGAGAAAGTGATGTGAAGACAGAGGCAGAGATTGAATTGATGCAGCCACCAGTCCAGGGATGCCCGGGCAGCCAGCAGAAGATGCAAGAGACAAGAAATGGATTCTCCCTATGTATTGCCCATGGAGGGAGTATGGCCCTGCAAATTTCAGACTTATAGACCCCAGAACTTAAAGAGGATGAATTTCTATTGTTTTAGGCTGCCAAGTTTGTGTTAATTTGTTATAGCAGCCTCAGAAAACTAATATAGAGTTGTTCATAGTTTTTGGCTATTACAAATAATGCTGCTATGAAATTCATATACAGGTTTTTGTGAGAACGTATATTTTCATTTCTCTGGAATACATTCCCAAGAGTACAGTTTCTGGGTCGAATGGTGATTTCATGTTTTGTCTTACAAGAAACCTCTAAACTGTTTTCTAGAAGGGGCTGTACCATTTTACATTTCCATTAGTAATGTACGAGTGATCCATTTACTCTTCAGCCTTGTCATGTTTAGTGTTGTCACTATTTCTTCTTTTAGCCATTCTGACAGGTATATTGTAAAACCTCATTGTGGTTTTATTTTGCATTTCCCTGATGACTAATGATGCTGAACATATTTTCATGCACTTATTTCTCATCTGTACATTCTCTTCAGTGAAATTTTTCTTCCTATCTTTTGTCCATTTTCTAATTGGTTTGTTTGTTTGTTTGTTTGTTTTTACTGTTGAGTTTTGATAATTCTTTATGTACTCTAGATCCTTTGTTTGATATGTGGTTTGTAAATATTTTCTACCATCTGTAGCTTATATTTTCATTCTTTTCCCATGGTATTTTACAAAGCAAAAGTTCTTAATTTTGAATGAAGTCTAATTTATCAGTTTTCCTTTTATGGATCATGCTTTTGGTGTCAAGTCAGAACTCTTTGCCTAGCCCTAGGTCCCAGAGATTTTCTTCCATTTTTTCCCTAAAAGTTTTATATTTTTATGTTTTACATTTAAATACATGATCCAGTTTGGTTAATTTTTGTATATGGTATAAAATTTAGGTCAAAGTTTTTTTTGCGGGGGGAGTGTTGTTTTTATTTTTGCTATTGTTTTGTTTATAGATGTGTAATTGCTCCAGCACCATTTGTTGAAAAGACTATTTTTCTTTCACTGAATTGATTTTGAATTGTCAAGGGTCAATTGAGCATATTTGTGTGAATCTACAGTTCTGGATTCTGTAGTTTTTTCCATTGATCTATGTGTCTATACCGCCACAAAAAAAAACAAACAAAAAGCAAAACCCTGGGCTTCCCTGGTGGCTCAGTGGTTGAGAGTCCGCCTGCTGATGCAGGGGACATGGGTTCGTGCCCCGGTCCGGGAGGATCCCACATGCCACGGAGCGGCTGGGCCCATGAGCCATGGCCGCTGAGCCTGCGCATCCGGAGCCTGTGCTCCGCAACGGGAGAGGCCACAACAGTGAGAGGCCCGCGTACCGCAAAAAAAAAAAAAAAAAATTAAAGAAAAAACAAAAAAAAAACCCCAACAGCTTTGATAACTTCAGCTACATAGTAAGCCTTGATATTGGGTAGAGATTTTTCCTACTTTATTTCTTCTTTGTCAAGATTGTTTTAGCTGTAGGGCCTGTGTTTTTCTATATAATTTTAGATTAAGCTTGTCTATGTATATAATAAATCTTGCTAGGGTTTTGAAGGAATCTCATGAAACCTACAGATCAATTTACGGAGAACTGACATTTTAACTATGTTGAGTTTTCCAATTCATGAATATGGTATATCTCTCTATTCATTTATGTCTTCTTTGATTTCTTTTCTTAACATTTTGTGATTTTCAGCATACAGATTCTGTACATGTTTTTTACAGTATGTATCTAAGTATTTCATTTTTGAGGGGTGATTATAAATGATATTGTGCTTTTAAGTTTAAGTTTCCATGTGTTCACTTTTAGTGATATATAAAGATATGCAACTGGTTTTTGTGAGTTCTCTATCCTGTAAAGTTTCATAGATTCTTTGGGATTTATATATAGACCATCATGTCATCTGCAAAGAAAGATTTTATTTCTTCCTTTACAATCTGTGTGCCTTTTATTTATTTATTCTTGCCTTATTATGGTGCCTACAATTTCCAGCACTATGTCGAATAAAAGAGGTGAGAATGGACAAACTTACCTTGCTCTTGATCTCAGGGAAAAGCAGTCTTTCACCATTAAAAATGATGTTAGCTATAGACTGTTTTGTAGATGTTCTTTGTTAAATTGAGGCAATTCCCCTCCATTTCTAACTTGCTGAGAGTTTTTATCAAAAATGAGTATTGGGTTTTCTCAAATGCTTTTATGGCAACAACTGATATGATCATATGATTTTCTTCTTTAGCTGTTGACATGGTATTTTATATTTATTGGTTTTCAAATGTTGAACCAGTCTTGCAAATCTGGAATAAATCCCACTTGATCATGGTGTATAATTATTTTTACACATTGGTGGATTCAGTTTGTTGATATTTTGTTGAGAATTTTTCAGTCTAAGTTCATGAGAGATATTAGTCTGTAGTTTTCTTTTTTTTAATTGTCTGCTTTTGGTATCAGGGTAACACTGACCTCAAAAAATAAATTGGGAAGTGTTTCCTCCTCTTCTATTTTCTGAAAGAAATTGTGTAAAATTGATGTTCTTTAAATGCTTGGTACAGTTTTCCAGTAAAACCATGTAGATCTAGAAATTTCTTTTGGGGTGCTTTGTAATTATGAATTCAACTTGTATGATCATTATAGATTGCTTTATCTTGGTTGCATTTGGTAGTTTATGGTTTCTGAAGAACTGGTTCATTTTTCTAAGTTATCAAATTTCTGAACATAAGTTTTTTATAGTATTTACTTGTTATATATATATATATATATATATATATATATTTTTTTTTTTTTTTTTTTTTTTTTTTGCGGTACACGGGCCTCTCACCGTTGTGGCCTCTCCCGTTGCAGAGCACAGGCTCCGGACGCGCAGGCTCAGCGGCCATGGCTCACAGGCCCAGCCGCTCCGTGGCAATGTGGGATCTTCCCGGACCGGGGCATGAACCTGGGTCCCCTGCATCGGCAGGCGTACTCTCAACCACTGCGCCACCAGGGAAGCCCTATTATATTTTTAATTGCTGCAAATTCTGTAGTAATATCATCTATTCCATCTGTGTCTTCTTTCTTTTTCATCTTTGTCAGTCTTACTAGAGGCTTGCAAATTTCATTTATCTTTTTCAAAGAGCCAATTTTCTATTTGTTTCCTCTGGTTCTCATTTCTCTGTTTCTCTTTTCTTGTCATCACATGGGTTACCTGAACATTTTTTAGGACTCCATCTTGATTTATTTATATTCTCTTTGATTGTATTGCTTTCTATAGTTTTCAGAGTGGTTGATATGGGTATTACAATATATATACTTATGGCAATCTACTGGTATCATCATTTAGCTACTTCAAATGAAGTACAGAAAACTTACTTCCATTTAGGTCCCTTTAACTTCCACTTTTAATCATTATTATCTTGAGTATCATATGGTTAAATTTAATTTCAATCATCAAATATGTTTTATAAAACTTATGAGGAAAAGGATTGTGTGTGGATTAATTTTACGTATCAACTTGACTGGGTCATAGGATGCCCAGATATTTGGTCAAACACTATTCTGGGTGTTTCTCTGAGTTTGTTTTTGGATAAATTTCACATTTGTGTGTGTGTAGATTTTATTCTGAAAGAAATGAGGAACACTGAAACATTTTGAACAAGAATTATATGAACAATCTTACATGACAGAATGTACTTCCTTGCAGCACTGCACAGTCAGTGTTTACCAGGATGACAGGAAAATCACAGTCATGGTAATAAGGAGGGCCTAGGAGATGTGCTGGGAAAAGTTAACAAATGAGAAATTTTCATTACAAGAGTGTCCTTAGAATGAACATACACACACATATATGTATGCATATATAACTATATAAATTCTTATTGATCTGTTACATACTTTTATGAAAATGATTTAATAATGGTATATCTACACAGTTCCATCACGATTTCAAACCTTCAGTAAAATACACTACCCACAAATCTACAAAGTTGATAAGCTTTCGGGGGTCATCAAAGAAGCCCACATTTGCCTTAATATTAGGCAGAGAAAAGAGAACATAGGGAGCAGTTGAGAAAAAAAAATTCCCCAAATTCAAAAAGAACATGGAATTAAAGTAAGATCTGTCCAATGGATTCTCTTTGGGAACTTACAGAAAGACCTAGAATTACGAATAAATGTGGAAGTGGTTCTCCAAACTTTGTTTTGTCTAAAAAATAAAGGAAAAGGTATTTCAAAATGTTGGAGAACTTAAACACAAGAAAATTGGGGCTATATAATATTTTTAAAGAATCAATTACGTTCAAATTAAGGCTATACTGAACACATTTTTTAAAATTTTTTATTGAAGTATAGTTGATTTACAGTATCATGTGTCAGGTATACAGCATGGTGATTCAGTTATGTATATAACTGAATATATATATATATATATATATCTCACTGTGCTGTATACGTAAAACTTTTAGGTTGCTTCCATGTCTTGGCTATTGTAAACAATGCTGCAATGAATACTGAGGTGCATGTATCTTTTCAAATTATGGTTTTCTCCGGATATATGCCCATGAGGAGGATTGCAGGATCATATGGTAGCCCTATTTTTAGTTTTTTTAAGGAACATCCATACTGTTTTCCATAGTGGCTGCACCAATTTACATCCCCACCAACAGTGTAGGAGGGTTCCTTTTTCTCCACACCCTCTCCAGCATTTATTATTTATAGACTTTTTGATGATGGCCATTCTGACTGGTGTGAGATAATACCTTCATTGTAGTTTTGATTTGCATTTCTCTGATAATTAGAGATGTTAAGCATCTTTTCATGTGTCTGTTGGCCGTCTGTATGTCTTCTTTGGAGAAATGTCTATTTAGGTCTTCTGCCCATTTTTTGATTGGGTTGTTTGTTTTTTTGATATTGAGCTTTATGAGCTGTTTATATATTTTGGAAATTAAGCCCATTGTTTGCAACCCATTCTGTAGGTTATCTCTTCATTTTGTTTACTATTTCCTTTGCTGTGCAAAAGCATTTAAGTTTAATTAGGTCCCATTTGTTTATTTTTATTTCCATTACTCCAGGAGACGGATTCAAAACGATATTGCTGCGATTTATGTTGAATTTCATATTTGAATCTATAAACTCAGTAAAACAAATTCCTCTCTCTAATATGGATGGGCCTCATCCAGTCAGTTGCAGGCCTGAATAGGACAAAAGACTGGCCTTCCCCTGAATAAGAGGGAATTCCTCCTGCCTAACTGCCTTCGACATGGGCTATCAATTTTTTCCTGCCTTCCAACTTAAACTGAAACATCAGCTTTTCCTGGGTCTCAAGCCTGCCAGTCTTTAGACTGAAACTACACCATCAGCTCCCCTGGGTCTCTAGCTTTCTGACTGCAGATCTTAGGACTTGTCAGTCTCCATGATCATATGAACCAATTCCTTTAATAAATATTCTTATTATATATGTATATATACACCACACACACACATATATATGTATGTATGTGTGTGTGTGTGTATGTGTGTGTATATATATATATACATATTGCTTCTGTTTCTCTGGAGAACTCTTACTGATACAGTTTGTTCTATGCTTCATTCTTTTAGCATTTCCTCTCTATTTGAAAAGCTTCCTTTAGCCAATCTTTAAAAGTAAACTGCTAATGATAATTTCCTTTGTATCTTACAAAACTTCACCTGCGTGTGAAGGATCCCTATTTAAGCTATTTAAGCTCTCTTTGCTTCCCCTCTGATTCTTCCTTCTGTAGCCCAGAGTGTTCTAAAATAGTTTTAGGTAAACTCTAAGAATCTTCCTGTTCTTCCATAAGGAACACACTAAATTCTAAATTTAGTGAAAGAACTACCAATGTTTGGGGGTCAATCACCTCTTATTCAGAAAAATGGCTCAAGTCTCAACCACCACCCTGTGGATACCACTCCTACCCTGCCAACCCCAAAACCACAATAAGACTGACAGAGAGGAGGGGAAGTTCCCTCTGAAATGAAGTTCTTGGAAGGTTATGTCTACTACCATATCTTTTCTCCTTTGGGGAGGAGATGTGCTACTATTTTTCTCCCTGTATTAATCTGCTAGGGCTATTGTAACAAAGTACCACAAACTGGGTGGCTTAACAATAAAAATTTATCATCTCACAGTTCTGGAGGCTAGAAGTCCAAAATCAAGGTACTGTACAGTGGGTTCTTTCTGAGGGTTCTAAGGGAATGATCAGTTCCAGGGCTCTCTCCTCAGCTTGAAGACAATTATCTTCTCCCTGTGTTTTCACATCATCTTCCCTATGTGTGCATCTGTCTCTATGTCTAGATTTCCCCTTTTTATAAGGACACCAGTCATATTGGATTAGAGTCAACCCTAATGGCCTCATTTTAATTTAATTTCCTCTGTAAGACTCTATCTCCAAATAAGGTCACATTCTGAAGTACTGGGGATTAGGACTCTAATATATCTTTTTTGGGGGAAGGGGGGATAAGTCCCTAAAGCCAAGTGACGGGCAAAAAGGGAGATAGGCATTTTGTTCCCTGATTAAGTACCTGCTTTGTCAGTTGACTTGCCAGCCTCCTCTGTGCTACCTGAGCAGGCAAGAGAAATGTGGAGAGAAGCCCCCTACCTCCACCTACTGCACCTCTACCTGCCTGGGCCTTAGCGGCTCTAGATTTTCAAGAGAAATGTTAGTTGTCAGATGGATTCTGCACATGATCTCAAGCCCCAAGAGTTGGTACACAGATGAGAGAAGAGGAAGATGCAGCTAAATCTCAGGGACTCCCAATGTCTAAGGGACCATTTGAGGGGAGCTCTTCATCCATAAGGTCTGATAAGAGCATCTGTGACCCACAGAGACAACCAGAATAGTAACTGCCTACCAAGAATAGCATTACAACTTTGTCAAGGCTGTAAAGTAAGGACACCTCCACCCCTCCATCCCTCCATGGTTTCCCACCACCCGGGCAGAAGGGCAGGCAGAGGGAGGGGTGGCGGGAGAGCCGACTGTGCCCCACCTTCCACTCTAAATGTCAGTCCATCTAGCCAAATCTTAATTTGGCTATGAAATGGATGTTTTTATAAGTAGAACTGTCTTCTAAATTAAAGAGTCCCTCTGAATATACAAATGTGAAAAGTTATGGTCTGAGAAGGTGTTTAAGGGAGCTGCTACCCAGTAGGAAATAGATATTCGATTGATCAAAACTGAGGAAAGTGACTGGAAACAAATAAAACCATGTCAGGCTGACTCCTCATCGAGTTGAGACTCTAAACAGTAGATAATGTGCACATGCACACATAACAGGACTAAGGTATATTCCACTCTAGTTCCTGCTGTTTCGCTTAGCATGATCCCACAGGCAGTTTTACCTTTCATTAGGTATTCTTCAGAAATACAATTTTTAATGACTATGGTTTCTATCATTCATCTTATAAATGTACTATAACGTATTTAACTTTTCTCCTATTGGACATTCAGGATACAGCTAATATTTTGGAATTATAAATCATGTCATAATCATCTTTGTACATACATCTATGTCCAATTTCTATTTCAAAGAGGGAACATTGTTATACCTACTTTTTCTTTCAGATGGGAGGATTATGCTAACCAGTTTCAGAAGTTAAGTGACTTGCCTTCATCATATGTTAAACCCAAATCTTCTGAGAATGAATCACTGACTATATTATCAGCATATGAAGACTGTCCTTTGTGCCTAATATAAAACTTGAAAAGCTGTCTCATTTTCTTACCCATTTTCCTACATATTAATATATTGTGTTATACTAGTTGATGAGCTATGTTTTATTTATAGAATATATCCATAATATTCTGTGTATGTCTTAGCTAAATGTATTTTATATCAGCTAGCTAATTTCATTAGTATGGGAGAAAAATGGAGAAATTCATGAATTGCAGCTTTACATGTCTGTTTTCAAAACCCATCAGAGAAGGGTAGTTTGCCATGATAAAAACCATTTGTGACCACAACTATATTACAGCATATTGGTTTGAATTTAACCTGAGTTTATTGCATGGTTGGAACTCTGATCTGCCATTTCCATGCTGTATGAAGCTGTACAAATTTTATCTCTGTGCCTCTGTTCCTAATCTGTAAATTAGGAATAATCTTAGTACCTACCTCAGGGTTCGTGAGAAGATTAAATGAGAAAATTCCTATAAAGCTCTTAGGACCAAAATATGTCCCATAGAAAATGTTCAGTTAATGTTAGCTACTAACATTACCTCTTTTAGAAACCACAGGTTAACCTCAATTTAAACATAGATATTTGGATTCTAACAAATGTAATTCAAACCTTTACTCAGGGCTATTTGCTCTCTGATTTAGATATAAGATAGTCATCAGTTTTTACTCTAACACCAACTATATTTTTAATATGTAAATACACATACATTAATGCATTTGTGAATAACAAATGAATATATGATGATAACAATTATCATCATAACAAGTAAATACAAAACAGAAAAGTTATCTTTCTCTATTGTAATAAGTGTGTATCTTATACCCTATAAGTTCCTTTAAGTTCTTTCACAGCATGGTAAGTACTGACTGAGGAAAATAATTTAATAAAATTAAATTATATGCTGGGTAAAAAGTAATTAGGTTTAGCTTGAAAGAGAAAAGTTATTAATTTACAGCAAACACATACAAGCCATTTTTACCGGAGCTTAATATAGATAATGGCATAACTTAACGAAATCAAAAACTATGCAACAGCACCAAGTGAAATTCCAACAAAGGGCTGTACCGCGTCATCTCACTTCAAGTTGAAGGTTCATTACCAAAGCAAACACTTGCTAGAGAGGAATTTGGAGCTTTTCCTCATATTTAGGAGGAGGCTTCTCCTGGCCTCCCAAGTAAACCTGCGGAGGAGGCCTACTTTTTGTAGAAATCTTCACCATGGAAAACAGTACATTTCACATTTTTCTTTCGTTGTGTCACAACTAACAGACCAAAGGCCAGCAATATGAAGGAGGCAGCATTGCCCAAGGATAAGATACAGGGTTTGCAAGACTGTTTAGAATTCAGGGCAGATGCAAGAATGAATCTCCAAGCTTCTGCCTCTATCCAGCCCACAGGAAAGGGTGAGAGGCATGAGGCAGGGAAAGTGCTTGCGGTGGTGCTGGAGCTCAGAGGTAAGCCTTGCTGGTTTTGGCAACGGCTGTTCCTATTGTTAGAACACCACCGGCACGCTGAATATAACATGTCTAGCGCACAAGATTAATGCTCCTTTCCTGCATCATGGATGTTATAAATAAAACTGGAGCTTTTTATATACCACCTAATTGTACGCTACTCAACGGAAAGCAGAGCAAGAAAGCCAAAGAAAGCCTAATTCTGCAGAGAGGAGAAAAAAATTGATATCACTGATCCATTTTAAACACATTTCAAAATATAATAAGGACTGTTCACAAACTACAGAGATACAGAACTATGTCAATGGGCTGATAGACACATTTTATGTTTATATATATTTGTGTCTAGTATAATATATATTAAAACAATAAAAAAATGTATCCTAAGAAGTAACAGACAGCTCTTGGATTTTACCTGTAGGGAAAAGAATATACATTGTGGTAGTAGTTTTAAGGGGAAAGATAAGCCTTGCTCTAAATCCTTCATTTTCTAGAACAGAAGCACGTCTCCCAGCAGGAAATGGTCCCCCAGGCCCTCCCACCTACCTGTGCTGGTGTAAGTGCTGGGGCTGGCCAGTGGTGGCCCGGACCCCTGGGCTGGGGGCGGAGGCTGTCCATCACTCAGCTGCTTGACTCGTTTGCGGTGAGATTTGCCATTGTAATGGACTTGGGCCTGGGCTGCAGAGTTTAGCTGGATGTTGCACACCTCACAGAAGGAGAACAGAATTTTCTTTTTCTCTTTACTCAGCTGGTCCTCAGGTCTGTCGTTCTTTATTCCCTTATCTTCAAAGCCCCGTAGAAAAGTTGCCATATTCATAATTCCATCTTCAGGGTAGTTGTCAGGGCTTAAGGAATACTTCATACCTAAAAAAAAGTACAAATGCTTATGAAATATAGGCCTTCTCATTTTCTAGTATGATTATGATTAATTTCATGGTATGGTTTAAGTTAAAATCTCCTAGATACTCAGTGATCACGCTTGGAAAAAATTATCAAAAACACTTAACTGAGCAAATATGATCTTTGAACATGTGTTTCCTCTGTCTGGAGCATTTTCCACTCTACCCTTGCCCCTCCTCCCATCACCTCTCAATTCTTTTGCCCTTTAAACTCCTGCTCACCCCTGAGATCTTAGCTGGAGCATTACCCTCTCCTGGAAACCTATCTGACCCTGGAGATAAGGCAGATCCCTGTTTACATGCTCACATCATGCTATGTGACCTCTCTTCAGAACACCTCTCACCATGTGCACGTCATATGTATTTGTACAATTAGTTGATTTATGTCTGTTTCCCCAATAGACTGTGAGCTCTGTGGGGGCAGTAACCTCATTTCTGGGTATCCTTTGGGCCTAGAACTGCAAATTTTACATAATAGGCATTCAAATATCTATTGAAGGAAGGAATAAAGGATGCTACGAATCCATACTATGAAAAAGGGTATGTGTAGACATCAAAGTATACATAATACACACACATCTGCACACCTGCCAACAGATACATGCCCTAACTTGGGGAGGAGGTGAATAACAAAGACAAAAACACATTATGTCTGCAACTTACATTGGGTTGTATTCCAAAAGCCTCTTTATAAGTCAGCCAGTGGGAATTTGAACATATTTTCTTACAGATGTAGTGAAACAAACTGTTTTAAGCTGTCCAGATTAGCCCATAAACATCAATTTAATCTCTGATGAGGTTGAAATGCAGAACATCTGAAACACAAAATAAGAGAAACACAATATATGGTAATCTAGTAATTGAAATAGAAAAAGAGTAAAACAGACTAAGATAAAATTTTGTTTACTTTTAAGTGCTGATTTTCATTGAGTTAGATAAGGGTATAGTGATAAATTATAGCCTAAGTAAAGATTTTAAAGGAGCATTTTCAGTACCTGAAGAATCTTGGGTAATGAAGATGGCCTTGGCTTTTTATTTTGCTCAGTTCCACTTTAACATCTATAATTTTTTCATTTTAGTTAATACCAATGTTACTAGCATTTTTATACTTATCAGTGTGATTATTACAATGTTTTCAGTTCTCAACTCGAATAAAGAAAAAGATACTCTCACAGAAGAAAAAGGAGAACAATATTCAGAGAACAATTGGGCAAAAGCTAAGAGAAAAGGGGTATGCATGAAAAAGATCTGGCTGAGGTGCACAGTACTGTGCCATGAGGGATGAAGAGTTCAGATAAAGAAAGGATCCTTGCTTGTGATGGATTCTGCCTGGGGGAAAAACTCAAAGATACTGGCTTTGAGCAGTTCTGTTGATCCAAGTTGGCTTGGAGCTCTATGGAAGGGAAGGAGAAACTGAAGACTAATCCATATCTGGAGAGTTCACCAGTTGAATGTTTAAAATTCAGAAAATAAGTTATAGTACAGAGTATGATCATAAAGATATTGATTCTATGTATATGGTATGCCAAGAACTCATTTACACCCACACACTCTATTGCAAAGTGTCATTATGCACTATACCATAGGCTAAAGAATCACCTTCAGAGCATTGTTAAAATGGTACTAATTTTGATATGTTAAACCTATTTGTTCCATAAATACTTTACCCTGATGCCACCAATTTAAAGAACTCAATTCCACAAAATTTTCTGAATGAATTTATTCCTTTCACCTCTCCACAAAGGCCATTTTCTTCATTAAAATCTATTCAGACTACACATAAATCAGGTTTAAGCAATTCCTAGAGCTGAGTTGCAGAAAATAATTCTGTTATAATTGAAATGTGATTTGAACTGCACATATATCAATATTTTTGCTGTAGTCCCTAAATCCAAATTACTACAGTGTCACAAAGCCATTTTTCTCATAAAACTTTAGAAAATATCAGTGCCATATAAAAGTTATGTTCAAACATATTACTTTGTGTACTCTCTTAAAATATTAAAATTTATCATAAGAATTACTGAACTAAATAATAAAAAAGAGATAAAGGATTTGGAAAATAAACTCGTCATTAATATATTAGCCTTGTTTATAAAACTAATCCATTGTAAAACATAAGGAAAACCAGTAACTAATTTTTGACCTTGCATCATCTCACTGAATCATTGAAATCTAACTGTTATATTTCAACTCAAGCAACCTAAATCCTTGACTTAACTGAGTAATGATGACACTTGCATCTGAAAATTTAGCTTCTTTGGAGTTAGGTGGACTTGCCCATGTTGCTAATTAACACATGGCATTTCACAGAAACAGGACATACATCATAATGCTTCCTTTTAAGTTTGAAATCTAAAAAATGACTTCTTTGTATTATCTTATAAAAGATTGGGCTTCCCTGGTGGTGCAGTGGTTGAGAATCTGCCTGCTAATGCAGGGGACACAGGTTCGAGCCCCGGTCTGGGAGGATCCCACATGCCACGGAGCAACTAGGCCCGTGAGCCACAACTACTGAGCCTGCGTGTCTGGAACCTGTGCTCCGCAACAAGAGAGGCCGCGATAGTGAGAGGCCCGCGCACCGTGATGAAGAGTGGTCCCCGCTTGCCACAACTAGAGAAAGCCCTCGCGCAGAAACGAAGACCCAACACAGCAAAAATAAATTAATTAATTAATAAACTCCTACCCCCAACATCTAAAAAAAAAAGATAAAGCCAGCTTACCTGTGCCTTTCTGATTGCCATTTGTCCTAGAAATAAATTGTGCTTTAGATTTATTTAAATATATATATATTTAGTAGTAAGAAAGAAACTTTTAAAATGAAATGAATGGCTGTTCTAGAATTCTGCTGTAACCTCTGCAGAATACCAGCACCCTTCATAACTTTTATCCCTATTTTACTTTCTCCCAGAGTTATTCTCACAGATGATCCCCCAAACATCCAACACCATGCTCATGGGCCACTCTAGGGAGAATGCAATGCCTGGGAGTGGGGTGTGCATTCTGTCCCTCAAGTCCCAATTTATTAGTCCTAGTGCTGGTTTCACCACACTTCCTCCCTCTTAGGAGAAAAGTAAGTTCAGCTCCTGTTAGCAGCCACTTGCAACCAGAATATATTTAGTCCCAGAGGTCTTGGGTAAAGGACCTAGAGGTGGTAGAGAAGCAAGATATCAGAGTCTCAGCATCCAATTTTGACCTCAGATGATATAATTTCTAGGCTAATAATATGCGTGGTGATGATAACATTTATAATGTCAATTTTCTGGCTAAGGGGAAGGTAACAGTGAGTTTAAGTGGAAGAAGAGAAAAATCTCACTTTCTATTTTAAAGTGTTTTTATCAGACTATCTCAAATTACATGTTTTACTTACATAGGGCAGAAGGACCTTCAGAGGTATCCAATTTTAAACAGAGAAGTGGGCAGCACTCTTCCATGATAGCCATGCAGGCTTATCTGAAGGTAAGAGAAGTTCAGACAACCAGACCAAGTATCCTATGTCCTTTTTGTATTATTTTATCAGGTTAGATGGCCACGCATTTAACATCCATGAGAAAATAAGATATTTTGCTACAGGTCAAGGAATAAGAAAGTTGTCCCTTGAGTTGCTGCTTTGGGGGAAAAGACATGATAGGATAGTCAATGACTATCTAAAGGAGTGATTTGCTTAAAAATTATTTATTTATTTTGGCTGCGCCAGGTCTTAGTTGTGGCATGCGGCATCCTCGTGGCATGCAGGATCTTTAGTTGTGGCATGTGGGATCTTTTAGTTGCAGCACGCAGACTTATTAGTTGCAGTGTGCGGACTCCTTAGGTGCAGCATGCAGACTTTTAGTTGCAGCATGCGAACTCTTGCTTGCAGCATGCATGTGGGATCTAGTTCCCTGTCCAGAGATCGGACCCAGGCCCCCTGCATTGGGAACGCAGAGCCTTATCCACTGGACCACCAGGCAAGTCCCTAAAGGAGTGATTTTTAAATGACCAGGATGCAACACGTCAGGAAATTTTATACTTAACAACTTTCTCTAAAACTGGCCCTGACTGCACAGTTATCCAATTGTCTTTTATAATAATTTAAATAAAAGGCAGCTGATTCAGAGGTAAAGACTGGAAGCCACAGGAAGAATGTGAGCACATCTTACCTTAGAAAGAAGAACGGTCTGGGATCCCTGAAGCTCAAACTGCACTATACTGTTTCAGCCCCATACTTGGGGTCATTTCAGTTTAATAAACTCATCTTTGGGAAAAGTACTGTTCTTGTCATGAATTATTTTAGGGAAAGACCACACCTCTGTGGATGGGTGTAGGATTACCACAAAAGGAAAATATTTTTCCACTGTGAGTCTTACCACAAGATTGATGGGGGCAGGAGGTACACAAAGAGGCATGAACCTGTGACTGCCTCTGGGCCTGGGGGACAGGGGATCTGTATGCAGGTATGAGAGACTTGTTCCGGGCATTCCCTTCGTGGGGAGGTAAACTGATCCCTGGAACAGAGACAGGCCTGAGTCTGGGCAAAGAAGGCTGAACAATAAAGAATGCCTATGGAGGGCTTTGGTCTGTGACCTCCGAGAACCTCTATATCCAGGAACAACTGTGAAGTTCTCTATCTGTATTTCCTTTTCCTTTTTTTTAAAATCCTGAAGCCATCAGTGAAATCATGCAAACATCACAGTTGATCTTCCTGTTGGGAGGAATAGTGTGACAGTCTGGAATGGCACCTGGGGTTAAAGCCATCCATGGGAGAGCAGCAGCAAGGGACTTAAGGATGTCAGTGGCTGGCAAGAGAATGATGCAGTGGTCTAGAACCAGGCAGCTGGTTAAGATGTTCATTAACAACTGGCTTGGGATATCTCAGGGATTCAAAACAGCATACAAGAAAGGCAAGCTGGTAAAATAATGGAATTCTTATATCAAGTAGAGATTTGAACTATTTTGAATTAGCTAATGTAAAGGGTAAATAGGCTGGGGCATTTGAGCTACCTAAAGGTAAATAAAACAAGATAATTTTATTCTCATTCATTACTGTAGATCCTAAGCCAACTATACGCCTAGCACTTAGAAGATGCTCCATAAACCTTTGGTAAAATGAAATAGTTGTTATAATTAATTCAACTGAAGTACAGCTGCAGCCAAAAACTGCTAGTTAAATTGGTCTTGGCCTTCAGAAGACCCAATAATTGTATGTCTATGTAGATCAATGTCTTTTCTGGCACCCTTGATCTTCTGAGTGGTCCAAGTTAGCATTATATACAAATAGCATGACAATGTCAATAATGAGAACAAGGAATGTATTTTATTCTTAGTGTCAGAATATCAATTTCAAATATACATATTCACATTTCAGAGGAAACCAGAATTGAAAATATCCTTCTATGCCTAGTACACTGAGATTCTATCAGAAGTAAAAATGTAGGTTTCTTATTGCAAGAATAAAATGTTGCAATAATTAATGTTAATTATGAAACTTAATTTTATATAAAGAACAATTATTAGAATTTTTTTCAGTCACTTAAATAAAGAAATTGATTGACAACTAAATCAAGCACTAGCTCTGTAACTATAGAGAGAATATATACTTATTTTGAGGTACAAATGTTTATAATCAGATAAATAATAAGTCAAATAATGATAGAAATTAGATTATATCATAATTCTAATCTTTGTAGAATTATGTGGTGTAGTTGCTTTCATGATATCAATCTAATTAACCTTTAAGCACTATATTTAGTTTTTATTTGTTTAATTCCATTAAGGCATGAACCATTTTGGGAAAAATTCTACTTGGGAATTTTTCTCATCTTCTGAGGATGAAGCAAAAGCAAAATGCCAGCTTTGTTACCTTAAAATTACTACCTCGGACTTCCCTGGTGGCACAGTGGTTAAAAATCCACCTGCCAATGCAGGAGACATGGGTTCGAGCCCTGGTCGGAGAAGATCCCACGTGCTGTGGAGCAATTAAGCCCGTGCACCACAACTACTGAGCCTGCGCTCTAGAGCTCGCAAGCCACAACTATTGAGCCTGCATGCCTACATCCCGTGCTCTGCAGCAAGAGAAGCCACTGCAATGGGAAGCCTGCGCACCACGACGAAGAACAGCCACCGCTCATCACAACTAGAGAAAACCTATGCACAGCAACGAAGACCCAACACAGCCAAAAATAAAATATTAATAAATAAATAGATTGAAAAAGGAAGTGAACAGAAAAGCAAAAATATAAATAAATAATTAAATTACTACCTCAAGGAGATAATAATTAAATAATACCTAAACTCATAATATGATACAATTTTCTGTTTCCATATCTCAAAAGTCATTCTGAATGATGGTACTGGGCCTTAGCCTAAGGCAAATACAGATTTTAACACTTGGTTTTTGGTGATGCAGCGAAAGGTATATATGGTACACCTCGAGCCCTAGAGAGAGAAATGCTTACTGACTTGGCTATACAGTCTTTATAATAAGGAAGCCTAGATTCCATTCACCCTCTGCCTGGCCTGAGACAGCAGCAGAACACAGGAGAGGGAACTTCAAATCATGAACACTTGGGCAAAGGCAGATGTTGCAGTCCCATTCCTCCCACGGCATTGCCAGGGTAGGTGTGCAAGCTTGAACACATTCCTGAGCAAGTCCTGGAGCCCCTCCAGAAGCTCAACAGCTGAATCTGTGTGTGAAGCTGGAAGCAGCTGTCCTGGCTCCTTGAGATGACTGCCAACGCACCTTCCAGGCATGGAAGGGAACCCAAGCAATTCAAGAGACGGCTCCACACGAGTCAGATCTGTTGATCAAGGAAGTAACATCCTCAATTCAACGAACTCTCAGGTCATCTTAAAAAGCTTACAAACACGAATGGTATTTTCTGGCTTTTGCCACGTGAGAAAATATAGGGTAAAACTAAAGAGACCACGTTACACACTGTAGCTCTATTTCTAGTCATAATCTCTATATATACCATCTGGACACAGTTTTACATTTATTGCATTTTTCATTCATTTAAAAGTAACTTATATCATTCTAGAAATTCTGGAAAATACAAGGAGCAGAAAAAGATGGGGGAAAGTCCTCCACGTTCCTATCATTCAAAGGTAACCATGTTTTGTTGTTTATTTCTAGTCTTTTTAAATGCACATACTGTTTTCAAAGAACTTTGGTTAGACAACAGACATTTGCTAAGAGTTCAAATGTATATTAGAAGCTGAGCTCTTAGACTGATTATATTTACCTACAAATTGATTAATAAGAAGTCAATTTTTCCACCTCTGGTATGGATCAAGTGTAACTGTAGCAAGTGTTCTAAGAAGAGAAACAGTGCTATGAACATCATTAATATGGGGCTGCCCTGGTCCATGCAGTCTGAGAGAAGGTGATGTTTGAACTAAGAACTAAAGGATGAATAGGAGTAAATGGAAGAACATTCCAGGTAAAGGAGATTGCATGTGCAAAGGTCCAGAAGCAGGAGGAAAGATGGCAGGTGGGACAAACTGAAAGCAGCCCAGTGCATCTAGAGCAGAAAGAGCAAGGTGGAATGAAACATAAAATAAGGCTGGAGAGCTAAGCTGGGGCCAGGTAACGAAGGTCCTTGCACACCAAGCTGAGGTGTTGGTCTAGGGAAGGTGCAGAAGTATTTTAAACTAGAAGACTGGTACGAATAGACTTGACTTGTGAAAAGATTACTTGGCCTTCAGGGTAGATGAAAGATGTGGTGTAGAGTAGGGAGGTGGCCACATGAATATGGACAAATTCAGAAACTATTATAGTTACCCAAGCAAGAGAAAACGGTTGATGGGCCCGGATGGTGATGATGACCCCAGAGGGAAAAAGTGGATAGATTCAAAAACGTTGACCAAAAAAAAAAAAAAAAAATCAACAGGACCCGGTGATGGATTAAATGGGCCTGCTGGGATATTCCCTGGGGATGGAGGCTGATGGTCACCATGGTTCTGCTTCCTCTGCCTTGCTAAAGCCAGCAAATGCCGTCTTTTTTTTTTCTTTTTATTTCCCTTTTCTCTTTTCCTTCTTTTTCTCTTTTCTTTTTCTTGTCCTTCTTTTTTCCCTTTTTTCAGTCAGTGCCATCTTCACATTCCCCCTCGGCCTAGTTCCAGTCAGTGGGTACCATCTTTGAGCTCTCCTTCCTAAGCACCAGTATCTCCCAGGGGAGAGCTTCTACACACATCTGGTGACCAAGTTTTTATGTCTGGTGACCTAGTTTTGCAGCTGCCACCCAAGGGCCTCCCCGTGATCTCCTGGCTCTGGCGGCCAAGGGAGGCCTTGCGTTCCTGGGTCCTATGGGTCTCTAACGATCAGAGAGACAGTTCTTGGCAGACAACCACTTCCAGGGTACTGCACAAAAGGCAGACAGAAACACACTCCCCAGTCTTTCTGAGAAACAGGCCTATTTCCTTGCAGGAGCTTTGGCCTGAGGGGCAGGCTTCTGGTTTGGCACACTTACAGAAGCCTAAGAAGGGGCTCTCAGAGAACAGAGACTGGTGCATGCAATCTCCCTCAGCCTCGCCCCAGCTCACTGGTATTGTACAGAAAGGAGTTTCTCCCCTTCTCTGGTGCCCTGATTATTGTGGCTACTGTTAGGGATCTCGTTTACGTTGCCTGGCCCTGATGGCCAGCAGGGTTTATACATGTGGGTCCCCCAGGACTGTAATGAATGGAGAAAGAGTTCTTAAACAGCTACTACCCCCAGGGCACAGCAAGAGGCAATAGATCCAGGAGCTCATACTCTCTGAAAAGAAGCCTATTAGCTTATCATCATAGCTGCATCCTGAGGGGTAGTCTTCTAATTAAACATACATCTAAGGGCTGACTATAAGTAAACCCTTCCTGAGACCCTGGAGGGCAGGGACTAACTTTGCACTCTCCCTCTGCTGTGCTCCAGAGCACCAGCATCTCTCAAGGGAGCTCTTATATGCATCTGGTACCCCAGTTTTTACATCTGATGCCCTGGTTTATACAAATGCCACTCAAGGGATATCCCTTGATCACCTGATTCTGGTGGTCAGGGAAGCTCATGCCCCTGGGTCGCACTGGACTATAACCATTGGAGAGACTATTGGTAGTTCTTGGCAGGGTACCGCTCCCAGGGCACCAAACTGACAACAGACTGAAACACATGACTAGCCTTTCTATAAAAGAGGCCTACCTGCTAGTCCTGGAACTTCAGCCTTAGAGACAGGCAGCAGGTTTGGCACACATCTAGAGGCTACAGAGGTGGTCTCAGGGAATGTAGGCCAGGAGACACCATCTTTGTGCACTCCCTCTGGCTTGCTACAGTTCACCAGTATCTCCCAGAAAGGAGTTTATACACTCATCTGGAGACCTGATTTTTGCAACTGCTGCCCAGAGGACACTTCCACATCACCTGGCTCTGGGGTCATCAGGGCTTACACTTGTGGTACCACAGGACCGTATATACAGGCATACCTTGGAGATATTACAGGTTTGATTCCAGACCACCATAATAAAGCGAATATTACAATAGTAACATCAAGTGTCACTGATCACAGATCACCATAACAAATATAATACTAATGAAAAAGTTTGAAATACTATGAGAACTACCAAAATGTGAAACAGAGACACAAAACGAGCAAATGCTGTTGGAAAAATGATGCCAATAGTCTTGCTTGATGCAGGGTTGCCACAAACCTTCAACTTGTATGAAACTCAGTATCTATGAGACACAATAAAGCAGAGTGCAATAAAATGAGGTATGCCTGTATTTGCATTCTTTAAAAGCTGTTGCCTGAGGATCTGGCTTCCAATCAGTCTGAATCAAGGTGCTGACTGAGACCCTCCCCTTTGGGACCCTGACTGGTCTTAGCACATCCTCAACTACTATGAGCAATTAAAAATAAAATAGGCCACTTGGATAATCACAAAATTTGAGAGACAACAAATACCTACGACATGGTTGAACAAGAAAGTTCAACCCTTAAAATTGGGAGAAGTGGCTGTTTCATCCAATGCATAGGAACCAACACAGACAGTCAAGTAAAATAAAGAAACAGAGCAATATGGTCCAAAGGAAGAACAAGATAAACGTCAGGAAAAAAAAAAAACCTAATGAAAGAGAGATAAGTAATTTTTCTGATCAAGAATTCAAAGTATATATGCCACTCTCTCACTTCATCCCAGGTAATACACTACCAAATGTAAAATAGATAGCTAGTGGGAAACAGCCACATAGCACAGGGAGATCAGCTCAGTGCTTTGTGACCACCTAGAGGGGTGGGAAAGGGAGGGTGGGAGGGAGACACAAGAAGGAGGAGATACGGGGATATATGTATATGTATATATGTATATGTATAGCTGATTCACTTTGTTATAAAGCAGAAACTAACACACAATAAAATATACTTTATTGGAGTATAAAAGCAATTATACTCCAATAAAGATGTTAAAAAAAAAAGAATTCAAAGTAATGATCATAAAAAGGCTCATTGAATGAACACATTGAGAACTTCAACAAAGAAACAGAAAATATAAGGGAGTTCCAAACGGAAGTCACAGAACTAAAGAACACAATAACTAAACTGAAAAACACACTAGAGGGGCTCAACAGCAGACCAGATAAAGCAGAAGAAAAGATCAGAGAACTCAAAGACAGGGCAGAGGGACCCACCCAATTAGAGCAGCAAAAAGAAAAGAGAATGAAAAAAGTTAAGACAGCTTAAGGGACTTATGGGACAACATCAAGTGGACTAGTGAGAGAGAAAGGGGCAGAAAACTTATTTGAAGAAATAATGGCTGAAAACTTCCCTACCTGGGGGAAGAAACAGACATCCAGATTCAGGAAGCCCAGAGATTCCAAATAATATGAAGCCAAAGAAACATACACCAAGATATATTATAATTAAAATGTCAAAAGTTAAAGACAAGGAGAGATTCTTAAAAGCAGCAAGAGAAAAACAACTTGTTACGTACAAGAGAACCCCCATAAGATTACCAGCAGATTTTTCAGCAGAAACTTACAGGCCAGAGGGGAGTGGCATGATATATTCAAAGTGTCAAAAGAAAAAAATTTCCAACCAAGCGTATTCTACCTGGCAAAGTTATCTTTCAGAATTAAAGGAGAGATAAAGAATTTTCCAGACAAGCAAAAGCTAAAAGGAGTTATCACCACCAAATTGGCCTTACAAGAAATGCCAAAAAGACTTCTTTAAGCTGAAAAAAAAAAGGGTGCTAATAAGTAGCAAGAAAACATATGAAAGTATAAATCTCACTAGTAATGGTTAATATATAGTAAAAGTAGTGAATTAATCACTTACAAAGCTAGTATGAAGGTTAAAAGACAAAAGTAGTAAAAAAAATTATAACTACAATAATTAGTTAAGGGATACACAAGATAAAAAATGTAAAATGTAAAACAAAAACATAAAATGTGGTGGGGAGAGTAAAACTGTAGGGCTTTAGAATGCATTCAAACTTAACTTGTTAATAACTTAAAATAGACTGTTAAAAATATAAGTTGTTATATGAAAGCCTCATGGTAACCACCAAGCAAAAACCTACAGTAGATACACAAAAGATAATGAGAAAGGAATCTTAGCATACCAAGAAAGAAAGTCACCAAACCTCAAAGGAGAGAGCAAGAGACGAAAAATGGAACAGAGGACTAAAAAACAGCCAGAAAACAATTAACAAAATGGCAGTAAGTGCATACCTATCAATAGTTACTTTAAAGGTAAGTGGACTAAATGCTCCAACCCAAAGAGACAGAGTGGCTAAGTGGATTAAAAAAAAAAAAGAAATGATCCATCTACCTGCTGCCTACAAGAGACTCACTTCAGATGTAAGGATATACACAGATTGAAAGTGCAAGGATGGAAGGAAAGATATTCCATGCAAATAGAAATCAAGAAATCTGGGGTAGCTATACCTATATCAGACAAAATAAACTTTAAGACAAAGACTGTAATAAGAGACAAAGAAGGTCATTCATACTGATAAAAGGGTCAATCAAACAGAAGATATAACATTTGTAAATATTTATGCACCAGGATAGAAGCACCTAAATATATAAAGCAAATATTAACAGACCAAAAGAAAGAAATAGACAGCAATACAATAATAGTAAGGGACTTTAATACCCCACTTACATCAATGGATATATCATCCAGACAGAAAATCAGTAAGAAAACATAAGCTTTAAATGACATGGTAGATCAGATAGATTTAACAGATATATACAGAAAATCCCATCCAAAAGCAACAGAATACACATTCTTCTCAAGTGCACATGAATCACCAGGATAGATAAGTCAGGCCACAAAACAAGACTTAACAAATTTGAGAAGACTGAAATTATATCAAGCATCTTTTCCAACCAAAAGATTGTAAAACTAGAAATAAACTACATGAAGATAAGTGGAAAATTCACAAATATGTGGAGATTAAACAACATGCTACTGAACAACCAATAGGATAATGAAGAAATCAAAAGCAAAATTTAAAAAATACCATGAGATAAACAAAAATGGAAATACAACAGACCAAAATTAATGGGATGCAGCAAAAGTAGTTCTAAGATGGACGTTCATAGTGATAAATGCCTACCTCAAGAAACAAGAAAAAATCTCAAATAAACAACCTAACTCCATGCCTCAAGGAACCAGAAAAAGAAGAACAAATGAAGCCCAAAAATACTACACGGAAAGAGCAGAAATAAATATAAGAGACTAAGAAGACAATAGAAAAGATCAATGAAACCAGAGCTGGTTCTTTGAAAAGATAAATAAAATTGACAAACCTTTAACTATACTCACCAAGAAAAAAAGAGAGGGAACACAGACAAAACCAAAAAAGGAAGAGGAGATGTTACAACCAATACCACAGAAATATAAAGAATCATAAGAGACTACTATAAACAATTATATGCCAAGAAACTAGATAACCTAGAATAAATGGATAAATTCCCAGAAACATACAACCTTACAAGACTGAATCATGAAGAAATAGAAAATTTGAACAGACTGATTACTCTTAAAAAGATTAAATCAGTAATTTTAAAATTCTCTACAAACAAAAGTCCAGGGCCATATAGCTTCAACTAATGAATTCACTCATTCAAAGAAGAATTAAAATCAATCCTTCTCAAACTCTGATAGAAAACAGAAGAGAAGGGAATACTTCCAAACTCATCTTATGAGGCCAGCATTACCCTGACACCAAAACCAGACAAAGACACTATAAAAAATGAAAATTATAGGCCAATATCCCTGATTATGATAGATGCAGAAATCCTCAACAAACTAATAGCAAACCGAATTCAACAATACATTCAAAGGATCATACACCATGATAAAACTGGGATTTATTCCAGAGATGTAAGTATGGTTCCACATCTGCGAACAAATCAACGTGATACACCATATTAACAAAATGAAGGATGATAAAAATAATATATTGAATAATTATTTCAGTAGACACAGGAAAAGCATTTGACAAAACTGAACATACATTTATGATAAAAACTCTCAACAAAGTAGGCAAAGAAGGAATATACAACAACATAATAAAGGCCATATATGACAAGTTCACAGCTAACATCATATTCAATGGTGAAAAGCTGAAAGCTTTTCCTCTAAGATCAGGAACAAAACAAAGATGCCCACTTTTACCACTTTTAGTCAACACAGTATTGGAAGTGCTAGCCAGAGCAATTAGGAAAGAAAAAGATAAAAAAGGAGTCCAAATTGGAAACAAAAAAGTAAAACCATCTATTTGCAGATGACATGATACTATACATAGGAAATCCTAAAGAATCTAAAAAGAATTGTTAGAATAAATAAATTTGGTAAAGTTGCAGGATACAAAATCAACATACAGATATCTGTGCATTTCTCTACCCTAGTAGTAAACTATCAGAAAGAAATTAAGAAAACAATCTCATTTACAATTGTATCAAAAGGAATAAAATACCTAAGGATAAATTTAACCAAAAAGGTGAAAGACCTGTCTTCTGAAAATTGTATGACATTGATGAAAGAAATTTCATCAATATAGTGAAGGCACACATAATTAGAAAGATATTTCATGCTCATGGATTAAAAGAATTAATAGTGTTAAAATTGTCCATACTACCCAAAGCAATCTATAGATTCAATGAAATCCCTATCAAAATGCCAATGATATTTTTCACAGAAATAGAACAAACCATTCTACAATTTGTATGGAACCACAAAAGATCCCAAAGAGCCAAAGCAATCTTGAGAAGAAGAATACAGCTGGAACATCACACTGCCTGATTTCAAATTATACTACAGAGCTATAGTAATCAAAAGAGAATTGTACTGTCATAAAGACATACACATAGATCAATGGAATAGAATAGACAGCCCAGAAATTAACCCACGCATATATAGTCCATTAATTTATGAGAAAGGAAGCAAGAATATACAATGGAGAAAACACAGTCTCTTCAATAAATGGTGCTGAGAGGACTGGGCAGCCACATGCAAAAGAATGAACTTGGACCACTATCTTACATCATGCACAAAAATTAACTCAAAATGAAATAAAAACTTGAATGTAAGATCTGAAACCATAAAACTCCTGGAAGAAAAAATAGTAAGCTCCTTGACATAAATCTTAGTGGTAATCTTTTAAGTTTGACACCAAAAGCAAAGGCAACAATAGCAAAAATAAATAAGTGGGACTACATCAAACTAAAAACCTTCTGCACAGTAAAAGAAACCATGAACAAAAATGAAAAGGCAACTGACTGAATGGGAGAAAATATTCACAAATCATTTATCTGATGACATGCTAATATCCAAAATATATAAAGAACTCATACACCTTAACAGCAAAAAACAAACAAACAAACAAACAATACGATTAAAAAATAGGCAGAGCATCTGAATAGAGATTTTTCTAAAGAACATATACAGATAGTCAACAGGTACATGAAAGATGCTCAACATCATTAAGCATCAGTGAAGTGCAAGTCAAAAACACAATGAGGTATCACCTCACACCTGTTAGAATGGCTATTACCAAAAGGACAAAAAATAATAAGTGTTGGCAAGGATGTGGAGGAAAGGGAACCCTTGTGGACTGTTGGTGGGAATGTAAATTGGTGCACTATGGAAAAATAGAACTACCATATGATCCAGCCAGTCCACTTCTAGTTATTTATCTGAAGAAAACAAAAACACTAACTTGAAAAGATATATGTACCCCATATTCATTGCAGCATTATTTATAATAGCCGAGATATGGAAACAACCTAAGTGTCCATCGACAGATAAATGGATTAAAAAAGTGTGGTATGTATACATACTGGAATATTATTTACCCATAAAAAAGAATGAACTCTCGCAATTTGCAACAACATGGATGAACCTTAAAGGCTAATTGAAAGAAGTCAGAGAGAGAAAGACAAATACTGTATGATCTCACTTATATGTAAGTTTTTTTAAAAAAACACCAAGCTTATAGATACAGGAATAGATTGGTTGTTACCAGAGGCAGGGGGTGCAGGGTGGGCCCATGTGTGAAGGGAGTCAAAAGATACAAACTCCCAGTTATAAAATAAATAAGTCATGGGGATGAAATATACAGCATGGCAACTATAGTTAATAATACTATATTGCATATTTTAAAGTTGCTAAGTGAGTAAATCTTAAAAGTTCTCATCATAAGAAAAAAATTTTGTTACTACATATGGCAACGGATATTAATTAGACTTATTGTGGCAATCATTTCATAATATATACAAATATCAAATAATTATGTTGTACACCCAAAACTAATATAACGTTGTATGTCAATTATACCTCAAAATTTTAAAAAAGTACCTGTGCAGTTTTTAAAAATATTGATGCCAGGGTCCCATCCTTATTGATTCAGATTGAACTGGTGATTCTAACCAGCAACCAGGGTTGAGAACCACTGCTCTAAAGATTGGAGCTGTTTGAAAGTAGTCTCTGACCTAGTCTGGAGGTCTGCTGCACAGCTATCAACACATGTTACCCTGACACCACTAGGTATGGAAAGAGCATTTGATTACTCCATTCCTGTGAGCAAGCACCAGCATTTCTGGGGCCCCGTTAGGCTGCAACCCCCAAAATAGACATGCAAGGCCAGGCTGCCTGCCCCAGAACCTTCTACTCAGGTCATGGATGATTCCCTTTTATCTTCAAGGCATGGTTGTCCCAGAGGACTGGCAGGATGGAGCTCTTTGACCACCATCACATCCAGGAAGCTACAGCCCTATATCCAATTTTCCAGACCTAGCCTAGCTCTCATTCTTTACTTTGAAGTATTTCCCTAAATGACCTCATGCTGCCTCTACTTCCTCTTGTATGTTGGCTTACACACCTTCATCCAGCTTCCTTGCAGCAGTCTTCCCTTTGTTTCCAACACCTACTGAAACTGAACTGAACGTGCCATGACCTCATTTAGACTTCATCCTTGGCTGTAGGCAACTTCCTTAAATCCCTTTTCTTCCAGCTGAGAAAGCTTTTTATTCTAAGTATCACAATAGGGTATTCTTCCTAACTTTTCCTGGGAACTTTGTGGATAATACATATTTGGAAAATCAAGTATATGTAAGGATAATTTTCCTAAAAGTAACATTTAAAAATACTTGAGAAATTTTAATTTAGGATAACTTATTCCCAAAGAAAACTGTTTCTTAGGCAGGCAACGTATTGGCATGACATTTGTAGAAAAATAACAAACTTATATTGGCTGACCATATGATGAATCAGCCAAATCAGGACATTTTTGCCCAGGATAAATGCTAAGTTGGACAGGAAGATGCCCAGTCAATAGATGTATAAACGCTAAGTTGGACAGGAAGATGTCCAGTCAATAGATGTAAAATGAAACTTCCCTGGGGAAAATGGAGCATATAGTCACCCTATGCTTATGACATGAGGCCTTTAAAGATGAGCCAAACCCAAGAAAGCAAAAATTCATCTTAGGTTGTTCAACTGTACTTCTGTTCAACTGTACTTCTGTTCAAATGTACTTCTGTTTAAATGTACTTTCTCCACATTTTTTACATGAAGAAACAGACCTTGCAATTTTAGTATTTCACTGAAGCACTTATATATGGGCAGACTAGATTATACTGTTACTTTTATATCTGCTAGAATACATCTAAAGTATACAGGCCTTGAATACATCTATAATTGAAACTTTAAAAGATATGCCTTCTTTTTGGAAAACAAAATTGATAAAAAATCTTCAACTATTAGTGTTTTCGTATTTTTTAAATTACTTTGCATTTTCTTATCACAAAACTAATGTGTTTATTCTCTCCAACTAATCTGTAGATTCAATGGAATTTTAACAAAATACCAGCAAGATTATGTTTTGGAAACTGAGAGCATGATTCTAAAATGTATATGAAAGTTCAAAGAGCCAAGAATGGCCAAGGCAATTCTGAAGAACAATAAAGCTGGAGGACTTAACACTACATATTGTAGCCTATTATAAGGTTCTAATAATTAAGACAGTCTGGTTATGGCCCAAGAAAAAAAATAACTAATGGAACAGAAGGGTGAATATATATATATATTCACCAGATTCATTTCAAAGATGATAGGTAGTATAAGGTAGTAGTGAGAGAACAGTCATTTTAATAAATGGAATGGGTTGATTGTTATCCATATTGGAAAAGCAGTATCTCTATACCTACACCTCACACTATTTATCAATTCTAGAAGGATTGCAAATCTAAATGGTACAGAAAAAATAATAAAGCTTTCAAAAGAAAAAATAAAAGAACATTGTCATGACTTTGGAGTTGGCAAAGCCAAAAACTGTATTAACCATAACGTGAAATATATTATAAGTTGAAATATATTAAAATTTAAAATGTTTTCATCGAAAGAAATCATTAAGAGATTTAGAAGGCAATTCACAGAGTGCGAAGCTATATTTGCAATACATATATGCAATAATGACTCGTATCCTGAATATATATGAAAACTTCTTCAAATCAGTAAGACAGAATCCAAAAGAAAAATTAACAAAAAACCTTAAAGTCACAATAGACAATATCCAAATGGCAAATGAACATGTAAAAAGGAACTCAACCTTATTATTCATTAAAAGTGTTAGAAGCAAATTAAAACCACAGTGTAGTACCACTACCTCTAACAGAATGGTTAAGATGAAAAGGACAGAAAATACAATGTGCTTGACGAGGAAGTGGAGCAACAAAAACTTATTCATGGCTGGTGAAGTATAAATTAGTGCAATTGGGGCTTCCCTGGTGGCGCAGTGGTTGCGAGTCCGCCTGCCGATGCAGGGGACACGGGTTCGTGCCCCAGGAAGATCCCACATGCCGCGGAGTGGCTGGGCCCATGAGCCATGGCTGCTGAGCCTGCGCGTCCGGAGCCTGTGCTCCGCAACGGGAGAGGCCACAACAGTGAGAGGACCGCATACCGCAAAAAAAAAAAAAAAAAAAAAAAAAAAAAAAAAAATTAGTACAACTACTTTGGAAAACTGGTAATATCAACTAAAGCTGGGGATATGCACAGCCTAAGACCCAGCAATTCCACTCGTAAGTATATATCCAACAGAAATACACAGATATGTTCACCAAATGTACAATATTCACTAGAATGTCCATAGAAGCACTATTCATAATAGACCCAAACTTAGAAAGTATACAAATGCTCACCAACAGTAAAATGGGTAAATACATTGTAATATATTAATTCCTACAAAGGAATAATACACTGCAATAAGAACTAATGATTTACAACGACATGGAACAATATGGATGTATCTCAGTATAAGAGTGAGCAAAAGAAGCCAGATCAAAAGATTGTAACTTGTATGATTTCATCTACCTATATGAAGTACAAAACCATGTAGAACTAATCCATGTTTTTAGAAGTCAGGGTAGTCATCACCTTGGGAGGTAGTAGTAGTGGTGAGGAGGGAGGGTAACGACTTAAAGTGAGTACAAAATGGACTGATAATGTTCTATGTCTTCAGCTGGGTGCTAGTTACACAGGTGTGGTCAGTTTGCAGAAATTCATTGATCTGTCGGTTTATAATATGTTTTGAGATGTATATTTACTTCAACGAATGTTTTTAAAAGTAATGTGATCAATATAGAATATTTGAGAAATAACATAAAAAGAAAGAGAATTAATGCCCCACCCTCAAACCCACCACCAGAGATTTTAATTTTAATTTAGAGTATACTTTTCTAGATTTTTTAGAATGTGACCATATTACTGTATACACAATTTATATCGTATCATGAACATTTTTCTATGCATTAAATATTTATCTTTAACATCAGTCCTAATGACATAAAAATATTCTCCCTACAGAGGTAATTTAGCCAAACTGGAGTCTCATTCCTTTGATATGAGGAAAAGAGAAAGACCAGGGACTCTTAAGTACCTCTAAGGCCTTTGTAGCCATTTCTTCCAAACACTTTCAGATTCCAGAGGATCAAGGAACACTAAAACCATTTCATTTCCCCTAGGACAGTGTTTTTTCACTTTTTTTTTTACTATTTTAAACATTCCTGGAAAAGATTTTTTTCATATGTGTCTTTATGCATATCCATGATTATTCCCTTACGATAAATTCTGGGAAGTAGGGTTCACAGGTCCACTTTTGATACGTATTGACAATTTGACCTCTAAATAAGCTATACCAATTCAGATTTCCCTCAGCAGCGTATGAGAACGTCTATTTCCCTGCACCCTCAACAACTGAGAAAGCTGTTTAAAGAACTCTTAGTCCATCTGACAAGCACAGCACGTTTTCAAATGCACTTATGTGATTACTAGCATAACTGGGCAGTTTTTCATATGCAAACTGACCATGTATTATAGCTTTTATTTATGAATCTCCTATTCACGACCTTTGCTTTTTTCTTTTTTCAATTGAAATTTATCTCTCTTATTTATATTAAAGGATATTTTTATATATTAAACATATTAACTCTCTCTAATATAATGCAAATATTTTCCACTTAACTTACCTTTTCATTTTGTCGTGATAGTTTTCAAATGTACTTAAGTTTTTATTTTTCATGTCATCAAATCTATCCACTTTTTCATTTATGATCACTGCCTTTAGCTTAGGAAAATCCTTCCCAGGACTATGTTATAGATGTTCTTAATTTTTAAAAATAATTTTGTAATTGCCGTTATGGTTTTAAACATGACACATACAAAAAGAAGAAAGAATAGAAGTCTAAAAACCAGTACAATCTCTCTTAATGTGGTTAAGGGCATATGAGACAGTTGTGTCGATGGCTGTGACCACTATTAGGTGGTTACATTGAACGTCAAGGAAGAGAAGGAGGTAAAGCAAGAAAGGTTCTTTTTAGACACCAGTAAAACATTCCTTCCCAAAGACCTTGGGGATAAACCATCCTCCTCTTCAACTCGTTGACTGTTTTGGAGACCACTGCCGTATAATCTTACGAGAGGCACAAGGACAGAGCTAGCTAGCTTCCCTCCTGCTCTCTGACTCTGGAGGAGCAGAATACACATCCAGTAAACCTCCATCCAACTTTTCCAGTCAACTTCTCTCTTGTCAACTACAAAATCTGGATACTAGACCTTTGTCCCAATGACCGTTTTGAAAGATAAAAGATGAACTGCTGTGAAACCTTGAATGACTGTCAGATAAGGAATGGTGCTATAATTAATTCACTGGAACAAAGCTTAGGTATTGTCATTTGTTCTTTCAAAAGTCAAAGAAGTTGTATTAATTGTGTAGCAGATGCAAAGTTTTAACAACTGTGAGTATTCAAAAATACAGAGAATATAAGCTTTCCTATAAAGATTCCAGACCTGATGATTGTTTTATCACATCAGAAGGTATAACTTTTGACAATGTGATTTTCATTCTTTTCTTCTGTTATAATATTTTAAAACTTCGCCTGGAATAATTGAAAATGCAATGCTGTATGGGTACACGTACACACACACACACACACACACACACACACACACACACACACAAACACACACGTAATAGTTATTATGGAGACATCAGTGAGACTGAAGCCAGTACCTACTCTGAGTAATTTTATCTGGTTCTTTGGCAGGTTCTTATCTTGCCCTTGTAGTTACTCTATTACAAGCTACTGCCACTAATAGGGAACAAAAATAGATTTAGACAAGGGATTGTGTTGTATTGGGTCAAAACACACAGAAAGCATAACAGACTTAAGAGTAACATGAGAGGAAAATAGCAATCCCAAGGCTCCCTTAAGAATTTAGAACACCAGGTCAAGATTCAAAGCTGACAGCTTTGGTGGGTGCGATATGGCTGCCAGGAAACGACCCTGCAAGCCCTGCTGGAAAAATTAATCCCAAACGTACTACAGGCAGAAGATGACCCAATTACTGAGAAGAAGGTCAGGTATGTAAAAGACGATGATGAGAAGAACAGGCCACAAAGACTCAAATATCAGAGCAATTGAGGGTGTCAGATTTTGATTGTGAGAGTCAAAACCAGAAACTGCTCAGAAGTGAAAAGGAGAAAATGTCTTGTTGAAAATCAGTGTCCTGATGTTCTTGGGGGCAAGACCAACTCTCCAGGTTTCAAATGGAATAGGAACCTCCAGGTTCATTACATCATCACCCCACTGCTAGTTGGAATTGATATGAAATAAGAAGGCAGGTAAAGATGACCCAGAAGAGGGATGTGCAGAATAAGAGTCTGACGGCAAGAAAGTTGATTTTACTTGAACTTTTCATTTATTGCCACTTCTGACTACCTGTTCTTTCCATATTGATTTTCTTTTACATGGTCTTTCGCCCTTTTAAAATTGATTTTTTACAATGTTTCTTTGCCAAATATCTCCACTGCTTCTGATGTTACATTTGATGACATTTAAAGTCTTTATATTCACTTTCCCCCTGAAAGAAATGGTGGCTTTGACTTAATTCTAGTCTAAGATAAAACTAGAAAAATAGTGAAAGCCAAATTTATTTGTTGTCCCTAAGAGTAATTGCTAATTTTAACTCTATAAAATGTCAATGAAGTACATTCCCCCAACTATTTTTAGATGGGTTCTTAATTTCAAAGTTATAAAGTTGCTAAAATCACTCTGATTTACACTCAGAAAAGACTTAGGAAAAGAATGGCCGGCATACAATTTGTTCAGCCACTCAAACTTTTATTTCCTGGTGACTACATTGGGCTGTAGAACAATTTCATGTTTTCAAATACATACCTGAGTACAAGGCATTTTTGATTTGTAAGTAGCTGGCAATGTGGGGCAATGCAGAATAGGAACCAAGTACCTGGGCTAGATGAGGTTTGCTCATTTGAATTCTTGGAGCACTATGTTCACATCAACAAGTGAAATTCATATGGTATTACACAAACAAGTAAAATTAAGGAAGGAGCATAAGCATTTTGAAAGGCACCATCCAATAATCCCCACAAATGTCTGTCTTTTGAAAGATGCATTGAAGCATCTATCAAGCTCTTTCTTCTTTCTCTCTCCTCTCACCTCAATGACCCAGTTGAGGAATGTAAGATATACTAAGGCAGAAAACACATTCATAGTATGGTGGAATAGTTTTAGAAGGACTCATGCCAAACACACAAGAATGTATGCCTATTTGGTGATGGGAAGAGGGGAAATGGGAATAAAAGGAAATAAATACAAGAAAGGAGCCTCTTAGGAACCAGTAATAAATGTTAACATGCTATGACCTGAGGAGTGTGATTAACTCAACTCTCTGCATCTGAGGTTAGAAAAAAGAAAAAAACAATTTTTGTCTTGAAACCACTCCGTGATGATGAACAATGTAGTATTATGTGCCATGACAACAGCATCATATAAATAAGATTCTCAAGTAGCTCCAAGTGGGGCATTCAAAAGCTCAGTCTGATTATGAGCAGAGAAAGAAAATTCCTCATAGGGTTGCTAATTATGGATCTAAGCTCCTCCCATTCTTACACTGACTGAACAAAATTGAAAAGAGGCAATATTTGCTTTTGAAGAATTCCCCTCTTTTGCCTTTTCATAAACTGTTTTTCTAGGACTCTTATGCTTCATTCTACATATCCATTCAAGCCTACCCTTGAATTAATTCTCCCTAAGTTGCTATTGGCTGATAAAGATATATCTGTCAAAAAGAAATGAATCTCTAATGCCGCTATGTTTAATCAAACGTCAAAAACACCCAGGGAGTTTGTTTTAAAATCCCTATGTCCAAGCTCTACCCCTGTAGACTCTGATTCAGTAAATTTGGCATTTGTATAATTGGTAGAATGGGGAAGAAAGAAAGAAAGTATTTCTTGGAAAATTAAGAAACTTATGTGTTCACCTGGTCCTGAGCATTTATACAAGGATGTCTCCCCACTTCCCAGTCCCATGACATCAGATCTAAAGACTTCTAAGCCATTTGCCTACAAGGAACAGGAGACCAGCACCACTTCCTATTGCACCATTCCCCCGTTTCTCAACCTAACAATCGCTCCCAGCATCATGTGGAAGAAAGTGACAGCTCTGTCAGTCACTTGATAGTTGAGTGACCTTGAGAAACCACTCATCTGCCTGGGCATCAAATTCCTCTTCTGTAAAGGGAGGAGAATGAACTAGATGACCTCTAAAATTCCTTCCTCTTTTAAATTCAAAAGTTTGTACAACTTCATTTTGGCTATTGTTATTTATTTTTCTTAAAAGGGGAAAGTATAATGTCCAGCTGAATTTATTGGCAAAACTGTATTGCCTTGGGGAAAATGATGTGCTCTGATCCTTCCGGTCTACAGCTCATTCTTCACGGAGAAGCCAACAAGTGCTCCTATCAGTTCTGGGTTTGCAGAGAGACTATTCCTTCTCATCTCACTTGGCGATTGAGTGGGAGGCAGCAGGCAATATTTCAACATGCAAACTGACATTTAATTATACAAAAATCTCCCTCCACAATCCCTTGTTTTGCCAGGCTGATTCTGATCTATTTGAGCGTTTTTCCTTTTTTGTTGACTCCTAGTTTTCCAGTTCATGTGGAGAACAACGGGAAATGAGCCTCAAACACTAGATTTACAAACTTGTTACTTCTTCTTCTACCTCATAGAATCTTTAGGTGACACTGTTACTTTCAAAATGATGTTTCTGAGACTTATCTGAATCCCTGACATCCATATGGACGTTTTCAAAATGTGGACATTTCCCAATATTTATATCAAAAATAGAGTATTTGTACAAATGTAACTTAAAAGCTTAAGTAGAGATTCTGGCAGAAAGTGGATAACAATGGACTGTTCTGTTTTAATTAATCAAACACTGAAATGATTCAGCTTGGAAATAAGCCAGGGCCAGGACTACAGTGAGGTGGAGTGAGGCACCTGCATCAGATGTGGAGTTTAAGGGGGCATAAAAAAATCTGAGTAATCAACATAAACAATATTTTAGGGACGTCCCTGGCGGTCCAGTGGTTAAGACTTCACCTTCCAATGCAGGGGGTGCAGGTTCGATCCCTGGTCAGGGAGCTAAGATCCCACATGCCTCGGGGCCAAAAAACCAAAACATAAAATAGAAGCAATATTGTAACAAATTCAATAAAGACTTTAAAAATGGTCCACATCAAAAAAACAAACAAACAATATTTTAATGCAACATTTTAGGTAACAGTGCTATGACAAAAAGCCATATTGGACACAGACACAAAAGGAAGTATCATGACACTGATCTTGTCTTTATTTAAAATTTTGGTATTTTGTTAGTTGCTGATTTTTAAAATTGACTCTGATTTTTTTGAAATTCTAAAATGGAATATTTATCTTGATTACTGAATTTTTGGCATCCCCTTAAAGCCTGCACCCAAGGCAAGTGATTTCTTCACTTTACCTTAGTCCTGGCCCTAGACTAACTTACCTTCTGTTATAAGCCATATACCAACATTACTGCATCTTGTTCTTAATAAACAGGGACCCCTACAACAACTCTAATTATTTCTATTACAGTTATTATTTGTGTGTATGCCTTTCCTAAGTGGTTAATGGCATTTTAATACTTTATTCTAAGCAGTGACTGGAGAAGTAGGCAATTTTCTTTTTACATAAGAGAAAAATGAAACCCTGAAAGGTGAAAATAGCCTGACAAGGGACATAATGCAGTCAGCATCTGAAATTTTTTATGCCTCATGCACATTGTCTTGTTAAATGAGATGGTGAGGGTGGGGGTTAAGAAAAATAAAAGAGAAAGAAAAAAGAGAAATCGAGGGAAGAAGAGAGGAAGATAAAAACATACCCCAGGAAGTTTCAAATTTCAGTATGCATAAGGCTCATCTGGGAAATTTGCTTAAAATGTAGATTCTCAGGCTGATTTCCCATAGACGTGAATTAAATAAGGCCCATCTCCCAGAATCTGCATTTTTAAGTGATTCTGATGCAGGTGTTCTAGGGACCACATGTTGAGAAACATTGATGGGGGACTCCCATTTTAGCAGAAACTGGGCACTGTATCTGGAACACATTTTCTCGTAATCCCACCCCTCCTCCTCCACCAATAACCAATAATCTGGTGACACTGAACTGTATCAAGGAATCCAGCTACAGCTCAAGTGTTGGTGGTCAACAACTGCGATGGCAGGCAAGTGGGGTGGATGTTACTGGTGTGCACAGGTGAAAAGAAAAGGTGGCAGAAATGTCTGAGTGGCGGGGGGGAGGCAGAACAATTCAGGAGGTAAGAAAAAAGTAATGTTTTGCACATGCGATGGTTTTACTTTGCATTTTAAAACTCAAAATGAGAAGTATAACCATTATGTCAATGCTAGCTATTATATGAGCAAATCACATAATATATTTATAGATATGAAAATAACTTAGTTTGATGAGGGAAGAACAAAATCTTGGATTGAACCTATTTTCTAGTTTAAGCCTACATCTCTGGATTTATCCCCATTCTGCCTTTCTGTGCCTTCTGTCTCTGATCCTGAACTCAAGCTGTTCTTACTGGGCCAGTCTTCAGTTTTTATAATTGTAAGTCAGAACCTACTTGAAATCCTCTACCCCGGGGAAATCACTCTGGTTAATTCAATACATTCCCCTAATTGACATCTCACCATTATGCCCACCCAACCTTCACTTGTGTTTACACAGTTAATACAGAGGATACTTATTTATGCACCCATGCCTGTGTTGTTTGGTCTAGAAATATATCTAGGCCATGGCTTGATTTGTAAACAGATTTTCAATTTCTGGAGGTGTCTGAATATTATAAAACGTTATTACAGAAACTCTATTACCTAATAAAGTGTTATATACCATGAAAAGGTTCAATGAGCATTTATTGAAGAGAATGCTAATAAAATAGCTGCATATTCAATAGCAATAGCTCTGAAATGCTGGCATTCACCTGCCATTGAAGTGAGTTTTTCTCCCCAAAAGAATACACTTCTAATATTTAATAAGCATTAGACTCCTGCTATTTCTCTAGATCTGTTGGGAGTAAGGGTGGAGGAGAGAAGTATGAGACATGGTCTTAAGAAACTTAGAATCATATGGAGGGAAAAAAAAAACCCAACACACCTTGTCCATAATTTTAGGCCAAGATACTCTCAATCTGCAATCAGAATAGAGGAAAGAAGGCTCAATACGACCTCAAGAGTTGTCTTGGATGAGATGGGAACACTGCTAGGCAGGATGTGATTTGATTGTAAAGGAGAAGAAATTTGGCATAAAACCCAGAGAGAAGGGAAGGCTAAAGATAGAGCCGGGTTCTAATCAGCCTAGACAAGAGCTGAAGTCATGAAATCTTGTAATGGAAAGACTACGTGTGGAAAGGGTTTTAAAAAAGAAAATGAATGAGAGAATAAAGAACAGGAGGGGATAGTTATAGATCTCACATCAAAGGATTCTGTCTAAGAAAGGAAGAGGCCATGGGGAGCAACTGAAATCTGTTTTGTAGAGAGAAGAGACTTGAATGACTTTGAAGATAGAATACAAAAAACCTATAATTAAAAAAGACAGGGGTAACTATGGCAGTGAGTTCCCAGAAAAAGGAGGTAGAGATGGGATGTAGAATATAGTGGATGAGAAAGCTATAGAGGGAAGAAAAGGCCTTGGAAGGAAGATATGGATACAGAGAATTGCTAGAAAGAGTTGGAGGTACAGGAGGGACCTCACCCCAGATGGTTTCCATCATTTTTATTATGTGGGAGGTGAGATTAGCTCCTGCAGGGAGAAAAGGAGTGGGGGTAGATGAGAATGTTGTGGTTAACTGTGGTGGCGAGTTTTACAAGGTGTTGGTGTATCTTCATCATCTATGGTTGCACTCTGGTGTGTGTGCTAAATCTTATATATTCTTACAAAGGGAGACTATAAATCTTGTATAAAGATAAAACTACAGCTTCTCTCTCAAGATTATAAAGTGTAACTAACAAAAAAGTTTAGATATATTTAAAGATCTAAAAGGAAATCCCAGTTTTCATTCTTTTATAATTTTTTATACTGTATGAGTCAACCAACGTCAGTTTTTTTCCTAATTTAGGTTGTTATTACATAATGTTTTGAAATGCTAGAGCAGTGTTGATAGTGACTTGGATTGACAGAGCTTAGTAAGTGACACACAAATTTTATAAGTAATTAATATCAAAAGAGCTAACAATAACTTCTGGTTAAAAATAACCATATTTAATGTATGCAGCAATTCCTAATTTAACTGAAAATATCTATGACCTTCCATATATCAGGAAGCTATTCAACAACTATATAGAACAAGTCAGAAGCATCTCCAGGCATAAAGGTAATTTTTAGATTTAAACCAAAGAACAGACTGCTATAGACCATGCTGATTTATCTTCCTCTTTTCCCCATGAGACAGAAACTATGGAGGGTTTAACTTAGTTATCCCTCCTGGGGGTATAGGTAAATCCACCCATTAAAAAGGGGAAAAAAGAACTAATTTTAAGTTTGAAGGGCATGTACTCTTATACCAATCTTGGGGAAATTTGTTGCAAATTTCTAAATGATCATTGGTCAACTAGGAATTGAACTTCCTAGTATTTTTTTTTTACCTTCCTTAAAGGATTGCTTCATTATATACTTTATATGTATTATTAATTTCAGGAATAATGTCTAAGTTGCCTCCATTTCAACGAAGTGGGAGATAAAAGATGCCTAGCTCAATCAAGGATTCCCAAATCTCTATAGTTTTATGTTTGGAGTTAGTCATTAACCTGCTTGATGCATAAAAACTTACTTTAGTCATCCTGCTGGGCTGCTACTTTACCAATAAAGCTTCAATTATCACAAATTATAATTGCTCCAAGAAATGGAAAGGGTCATTACAAAGGATTTTATTCACTTAAGGTTTTTAATTTACTCACCTGGAGATTACTTATGCAAAACCTTCTGACAGTACACAGATGACTTAAGCATTCACCTTTTAAGAGTTTAGAAGCTCCCCTGGACCCTAGATGAGGGAGCTATCCCCCTGGCTGAACACCAGAGTTTTATCCAAGGTCTATTTTCATCTCTTAGCACTGAAAATGCCATGTCTTCTCTGCCATAGGTTTCCCCGCTCCTTTGTGCACATGCATGATAAGGGGGTCTCACCTTAGGACACACCATCCTTCCCCTTCATACCAGCAGCATGCCGTTCAAATATCCCACACCAGGGAAAACTGCCTTGGAAATACTGATTAAGAAGAATATTAAAACCAAATTGTGCTTGTTCCCATCCTGTGGACAAGGGGAACAGATTGCCTCACTAATTAAATTAGTTACAGATTAATTAATCAAAGATTAATTTATTAATTAAAGATTCAAATAGTGGCTAGTGTTGCCTTGGAGCAGGCTGACTACTTTTGGAGTCTCTTATTTAGCCAAAATACAAAAGATTTGAAATTGGCTAAAAAATGCTGATCAAGAAAATGGAAAAAAAGGTATATAACAGCAGACACTGTCATTCAACATCTCCACTCCTGTTATCTGCTCAGACTGAACAGAGCAGGGGAGCGTGCCGATATTGAAAGCCAAAGAGCTGCATTGCAAGCCTGGCTCTATCCTCTACTAGCTGTCTTGGTTCAAAATATTTGATCTCTCAGCATGATCTGAAAAATGAAGACAGTAGAACTTCCTCATAAGATTCTGGTAAATATGAGGAAAAAATATATATGTAAAGAGACTAGAACAACTGTCTGTCACATAACTTGATATTTAATAAATACTAAGTAAATCTTATCATGTGAATACATGTACATTTTTGGGAATGGGGTGGAAAAAATCCCTAACCTGAGGCCCTTTTTAATATAATAATTATTTCACAGGAATGACTACTCATTTCCACAATATGATCCCTGAGATTGCTCTTAAGTGACCTTCCTTTTTTTATCTTATTATAAAAAACTTAAAGCATACACAAAAGTAGAGAGAATGTTATAGTTCATCCTCAGTTTTGACAATTATCTTGTATTTCACCCGTACTCCCTGCCACTTCTCCCCACAGATTATTTTAAAGCAATTCCCTGAAACAATATTTCATCCATAAATATTTCAGTATGTCTCTAAAAAATGTGGATTAAAAAAATAACAATACTGTTATCACACTTTTAATCATAATTCCTTAATATCATCAAATATCCAGCCAACATTCAGAGTTCCCCAACTGTCATATGCATGTTTTTTTTTCCGCTGTTTGTTGAATCAGGATCTGAATAAGGTCCATATGCTGCAATTGATTGATATGTCTTTTAAGACTACTTTAGTATGTGATTCCCCTCTGCATCTTTTTTTTTTCTCGCAACTTATTTGCTGAAGAACTGTGGTTGTTGGTACTTTAGGCCTCTGCACAGGCTAGACTTTCCTGATTGCATTCCTATAGTGACTTTTTCTGTTTGTTTTCGTTGAAGGATAATTGACGTACAATGTTATGTTAGTTTCAGGTATGCAACTCAGTGACCCAACATGTATATGCATTATGAGATGATCACCACGATAAATCTGGTTACCATCTGTCACCATTTAAATTTATGATAATATTAACTGCATTCCCTATTGTGTATATTACCTCTCATGATTTATTTACTTTATAACCCGAAGTCTGTGTCTCTTAATCCTCTTCATCTATTTCAGCCATCCCCCACCTCCCACCCACACTCTTTGGCAACCACCAGTTTGTTCTCTGCATCTTTAAATTTATTTCTTTTTTGTTTTGTTTTGTTTGTTTTGTTTCTAGATTCCACATGTAAGTGAAATCACACATTATTTGTCTTTCTCTGACTTATTTCACTTAGCATAATATACTCTAGGTCCAACTGTGTGGCAAGATTTCATCTGTTTTTTATGGCTAACTCCGTTGTGAGGATGTGTATATGGTATATGTGTGTGTATATATAAGACACATATACACATATACATATATACGTACATACATACCACATGCCCTTTATCCATTCATCTATTGATGGACATTTGATTGTTTCCATATCTTGGCTATTATAAATAATGTTGCAATGAACATAGGGGTGCATATATTGTTTTGAATTAATGTTTTCATTTTCTTCAGGTAAATATACAGAAGTAGAATTGAATCATACGGTAGTTCTATTTTTCAGTTTTTGAGGAACTTCCATACTGTTTTCCATAGTGCTGCACCAATTTACTTTCCCACCAAGAGAACGCAGGTTTCTTTTTCTCCATATCTTCACCAACACTTGTTATTATTATTTTTAATATTTATTCCTTTTATTTTATTTTTAAATTTATTTATTTATTTGTTTGTTTTTGGTGTGTTGGGTCTTCATTGCTGTGTGCGGGCTTTCTCTAGTCCCCTTAGTCAAGTGGGGACTACTCTTCGCTGTGGCGTGCGGGCTTCTCACTGCGATGGCTTCTCTTGTTGCAGTGCATGGGCTCTAGGGCATGCGGGCTAAGTAGTTGTGGCTCACGGGCTCCAGAGTGCAGGCTCAGTAGTTGTGGTGCATGGGCTTAGTTGCTCTGTGGCATGTGGGATCTTCCTGGACCAGGGCTCGAACCCATGTCCCCTGCATTGACAGGTGGACTCTTAACCACTGCGCCACCAGGGAAGCCCCAACACTTGTTATCTTTTGTGTTTTTGATAATAGCCATTCTGACAGGTATTAGGTGATATCACATTGTGATTTTGATTTGCATTTCCCTGATGATTAGTGATGTTGAGCATCTTTTCATGTGCTGTTGGCTATGTATGTGTTCTTTGGAGAAATGTCTGTTCAGGTCCTCTGCCCAGCTTTAATTAGATTTTTTTATATATAAGCTGTATGAGTTCTTTATATATTATGGATATTAACTCCTCATTGGATTTATGATTTGCAAATATCTTCTCCCACTCAGTAGGTTGCTTCTTCATTTTGTTGCTGGTTTCCCACACTGTGCAAAAGCTTTTTAGTTTGATTTAATCCTATTTGTTTATTTTTGCTTTTTTTTCCTTTGCCTGAAGAGACAGATCTAAAAAATATTGCTAAGACCAATGTCAAAGAGTTGATTGCCTATGCTTTCTTCTAGGAGTTTTATGGTTTCAGGTCTTATGTTCAAGTCTTAATCCATTTTGAATTTATTTTTGTATATGGTGTATTCCAGTGGTCCAGATTCATTCTTTTGCACGTAGTTGTCCAGTTTTCCCAATATCATTTATTGAAGAGACTGTAATTTCCCCATTGTGTATTCTTGCCTCCTTTGCCATAGATTAATTGACCATATGTGTGTCGGTTTATTTCTGGGCTCTTTATCCTGTTCCACTGATCTATGTGTCTGTTTTTGTGCCAGTACCATACTATTTTGATTACCGTAGTTTTGTAGTATAGTTTGAAGTATAGTTTGAAGTTAGGGAACATTATGCCATTTCTTTCTCAAGACTGCTTTGCCTATTTGGGTCTTTTTTGTTTCCATACAAATGATAGGATTATTTGTTACAGTTCTGTGAAAAATGCTATTGGTATTTTGTTAGTGATTACATTGAATCTGTAGACTGCTTTGGGTAGTATGGGGTTTTTTTGTTGTTTTTTTTTTTGCGGTATGCGGGCCTCTCACTGTTGTGGCCTCTCCCATTGAGGAGCACAGGCTCCGGACGCAGAGGCTCAGCAGCCATGGCTCACGGGCCTAGTTGCTCCACGGCATGTGAGATCTTCCCAGACCGGGGCACGAACCTGTGTCCCCTACATCGGCAGGCGGACTCTCAACCACTGCGCCACCAGAAAAGCCCAGTATGGGTATTTTTAACAATACTAATTTTTCCAATCCATGAGCATGGACTATCTTTCCATTTATATGTGTCATTTTTAATTTCTTTCATCAATGCCTTATAGTTTTCAGAGGACAGGTCTTTCACCTCCTTGGTTAAATTTATTCCTAGGTATTTTATTCTTTTTGATGCAACTTTAAATGGGATTGCTTTCTTAATTTCTCTTTCTGATAGTTTGTTATTAGTGTATAGAAACACAATTTTCTGTATATTAATTTTGTATCCTGCAAATATACTGAATTCATTTATTAAGTCTAACAGTTTTTTGGTGGAGACTTTAGGGTTTTCTATATATAGTATCTGCAAATAGAAGGTTTTTCTCTTTTTTTTCCAATTTGGATGTCTTTTATTCCTTTTTCCTGTCTAATTGCTATGGCTAGGACTTCCTATACCATGTTGAATAAAAATGGCAAGAGTGAGCATTCTTGCCTTATTCCTGATCTTAGGGGAAATGTTTTCAGCTTTTCATCATTGAGTATGATGTTGGCTGTGAGTACATCATACATGGCCTTTATTATGTTGAGGTACATTCTCTCTGTACCCACTTTGTTGAGAGTTTTTATCATAAATGGGTGTTGAATTTTGTAAAAGCTTTTTTTTTGTACCTATTGAGATGATCATTTGATTTTTATCCTCCATTTTGTTAATGTGGTATATCACACTGACTGATTTGTGAATATTGAAGTATCTTGCATCCCTGGAATAAATTCTACTTGATCATACTGTATGATCCTTTTAATGTATTGTTGAATTCAGTTTGCTAATATGTTACTGAGGATTTTTGCATCTATGTTCATCAAGAATATTGTCCTGAAATTTTCTTTGTTTTTGCAGTGCCTTTGTCTGGTTTTGGTATCAAGGTAACACTGGCTTCATAGAATGAGTTTGGAATCTTTCTTCCTTTTAAATTTTTTAGAGTACTTTGAGAAGGACACATTATCTCTTCTTTAAATGCTTGGTAGAATTCACCTGTGAAGCCATCTGGTCTTGGACTTTTGGGTTTTGGGAGTTTTTTTATTATTAATTTAATTTCATTACCAGTAGCCAGTCTATTCAGATTTTCTAATTCTTTTTTTCATAATACTGAGTTGGTTCACTAACATCCTGCATAGGTGGCCACTGAGGGTTCTACTTTTTAAGTATCATTAAAATGGGCATTTTAATATAGCTGATGTATTTCAATTCATAACAGATATTACTTTAATTGGTGATGAAATTATTCTATCTTTGGTTGCAAGAACCTGTTCAAGTTGACCCCTGAGTCCTTTTGACACAAATCCAGTAGTCTTTTATTATCTTCTAGGTTGGAGAATCAACTATTTCTCCAAGGACCCAAGTTCCTTTCAAGGGAAAATAGTATTTAGATACCACAATCTGGTGGCTAAGGGAGATCACTGCAATTAGTGACTGTGAAATAAGTCACTGTTTATAAACCTTTTCAGTGGACAGAGACAGAAAATACTTTAAAAAAACAAAACAAAACATTACAGGTTCATACTGATATAGTAATTCAAACTCAGGACTACAAGGTTTCTATTAACTCCATTCATTTTCACTAATCTTCATCTTTATTTTTCCTCCAATGTCCAAAATTCCAATTCTCAACAACACCAATATAATTATTCATCTGTTCTATCTCACAGTGCTAGCCTCAGGATCACCATATGTTTACTACCTTCAATAATACATTCACAGTAAATAAATTATTTCTGCTTGTATTTTGTTCTTAGGGTATATACCCATAGGTATATATAGTGCAATCACTGCAGTTTAAAGTTTTAAGAAGTTCTTTTCTATGTGGTTATGCCACAAAATTGTTACACAGGGTATTTGTTTCACTTTGCTTTTGACTTCTAGGGATTGTTTTTTACATTTAATTTTGTTTTATAATTATTTAAAGTATTTACATTGCTCCAAAATCATATGTATATAAAAGGTATATTCAGGGAATTTAAAATTATATACTTGTCCCCTTCTTCCCCTCTAAGACTATTTTATATTTAATAGTTTTTCCATTCTATTTTTAATATAAGTAAATATATGTCCTTCTTAGAAGAATGATGATGGTAGTATACTGTGTATACATTTATCCATCTTTATTTCACTCAATAGTTCCTGAATTTTATCTTATAATTTTCCTCAGTTATGAGATTGAAATAAGTGCTTATGCTGCCTAAAATAATGTAATGATTATCAGACATTACTGTCACACACATGAGATTCAGCAAAGTAGTCTAATGAAAAAGGCATCCTGCTTCATGTTTAAAAACATGATTAGTCTTAAAAGCATGATTAGTCTTAAAAGCATACCTTATACCCTCACTAAGGTGTCAATATTAAAAGGGAATAATTATAAAGCTATTTCTCTTAAAAGTTGGCTGTTTCTGTTACAGTTAGTGTTGTATTTCTTCATATGAAAATCTGCTGAAAATTAGTATACGGATTCTCTTCCCCCCTTTAGGCATTTGTCAGAGCAAATATCCCATTAATTAAAATCTTGAAATATTTATAAAGAGCTCTAGAATGCATGTAAGTTATTTTTCTTTTTACCAGGTTCTTGTTTGTAGACATTTACAACAGGAATTTTATAATGGAAGATTTTGGAATCAGGAAAAAATGAATAGAAATCTTATCTAAGCTGCTAACTAGCTGGATGACTAGGCACTTCACCTCTTAGAACTTCAATTTTCTCATCAGTCAAATAGAGATAGTACTACCAATGCTGGAATGTTGTGAGAAAGAAATAATTATTTGAATGCAACATATAAAACTCACAGCACTCTGCAAATATAAAAGCATAATAAACAGGGAATTAAATGGCTGGTTTACTAAAATTCAATCTTAAAGCTCTAATTTGTTTGTTTAAAATGACAGCAACATCCAACTGTGAATGAGAGCTTTATAATCATCCAAGCTGCAGTCTGAAAACTGACTTTTTGCCTGAACAGAACTCAGTTATAAATATCTGTCTTTGGATTTCACATTCAATTCTGAGATGAATCGAACATCCTTCAGAATTTTAATCTGATACCCAAGAGCTAAAACTCTGAAAGTAGAGAAAACATTTTTTTAAAAGGAAATCTGTTAATCTCAAGTGATTGTTAATTCCAAGTCTGATTATTCAGGATAGGAAATACAAGTTCAGATAGAAATTCATTTCTGAAAATTCATCTTCAAAGCTTTTACATAATCTAAGTTGGAGAAGAAATATATCTATATTTTATGTTAAGGGAAAATAAAACACTAAAATGGGTAACTTTTTCTCTTAAAACCTTTAAAACTTGTTTTCATTAAAGAAAGAATATTATACTATGTAACATTTTGAATGCTATTTAGCAAATGATAAAGCAACAGGAATAAATAGGAGATTTATGACACTGCATTAAAAATCAACTATGGGGCTTCCCTGGTGGCGCAGTGTTTGAGAGTCCGCCTGCCCAATGCAGGGGACACGGGTTCGTGCCCCGGTCCGGTAGGATCCCACATGCCGCGGAGCGGCTGGGCCCGTGAGCCATGGCCGCTGAGCCTGGGCGTCCGGAGCCTGTGCTCCGCAACGGGAGAGGCCGCAGCAGTGAGAGGCCCGCGTACCGCAAAAAAAAAAAAAAAAAAAAAAAATCAACTATGTTCGTAGTTGCCTTTTTTGGTCATTACAAATCATACCCACTGAAATCTTTCATTCTTGTCAATGAGCTCTGAACATGGTTCCTGTTTATAACTGAAGCTGGAGAAATCTGCCTCTCTGCGTTCAAACAGAAATCTGCCTTAGGGGGTGCTCATTGAAGGGTTATGCCTAAGTTAACGTGAAAATATTTTTTAAAACAATATCATATATACATTTTTTTAGCTCTCAACTTTGCAGTTACACATTACTTTCCTCTTTTCACTTAAATCCTGCATGCTGCCAACCGTTATATGTCTAAGCCACCAATCCAGTCAGGAACAGCTGGCTGGGGGAGGGAGGGCAGAGGAGTTAGTTACGGAAATTTCCGAACACACACAAAAGCAACGATAATAGGTCAATGAGCCGCCACATATCCATCACCCAGATTTAACAATATCAAGAACCTGTCACATTTACATCATTTTCCCTTCATTTCTTTGTGGAATCCTTTCAAAGCAAATCTCAGACTTCAGGCACACTTCAGCATACATCTCCAAAACGGATGGCTATTTTCTCACATAACTGCAATGTCATTTCCACCACAGCAAAATCGCCAGTGGCTCCTGATTTTATCTGTTACCTAGTTCATAATCAACATTTTCCTATTGCTTCAAAATATTCATCTTAGAGCTGCTATGTTCAAATTAGGATCAAATAAAGTCTACACATTACATTTGGTTGTTACCTCTCCAAAGCCTGTATTAGTCCAGAAATCTGCCCCCTCTATTTCCCCCCAAACTGCTGACAAGGGGTTGGCTTTTCTTGGTGAAGAAAACCTCCCTTTCTTTTAAATGCACATTTCTTAAGTGCCTATTTCTTGCTAGGTGCTTTTGCATTTACCATCCAATTTAATCTCAAAATATCCTCAGGAGGTAACATGACAGACACAGGTACTTGTCTCCCCAAATTTGGACGTTCTCCCCCATGATTATGGAGTAACTGCTAGAAAACAGCTGCCAGCACAGCCCTCATCAAGGAGCGGTCATCTGATCCCGGTGGGTCAAGGCTGGTCCGTCGCATTTCCCAGTGACAAATACCCCTAGTGACTTCCCCTCAAGGTGCTCCCTGCAAGGTGATGGACGGACGTATTTGTTGATATACCCATCTTCCCAAGACTAAGCTCTGAACTCCTTTCTCTGTGCTAAGATGCTGTGTCTTGTTTCTTTTATGTCACTTCTCGCATTTTAATTGTAGTCATGTCTGCCTTCAACCCACTACACAGTAGATCCCAACAGGATAGAAATAATGCCTCCTTCAACTGTGAATCTCCAGGGCTTAGCACATAACAATAGCCTAGCATACAGCAGTCTGTGGGATAAAAAAGTGAAACGAATTGATTACCCGTGCCACTCTCAGAATGTGTTTAAGAGGCACGTGTGCTGTTTATCCGAAAGGAAGCCTTCTAACGCGTCCACAGCAAGGTCACAGCGCTGTAGAGAAGCCAACGTATGCAAGCGGTGATGCACAAAAGTATCGAGCGCGTGAGAGACACAAAAGGAAAGAGTGCAGTAGTCCAAGAGAAAACTGCATACTTCAAGCAAGAAATTTCTCTGAAATACTAAACCATAAAGCAAACCACACCACAGTTAATAAGAGGTCATGGATCCATACTTTGTCTTTGCACAGGAACGTCTCTGGCTGATTAGCAGTTAAGCCATTTTTCAGTACTACCAGGGTTGAGATAACACAATTTAGATCAATGTTTAACAATCTTTATTGTTTAGAAAGTCAAACCAAAATCGCTTATACTTCAGCTTAAGCACATTTCTTCTTTTCTTTCATGAGAGGTGAGCAGCTGGCTGCCAGGCTAAGCAGATCTCTTTATATACTCTGAGACCCTCCAAATGTGCACTGCTTATTCCAATCTCTAAAATATGCAGCTCTCTTCACACCCTTCCTTATGCATCCTGTTGGGAATGTTTCTTTATGTAATTCGTCATTTTAACTCGTCCATTTTTTTGCTACATTCCTTAACTTCACCTCTCCCCAAGCCCCTTCTGTTAATGTCTCTAGTTAAATTTACTACATTAATTCCTTCCCGTTTCAAATTGGCATTCTGCTTTGTACATTTTAACTGAAGGGCTTATTTTAGATAATAATTTACCTTACATTTCTTTCCTTGTTTTGAAGTGGCCAATGAGAAAATTAAAACTGTCCCAATCAGAATCATGAAACCAATCTTAAAACAGTCCCCGTATGTCTTGGGAGGATTTACCTTTCTGGAGATGTGTTGATGAATTTTCAGCACAGTTTAAAGCTCAGAAAATCAGTCCTCAAGTATTTGTACAAGTGTACTATAGTGTGTTCTGCCATCATGTCACCTCTGATACTTTAGAATGGTATAGAGCCGTTTTGAAGCTGAATGATATCCATTCAAACAACCCGGCTTACAACTTACATATCTGAAAAACGTTTCTAGTAGGTGAAACAACTGGCCCCAGGGAGAGGCCAGGAAGAGTGTTCTCTACCATACCACACTGCTTATTAGAAGGATTATGATTCTGTTTTCATTTACTGCTACCCAAAACGTTTGAAAGATCAACTTACTGGTAAAGGAGAGGTAAAACGGAAATGCCTTTTTTAGCCTTAGAACTAACAGTAAATAATAAAACAACATCAACACAACAGCTAAGCAGTATATAGCCGTGACTATGTGCTGGTACTGTTATAAATACTTTGCATGTATTAACTTATTCAATTATTAGAATACTCTTGTGAGAGAGACATTTTTATCATTCTCATGTTACAGATGAAGAAACTGAGGTCCCAAGAGTTTAAGTAACTTGCCCAAAGCCATGCATGATTTGCCTAGGATTTAAATCCAGGGCATCTGGCTCCAGAGTCTGTGTTGTTAATCAGGATCTATGTTGTCAATGGCTCAAAAGATTCATCTTTGTGACATAGGACATTTGTCTGCTAAGGTGATACATATTTAGTAAACATGAACATTTTCGAAATAATGTTTTATCTTACTTAACAAAAAAATAGAAAAAAATATTCAACATGCTGTCAATGTACTTTCAAGGTGGTTAGTCTTTCCACCTACAGCAAGTGATAAACTGCTGAGAACATTTCTACCAGCACATGTATATGTCTGCCTGATACCTGAACAAAGATCTCCCTTAAATATATAAAAAATAATTTCTTAATATAAACATCAGCTGTTTACATTAAATTACTTTTAAAACTCAAATAGTGTTTAGACAAATGCTTTGTTCTAATGAATGGAACAGTTTAGAGGGGGAAGCATAAATCTTATGAGTTTTATAAACTGTACATGATAATTTGTAGATCACCATGACCAATGGACATATTCAAAATACCAATGGATAGAAAAATCGATCAACAAGTATCAACTTTTTAGCATTTCCTGAGTGCAAAGGTTTGGGCTACCTACTGTATAAAGGAGGACAGTCCTGATGCAACCTTGTTATGCTTTTGTATCCTCAAAAAACATAACAGAGCATCTGATAAAAGCTAAATATCCATGTCAGTTGGGCTCTTTTGATTATAAGAATAGAGGTTCACTCAGGTTATGTCACATAATAGGGATTGACTATAGGCTGTATTTAGTAATTAAAAAGACAGGTGTTTTCCACCATACAATTGAACAGCACAGAAACCCAAGAACCATTCAGCTCAAGCTTGTAGAGAAAGAAATGAGTTCAAAACTGAAGGTCATTTGGGATTCAAAAGAGCAATGAAAACGAGGTAACCATCACGAGTCTGCTTTTCCCTACTCTACTTATTGCCATTTCTGCTTCTCTCTGTCATTGGGTCTTTTTCTGTTTCCAACTTCTTCCTTCTCCATGTGTATTCCATTCAAAGAATTCACAGGGAGGATCTGACCATCAAGTTTGTCACCACTGTCTTTGCTGGGCTCAGCTTTCCCACCAACACTACCTTTGGCATTACCGAAAGATGAAAGAAGACCTCTCTCTTGACCTAGACCTCCTGAAACCATGAAGCCACTATCAACATCTGAGGGACTCCTAGACTCAGCTGCTCCTGAGACATCTGGAGCAGTGTTAGAAATACAGCAATTTGAATACCAGTGAGATCACTCCAGTTTCTTACTTAGAGTCTAGTTCCTTTAATATGATATACACAATCTAAGGGAGGCAACATATAATTTGTCACACACATGTTTTTATAATCTACAGGAGCCTGGATGGTGTGGTGGTTGAGAAGGTTATCTCTAAAGACACTACCTGTGTTCAAATTTAGCTCTGATGTTTACAGGGTGTGTGACCATGTGCAAGCTACTTAACCTATCTGTACCTCAGTTTCCTTGTCTAGAAAATTGAGGTAATAGTGGTCCTGACTTCATAGGGATGTCAAGAAGATAAATGAAATAATTCACCCGAAGAGCCTCAAGATGTGCCTGGCACACAGTAAACTCTTGATGAATTTTAGTTACTGTGTTCTTATTACTTCTAACATACCTTATCAATTTTATCCCTTATAAACTCCACAGCACAAAAACGTTATACATACATATTATACTCTTTCATGTCTCTATTCTTAGCCTCTACCTGGATCTTCTTCCTCTAATTCTCTCTGGTGAAAGTTTCCTCATCACTTAAAGTTCAGGATAAATTTCATTTTCTGAGCAAGACCCTCTCTGGTTGATAGTCTCCAGAGGGGGCCTCCAACGATTCCTCTGTCCTTGTATGCTTAAGCAACTTCTCACATCAAGGGTGGGCGATTCAATGCCCTACTTTTGAATCTGCGCTGGCCTTAGGACTGGCTTGGAATCCAGAATGTGATGGAAGTACATTCTGGAGCTCTCAAACCCAGGCCTTCACCTCCTGCTCTTGGAACGCTGCCACCATGCTATGAGAAGCCTGTGCCAAATGGAGATGTTACAGAGGGGGGACCAAGGCATACCGGTTAGAGTCCCAGAAAACTGCAGCCCTAGGCATCGTCGTGTACCCAGCTGAGCTTAGTCAGCCCAGAGAAACATAAGAAATAATAAAATAATAAATTTTAGTTCTTGAAATGATGATAAAATGGTTTTCAGCCACTATGTTTTGGTTGTTTTATTACAGCAATAATACAGGTTGTTTATTACAGCAATACCAAAATATCATTCATGAAACTCCTGGACAGAGTAAATATTTCTTTGGTTAAGCTCTCATAATTCTATTCAGTAATTTAACAAATTGTATTGTAATTATTTATTTTTATGTCTGTCTCCTCTACTGAGAGTCTTAAGACTAGTAACTATGGACTTAAGGAAAACAATATTTTTCAGAATAAATTCCAAAAAAATAAGAGAATTTCCAGTAGCTAGAACAAAGGTGTAAATTCAGAAGTTTCCCCTAGCCTGTCATTTTGGGAATCTCTAACCCTTTGTAGATTTGAAGTAAGTTATAGAAAGGCTAAGATGTTACCCCAAAACAATGATCAGATGGTTAAATATTATAATTTCTACTTAGAAACCTGTTTATATACCCCATTCTTCTGATAATTGAAAGAAAAAGAAAATAAAAACAAAGGAAGTAGAAAAAGAGGCTAAAGTCAGCCAACATGTTGCTTGTTTATTTTTTAAGAAGAACAAGGAGAGGGAACTTGTTTTATGAGCCAGTGCAACTTTTTGGAGTCTGAGCAAGAGAGTGATTATAAATATGGACTCTGAAGCTGGTGGTCTGGGTTTTAATTTCAGCTTCACAATCTGGGTTTGAATCCCACCTACACATTTTTGTGTCAAGTCACTTAACCTGTCTATGCCTCAGTTTCCTTACTGATAAACTGGAGATCATGAGAGCCACCTACAGCATGGGGCTCTGTTAAGGATTCAATGAGACAATACATGGAAAGCAATAGAATGGTACTACTGGTGAGCTGATGTTGCTGTTCCTCCTGCTCTCCTTCCGGATCCTCCTCCTCCTATTACTACTGTTATAAATATATAGTAGGGCTTCCCTGGTGGCGCAGTGGTTGAGAGTCCGCCTGCCTATGCAGGGGACATGGGTTCGTGCCCCAGTCCGGGAAGATCCCACATGCCGCGGAGCGGCTGGGCCCGTAAGCCATGGCCGCTGAGCCTGCGCGTCCGGAGCCTGTGCTCCACAATGGGAGAGGCCACAACAGGGAGAGGCCCGCATACCACAAAAAAAAAAAAAAAAAAAAAAAAAAAAGATATATATAGATATATATATATATATCTAGTAACCAAGAGAGTATCACTTTAGGTCATGGCTAGACAAAGAGACCACTGAAACTAGACAGTAAACAGTGCTTGACAATTAGCTTTCCAATTTACGCTAGGCATAAAAATTAATTTCAGAGAGAATTTTGTTATAAAACATAAAAACTTGATAACATTTAAAAGAAAATATAGGAGCATGTCTTTAACAGTTTTGTTTATGGGGGAAAAAAACCCTTAAAATAGATATAAAAAAACACAAACCATTAAGGAAATAACTGTTCAATTTGACCACACTAAACCTCTAAAATTCCTTGTAAATGAACAAATAAAAAATACCATAAAGCTGACGGACAAACCAGAGACTGGGAAAAGAAATCTGTCAGGATTAGTGTTCAAAATATATAAAGAACTCCTATTAATCAATCATAAAAAGCAAATAACCCGACACAAAATGGGCTTGCAAACCAGCTTGCATAAGGGAAATACAAATGGTCAACAACGTAATTCGATAAAACTCCAAGATAACATACCCATCAATTTAAAAAAATAGGATATTACATGTTTGGTAATTGGTTCCTCATCCTCCATCTGAACCCTGAGCTAAAGTCATCTTCTGAATAGGAAGAGGGTAACATGAGTGAATCAGGGAGATGGAGAAGAAAAGGCTAGGTTCCCCAACCTCCAGCATTTTTCCATCCCAATCTTCCCAGATCAAGCTGATTAGAACCATTAATCTTTCAATTATGTAATCGGATATTTTATGTAATCGAGTTCTCTGAATTGTACATCAAGCATGTCTGCTTGATGCTGTATAACAAGATCATCATCTTGATTTAGGCTGGACACAGCTGTGAGAGATTCTCACATATCAACTCAGAGCATCCCCATAAGGTAGGTATGATCATTATCTCTATTTTGCCAACGAGCCACAAAACAGTAAGAAGCCCAAGATCTCCCAGAAGAGTTAGGATCCAAATGCAAGATATCTGGCTCCAACATCCAGCTTTTAACAATGTTATTATTGCCCCTAAATATATGACATATGAAAACATGCTCAATCTCACTACTCATCAGGGAAATACACACTTGCAACATACCATTTCACACTATATGCAGATTGGCAAACGTTGAAAAGTCTGGCAACAATAAGTACTATGAGGATATGGCGCAATAGCAACTTATAATCTTCTAGAAGGCTTACAAATCGGTGCAAACACTGTCAGGGGCATTTGCTAATATCTACTAAAATGCAAGATATGTATTCTCTATGATGTAGCAGTTTCACTTCTAGATACATATGGTAGAGAAAATATTTGCCAAGGAAATAAGTAGAGAAATGTTCATTTCAATCATGTTTGTAATAGTGAATATATATATAGAGAGAGATAGATATATCTCTATCCATAAAATTTGGGATAGCCATAAAATGGAATACTATTCAGCAGTTGCTATGAACAAATTGGAGCTACTAGCTTCATAATAGAAAGTGCTAAAATAATAATATTAAATGTAAAAGTAAGCTGAAGAATAATGCAGCGGACTGCCATTTATATAAAGGTAAACAACATGAAAAAATATTATATATATTGTTGAATGATACATGAGTGTTTAGTAAAGTACACAATCATGAATGGAGATGATACACATTAAATTCCAAGGCATGGTTACATCTGGGGAGAAAGGGATGAGGCAAGGGCACACAGGAATTTCAACTACACCTGTAATGTAGTGCTGGCTTTGAAAAAACTAAGGCAAATATGTTGATTTAATAAAGCTGGTGGCAGGTGCAGGGTGGTAAGCTAGTTTGTATACTTGTTTCTACATTTAAAGTACCTCATAATAAAAATACAAGAACGGGGTCTTCCCTGGTGGCACAGTGGTTGAGAGTCCACCTGCCGATGCAGGGGACACAGGTTCGTGCCCCGGTCCGGGAAGATCCCACATGCCGCGGAGCGGCTGGGCCCGTAAGCCATGGCCACTGAGCCTGCACGTCCGGAGCCTGTGCTCCACAACGGGAGAAGCCACAACAGTGAGAGGCCCACATACCACAAAAAAATAAATAAATAAATAAAAATAAAATAAAATACAAAAACGAATGAAATGTGGCATAACAGAGACCATTCCAAAAATAAATAACAAAAGAGGTGATTTACATGTATTTCATCAAAGTCCTTTTCGGAGAAGTGCATTGCTTTACAGGAGCAACTACTGCTCTGATTCTACGTCCTTAACTATCATGGATCCTGCCACCCTTTAGAAATTTAACAAAATAAATTGCTTCTACTCTAACAATAACACTATAGTTTTACATAAAACAACAAAGTAAGATATATATTACAATTAACAGGAAAATAGAATTAGTGGCAAAATGTTTACGAAAATATCAGCAATGCCTTTATCCTCACCTGGCAAAATATACCACAGGACAGATATGGCTACTTAGGGGGATTTATATTCTCACCTCAACCCATATATTAAATAAATTTCAGAAAAGAAGACAAAAAAAAAACTACACTTCAAAAACAGGTCACTATTTAAAGAAGAAACTTTAAGTATAGAGAAAAATGACTAAAAACAAGAAAAGCAGATTTTTTCAAAATGTAAATACCTTTATTTTATAATCGTAAAAGTAATATGTGGGAAATTCAGAAACAAAAATGCATGAAAAAGACAAACACGAAAGCTCATTGGTTTTCCTCACCATCTAGGGAAAATTCTGTTACATTTTAAAGGATATTTTTTAGTGAGATTTTATACTTTTTATATGAGATTTTTTAAAACATCTTTATTGGAGTATAATCGCTTAACAATGGTGTGTTAGTTTATAACAAGTGAATCAGCTATACATATACCTATATCCCCATATCCCCTCCCTCTTGTGTCTCCCTCCCTCCCTTCCTATCCCACCTCTCTAGGTGGTCATAAAGCACCAACCTGATCTCCCTGTGCTATGTGGCTGCTTCCCACTAGCTATCTATTTTACATTTGGTAGTGTATATATGTCTATGCCACTCTCTCACTTCGTCCCAGCTTACCCTTCCCCCTCCCCGTGTCCACAAGTCCATTCTCTACGTCTGCGTCTTTACTGTGTCCTGCCCCTAGGTTCTTCAGAACTTTTTTTTTTTTTTAGATTCCATATATATGTGTTAGCATACGGTATTTATTTTTCCCTTTCTGACTTACTTCACTCTGTATGACAGACTCTAACTCCAACCACCTCACTACAAATAACTCAATTTCGGTTCTTTTTATGGCTGAGTAATATTCCATTGTATATATGTGCCAAATCTTCTTTATCCATTCATCTGTCAACAGACACTTAGGTTGCTTCCATGTCCTGGCTATTGTAAATAGAGCTGCAATGAACATTTTGGTACGTGACTCCTTTTGAATCATGGTTTTCTCAGGGTATATGCCCAGTACTGGGATTGCTGAGTCATATGGTAGTTCTATTGGTAGTTTTTTAAGGAACCTCCAGACTGTTCTCCATAGTGGCTGTATCAATTTACACTCCCACCAACAGTGCAAGAGGGCTCCCTTTTCTCCACACCCTCTCCAGCATTTATTGTTTGTAGATTTTTTGATGATGGCCATTCTAACTGGTGTGAGGTGATACCTCACTGTAGTTTTGATTGCATTTCTCTAATGATTAGGGATGTTGAGCATCCTTTCATGTGCTGGTTGGCAATCTGTATATCTTCTTTGGAGAAATGGCTACTTAGGTCTGTGGCCCATTTTTGGATTGGGTTGTTTGATTTTTTTTGATATTAAGCTGCATGAGCTGCTTGTAAATTCTGGAGATTAATCCTTTGTCAGTTGCTTCATTTGCAAATATTTTCTCCCATTCTGAGGGTTGTCTTTTCGTCTTGTTTATGTTTTCCTTTGCTGAGCAGAAGCTTTTATGTTTCATTAGGTCCCATTTGTTTATTTTTATTTCCATTTCTCTAGGAGGTGGGTCAAAAAAAGATCTTGCTGTGATTTATGTCATAGAGTGTTCTGCCTATGTTTTCCTCTAAGAGTTTCATAGTGTCTGGCCTTACATTTAGGTCTTTAATCCATTTTGAGTTTATTTTTGTGTATGGTATTAGGGCGTGTTCTAATTTCATTCTTTTACGTGTAGCTGTCCAGTTCTCCCAGCACCACTTACTGAAGAGGCTGTCTTTTCTCTATTGTATATTCTTGCCTCCTTTATCAAATATACGGTGACCATATGGGCATGGGTTTATCTCTGGGCTTTCTATCCTGTTCCATTGATCTATATGTTTTTGTGCCAGTACCATACTGTCTTGATTATTGTAGCTTTGTAGTATAGTCTGAAGTCCAGGAGCCTGATTCCTCTAGCTCCATTTTTCTTTCTCGAGATTGCTTTGGCTATTCAGGGTCTTTTGTGTTTCCATAAATATTGTGAAATTTTTTGTTCTAGTTCTGTGAAAAATGCCATTGGTAGTATGATAGGGATTGCATTGAATCTGTAGATTGCTTTTGGTAGTATAGTCATTTTCACAATGTTGATTCTTCCAATCCAAGAATGTGGTATATCTCTCCATCTATTTGTATCATCTTTAATTTCTTTCATCAGTGTCTTATAGTTTTCTGCATAAAAGTCTTTTGTCTCCTTAGGTAGGTTTATTCCTAGGTATTTTATTCTTTTTCTTGCAATGGGAAATGGGAGTGTTTCTTGATTTCTCTTTCAGATTTTTCATCACTAGTGTATAGGAATGCAAGAGATTTCTGTGCAATAATTTTGTATCCTGCAACTTTACCAAATTCATTGATTAGCTCTAGTAGTTTTCTGGTTTAGGATTTCATCTTTAGGATTCTCTATGTATAGGATCATGTCATCTGCAAACAGTGACAGCTTTACTTCTTCTTTTTGGATTTGTATTCCTTTTATTTCTTTTTATTCTCTGATTGCTGTGACTAAAACTTCCAAAACTATGTTGAATAACAGTGGTAAGAGTGGACAACCTTGTCTTGTTCCTGATCTTAGAGGAAATGGTTTCAGTTTTTCACCATTGAGAACGATGCTGGGTGTGGGTTTGTCATATTTGGCCTCTATTATGTTGAGGTAGCTCCCTCTATGCCTACTTTCTGGAGGGTTTTTATCATAAATGGGTGTTGAACTTTGTCAAAAGCTTTTCCTGCATCTATTGAGATGATCATATGGTGTTTCTCCTTCAATTTGTTAATATAGCGTATCACATTGATTGATTTGCGCTTATTGAAGAATCCTTGCATTCCTGGGATAAACCCCACTTCTTCATGGTGTATGATCCTTTTAGTGTGCTGTTGCATTCTGTTTGCTAGTATTTTGTTGAGGATTTTTGCATCTGTGTTCATCACTGATACTGGCCTTTAGTTTTCCTTCTTTGTGACATCTTTGTCTGCTTTTGGTATCAGGGTGATGGTGGCCTCGTAGAATGAGTTTGTGAGCGTTCCTCCCTCTGCTATATTTTGGAAGAGTTTGAGAAGGGTAGGTGTTAGCTCTTCTCTAAATGTTTCCTAGAATTTGCCTGTGAAGCCATCTGGTTCTGGGCTTTTGTTTGTTGGAAGATTTTTAATCACAGTCTCAATTTCAGTGCTTGTGATTGGTCTGTTTATATTTTCTCTTCCTTCTTGGTTCAGGGTCAGAAGGTTGTGCATTTCTAAGAATTTGTCCATTTCTTCCAGGTTGTCCATTTTATTGGCATATAGTTGCTTGTAGTAACCTCTCTTGATCCTTTGTATTTCTGCAGTGTCAGTTGTTACTTCTCCTTTTTCATTTCTAATTCTATTGATTTGAGTCTTCTCCCTTATTTTCTTGATGAGTCTGGCTAATGGTTTATCAATTTTGTTTATCTTCCTAAAGAACCAGCTTTTAGTTTTGTTGATCTTTGCTATCATTTCCTTCATTTCTTTTTCATTTATCTCTGATCTGATCTTTATGATTTCTTTCCTTCTGCTAACTTTGGGGTTTTTTGTTCTTCTTTCTCTAATTGTTTTAGGTGTAAGGTTAGGTTGATTATTTGAGATGTTTCATGTTTCTTGTTTCTTGAGGTAGGATTATATTGCTATAAACTTCCCTCTGAGAACTGCTTTTGCTGCATCCCATAGGTTTTGGGTTGTCGTGTTTTCATTGTCATTTGTTTCTAGGTATTTTTGATTTCCTCTTTGATTTCTTAGTGATTTCTTGGTTATTTAGTAGTGTATTGTTTAGCCTCCATGTGTTTGTATTTTTTACAGATTTTTTCCTGTAATTGATATCTAGTATCAGAGCATTGTGGTCAGAAAAGATACTTGATACGAGATTTTCTTTTTTATTACTACATACGTGGGATCATAGCTGCTTTGTAATTTAAAGTTTTCCATTTTTGTACTAAACAGACCTTTCCATGTCAATAGATATTGATGTTTATTGTCACCACCATCATTTCCAATGATTTCAGTACATCCTACTCCACTACAAGGAATCTTTTGGAATTAAAGACAAAAACTTTCCTCTTTCAAATACTTGGCTTTGAAAGTCAATTTTGGAAGTCTCATTTTCTTCTATTTTTAATAATTTTAAAACTCTTTAATGGGTGACTCTGTCCCAGAGGATCACTCATATTCTAAAAGTGCTGGGAAGCAAAGCAAATTTATATATTGCCAAATATTATCTCTATACATTTATTTTACTTTCTTTGAAAACTAGTGAGGTTGGATTTTTTAAATGTATCAGTCATTGTTTATCAGTATTTCTTCTTTTTAAAGTTATCCCTTCATGTTCTTTGATCAGCGTCCTACTTGGGATTTCTTTTTTTGATTGATTTGTTAACAGAGCTCTCCAAAAATAACTACAAAATGAATAGTTTCCATATATGATATATACAAATATTATATATATATGATATATGTATATATAATTTTACCTGATTGTCATTTGTATTTTATCTTTTTTTCTCTCTGTCAAAGGTTTCAAATTAGTCACATTTTAAACTATTTGCCCTAATGGTTTCTACCTTAATTGTCATGCTTAGAAAGATCATCACTACTTCATGATTATATAAATATCCAATTACATACTTTCACATGATCTTATGTTTTGCTTTGTGTTTTTCATATTTCAATCTTTAGTCTACATGAAATTTATTTTGGTATGAAGTATGAGAAAAAATTCTAATAATGTTTGCCCCTGAATTTAGACATTTGTTCCCTATGAATTAAATACCATAAACAGGGACTTCCCTCGTGGTCCAGTGGTTAAGAATCCACCTTTCAATGCAGGAGATGTGGGTTCAATCACTGGTTGGGGAACTAAGATCTCACATGCCGCAGGGCAACTAAGCCTGTGTGCCACAACTACTGAGCTCGCACACCTCAATGACAGACCCTGTGTGCTGCAAACCACATGCCGCAAACTACAGAGCCCACATGCTCTGGAGCCCGCACGCCACAACTACAGAGCCCACACACCCTGGAGCCTGCACGCCTCAATTAGAGAGAGAAAACCTGCATGCCACAACTAGAGATAAGCCTACTCACCACAATGAAGAGTCCACACCACAACGAAAGATCCCACACGCCTCAACAAAGACCCTGCATGCTGCAACTAATGACCTGACACAGCCAAATAAATAAACTGCCCTTACAAAAAATACCTTGAACATATGTTAAATTTTTATATCTACTTGGGTCTGTTTTGGGGCTTACCTTCTGTTATTTATTTAAATTGGCCATTTGCCTGCCTAAAATTTTTGAATCAATAAAAGCATAAAAGTAAAAGGCAACAAACTAGAAAAAAATACTGCAGCAAATATGAGAGACAGATGGTTGATTTCATTAATACGATAAACCATACAAGTCAACAAAAAAACTACCCAAACTCCTATGTTGGGCATGGAAAACGGGCAAAGAATATGAATGAAAAGTTCATAAAAGAAGAAAAATCATCACTATTGTAAACATTAAAAAGTGATTTTCACCTCTATAGAAGTGAAAGTTTCAGAAATGAGATAACATTTATTGGGACTTCCCTGGTGGCACAGTGGTTAGGAATCTGCCTGCTAATGCAGGAGACAGGGGTTTGATCCCTGGGCTGGGAAGATCCCACATGCCACGGAGCAACTAAATCCATGCACCACAACTACTGTGCCTGAGCTCCAGAGCCCACGAGCCACAATAATTGAAGCCCATGTGCCACAACTACTGAAGCCTATGTGCCTAGAGCCCCTGCTCCTCAACAAGAGAAGCCACTGCAATGAGAAGCCTGTGCACTACAACGAAAAGGAACCCCTGCTTGCTGCAACTAGAGAAAGCCCACATGCAGCAACAAAGACCCAACACAGCCAAAAATCAATTAATTAAAAAAATTTTAATGAGATAACATTTATTAAACTACCCATTAGCAAAGATTGTTTCATAAAGTAATAGTTTCTCAAAAGTCCTCAGGACAGAGGCACTCACACTTCCCAGTAGGCATATAAATGTGCAGAATCATTTTTTAAAATAATTTGGCAATATCTAACAAGAGTCATAAAACAGAGTATATCCTTTGATGCTGCAGTTTCTTTATTCTCTAGCCTAGAATATAATCTGAAATGTAGTAAAAGATTTATATACAAGGATATTCACCCTCATTTTATTTATATCAGAAATAGAGACTAGGTAAAAATCCAATAAAATAATGAATATATAAATCATAGCATAACCATAATATTGAATACTCTAGCTATTTAAAATAGTTGTCTCCCAAACTGGTTAATGTCATGTGGAAAATCTTAAAATACAACATTAGGCTAATAAAAAGGAAGATTTTAAAAGTATGTATTTAGTTGGATCCTAATCAGCAAAAATACATGTAGAAAAATACTGAATATAAACTCACATAATGATCATTTCTGAGAAGTGGGATTACCAGTGATTATTATTCTCTTCATTTCCTTATTTCCAAAATACTTCACAACATGTCCCTACTGTTTTTATCAAGCTAGGTGGAAAAATAAACTTGAGAATGGCCTGTGTTTTTGAGATGGAAAAAGTATGAAGAAACATTTATGAGCTGTAAGAAGTAATAGAGAAAGGGAGAGAATGAAGGCTTAAAAGAAGGAAATGGGGCTTCCCTGGTGGCGCAGTGGTTAAGCATCCGCCTGCCAACACAGGGGACACGGGTTCGAGCCTGGGTTCTGGGTCTGGGAAATTGCCATGGAGCAACTAAGCCCATGCACCAAAACTACTAAGCCTGCGCTCTAGAACCCGCAAGCCAAAACGACTGAGCCTGTGTGCCGCAACTACTGAAGCCCACGTGCCTAGAGCCTGTGCTCCACAACAAGGGAAGCCACTGCAATGAGAAGCCCGCGCACTGCAACAAAGAGTAGCCTCAGCTTGCCACAACTAGAGAAAGCCCGCGCACAGCAATGAACACCCACTGCAGCCAAAAATAAAAAATAAATAAAAATTTTGAAAAAAAGAAAGAAGGGAATGGATGCTATAAGGATCCTGATGGGAAGGGGCATCAAGAGATCAGGTGGCGAGAACTGCCAAGGAGGAACATCTTTGCTTTGATGCTCATGAGGAGGAAGTACCAGATAGGGGCAAATATAGATAGATTTATAAGCAGGGAATGGGGACAGAACATTCAGGGAGCTCACAAAGGTTCACTTTGACTACCTAAGTCAAGCAAGCTCACAAGCTGAGACTGAAATGGGTGGAGGGTAGTTAGGGAACTTGAGAAGAATGATAAAGGTTATGAAAGCAGAAGGGGAGTGGGAGCTAATTAAAAATAGTGAAAAGAACTGTCCTGGCATTTCTGTAAATACCTAAATACATGTTGAGATCCTGAAATCATTTAGTTATATCTTGTTCATCAGAGAACAAATCTATTTACATATCTATGCCACATCTTCATTGACTGATTCTGATTTGTTATACATTTAATATCACTCAGGCCCTCGATCAACCAAGTCACTAATGCCCTGAACATTTGCAAATGCAGTGTTCAGTTCACAGTCCTCAGGCTATCTGATGTTTTATCAGTTTATGACACATTTAGGAATCCCTCATTCTTGAAAATTGTAACTCATTTGCTTGTAGGACACCACACTACCTTGTAATTTCTACTGTATGGGTTAACCTTTCGTAGACTTCTTTGAAAATGTTAAAGTGCTACAAGGCTCAGACTTTGCGCCTCTTCCCTATATTCAGTCATCCACAGGGTGATCTCATCCAGGCTCTTGGCTTTACGCACATTTCATACACTGACAACTCACCTGTATATTAAATTACACACACACACACACACACACACACACACACACACACACACACACCAGCAGTCTCAGTCTTTCACCTGAACTTCAAACTCATAGAGAACTGCTTACTCTACACAGACCTCTATCAAATTGTCCATAAGAAAATTCCAAATTACTCCTCATCCCTAAATTACCTGCCCATTTAACTAAATGCAAATTCCATTCATCTGGTTGTTCAGGCTAAAAACTTAGGAGTCACCATTAATGGGTCTCCATCTCTTTTTTGCCCTTCTATCATACACCTATAAATCCTATTTACTTCTTTTTCAAATCATCCCAGGATATGATCACTTCTCACCACCTCCCTTCTAGTTCAAGTCACAGTCTCTCACCTGGAATGCCGTGGTTCCCCAAGGAACATTCTCTCTCATCTCGTATCCTCCTCAGTCTGTTCTCCCCACAGTAACCAGAGTAATTCTTTAAAAAACATAAATCAGATCATACCACTCCTCTGCCTACAATTCTCTTATGCCTTTCCATTTCATTTACAGTAAAAACTAAAGTCCTCATGAAGGACATAAAGCCCAATGGTCCAGGCCCCTGTAATGTCTACAGACCTTGAATCTTCCAGGTTTCTCCCCCTCACTCAACATACAAAGTATCTTTCTACTTTTCAGCCACAGAGCATTTGTACCTGCTGTCTATTTGAAGCACTTTTCCCTAGATTTTCCCAGGAGTCCTTCCACATTAACTTGTGAGAAGGAAGACCTCCTCAGAGAGGTCTTCCATGATTGCCCTATATAAAAACCTAGGCAGAACTTCAAGATGGCAGAGGAGTAAGACATGCAGATCACTTTCCTCTGCACAAATACATCAGAAATACACCTCCATGTGGAACAACTCCTACAGAACACCTTCTGAACGCTGGCAGAAGACCCCAAATTTCCCCAAAGGCAAGAAACTCCCCACATACCTGGCCATGTGGCTGAAAGGGTCTTGGTGCTCCGGCCAGGTGTCAGGCCTGTGCCTCTGAGGTGGGAGAGCCGAGTTCAGGACACTGGTCCACCAGAGACCTCCTGGCTCCACATAACATCAAACGGTGAAAGCTCTCCCAGAGATCTCCACCTCAACGTTAAGACCCAGCTCCACTCAATGACCAGCAAGCTACAGTGCTGGACACCCTATGCCAAACAACTACAAAGACAGGAACACAACTGCACCCATTAGCAGAGAGGTTGCCTAAAATCATAATAAGTTCACAGACAACCCAAAACACCACAAGATACAGTCCTGCCCAGCAGAAAAACAAGATTCAGCCTCATCCACCAGAACACAGGCACCAGTCCACTCCACCAGGAAGTCTACACAACCCACTGAACCAACCTTAGCCACTGGGGGCAGACACCAAAAACAACGTGAACTATGAACCTACAGTCTGTGAAAAGGAGACCACAAACACAGTAAGTTAAGCAAAATGAGAAGACAGAAAATACACGACAGATGAAGGAGCAAGGTAAAAACCCACCAAACCAAACAACTGAAGAGGAAACAGGCAATATACCAGAAAAAGAATTCAGAGTAATGATACTGAAAATGATGCAAAATCTTGGAAACAGAATGGAGAAAATATAAGAAATGTTTCATAAGGACCTACAAGAAATAAAGAGTAAACAAACAATGATGAACAACACAATGAATGAAATGAAAAATTCTCTAGAAGGAATCAATAGCAGAATTACTGAGGCAGAAGAACGGATAAGTGACCTGGAAGGTAAAATAGTGGAAATAACTACTGCAGAGCAGAATAAAGAAAAAAGAAAGAAATGAATTGAGGACAGTCTCAAAGACTTCTGGGACAATATTAAACGCACCAACATTCAAATTATAGGGATCCCAGAAGAAGAAGAGGAGAAGAAAGGGACTGAAAAATACTTGAAGAGATTATAGTTGAAAACTTCCCTAATATGGGAAAGGAAATAGTTAATCAAGTCCAGGAAGCACAGAGAGTCCCATACAGGATAAATCCAAGGAGAAACACGCCAAGACACATATTAATCAAACTATCAAAAATTAAATACAAAGAAAAAATATTAAAAGCAGCCAGAGAAAAACAACAAATAACATACAAGGGAGTCCCCATAAGGTTAACAGCTGATCTTTCAGCAGAAACTCTGCAAGCCAGAAGGGAGTAGCAGGACATATTTAAAGTGATGAAAGGGAAAAACCAACAACCAAGATTACTCTACCCAGCAAGGATCTCATTCAGATTTGATGGAGAAATCAAAACCTTTACAGACAAGCAAAAGCTAAGAGAATTCAGCACCACCAAACCAGCTTTACAACAAATGCTAAAGGAACTTCTCTTGGCAGGAAACACAACAGAAGGAAAACACCTAAAATAACAAACCCAAAACAATTAAGAAAATGAAAATAGGATCATACATATTGATAATGACCGTAAATGTAAATGGATTAAATGCTCCAACCAAAAGACATAGACAGGCTGAATGGATACAAAAACAAAACCCATATATACGCTGTCTACAAGAGACCCACTTCAGACCTAGGGACACATAAAAACTGAAAGTGAGGGCATGGAAAAAGATATTCCATGCAAATGGAAATCTAAAGAAAGCTGGAGTAGCAATTCTCGTATCAGACAAAATAGACTTTAAAATAAAGACTATTACAAGAGACAAAGAAGGATACTACATAATGAACAAGGGATCAATCCAAAAAGAAACTATAACAATTGTAAATATTTATGCACCCAACATAGGAGAACCTCAATACATAAGGCAAATGCTAACAGCCATAAAAGGGGAAATCAACAGTAACACAATCATAGTAGGTAGGGGACGTTAACACCCCACTTTCACCAATTGACAGATCTTCCAAAATGAAAATAATTAAGGAAACACAAGCTTTAAATGATACATTAAACAAGGTGGACTTAATTGATATTTATAGGACACTCCATCCAAAAACAACAGAATACACTTTCTTCTCAAGTGCTCATGGAATATTTTCCAGGATAGATCATATCCTGTGTCACATACCAAGCAATGGTAAACTAAAGAAAACTGAAATCGTATCAAGTATCTTTTCTGACCACAACACTCTGAGACTAGATATCAATTACGGGAAAAAAATATGTAAAAAATACAAACACATGGAGGCTAAACAATACACTATTAAATAACCAAGAGATCAATGAAGAAATCAAAGAGGAAATCAAAAATACCTAGAAACAAATGACAATGAAAACACGACAACCCAAACCTATGGGATGCAGCAAAAGCAATTCTCAGAGTGAAGTATATAGCAATATAATCCTACCTCAAGAAACAAGAAACATCTCAAATAATCAACCTAACCTTACACCTAAAACAATTAGAGAAAGAAGAACAAAAAAACCCAAAGTTAGCAGAAGGAAAGAAATCATAAAGATCAGATCAGAAATAAATGAAAAAGAAATGGAGGAAATGATAGCAAAGATCAACAAAACTAAAAGCTGGTTCTTTAGGAAGATAAACAAAATTGATAAACCATTAGCCAGACTCATCAAGAAAATAAGGGAGAAGAATAGAATTAGAAATGAAAAAGGAGAAGTAACAACTGACACTGCAGAAATACAAAGGATCAAGAGAGGTTACTACAAGCAACTATATGCCAATAAAATGGACAACCTGGAAGAAATGGACAAATTCTTAGAAATGCACAACATTCCGAGACTGAACCAGGAAGAAATAGAAAATAGAAACAGACCAATCACAAGTACTGAAATTGAGACTGTGATTAAAAATCTTCCAACAAACAAAAGCCCAGAACCAGATGGCTTCACAGGCAAATTCTATCAAACATTTAGAGAAGAGCTAACACCTACCCTTCTCAAACTCTTCCAAAATATAGCAGAGGGAGGAACGCTCACAAACTCATTCTACGAGGCCACCATCACCCTGATACCAAAAGCAGACAAAGATGTCACAAAGAAGGAAAACTAAAGGCCAGTATCAGTGATGAACATAGATGCAAAAATCCTCAACAAAATACTAGCAAACAGAATCCAACAGCACATTAAAAGGATCATACACCATGAAGAAGTGGGGTTTATCCCAGGAATGCAAGGATTCTTCAATAAGCGCAAATCAATCAATGTGATACGCTATATTAACAAATTGTAGGAGAAACACCATATGATCATCTCAATAGATGCAGGAAAAGCTTTTGACAAAATTCAACACCCATTTATGATAAAAACCCTCTGGAAAGTAGGCATAGAGGGAACTAATCTCAACATAATAAAGGCCATATATGACAAACCCATAGCCAACATCGTTCTCAATGGTGAAAAACTGAAACCATTTCCTCAAAGACCAGGAACAAGACAAGGTTGTCCACTCTCACCACTGTTATTCAACATAGTTTTGGAAGTTTTAGTCACAGCAATCAGAGAAGAAAAAGAAATAAAAGGAATACAAATCCGAAAAGAAGAAGTAAAGCTGTCACTGTTTGCAGATGACATGATCCTATACATAGAGAATCCTAAAGATGATACCAGAAAACTACTAGAGCTAATCAATTAATATGGTAAAGTAGTATGATACAAAATTATTGCACAGAAATCTCTTGCATTCCTACACACTAGTGATGAAAAATCTGAAAGTGAAATCAGGGAAAAACTTATTTCCCACTGCAACAAAAAGAATAAAATACCTAGGAATAAACCTACCTAAGGAGACAAAAGACTTTTATGCAGAAAACTATAAGACACTGATGAAAGAAATTAAAGATGATACAAAGAGATGGAGAGATATACCACGTTCTTGGATTGGAAGAATCAACACTGTGAAAATGACTATACTACCCAAAGCAATCTACAGATTCAGTGCAATCCCTATCAAATTACCAATGGCATTTTTCACAGAACTAGAACAAAAAATTTCACAATTTGTATGGAAACACAAAAGACCCCATATAGCCAAAGCAATCTCGAGAAAGAAAAACGGAGGTGGAGGAATCAGGCTCCTGGACTTCAGGCTATACTACAAAGCTACAGTAATCAAGACAGTATGGTACTGGCATAAAAACATATAGATCAGTGGAACAGGATAGAAAGCCCAGAGTTAAACACACGCCCATATGGTCACCTTATTTTCTATAAAGGAGGCAAGAATATACAATGGAGAGAAGACAGCCTCTTCAATAAGTGTTGCTGGGAAAACTGGACAGCTACATGTAAAAGAATGAAATTAGAACATGCCCTAATACCATACATAAAAATAAACTCAAAATGGATTAAAGACCTAAATGTAAGGCCAGACACTATGAAACTCTTAGAGGAAAACATAGGCAGAACACTCTATGACATAAATCACAGCAAGATCTTTTTTTGACCCACCTCCTAGAGAAATGGAAATTAAAAAAAAAAAATGGTACGTATTGAAACTTAAAGTCTTTTGCACAACAAAGGAAATCATAAACAAGATGAAAAGACAACCCTCAGAATGGGAGAAAATATTTGCAAATGAAGCAACTGACAAAGGATTAATCTCCAAAATATACAAGCAGTTCATGCAGTTCAGTATCAAAAAACCCAAACAACCCAATCCAAAAATGGGCCGAAGACCTAGACATTTCTCCAAAGAAGATATAGAGACTGCCAACAAACATATGAAAAGATGTTCAACATCACCAATCATTAGAGAAATGGAAATCAAAACCACAATGAGGTATCACCTCACCATGGTCAGAATGGCCATCGTCAAAAAATCTACAAACAATAAATGCTGGAGAGGGTGTGGAGAAAAGGGAGCCCTCTTGCACTGTTGGTGGGAGTGTAAATTGATACAGCCACTATGGAGAACAGTATGGAGGTTCCTTAAAAAACTACCAATAGAACTACCATATGACCCAGCAATCCCAGTACTGGGCATATACCCTGAGAAAACCATGATTCAAAAGGAGTCATGTACCACAATGTTCATTGCCGCTCTATTTACAGTAGCTAGGACGTGGAAGCAACCTAAGTGTCCATCAACAGATGAATGGATATGGATGTGGCACATATATACAATGGAATATTACTCAGTCATAAAAAGAAATGAAATTGAGTTATTTGTAGTGAGGTGGATGGACCTAGGGTCTTTCATACAGAGTGAAGTAAGTCAGAAAGAGAAAAACAAATACTGTATGCTAACACATATATATAGAATGTAACATAAAAATGGGTCTGATGAACCTAGGGGCAGGACAGGAACAAAGGCACAGATGTAGAGAATGGACTTGAGGATACAGGGAGGGGGAAGGGTAAGCTGGGACGAAGTAAGAAAGTGGTATGGATATATATACACTACCAAAAGTAAAGTAGATAGCTAGTGGGAAGCAGCCACATAGCACAGGGAGATCAGCTCGGTGCTTTGTGACCACCTAGAGCAGTGGCATAGGGAGGTTGGGAGGGAGACGCAAGAGGGAGGAGATATGGGGATATATGTATATGTATAGCTGATTCACTTTTTTATAAAGCAGAAACTAACACACCATTGTAAAGCAATTATACTCCAATACAGATGATAAAAATAAATTAAAAAAATAAAAACCTAGCAACCCACCCCCTTATACTGCTTTATTTACTTCAATGTCCTTTTCCAAAGCACATATCACCACCTAAAATATATGTTCTTCATGTATTTGTCCATTTTCACACCCAAATATAAGCGTCAGAGCCAAATATGTTTCTGTTTTATTTATTGCGATAGTCCCAAGATCTGTTATGTAGTAGTTGCTCATAAATACCTGAATATTTAGATGAAGTAGTGAATAAAATATTTTTCAATACCAACTATGTACCAGGTTACTTTACTGGGTGCTAGAATAGGAAATTAAGTATTTCGCTCTGAAAATTTCTATGTAACTTAGGGTTCTTAGTTGTAAATAACAGAAAGCAATCTGGAGTATCTTTTTTAAAAAGGGAGTTTTGGGCGTGGTCAAGGAGAGTTTTCTAGTCTGACTGGAGAAGGAAAGAAGCAGAGAGTAAGAGGCTCTTCCTTCTGCTTAGGTTTCCATATGGGAGATGAATAAATTCTCTAAAGGCTATACTAAGGTTAAGAACTTCCCCAATAGAAGTTCAATGTCTGTCCTAGGCACATTTTCCCAAATGTTTCTTATCCTACTAGCAATACCAAGAAAGTGACCAAACAAAATATACATCTAAATAAAAGCTCACAATTTTAAAATATGAAATTTCACAAATATTAATGATACCTTCTAGATATAAGATATTATACTCTAATTTCCATTCTCTTATTTCATTGTAATTTTTATGAGACATGCACCAATGGACCAGGTGTTATTTATGTAAGATTTTTTTTCCCTTCCTCTTTTTCATTAGCAACAAAATCTCAGAAGTATAATTTCCAGATTCTCTTGGAGAAACATGAACATATGATGTGTCCCAGATGGTGCTTTCCAATCTTTTACATACAAAAATGAAGCTTTCACTGTGAGTAACAGTGGGCATTTCCAGCTCTGTTGAAAGATAAGAATGACACATATCTGTCCTTATAGATTCACAAACAGAAAGTTCTCAATCTCATAATGGCAAGTGAACTGCCAACCTTTTTATTCAGTCTTCTATCAAAATACTAAATTTTATTCCTATTTTGTTGCACATTATTTCTTAATTGGTCAATTACCATGATCAATGAAAGCAAGGAATGAAAAGTTGCACAAAGTGACAGAGAAAGAATATTTATACAGCAAAATAAAAAGTTGTTTCTTGAATCTCATGGCGAATCTTCGCCAACTTCTCATCTGACCCTGTTGACTCGAGAAATATGTATGAAAGGCACTTTTCTCATCTACTTACATGATCTCCTCAACATTCACTTTTGCATATGAAAGCAGAATAAGTTCATGAAGTGCCTTCTCTTAAACTTCAAGCAAATAATAAAAATGAGCCAGTATCAAAATCATCAGTCTCACTCCAAACTTAATCATGTGAAATAACTGGTCTGAGTCACCCACCTCTAAGTCAAAGATGAAGATAACATAAACTGAAGACAGGAAAGTCAGACATTAGCTATTAAACAGTGGAGAGAGAGAGAGAGAGAGAATGAGAGCTTAACTGTACATGTATAGGCATTACTCTGTGTACGTGTGTGTGTGTGTATGTGTGTGTGTGTGTGTGTTCTGGCTTGAGTGAAAAAGAGTGTGTATGTGTGTCCACAAGAGCAAGAGAAAGAAAAAGTCTGTATGTTTACTTGCCTGAGCATGACTGCGTGTTTGTGCTTGAGGAAGCAAATGCATATGGGAGGGACAGAGAGGATTATATGTGTGTGGCAGAATGAATGAGGGTGAGTGTGTGTGTGTGTGTGTGTGTGTGTGTGTGTGTGTGTGCACGTGTGTGTAACAGGTAGGAAGAACTAGAATCTTTTCATTTCCCTACATACTGTGTAATACAAACGTTTTCTAAAAAATCGTGAAAGCACAGATAGTTTTATTACAATTTTCCTTTCTTACATAAGGGCAGGTACCTCCCTCCAAATGTCTAAATTAAACTCAATAGAAATTTGGTGTGAAAAATGTCCTAAAACAATTTAGCAGAAAGACATGAAAAATTCAGCCAATTTAAACATTACCACTTATAAGTTAACAGAGTGTTATTTTTCTTTCAGTTTAAAATAACCTGATATAATGAATTAATTTTTCCTTCACTTAATGGCTCTTTAAATTAGTATTACAATTGATTGTCTCTTGATTAAACATCATTTTATTTTCAGTTAGGGTTTAACAGATAAATTATCTCTGAATGGTCACAATTAAATCCCTTGCTAGTATGTCAGCATTATACATAAACATGAAATACACCCTTGCCAGAAACATTTCAACGTTTAAAACTAGGTACCATGAAGCACTGACAGAGTATGCTAGATTATAACTGAATTTTGATTCCCACAACACACTTCAGGTCAGTTCACTCTGCCTTGCTCTCCAGGGCTAAATGGAAGGGGACATACCACACACCGGTCAATGGAAAGGATGGAAATGTTTCATCTTCAACACTGGCCCTAATGCTCATCAGATCTTACAAATCCCAAGATAAACCTGGAAGAACATCAAACTCATCTAGGGGAGCTGCTCTTTCTCAAGGTTTCAGTTCCAAAAGCTTCTTCATCAGATGGAAGGTAACAAAGGCAGGCTTTGTTTTTAGAACTCAGTTAATATTTCAGTGTGTTTTCTGCCAGCATCTCATAGATATGCGTGCATAAATATATGCACATTTATAAATACACACACACACACACACACACACACAATTTGCTCCACTATCTACTGTCATCTAATGTCACCTTGCTTTATTTTTCTCAAACAAATAAAGCCTAGCTCTGAGTATGTGTTTACTAACAGTATTCGTTATTTCACACTCCTTCCTGCCCTGGTCTTACAAAAGCACCAAGAAACTCAGCAAACTTAAGGATAGGCTATGGCTTTCAGTCTGTGTGGTCACCATTGAGATGCTGGTGTCTAAACCCCAAGGACAGGTCAAAGGTAGGTGGCTCCTCCCCCTCCATGCCAGTGTAGGCCCTCGAATCTCTAAGTGCCTAGAACATGGTGGTCTCCCTTGTGATATCACTTCCCCCTCCACCACATCATCCATCCATCACCCAGAGGTCGCATCACCTCCTAGGATCCCCCATGGGAGTAAGGGTGGGCCCCTGCAACTCTCCTTTCTGCTTTGTAACCCATAACTCTAGGTGGGACCCTTTGGCCTCTTTCACGTCTTGAAACCTCACTCTCTCCCAGGCAATCTAATTTAATGCTCCCTCAGAGGATAAAATCCAAAGGTTCTTTAGTTTTCCTCCTGGAAGGGGGGAATGTAAGATGCTCAGACTTTTTTCAAAAAATAATTTTGGCCTCCTCTTCCTGGGAGAAATGGAAAATAGGAATGCTTTTGTCAACAGCAGCCAGAATTTCTGAGATTCTATTAATACACTATTTTTGCCTGTGTTTACAGACATCTGGATACTCTGTGGTATATTAATTGTACTTTTTTCAAACTAACAATTAGACATATTGCTTCAGGTACCTATCCTGAAAAGGTGTCTAGAGGTTAAAGAAAAATGTACTGAGAATATTTTTTGAAAATGTAACTAGCATATCATTGAAAATAAGTTTATCTCATGTTTCCAGACTTTTCAAACACCCTGCGAGTGTGTATACATGTATACGTATGTGAATGTGTGTGTGTGTGTGTGTGTGTGTGTGTGTAGGTATGTTTATACATCACTGAAAATTTTCCACTGATGTATTTTCCTGAGCTGTAAGAGCTATTTTATAAAAGTCTGATATTTTTCTGTAATAGTTACTTAAAGTCTATTTTCCAGCTTACTATGTAGCTTTGGTTTTATAATGAGAATTAGCATACAGAAAATTTTATCAAGATTTTCAAGTTACACAGGGTATTGGCATAATTTTTAATCTCTTCTGACTTAGCCATTGTCCCTTTCTTATTCTTAAATGTATTTGCATTTTTCTAACTCCTTTCTTATTCCATTGACCAAATGTTTATTTCATTGTTTGATTTTAAACCAGTCTTAGATTCATCAATTCTACTGTGTCTCTGTTTTCTAATATTAAATCCTACATTTTGTCTTTATTATTAATTTATTCTTACTGCTTAATTTCAGTTTGTTGTTTTTCTGTTTCAGGATTTTTTCCCCTCTCTCAGATATCTAGAGTTGAATGTTTCATTCATTTATTTTTAAATTTTACTTTTAAACAATAAAATCTCTTAGGGTTATACAATTACCTATAAATACATTTTTGGCTCAAAGCATAACTCTGATATGCAATTTTCTTTTTTGATTACCTTCTTAAAGTTTGTAGTCGTGTTTTTTTATTTTCTCTTTGATCTGGGGATCTGGGGGGAATGTTTGCTTTTTCCTATGAATATTGTAAGTCTGGAAAGGAGTTTTGTGAATTGAGGGGGGTGCTTTATCTAAGATATTAAAACCTTAATGACATGGTTAGCCACAGATAAGTCCCAATTTATTACTCTATGTCTCTTTTCCATATCCTAGAAATAACTGCAAAATTTCCTATTTGTGCACTTCAGTTCAATCTATCAAAACAAACAGAAGATTTCAAATGGAAATTTGAGCAAAAGTTCTCTATAAATTTTTCTTTTTTCTTTTTTTTTTTCTTTTTTTTTTACTTTTTTTACTCAAAGTACTTATTGAATGAAAGACTGTTCATCTTTACAGGAAGTTCCTGCATGGCACTGTAACTGGTGAGTGGACCCAACTCCAGATTGTCAAAGCATAGCATTCTCTCTTCCTCAGGCACTCACTCCTTCTCTTTCCATCTATCTGCACCACTTTTTAAGTAATGACCACAGACTGAGCCATATGGGGTAATTAATAAGATCCTCATGATTAAAATTCTTTAATGCCACTTAATATTAGAAATGTTCATGTTAGTCATTTAAAATATCCTGCTAGACATTTGGGTTTCCTCCAACAAAGGAAGAATGAGGCATTCAGGAGGGTGGGAACAGGGTAGGGGCTGCTGAGAAAATAAGTAAAAGCTCTAATTCAGTGGTCAGTTACTTTTACATCTGATACTCCTTGACTTAAAAACCACACTAAAAACAATACTCTTGTTAAAGGACTTCTACTTTTTGTGAGAACACTTCACAGTTTCACATACGATTGAGTTTTCAGACCTCTGACACAGATCAAAATAAGAAGCAATTTTAAGATGTCATTCCTTATCTAGGAATTTTATTAAGACGTACTTTACTTGAGATAGGCTAAATGACAACTTGTTTTCCCCCTTGGTATGTGTCAGATAAACTAGGCTTCTCAGTTCAGCCTTGACTATAGTTCTCATAGAATATGATTAATGATATATTCCAAGCGGAAAGGAAAACATCTTCTCTTAATTCTTACTATCCTAATGAAATGGTATAGTTCATAATTCATTAATCTGACTGGAGTGACAAAATAGGCTGCAAGGAAAAAAAGGGCCTCTATCATGTCCAAAGAGATGAAGCTGAGATAATTCATCACTGAAAACATATGCTTAAAATTCACTATGTTCTGCTGAATAATACAAGGTTTCCTATAAAAAAGGAACAGCATCACACATATTAAGTTCCACTTTTTGAGGAAAATGGTCCCCTCCAAAGAAGCCTATAAGATTCTTATTAAGTAATTAATATTCTGGGTTTCCATGAAAGAAAATTTCCTACACAATGGATTTCTAAAATGCATATTATACTGAGGTAATGAGTTTAATAAAAGTCTACTGAGCACAGGGATTCACGAAGGACAGTGGGGAAGGATAGGTTATTAGGCTTTTGTCCTCCTCCACATTTCTTATGTCCCCTCTTCAAAGAGGATTGCCTGCCACTCCTATTAACTGTATATTTTCCAAGTGTGAGGCCATTCCATGGTTTACAGTTACTAAATTAATGAAGCTTAGTACATCACTTTACTCAAAACTAGCTTTTCAATAAAGGCAACAGACTAACATGTAAAACCAATTTCTTTTGTCAAAGTACGTTAAAGTTTAAAGATAGCATAAAGATAATAATGATGGAAATCGTAATATTCTGTCTGATTCAGTGTAATTCTAATTAGCAGCAGCAGTCACATGGACCTTGGTGGAGTCCTGCACTCACGGAAGATGCCATTCTTAAGCCATGAAGGATATTTGTGTTCTGAATGTCTTTCTACCTACTGAACCCAAATCTCCTAGATTTTTGAACTTTAATCTGTAACTGAAGCTGGCATGTGAATACCATATGGCTATAAAGATAGAAAAGAGTGCTAGACACCTTCTTCTGAAGTGAAAGGCCAAAGACCCCAAATCATTAAGTCTTTAAAAATCAGTTCATTGGAATACCTTTTCCATTCTCAAGAATTATTCTCTTGCACACAAAAATGAACACATCAAAACAGGAATTCTAGGCTTATGGGAGTAAGCCATCCATTACCTATAAAGTGTGATACCAGTCTTGGGTTTTTGGTAAAAAAATTTCTGAAAAAAAGGACCATGAAGTTTCTAAAGTTCTGTTAGTGGTTACATAACGTTGGAAGTTGCGAGCGAAAAAAGCAGGTTCTAGCCTGTATATGGAAAATTTCCTCTACAGATGGATTCTCTCCATTTGGGGAGGAAAAAAAAAAAGCAATAAAAATAATCTAGTGTTCAAGAGCTCAAAATTCACATCGAGTCAAAAGATAACTTTGCACTGGTCATAAAGTCCTAGCCAAAGAAGTATTCCATTTACTAACCTTGATTCCATAAGAGAGATAAAGTAGTTGAGGTAACAAGAGTAAGACCCATTCTTCTGCCTGGATCTTGTCCCCCACAAATCAAATTCTTCAGTTACCATAAAATACTGGATACAATTGCAATGCTCCACTACACAGCTGCAGTGCAAGTCTCATAAATAGGTGAATTTTAATTATAGATAAAAATATGAGGATACGTGCTATGACTAGACAAATTTCCTTTTATATCTGCCTATCTTGTCTAGGCTACCCAAGGCCACAAAGCTGAGTTCATTTTTTTTTTTTTTTTTTTTTTGCGTTACTAGGGCCTCTCACTGTTGTGGCCTCTCCCGTTGCGGAGCACAGGCTCTGGAAGCACAGGCTCAGCGGCCATGGCTCACGGGCCCAGCCGCTCCGTGGCATGTGGGATCTTCCTGGACTGGGGCACAAACCCGTGTCCCCTGCATTGGCAGGCGGACTCTCAACCACTGCGCCACCAGGGAAGCCTGCTGAGTTCATTTTTAACTACTTCTTAGCTTTTTGTCAAAATTTGGTTCACTATCAAGTGTGTCTATAACATTTTTCTTACACTCCTTTCTCTCTGTTCCCATTGTTTCTCTTTGTATAGAAGCATCCTGACTTGGGCAGTTTTCCTTGCATTTTTTATTCTTCATCCTGTCTCTACTTCCCTAACCCAATACCCAGACTCGAAGACCTTCCTATATCAATCATAGAAATAGCATGCCATTCCTCTTTTCAAATAATGGTCCTGAAATATTTGCAAATTAAATGGTTTGCAATTATTTTTAAATCTAGTGTTAGTTAGGAAGTCTTTGGTTGCAAGTAAGTGAAACTCCAACTCAAATCTTAAGCAATAAAAGCTATTAATAAAAGTTACTGCAACAAGAGTTACTTTTTAAAAAGCAGGAAAAGTTCTAGTTTCATGTAACCAAAAACTCCAGTGACAGGGTTTGGCTTGATTCAGCAGTTGAATAATGTCACCAATACTATGTTTATATCAACACTTTAGGGTGTTGTATTCACCCTAAGGCTTGATCTGATCTTCAGATGATCTGCAGTACTTCATAAAGCTACAGCTTCAATTACTTCCAGTAGGAAAGTCAGTCTGTTTCCCCTGTAGCTCAATTAAAATGCCAATATCCAGTCCAATTGTACATGTCTGGACTATGTGACTGCCACTAATAATAATAATAAGGCTAAAGGGATGGGAAACACTAATTGTTTGTGCCAATCAGAGCCCTTCTGGAGCTGAAGTAGAGGTCTATGTTACCCAAACTTCATGGTTAGGAAATTTGGGGCACTGTATTTGGAAGAGAGATGGGATACCTAGGAGTCAACCAACAAATGTTGACTATAAAATTAAATCCTTAATATTTATCAAGTTGTTATTCTTTTGCACTTTCTATTCCTTATAATATCCCACACAGAATAGTATGGCCGTCTCTATGCAGTAGGTGCAATAGGAATAATGATATTAGTGAAACACAAACATACAGAGAATAAATGCTGAATACCTGCTTGCTAAACTAACTTAATATATTTGGGAATCACAAGGTGAGAAGAAAATATAATTTATGGATCAAATTTAAGCAAAAGACATTTAGAGAACTGACTGTGACCACAGACCTATATTTTGCTTTTCATTATTGCTTTTATTTTTGTTTTTTTCACTTCTAACGAACCATACATTTTGAATCACATTTGGAAAGGACATTTAGTTCTCTATTATTTTAATTGTGATTTTATAATTTTATTGGAGGATAAAAATAAAAGTTAAAAATATGACTTTTAAGTAGGGTGGTCATCCGTGCTGGTTTATACCCAGAAGATTCCTGGTTTATGCCTTTTCCCTGGGTAACTATTAATAATACCCACTTTTACCCTCCAGAGAGTCCTGCTCTAGACAATAAATTATATAGTCAGGTTAATTTTAAATAAATGTCAAACATCTATATTATATTCTAAAAGAAATTTGGGACAAGAGAACTACCTAATCAAATAATAATAAAGTTAAGTAGGCATACTCTTTGTGTGAGTTTGAAAAAAAAAAAGAGGAGTTCAATTTATCATGTAAGAAATATAGCACCAGCATCATGGCTAAAGTCTGAAAGGAAACTCATCTGAAGGCACAACTGTTGTGCTTTAGGGATCTGGATTAAAACTCATCATTAACTTTCTGTTAATACTCTTCCCTGGACCAATCAGTGGTCATATGGTGTTTACAGACCCTGGACACTGAGCTGACTTGAATGGCCTTTGTATTGCAATACAATCAGATTATGTCTAATCTAAATGCTGTGTGTCCTTTATAGGACAGACAAATCCTAATCCACCATTTACAAAAGCAAAGCCAATCCAGTCTCTGATGGCTATCTATTCATTTTTTTCCTCTTTTTTTTTTAAATTTTGAAGTGACAGAAATTAAAATAAATTTTAAATTCACTAGTCTAAATTAGTCAAAATATAAGTATTTGGAAGCTTTGAGCTGTAGTTAAAGCACTTTTTGATAGTCTAACATATGTTATTACAAAAGCACAATTCTTTTCCTTCTAAAGAACACAGATTAACAAAATAAACTACCCCCACTATTCTAAAACAATAAAGAAAGCTTAAAAAGCATCTCATCTCCTCTTTTCTAAATCACTTGAGAGTTTATCTTGAGGCTCAGATTAGTTAGCTATACTTTACCAGTTAATCAGCAATGATGTTTTAAAGCAAAAGTCCCTACAAGATGACTCACCAAACCATTCTGAAATGAGCCTTTCTGCCTTTTGCCATTTCATTACACTGTAATCAAGTCCTGCTTCCTCATGAGCCTTTTGAGATTCAGTGCCATTTTCAAGGAAGTGCAGGGAAGCGGTGGCAGGCGGGGGGTGGGGTGGGGGTGGGGGGGTGGGGGGGTGGGGGGGGTGGGGATAAAGTGTGGTTGAAGGCGACACTCCCTCCCCTCCTTAACTCATGGCTTTCACCATCTGCCAGCCCAACTTTCTTCTCTTTCACTGCCATCCCCTTCCTCCCAGGATCCTAGAATTCACTGTCAATATCCTGATGCCATCTCTTCCCTCAGCTGTGCAGGCTTCAGTGAGACTAAATTTGGGGGATGTTCCTTTCTAAATTTTACATTGTCTCTGTGAGTCACATGACCTGGAAATGAGAGTCTAAAGTTAGAAGAGGGTAGGTAGATAAAGACGTAATTGAAGTACAAAAAACAGCTATCCAAAAGGTAGCTACCAACCTTCACATATGACAGTTTGGAGTTTGGAATTGTCTTACAGGAATAGAGTTCAATGTTTGAATGAATACGGGAGAAATGTTTCCAAAGGCATTAGGAAGGGAAAGAGTGTTTCCACAAAGACGGATAGCACACTGTTTCTTAATGCAACTCTGTGAAACCACAAATAAAACAACAAAACAAGCAAGGACTTTGATGTGCGTATGGATTTTCTTCAGGGATGGATGTGGAAGACAAGCTTGTTAACAACAACGAAAAGATGGCATTTCAACTCTAACTTGATGACTGATTTCACTCCTGCTAAAATGCTCAGCCCCATCCATCTCTATGAAGCAATGAGTTCTACTGAAAACTCTGCTGAAAAGCAAAAATGTTCCTGAGAGGTACCTTTAAAATATGCAGCATTCTTCCTTAAAGCAGGGGATCAGATGCAAAATATTTCTCCACAATGCAAACAACAGATCTGTATCTAAAATAAGTTGGTGGTTTTGTTTTGTTTTGTTAATTCGCTTTATAAATTATCGAGAATAAAATCCCTGCCTAGATTCCTCTCACTGCCTAGCACCTACCCACAAAATATATACTAAAAATAAATATTGGGCTTCCCTGGTGGCGCAGCGGTTGAGAATCTGCCTGCTAATGCAGGGGACACGGGTTCGAACCCTGGTCTGGGAGGATCCCACATGCCGCAGAGCAACTGGGCCCGTGAGCCACAGCTGCTGAGCCTGCGCGTCTGGAGCCCGTGCTCCGCAACAGGAGAGGCCGCGATAGTGAGAGGCCCGCGCACCGTGATGAAGAGTGGCCCCCGCTTGCCACACCTAGAGGAAGCCCTCGCACAGAAACGAAGACCCAACACAGCAAAAATAAATTAATTAATTAATAAACTCCTATCCCCAACATCTTCTTTAAATAAATAAATATTAACTGCTCTTGTATCTATAAACAATGTAATAAGAAAGGTAAATTTGAAGCTAAAAATTCAGAAGGCATATATCAAAGACAAATTTAGTTGACTTCTGGTTTATGCATCAATTCAAAACATTCAAATTCTTCATCCATTCAACACTTAAGTTCCCACCATGTTCTGTGTACTACAGTAGACAAGACAAACTGGAAACTCATCCTACCTTTATTGCTATTAAAACCTAACAGAGAGCCATATAATTAAGGTGATAAAATGATATAGTATACTATAAGGGACTGATAAATGCTTCAACCTGCCCTCAATTTACTAACAGCCTGTTAGATTGGCCTGTTTTTAAACTTCCTAAAAGTGAAATTATGCAATATTTTTTCTTTTGTGAGTTTTGTCCATTTTGTTGTGTGTATTTATAAACCATTCATTTCCATTTACCAATGGTATTCTATTATACAAATACATCACAGTTTATTTATCTAGTCTACTATAAATTGACATTTGAGTACTCTCCAGTTGCCTCTATTACAAATTATGCTGCTATAAACACCCTGTGTATTGGGGACACAGGTATACATTCTTGTGGAATTGCCAGGTCTGCCTTCTTTACTTATTGTTTGTAACATTGATACTTTCAAACAGAGCAAATTTAAGATAGGAATATGTAGGAAATCACAAGAGAACAAAAGGGGTAAAAATACATCCTATAAAGAACAGCTGGACCAAAATGTAAACACTGTTTATTAAATTGATTATTAATTATTTCACCATGAGTCCACCAGATCACATATAATTTAGGAAAATGGCCTTCTTTCTGGAAACTCTTTAGTAAAAGTACAACATGAACCTATTTCTGCTTTGCAGTTTGATTAAGTAAAATTTTAAAAAGAATAAACCCTTTATTCAATTTTATATTTCAAATAATTTGCTTCAACATTAAACAAACCATCGTACTGTGAGTGGCTACATTAATGCTAAAAAGAATGTACCAAGAGAACCTAAAAGGAAACATTTGGAGAAGAAATGGCTCTTGGTTTTCATGAAGTTTGAGTTTGAAAACTACAAGTCGCTTCAAGAAGAACTTTAAAACCTTTCCTTTAAACAGGCCTACATAACCAAATCACTGGCAACTGTATTTCTGAAAATATTTCACAAGACTCGCATAATTTGAAATATATGGGGTTTATGGATTGTCTGGGCTCCATGCCTGGAATTTCTCCCAGCGATCATCTCACGTTTTTATTCCTAGGATCAATAACGTCAGCAGATGTTAAGACTTGTTAGCCAAGTACAGTGATTTAAAAGGAAAGAAAGAAAGAGGAAAGGAGGGGGATGGAGGGAGGAAGGGAAGGACAGAGAGACAGAGAGACAGGGAGGGAGGGAGGAAGGGAGGGAGAGAGGGAGGGAGGGAGGGAGGGAGGGAGGGAGGGAGGGAGGGAGGGAAGGTGGAAGGGAGGGAAGGTGGAAGGGAGGGAGGTAAGCATTTCAATAATCCCCCAAACCAGTAACTCAAAGGATAGATTTTTTTTTATAAAAAGAAGTTGTAAAAGAGTGGAAGCACTTGAACAGTAACTATACAAAACATTCTACTGAATAACTAGGTTTTAGTTAAGAAATACAACCAGCTTTGCACCATTCCATAGTCCTTCCATATGCACCATTCCATAGTCCTTCCAAATCATCCTAAAATATAAGAGACCAGATATCAAAACGCTTCATTAATAAACAATTCTATATTGCTGATAATATTTCTCCAGATAGGTGAAGAGACTTCATTCACTGAAAAGGAATTAAATATTCTTTCAGGTCTTCAGTGATTAAAATATCTTTCTCAGGAATAATGTTACTTCACTTACCAGAGAAAAATTTAATGAACTAACAACTGGAAATCCACATGGAAAAAATAAATCTAGATACTACCCTTTCACAAAAATTAACTCAAAATGGATCATAGACATAACTAAAACACAAAACTATGAGACTTCTAGAAGATAACATAGGAGAAAATCTCAGTGATCTTGGATTTGGCAGTTAGTTTTTAGATGCAGCACCAAAAGCATGATCCATGAAAAAAAAAATTGATACGTAGAACTTCATTGAAATGAAAAAAACTTCTGTTCTGTGAAAACACTGTGAAGAGAATAAAAAGCAAGTCACAGACTGGCAGAAAATATTTGCAAAACATATCTGATAAAGAACTTGTATCTAAAATGTGCAAAGAACTCTCTCAAAACTCAACAATAAGAAAAGAAACAACCCAATTAAAAAAGGGGAAAAGATCTGAATAGACACCTCAACCAAGAAGATATACAGATGGTAAATAAGCATATGAAATGATGCTCCACAGTATGTCATCAGGGAATTGCAAATTAAAACAACAAGATACCACTACACACCTATTAGAATGGCCAAAATCTGGAACGCTGACAACACCAAACGCTGCTGAGGATGTGGAGCAACAGGAACTCTCATTCACTGCTGGTAGGAATATAAAATGGTGCAGCCGCTTTAAAACACAGGCAGTTTCTTACAAAGCTAAACATACGCTTACCATATGATCCAGCAACCGTGCTCCTAGGTGTTTGCTGAAAACTTATGTTCACCCCAAAACGTGCACACAAATGATCACAGCAGCTTTATTCATAACTGCCAAAACTTGGAAGCAAATAATATGTCTTTCAATTGGTGAATGGATAAAGAAGCTGTGGTATAGCCATACAATGGAATATTATTAAGCAATAAAGAGAAATGAGATATTAAGCCACAAAAAGACTTGGAAGAATTTTAAATGAATATTGTTAAGTGAAAAAAGGCAGTCTGAAAAGGCCACATAATCTATGATTCCAACTATATGACATTCTAGAAAAGGCAAAACTATGGAGACAGTAAAAGATCATTGGCTTTCAGTGGTTGGGAAGGGGAGGCAGAGAGAAATAAAGTGGTAGAGCAGAGTTTTAGGTCAGTGAAACTATTATGTATGATATGGTAAAGGTGGCTAACAATATGCATTTGGCGAAACCCATAGAATAGTACAGCATAAAGAGTCAACCTTAAAGTAAACTATGGACTTTAGTTAATAATAATGTATCGATATTGGTTCATCAATTTTAAGCAGTATACCACACCAATGCAAGATGTTAAGAATGGGGAAATTAAGGGGTGAAACAGAGGACGTATAGGGAACTCTGTACTTTCTCCTTAATTTTTCTGTAAGCCTAAAACTACTCTAAAAAATAGTCTGTTAATAGAAAAAATTAAATGAACTGATTGGAACTTTAATGCAGTTAAAATATCTGAAAATATACTATAATATGATGAAATAGAAAACAAAAGAAATTGCACTTGAATCCTGAACTTAAGATGCCTGGTCTATACAGACTTTCTTTTCCAGGCAGTATCAATAGTAATAATAATAATAATAACAATAATGATGATGATGGTGGTGGTGGTGGTGGTGGTGGATAAGTTACTGTGCATTTACAGAGTGCCAGGCACTATGCTATAGATTTTACGCATTTTCTAATTTAATCCTCTCATAACCTTATGAGATATGTACTGTTACTCTTGCTTTTCAAACAAGGAAATAGGAACTTTCCCAATTCACATAGCTAGTAAATGGTGAGCAGGTATACACCCCACTATGCACTCTTAACCACAGTGGTGCTACTTTACATTTTACTGCAAAGGGAAGATCCAATAAAATTACATGAACGTGTCCCTAGGATTCCAAATTTATCAGATTAGGTCATTTGGAAAAAAAAAAAAAAGCAGGGTAAAAAATGGGCTTATCTAAATTATGTTTTTTTTTAAAAAATCTATCTGTGACCTACATATACTTTACTATACTTGCATAAAATGAAACTATAATCTCTACTTTTCTCCAAGTAGCCTTCCTTGCAAGCAGAGAGCAATGCTTTCATGGCCCAGAAATTTGCTCAAATGTTCCTTCCAAGAGAAAAAGAGAGGTCAGTTCAGTTACAGCAAGTAATAGGCGTGCGGGCCAAGGGGGCAAGCCCTGGGCCAGGAGGGAGGAGACCCGTGTTGTGGTCCAAGCCCTGCCACTCCTGTGCCCAGCACATCTGTCTCTTGGGAACTGGACTTAAATAAACTGATAAAATCTCTGGGTGCCTTCTAGTTCTCTGATTGGTGCATGTGTGACCTTGAAGATGATTAATTCTTCTGATGGAGGAAAACAACTCAGTTATAAGGCATGAAGAAATTATGATAGAGTGTGGAGTTTCATTTCCATTTAGGCAAGACTGCCTTATGGGTCTGAGGCATCCAGTGGTGGGTCTGAGGTCCTGCGGCAGAGACTCTTGCCACAGACAAGTCTCAGACGAACAGAATAGTCAGATTAATTATACTGTGTCAGTATTAAGAAGATGAGTTCCAGTTGGTGTCTCAAGGGATTCTGGATAACCAGGGCCCTGTGCAAAACTGAAAAAAAAAAAAAAAAAAAAAACATCTGGCCTGTGCTATGTTTACAGAGGAATCTCCCTCCTCCAATCAACGACCTCCACCCTCCACTGCCTACTCCCTCCCCCTTCCCTTCCACACCTCACCGGGCATTCCTCCCAGGATGTCCCTTGAAGTTCCCTATGTGCTACAAAATATTCACCTCTTCCTTTAAAAATGCAGTCTCCCTGCAGCTCCTCTAGGATTTAGAAGGGAAGCAAACAGATTAAAATGAATCAGACTGCAGTATAAATGGCTGAAAGGAGCTTAACCCTTCCAGGGTCAGTATGTGCATCTTTAAAATGTTAATATACATAAACCTTTCAAAAGTGGAATTTGGATAAGTAAGAGGAAGTTTTGTGGGCTTTAAAAAATTGATTAATTTTTAGGAAAGGAAATCACACTATTCTAGGACATCCTGCCTTTATTACCCGTTCGACCTTAGCCTAGCAAATCAGAAAAACAAAGCCAGACACCAAGCAACCCACCACTCTACTTCTGAAAGATTGCTAATCCAAATCCACACCACTCTGCAAGATGCCAGGGTCTATATGTTCTGTATACTAACATTTAAGTTGCTAGCCTAAATTGTCAAGTATACATTTTATGATAATCACCATATTCTACACTAATAGTCAAAGCGTCTACGAATTACAGATGTGCTTAGAAAAAATATTCAAGACGTAACTGCAGTTAATTTTTGTTGCATGAGTAAACGAACCATGCCAAGAGCAGAAGTGATTTTGCTGACATTACTGTTAATAAGACACATTTTATTCAGCCGAAATTTCTCTGGTTTGGGCCCAAAATAACAATGTTATATAAAAAGTTTTTCGAAGTTATTATATGGCTTCTCTGAAGTCTATACAACCCATTATTTCACATTTCGCTAAGTATATCACCCTGGACATATTGAAACATATATGTACATGTATGTACATATATATTAAACAGTTAGATGCTTTGTGCAATTTTCATATATTTAGATGCAACTGAACATTTGTCTACCCTTTTCACTTTTTCAGTCTTTTGTTTCCCCAAATGTGCCCATATTTTGACTATCTCAGGAGAATACAAAGGAAAATCATGTAAATAGAATGATCTTTTTCTTTGAAACTATTTCAGTTTCAAATGAAAAGCACTGATCTATAGAAGATGACTACCTAAAAAAACAATGAAAACACACAGTATTTTCTCTCTCTCACACACACACAGTATCCTGCTAAAAAATAGTATAAAATTCTCAGGTATAAAGTTAAAAGATTAGTAATTAGAGGGGAAAGTATTAATGCTAGAATCAAAACAAGAAGAATTATTATTTTCATGGTCCTTTAAAGTTCTACGAGTGTACTGATACCCATTATGCCATGTTGATGAAGCTGCCTTATTTACTAATGGTTAGTACCTACCCTGCTATCTCATTAAAGCTTAAAGTTAAAGATGACTAATGGTGTTTTTAAAGCTTGGAGGTACTGAATATATCTTTTTATACAGTTTTGACTTTTAAACCATGTTAATGTTTTACACATTAATAAGTTAAACTTGAATAAGAAAGGATGGAGTAAACTAAATTTGATTCAAACAGAAACAAATAAACCTAATTGTATGTCAAACAGACAACATAATGATACAGAAGAAAGGAGGTAACTTTTGAATGTAGTACATGACTTTATTTCCTCAATGAAATATATTCTAAGGACAAAAGAAGAGTGGAGTGGTCTTGAACCTAATGAGTTTATTGTTGGTACTGGGATTAGTGTAGCAATTTTAAAATTGGCGGAGTGGGTACTGTAACCACGTATTAGTAAATATTGACATATTGATGTTGTTGGGAACCAGAGTTTTCTCTGTGGGAGAAAGGAGATACAGATACAGAATGGGAAAAGGAGAAAAAATGCTGTCATGTTGGACTGGAATTAAAGGTATTAGTAAGAACTTATGATTCTGTGTGTGTGTGTGTGTGTGTGTGTGTATGTATTTATTAGCCCTGTCGACTGAATGGTTCTAGAAGCAAAGACACCCTCACTCTGAAAGCAATGCTACCCTGGTAGCAATAAACATCTAGTTCCAAGATGTTGGTTTCTAAATACCATTCTCCACCAAAATAAACCAGGACATTTGGGAGAAATCACTTTTTCTTGGTCTAGGGAAGAAAAAGTATAAAGTAAGCCTGAAACCTCTTACTATGCTGGAGAAAAAGGAAGTGCTCAAAAACTGATCAAAAATTACAGCTTGAAGGGGCTCTCACTAGTCAAATTTGGGACAATTATAGCATCAAGACGTACAATGACAGGAATGGATTATAGCATAATAAATTTTTTTAAAAAATCCTTGAGTCCATACTGATTTTTTAAAAGGGGGTAGGAGGAGGAAAAGTAAGCCATTAGTTGGCTTACTTACAGAAGTAAGCCAACTAATGACTATAGAAGTAACAAGAGAAATAGAAAGGCATCGTCTTCACAACCACCATAGTAATAACAGGTTCTGGAAAGATGCATCTGTAGTTACTAATATAATTAGATGAAAGGCTATTAGGAAACAAGATATTCACGAGTCTCAAAGTATCTCCCCACAGACTATTTATCGATTGCAAAGGGGAAAAGATACCTTTACAATGGGGAAATCTGGCAGATACACCTTTACCAGTGATCGAGTTTAAGGTCATCAACATTAGGACAAACCAACATAATGAGCCACCTGATACACACCTATGGAGCATTCTTGACAAATATATTTAACCTAAATCTAATTATGAGGAAACATTAGAAAAATCCAAATTGAGAGAGATTCTGAAGAACTGGCTCATACTCTTCAAAAATATCAATACCGTGAAAAAAAAAAAAAAAAGGGCGGCTGCAGGGACTGTTCTGAATTAGAGGAGACAAAAGAAATATGACTATCAAAAAATCAGCCATAAAGGCCATGACTGGAGCAATCTGGAAATTTTCAATATAGGCTGCATAGTAGATAAAAGTATTATACTGTTAAATTTCCTGGCCATGATCAGATAGATGCGGAAGTATTTAAGTTCACGGTGAAAATCATAACGTCTGCAACTAACATTGAAATGCTTTAGCAAAACAAAACAAACCAGGTGTATACATAGAGAGAAAGGAGATAAAGCGAAGGTGGGAAATTATTGCCAATTGGTGACTCTACCTGAGGAGGTTTGCAACTTTCTGTATATTTGTAATTTTTCTAAATGAAAAATTGTTGGGGGAGGGTGGGAACCCTTGAGGTAATTAATGGGACACTTTTATACATGTTTTGGCCCCAGAACTCTATACTCCCTGTTATTCAGGTAGGGCCACGACCTCACGGGGTATGTAGAAATTAAACAGGTGCACCACAGCGCCCGTGCTGGTGGGTAAGGGGGGGCTGGGAGAACCTCAGGAAAAGCCTTTGGAGTGTGGCACTTGCTGGAACACAGATCCTTCCTTACTGTGGCCTGCAAGGCCCTGCACTATTTGCCCCCTTCAGTTCTCAACTACTACCTCTCCTGCCTATATACGTATTTCTCATCCCTACTTTCCTTTTTTATTCCTCATGACCTTCAAGCTCCCTCCTCCTTGAACTTGCGTTCTCTGTGCCCTCTGCTCGGGAAGCTCTGCCTCCAGATGCTTGTACATTGCAAACTTCACATCATGTAGGTCGTGGCTGGAGTGTCCTTCGTGACACCAGCAGCTCTAGAGTGACCCCTCACTCCCTGCACACTCTCTGAGAGCATCTTGTTTAAAGTTGTTCTTCATGCACTCACTCCGTGGCACAAATCAGAAATCATCATATTTATGCATTTGTTTATTAGTTTGTTATCCGTCCTCCCATGAAGGGGCCTCGGCTCTCTTGGCCACTGCCAACCCAGTGCCTCAATCGGTACCTAATGTACTCCATAAACACTTATGGACTGATGGTGCTAAAACACTGCACAACCCTGTGGATTAAATGCTGTATTGCTTTCCCCGAATATTTACATTTAGAGCAATAAAATAAAAATGCAAAATAAGGGAGTTTGAGTCGATAGCCTCTCTCATGTTTCTCTTTAGACTATTCCAAGATACCTGAATCAATGCTCTCGTGTTTTCTAATGAAACAGAAGTATATTTGCAAACAATCACATATCATAGCAAACTGGATCTTCCTGTCCTTGTGACGATAAATGAACAGGGGATGCAACTCTGCTTTGTTTGCCCCTAGCACTCCAGTCACCAGCCGGAGGAAAGCATTAAACAATCGAAGGTGGGAACCTGTTCTGCCTTTCCACTTCATTAAATCATACATCATTTTTACATGTGAGCTGCCAGGCTATAAATCATGTAAGACAGAATGAGAGCATTTATTAAAGGGTCAGCTGAGCATATAATTTTGAATTCCTAGGCATCCAAAAACTGAGATTGACAATAAATATGATAAAACCCAGAATCATTTGCTAACTAATAAAGCAAGGATTTTCAACCCGCCAACTTGCTAAGCCACATTTTCATATTTAAAAGAATCTATATTGAATATAATTCTTATATGGTAATGAACTTCAGTCATTTATCCAGAGTACTTCCTTAAAATATAGTTAGATTTTAATTTTTTTTTTTTGGTAAGGATTACAAGGTTAAAAAAATACCAGTGAATAGTGTTCTCATTTCAGATTGAAGTTCACTCTTGAGATAGGTATTTATACAACATCTTTCCTCCAAAGTATGTCCAGGAAAGCAGGTTAGTAGAAAGAAAATCCATTTGTCAAGAGGGAAAATGAAAACGGAGTTAGACCACGATGGCCAAGGTCACTAAACAAATCAGTAACTGTTCTGAGAGCAGAACCTGAAGAGACAGATGACTCACAGTGGTTTTCCCTCCTCCAAATACACTGCTTCATCTAAAAGGTATTTTGAGGGTATTCAAGTTTATGTATTTTACATTTGCATTCCTCACAACAAAGAGCTTTCATATTAGAAAAAAACTCACTATCTTACTTAGACACTATAATAAATATCAAAACTATTTTCCTACTTTTAAATATCTTTATGGTTATAAAATAAGGCTTGAGATCTAACACACTGAGACAGCACAGTCAGGTATAAATACTAGGTTACAGTTTTAAAAGAAGAAAGGTGCTAACTTTCTATCATTATTATACTTTAATAACCTAAAAAGTAGGGTGCTTTTTCAGAGTCTTGCATTATGATTGGGATTTTATCAACTTTAAGTCTACTTCAGAATTACAGCTAAAGAAACTAAAATATTAAATGTTAAATATACCCACAGTTTATTTACTAATTGTTTAAAAATATAAATCTCCAATATTTCCTGTTCAAGTCCCAGGGTAGAAAAGAATGTTTCCCATGAGGTGGGAATTAGTGAGTTATACAGATCAAGGTTCCAAAGCTGTGCCTGTTTTTAAATCCTCTTTCTAAATAACATGATACACATTTCTCTCTGTGATCAAGTATAGGAGGCACAGAAAAACAAAACAAAACAAAACATAGCTTGGACAACATATTCAAAAGATTACTTGGATCTTTTCTAACGTTATGTCCCCGCATGAACCACTGATTACAACAACACTGGTATTTCAGTATGTACAAAACAAGAAAAACTTCACAGCAAATCCTGCCTGGACAACAGATTTATCTTTTTTACCTCTCATACCAAAGTCTTCATGCACATGGAGTACCTCACTTCTGATCACGTGGAAAGTGGGGTAATTATCCTTTGCTACACCTCACCCCAGCATCGCTGTTATAATTCATAGGGTTCCATCCCCTCTGCAATTCCACAGGAAATGCTTATTGCATTGCCATTTCCAAAAGAAGATTCCTCAGGAAAAGGAAAGCACATGCTTTTATGGGATGTTAAGCTATATATAGATAGATGTATAAATATCTGTATGGCTAGATCTACAAGCAAAAAATAGTGAACAAGAATACTGGAAGCCTCATGACATCCCTAGTCTGTCATATTTGAGCACTATACACTCTTCCCCAACAAAGAATCAGTAATTTGAAATTTTTTTCATGGCCAGAATCATGGAAGGTGAAATTAACTTATATAAACCTACCTTTAAAGTGTATGTGTGTGTGTGTGTGTGTGTGTGTGTGTATAAAACATACTTATATACACACACATACATATTTATGTATATATGTTTTTGCTTCAAAGAAAAAGAATATTAACCAATAAGAAATAGACTAAGAGCTAAATATCAGTTATTATTGCAAACAGAAAAAATGGCATTTTGCTGTTCCTTGCAAATTTCACACTGAAGTCCTTTCAGCTTCAGTGCTATATATTCTCTCCTAATTTAAAGAACACAAAATACTATATATAAACCATCTGGAGGAGGAAGACTATCTAAAAATGGCATTTCTACCTGGATTCTTCAGGGAGAATTCCTCTCCTGAAGAAGATTCTCCCCTGATTCTAGAAGATAACTGCTTAGCTATAGTCATTTAAGAGCTTCTTTTACTTGAAAATTCTTTGGGGGCTCATTAAAGACCAGCTGCAAAAGCTGTAGTCACTGAGCCATCTAATGATTCCTATGTCTGCCACTCCCATTAACCTTCCAACACACCTAACCCCAAGGACCTCACCAGACAGAACTGTGTGCAGATGGAGTCTTTCCCACCACCCAAGCCAACTCAGAGCTCTTGTCTGTTAATTTTCATGGAAAATCATTAACCAATGACATGGAAATTTTTCCAGACAATGGATCACAAGAGAAATGGTCTTTCTTGACTAGAAAATGAATACTATCCTTACTCAAAGTTACTTTTAAATTTAATATTCCATTTTTTAATTTTATGGTACCACTTGAAATGATATGAGGTAGATCTCAAAAATGGACATTTTATGATGTATCTCTGTTTAATTCAACTCTTTATCATGTAAATATTTACCATTCACAGACATTCAAAAACCTAAGCGTTTCAGATGGCCAACTATAGCAGCTACGGTCCCAATGGAAAAGAAATGCAACATTCAGTTTGGGAAAGTATTTGAGGAGGTTTTATTTTTAAGAGACTATTTACAAGCATATAATCAGGGTACAGAGGAACCACAAGGAGATGCAGGAGCCAGGAGTTCAAGCAGAAGTGGTGTTACCACCACCAGAGAGATGGCAGTTACCCCAACATGGAGAGGAGGAAAGACCATGGGGGAGGTCACCTTGAGAGAAGCAGTGACCGGCACAGGGCACAGCCAGCCTGCGGTACCCTTGCAGGGAGGGATCCAGGGAATATGTACTCTGATGTCACTCTTCTCCCTCCCTCCTACCTCCTGTCAGCATTTCCCATTAACCAAACCCAACTACAAGACAGAGGTCAAGGGATTCCACAGATTCAGTCCATACAGGTCAGCCTCCCAGAGCAGAGAACCAAGCGGACAAGGGTGAGACAGGATCTGGAGGAACAGAAGACCCCCACATAGGCAGAGACAGACCACACACTCTCCCATTCTAAGATTAGATTAAATTACAATGTATTTATAATACATACAGAGTCAAGGCATCCGCCGGAGGCAGGAGCAGATGCAAGGCCCCCAGCACAGCTTGTCTTATCCCCCAGAGTCCCTAAAAGCACACAGCACATAAGCACTGGCTGTGCAAGGCAAGATCTCTTGAGTAAGAGCTGCTCATTTCTTGCCATCCCAAGTTAAATCCATATTCAAGAAGATTTTACCAAGGGCCCCTGAACGCTATGCAAAGGAGTCTGGGGTGTCTCTGTACAACACTGAGTCACAGAAGTTCTCTGATCAGAGCAATGCCATGATTATACCTTTGTTTAGAAAGATTTCTTTGGTCACTTTGTGGTGTTAAGATTAGAAGAAGCAGTGAATGAAAGCTAGGAGACCATTTAGAAAGCCATTACAACAATCCAGGAGAGAGATAAATCCAGTATTGTCATTTTGTGTTTTATATTTTTTAAAAGCCCTGGTGCCTAATACTTTGTGATATATAAACAATGATACAAAATTTGTTCCTTCAATTTTGAAGTTTCTACATTCTCTCACTGATTTCTCTTGCTTCTTTACCTCCTGGGACCAATCATTCATCAAGTCCTGCTGAGCCTAACTTTTAACATCCCTAGAACCTATCCTCTTATCTCTGCCAATGTTTTGGTAAAGGCCATATTTATCACATAGACTAGCATTTCTCAAAATATGTACAAGCCATCCTTAGGGATTCCATGAAAAAGAAAAGCTTTCTGGTCAAATACTTTGTGGAAGTCCTGGGATAAACAAATTTAAATTGTTTCTTTATACCACTTGTGAATTCCTAGAGAAGGGAACCACATGCATCACTTCTTCCTTTCCATAAAAAATCTTGTGACTCTCCAGGGACAATGTCACACCTCAGAATATAGACTGCAAAATGCTGACATGGATAAACTAAGGTTTTCTTTGCATTTCTGTAAAACTTCATTCAGTCTGCTGACTATTCTGTATTTATTGTCCCCAGGACAGAGATTACATAGCATAAAGCAGAGAAGAAGGTAATCAATTCTTACAGTTTGTTTCAAATGTTAGGGGAACTCATGGGCAACAGATTTGGAGGAATATGATGAGTAAGAGCAAAATTTTTACATTCAGACTAGATGGAAGGAAGGGAGACGGAAGCAATCAAAAGGTAAGCAGAGAGTTTGACTTAAGTGGGTACCTGAAAAGGGGTCCCAGGTCCCATCCCACTTAACAGCCCTACATTGAGCCCTGATGGAGGGAAAGGTAACAAAAAACCCAGAAGGTTTGGTGGAGCTAAGAACCAAGGGAATCTCTGCCTTCCTGGGAAGATGGAGCCCTGGGAATAAAGCAAGACTTTGTAAATAAAATGGCTGAAGCGTAATTTCATGTCTATGCTGGAGTTTCTCAACCTTGGCACTATTAGCGTTTTGGGCCCAATAATTCTTTGTTGTGGGGACAGTCCTGTGCAGTGTAGGATGTTTATCAGCAACCCTGGCCTCTACCCACTAGATTCCAGTAATGTAATCTTCACCCTCACCTCTTGGGACAACCAAAAACATTTCTAGGCACTGCCAAATGTCCCGGGGGGGCAAAATCACGGTTGAGAACAACTGCCCTAGGTAGACGGAGTCCCAGACAGCCTCAAAGAGTTTCTTACAAGTGTAGTATAGGTTGTGAACAGCTGAATGAATCATTCTGGAGGATCCAGAGCCACCTGCATGGACAATGTCCTAGAACCAGATGGGATGAAGAAAAACAAGTGCAATGGTGAAAAATGCCAGAGAGGACTGATCATTCCCAAGGACAAAATGGTACACTCCCCACAGATGCCTCCACATCATACTGCATTGGCTAAGGATGAAGATGCTGGCACATACTAGGCAGGCCATCTGGGTTTAAATCCTAGCTCTAAGCGTTAAGAGCTATTTGACTGTGGCAAGTCACTCAATTTTCTGGGTCTAATCTGGGGGTAGTAATAGTACATGCCATACATAATTACTACAGTAATTAAATGTGTTAAATTTTTAAAGGCCCTGCTCTCTCCATAATTAAGCTTTGAATAAGCAGTGGTTTTTACCATGTATACAAAACAGCCCCCTGAAATTTGATCTAATTCAGAGGAGAGTGACCCTGAATTAAAACTAAATTTCTACCATCAAATCAAATGAGGCTCACAATAAAAACTGAAATTCATATAAAAATGAACTTATTTTTCCATTACCAATTTGTGTTCACCAATGTCTTCTCACTACATTGGTCTCTTTGTATCCAGTCTGACATTCTCCATCTCCACCCCTCAATGTATCTTCATACCACCACTGTGGTCATCCTTTTAAATCTCAAATCTGATCAGATAATGGGTTCCCTATTATCCATAGTCACGGTCACACAGAGAAACGTCAAGAGTTCAAGGCTATGTGGGGAAGGGCACGGCATGAGGGTCCACTGGGTTTCTGTGTAAGATTTTATTCTAAAAATTATGGTGACTTCCCTGGTGGCGCAGTGGTTAAGAACCCGCCTGCCGATGCAGGGGAAATGGGTTCGAGCCCTGGTCCGGGAAGATCCCACATGCCACGGAGCAACAAAGCCCACGCGCCACAGCTACTGAGCCTGCGCTCTAGAGCCCACGAGCCACAACTACTGAGCCTGCGTGCCTAGAGCCCATGCTCGGCAACGAAAGAAGCCACCGAAATGAGAAGCTCATGCACCGCAACGAGTAGACCCCGCTCGCCGCAACTAGAGAAAGCCTGCACTCAGCAACGAAGACCCAGCGCAGCCAAAAGTAAATTAATAATTAATTAATTTTTAAGAAATTATGTATACTCCTAAAAGATGTTTGAAAATCATTGGTCTGCAGAGATTCCACCAGATGGCAGTCAAGGCCACCCATGAGCAGTCCTTACCCATCCTTCCAGCTGCTCGACAACCTTGTGATCCAGATGAAGAAAGTCACCCGTACAGAGTACATGTGCCACGAACTTCATAGTTTTGTACATGCTATTTCATCTGCTTGGAATGCTTTTCTGTATCTCCTACAGATAGGAAGTCAAGGAAGGGCCCTTTTCCTGGGAAACATGCTCAAATTTGCATTTTTGAAAGAAATATCATGTACTCTGGTGCCGAGGGGCCTGCTTCATGTACTGTAGATTCCTTACCAAGGCTGGTAGGGAAGATACCTAGCATCCCTATAGTCACATTCCCCCACAAAGTCCGGGGTGCTCCAAAACACAGAACATTGGATCCACCAACCTTAGGAAATCAACTCTCCTTGTCTATTCTTTCATATTTTCCAGCTTATCCTTCCCAAAAGTCCCTACCGGTCTCCCCTTATATGATCTAGTCCCTTCCAAGAGACTCTAGAACACCAGAGCCAGTCTCTCTTCTAGTATGGGCAACTTCTGCTTTCATCTCGGCTATACCACTCTCCCGAGGCAAAGAGAGCACAGAGTTCTGGAAAGGGGAAAGATATGCACATCTAGAGTAAAACACAACTGTGTCACAGTGAATCACCATTCCAGCTGCATGTGTGTCTCAGTGAATCACAGCTTCTTTCTTCATGTTTTTCTTGAATAAGTTTAGATTAGTTCTGTGGTCAGAAAAATATACTATTAAAAACAAGTCCAATTGGGACACCCATCTATGCTGAAGCACCCTTCTACAAGTTAAGCCATGATATAGAAAGCAGTACCTTGCCCAGTAGCTGCCTTCTCCCTTTTCCAAACCTTCAACATGGTTCATTCAGTGATGAAAAATACTGCTCTTTCCTCAGGAGGGTCACCATTCATTGCCTTCATCTGTGCATCCATGTTCTACCCTTTCAGTTTAATGCCACAGCCCATCAGATCATCTCCTCCTCTGTCCCATTTGGCAGCCGGTCTCGGGACTGCTGCTGGTTTTCCATCTGTCAAACTCAATCTATCTTCAACATAGAGGCAGGGCCTGGAGAGTGGACTGAGTGAAGAACAGCGAAGGCGTACTGGTTTTACCCTGGATTTGATCTACTTTGAAGGGAGAAGGGGTCCTAATAACATGGAAAATTCCCTAGCAGGGACTTGCTTCCTAGCTTTGAGAGAATCTGGTTAGAAATGGGCTTCCAGCTTGGAAGATAACAACCCCATACAGTGAAGAGCTTTTGCAGTGTCTATCCGGTTACAAAGATTCCTCTTAACCCCCAGCAAGAGGGGCGTGAGGGAGCAGCCATTTTGAACAATTTTGTACAGTGTGCCCATACTCCCTGTTACAGTGGACTGGTCCAGAGAGGATGCCTGGAATGGAATATGCTTGCATAACCTCCTTGAAAATGGACACCAATTGAAATTGCCTCTTTCCATTTGCTAGTTGTGTGACCTAGGGTGAGGCATGTAACCTCTCTTGACCTATTTCTTCATCTGTGAAAAGAATAATTGGAACTAGATGATGTTTAAATTTCCTTTCTGCTCTTGCATTACGGTTGTCATGAAGCAGGTGGATTCTAGAGTCAGTGAGGGCTGGGTTCAAGACCATGTTTTGTCAGGCACGAGTCTTATGACCTAGAAAAGTTCCTGGAGTTCTGAAGTATGAGTTTCATCATCTGTAAAATGGGAATGATGATAGTGCCCACCTTGTTGTTAAGTGATATAGTGTACATAAAGTGCTGAAACACTACCACACAAAGTAAAGCAGCCTATGGCCTATGGTTGCTATTGTTATTGTTATTTCTACATGGAACATAATGTGCATTTTTTTTTAAAGGAAGGAAAATAAAATTGATTTTTTTTTAAAAAAAGGAAGGAAACCAAGGTGAAAACATCATAATTGTTCAGCTAAAGGAATGATTTGAATAAGAAGATCAAACCATTTGGCTTAATATTAGTGCAAAGAAGTGAGGGGATGAAGGACAAAGAATCAATATGACCTTCCAGGCATGTAAACATGTACAGGATGTTTAATCGTGGTCTAAAAAAAAGGTAACACTATTTATGCCAGCCCTATCACTCTCAGAACTTAAATAAAAATTTGATAACACAGAGTACTCCAAATACAAATAGCATTGGGTAAAATTACAACTCTCTAATGAATGACAAAATCTGTAAACTATTCAACTGGAAGAGCCATGTTGAAGACATATATTCCATTGTCTTTCTTCGTAACCTTGTTTTGGTGACATGTACAATATTCATATACCTGGGATATTCCTTTTTTATTATGTCAAGAGCATAATGCTTACTACTCCAAACCACACAAGATTGATTATCTCAGATCCAACTGTTTATCTCAATCCAGAAACTACCCTAACACCCCTAAAGGTGGTAATATTTTAAAACTCTCATAAGAATAAACTAGGATGTCTATTACAGAATATTTTTCTGTACATAGACGGTATGCTCTGGCAGCAACTTACTGCACGGATTCACTTAAATATGCAGCCTTATCATTTCTTCTGTGAGTCACATGATCTGATCGGGTACGATGCAATGAACTGAAGAAGGGTGAGAGAGAATACAAGGCAGGTAAGAGAGGAAAAAGTAATAAAGGAACCAGTGCTGCATACTGTGGCATAATATAATGCCAGCCTCAAGAGATGGAAAATCTCAGCAGTAGATGGGCTATATAGTTAGTAAAGGCAGTCGACCCAGGGTACTTCAGCCAAAACAACAATGTCATTCTACCTGTAAAGCTGAGAGCAAGTGCCACAAAAATTGATGGGGACAGGAATCAAAGATAAAGCCATCATACAAAGGGCATGTCACTTTTGCCTCTCTTATAAAAGAACTGTATAGATCACACGCATCATGTTTTTCACATCATATTTGTAAAGATTTACAGCCTTTGTTCCATTTTCTGGGCTTGCATGTACAAAGCAACATGTGTACAAATGAACCTTTTCAGATGGTCACACTAGGAAACTGGCAAGAGTTTACCTATTTGGGGGATCCTAGAGACCTCCTGAGCAATGCAAGGACTAAATTATCCATTATTCCACATTTACGACTTGATATCAGGTGCCCTAGAATTCAAAGCATGTTTAAGGTGGTCCTGGATATCTTAGAACAAATGAGTCACTCTTATCTGTCCCATTCAACTATCTCGGCACTACCAAGAGTTGTCACGTCACATGGCTGGCAGGACTTTTACAAAGTCAACTGGTTCCTTTGCGGGATGATGAAAGACAAAGAGAACAGTTCAAAGATTCTTTTCTTAGACAATATTCTCTCCCGTGACATACTTGCACATGGTAGGAACTAAATACATACTTCTATTTGACTGTGGAAAGTCATCTTCCTGGAGGAGTTAATGACTTGCCGACTATCAAAATAGTAATTAGAGCATGTTTATGTCCCAAATTTGGTGTTAATCGGTTACTTTGATGTTTACATTTTAAAGCCATATTCTTGTAAAACATCTAGAATGGCTATTTTCAGAATCTGGAATTTAGGGGGTCTAATAATTTTAGCATCCTGAAGTCATTTCAGAAACAGAAGTACAAGATTTAATTTAAATCATTCTAATCACTCAGATGTCTAAGCAGATATGTTGTCTATTTGTCCTGTTATATTTACATATTTTTAGATGGGACTTTGCTGATATAAGGTGGTGATATTAGAAGGAAATTTGCCCAGGGGCCCACTAACTGAAATAAGTATTTCATATCCTGCTTATCTATTTATATTTGTCTAAATAACCCCTCAAAATGATTGTGGGAGCAAAAAACTTTTATTTCACACATAAAATCCACCTCCAGCATGTTCTTCCCCTTTACAGATTGGCCTCTCCATGAACCCAGGGGGCCTGAGCCTGGGTCAGAAGCATGGAGCAGAGACGAACTTTTAGTGGAAGAGGGAGACTACACTTCATTACTGTCCTACTCAGATTTTAATGTGCAAATGAAACACGCAGAGGTTTAAAATGGAGGTTCAGGTTCAGTAGATCTGAGGTGGGGCCTCAGATTCTGCATCTCTAACGAGCTTCCAAGTGACGCTGCTGGTCCATGGCCCAGCATAGAGCAGCTGGGAGCCCACTGTCCTCGGTGAGACCCCCGTCCTGATCTGCCACTACTGGGCTGGGCCACTTGGCACTTTTCTCAGGGCTTCAGTTTCCTCCTCTATAAAACTAGGCAAGAGATAGATAAGCAACAAGGATTTACTATATAACGCAGGGAACAATATTCAGTATCTTATAATAACCTATAATGGAAAGTAATCTGGAAAAAATATGTATGTTTGTAACTGAAAAAAAAAAGAAATCGAGGCTCTTAGCAAATTCAGGAGTCGAAGAGAAGGTGAATGAATACATTTAGGTGAAAGCATTCTGAAAAAAAGTTTAAGGAGCTCCTTGACTAACAGTCTTTAAAATCATTGAAGGACATGAAGATAACCCTTCCCCCGAAACCAACAAACTGGATGCTGTTGATTCTGTCAGATTCCTGTTCCACCAAGCCATTCCCTTCTTGTGTTCTCCACCGAGCTGCTGCTCTAGATGCCTGCCCTTTGACCAGGCTACAGCTGTTAACCCAGCCTTCTACACAAAGTTATTTCTGAGTGGCCCCTGGCCTACACCCTGCAGGGTGGCACAATCCTCTTGAAAACTCTTCTTCCAAAGTTCCAGGTTCCATTAACGTCGTCTCACGACACTAAGTTGTTAAACTGTAGGGAGGAAGAGAGGACAATTTTCCATGTCTGTATAATTCATAATTTGTAGAATTTTCTCTCCTAAAAGGTACCATTGCTACCTGCTGGTCTTACACGACAAAAGTGAGGGCTAGTAAAAATAAACTCCTTAGGTAATATCACAAAAATAATTAAGGGTGGAAACAGGACTGGAAATGATGTGTTTAACTCCCAGTTCAGTCTGATTGCCTCTACTCCACCTTGGATGAAATTTTCCCACACTCTGTTTTATCCCGGAGCTCCTTAAAAGCCACCTACAGCCACTTTTGGTTTTGCGGCAGCAGTTGGTGCTGGTGCCATTGAACCAACACAATGTTGAAAGAGGAGGAAAGAGATAAACACCATGGGAGCAAGGGAGAGGCACTCCTCACGGGTGAAGTAGAAGGGACTGGAGTGAAGAAATGTGTGTCCTTAGTGGCAGGTCACCTCACCTCTGTCCCCTCAGGAAAGACTCAGGAAAGAATAAGTGAAATCCTCAGGCCTACAGGTGTCCTCCAGAGATGCTGTTATCTATTTTAATCCATTTTAAACAATATCTCTTTTAAACAGACAGGCCACCCTATAACCAGAGTAATTGCTTGCTGTGTGATTAAGAACATCTTGGATCCAGGGTCCATGATGGCACACAGCTCTAGGAAGAAACCCGTAAGTGGTACAGCATGCCAAGAGGTAAGATCTGGACCAAGGAGGAGGTATTATTGCACTTGAGAGGAGCCAGCCTGGATACAGACTGAATAGCCATGAAAAAGTGATCAGGGGTACCAAGCAAAGAATGAATTATGGAGCTGTGTGGAGAGAAATGGGCTCAGGGAAGATTTATTACGCTCCATGTTCACTCTGCTAGCATGCTGCAGAGTCTCTGAGGTACAGATTTACTCAGGATGGAAATTTTACATCCAGGGATGCTATCTCAAATAATCTAATTTGGTGAGATGAGAAAATCATATCTCGTAAAACTATCATCCCTTTTCAAAAGCCCACATAAAAGTTTACAGGCTGTTGAGGTCTCTAGCCATGGCAGGAGCTTCTATTATATACGATGTGGAGGCAACGAACTTAAAGATAAAATTATTTTAATAAGAAATGCTACTACTTGGTATGTGCAGTTTGTTTTTTACAGCCTGAACTTCATAAATTTTTATAAGGTGTCTCTTTATTGTCAGGCTCAGGAGCTGCTGTGTCACTGTTGCTCAGTCAAAGCTTTTTCAAATAAAAAAAATCTCAATCTGGATGTGATATTATATATGATATTAAGATAGCTGACCCCATATTTACTTCCAGTGTCTCCTCAGCAACATTCATGTCTTCTATGCAAATGTTAAAATAAATATATTCCCAATCACTGTGAAATGGGTTATTCATTTGCCATTTATACATGTAGGGGGCTTCCCTGGTGGCGCAGTGGTTGAGAGTCCGCCCTCCAATGCAGGGGACGCGAGTTCGTGCCCCGGTCTGGGAAGGTCCCACATGCCGCGGAGCGGCTGGGCCCGTGAGCCATGGCCGCTGAGCCTGCGCGTCCGGAGCCTGTGCTCCGCAATGGGAGAGGCCACAACAGTGAGAGGCCCGTGTACGGCAAAAAAAAAAAAAAAAAAAAAAAAATATACATGTAGGGGCAGGATGCCTCAGCAGGAAGGGACCTTGACTGTCCTCTACTAATTCTAGATGGAAGAGAAATGATGTAGAGGAGCACGAAAAAACCCATGCCAAGACAACTTCTTTAGGACTTGTGTGTGGGTATCTTTCAAGGGTTGGATAGAAGACGAAAGAGAGAGGGGAGACAATTTCCAAATAAGAGCAGTTATCATTTTTCAAGTGCTCATTATGTCTCTGGTACAGGATAAGCACTTGATATCCATTATCTCACTGAGTCCTTGCAATCCTATGAGATGGAGAATAGCATGCCCATTTTATAGGAGATGAATCTTCAGCTTGGAGATGTTTATAGTTTGCCCAAGGCCATACAGCAGGAACTCAGTCTGGATGTGTCAGATGACAAACATGGTTTTATTCCAATGCCACATCTCAAAATTGCTTCTCATCAACATCATTCTGGTTTCTGGGTTATCCAGGAGAATACTGCGTAGAGGAAAAGAACTTCACGAAAACTTGGAAGAGAAAAGAGATTATGAATTACAGTATATCAGACCAGAATGAGCCCCTGAAAATTGCCTGGACAAACTCTTCATTTTACTGAGAAGAAACAGAAAGGTGGTCACAGGACTAGTTCTGGGTCACATAGCTAGTTAACAGCAGAAGCAGGATTTTCTCTTCATCTCACCACTAGTGCTGCTGAAGGCAATACATCTAGTCAAGTTGAAGGAGTTACACAAGAGGTGATTTTTCCCTTCTCTAATTCTTTTTTTCCTGCCTCATTCTCTTTAGTACCTTCTGCCCTTCCCCTGAAATAGAATGAATGGGATAGGTAATTAGGATGTGGTTAGGATAGGAAAGGCAGGGTCAGGAGAAGTAAGAGTATTCTGGTATTTTTCCTTTTAGGTCCTTAACTTGAGGATAACAGTCATCTTAGCTATTTCTTTTGGGAGGGGGATGAAATGAGAGGAGTAATCAAATACTCAGTCAACAAACATTAGAATTTACTATTTCCAGAGACTCAAACATTCATTAACTTGATGAATAAATCTAGTGGCCTGCTCTCAAAGTGCTTACAGCCTAGTGAGAAAAAAATCAATGCAATCAATACAAACCGGTCATTATAATCTAATATTGCAAGCACCATGAGAGAAACACAGAAAAAGTGATACGGGAACATGAAAAGACAATAAAGGAGTTTAGCTCAGGTATGATGGGTACTCAGGGCAGCCTGTGGGAAGTCACTGATGATGACCACAGGGCTTGAGCCTCATGTGAGGGGCAGGAAAACAATTGTAGAATTCTGGCTAAGAAGGGCACACAGGGGTTTGTGCCTTTTGACTCTTAAATGAGATAATGTTCTAGCACATATAGGTTCTCAATAAATGTAATGTGCTTAAAAAGTCTGGGGGAAAAAGATGAAGTAACTATTCTTTCACATTTTAAGAAGTCTAGAAACATCTCTTCTCCTACCTTTTTTTCTTGTATGTTCTCCTCCTTTGCCTATAGTCAAATTATTTTATCAACAGTGTGAAGAAGGGCACTGACTGTAGTGATCAACCCATTCAAGCTTCCACGCAGTGCCAGAATTCCTTCTATGTTGTTCCTGGTGACTGGTCCTCTCATCCATTACATACTGTCACCTGGAGCGAGCATGAAACTTCAAGGCCATCGCTGGACAGTTTGAATCATTAGAAAGTTCTTTCCCATATTGAGTTGAAATCTGCCTCCCTACAATCCTGCCCACTGAGTCTGGTCGTCCCTGCTGGAACTTCAGAAAAATGAATCTACTTTGTCCACATCTCATCCCTTCAAGTGTTTGCAGGCAGCTGCCACGTCTGTTCAAAGCCATCTAATCTGGCACCAGCTGGTGAGGCATGTGCCTTGTCCTGTTGCTAAAGGAGGTTAAGAAACAGCAGCCATGGGGGTGGGGAGACTCACAGAGATTCTGCTCTGTGCCTTTCTTCATGCTGGGCTGCTTACAGTGGCTTCAACCAGTGCTGATATCATGCTCTTAGTATCATAATAAGGCTTGACAAAAACAAAGAAGTGGGGTAGTCTGAGAGGCCTCAGGAGTGGTACCACCTTCCCAACTAAGCACAGGCCCTAGAGACTATTAAGAATCCATCCTGTGGAGGAACTCTCCAACAACCACCATTATTAGCCCGATGGAACAGTTCAGATGTTGCCTTTTAATTTTTTTCCCCCTAATGTTAGAAAATAACTGCCATGGGACCAGTAATTACTTCTGGAGGAGATCCATAAGGTCTGACGTTGCTATCTCCTATATGCATAATTCCCTTTCCCATCTAATTTGATTGGTGATATCATTTTCCAGGCAGGTATACCTTTCTGCCAATCACTCACCTTCAGAAACCCTTGCTCCCTTCAGCTATCAGTGAGCCTTCCTTATCGTTGAGGAAAGAAGTTGACATCTAAGAGGGCTGAGTCAGGCTGGACGTAGGGTTCCATCGTGACCTGACCTTGCAATGAGGGGATGTTAAACTATTGACTCTTATGCCACCTTACCCTCAATCACTCTCTGAGGTTTTACAGATTAAAGATGGGTTATTCTGTCACAGCTTACCCTTCCCCCTCCCCATATCCTCAAGTCCATTCTGTAGTAGGTCTGTGTCTTTATTCCTGTCTTACCCCTAGGTTCTTCATGACCTTTTTTTTTTTATAGATTCCATATATATGTGTTAGCATATGGTATTTGTTTTTCTCTTTCTGACTTACTTCACTCTGTATGACAGACTCTAGGTGGTTTGTGACCACCTAGAGCGGTGGGAGGGAGGGAGACGCAAGAGGGAAGAGATATGGGAACATATGTATATATATAACTGATTTATTTTGTTATAAAGCAGAAACTAACACACCATTGTAAAGCAATTATACTCCAATAAAGATGTTAAAAAAATGGGTTATTTAACAAGAGAACACTATTGCTGGCTTTTAAAATAATCAATGATAGAGTTGCTCATAATATTATACCTAATCATTTTTAATGCCACTTTTGTTCGTTATTTTATATAGCAACACTAAAACATCCTATAATTTGCATTTTTAAATGGGTCTATTGAAGTCACACCCTGAAGACTCAAAACTGTTACCCATACACAATAAACAATTTTTCTTGCTATAATTCTTGATAACTCAGAAACATGATCTCAAGGAATCAAATAATTCTGAAGACCAGGTTGCCTTTTCCCCATGCCAGCCAAGAGTACATAATACTGCTTCTTTTCCAATGCAATATAAGAGGAAGACAATAGATCTGAGAACCTGTGAAATTCTCGACAAATTTAAACCTTGCTTATGTAAGCTATATACAGGGAGGCAAGAAAGACTTCAAGGATTTGAAAGGGCTTACAGGGGTCCCTCCGCCAGGACAGCAGCAGTTTGAACGCGTGCCACCACATCTGCACATTTCGCATAGTCATTTGGGCCTCTACTTGGCAGCTGTGGAAACGGGAAGACAAGAAGAGACCAGAGAGCAAGGAGCCTGTGTTTCCCACCAGAAAACCACAGGACAGGAGAAGTGGCTGTTCCCTGGAGGTAGAAAGGGAGAGGCCTGGAGATGTGGGAGGGGAGAGACACTGCTGATATTCAGTAGTCATGGTGGTCTCTGTACCAGCCATATGACCACTGCAGTCGAGGTGGCTACCAGAACTACTGGGGTTGTCTGAAGCTCCATAGATCAGTGGCTAGAGAACTCCATCAAGGCATAATCATCATCTGAGGAAACAGGGGGAAATTCTGGCTCTAAGACCTTACCTCCCACAATTTCCTTTTAGATTTTGTAGGGTAAGATTTGGGCCCTGGAAATTGAATATTACAAGTGAGCTCACAGGGATACTGAGGCAGGTGACCAGTGGTCCACGTTATCATGGAGAATCACAGTGGATGAAAACCTGTGAGTAAAGGCCAGTGGGTAGCCAGTGAGAGAACACAGTCTGGTTCTCTAGAATTCACACATGACAGACTCCACGTGGGTGGCTCAGAGCAGTGGTTAATGCAGCATGGAGGGACAGAGCTGTGCATATTTCACTGGACTTTACCCAGAACCACAGTAATTCTGATATGCAACCCAGGTTGAAACGAGTGCTACTCTACAAAACTAGTACTATTTCCAAGTGTGGTCTGTGAATCAACTGTGATTCTTAGAAAATCTTTAGGTAAAAGATTTAGATTCCTGGAGTTTGGGATTAACATATATACACTACTATATATTGTAAAAAATAGGTAAACAACCAGGATCAACTGTATAACACAGGGAATAATATTCAATATCTTGTAAAAGAATCTGAAAAAGAATATATATATACAAGTGTATATATATACACACACATATATATATAACTGAATCACTTTGCTGTACACTTGAAACTAATACAACATTGTAAACCAACTATACTTCAATTAAAAAAATTTGGATTCCTGGATCCTACCTCAGACTGCTGAGTCAGAAACTTCAAGGATGAATTCCAGGAATCTGCATTTTTTGCAAGCTCTCCAGGGATTCTTTCACAACTACAGAATCACTGTATGAGAGAGGTCTTAGGACCAGCCTGGTGGCCACATGTAGGGGACACAAGGAGAAGGCTATGCAAAAGAGGAACAAGACTAAGATTTTACCTTCTATACTGAGTTTTGACACTTACATCACTGTGCAAGTGAGACTGACCACTAAGAACCATACATGTAGTAATTAGGTATATATGGACTTAAACTCTTTCATAATCCTATATGTAGTTCACCAATTAGGTCTTTTTCTTGCTAATTATTTTGTTGTCTCAATTTCAACACAGAGAATCCAATTCAGGTGTTAAAATAAATGCCTGCGAACCCAGGAGGATCCAGGTGACTATTCAACTATGACTCAGGTGCCTGAGAAGAGACTGTCCTTGAATGAGTCCGCCCTGGTTACACAGACCCTGGTTAAATAAGCTGGCTCCTATACCTGGATCGCACTCTGATTTGGGTCACTTCCAAACATTCCAGGTTTACACATGCGTTCAGAGTTCACAAAGCACATTTATGCAGAAGCTACACTTTGAACCACTTGGTCTTTCCAACAATTCAAAGCCCAGGTTATATATTTTGCTGTTAAAAATTTGCCTGCGCTTCATGTGGTTACACGTTTTCAAGGGTTTTTATAGTGCTTACAATTCCACCTCTATTCTCCCTTCCATTTCATTGTTCTCCTAAAGTTAACAAGGAAAGGTAAACAAGTAAACAAAGATATATATTGTTTAAAAATAAGAAGAAAGTTTCAAACAGAAGACTCAAAAACTCTCTTGGCAAAGAAATCAGTGTATCTATGAGGTATTTGATATTAATTATTATTTGATATTAATTATAATAATGGCTACCTTTATGAGCACTGTAGGACTTTATGTAGTTTTGTAGCCAAGAACTTTGCTAAGTATGTTATGTGTATTATCTCATTTAACCTGACAACAATCCCATTAAAGTTTCTCTCACTGTCTCTTAGACTTGGGAAACTAAGGCACAGAGAGGTTGATTAACTTGGTCAAAGTCACACAGCAAATGCATGGAGGAGCTGGAATTTGCATCCACAAAGACACCAGAGCCTGAACACAACCACTAGGCTATACAATTTCCCATCTTCAATAGTGCAACACATGCAGGAAACGAGATGCATTTAATCATTAGCATCTCCAGATATTATTTAAGACCATGTACAATGACCAACTGATTGAAGTAAAAATATTTCATATATATAAAATCAAAATGCCTGTGCTTATATACAGGTATATTTGTACACAAACAATAGCATTTTATGCTATTCTTATTCTCAGCATCATAATTTTCATGACATATAAGGTAATACCTCGCCCCAAGTCTGTGAGGGAAAGTTTTCCCACCTCTAAATTATCAAATCGAAGGACATCACAGAGTCCACCCAATTTCTATGTGAAGTTTAAATTCTAGTGTTAATATCAGAAGTTTTCTACCCTTATTTTTAATGTTTAACTTTCCTAGTCTCAGATTTTAAATATCCTAGATTCTATGGGTCTCACTTTTCTAATTTATCTAAGAGGATATTGCACAAAAATCCCTTTGAACCCTAAAGACACAATGACTTACTTTGACTGAACAGTAGTCATTTCCATATCCCTAACTAATATTTCACAGAAATAGCAATCTATTAAGCCTGAGATGAATTAAAATCTGAACTCTGATTCATGAACAGTATAAGCTGACCAAGAGTCCAGGCCTCTAGACTCTGAATATCATACATAATAGGCTAACCATCAGACCAACCACTTTAACTAATACATATCAAAAAATCACAGCTCTCTATAGATTTTTACACAATTTTAACATGAGTATATTAGAGCAAAGATTTTAAAGAATTAGCTAATCATCTCTCACCACGGGCCTTTCCTTAGTGTAGCTCAAAAGTTCTTTTTACAATTTCATAGGATCTTAATTGTGTTATTTTTAAAACTACAATAACAATATGGAAAATAAACATTAGTGAAGACTTAACTGAAAAATACTCTTCCCGATCAAAAAGTAAATAATGCAGAAATAAAACATTTTATTCCAAGCGAAAAAGATGAGAAATAGTACCCATCCACAGCTCCTTCCGTCGCAAAGTCCATCAGCGTAACAACCCTGATATTCACGATCGGTTCCCTATGCCAGGACCACTGGAATTACTGAACACCTCTTTTATTTATTATCAGTTGTGTCCAGAAAAAGGGGAGATGTGGGTTCTCAGTTAATATTGGTTATGTTCATTTATCCAATCTATGATTTGCTGACAGCACAACAGCATAATAGCTATTCCAGAATCTCAGTCAAAAGGAGAAGAAAAAGTTGACTAGCTTTAGCCTGCACAGGAAAGGATCTCTCTGTGTATGCTTTTTTTATTTTAAATTCATTTCCCATTATAAACTGAGAAATGTAAATGCTTAGCACATTCATATTTATTTCCAAAATAAAATGCTCCCTTAGACTCATGAATTTCAATCCTTTCTACTTGTTGATGACAGAACTGTCTTTATGAAAGAGCTAAGTCATTTTTCATGAAGTAGGTATAAAAGCCTGGTCATCTTTTTGTAACAGTTTATATGTATTTTAATTCATCTCTGGTATTTATGAGATCATAGAGTTGATGTGGCACCAGATGGATCAAAACTAAGAGAGTGATTGGCTTTTATTAATATATATGCCTTCTGTATTTTTCCCACTGACTTCTGAAAAATATGTTCATAAATTTCCTTTCTAAGTGATTATACTGTGCTGAAAATCTTAAAGGTGAACAGGGGGTAAGAGTGTTAACTGCCAAGGCAAGATGACCCTTTAGTAATTCAACGGATATAAAATGTAATAGAATAACTGTCATGATAAATGACCACAAGGCACACAGTACTACACCTCTGGCTGTCACATATTCCTCATAACAACCAAGTCAACCCACTTTACAGATAAAGCAATCAAGGCCCTAAGACGTTAAGTAATATCCTCAGCTCTCAAAGCTGGTGAGGAACGAAGCCAGGGTTTGACTCAGCACAATGTTATGTTCTGGAGCACCACTCCACGCTGCCTTCACAGATCAGATCCTGTAGTTCTCCACCCAGGCTGCGGACTGGAATCACTTGGGGAGATTTAAAAAAATACTGATAAAGTAAATCATTCCCATGAGATGGGCTAGGAATGTCACTATTTTTTTTCAAAGACTCCTGACATGATTGTAGTGTGAATCCATGGTTGAAAACAACTGGATTAGCGAATGCCAAGGAATAGTTATTTTCTTAAGAAATATGAGTCTCTCTGAGTAGGGAGAGAACAACCCAAGTTCAAATTGTTTATTTGGAACAGAAACACTAGATGGGAGTACGTACCGACACCAGCATCATCAGAGCATCCTGGTTTCCTCCCCCAACCTGCTCATTCTGCCCCATGTGAGGATCCCACATGGCATCTGGTGCTGAAGCAGACCCAGGAAGCTGTGTAACCCACAACTTCCGTCCACGAGGGAGGAGTCCAGAAAATAAACAGCTTTGCCCAACGTCTCATACGAGCAGTAAAGGCAGAATGAGAGCTGGAGTCTCCCGCACCCTGTTTCAGCGCTCCTTTCACAGAAAAAAATTTGGAAGCGGTAGGAAAACAGTTGGGGCAGGGAGTCAGCCAAGGCATCCAAAGAGAATTTCAAGAACCAGAGAGAGCAAGGGAGAGAAAAAAATTGTAGCAGACTGAGAAAGGAGAACAGGCACAATCTGAAAATAACGGGAAAATGAGAGGAAACATAATAAAGCAAAAGAACTGGCCAGGAAAAAATAAAATGGGGCGAACTGGCCATCATAATACTTTATCAACAAAATAAAAGGAAAATACAAGGGAATAATGGCACCTTCCACTCAGCTTTGGGAAGCACGGTGAGGCCTAAAGTACTTTCAAAATAATGTAATATAGAAGCAAACACTAACTGTAGGAGAATCACCTGGCAGAGAGGCAGGGTTGCCAGAAACTCCCAAACCTGGGAAGCATCACCTACTACCTTGCTACTCAAAGTAGTTCGAGGATCAGCTCTGACAACATCACCTGGGAGCATGTTAGAAATGCAGTCTCTCTGGCCTGTGCCAGACCTGCCCAACCAGAATCCGCATTTTCATTAGATCCTCGCATGATTCAGATGCATATTCAAGTGTGCCAAGCACTGGCTCTACTATAAGAACCAAAGTGAGGGGTAAAAAACCAAACAACTATCACAGGCAGAAGGTGGGACTAAAGAACTAAGTAGACGTCAATCTGCCTAATTAAATCGTTTGTGGCGGCCCTCTGAGAAGCCAGGCCCTGAGCTGGGTTTTTCAGGAAATGAAGGCCTGAGGCTAGGCATGGTTGGCCCAAAAGCACATATACATGAGGAAGACCATGACTTGTGCTCTAAGGGGAGGTCAAGCAAAATGCAACCGGGTTTGGAAGAGTAGAAGCTGAAGTTTAGAGGGAGATCAGGAAGGATGCAGCAATTTCACTGACTCTCTGACAGGTGGAAACAGTCATGGGGAAGCAGCAGGGTCTGTTCCAGGCAGAGAAACAACACAAGCAAAGATGCAGAACTCAGAAGACTGCTTTGTATTGAGGGAGCACTGCCTTCACCCTAGAGCAGTGGTTCTCAAATTACTTCAAGTAGACTCATGACTCTGTGTGATGATGCCTTAGAGACTAAGGGTAGGAAAGGGAGGCGAATGGGATTACCGGGGCCCCATTTCAACCACATAAGATTATATTTTAACAGTGGATTCCACCACTGAAAAATAAAATTTGAAGCATATCACTGAGCCAATACACAAGGTGCTTCCAAAATTATTTCCTAAAGCTGTGCTTGGCATGTGGTAGGTACTCCAATATCTATTGAATAAATTAATAAATCAATGAATGAATAATGAATGAATGAACCTATGAGATCAAAGTAAAGAATGTAGAGCTACTTTGGGGCTGGACTGCAAAGGGTCTGAAATGTCAGAGGAGAGGTTTATATGTCATTAGGTAGGGCGCTGGTAAAAAGTTTATTAGCCAGTGACTGAGCTTGGCTCTGCATTAAGGAGCTTATTCTGCACACCAAGTGTAAGACAGATTAAAATGAGAGAGGCTGGAGGTGGTAAACTAGTCAGGAAGACATCATGGTAGTCTCTAGAAAGAGATAAGGAGAGTCTGAACAAAGACAGTCACCGTGGCAATAAAAAGGTAGAGAAGCCAGCATGGTGAGGCACTGTGCAGAAGGAGTCCATAGGATTTGTCTGTGAATTATGTGTGGGAAGCAAATATATTGGAAAGATTCTGGGTGACTGTGTGAAACACAGAAATTGACAGAGAATCACCTTTGTTCATGCAAGGAGAAAGACGTTGATTAGAGTTTAGACCTGTTAGATTTGAAGCACCTGAGAGTACTATAAAGCCATCTCCTAGGTGGTTCAAATGTCAATATGAAATTTAGGAAAGTGGAAATAATCTAGCACTAATAAGAGGACACCACTGAATAAAAAGTCACATGCAAAAGAGCAAAAAGGAGGTCATCTATACAGCCACGAAGATCAAGAAAAATCTGCAGAATAAAAAAAGAAGAAAAAAGAAAAGGGAGGATACAAAGACCATATTGAGACACAGGGAGAACAGAGACAGGAGTCAGGGAGGTGGTAAAATACAGTGAAACGGTGGGGTAGGAGCGGAGGGGTCACAGCAAAGACCCAGAAGCAAATAAAAGGCAGTGGGAAACTGGGACAAACGCTCGTTGTCCTTTAGATCTTCGAAGACACAGGATTTTATAGGCACAGCAGAAAGCCAATTTTGCTCTTTATTTCCGTGAACAAAGATTTTTGCAAATAAAGCAGTTGCTCCTGTGAGAAGTAAACTCATGGCTCGGAATTTTTTTTAATATAAATTGTTCCTGTTAAAAATTAAGCAATGATATCTTCAAACTCAGCTGGAAGGAAAAAATCTAAAGCGGGGGAGGCAGTCCAAGAATTTAAGATTCTTGTCTCTTCCATGGTGGGAGCTCCACACAGCATTATCTATGTAGATATTTCACCTTTTGGAATTGTGACCATTTTGCAGGACTTCTTGGTTTTCTTTTCTGTGAGCCAGGTCACCAGCCTGATAAAAAGAATGCTGAGAACACCTGATATACTTTGATAGATCCTCACACAATAGTTGCACTTTATAAAGTTACACTCCAACTGCTGACGGGTCTCACTAATTGGCCATGTTTGGGTGACAAGTACTAATGACAGTTCCTTCTCTGGTTTGACTGTAAAGGAGACACCTACCTTTGTTTCCTTTCTGCCTCAGTTCAAGGATACATTGAGTTCACTATTCTCTCTCTTTTTTTTTTTGCTATGTGATTCTGTATATTGGTAAAATGCTATAAAATATCAACATTATTTTCTTTAATGTAGATGTTATTTACTGGTTATTAAATTTATTTAAAGAGATCATTACTTACGTAATGTAAAATAGTACAATGCAAATGAAGTACATAAGGAATTGTACTGCAAAACATTTATATCACTAGGATGATTCCAGAGAGGACAGTAATTTCTCCTTTGTTAGGAGAATTCACCTTCTCAAAAGTATTTTACTACACATGCATACAAGAGAGGTCAAGGAGATCTACGAGAATAGCTATTTGATTTGTGGTTTTCATTCCAAGCTTCCTCCAATCACTTTTGGAAATGAGTAGGAGTGTAAATTATAAATCTACAAATTCTTGATTTATGGGAATATAAAATTCGAACTACAACCAACACTTTGCCCAAATAAACATTTGTTCCACCTTAAAAACCTCTCATAACAACAGAACTTGCAATGCGTATTTGCATTCTAAGGGTGTTTATCTATTACAGGCAAGGGGTGGCACATATACTCATTGCACATATGGCATCAAAATAAGATGAAAGGGCTCTGGAAACCCGAGAAATGGGGCCCTGAAATATTTAAGGGCGCTCTTTCCAGCCACAACCTTTAACTTTATCTAAGACATAGCTTACTGACTTTGTGAAAAGCCTTCTTTTTAATTTGACAAATCATTTTTTTACAGCTTCATGCACTGCTCTGAAGCTGCCAGTTTCTAAGCTTTAGGCTGGGCCCTGTAACACAAATGTTTTATTTCTTCTGTTTGAGCATCTTTTACTACATCTTAACAAAGTTTGCATTCACCTTGGTGTGATGCTCTTGAGCAAAGCAAAACCAAAGGGAACTGCAAACCACATCTCTGCATGAAAATGAAGAAAATGAAGATGGGTTTCCCTACTGCAAGAACTTTTAAGAGCATTCCAAAACTGTGTTTATTTTGTACTGGGGGTGGGAGGTAGGGGGCTTGAAGGCGATTTATTTTCCTTAAAGGACCACAGCATTCCCACCCCCCACCTCCCCCAACGGTCACCATAAAAACTGTATGTCCTTTAGAGGCTGTGAAAGCATTCGGGGAAACATCGTCCTGCCAGCGCTCCCTTCTCCCCAAGGGCCCCCGCAAATAACAGTGGCGAAGCAGATGGTCCTCCCCTCCCTTTCTTCTCCCTTCCGCAGTCCCACAGTGTCCTCCCATCCCGCGATGACACCTTCACCCAGCGCTTAGTAACCGAGCCTCCCACCCAACCCCCAGAGCTCCCAGCAAGTGCAAACTTTGGGGACCTTCTCTCTGTCTCACCGCCCCCATTTCACCTTCATTCAGCTGTAGAACTCTCTCGGGATCCCAAGCTTCGATTGCTATCTTCCTCCCACTCCTCTGCCCCCAAACTACCCACTTCCCTGTATTGAAGGGAGAGACATCCAGCCCCAAACGTCCCAGCCCAGGTGGCGGAGGCACTGCGGCTAACCACAGACGGGTGCTGTCCTCGTCCTCTGCCCTTCTCCATCCTCTCCTCCGTCTGGGAGAATCGGAGCCCGGGAGCCCACACTGGGGACGCCTCCACTTCTCTGGCTTCCACGACCTAGTCCTAACTCCAGCGGCTCAAGGGAGCCTCAGCCCACAGGCCGGGCAAGCGGCGGCCGGGAGTCCTCCTCTACAAGTGGGACCGCGGGACAAAGTGCAAACTCTATCGGGAGGGGGGCTCCCGGCGGCCCTTCCCTCGGGCAGCGCGCCCAGGTGCGGCTCGCCCCGTGGAGGCGGACGGGGGCCCGCGGGAAGGAGGCGCCCGTTCCAGGGGCGCCGGGCCGGGCCGGGCTGGGCTGGGCGCCTGGAGCTTACCTCGGCTCGCGGGCCGCCGGCGCGTGGGGCAGTGGCTCCTCCAGCCGGGAAGCTGTTGCTCGCGTTCGCGCGGCGGCGGCGGTCCCGCCGGGGCTGCGCTGGGGCTTCGCGCAGACGCTCTCCCGCGGTCTGCGGCAGCCCGGGCGGTGGCGGCGCCAGCGGCGGCTGCGGCGCCGGCGACAGCTCGGCGCGGCCCCGGAACTGTCCAACTCCGGCGGGCGCGGGGCTGAGGCTCCCGCCGCGACCCGGGCACTGAGCGCCTGCGCGCCCTGCCTCGTCCAGGTGAGGGGCGTGTGCCCGGAGCCCGCGGGGCGCTCCCGGCCCGGGCTGCGCTCGGGCCTGGCCCGGCAGCCTCCCGGCGTCCGGCCTGGCCGCGGACCCCCGGGGTCGGACCCGTCAACGCCTCTCCCGTGCGCCGAAGCTGGCGACGGTTCACCAGGCAGGGACTTGCGAGGCACACACACTGGGGCAAATGAGGCGGGACCGTTTGGGGGCTCGTTGACACTGCGGAGTCTCCCACAGCATCGCCGCCTTTAAATCCCGCCTTTCCAGGCGTGCGCGCACCGCGAGGGAGAGGAGACTCCGTCCGGACCAGGGGGTCCTCGCAGTCCTCGGCCTCGGGGCCCCGGTCCCTGAGAAAATTCTTGGCAACCGCAGAGGTCCCAAAGCCGGGATGCTCAGCGGCGCGGCAGGGCGGATCTTTCAAATATTAGTCAAGCCAGAGTGAAACTCTTTTCTTGGAGATGGTCAGAACAACTATTTGTTTTTCTTCTTTGACCTGCCCTCGGCTCCAAGACCACACCAAGCAGCCTCGGCGTTTTTGGCGGAGCCGGGACGGCCCGCAGCGCTGAAGGCATCGCAGCCTCGCCGCGGATCTAAAGGGCTCTTGGATGGGGGTGGGGGGGGGCTTCTGCTCCTCTGGATTTCTCTTCCGTGCTTATTTAAGTTTTCAAAACTAAAACATGTCATCGGTTCCCCTGATGTAGGGCATCTTGCGAAAATAATGCAAACATAGCCAAAGTGCTGGGTTCTGAAAGGGAGAGCGCTTGGAAAGAAAACATTTAAGGGGATAGGAAAAATAATTTTAGAAAGAGCAATTTTCTGAGATTATTTGGCTGGATAAGTTCAAGAGTAATAAATGACAAGAGAGCTGTGTTTTACAACAGAGATTTTTTTCTTTTTTTTTTGACCAGATGATTTTAAAATATTATTCTTTGGTTCTCTTCTTGGATGATTGACACTAACTCCATCAATAATTAAACCAGCAGCTGTTCATGTCTTGGCATAATAGTCCAGAGTAAATATCTTAACGTCCAGCCAAAGCCAGTGCTCTTCTCCAGGGTGGTTTGAGATTTGACAAACACACATGCACATCATCCTAGAGCTTTCTAAAGGAGCAGGTTGTGTTTATTACCCACCTTGGAATTTAGGGTTATTGCAGGCACCAGCACACCTGTGATACCAGTGTGAGAAGGAGTATAATCTGACAGATAGTTTTTATATTTTTAGAATTCTAAATATCTTCACATCCAGGTACGCAGTCTTACTTACTCATTACTAAGAGCAGGCACTCATTTGGTATGTTTATTCTGAAAACTGTACCCTATTTGAAATTGTAACAGGAAGCCAGCACCACCATTAAACCATTATAAGCCAGAAGACCGTGAGCTATGATAACTGCTTAAGTTATCTCACAAAATCATGCTCTTAAGGTCTCTCTGCCCATCAGTGAAGGTTATATTGAAAACAAGTCATGAATTTCATGAGTCCCTGAAGGTCAGTAAGGTGGGGTTCTGGCAGACTGGGACTGGCAGGAAATTCCAGAGGCAAAAGCCTTCCATGAGAAAAACACCCAGCTTCCAGTGGCCTGCACATCACAGTTGGGAACAGTGTGGCTGCTACTGAGCCTAGATAAGTATTGGTATCTCCAGGTACCTAAAGTGCAGAGCAAGGGGGAGGGGTCCTTAAAGCCTCAAGTCAACACCTTGGATTGCACTTGGAGGCAAATGAGTAACCTCTGCAGAGTGGAACACCTGTGAGAAGTGTTCCCTGTGGCTTGCACAATTTAGCAGCATGTGCATTTTTTTTGTCCTGCAAACTGCAACTATATCCTTCTCTCCTCTCTGTCTATTTTTAATCACCTATAGCGAAGACTTATGGTGGAGAATAGCTTGAGGGCTGCATTTCCTAACAGCTGAAAGAAGCATAAAATTCGTGCAGACAACTCCCAATTTTTCACCTGTGACATAACTAAGAACTGTGCTGTCATGTCCTTAGCCAGGGCAGGATTCAGGCCTCTGGAGGCGCAAGCACTGAAACACTTGCAGTGCCTCCTTTCTAAATGCACTTCAATGTGGAAACATTAAACTAAAACAATACAAGATTTAAATATATAGAAACAACAGCTGCTCTATAGATTTTCTGATTGCAAATTTGTGCCTATTATATATCTTGACGTTGCCTGTTCCTTTTCAGTGCCATCTGACGTAGGGGGTCCTCCTATCCTCAAACTCTCCCACCACCATTTCCCTAGAACCATTATTGCTCATTCCTGGCAATAATGGAGTAAACCAACTCAGAGAACTGTTAGCTCTAGGCAAGGAGCATTCAGAGAACTGTCAGGATAGCCGCAACACAGAGGGATTGTGCAGCGAGAAGTGGTCCCTAAACATTGAGAAGAAACATAGCAGAAAGAAATTAATTTGAGCCTTTTTCTACTATATGTGTTAATGAGGTGCGTGGTGCATTGTTTCCTAAACATTGATGAACTTAGGCAAACTCCCTTTAACTATGTCCATAAATTCATACTTTCCAGTAGATAAAGAACTTGGTATTAACAAGAACAGCATCAACAAATTTGAAGACTTCATCAATCACTTCGCTTTACTCTCTAAGAAATGGGTAAGACCTTATACATAAGAAAGGGATAAGTAAGACGTTATAAAACAAGGCCTTATAGACATTTTAGATTGCTTTGCAGCCATCATCAACTCTCTGGTCTCAGAGCTGGGGGCCATATTTTGAAAACCATGCTTGCAGTGGAAGAGGAAAACTGAACTAGGAGTAGAAGATTCAAATTCCAATTTCAGCTGTCACTTTCAAGCCTAGAGACCTTAGTTTCTTCATCTGTAAGACAGGACTAATTATATCAGCCTTGTCTCAATGGGTTGCTTTAAAGACATAATGTTTATGAAACACTTTGGAAACTATATAGGAATACAGATACTATTGGTTGATAATTGTCTTGCTCGTATTTCACTTTTCCTCCATTGCTTTTGAGGTGTTCTGCAAACTTTTCCTCCAAGTGTCTTATAACTCTTGTTTTGCTTTTCAATAATCTCCACTATGAATCTTTCCTGATAACTCTACTTGCAGGTGGCTCCAGTGTCATGTAATGTGGAAAAACAAGTTCTAGTGTTGACTGAACAGGACTTGAGCTCTGGCTTAGTACTGACTCAATAGCCATGTGATGTTCTTCATTCCCTCTAACCTTCAGTTTCCTCATCTGTAATGTGGGAAAATAAGTATACCTTCATCATAGGGTTATCCTGAGGATCAAAGCAAACAGGAAAGTATTTTGCAAACTGTAAAATACCTGACAAATGTTTATTGTAATTTATTTTAACAACTATTTGGAAAATAAATAGGAGGTTTATCTCCATATTGGGCAATAAGATCTAAAATATCTTAGAAATGCCAAAAAAATTAAATTTTATATACATATATATAGGACTTTATATATATATATATACACTATATATAGGATTTTCAGAGCAACTTACAACTAGATGGAAGATATTATAACATTTTTTTCAATAGGCCACTAAATTATATTTATATACAAGGGTACATGAATATTGCAAATATCAGAAAATCTTTTATTTCAACTTCCACATATTATGAGAAATTATGGAATGAATGTGACTTGTTCTTAAAAGCCCCAACTCAGGTTCAGCAAAAAGTTTTGTTTTTGTTCAAAACCACTGATATTATCTTAAGATGTCTGCCTACTCAAGATGGATAACAATGAATTGAAACACAAAATGTTGAGGGTTTTTTGATTAGGTAATTTTCATTCTCATTTTCTCATATGTTTGATGAAGCATATGAGATGGGACAGATAGTTCTTTAAGGCTAACGAGTTTGTTTCATGCAGAAATTCCAGCTTTGAACCATCCAGTTATATCTTAAAAAATGAAAATGAAAAAGTGGAGGAAGTTGTTTTAATTGTAAATCTTAAGGCTATTTCTGAGTTGTCCATTTGTGCTTTACATTTATCTCATTTCTAAACCTAACTGTATTATCTTTTAAATCTAACTGGAGTGTCTGCCTTTTAGAAGGAGAAGGGATATAGAACTTATTGCTAAATTTCAGGCTTACTTGAGGAACTGTGCTAGTCTTTTTTTCCTCCCTGTCCTAGGGAATTGTTTTTATGTGACTCACTAGTATCCTATTATGTGAAAAAGAATTGTCCTTTTGGCCTACAATTATTTTTTAACTGGAGATTGAGTTCCCTTCCATCTTCCTTTTTTTACTTGAATACTATTAGCAGAGAAGGGCCATGTAATGAAATTCCTTGTTCACTAATATGTGTCTTCCCTTTTCACATTGAGCACATTATTTCTTTATCTTGATATTTTAAAATTAATTAGTTAAGTATTTTTCCCATGTGTGACCAAAATCCGTTTGTTTTTACCTTTTCCTCGTAAAAACTTATTTTTTGAGATCTAATGGAATTGGTGCCTTGCTGTGGCATTGTGCCCCCTTCTCTGAGGAAATAACATTTTTTTATGTCCAGAGGTGATCGATATTGTAAAAGTATTCCTCCTAGACCCTAACCACGGCTTTGAGGTAGTAACTGTGACTCTTATGTATCTGTCTCTTGAAACTTAATCCAGCACTGCCTTGGGCCCCAAAATGAAGGTTGCATGACTTCACAGTACCCCCAAATCCTTCCCTAATGAGATTGCAAGGTGATTACCCTGGTTAGCACATATTCCCCTGTTTGGCTCTTTGCTCTGAGATGGATATAAAATAATCTTCTTTGAACTGCATTTGCAGTTTTAATTTCCTTCCACTTTTTGTAAATCTGAAGATGTGGTGATATTCCTTTCAAAAACATCGATCTATTTCTTAGTCTTAGCTCTTCAGTCCATGCCCTTGTGCATTTAACTCACAACCACCTGGTAACTGGGGAAGCTCCCCAGTGACTAAAACCTTTTGATTCAAGATTGCATTTTTTCAAGAGTTTTTCACTTTAACCTATGCCATAATTTTAGATAAATTACGAGTGTTGAACGTACTGTGTTGAGTTAATTTTCAAAAGGCTTCAGTGTCTGAATAGCCAACACAGAGCTTATTGAAGAATACTGTGTTCCACATACTATAAATGCATTGTCTCATTTATTGTCATAAGAATCCTATGAGGGGGAAAATATACCATTTTACAGATAGGGAAAGCGAGAAGCAGTACATTTGTGATACGCAGAAGGTCACAAATAGAGCTAAAATTCTAATTCAAGTTTTTCTTATCTTTAAAAAGCTCTTTATAGGCTGCTTCTTGAGGTTAATCAAAAGTATTGATTAGGCTAAGTTCCACTGGGAGTAGAAAGCATATCCTACTTGCTCTGTAGTCCCTTATAAGACCTAACATATAGTACCTTACAAAGAGCAGCTCAATATCTGTGTGCCGAGTAAATGGTTTCTTATTTTCTGCTTTTCACTCACTACAACTACTGTCACCCTCGCTTCTGAAACCATTCTCAACTTAGGAAACTTAAGGCAGAGTTTCAGGAAGGGAGTTGAGAGGGCTAAGGAAGAAAACCCCTATTTCTTCACAAACTCCAAATATGTTGTAGTCTTTGAGCTCTCAGTCAATATCCTATTTTGGACAACAATCTGAACCTCTCTAAACAAACTCCTTATAGATGGTAGCTATCTCATATCTTATCTTTTCAATGAGATTGTCTGACTCTTAAAGCCAAAGACTGTTCCTCATATTTCACCTTCACTTCCCGCCCCCCCTACCTGCAGTGCCCAGGACTGAATCAAACTAGTTGTAGGCATTCAATGCAAGCTGGAATGGAGCGGTGATTTTCCATTCTTATTCACACATTCACAGTGCAAAGGGCAGGACCTGACTCTCTGCTGCACAAAGGAAGTGATGCTCAAGAAGCCAGATTCAGACTGTCACTCAGTCATTTCAGTAAATATTATGTGTTTAATGCACAAGTCTGCATTAGGCATCAGCACTACTTGGCCAGTTTAAGGGGCCATCTTAATCCTAACAAAATAATTCAAGATGCTCTTGAAGCTGCCCTACTTAATAGTATTTTGTGAGTGTGCTTTGTGATCAGAGCCCTCTATCCAAGTACTCTCCAAGAATTTTGAAACTATTGAGATCAAGCCTGGAATACAAGTAACAATCACTTAAACATCAAGCATTAACTGAAGAACTCCATGCTACTAAACTGATATCTTAGGGGAGCGGTTGAAATCATGTAGCTCAGGTGGGTATTCTGAAAAAGTTTCCTTGAATAAAACAGACCAAGCTGGATTATAATGGAGAGCAGGGATGGCATGCGGGATAGTATGGGATTACGAAAAGACCTGGGTTGGGGGGAAAACTTGAATTCTATCATATAATATTGTACATCAACTATACTTCAGTTTTAAAAAAAAAACTTGAATTCTATCCCAGCTACTTGGAAAGCAAGCTTGGACAACTGAATGAAATTCCCTGAGCTTCTGTTTCCCTATGCCGCTATAGCACTACCTTGAAATCTTCCAAACTGACCTCAATGAGCTTGTTAACTCTTCACTTGTTAACCTGTCCTCGCTTGCAGTTATTTCACACTTCTGAGTGAAGGTTTCTCACTTCAGATACAAACATCTAAACTTCCACAACAGATCAACTAAATAGTCAGTTTACTACATTATTGAAAATTTATTTGCTAAAAACAAGATTATTTGGAAGGTCTGATTTTGTTCCCAATTGAATAATTAGCAATGTCTGGAGACATTTTTAGTTGTTATAAGTTAGGGGGGTTGTAGGCATCTAGTATGTAGAGGGCAGGGATGCTGCTAAACAATCTATAATTCACAGGTCATAACCCCAAAGCAAAGAATTACCCAACAATAACCAAGCTTGGGAAATTATAGGACAATTTTGTGTGGACAAAGGATGGGTATATGCAATGTTCATGCTCACTAAAAATTAAAAACGTTTATTTAAAACAGCATTCAGGGCTTCCCTGGTGGCGCAGTGGTTAAGCATCCGCCTGCCAATGCAGGGGACATGGGTTCAAGCCCTGGTCCGAGAAGATCCCACATGCCGTGGAGCAACTAAGCCCGTGCACCACACTACTGAGCCTGTGCTCTAGAGCCCATGAGCCACAACTACTGAGCCCGTGTGCCACAACTACTGAAGCCCGCGCACCTAGAGCCCGTGCTCTGCAACAAGAGAAGCCACCACAATGAGAAGCCTGCGCACCTCACTGAAGAGTAACCCCCACTCACCGCAACTAGAGAAGCCTGCGTGCAGCAACAAAGACCCAATGCAGCCAAAAATAAATAATAAAATAAAATACATTTATTAAAAAAAAGCATTCAATAACATCAAATTAGCTGTCTTATTAGAGGTTATAAAAAAATAAAACAAAAAAAATAAAAAATAAAACAATATGGCAAAGGTATGGTGAAATGGATGTCGTATTCAGTGGCACAACTTTTCTACAAGCAGTCTTTTGCCATATTTATCAAACTTTTAAAATGATTATTCCTGTTGATTTAGTAATTTTAATCTAGGACTACATCTTAATGAAATAATGCTAAATGTGGATAAAAATGAGCCACAAAAAAAATGTTTATCAGGGCCTTACTAATGATAAGAAAAACTGAAGACAATCTAAAGGGAATAGTTAAACATATCCCATTAAAGGAATATTATGTAGCTATTTTTGATGATGTTTGTTAGGACTTTGTGGTAATGTGGGAAATTATCGATAGCAATGTAAAGAGGAAAGGAGAAAATAACTGTAATATAGCATGATCACAACTAAGCGAGATAAATCAATGCATGGCAAGCTGGAAGGAAGTGCAAAACTCATCCATATCAATTGATTTACAAAAGTTTTGACTGACAACATTTCAAGCACATTATATAAGTCACACAATTTAGACTTGGGTATATCTTCATTATTGTATTTTGTGGTTTATACCATCTGATTTTTTTTTCAGTATGTTAAGTTTTCCTGGTTTAGAAGCCTAAGGAGACAAAGAGTTTGCTTTTTATTTTCTTCATTATACTAAGGATGTAGTTATATGTTATATGAGATGATTAAACAATCGGGCTTGCTCTCATGCACTATTGATGGGAGTGTAAATTGATATAACCTCTCAGGAAGTTACCTGATTCGTGTGCACATCCTTTAACACAGCAATCCTAAAGACACACTAACACATCCAAGCAAAGCAGTATGTACAGAGATGTTCATTACATTGTAGTTTGAATAAGAAAAAAATTGGAAGAAAACTAAGTGTCCAACAACAGAGGAATGGTAAAATAAATTACCCTATTATACATTAACTAAACATTTTATAAGCATAAAGTATTAACATATTAACTTTTGTTATAAAAGTAATAAATGCTTTTCAAAAAGCAGTTGGCAGAGAATGAAGTAGTATACACTTGGTTTGTTAGTAGTGATAATGCTCAAGCTAGTTCAAAATCTGTTAAAATATCTGGGTTTTTGAAACCAAAAGTTCATCTGTTCCAATCTATGTATTTATTTTGCTTAATAAAAAATAATAAATATTAAGCACAATTTGGACAAGGAATGAAGAGGCATATCTATCTAGATTAGTATTAGGGTGCCACTCAAGCTTATCACAAGAGTCATAAAATTAAATTTCATTTGTTTTAATCCCAGCCAATCACTGCATTCCCTGGCCTAGATGAGCTTCCCTATTGCTGGGAACTTGCTCTTCTTGAGACAACCCTGCCACCTCTAGACAGGTTCAATTATGCGATGTTTCTTCTTTAGAATAATTCTAAATTTATATATAAATTTTCCTCATTTCTATTTCAAAAGCTTATTTATTCTAAGCAGTTTTTTAGTTGTGTACAGGCTTCCTGCTTATCCTCTTCCATTGAAAGAAAAAAAAATAACCTTCAGGTTTGGCCATCCAGGGTGAAAATTGGGCAAGGCACCACCACACCTCTCTTGCCCTGAATATACTCCAATAATAACAACTAAATATCTAGCCACTAAGCCCTCCCTCTCCATTATTGCTAACCTGTAATTCACACTCAGTCTTCCTTTTCATCACTCCTGATAGCCTTACACCAGGTCCTTTTCAACTATCCATTATTTATCTCATATTAAATTCTTATGGAACATTCAGTCATCTCAAAACCCCCAGTCCACCCTCTTACTCAGCAAGAAAAGCTTAACCCTTGCATTCCTGGAAGGGAGAAACCATCTGACTTGAGCACTGTCAACTTTCTTCCTCATCACAAGGAACACCTCAGAATTTCTCCAACTTTCTCTCTCCTCCTCCATGCACACTTGATGCCAATTTCTCTTCCTTCCTTCAGTGCAGCTCCCTCTATAGTCTTGAACTCATTTCCTTTTGCCTGGTTCCATCATTGGAGATAATACCTTCATCTCTGAAATATCTTCGATCTCTCCTATTTTACTCAATCTACCGTCTCACAATTAATACATTCAGGGGTCTCCTGTTTTCAAAATAAGAAAAACTAAAAAACAGAAAAACTTTTCTTGACTTTGCTTCACCTAAAGCTGTTGTCTTCTTTCATGTTTACTTTTTCATCAACATTTATTTAATATTTTAAGTGACTTTGTGTACGAGATACCCTGCTATGTAGCTCTGTAGTAGAGTTAGGGATATAAAAATAAATAAGATACAAATCTCTGATTTAAAAGCCTAATCTATTTCAGGAGGCAAACACACACACACACACACACACACACACACACACTCCTTGGAAAAAACTGCCTCCACTTGTTGCTTGCACTTTCTTACCTTCTCTTCAATCAGATCCATCATTTCCTCAGTCAAAGTTCCACTTCCAGTAAAATCAATGAATGATATATTGATTCCTAAATCTCAAGCCTTCCCACTTCTCATACTCTTTTGTTTTTCTCATTTTAGAAGATGCTGATGATTGCAAAAGTATTTTCACATGTATGTTCAAAGTTAAATCTCACAATAACCCTGTAGGGGAGATATCCCACCACAACCTCAAACTCCCACCCTCATTCATCAGATGAAGCTCAGGAAGAGGAAGTAACTTATCAACAAGTACATGACAGAGCTTGGACTTGATCCCATATTGTTAGATTCTAAAGCTGCCATGCTTCTTCCTTTACCCCCGGTGCCTTCTGTGGCTGACTAAATGAATGACTGGATGCATCTATATTAATCAACTGCGTGAATATAGAATGCAGAATGTTTGAAAACATTTTTCTTTCTCTGACCTAATCTGACAGCTCATCATGCAGCACTAGGCATAGAATTACTGCCCAATAATTTTTGCTGTCTAGGCTTCAACACAAAGTGTATGCTGACCTTAGGTACCTGGATGGGGAAGATGGTGCCTGGTTTTACGGAAACGCTGCCCTCAGGATTCCTGTCATGGAAGTACCTTCTACGTGAACAAGTTTTATAATAGGATCTTTTGGTGCCTAACTCAAGAGCCCCAGGCTAAAGAGCAGATGAACTCTCCTTTATCATATTTCACTACTAGAAGGTAATGTTTCAGTGAAGTCCCAATTTACAAATAAATCACCTTCATTCAAGTATTTTTGAGTAATCAAAGATATTGGAGCATCTTAAATACCCAAACTAAATTCATTGTTGATTTCTCAACCTATACGATCTTTAATTAATGGATTCATTCCCACTTTGTTATACTCTAATCATTCTGAAACTCTTGTGAGCCTGGTATCATCTAAAAATGTCTAAATGAATTCTTTATCACTTGCTTTCTTCCTTTCTTATAAAAAATTATGAACACAGCCTATCTAGAATTGCTGCCTCATCTAATTTGTTTGCAGGTAACTTTTTTTTTAACTGCCTACATCTGTTGTCCCAGGAAAAAAATGTTGTCTGATAAAGGTAGCTCTCCACCTGCTTCTTCTAAAGTAAGTTATATAAACACATCTGAGTTTTTATCTTCTAAACAATCTGTTGCTTATAGTGCTAATTAGCCTAGTCATTTACTTTTTTATTTTTTTGCGGTACACGGGCCTCCCACTGTTGTGGCCTCTCCCGTTGTGGAGCACAGGCTCCGGACACGCAGACTCAGCGGCCATGGCTCACGGGCCCAGCCGCTCCGTGGCATGTGGGATCTTCCCAGACTGGGGCATTAACCCATGTCCCCTGCATCGGCAGGCGGACTCCCAACCACTGCGCCACCAGGGAAGCCTGTCATTTACTTTTATTTGTTGCCATCCTATTTGAACGTTTTACTGCCATTTGAAATGTTTTCTGAAACTTGCTTATTTTCTTTCTCTACTCCAGTATGTAATTTTTCCTTAATTTGGCTTCTTTACATTGTTTTCTTCCTCCACAAATTTTTTGTAAATGGGTATTTTTAAATCTCTTCCATATGTCTCTATTACTGGCCTAAGATCTCTGTTAGGTATTTATTTGTGTGAACCGCTGTCTTTTCTTTCTTTTTATTTCCTTGGATAAAACCACCTTAATTTTGTTCTATTTTTTTGAAGGGCTTATGATGAACTTGAGTAAAATCTTCATGTTTGCAATCAGTCAGCTGCTTGCTGGGTACCCATCACATGCACAGCATTGTGCTAAGCCATGGGTTGGAAAAGCCAGGCAGAAGGAAGACCATGAAAATAGAATGGAATACAAGAGTTCTTAAATTCAGGGAAAGCTAAAGTATAACAGGATAGAGTACCTAAAAAAATCAGAATTCAAAAAGATATATGTAAATATGGCAACCAAGTACAAATGGACTCTATGATTCTCAGGGGATAAGCAATGATGAGTTGGAGTCATCAGTGAAGGTTCTTGAGAGTGATGGACTTTGCTCAAGAAAGTATATAGGGTGTCAGTGGTCCAGCTGGCTGTGGCAGTATCCCAGCTAGAGGAAATGGCACAGGGGTAGAAACGAACAACTCATTCAGACAATACCTAATTTGTTGCTGGCTGGATGAGGGAATCAGAGTCGCGGAAAATGAGATACCAGGGGAAGGTTGGAGAGAATAGAAGGAAATAGGAAATTTTAATTAGCAGAACTTGTTCATGTGATTCTGATTCTGATCCTTCTCAATTATGTGTGCTGCAAATATTTTCCCCCAGTTATTAGCTTGTCTTCTATCTTTTCTTAAAGATGGCTTGATGAGCACAAGTCCTTAATTTTAGAGTAGTCAAATTTATCAAGCTCCTCCTTTATGGTTTGCACATCTATATCTTGTTTAAGAAATACTTCTCTACCTTGAGGTTAGAAAGATACGCACCTATGTTTTATTCTAGAAGTTTTCAAGTTTGGCTTTTGACATTTAAGTTCTCAGTCCATCTGCAGTCATTGTCGGTGATCCACATTTTTTCCTAGCTCAGCTGATTCAACTGTCTTTCCTTTCCCAATGATCTACCATATTCCCTCTGATACATACTAAAAGTTGCCCTAGTCTGTTTCAAGTTCTCTGTTCTGTTCCTCTGGCCAATTAGAAAGTAATGTCCCTTACCACCAATACTTTTAAATGCTGCCTCAATTACAATAACTTTGCAATTGATACTTTGTATTTGGTACAATATTAAATCTATAGATCAATTTGTATATGGTAGGTAGGTAGGTAAATGGATGAGTCTTCAATGAACCAGTGATGATAGTTTTCATGAACCCAGAATTATGATTAATCTAATTCTATGCACTTTAGGTCCAAAGATTGCTGTGGTTGGGGAGTAAATGGGATGCCACTGATTGCATTTTTGAGGTATATTTTTTTAAGTCAGGTCATATTTTAGATTGTATAAGGAATGACACTGAGGAAAACAAAAGTAAACACAAGAAATCAGCCAAATCAAAATTATACAATTCGACTATTGGTTTGGAAAAACCTGTTACCTTTCTTATAGCCCACGTTTTTCTGAGGGCATGGACTGTGTACAACCAGCACCTAAAATAATATCTGACAAATAGTAGCCACTTGATAAATATTTGAGGCATGGATGGATAAACAAGCGAACAACTGAATAGTAGAGAGTGTCATAAACGAAGTATATATATTTTTCCTTCCAATTTTATTGAGGCATAATTGAAATACTGTATGAGTTTGTGTACAGTATGATTTCACTAACATGCGAGAAATAACTTACATACATGAAATGATCACCACAATAAATTTAGTGAGCGTCCATCATCTCATATAGATACAAAATAAGAGAAAAAATATTCTTCCTTGTGATGAGAACTCTTAGGATTCACTCTTAACAACTTTCCTGTATAACATGCAACAATGTTAATTATATTTTTTAAATTTGAATCTTTAGTTCAACCAGTTTTATAGACTATAACTCTTCAATTAGGAAAAAGAATCTACATTTATAGTTCCATGCAGCTAATAAAACTCTACTCCTCCTGCATTGCCCTGCCATTGTGTTAACAGTCAGCAGCATTTATCAGCCAGCCAGTGGAATGGACATACCGGGCTAGATATTGGAAGGAGCTGTGAAAGGAGATGCATGAGTCAAGCTGTCATGGCCCCTGTTGTTCTATTCAAGCTGAGAATACAAAATGAACCAAAGAGAAAATGTCAGGACACTTAGAGTAATAAGTGTAAATTAACTCTGTGCAAACTGTGTGCACTGGTGTTGAGAGAATGCAGGCAAAAGAGCGGGTGCCCCTTTGGAAGGTGAGAAACACCAGAGCTCCTGTGAGCTGTTTCTCCTACTGCAGAAGGAATTACTGTAACTTCTTATTGTTTTTCAAACTGTGGTCACAGACCCTTAGTAAGTTATGACTAACATTTATTTAAACAGAAAATAAACATACTGCCTATATTTATCTCTACAGAGCTAGATAATGGAGATCTTCAATTTTATTTATAATTTATAGATAGACTTGTTATAGATTTATTTATTACCTGTGAACAAGTAGAAGTAAATAATTTCATAAGGTATACTTTCAAAAAGAATAATTTCAAAATAGCATATGCATGGCATATGCTAAAAATAGGAAATAAGTGTCAGCTTATTAAACTTTTATTTCAGTTACTTACATGGTTTTATATGTGTAGGTGTGTGCTGGGCCATAATATAAACTATATTTCTTACTGTGAATAAGCGACCTAACTTATCTGAAAGCCACTGTTCTTCTACTACAGTAAATGGATCAACAAAAGTATGTGTGCAGTCAGCTGAAACACCAGTGCAAGAAGAAACACTGGCTTCTGTCCTGTCCATACACAGCTATGACTCCTCAAGGTCAGGCACTAGTCCCTCTGTGATAGGCTGAAACTTTGTTGCCTTGTCTTCTCAGATTTGCAGCAATCTTTGTTTAAAAGAACTTCCCCCATTTCCTATAGCTAATTACAAGGCTGGGAATCCTGGTGGTACTTCCCTGATACTTAGAGCTTTGCCATCAGTTTATAAGTTGTCCCATCTTTCCAATCTTTATTCTGCCTACTCAACTTAGAGCAACCCACTTCAGCAGTAATGTGGGGAGCCCTGTTGCCCCTGCCAGTTCATTTATTCCCAGTCTAGCAGAGCAGTGTCAGGATGAGCCTATAGACACAAGTGAATATCATACTATAATTTCCAAAAAGCACATGGTTTATTTTAACTATATTACGTAGAATGAGTTTATATTCACTTAATGTAGTGCATAGGCAATTATGCTATCCTTTTTCTGAGAGTAAATCTGTAATTATTCTGTAACAACTGCCTTGCATCATTTCTTTTCTAGATAAGCTCTGTAAGATTTTGAGACTGAGACGATAATATTCTAACTTAAAAAGTTGAAGTTGTCAGCACTTTTCCTCTAATGCTCATTTGTCAAAAGTTCTTGAAACAATGAAAAATAAATCTTGAAAGAAACAGGATAAATGGATTCTATCTATGGAGACCAGTTGTGTTAGCTTTTTGTTTTGTTTTGTTTTTTAGTATCACTTTTTTTACTGACAGGGAAACAAGACAATCCGAGAACTAAGAAAAGTTCAGTTTTACAGCTCAATCCTGAATATATCAAATGAGCACATAGTTAGCAGGTATCTACCAAGTGAAGAATAACCTAGAAAAGAATCAAAGAATTAGAAAACAGAGCCAACAAAAAGTAGCAGGCCAATAGGTTACAGACTGAGTGCCCGATTTTTATCATTGTTGAATGTCTCTTAACTTCAATGAGAATTCTCTGTACCGACAGATTTCATGTGCTCCCATGTGAACAGAAAAACTGCACCTGTAGGTGACAAGCAGAACTCGAAGCTGCAATTATATCACTTATCTATCATGGAGAGAGTGCCAGAAGTAAATAGTATAAGGGATAATAGCTCTTAACTAAGGCTAATATACCTGCGCAGCTAGAGTGTGCTTTTTAATTCTATCATTTATTTTTCATAGAAAGAGAGGTAGAAAATCAGGAGGCTTTGAAAATGACATTGAATTTACTTTGGCCAAGCCAAATGGATTCACTGCATTGAAAGGTAATTTTTTTTAACATCTTTATTGGAGTATAATTGCTTTACAATGGTGTGTTAGTTTCTGCTTTATAACAAAGTGAATCAGCTATACGTATACATATATCCTCATATCTCCTCCCTCTTGCGTCTCCCTCCCACCCTCCCTATCCCACCCCTCTAGGTGGTCACAAAGCACCGAGCTGATCTCCCTGTGCTATGAGGCTGCTTCCCACTAGCTAACTATTTTATATCTGGTAGTATATATACTCTCTCACTTTGTCCCAGCTTACCCTTCCCCCTCCCTGTGTCCTCAAGTCCATTCTCTATGTCTGCGTCTTTATTCCTGTCCTGTCCCTAGTTTCGTCAGAACCATTTTTTTTTTTAGATTCCATAAATATGTGTTAGCGTACAGTATTTGTTTTTCTCTTTCTGACTTAACTTCACTCTGTATGACAGACTCTAGGTCCATCCACCTCACTACAAATAACTCAATTTTGTTTCTTTTTATGGCTGAGTAATATTCCATCGTATATATGTGTCACATTTTCTTTATCCATTCATCTGTCGATGGACACTTAGGTTGCATCCATGTCCTGGCTATTGTAAATAGAGCTGTAATGGACATTGTAATACATGACTCTTTTTGAATTATGCTTGAAAGGTAAAGTTTTGAGGTTCAAAACAGAGAACTGCACAGTTCCAAGCACACTTTTCATCCATACAAGACGGGTCCAGTACTTTCCTTTGGTGGGTGAAGCTTATGAACATTCGTAACAGAAGACATTTCATAATTCTTTTTATTGTTTTCCATGCTCATCAGACATTGCATCTTACTGTGATTTTCAAAGAGAGGGGCCCTTGGAAGTCCTCCAAATTTCCCTTGGGATGGTCTCAACATACCAATACTTGCAACTGTATCTACACTTTCATTTCTGGAATAATTTAACTTGTTGGCAATTTCTCAAAGGACATAGCCTCTGAGCCTTTTATTCTATTAAGATACACTGAGGTCCCTCTGAATTTGAGAAGTGTGGGTTGCCTAATAAAAACTCAAATTCAATTCTTCTCCACAAAATGAAGTAGGTTTGGTAAACTTGTTATTGGCGCTAAACGTATAACAGATTAAAAAAAAGGACAACCTTCCCTATAAGTAGTTTGTTGGTTTTGCAGAGTATCTTCTCTTACTGTGTTGAGATTACTGTGTAGTTAAAAATTAAAATTATATAACGTTATAAAATATGCCTAATCTTCAATCTATTCTACCTTAGGCCCTTTTTTCTGAAGCTTTTAAATTCCATGATGAAGTTTCAGAGGAAACACAGACCATCCTAATTCTGGAGTTAACATACTAGGTGAGTAAAGATGTAAAGAAATGTTATACTTGGCATGAAAGAATTCATCTGATTTCGCCATTGGTGCTGGAAGGCGCCATGACCTCTGCACTCAGAATCCGTAGAAACGAGCAGTGCCTACCAGTGCAGTTCTAGAAATAAACTGGCAACTAACAGGCAGGATGGCTTCTTGTAAATTAAGAGCCACTCAAGAATGGGTTCTTTACTTTCTGTAGAGTATTGTAAACCTTCCCTTTTTAGAGTGCTAAACTGAACTTTTTAGAGTGTTAAACTGAACTTTCATCTGCTTGTTATTTTTAAAGAAAACACACATCTGTATTTATACCCGATGGTATGTAGACATTTCCTATTATTATTCATTCTTCTGTCCATTGCTACAGATGTTATAAGTAACTTCTACACTTCTCCCTTAAGGCTAAAAATGGAACCTAACATTAAACATAACAGTAAATAAGGCTAAAAATGGAACCTAACATTAAACATAACAGTAAATAAAGGCTAAAAATGGAACCTAACATTAAACATAACAGTAAATAAAGAGGCAAAGAAAAGCTGAAATGAAAACCAGGTGTGTAATTAGATTAATTTTGTTCTTGGTCACCTCAACTTCCATAAATTGGACTTTATATGGTAACATATGCATACAGAACTGCCCTTAGGTTAAAAATCCTAGCTGAAGACCTCTGACCTGTCTGTCTAGTTCTAACTTAATTCTCTTTATAACTGAAGACCTGTACGAACCTTGTGATGAACAAACATTTGACACATACTTCTGAAGCCACAACATTCAATGTTTAATGACATTATTTGGAGTCAAGTCAAAGGGTGTATATTCTGTCACCAGCGAATACACTGACAACATGCTATCCAGAAATAAGCTTTAGCAGAAGGACCCTGTATTGATCTAGCTACACAATGGTTCCAATCAGGACATATTGAGGGCTTACCTGGCAGCATCCCCCAGCTCCTTCACCATCCTCTTCCTTCTGGGGATAAGGGTGAGGATGGAGAGCATGTCCCATCCTCAACTCCACTAATTCATTGAACAATATTTATGAAGCATCTACCATATATAGTTTCTCCTAAGAACTTTACCATCTTGAGGACATTATTGTCAGCATCACTTTCTTTCCATAGCCTCAAGACTCTGAAGAACTTTAAAAAAAAAAACCCTTTCATTACCGAAAAGAAAAATAAATTGAGCACCCCAGCTATGAGAATAGATCTTAATCCATTCTCCAAAATATCCTTTATGATAAAAAGAGAGTCCAGTTTATCTCTAGTTAGTAGGCCAAACCTGGAGATTCCCGAGGAAAATAGAAGCCAAGAAGAGTTTTGTTAAACTGAACTTTCATCTGCTTGGCCAGTGAAAAAAATATTTACTTTAAAATGGTTTTATGTAACTAACATTTTCTAAGGTTTACTCTAAGAGGAGGAAAGGCAAATGACACCGTATCAGATCACAGAATAAAGGATCTGTGTCACTGGGGGACGGTTCTTGGAAAATTAATAGGTTCCAAAATCTAGCAAGATGATTAATACTGACTTTCATTTGATCTATAAACCACAGTGACAGGCACAGCATGACCCTGACTTTGCCTGGCATTGTGATTTAATGAAAAGAGAAAGCTTAGAAGAAGACCATGGAGGAGAAAAACAAAGCCTTCTGTATGGGGTCAGAAACTTCTTGATCGATATACCCACCTTCTGATTTCTAAATCTTGATCACAGGGGTTCTGTGCATGCTGGATAGTTGCTTTATTAAGAGAGCTGGGTAAAAAGTGTTAGTTTTTTATACACAAGTGACAATTTTATAGAAGGAAAGTGATAGCCTCATATTTTCTAAAGGAAATGCCATTTGCAAAGATATAATGCTGAGGAAAGTAGGGGAAAGTAAACATGCTGATTATGGGTGTGCTTTTTTAATAAAATCACCATGAAATTTTGGTTAAATAAAATCAGTTTTGGAGGACTGCAAGGCTGAATTGGAATATGGTTGAGGCCACAGAATACATTGGTTTGAGTGAATGTACCAACCAGGCTTCATCACATCACAGCGGTTTGTTTCAACTGGGGTTGAAAAACCACTGTGTAGACGAGAAAGATGGAATATTCAAACCCCCATGTAAAAGCTTCATTGAAGCCACTGCGGAAATCTGGGACTGTCAGAACACCAACGTGGAGTCACTCCCACCATTTTTCTTAAGACTCGCACCCTAGTTGTTGCTTCCCATAGCTCAGGACTCTGCTCCAGGATGGTCTACACCCACCACATCACCTGAACTTTCATTCCACCTATCATTCTGGCTCCTGTAATGGCCCTGCCTCATTCTGCTCCCTGGGCACGTCAGTCCACACCTGATTCAATGCGGCTTACATTCCCTGCCTAATTTTGCTTCCAGAGATATCTTCAGAGACCATAGCTTCTTCCCTACCCTGCTAGATACTCTCCAGAGGATTTCTTAAATAAGATTTTTTTTTTTTTCTTTTTTTTTTTTTTGCGGTACGCAGGCCTCTCACTGCTGTGCCCCCTCCCGTCGCAGAGCACAGGCTCCGGACGCACAGGCCCAGCGGCCAAAGCTCACGGGCCCAGCCGCTCCGCAGCACGCGGGATCCTCCCGGACCGGGGCACGAACCCGTGTCCCCTGCATCGCCAGGCGGACTCCCAACCACTGCGCCACCAGGGAAGCCCAAGATTTCTTAAATAAGAACAAACAAATGCATCTTCACAAAGAGATTCTTTATCCTGTGATTGGCTATTCACATCTGCCTCAATAGCTGGTCTTAGTGTTTTTGTATAATTCTTTTATTCACTCATTGTTCTCCACACTTTATTGAGCATCTGCTACATGCTCCAGGCCTCACCTCATGTTAAAGACATAGTCCTCACTCCCCTGCAGAACTCAACCTGGTGAGGAGAACAACCAAGTTATAAATTATGGTACAGGGATGACAGTGCTTTAATAGATGTAAACATACTGGCTATTGGGACACTTAAACCAGCTTGCCTGATTGGTTTGGCTACTTGATCACAAAATGACTGGGTTAAATGTCACACAGTACTCTTCTTCATTAGCAAGCTTTTTCCCCAAATCTCTTGGAATTATTCATTCAAAGAATATTTATTGAGTATCTACCATGAGCCAGGCACTCTTCTGTGTGCTATGATTTTAGTACTGAATGGAAGAGAAAAATATTCCTACCCTCATGGAGCTTACATACTGCAGGAGCCAAAACTTTACTAGATAACACATGACTAAGTAAAATATAGAATAGGGAGCACAGTGGTATGAGCTAAAGAGAAAAACAAAGAAGGAAGAAGGATATGAATAGAGGGAGAGGTCAAGGTTAGGGTGACTAGGGAAGGGCCCTCTGAGAAATTGACCTCCACCTAGTGATTTGAAGGATCTGAGAGGTAAGCTGCAATACTGTCTGGGGGAAAAACATTCTAGACAAAGGGAACAGCAAATGCAAAAGGGCTGTGGCGGGAAAGTGTCTGGTGTGTCTGAAAACAGTAAGGAAGCCATGGTGGCTTGAGATGAGAAGCTGGGTTGGTGAGAAATCACTCTCCTTTTAAAGAAGAGGAGATGAACTAGCTTCCCAGTCCAGTTTCAGGACTTCATGAGAAGATGCAGCATTTGGAGAAGGAAGTAGTAAAGTGATTATTAAAAGGGCAGCAGTGTGGGAGGGCAAAGCCCTGTTTCCCGGGCCTGGAGTCGCCCTTGTAACCTTCAGTCCTCACTCCTTGCTCTGGGTACAGCATTTGATGTACACACTTCTTCCATGGAAGATGAATGGGGGCAGTAATCTTAACAGAAAACAAGAAGGAACTCAATTACCTCAGGCATGTTTAAGTAAAAGTACAAAAATTGTGCATCCCGAGTATTTAGCTTTCCTCCTCTTCCCTGTGCCACCGCCCAGCGCCCCCGCCAGGGTCCATCTGGCACAGAAAGTCACCACTGAATTTCAATGGAACAACCTTCTACGAGACCTAAATAAATTACGGTTAAGAATTGAGTCTCCAGAGATCTTTCAACCCCAAATTGGCTCACCATCTGGGAAAACATCTCATGGAGAAACACCAGTGAAATTATCTGGTCTTAAAATTCAAAATCAAACACACACGCACGCTAAAAAACAAGTCAAAATTCTAGGCAAAACAAAAAGCAGCACCCTCATGACTGCCTCTGAGGCAGTGCTACTTAACCTTTCATCAATTATGCATCCCTTGTAGAATCTGATGAAAGATGCAGAATCTGTCTCAGGAAAATGGATAGGCATTCAATGGCAAGGGGTTTATAAACCCCGTGAAACCTGTCCATGGATCACTCCATAGAGCTGGGATTCAGAATATCTGCTTTGAAAGGAAAAATCCTTTCTTTTTCAAAAACATTTCTCATATTTAGATTCATTAACATTCCTTAAAACTACAGAGTTCCAGCTCGACCATCTCCATTTACTATAAACACACTGTAGTTTACAATTCAGTAATCAGAATCTAATCTCCCTTCTGACATTAGAGCAGACATAAGGCTGGAGCTGGGGAAAGCAGCTAGCAACAAGAATTCAGTATCAGGGAGAGGGTTCATCCAGTTCAACCATCTGCCTTTGGAGATGCCACCATCAAACAGCTGCAGGAGGTATCCTCTGGGCCTGGGCTCCGTGACCCCGTGGCAGCATCTCTGTGACCCTGCTAGGAGCCCTAGTCCCAGGAGAAACACTGAGTTATGCAAACAGATTTAGCAATCTTAGAAAGAAGCTTTTTTCCCCTCTTCTAAGTATCAGTGGGTATTCCTCTGTCCTCTGCATTTATTCACTGCACTCACCTGGGATGGCCTCTACATCTCTTTGTAAGCACTAAGCTCTGTTCCGGCCTGTAAAGGAGGATATTAAGGAGAGAGGAAGATAAATATTCTGCCTGCTGATATTTTTCTCATCTGCGTACCTGTTAACCTACCAACGGCCCTATGAATTTGAGTATAAACACTGAGGTTAAAAAAAAAACCCAAAAACTATAAAATGATACATCTTTACTGCTAGGAAATGGTCCAGAAGAAGGAAGAGTTTAAGCAGGCATGTATGCATTGCTCTTTGTTTTTGTATTAAAAAAAAAGAGGTGCTGCTATCCTTATTTTAATGAGTGCCAAACGCTTCTCCCACTCTTTTCTGGTTCCACACACTCCTCGCTAGCCCCACTGGTTTGTGAACTTGTTGTTCACCCCAAAGGAGTTACCCAAGAAAGAAATGATCATTTGTTGAGGATGATTGAAATCAACACTGCTTTACCAAAGCAGTGTCCCTAGCCCTAACTAACTCATTCAGTGTGAGACACAGTTGTAATCCATGGCCTTGGGGGTGTAGGGACATTTTGTGTTTTTATTAATGTGTCCCCTGTGCCTTCTGGGAGTGAAATGTCATCACCAGGGAAGTGGGGCAGCCCCCTGTGAATCGAAGACTGGGCTCTTAGGTGAAAAGAAGTCTCCCTCTGCTCTGATTGGGAGCCAGGGCTCAGCCTTCTAGAAAAGTGCTCTGTCAGTGGCAGAAGAGAAGGGGATCCTCTGAGGAGGGCAACCAGTGCTCCAGTCTTCGATACTCTCCACCTCTGTGGAGAATCTTCTTGTTTTTAATAAGGGCAACGTCAATCAGAGAAATTCTTAGCACGCTACAGAAGAACACAGAGGCCACAGAGACCAGGTAAGGAACTTGCTAAGTTCCGCACTGAGCAGACTGAGAGGGTCTGAGGTTGCTGCAGACGCCTGTAAGGTGTGGCACAGGTACTATACCTGGGGACAGGGTAAGAGCAGGCAGACATTATGGATTATACAGTCAGCCCCTGTCCTCAGAACAATCATGCTAGAGCAATGGTTCTCGAGTAGGGACCATGTGTGGAGACAGTTTTGATTAGTGTGACTCAGACAGGGGGTGCATCTAGCGGTAGAGGCCAGGAATCCCACTAAACACCCTCTAATGCTCGGGACGGCTCCACCCTCCACCCCACCCCCAGCAAAGACTGATTTGGCCCAAAGTGTCCGTAGTGCCTAGGCTGAGAAACCCAGTGCTAGTGGGAATGAGGGCATGAAGCTTTGGGAGACAGAAAAGGCGAATACAGCAGAGGGCCCTATAGGTGGCGGCAGCTTGGACTTTTCAATCAAACCTCAAAGTCTTTCAAGACTTCAAAATAGGGTGGAATATTTTCGGCTGGATATTTCACTTCAGAATCAGACAAGAGTATCAAACAGGAGTATTCTCCTATGGCTGCTTGAAGTGAACAACCTCACCCTCCTGTGAGTCCTTCATTTTCTGTGTGTACTCATATGTGTAAAGAGAAGGGCAACACAAACGCAGACACGCCCACCTGTAAGGAGGCAGTAGGTAAGTAGTAAATGAACACAACCTAGGTCCTTTGCGCCGTCCCTTCTTTGCGTACAACACATTGTTGACAACCGTGGGCTTAAGATGAACGAGCTGTCTCCTGCCCCTCAAGACTGAAACACTGGACCTGGAAAATTGCCTCCGAAGGATTTCTCAGGAGTGACTTTTCAAGGATGGGTGCAGGTCCACGTAAAGAACTCTCTCCTTCATCAACGGACACTTATGTTGTTGCCATACCTTGGCTGTTATGAATAATGCTTCAGTGAACATGACAATGCAGATATCTAAGTGATTTTATTTCTTTTGTATATATACCCAAAGGTGGAATTTCTGGGTCAAATTTCAATTTTTTGAGGAACCTCCATACTGTTTTCCGTAACGGCTGTACCAATTTATATTCCTACCAGCACTTTATAAGGGTTCGCTTTTCTCTACATCCTTGCCAACAACGTGGTACATATATACAATAGGATATTATTTACCCTTAAGAAAGAAGGAAAGCATGCCATTTGTGGCAACATGGATGAACCTGGAGAACAATACGCTAAGTGAAATAAGCCTGACACAATAAAGGTAAATACTGTGTGATCTCACTTATACGTGAAATTTAAAAATCCAAACTCAGAAACAGAGTAGAAGAGTGGTTAATGGGGGGTGAAGAAAAGAGAAGATTTCCCCCAATCGAAGGATACAGATTTTCGGTTATAAGATGAATAAGGTTTGGAGAGCTAATGTATGGCATGGTGACTACATTTATAATAATGCATTATACACTTGACATTTGCTAAAAGAGTACACCTTAAGTGTTCTCACCACACACACACACACACACACACACAGAAAAGTAACTGTGAGCTGTTGGATGTGATAATTAGCTTGACTGTAATCATTTCACAACGTCTATGTATATCAACACATCATGTGGTACACCTGAAGTATATACACAGCTTTTGTCAATCAGACTTCAATGAAGCTGGAAAAAAATAAGATAAAATGAAATACAAAAAATAAAGAGAAGAGCTTCCTCCTCTCCGGATGAGAATATCACCCTGGGAGACTTTATTGAGGTCAGAGGGCCAGGAGTGTGTGAGCATGTGTGTGAGCGTCTGATAGTGTGTGTGTGTGTGTGTGTGTGTGTGTGTGTGCACATTTTCCTGTCTTTGTCTGAAGGACTCTGCAGAGGTGCACGCTCTGCCAGTACCGAGCGTGCGACCTCCCCTTTGGACCTCGGCTTCCTCATAAAGAGAGGGAGCTGGATTCGGCGATCTCTAAGGCCCCTTGGCAGCTCTAACATTTCTGGATCCTATGTTGACAGTCATTTCGTGCCTGCACAAGGATGCCAAATGCCTTCATCCTCTGCTGTCTTCAGCGGCCTCGTGTGAACCCGCTAGGCTGCTCTATGGGGAGACAGCGCACAGCATCCTGGACGTCCATTCCTTGCCTCCCAGTCTTGCTCCGAAGAAATACTTTCTATTCCTCCTTAAGATTATGTGAGGGGGGCTTTAATAGGCTGATTTTGTGTGAGGACCCAACGATAGAAAAGCAGATTCTAGTCAGTGCTTTTACTCAGAGGATCATTCCACAGAAGCTGAGCTGTTGCTAAAATAGTCCCCAAAGTAGCTTAAAAAATAATGGAGATTCTAAAACCAGATCATTTCCTGATGAAAAGTCTAGGCCTGTTCAATTTTTAATCCTTTCTGAAATCAGCACGGTTTTTCTTTTTCTCATAAAGGTATTTAGAATGAAGTTCTCGAATTTGCCCCTTGGACACATTTACATGTTGTGTCTAATGTCTTAATTCTTTTAATCAAGGCTTTCCTAGTTTTAAATCACAGTTAAGTGTTTTGGGGGGAATCAGCATGCTTATTCCTATTTGTCTGACAAATATACAGCATCAAATATTCATCATTTAAATTCAATTAAAATATAGAATCACAGAAACATCATTGCAATGACTTAAATTGCTCCAGTTTTAATTAAGAGATTAGGGCAATTTGGCATTAGAAACATACTACAATGCACAATCAAGAAGTCATATTCCTATAGGTTTTTAATAATTTAAAACTCTTATGACTTTAAAGATGAGAGGTATGGGGGTATATTTGGCAACAATGAGTAATAATGACACTGGAGAATAATAGGAAGATGTGAGCAAAAAATATGAAAATTCAGATGTGCTGAGAAATTTAAAAATCTATCTGCCCAGTGAAATGTTCAACAGTCCTGAATTCTTCCAGGTTAAAAGCAATAAGTCAAAATAAAACTTCATGTATAAGTAGATGTGTAATTCAGTAAAGTTGTTAGGAACTGTATCTCCATTAAAAAAAAATCTTACACATTATATTCTTATTTCACTAGGATCATCATAATTTCTTTATGGCTCTGGGACTCGTGGGACCATCTTAATCTGAACGCTTGGAATTGATCTAAACTGCGGTCTGTGGATGATAAAACCTAAACACGTGATTAAAAACTTTAAAATTAATTGACATTTTCATTATTCAGCTGGCCTCCAAAATGACTCCATATAAATTATATTGCCATATGTAAATCATTTGAACGTTAGCTGCCACATCTTCCATATAAACCAACAGCAGCCATAAACAGTGTTAAGTTAAGCAAAAAGTGGTTTCCCTATGGAGGCAGGAAATGTAAAGTCTCTTATGATTTTTAGCCTCATATACTTTCATATCAACCTCTCTTGTCATGTTTTTAATTAAAGTGGTATCAGTGCTTAATGCAATACCCAAGCTCGTTGGCTACCAAGGCATAGGCACAGAACTCACACCCTGAGGCAGGCAAGCATTGGCTCTCACATGGACCAACCTCAAATTGCTGACAGGACTTGAGCATCCATGTACTGGCTCCAATGGGCACCTAGACCTTTGGAGAATTTTTTGAACAAAAATACTTGGAAGATCACTTGGTCCAACATCTGACTTCAGGCAGAAGAGTAATGGAGCTACCTGTGTAAGATAGTGATCTAGATCCCCATAACTCAATAAAAATATAATGAAAGGCATTCACAGGATTTTATATTTTCTAATAGACACATTTTTAAAAGTAAAAAAAAAATACAGCAAAATTAATTCTAATGGTATATTTCGTTCAGTCCAAATCAAAATTATTTCAACAAGTGATCAATACAGAAACCACTGAAATATTTTAAATTATTTTTTCAGGCCAAATCTTTGAAATCTGATATGTATTTTACACGTGCAGCACATCTCAGTTTGTACCAGCCACATTTTGAATGCTCAGTAGTCACACATGGCTACTTTATTAACAGTGTAGCTCTGGGCTATCAAAGTGGGCCAAGATGGCTTTTTGGCAACAAAGGGATGAAAAGCCTGGGAAAGGGTAGCCTCTGCCTCCAGAGAGCATTGTTTGGCCCCAGAGATTCAGACAAAGCAATGGAAATTAGATTTTTATGGGTCATAGTGGAAATGTTTCCAAAAGAAGGTATACATAAGTTGTGGTGTATTCCTATGATGGAATACCATGCAATAAGAATGAATGGTCTACAAATACATGCAACAATAAGGATGAATCATACAAACATAACATTCAGTGAAAGAAACCAGATACAAAAGGTACATAGTTTCTGCATCCAGTTACATACACTACAAAAAAGCAGGCAAAACCCAAGGAGTACAAAGTCAGGATATTGCATACCCTTGGTAGGAGGCAGTGACTGGAAGGGAGGGCAGGGGTAGCTTTGGGGTGGTGGTCACGTTCTGTTTCTTGGCCTGGATACATTTCACTTATGAAAATTCATTGAGCCATACTCTTATAAAATATTTATTTGTCATTAAATATGTCATGCCTCAATATAAGAAAATTTTTAAAGAAAGGTAAAATTCAAACTATAAAATCTCTACACATTTCTGTTCTGGAACATAAACACATAACATGTACCATATCATATTATAAAAAAGAGATGTCAATGCTTCCGACCTAATTTTTTAAAACTTTGGATTCCAAAATAAATTAGAAAAGTAAAATCAAAGTTCATAGGTATTGGTTTCTGAAGATCAGCTTCAAAGGTGGCCGGGGGCATGAGCACAGGACAGAAATGGGACCAACCAGGTTCAGGAACAGCCTAATAGCTCTGTGTGTGATTGGACATAGAAGGGACATGGACAAACCACCACGTGCTCTGCTTTCCTCTAAAGAATATTTAATATTCTTGTCCTGAGTTTTCCCAATTGGCCCTGCACCCCTGGATTTAGAGTCTTTGCAACCAACTGAACTTAAGAGACAGAGATCCTCAAGAGGAAAGCTCGTCTATTAGCCTTGAGAGAACAAGCCTTGAGAGAACAAGTTAATGACAAATTGGAGCATCTTAGTAGATTTGGAACATAAGTACCTCTGATTCCTAGATTGCTAACCGCTCACCATCACTACCAAGTTTTTGAACTACACCACAATGGAAATATTATGTTTGGAAAATTTGTCCTAAGTTTATCATTAAAGATACTTACTTGTATTGTTAAAGCTTATTCCTGAGAAATGTTTATCCTTGAGAAAAATTACTGACAATTCTTCTTAATTGAAAAAAGAAAGAAAATAGAAGATCCATCCTGTAATTCAGGATGCTCTGATTCACAATCAACCCAAAACTACTTCAAGAGAGTCTAGTTAGGACACAGTGCCTGGCCTGAGAGAGCCTAAGAGGAGAGGGACCCCTGCTCGTCATCTCTGCAGATGCTCTTGTGTGAACTCCAGCCTGACCAGATTCCCCATAAATTCTACTGATGTGTCATTGGTATTGGGCATTAGAATAAAACTTGCTACTTACAGAATATCTAAAATGCTTATTGCTAGAGTGTCTCAAGCCTCTTGCCCATAAGTTCCCACAGGCCATTATATCATTAGAGTCTGCTGTCCTTAGCTCACATAGGTGTGTGGCTGACATGTATAGATGTTTTTGAAGAATGTTTTAATAGTTAGTTCTTTGGATGTTTCTCATGATGAAGGCTGAAACAATAGTCTAATTATTTTTATATTATTACAAACCCTTTTGCTTAAAGCTCTGGGCCCTATAAATCAACTTTTGTAGATCTAAATTCATAGGATTCAAAGAATATGGATTGGGCTAGAGTAAAACTATACCTCATCTGAAAACACTCCTAACATTATGGTTTTGTTGACATAATCACTGACATCCAAAGATGCCTATATTCAAATGAAAAGCTTAAAAATTATGACCCATGTAATCCCAGCTGAGAGTGGAATGTCAGTCAAGCCACAGAAATGAATTTACCAAATGTCTTTTGCTTGTATTGCTTTAAGTACCATAAAGGGGCCATATTGAGCACAGTGATATTTCTTGAAATCCCTTTTCCATACCCAATACTTTCATTATTTGCCACAGCTTCTCCTACATCTGTTCCCATCAACACCCTAATCCTTCTCCCCACCACTTTTCCCCGTGTATCAAAACTCCGTAAAGCAGTATGGTGCCTGGAGGGGGCTAAGGGGGGAGAAATGAAACAGGCAAGGTCTGACTCCTCTTTAGAGGAACAGGGGAAAGGAAGGCTGGGAACAAGTATATGTTGGCAATTTTTGTCCCATCACACAGTGTTGGTATCCGATTAGCATCATCTTAGGTTGGGTTCCTGGGGAAAGAGACTGAGACAAAGATTTGACTGGAAGAGGTTTATTGAGGAGGGCTCTTTGGAACAACCCCTGTTAGAGAATGAGGAAAGCAGGGTATCAGGGCATAGTGAAGCAATGTGAATAGAGGCTTCCCATCATCCTACAGGGGAGCTTTGAAAGTGTGATGGCCCTTCAGAGTTGTCCTGAATCAGGGCAAGGGGCCCAGGCCTTCGTACCCCCTAATGCAGGGGTCCCCAACCCCCAGGCCAGGGGCTGGTACCAGTACGGTCTGCAACCTGTTAAGAACCGGGCTGCACAGCAGGAGGTGAGTGGCGGGCGAGTGAGCTCCATCTGCCGCTCGCCATCGCTCCCCGTGGCTCGCACTACCTCCTGAACCATCCCCTCCTCCCCCGTCCGTGGAAAACTTGTCTTCCACGAGACCATTCCCTGGTGCCAAAGAGGTTGGGGACCGCTGCCCTAATGGACAGTCAGTAGATGTGGGCTGCCCCAGGAAGGAGCATGACCTGGGGAAAAGCAGCTTTCTTCAGCAGAGGGTTAGGAAATCAACTATAAGCCAACAGCAGCCAATGTCCCATGCAGCTGAGGGAAAGAACACCTCAGCCCTGAAGGGGGCATCTAGGTGTTGCATAATAGTATCCACTACAAGCATTGTATTAAAAGCTGTCTTTTTGTACCAGAGAACAGGAATTATCTGTCCCCACGTGGCTTTCTATGATCATCACTCTTCATGTTATGATCTTTGGGACATCACTGTTCCCAATGATTCTTTTGGAAGGCGTCGTATGAAATGAGTTTGCTTAGTCTGTTGTTTCAAACTAGGTAATGGCTATCCCTTACATGGAAATCGTTCTGCCAAATGTCTTTGAGAAGTTCTTTACGCTCAAGCCTCCTGTAAATGTTTCCCTTTAGCTTTTTGCATAGCGGTTCGAATCTCTTTTTGCCATTTACCCTCTGCACATTTCAAGCCAAGCAAAGTTCATCTTCAGCAGTAAAACTGCAGTGTCATTATGCAAGTTTGATGTTGGTGATGGTAAGTAGCTGGCCCGGATGAAACAGCTCTAGAATTTAACTGCTCGATACTACATGCCAAAATCTCCTGGGCCTTTAGAAAAGTTGGTTTTCAGCACATCTCCAATCTGGCTTGAATTTCCCCAGCTATGTTGATGCCAATACTGTTTCCAAGTCGTAGATTTGTTTGATTCTATTTTCTCCTTCCCAATGTATTTAGCATGTAGTTTGACTGGGATAGCAAAAATGAATTTTTGTTTCAGTTGAAATACTTCCTTTACTTGTCCATGGTACATATACCATGATATATAACCTCAATTTCCTTCAGCCTGATATTCATTTAACTTGGTAGTGAGTCCATGCTTGTCCTAATACGTATTAACTTCCAGCACATAGGTATGAACATAAAGTAGTCCTAAATCACTGCCTAGCTAATGACTGAAAGAACCATGAATGCTAACTTTATTTATCAACCCTGACGTGGCAACCCACACCATCTTATCACGTTTTAAAGGGCCCGTTTGGAACTTTCTGGTCAACAAACCTATTTAGTAGCTGCTAGAATTACCTGAATGTCATTGGGTACCCTCTCTGGCCAGCCATAACACTAGGCATTGCCTGGCACAGGTCAATGGATATTGCATCTTGGCAAGTTCTTTCCCTATTGTGCGGCCACGTCCTAGTCAGAGGGAGGGATGTTAAAGTGTGAAACTCCAGGCCCATTGATTGCAGTGTGTCACTGAGTCAGACTGAGCAGCTAGAACTAAGAGAAGCAACGCAGTTCGGTCCTGGCACAAAAATAAGTAGGATCAGGAGTTCAAAGCCAACCATCAAGCCAACTAGGAATATGAGGCTTAGAGAAATGAGAGGTCAGGGAGCAAGGAGCCCCTGGAGGTCAAGGCGAGGTGAGGGACCAGGTGGAAGCAACTGGACTTTACTCAGTAATGACACAAGCATGTCATAAACTCCCTTGAGTGTCTCAAAGTCACTGGATTGTTTAGCTTTGGCTTCTACAACTAGTCATATTCCAGACCCCTCCAGTAGTTTACCTTTTGTATAAGGAGCTACAAAGAAGAGTTGCTCTGTACCATTCAAGGGTATAAAAAACTCATTTTTATTTCTTTTTGCCATCACAGAGAGCTTTTAAAAACTGACTAATTAAGCTTCACAGCATCTGTCAGTTAAGTAATAGACTGAAAGAAAGTAGAGCCCCCTATTGAAATAAAATCCCATTTGGAACAGCAGCGTTTTTGAGCTATAACTAGACAGCAGTTTAAGACAGAGTACTGAGGACAACATATGGGACAAAAATCCAAATGGATGGAAGTATGAAAATAGGACAGGAAGCTAAAATAGATGTGCATTCAACTTCTTTAGTATAAATAGCATTGTCTGTAATCTCAGGTATATGATTCAGCAATCGCTAATGTGAAATCATTTCCAGTATTGCAAATGGGCAAGCAGCAGGTTCATGGATTCTTTTATAAAAGTGGGGAGGGTCTTTGAAAGATTTTAAAACACTTGAAACAAATTCCAGTTTGGGGTAAAAAAAATTCTTCCATTTGTTTACAATAGGAGTCCAAATCTCCTAAAGCAAATAGGAATGACTGTTTACCTACCTAAACAGTAAAGTTTTGATCACTGGAGGATCCAATAAGGGTGGGTACAAAATACCACAGAGCTGTTGGCCTCACTACAAATTCATGACCACCACACTTGTCAGGGCTCCTATAGCCACTCTGCCATTGGTCTACTTCTCCCAGGATAAATCCCTTTCCCACTTACAAACTTTTTTCTCCCCCTCTTTAGCTTTCAGCTCCCTTGTGCAGCCCTCATTCTCAACACGGCACCTTACTGTCTAAGTTGAATTGGTTCCATTTCCTTCCCATTCATGTCGAAATTTAATCTAATTTTATCTGTCCTTTCCTCAACACTTTCTGCCTCAAAAAAGCAGTGTCCTCACTCACTTCCAAGACCAATTCTTCCACTTGATCCCATCTCCCCTCATCTTCTTTAGGGCCTTATTCCATCCCTCAGACCTCTCTGTCTAACATTAAAAAAGCAAAACCAAAAACAAAACAAAACAAAAAAAGCCGCACCTGTTCCAGTCATCTATTGCTGCCTAATAAGCACCAAAAAACTTTAGTGGCTTAAAATAAGTCATTTACTCACTCACAAGTCTGCAGTTTGGGTAGAACAGGGCTCCTCAGTGATCCAAGTGGCATATTCTGGGGCAGGAAAGCCCAAAATGGTTTCTATACTCATGTTTGGTGCCTCAGCTGAGATGCCTAGACCAGCCGGGAACTGGCTGGACATCTCTCTCTCTCTGTCTCCCGTGACATTTCCGCGTGGGTACCGTGGGTTTCCCCCACAGCAGGATGGTGTCAGATTCAGACCTCTTACATGGCAGGCTGGCTCCTCCAGAGTATAAAAGCAGAAGCTGCCAGGTCTTCTTAATGCCTTGACTTGTAAGCCTGTCCAAGGATATCATGTTCAGTTGGTAACAGGACCCTCCCAGATTTGGGGAGAAGGGACTACACAAGGACATGAATACTGAGAGACATAGCTCATTGGGGCTCACCGATTCTCCCTAGAATCAGCTTTCCTTATCCTAATATAATTTTCTTTCCAACTTTATTCTCCTTAAAGAGTTATAATCCTCTCTCCTTTACACTTCATCACCACTTTTCAAATAATAATTCTCTACTCTTATTTCCTCCAAAGTAACACCTCTTCATAACTCCTCAACCCACTGCAATCTGGCTTCCAATCTCATCACCTTATTAAAAACTAGCATCAACGTTCTAATTGTTAAATCTACATATTTCTTCTTTGTCCTCATCTTACTGTATTTCTCTGAATCTTTTGTTTCTGTTGACCTCCTTCTTGAAATCCTCTCACCATCTGGTTTCTGAGACATTGTGGAGCTCTCCTCCAAACTTCCTCCTTCTTAATATTTTTCTTTCTCTTCCTCTGCATAAATGTAGGAGGCTTCTGCATCACCCCTCCTCCCATGCCACCCAGTCTGTCACTAGGTTATCACAATCCTACCCTAGTAAAATCTAGAAACCACCCCCTCTTTCCATTCCCATTTCTCCTACACAATTCAGAGCCTCCTTTGCTCCTCATTAGGCAAATGCAAACGTCTTCTGTTTGATCTCCAACACTCCCGTTTCTGCCCCTTCCTATTCTACAAACCGGTGTAAGAGTTATCTTCCTTAAACAGAACAGTCTATGCTCAAAACCTTTCCCCAGCTACCTATTGCCAGTTAGGCAAGTTCAGCCTTGTCTTATTTTGCCAAATCCTATAATCCTGGTCTCAAACCATATTTCCAAATACCACAGCAAATCCCCATAGTTTAGGTTTTAGTCCCACAGGACATTTCACAATTTCTAAAGATGTCTTGTGTTTTCCTGCCTCTGTACTCTTCCTTCAGGAAATTAACCTCCATCATTTTTACCTCTCAAAAACTTCCTCATCCTTTAAGGCCAGCCTTAAAAGCTACACTTTCCACAAAGACTTCCCAGTTAGAAAAATCACTCCACTTGCTTTATACCCATGGAATTTTGTTTAGACATGGCTTTCAGAGCATATCACATTATAAGTTTTAATATGTTATTATTTAGTGTTCCTCACTAGATCATAAACCCCATGAGACTAGAGATTCAGTAATCTCAGCATCTAGCATAGTTGCTAAGAACTCAGTACTTTTGAGTTGAATTGAATAAGCATTATGAAGTAGTTATTGGCTTTCAATCTTTAGCCAAAGAGTCATGTAAAATGAGAGCAGTTTCCTTCAATACGTGTGATTCAATGGCCAGCTTAGAACAAAGGCTCTCATGGACAGAGATGCTAAAATTCTGCCCCACTCAAATCACTCAGTGGTGTAAATATTAAATTATGGAGGGATATTCTTAAAATATCTAGAAATATCAAGCAAAGCAAGTCTGCATTTTCCCAGTTTACCTAGATAATTGCCTTACTTCACCATCTTGTTTTACGTTATCGCTCTAAGATTTATCACTAACTGATGCTCATTAAATTTTAATAACTCTCTGGGATATATGTGACAGTGACACTGCACTTTCACAAGCAACATGCAGATATATAAACATTTCAATTAAGTGTGTCAAATAGTATGCAGATAAATCAATAGGATGGGACAAGGAAATAATGGTAAATATTTCATGTTGTAAGAAGGACATACTTGATTACTCCTTGTAACAACTACAACAAAATTATACTATGTGCCTGGTAAGCAGCAATTAAGGCTCTACCTCACTTGCAAAAATAGATTCATTCCTAAGATGTATAGATCAATAAATCAGTTCTATTTTCCTATCTCCCTATAATTTATTTAACACTCATTTCTCATCCATCTTTGTCTAACAATTCCCAACTTTGGTACATTGGGCTGCTTAACCCACCCATAGATTCTCTGTCAAGTAGTTTATGGTCTGGAAACAAACAGTAAAGAAATTCCTATTTTAAAGGAATCCTAGGGTGAATGCTTCTGAAAACTGAGTGATTGGATTCTAATTTTTACTTTGAAAATTCAACTTTGCATCAACAGCTCATAAGACAGTTTGATAGTTTCAAAGACTGTGTGAAAATTGATTAATGAAACATTGGAATAAAATTTTATCTTAAATTTATTTAACAAATCATTTTAGTTAAATTCCCCAAAACGATACGTTTTAACTCTAATGCTGGTGACCTGTAGCACATTAGCACCATTCATAAGTAGTTCAATTTCAGGATTCTGGGACCAGAGAGCATTTGATGTCATAGGAAGAAAGAAGAGAATGGAGAAGAGTTTCCTCTTTCAGTCCTGGTTGTTCAAAGCACTATTTCAAACCTGCAAGCTCTGTTATTGGTATTCTTTCACTTCTAATTTTCTTTGTCTTTCCTATCTATTTCTATCCTCAGGGTCTTGCTCTAAGGTTTTCTTTTTGTAGCGTCTTGCTTGAATGGCATTAAAATGTATATTTCAGGCTTCAAAATGACTTAAACCCATCTTATCTCATCCAAAGTTCTCCCCATCCTGGTGGACCAAGAATGTAGGGAGCAGGGACTCTGATGGGGAGAAGAGAGAGAGTGCCAGTCTCATGCAGCCCATCTAAAACAGGCCTAAAGGTGACAGAATTGAGTTCACATTTTTTAAAACAGTATCTGGACATTCCTTGACAGCATTAATAACATAGTGAAACAAGCATGAGAAGGAAATGGGGAGAAGAGATGATGTTACAGCCCCTGCAAAGACAGGAATGGCATAGATCTACCAGCAGCAATGAGTATAAAGGAAAAGGTGGTGGTAGGTGGGGGGGAATCTTTAGTCAAGTCAGACAAGATAGGAGAGCCATTTGTATGTCAGGGACACTCATTAGTTGGAAACTTTGTGCCTTTTAAGAGACCCTCCTATTGGCAGCAAAAGCAAATAAACCACAAGATCAATATTTTTCACTTTTTCAAATACATTAGGAGTAAATAAATACCCAGCTTGGAAACTAAAAGAAAAATAATGAGGTTGAGTACTTTTCTTAACAATCGAAGATCCCCAAAGTTTAGTGTTTTGCTAGTCATATATTTTGTGATTTCTTGATTGTGGAAGTTATTTATAGAAAAACAAAAGTGTTCAACCTATTTGCTGATTGAGGAAATTACTAGCTGAATTTTATGCCTATAAGTGTAGAATTTACAAGTGGGAAATGTGGCACTTAACCCAGAATCTAAAGGCAAAGCTTTATTTCCTAATCATCCATATGGCTCCTATATTTCCACAGCATTTTGCTTTGCCCAATGTACCATTACAATGAATTAACTGTTCCAGTCTAAGACGAAGCTTTCCACCTACCCCATACCTTCTTACCTAATCAAAGATTGTGTTCCTGCAGTTATCTCCTCTCATCCAGGTTATCCTCATTCATGTACGAATACGCTTCAATGTATTGTGCAAGATGAGTCTAGAATACCATGTTATACCAGATAGCAAGGAAACTATTAAAAAAAACAAAACTACCAGGGCATGGCAAAAGAATTCTGGGGCCAACTGAAGAACCTCCCCTTGGATACAAATGGGAACAATTTGAGCATCAATAAGGATAATAACTACAATGTATTAAAACACATTAAATATATTTAAATCCATGAGTTCATAGTATTTTAAAAATTATTCATTGTTAGGGATACTAAACAACTTATTATTTTTAAAACTGTTAAAGAGAAAGAATCAAACATTTATTCTATCTTTCCTATACAAACTGTAACAGTAGGTAACCAAATAAGGGATGAGGGAAGTATTCCAGCCAATAAATACAGAAGCAAGGATAGAATTAGAATGTCACCATTTTGCAATCCCTAATGAATTAACAAATCTAGGCACAGAGCATCAATGGCTTCTAACATCACAAAAGGAGACAACCAGGCATTATATTCTTCTTGATGGATAAGCATACTATGAAATAATCTTGCCAAAAAATTTAAACCCGAATCTGATAAAACTTTTGGATCTATCCATTTTTGTAAAATACAAAAGAAGAATATGTTAAACAAAGCCACAGAAGTTCAATCAAACTGTAGGAAACTCTACAGGACAAACAACCCGGTTTCTTTGAAAATAAGTTGCAAGAGGGATAAAAGATGGAGAGAGAATCTTTAGACTAAAAGAAATTTAAAAAACATAACAATGCGGAACCAAAAAGAAATTGTAAAGTGTGAATCTTGTTTGGAAACTAATTCAAACAAATCATACAAAAATATGACATTCATGACATAATTAGAACTTGGAACACTGGATATTTGATATCTGATATTAAGGGATAATGATCAGTTGTTTTTAGGTCTCATAAAGCTATTCTGATTACATTTCTTTGCAAAGAGTCCTCATCTTTTAGAGATCCACTCTCAAATATTATAGATGAAATAATGATATCTAGGATTTGCTTACAAATAATACAGGGGTAGGTAAGTACACAGCAGTACAGATTAACAAGATTGTTAATTCTTAAAGCTGTTGATAGGTATAGGAGGTCTATCGCACTAGTGGGTCTACCTTTTTATATGTTTAAAATTTTCCATCATAAAAATATTTTTAAAAATTGTCTCTTGAACGTGCATCTCTTTTTAGGTACATTCTCATTCCTCTGCTCCCCAAGGAGCAAAATTCCGCATAAGACTCATCTCTACTTCTTTACCTCCCATGCTCTTCTTTCAGCCTTTTAACTCTTTGCTTCCCACTACTCCACTAAAACTCCTATCATCCAGATGCCCTATGGTCTCCATCTGCCAATTGAACCTTCAACCTCCGTTCTCATCTCACTTGACCTCCTTGACAGTAACGCGACCATCCCTGGTTTCTGGTGCTCTCCCTGTCTCACATGAAATTAGAAGACTAATTTCACTGGTTTCTCTGTCTCCAAATCCCCTCAAACTGTTGCAATGCCTCCGGGCTCCCTATTAACACATTTTTCTAGGTCATCTCACTCAGTTCCACAGCTTTAAATCCAGTCTAAATGCTGGTGATGCCCATCTTGGTGCTCCCATCCCTGAGCCCCAACTTGTATGTCCAACTCCGTCGCAATGTCTAACAGGCAGAGATCTTAAAATTAATAAGTGTACAATGAAACTCCTGGTCCTGCTTCCTCCCCTTCACATAATCGCCTGGCCCTACTCCAAATTCTCATCTTAACTATTGCATCACCATTCCCCCAGTCCCTCAGGCAAAGAGACCCCAAATTATCTTTGATCTTTTTTTCCCTATTCTGTGCATTCAACTTGTCAGGAAGTCCTGTAAGCTCCAATTTAAAGTTATCCTAAACATGATGTCTTAGCTTGGGCTGCCATAACAAAATACCATATACTAAGTGGACTGAATGACAGAAATTTATTTTTTCATAGTCCTGGAGGCTGGGAAGTCCAAGATCAAGGTGCTGGCCACTTTGGTTTCTAGTGAGAGTTCTCTTCCTGGCTTACAGGAAACCACCTTCTCACATAGCTGGGAAAGAGACAGAAAGCATTAATAAGGACACTAACCCCAGCCTATCAGGGCCTCACCCTTATGACTTCACTTAACTGTAATTACCTCCTTCTAGGCCTTGTCTTCAAATTCAGTCACATTGAGGGTTAGGGCTTCAAATATGAATTTGGGGGAGGGAGGGGGCACAATTCAGCCCATATCATCCAACTACAACAATTTCAGGGCTCTTACATTTTTCCTTCTGCCTAGAATGCTCTTCTCTCCTATCTTCTCAGGGCTAGCTACTTCCCAAGAAGTCCTTCCCTCCCTAAAATACTCATTTTTTCCTCTCTTTCTTAATGACTGTATAACTTCCAGCCTTCCAGATCTCAATGATTCTAAAGATGATTTAAAGAGTAAGTGACTAGAAACTTACATTAAAGTGTATAGGAAAACACAGACTTCCCTGGTGGTCCACTGGTAAAGAATCCACCTTCCAATGCAGGGGATGGGGGTAAGATCCCTTGTCAGGGAACTAAGAGCCCACATGTCACAGGGCAACTGAGCCTGCGCGCCACAACTAGAGAGCCTGCGTGCCACAAACTACAGAGCCCACACACCCTGGAGCCCGTGCACCACAACTAGAGAGAGAACAAAACCCGCAAACCACAACTAGAGAGAAGCCCGTGCGCCGCAACAAAGAGCCCGTGTGCTGCAACTAAGACCTGACAAAGACAAAAAAAGAAAAGAAAGAGAAAAAGTACAAGAAAACATATGATCTTCTAATAATCACTATATCAAATTAGCCATGTGCTCTGAATTATTTCTATTTCTCTAACATTGAAAGTGAAAAGTGTAAATATAGTACTCTAACAAAATAAAAACTGAAAGGAGTTGTACTATCCCAATCTTCCACTACTTTTCACCATTATACCTACACACTTACACACACACATACACACACATATACATATACATGAACACCCTCTTTTTTCTAATAAAAAACAGGATTGTTCTATACACATATTGCTTCATAATTAATTTTCTCACATAGAAGTATACCCTGACCATTCTTTCTGGACCATGTAGATCTACCTTGTTCTTTAAAGGTTGAATTATATTCCATTGTCTGAACCACAGTTTCCTTATTCGTGCTTCTACAGAGAGCATTGAGATTGTTTAAAATTATTCATTAATACAAAGTCCTTTGTACATGTGTATTTACAGACTTGTGCAATTATTTTTGTAGGCTAGATTCCCAATATTGAGATGACTTTCTTAAGTGAAATGAACATTTTCATTCCTGAATTCATGTACCTATTTCAATTCTCATCAACAATGTATGGCATTGCTCTCATCAGCTCAAAATGCTCAAAATGTTATCAAACTTTTACGTGCATGCCAGACAAAATTATCTTGCAGTTTTAATTTGCATTTATTTAATTATCAATGAGATAGAACATCTTTACATTTATTCATTGGTCATTTGTACTCTGCAACTTTTATATTTGTGTTGTTTTGTGTATGTATAACAAAAATACCCTACTAAGATTTGAGAAGGCTTATAATAAAACACATATAGAACTATTAAAAATGGATAAAATGAAATGTTGAGGGAGATTAAACTTCTGTGTTTTATATAAGGCACAAACCCACTTTGCATATGTGAATTTCAATAAACATTTACGAGATACTTATTATGAAGCAGGCACTCCTCTAAGCACTCCAGTGAGGCAAAGATGAATATGATTCTGCCCCTGAACTTGTACTGTTTCTATACAATTAACTAAGTATCCTAACAGGAGAAATTAAAACATAAAAATGACCAGTTTTGGGCTTCCCTGGTGGCGCAGTGGTTGAGCGTCTGCCTGCCGATGCAGGGGACGCGGGTTCGTACCCCGGTCTGGAAAGATCCCACACGCCGCGGAGCTGCTGGGCCCGGGAGCCATGGCTGCTGAGCCTGCGCATCCGGAGCCTGTGCTCTGCAATGGGAGATGCCACAACAGCGAGAGGCCCACATACCCAACCCCCCCCCCCAAAAAAAAAATGACCAGTTTGGTGACTCCATATAAAAAAAACCTTTAGGATACAGATCCACAAATTAGATCATCAATGGATATGTTAAGGCAAAACTGCTAATGAAGAAAAAGGACGAGGTTTTCACCATCATGGGTAAATTGATTGCACGTTAGCATTAAACACAGATTTATATAATAAAAATGTGCTGAGGTTTCAGGAGGTGAAAACAAATTTAATTTCCTTGGCAGTCAGGAGAATATGCATGAAGAGTTGATGAATCACCTCTCTCACTTCTTAATACCTCTGCTTATAGAATCTCTGACGGTTTTACAAATGGCTGCTTCCACTGGGAGACTGCGTTCGGTTTCTCAGATGTATTCACTCATAAAGAAGTCATAGCTTGTAATAAAATCATTCCAAATATTAAAAGAAAAGGAGAGTGAGAACCATGAGTGCAATTCTCTGCAAAGCCGAGAAACATAATGCTTTCACTTTAGACACCTTATTAAATGCGCCAAAACTGAAAATAATTCAGCTCAGGATTTTACACTCAACATCCCAGATGCCTGTGCAGTTGGAAAAGTGGGGCTGTCCTGATTCTGGCATGTAGTGGAGGTGTTTATGAGACAAAAAGCAACTTTCTTCCTCTCAAACTGCCCAAAGATTATACAGGGTCTGGAGAGAGTGACCATTAGGGATGGACCTTTTTGATCCAAACAGGACAGTAAATTAGCTGAAGAGTGAGACAGCCTGGTAAGGCTCATCTTACCATAGGCAGCCACGACCTCTTCCATGACAAGGAGGCTTATGTTGTTGTTGTTGTTTCCTTTCCAAGAAGACTTGAAATCACCATGGGGCAGTGTGGACCAAAGATTAGATGAGGTAAGTTTAAGCAAGGAGAGAGGGAGAGAGGATATCATGGAAGCATGGTCAGTTTGGAACTCTACCCGGGATGCAGTAGGCACTATCAGTAGAGTTACTACTTCCAATGATTGGAGCTTTTTACCCCAGACACTTCCATCCTAGAGCAACCTCAATGCCCTGTGCTCTGGAAGGTCCTTTTATCATGGGAGAGAAAACATGCATGTGCTCTATTCTGGGCGTCTCTGTGGCATCTTGGAGGGCCTTGGCACTACTTCATGAGCTCTAAGTCAGCCTCAAATCCATCTTAGTGACTAGACTTTGCTCCAGAGTCCATTACAGATGGACTAAAAAGTCAGATAATCTCTTTGGCCTGAGGCAAGGATTTATGTGGCCACTTTGGTAATCTGATTCCAGTGCAAGTCCAGTTCTAGCCTTGATCCTAACAAATTGAGTTTTGGTATACGCTGAACTCTTAACTCACAGAGGAACTGATTACAATTTGGAAGTCCAACAGAAAACTCCCTGTAATGGGATGTACGTGCCCCCGCCTGCCTCCCCACCCCCTGCCAAATATGTCCAACCTCGAACCCTAGGTACCTGTGAATGTGACTTTATTTGAAAAAGGGGTCTTTGCAGATATAATAAAGTTAAGATTCTCAAGATGAAATCATCCTGGATTCAGGGTAGGTCCTAAATCAAATGACCATTGTCCTTATAGGAGACAGAAGGAGAGAAGACACAAAGACACAGAGGGAAAGGTCATGTGAAGATGGAGGCAGAGACTGGAGTGATGCATCTACAAGCCAGGGAAGGCCAAGGGTTGCCAGCTGCCACCAGGAGCTAAGGGAGGGGCATGGAAGGGATTCTCAGGGCATCCAGGAGGAGCCAACCCTGCAAATGCCTTGATTGTAGACTTCTGTCCTCTAGAAATGTGAGAGACTAAATTTCTATTGTTTTAAGCCATCCAGTTTATGGTAATTTGTTATTACCATAACAAATTTTTTATTTGTTATGTTTATTACCATAAACATCCAGTTTATGGTAATTTGTTATTATCATAGGAATATGGCAGCCCTAGAAAACTAATACACCCCACAACCCAGATCCAATGAGTCAGTGTGATCTGTTCTGGCAGATTGCATTGGGAATCCTGTGAAAATCACTCTTTAGGGCACAGTTGGGGAACAGTGGACAGAACACAGTGTTTGGAGTTGGACAGACCTTTGTTAATTACTGCTGTGTGTACTTGGCAAGTCCCTCTAGGCTTTTGTCTCTTTGTGTGAGATCAGGAAGGCAGCCTGAGGATATGAGACAGAAGTCACGTAGCATAAGCCAAGAATGTATTAGAGGTTATCGACCCTGGCTGCGTGTTAATATCACCTGGGGAAGTTCTAAAAAATATTGTTTACTAGGCCTCACCTCAATTAAATCAGAATCTCTGGGACTGAGCCATGGGCAATGGTAATTTTTTAAACTCTCTGGCCACCATTTTACACCCACTAGCATAACTATTATCAAAAAAAAAAAAAACCCAGAAAATAATAAGTGTTGGCAAGGATGTGGAGAAACTGGAAACCTTGTGCACTGCTGGTGGGAATGTAAAATGATGAAGCTGCTGTGCAAAACAGTATGGCATTTCTTTTTTTTTTTTAATTTTACTTATTTATTTATTTTATTTTTGGCTGTGTTGGGTCTTTGTTTCTATGCGAGGGCTTTCTCTAGTTGCGGTGAGTGGGGGCCACTCTTCATTGCGGTGCATGGGCCTCTCACTGTCACGGCCTCTCTTGTTGCAGAGCACAGGCTCCAGATGCACAGGCTCAGTAGTGTGGCTCACGGGCCTAGTTGCTCTGTGGCATGTGGGACCTTCCCAGACCAGGGCTTGAACCTGTGTCCCCTGCATTGGCAGGCAGATTCTCAACCACTGCGCCACCAGGGAAGCCCAGTGTGGCACTTCTTAAAACTACAACACAGAATTACCACATGATCCAGTGATTCCACTTCTAGTTACATACACAAAAGAATTGAAAGCTGGAACTCAAACAGATATCTGTACACCTATGTTCATAGCAGCATTACTCACAATAGCCAAAAAGGGGAAACAATACAAATGTCCATCAGTGGATAAACAAAGTGTGGTAGATACATAGAATGGAATATTACTCAGCCTTAAAAAAGGAAATTCTGACACGTGCTACAACATGGATGGACCTTGAAGACATTATGCTAAGTGAAAAAACACCAGACACAAAAGGACAAATATTGTATGATTCCGCTTATATGAGGTACCTACAATAGTCAAATTCATAGAGACAGAAAGTAAAATGGTGGTTTTCGGGGGCTGGGGAGAGGAGAAAAAGAAGAGTTAGTGTTTAATGGGCACAGAATTTCAGTCTGGGAAGATGAAAAAGCTCTGGATATAGGTGCTGGTGCTGGTTGCACAACAACATATTTGATGTCCCTGAATTGTACACTTAAAAGTGGCTAAAATGGTAAATCTTACATTATATACATTGCCATCACACACAAAAAAAGGATGCTAATTACACTTATTGTGGTAAATCATTTCACAATATATGTAAACCAAGGCATCATGCTGTTCACCTTAAATTTATACAGTGATATATGTCAATTATTTCTCAATAAAACAGGGGGGGAAATACAAAAAGAACAAAAACAAAAACCCTTCCTGGGCAATGCTGATAAGCAACAGATTTGAGAAACAGGATAAGCAATGCCCAAGTTCAAGAGGCTAAGGCAGGTCAGGCAAGTCATGGAAGAGACCAACTTGTCAGTGGCTGGGCAGGAAACTCTGGGAGACCCAGGACAGAGACTCACAACTAGGACTGAGATGCTGAGACTCTGTGGTGGGACCTCAGTCACTGCAAGGCTGGGTCACCAAACTCAGATAAGGACGAATAGCATCACTGATGTGGTGCTGAGTCAGCATTATTTAAATGGGGTTCCTTCCCAACATTCTGTATAGGACAAAATGGGTCCCACCTGTGGGACAAAGTTTGTGGGAGGAGGCAGTAAGGGAACACATCTGACAGGGGACTCAGGAAATGGAAAACCCAAAGACTGTTACAGTACCAGATCTGCTTTGTTTTTTAACATCTCAACTTCATAGATTTTCTTCTGTACAGAGAAACCCTGTGAAACCTCAACTCTTAACCCCTTGGGTAAACTCCCACTCTGCCCATCAGTCTGAGAGTGGTCTGAGAGCCTGTGAGCCTTGCATAAGCCTGACAGAGCAGTCTATTGATCTATTTCCAGCGCAGAGTGGGCTGCAGGGAAGAGTTGAGCAAGGGTGTGTGGGTGTGGGGTGAGGGCGTATATGAATAGACGCTGATTCTGTTCATTTCAGTCTCAGAGGCAGCCGTTTCTGACCTGGTCCCGGAGTCTGAGCATGCACTCGCTTAGCACTGTTTTTGGACACGCTTCTTTCAAAAAGTGATAATAATACTGTCAAAACCAAATTTCAGCCCTTTCATTTGAAAAGTTTTCAGTAATCTTGTTAGCAATAAAAGAAAACACAGCTTTAGTTTTAGCTATTGTACCCATTTACTCTAACCTAGACCCATTCCTCCCCAGCATAACGGCTGTATTTGTGGTCTCTGCCTTGCCTCTGCTCAGTTATGCTGCATCTCTGAGAGGAGGTAGTTTCTTAGCACACCTCAGGAAGGAAGCGTATGAGGGGGAAGTGGGGTTTCACCTGTCAAATGCCATCCTGCCAGCTTCCCAATAGCAGCTCGTGTATAGAAGGAAAGTATTTCACCTCTCGTATTTTAATGGAGTTATTTAGAACAATAAGCACTTCCTTCAGATAAACTAAGAGGAAACAAAAGCATGATATGTAGCCTTCTGTGTTTCCGATACCTTTACGGTTCTGTTTGTTCATAAATGGGTTTAATTTAGTTAGTCCTGGGCTCAGGGGTGGAGTGAGGGCAGACCACAACAGCTGGTCCAGGTTTGAAGGCTGGGCAAATGCTGACTCAGCCCCATTAAGGCTGTCTTCCCCTTGTTCTAGGAACAAGCAAACAGGCTGGGCAAGATGAAAGACACATGATGGTGTGAGTAGATTTGGCTCCCAGGGCTCCTTTGTTCTTTAGGACGTGTTCCCAAAATCTGGAGTCCTGAGAGCCGTGCAGAGTGAGGAACACTCCAGGTCAGAATTTCCCATAGGTGAGCTCACTGCCTTCATACTTTCAATAAAAGGGGATGGGATGCGTGGCGGCTGCAGGGCCTAGCAGCCTACATCACCCAGGCCTCATGTCCAGCCTCCAGGTTCAGGGTTTCTGGATGCATTGCCACCGCATTATCACCTATGCGCTCCTTTACTCCTTGTTGAGCCATAGGGTTACTTGGGACTTCAGTGCAACTGGCCTGGCCATGGCCTATCGTGATTATGAAGAACAAATAATATGATAAATAACTGACTCCAACTTCTTTGGCATTTCCACCAAAGACATTCTAAGGTGAAGAGGAGCAATCTGTTCAGTAAAAACCTCGGTTCAGTGTCCCCTGTGAAAACATTTAGAGGCAAGGTTTATTTGATGGCTAATTCAGAGATGGAATTCAGAGATCTGTCTTGATAATCTAAACTCTCTGGTTTTTCTGAAGACTATTTGATCCAACCACTCCCTCATCTACATTACAAAGTAGGCTTTTTGAGGGACTTTTGGAATAATAATGTATGCCAGAGGGAGCCTTGGCTAGTCGTGGATGACACCCAATTCTAATTATCTGTCTTATCTTCTTTTCTAGATCCCATGCAGACCCTGGCTCATTTATGTAGCTTCTCACATTCTCCTGAATCAAGACTTCACCCTGTGTTTTTGATATTTAAAATTTATCTCTTGGATCATATTCATTCATATATTTATTAATTCACTTCTTCAAGAACGTGTATGAAATGGTTATAATTTACCAAGCAGTGTTCTAGGCACTGAGGCAGACAACAGAGAAAAAAGACACCATTTTTACCTTAAAGGTATCCACATTTCAGTTGGGAAGGTAGACAGAGAAATCCTTGATAGACATCTGCAAATGTGTCCAAACCCAACTATAGTGTATATTATTTTTTAAATTATGTTTTGAATCACATACCTGTGTAAAACCTGATTTTGCAAATTGTTATATATTTAGAATCATCCTCATTTTGGGTAGTGTTGTATCAATCTCCAAGATGACTTCCAGTGTCCTCACCTGATCTTTATCCTCTTATAAGGTCACTTCCCACATTAAATCAGTGCCAGTCTGTGTGACCAATAAAATATATCAGAAGTGACTTCTGAGGTTATAAAAGGTATTATTGCTTCCACCTTGGTCTCTTGGATTGCTCACTAGACAGCCACATATAAAGTGGCCCATGGAAAGACTACTCGAAGAGGAATTAAGAACCCTGGCCATAGCTAGCATCAACCTACCAGTCACATGATTTGACCACATTGCAAGCAAACATACTTTAGCTAGCCCTAATAGAACCTGCAGGTGAGTGCAACCCTGGTCAGGATGTGACTACAACCTCATGAGAGACCCCAAACCAGAACCAGCCAGCCAAGCCAGTCCCAAATTCCTCACCCATAAATATCATGAGACATATAAGCAAGTAAGTTTGGGGGAAATTTGTTACACAGCATTAGATAACTAATACAGATAGGCTATACGTTTGTCTTTTGTTATGAGCTTTCCTTCTGTGTACACAGACTCCCTCTGTATATGTTCTCCCATTGCAGCTCCCTTACATTTTAAGGCACAGCACAAATATCACCTATTCTAATGCTTTTCTTAGTTATATCAATCTCAGATCTGTTCCAATTACTTGGTACATTTCAAGTATTACAATTACTTGTCTATTTGTCACAATTATTCCTAGATTATGAGCAATTACAATATCATAGCACTAGCCTAGGGTCTTATACATCATATGTGTACAATAAATATTTGTTAAATGAATGATAGAGTGTGGTACATACATAAAATGTGCTACATTAATTTTTACATTTTAATGTTTCATTTCAAGAGCTCTTTTGTCTTTTACATTTCCTGTATTGAAATTAGACCAGAGAATGAACCTCATCTATGATATCTTTTCTGCCTGCCTACAGTATCTAATATAGTGCTGGATACACAATGTGTGCTCAATAAAGGTTGACTAAGCATTTAATACCTTAAAACAGAAATTCAATAAATGTAGTACCAGTGACCTGAAAGAGTGATGTTTCTCCTTGTGTGTCTAATGGATTACCAAGGAGTATCTTAGAACTAGGATTTTAGAAACAATTGTCAATGCCAAACTCAAGGACACAACTATCACCAGAAAGGGCCTGCCTCAGAGAAAGATAATTCCCAAAGAATAATAAAGAGCTTAAGAAATCAGCCTGTACTTGGTCCATAAAAACTTAGATTCCTTAGATGTAAAAGACTCCCTCTGGGAGACACATAGTTTTCCGAGGCAGCAGCCCAGCGTGTCTCTTGCCTGACAAAGCAATAAAGCCATCCTTTTCTACTTCACCCAAAACTCTGTCTCTGGGATTTAATTTGGCACCGGTATACAGAGAGGTCAAGCTTTCTAGGGAAGTGTCCTGTGTGTAGCTGTACATTCAGTGTGTCCACTGAAGGAGGTGAATTCAGGAGCCTCCTATGTTGCCATCTTGGACCAGAACTTTGCTTTATATATCTTGAAATTAAGAAATTAGATGTGTATATTTTTAATTTTGAGGAACTATTGATGAGAACGACCTGAAGACTAGCAGAAAAGATATTCCACAACTAAACATATAAGGAAGGAACTACAACAAAACAGATTGCTTATTGATTATTGTTTCATCAACATTTGCATAACATAGTTGGCAGGATATCAGAGATACCCACCAGAGGACACCTGTATTCTACCCTGAACCGGTGTTTGGTACCAGCATGGGCCGTTTGAGCCCCACTGGCTTCTCGGTACTCCTCAGATGTTCCGACAGTTGTTTTACTCATACTTTTGCGAAAATGCTTCATCTTCAAGAAGATTCATAGAAAGGACTTTTTGACAAGTACAGGTCTCTGATAGCTTTCAGGTCATACTGCTGAAATGCATCAGATGCCCATGACCTGCAAACAGGAAATTATGCATATTGGAAAAGACGTCAAGTAAAGAAACATTGTATGTTTCTGCCATACAATGAAGTGAATCAGCTATATGTATACCTATGTCTCCTCCCTCTTGGAGCTCCCTCCCAACCCACCCCCATCCTACCCATCGAGGTCATCACAGAGCACTGAGCTGAGCTTCCTGTGCTTTATAGCAAATTCCTGCTAGCTAGCTATTTTATGCATGGTAGTGTATATATGTCAATCCTAGTCTCCCACTTTGTCCCACCCTCCCTTCCCCTGCCCCATGTCCACTGTCCATTCTCTGTCTGTGTCTCTATTCCTGCCCTGCAAATAGGTTCATCTGTACCATTTTTCTAGATTCCACATATATGCATTAATATACGCTATTTGCTTTTCTCAAAAAAAAAAAAAAAAGACTTCCTCTGACCTATACACCCACACAGAAATCAAAGATTTCCTTTGAGGAGAGTTAATATCCCATCCTAGGTCAGCCTAGAAGTCAACATTAATGATGAGGGTTTTTGAGCTTCAAGATGGTGGAGGAGTAAGACGTGGAGATCAACTTCCTCCCCACAAATACATCAAAAATACATCTACGTGAGGAACAGCTCCTACAGAACACCTACTGGATGCTGGCAGAAGACTTCAGTCTTCCTAAAAGACACTCTCAGGCGACCTACACGCAGAGGTGGGGCCAAATCCAAAGCTGAACCTCAGGAGCTGTGCAAACAAAGAAGAGAAAGGGAAATCTCTGCAGCCTCAGGAGCAGAGGATTAAATCTCCACAATCAACTTGATGTACCCTGCATCTGTGGAATAACTGAATAGACAATGAATCATCCCAAAATTGAGTCAGTGGCCTTGGGAGCAACTGTAGACTTGGGGTTTGCTTTCTGCATCTAATTTGTTTCTAGTTTTATGTTTATCTTAGTTTAGTATTTAGAGCTTACTATCATTGGTAGATTTGTTTATTGATTTGGTTGCTCTCTTCCTTTTTTTATATATATATATATATTTTCCTTTTTCTCCTTTTGTGAGTGTGTATGTGTATGCTTCTTTGTGTGATTCTGTCTGTATAGCTTTGCTTTTACCATTTGTCCTAGGGTTCTGTTGGTCCATTTTTGTTGTTGTTGTTGTTTTCTAGTACAGTTTTTAGCGCTTGTTATCATTGGTGGATTTGTTTTTTGGTTTGGTTGCTCTCTTCTTTCTTTCTTTCTTTTTTCTTATTACTTTTTTATTTTTAATAATATATTTTTAATTTTAATAACTTCATTTTATATTTATTTTTCTCTTTCTTTTATTGTCTCCCTTTTCTTCTGAGCTGTGTGGCTGACAGGGTCTTGGAGCTCCAGCTGAGTGTCAGGCCTGAGCCTCTGAGGTGGGAGAGCAGAGTTCAGGACATTGTCCACCAGAGACCTCCTGGCCCCATGTAATATCAAACAGCAAAAGCTACCTCAGAGATCTCCATCTCAACACGAAGACCCAGCTCCATTCAATGACCAGCAACCTACAGTGCTGGAAACCCTATGCCAAACAACTAGCAAGACAGGAACACAACCGCACCCATTAGCAGAGAGGCTGCCTAAAATCATAATAACTTCACAGACACCCCAAAACACACCACTGGATGCGGTCCTGCCCACCAGAAAGACAAGATCCAGCCTCATCCACCAAACACAGGCACCAGTCCACTCCACCAGGAAGCCTACACAACCCACTGAACCAACCTTAACCACTGGGGTCAGACACCAAAAACAACAGGAACTACGAACTTGCAGCCTGTGAAAAGGAGACCACAAACACAGTAATTTAAGCAAAATGAGAAGACAGAGAAACACAGCAGATGAAGGAGCAAGGTAAAAACCCACCAAACCAAACAAATGAAGAGGAAATAGGCAGTATACCTGAAAAAGGATTCAGAGTAATGACAGTCAAGATGATCCAAAATCTTGGAAACAGAATGGAGAAAATACAAGAAACGTTTAACAAGGACCTAGAAGAACTAAAGAGCAAACAAACAATGATGAACAGCACAGTAAATGAAATAAAAAATTCTCTAGAAGGAATAAATAGCAGAATTACTGAGGCAGAAGAATGGATAAGTGACCTGGAAGGTAAAATAGTGGAAACAACTACTGCAGAGCAGAATAAAGAAAAAAGAAAGAAAAGAATTGAGGACAGTCTCAAAGACCTCTGTGACATTAAACGCACCAACATTCAAATTACAGGGGTCTCAGAAGAAGAAGAGGAGAAGAAAGGGACTGAGAAAATATTTGAAGAGATTATAGGTGAAAAATTCCTTAATATGTCAGAGGAAATAATCAATCAAGTCCAGGAAGAACAGAGAGTCCCATACAGAATAAACGCAAGGAGAAACACACCAAGACACGTATTAATCAAACTATCAAAAATTAAATACAAAGAAAAAATATTGAAAGCAGCAAGGGAAAAACAACAAATAACATACAAGGGAGTCCCCATAAGGTTAACAGCTGATCTTTCAGCAGAAACTCTGCAAGCCAGAAGGGAGTAGCAGGACATATTTAAAGTGATGAAAGAGAAAAACCAACAACCAAGATTACTCTACCCAGCAAGGATCTCATTCAGATTTGATGGAGAAATCAAAACCTTTACAGACAAGCAAAAGCTAAGAGAATTCAGCACCACCAAACCAGCTTTACAACAAAGGAACTACTCTAGGCAAGAAACACAAGAGAAGGAAAAGATCTACAGTAACAAACCCAAAACAACTAAGAAAATGGTAATAGGAACATACATATTGCTCCAACCAAAAGACATAGACTGACTGAATGGATACAAAAACAAAACCCATAAAAAAAAACCCATGCTGTCTACAAGAGACCCACTTCAGACCTAGGGACACATACAGACTGAAAGTCAGAGGATGGAAAGAGATATTCCATGCAAATGGAAATCAAAAGAAAGCTGGAGTAGCAATTCTCATATCAGACAAAATAGACTTTAAAATAAAGACTATTACAGAAGACAAACAAGAACACTACATAATGATCAAGGGATCAAACCAAGAAGAAGGTATAACAACTGTAAATATTTATTCACCCAACACAGGAGCACCTCAATACATAAGGCAAATGTTAACAACCATAAAAGGGGAAATCAACAGTAACACAATCATAGTAGGGGAATTTAACACCCCACTTTCACCCATGGACAGATCATCCAAAATGAAAATAAATAAGGAAACACAAGCTTTAATGATACATTAAACAAGATGGACTTAATTGATAGTTATAGGACACTCCATCCAAAAACAACAGAATACACTTTCTTCTCAAGCACTCATGAAACATTCTCCAGGATAGATCATATCTTGGGTCACAAATCAAGCCTTGGTAAACTTAAGAAAATTGAATACGTATCAAGTACCTTTTCCAACCACAATGCTATGAGTCTAGATATCAATTGCAGGAAAAAACCTGTAAAACATACAAACACATGGAGGCTAAACAATACACTACTAAATAACCAAGAGATCAATGAAGAAATCAAAGAGGAAATCAAAAAATACCTAAAAACAAATGACAATGAAAACACGATGACTCAAAACCTATGGGATGCAGCAAAAGCAGTTCAAAGAGGGAAGTTTATAGCAATAAAGGCTTACCTCAAGAAAAAAGAAACATTTCAAATGAACAACCTAACCTTATACCTAAAGCAATTAGAGAAAGAAGAACAAAAAACCCCCCAAAGTTAGCAGAAGGAAAGAAATCATAAAGATCAGATCAGAAATAAATGAAAAAGAAATGAAGGAAACAAGAGCAGAGATCAATAAAACTAAAAGATGGTTCTTTGAGAAGATAAACAAAATTGATAAGCCACTAGCCAGGCTCATCAAGAAAAAAAGAGAGAAGACTCAAGTCAACAGAATTAGAAATAAAAAGGAGAAGTAACAACTGACACTGCACAAATACAAAGGATCATGAGAGATTACTACAAGCAACTCTATGCCAATAAAATGGACAACCTGGAAGAAATGGACAAATTCTTAGAAAAGCACGACCTCCCGAGGCTGAACCAGGAGAAATAGAAAATATAAACATTCACTGAAATTGAAACTGGATTAAAAATCTTCCATCAAACAAAAGCCCAGTCCCAGATAGCTTCACAGGCAAATTCTATCAAACATTTAGAGAAGAGTTAACCCCTATCCTTCTCAAACTCTTCCAAAATATAGCAGAAGGAGGAACACTCCCAAACGAGGCCACCATCGCCCTGATACCAAAAGCAGACAAAGATGTCACAATAAAAGAAAACTACAGGTCAATATCACTGATGAACATAGATGCAAAAATCCTCAACAAAATACTAGCAAACAGAATCCAACAGCACATTAAAAGGATCATACACCGTGATCAAGTGGGGTTTATCCCAGGAATGCAAGGATTCTTCAATATATGCAAATCAATCAGTGTGATACACCATATTAACAAATTGAAGGAGAAACACCATACGAACATCTCAATAGATGCAGAAAAAGCTTTTGAAAAAATTCAACACCCATTTTCGATAAAAACTCTCCAGAGAGTAGGCATAGAGGGAACTTACCTCAAAATAATAGAGGCCATATATGACAAACCCACAGCCAACTTGGTTCTCTGTGGTGAAAAACTGAAACCATTTCCTCTAAGATCAGGAATAAGACAAGGTTGCCCACTCTCACCACTATTATTCAACATAGATTTGGAAGTTTTAGTCACAGCAATCAGAGAAGAAAAAGAAATAAAAGGAATCCAAATTGGAAAACAAGAAGTAAAACTGTCACTGTTTGCAGATGACATGATAGTATACATAGAGAATCCCAAAGATGATACCAGAAAACTACTAGAGCTAATCAATGAATTTGGTAAGTAGCAAGATATAAAATTAATGCACAGAAATATCTTGCATTCCTATACATTAATGATGAAAAATCTGAAAGAGAAATTAAGGAATCACTCCCATTTACCATTACAACAAAGAATAAAATACCTAGGAATAAACCTACCTAAGGAGACAAAAGAGCTATATGCAGAAAATTATAAGACACTGATGAAAGAAATTAAAGATGATACAAATAGATGGAGAGATATACCATGTTCTTGGATTGGAAGAATCAACATTGTGAAAATGACTATACTACCCAAAGCAATCTACTGATTCAATGCAATCCCTATCAAACTACCAATGGCATTTCTCACAGAACTAAAACAAAAAATTTCGCAATTTGTATGGAAACACAAAGACCCCAAATAGCCAAAGCAATCCTGAGAAAGAAAAACGGAGGTGGAGGAATCAGGCTCCTGGACTTCAGACTATAGTACAAAGATACAGTAATCAAGACAGTATGGTACTGGCACAAAAACAGAAATATAGATCGATGGAACAGGATAGAAAGCCCGAGATAAACCCACGGATATATGGTCACCTTATTTTTGATAAAGGAGGCAAGAATATACAATGGAGAAAAGACAGCCTCTTCAATAAGTGGTGCTGGGAAAACGGGACAGCTACATGTAAAACAATGAAATTAGAACATCCCTAACACCATACACAAAAATAAACTCAAAATGGATTAAAGACCTAAATGTAAGGCCAGACACTATGAAACTCTTAGAGGAAAACATAGGCAGAACACCCTATGACATAAATCACAGCAAGATCCATTTTGACACACCTCCTAGAGAAATGGAAATAAAAATAAACAAATGGGACCTATGAAACTTAAAAGCTTTTGCACAACAAGGGAAACTATAAACAAGATGAAAACACAACCCTCAGAATGGGAGAAAATATTTGCCAATGAAGCAACCGACAAAGGATTAATCTCGAAAATATACAAGCAGCTCACGCAGCTCAATATCAAAAAAACAAACAACCCAATCCCCAAATGGGCAGAAGACCTAAATAGATATTTCTCCAAAAAAGATATACAGATTACCAACAAACACATGAAAGGACGCTCAACATCACTAATCATTAGAGAAATGGAAATCAAAACTGCAATGAGGTATCACCTCACACTGGTCAGAATGGCCATCATCAAAAAATCTAGAAACAATAAATGCTGGAGAGGGTGTGGAGAAAGGGGAACCCTCTTGCACTGCTGGTGGGAATATAAATTGATGCAGCCGCTATGGAGAACAGTATGGAGGGTCCTTAAAAACCTAAAAATAGAACTACCATATGACCCAGCAATCCCATTACTGGGCATATACCCTGAGAAAACCGTAATTCAAAAAGAGTCATGTACCACAATGTTCATTGCAGCTCTATGTACAGTAGCCAGGACATGGAAGCAACCTAAGTGTCCGTTGACAGATGAATGGATAAAGAAGATGTGGCACATATATACAATGTAATATTACTCAGCCATCAAAAAAAAATGAAATTCAGTTATTTGTAGTGAGGTGGATGGACCTAGAGACTGTCATACAGAGTGAAGTAAGTGAGAAAGAGAAAAACAAATACCATATGCTAACACATATATATAGGCAAACAAAATGGTTCTGAAGAACCTAAGGGCAGGGCAGAAATAAAAACGCAGATGTAGAGAATGGACTTGAGGACACAGGGAAGGGTAAGGGTAAGCTGGGATGAAGTGAGAGGATGGTATGGACATACATACACTACCAAATGTAAAATAGATAGCTAGTGGGAAGCAGCCGCATAGCACAGGGAGATCAGCTCAGTGCTTTGTGACCACCTAGAGGGGTGGGATAGGGAGGGTGGGAGGGAGATGCAGGAGGGAGAAGATATGGAGATATATGTCTATGTACAGCTGATTCACGCTGTTATACAGGAGAAACTAACATACCATTGTAAAGCAATTATACTCCAATAAGGATGTTTAAAAAAAAATGATGAGGCTACCTAAAAAATATCTGGACTGCCACAGTGAAAGGGGAGATCTCCACTGTGAATTCCTGTCGAAACAACACCTACAAGGTCCAGCTACAGTCTGCTTGGTGGCCAGTGCTGACTTCTCTCCCCAAGACGGCTCCATGCATCTTGCTCATGATGCTCCCAGTCTGCACACTGACGTGAAGAGTCACCTTTACCCTCTGGGATACAAGCCTCTTAGCTCCAGCCCTGCCCATGACTGGCTTAATTCTCTTCATATTCCTTTACCCATGCTGTGTCTTAACCCTGACTGACTGGTTTATGTCTCCTGGATGAATTTCCTTTCATCCATTTAAGTATCACTAATGAACTTGTGATTAATTAATTCCTTCTCAGTTTCCAGAGTAGGAGTTTTATTAATAGAAAAGTAAATGCTGATATTACCCACACTTTCAAAAGAAGAATTCACTGATTTTTTTTGAGATAAATGTAGCTTTACCTACCACTGTTCTTTTTAAAAGAAAGGAGCCAAAATTCTGATGATGAAATTATTCTTCAAAACTACTTCTTTATGATATTTGATATATCCAGTGTTATGGAAATGATAACATTTTTGTCAAGTGAGAGGAAAACACAAAAGTGGAAGGCATATAATGAATATTCAAGTCTTTTAATACACTAACATTTACCATTTGGATTTTCAATAATTTAATGGAACACCAAAGCAGGTTTTTATTATTCAACATATCTGCCTCTGGATTATCCATCAGAGATGTAAATGCCTCTAATTCAATCATGTTTATCTTTTAAGTATATTAATAACTGTACTGTTGATGGCTTTTGTGTTCTGTATTCAACTGTATATTTGTTATTATGAGAACAATAATTTTAGAAAAGACACAAAATTATATAAAGTAGAATGGTATCTAAAGGGAATGGAATAAAGTAAAAATTAATAGAAACAGAGCTATAGGAAATAAATTGATTTTAAAATTAACATTATGGTACAGAAGGTTTTTAAAAATCTGTATACCCTACAAAGAATTAAGATGATTCATGGATGGCTTTTGGCTCTGAAACTTATTTAAATTTAATAATTTAGCCTGAAAAACCCTTCGTATTTTATTTTAAAGTTCAATAAAGAATAACAAATAAAGTATGATCATCACAATCTGCAAGTGGTATTTATTAAGCTCCCATCTTCTTCCTTTAAAATCATATCCAGTACATAAATAACAAAATAGGGGCTCATTAAAAATTGATCTTCGTGCAGCTTCTACGTTCATTCTCCTGTTTTTATTTACAGCATTTTCTATACCATCACAACATTTATTAGGTACCCACCACAGGTCAAGTACTGCACCCATCACTCTAATGCACAATCTCGCTTACCATTCCAGACAATCCTATGGCTAATTACTCAACATGGCACAGAAGGGGAAACTGAGGCACAAAGAAGTTAAGTAATTTGTCCTAGTTCACACAGTTAGAGGTGGTAGAGCCAGAATTCAAATCGTACCTCTTTGACTCCAAAGCCTGAGCTCTTATCATTCCACTATGAGAGGGATTAAGAATGTTAAATCTCCTTCAAAAGACCTGCTGCTTCTCCAGCCCACAGAAATTTCACTCCCTTTTCTAAGTCAAACTTTTTTCCATATTTTGAGTATATACTGCTTTATATTGTTATGTACATGTTTAACGTGTGTAAAATTTGTTCTTCAACTAGACTGTAAACTTCATGAAGGTAGGCTTATGTCTAGTATGTGCCATACTACTATCAGAAAACAAAAGACAACAAGTGTTGATGAGGGTGTGGAGAGAAGAGAACCCTTGTACACTGTTGGTGGGTATGTAAATGGGTAAAGCTATTAAGGCACAGTATGGTAGTTCCTTAAGAAACTAAAATTAGAACTGTCATATGATCCAGCAATCCCTCCTTTGGGTATATACCCAAAGGAAATGAAATTGACACCTCAAAGAGATATCTGCACTCCCATGTTCACTGCAGCATAATTCACAATAGGCAAGATATGGAAACAACCTAAGTGTCGATGAATGAATGAATAAAGAAATTGAGATTATCTATCCTACCTACCTAATGAATATTATTCAGCTTTAAAAAAAGAAAGAGAGCCTGCCATTTGTAATGAACCTGGAAAATGTTATACTAAGTGAAGTAAGCCAGGCATTTACTCATATGCAAACTTAAAAAGTCATATACAGGGCTTCCCTGGTGGCGCAGTGGTTGAGAGTCCGCCTGCTGATGCAGGGGACACGGGTTCGTGCCCCGGTCCGGGAAGATTCCACATGCCGCGGAGCAGCTAGGCCCGTGAGCCATGGCGGCTGGGCCTGCGCGTCCGGAGCCTGTGCTCCGCAATGGGAGAGGCCACAACAGTGAGAGGCCCACATACCGCAAAAAAAAAAAAAAAAAAAAGTCAAATACATAGAAGCAGCGAATAGGATGGTGTTTACCAGGGACCGTGGGATGGAGAAACAGGGGGATGCTAGTCAGCGAGTACAAAGTTGCAATTATTTAGGATGGATAATGTACAGAATGAAGAGTATAGTTAATAATAATGTATTGAAAATAGAAATTTCTAAGACAGTAGATTTCAGGCACTCTCAACACACACACAAAGAGTAACTATGTGAGGGGACATGTTAATTAGCTTGACTGTGGTAATCATTTCGCTATGTACATGTTTAAAATCATGTTGTACACCTTAAATGTATACAACTTTTATTAAAAATAAATATATTAAAAATGTGCCCTATACTCTTCCAATTTACCAAATAAGCACTAAATAAGTACTAGATGAATTTAATTGAGGGTGACTATTTAAAGTAGGTGTCGATGGTTAATAAGGTATTTAGCACACTTATCTTAGTATTGTACTAGGTACTTTACATATATTATCTCATTGGATCCTGGAGGTAACCTGGAAAGTAGGCTTCATCATGCCCATTTTACAAATAAAGAAATGGAAGAAATATAAATAATTTGGCCACGGTCACAAAGATAACTAGTGGCAGTGTGGGATTCAAATCCAAGCACCTAAAAAAAAAATCGATATTCTTATCATCTACTACACTGTTACATTAGGACTTGGCTAGGGAAAGTGATATTAACAAAATTATTTTTGCTTCTGGGTACAGGGTGAACAAGAATTGATCAAATAGACAATATACATCATTTTTACATATTATGTGTCTGAGTACATGGGACTGAATATCAGCGATATGACTGACTGATAATTTAATACTTACTGTGGAATAGGGGAGAAGGAGGTGGGTAGAAAGAGAGCATTTCTAGATATCTCACTCACTTGGGGGACAGAAAATTGAATTTAGCCAAAAATATTATCTGTAATCCTTCTAGAACTAAAGCCTGACATTTAAATAGCTTCTGATTTCATATGAGATTGCCAACTATTTCTATCAGAGAATTAAATCTACTTTTATTTTATTTCCACAACTTGACTTTTTGAGATGAATTAGCTTTAATATAAGAGATATCCCATAGTCCATTGTTACTGCATTATTAAAGAAAACAATCTCGAATATTCTCCTTTCACCACAAATCTCTTGGGAAACATCACCTGCTTTTCCTACTTCAAGTCTGTGTTATGTTAAATGTTTTATTTTCTTAGCAGGGGTCAGTCTGGAGTCGTTCCTTCACTTCCTCTTGCTTTTGTCCTTTCACAAATTGTGTTCAGCAAGCAAGCACTGACCTCCATTGTAATTTCTCGTAAAGTGATGACTCACCTCTTTTGCGAACACTGGCTTCACTGATTGCTTCTGCTCTGCTGTCTCTACACCTTTGCCAAAGATGGCCATAATAGACTGGCAATATCTTTATTTGCTGGAAAGTAATACTCTTGATAGTTGATAAAGTAGCCGTATCAATAGTTAACAGCATCATCAATATCCAGGAGCAAACTTGATTTTAGTGAATACAGAAATAGAAAAAAAGATTTAGCAGAGCTTTCCTTCAGCCTTCTTAAAAACTGCATTTAACTATATACCCCTTCATGGTATTATTTTTTAATGGTTAATATATTGGCTGACCAAGGAAAAATATAGATCTTTAAAGAATTATTAATGATGAAGAATTAGAGATACACTAGGAAAAAGTGAGTTACTGCAGAATGAGGTACACCTGAGGAAGGCAGAAATTAAAAAAAGAGAAAAATGGCTTAACATCACCAACATTGAGAGGGAGATTGTCTCAATTCCAAGATGGGAAAAACAAATGCATTGCCCAGGAGAACTAACCAGAAGCACACCTCTATGTTCACTTCAGCATTATTTATAATGGTGAAGACTTAGAAACAATATAAATAATCCACCATTGTGGCTCACTCTCATGTGAGAGAACACTATGCAGCCATAAAAATAGATTGCAGAGGTATATTTAATGACATGAGAAAAATTCATTAAATATTATAAACAAATAAAAACCAGATTACAAAATGGTAGGTACAGCACGATGGAAATTAGATAGAAACACACAGATATACACATGCTCATAAATAATATAAAGACGGGAAAGATAAGCACCAAAATGTTATCAGGACTTAGCTCTGGGTCATGAACTTGTGGATGGTTTTAATATTTTTCTCGGTACTTTTGTATACTTTTCAAATTCTTTATAATTAACATGTGTTACAATGTTACATGTCTTTACAATTCCAGGATAAAAATAATACATTGTATTTTTTAAAAGGAAGAAAACAAAGAGAAGGAATTCTCTTTTTGGCAATAAAGCTGACAAGGTACCCTAAATAGCACTTTTATTGAAAACAAGAAATTCTGGGCTCAAATAAAAATAAAACAAACAAATAAAATCCCTTTTAAAACATATTGCTAAGCTGGTAGAGATACACAGAAGCCTAAAACAAAGTCAAAGAGGAACTCCAAGGAGGTAAGCAATTACTCAAACGTCTTTCACTTTGAAGGATATGCCAAACTCTGGTGAATTGAGCTTGTTTTCAGAGCCATGTAGCAATGGTGTGACATAGCTACCTACCACCAGCCGAGAGCTGACTGTATACACCTCTTCCCAACTTCAATTCAGTGATACCACTTTGGTATCTTGAAATCGGCCATGTGAGTATTTATAACACAGAAACTAGCAAATGCTACAAATCAGGGAACTTTTTCCAGAAAGCCAGTCCTTAAGCATTTACCAACACATCACTGAGCATGAAGTTCAGGAGACAAATCCTAGGGTCTATAGAACTTAGGGAATCCAATTGTAGACCCCATGTAAAGCTGGGATCCCAAAGAACAGCATATTTAGCATAAAAGAGAAGTAGAAATAAGCCTATTCCACAGACGGGATCATCAAGAAAACAAACTTGATGCTAGGCGGGGGATAAAATATCTTCCCTGAAAATTTAACCACAAGCTTACCCGTACAAAAATGTTAGGGCCTGAAACTCATACTACCTATTTTGAACCAAAATTCAAAAGTGGTCCCAGTTGGTAGTATACCCAGGCTTCTGGTTGATACAAATACAAACCCTTTCTGTAGGAATACACTTAAAACTAAGTCTCAAAAATTAGCACAAGAAAAAAATATCAGCCCACACTTTTAAACACCCAAGAAAATAAGGCAGTAAGAAACAACAGAGGGCAAAATCAGATCTGCAAAAATTTAAAATATGTAAGCTAGGCACAAAATAGAAAACAAGTTGAACATTTTAAAGAAATTAAACAGAGAATTGTAAAAATATGAGAACAGAGTGAGATTCTATTAAAATAGAAGAAACAGGCTTGAGTCTATTAAAATAGAAGAAAGAAAAAGTCTATTAAAATAGAAGAAAGAAACAAATAGAACTTCTAGAAAAAAAAATCAAGTAATGGAAATCAAAAACCCAGTGAACAATTTAAACAGAATGTTAGAGCTGAAGAAAACATTAGAAAAATCAAAAGGCAGATCTAAAGAAAGTATCCAGAATGCAGCAAGAAGTGTCAAAGAAGTGACAAATATGTAAGAGAGGTTAAGCAATGTGGTAGAATGACGGGGACAGGGAGATACACATGTGGTAAATCCATAAATAAAGGCAGGGGAATAATAAATATTAAATTCAGGATAACAGTTACCTGTGGGATGGAGTGAAGCACTGGCTCGTGTGGGGCACATAGGGCTTTAAAAATACAATTGACCCTTGAACAACAGGGGGTTAATTCACATATAAATTATAGTCTACCCTCCATATTCAGGGTTCCTCTACATCTAGGGTCAACCAACCACTGGCTGTGTAGTACTGTAGTATTTACTACTGAAAACTATTTTTGTATTAAGTGGACCCCATACAGTTCAAATCCATATTGTTCAAGGGTTAATTGTACTAGCAACATTCTATTTCTTAAGATTAGCAGTGGATACACAGGTGTTCCTTTTTATTGTTATTCTTTATGCCTTAAAATACATTATAAGTGCTCTTTTTTATGTTTTCAATATTTAGTCCAAATATTTTATTAAGCTATTTTTAAATAGCCTAAAAGGAAATACCCCATGTTGTTAACTATAATTGCATTTGAATAATGCAACTATGGGTATTTTTATTTTCCCACCTTTTCTGATACTTTAATTTTTTTTTCCTGAAACTGTATTAAATTTATAATAAAAATATAATGATGAACACACTTAATACAAAAAAAGAAGCATATGGTTTCACAACATGATAAATCTCTTTGCATACGATACCAAGTTCAGATAATCCTATTATCCAGAATCTTGTCTTTTATTTATAAATAGACAAATTTCTAAAATACTATAGAGTGGGAAGGCTCCTTTGTGTTCTGTTTTTTCTGAGTAAAAACATAATATCAAGTTTCCAATGAATTAAGGAAGCTTTATTACTCTTTGGAACTTACGAAGGTTTTTAAACTGAATTACTTCAGTTTCTTGATTATATTTAATGACAAATTAATTAGAGATCTAGGACTGATAAAATTATGACTGCTGAGAATTAAACTTGTTTCAAACAGTCTGTGACAAAGATGAGATTGATTTAATTTTGACTTAATATGTTTATAGAAAGAAAATGTTAGAATAGGCCCATTGGTAAGAGAAGCACTGACACTGGTAGACTTTTAGATAGAGAATTTGCTTACGCTTCAAAGCATTTTTAATAACTAGTTGAATAATCAAATCCTAAAAAGAAAAAGACTTTTTTTAATGCTGAATTCAACTTACTATAGAAATTACAGTTTGCAAAATCATGTAAGGGAGACAATGAGATTTTAAAAATCTCATTGGAAGCTGCTTCAGTTTTTCTAACATAAAAAAGAAAGCTAACTTATGCTTAAGGGTGAGTACTGTTTCCTATTTGAAAAGTATAGCTTTGCCTGCAATTTTTATTTTAAGTGGCCTAAATTGTTTTTAGTTCTCTTTTAATTTCCAGCCATATTTATTGAGGTATAATCATATACAGTGAAATGCACAGATATTAAATGTATACTTCAATCCAATTTAACAAATGAATACACCTGAGTAACCCAAACACCTATAAAGATATAGACTACTACCATCACCCCAGAACTTTCCCTTGTGCCTACACCCTATCAACTTATAACCCCATGCAACCACTTCCCTGATATCTATTACCATTGACTGGATTTGATTTTTCAAGTATTATGTAGTATTCACTCTTTTGTGTCTGGCTTTTTTTTTTTTTTTTTTTTTTTTTGTGGTACGCGGGCCTCTTACTCAGCAGTGGCCTCTCAGGTTGCCGAGCACAGGCTCTGGACGCACAGGCTCAGCGGCCATGGCTCACGGGCCTAGCCTCTCCAGGGCATGTGGGATCTTCCCGGACCGGGGCACGAACCCGAGTCCCCTGCATCGGCAGGCAGACTCTCAACCACTGCGCCACCAGGGAAGCCCTGTCTGGCTTCTTTTGTTCAGCATAATGTTTTAAAAATTGTTTCATGCTTTTTGTTCTATTGTATACCACAATCTGTTTATCCATTTTCCTGTTGATGGCCAGCTGGGTTGTTTCCAGATTTTAGCTATTACAAATAAAGCTGCTATGAATATTTTTGTATAAGGCATTGGTGAACAATATGTTTTAAATTCTTTTGGATTAAATACTTAGGTGTGGGACTGCTGGATTATAAAGTAAATATATGTTGCTTTTTTCTTTAACTGCCAAAGCATTCTCCAAAGTAGTTATTCCACGTTATACTCCCACCATGAATGTATGAGAGTTTTGGTTGATTCACTCCTTGCCAACTTTCGTATGGTCAGCCACCTTCATTTTAGCCATTCTAGTGGGTGTGTAGTGGACTATAATGTTCTCTTCTTGAATATTCTTGTCTGATCTTGATTGATATCAGGGAAATCTGGCCTCATAAAACAAGCTGGGAAGCATTTCTTCTTTCTGTATTTTCTGAAACTTTGGGAAGCTTTATATGATGATTTTGAGTTCTTTACCAGATATAAGTCTATCAAGATTTTCTTCAAATTGTCATGTTAATTTTTGTAATTTGTATCTACACTGAATTTGCCTATTTCATCTAAGTTTTAACTTATTGGCGTAAGATTGTTTATAATATCCCTTTAGTATCTGTAGAATTTGTAATGATATCCCATCTATCATTCCTAGTATTGGCTATTTGTGCTTTATCTCTTTCTTGATCAGTTCTGTTAGATATTTAACAATTTTATTAATCTTTTCAAAGAACAAAATTTTGACATCATTCATTTTTTGGTTTTTGTCCATTTTCCATTTCACTGATTTTAACTCCTGTTTTATTAGATCATTCCTTTTACTTATATTTGGCTTAATTTGCTCTGATTTTTCAAACTTCATAAGTTAGAAACCTAGGTCATTTAATCTATATCTTTTTTTCCTAATATAAGCTTATATTGAAACTTATATTATAAAAATAAAATTTAAAAAATTAAGAAAAAATGTAAGCTTATAATATAAAAAATATATTTTACAAGTTTATATTTTTTTCTAGTATAAGCATTTATATTTGAAATATAAATTTACCTCTAGGCACAGCTTTAGCTGCATGACACACATTTTGAAATGCTGTGTTTTAATTGTTATTAGGGCCTAAATATTTTTAATTTCTCTTGTGCTTTCTTCCTTGGTCCATGAGTTGTTTAGAAATGTGTTGTTTATTTTCCAAATATTTAGGGATTTTCTAGACATCTTAATGTTATTAATTTCTAATTTAATTCTAGTGTGAAATAACAAATGTTGGTGAGGATATGGAGAAAAGGGAACCCTTGAAATGTTGATGGAAATATAAATTGGTGTAGCCACTATGGAAATTAATATGGAGGTTCCTCAAAAAACTAACAATAGAACTACCATATAATCCAGCCAATTCCACTCCTGGGTATATATCTGAAAAAAATGAAAACACTAATTCAAAAAGATACATGCACCCCAATGTTCATAGAAGCATTATTTACAATAGCCAAATTATGGAAGCAACTAAGTGTCCAACAACAGATGAATGGATAAAGCATATGTGGTATATATACACAATGGAATATTACCCAGCCATAAAAAGTTATATTTGGCCATTTGAAACAACATGGATGGATCTAGAGGGTGTTATGCTAAGTGAAATAAGTCAGAAAGAGAAAGTCAAATACTGTACCTTATCACTAATATGTGGAATCTAAAAAATGAACAAACAAATGTATATAACAAAAGGTAAACAAATTTACAGATATAGCAAACAAACTAGTGCTTACCAGTGGGGAGAGGGACAGGGAGAAGGGCAAGATAGGGTTGGAGATTAAGAGATGCAGACTACTATGTGTAAAATAAATGAGCAAAAACGATATATGATACAGTACAGGGAAATATAGTTATTATTTTGTAATAACATTAAATGGAGTGTAATCTATAAAAATATTGAACCACTATATTGTACACCTGAAACAAATACAATATTGTAAATCAACTATACTTCAATTAAGAAAAATACTATTGTGGTCAGAAAACATAATCCAAAGATTTCAACCTTTGGAATTTATTGAGACTTGTTTTATGGCCCAATATACAGTCTACCTTGATAAATTTGCCATGTGTAATTGAGAAGAATTTATATTCTCTTGTTTTTGGGCGGTACTGTTTTGAAAGGGACAATTAGATCAAGTTAGTTGATCCAGTTTTTCCAGTCTTCTATATCTTTACCGATTTTTATTGTCTACTTGCTCTATCATTTACTGAGGTGCTAAAAACTCCCAGTAGGTTTGTCTATTTCATACTAATAACTTCAAGCATTTAAGAGCTTTATTAGATGCACACATATTGTTTTCTGTTTTATTATTATGAAATGTCCCTCTTCCATCTATGAATATTCTTTGTCTTGAAGAGTCATATTTTAAAGAGTCTCACTCTGATGCGTGAGAGCAAATTGTCTTTGAGTATGAGAATCTTAGGATTTCTGAAACATCACGCTAGCCTTTACTCAGATTTTCAAAATGTGTTAAAAAAGCCCAGCCATTTTCTTCTTACTCACTTTTGTGGCATCTTCCTCTTCCTCCAGCTGTTCCACCAAGAACGGAGCATCTGTGGATCTCCTCTCTCACTTTCTGAATTGTAGTTTATTAGGTTTCTTTGCATCCTCAGCTCTCTTCTGTGCTCCCCAAAAACAAAACAAAACTATGAATCTGTACATTATCCAGATTGTTCTTGTTGTTTTGGTAGGAATAATGCTTTCTTGTGACTTTCTATAGCCTACACCATAACTGGATGCAAAAGGGCCAACATAAGCATTTAAATAACATAAGACTCTCTCTTAAATCCTATACAATATTAAGTTCTTCAGATTAGTTTGTTACTTCTCCTTTCCCCAAGCAGGACCATGATTACATTAACCTAGACTTGATAGCAGGGGTCCTCAATCTTTTCTTGATGATGTTACTTTCAATATAATAGAAGTTTCATGTACCATCACAGAGATTATATCTAATATAAGTGAATCTTACCCTAAGCAAGTCCCTCAACTATGGAGTCTCCTCTCATTGGTGCCTCTCCACCATCCTTCTTTGTCACCAAGGCTCCCTCCTCTAATCTTGCTTGTTCTCATGTGCACTCTGTACACTGCTGAGAGATAATTCCTAAAACACAGAAGTGGTCCTGTAGCCAGTTTTGAAGCCCTTCAATGGTTCCCCACAGCACAGATTACAATGCTTCTTATGATCTGGCCCTGCATCAAATCTGCAGCCTCTTCATTTTAGATCACAAGATATGTGGTTTTAGTTTCATCCAAAAACCCTCTGTTTTGAACTCTATTTAGTGACAGTAAAGTTAATCTAGCCAATCTGGGGTAAATCCAGTGAAGCCATGGTTTTCTTGTTCCCTCTTTTCTCCCCTAGATTGGGCCTCTCATTCTTTAGTGTTTGGGTCCATCTTGGAACACTGTAGTTATCACCACTCTTCTACACTGGCAAATCCTGTGATGTCTGAGTGCTCATGAACCCACAGTGTGAAACAGTTGTGGGTTTCACAGTGTATCTGCTGCTGTGCCTTCTCCCTCTTTTGATGCCCCAAACCACAAATCCACAGGTTCTCAGTGTCATATTCACAAGAAAGTCTTTTGGCTAGTTCCCTCTCCTAGCTGAGTTTTTTGAGGAATCTATAAGTCTTCCTAAGATTCTTTTGTCTATTTATTGTATTTAGACATTTCTAATGTATTCTCCAGTGCTATGATGATATAAAGAATTCTTCAGGTCTTGTCACCTTCCCAGGAAACCCAAAAGGGCAGCAGATTACAGGATTCTTTAACTCTGAGAATTTCAAATTTATACCGGTCATCTGCTCTCCCTTAGGATTCAGAGAATCTTTATCTTAGATGGGAGTGATAAAAAACGAAGTCCTCCTAATCACATATTCTTCCAAATATCTCTGCCTTACTCTTTTGAAACTCAAAAGCGAAGACACCTTTGTTCTCTGATTCTACTGGGGCAACTCCCATTGAGGACAATAAGTCACCTGCCTAATGATTTAAATGCTGAAAAGGGCAATAGAAAGTAGAAATAGCAAGAATAGAGATAGCATTCTCTGCAATACTCCTGAACAGTCTTAATGATGGTGTTATTGAGCCTCTATCAGTAGAGCATATACTTGGGGAGGTTTTCTTATTGTGGCCACACAGTTGTGTTAATTATTCACCAGTCTCCCTCATCCTGCACCTCTGATTAGTAATACACATCAGAAAGACAGTGGCTAAGAGATAGGGACTACCATGCACAGCTAAGAGAACTGATTCATTATATAGAAGTCTCCTAAAAACTCAAATTACAAGCCAAAAGTCTCTCAGAGTGAGGAAAATTATAAAAATTACTGGCTGTCCTACTACACTGCAAAGAGATGAATGCCAACTTTTCCTGAGTTTGCTTCTTTATGTTGCATTTGTGGCATAAACTAAAATCAGGGGTTTGGTAGGGATCAAAAGATTACTTTTAGATATGTCCAAAACGGAGAGAAGTCTTTCTTTCGAAAGCTTAAAGTAGATTCCACAACCCTCCATGGTAAATTTGTTCAACATTTCTCTGACAGGAAACATATTCCTTTAAAAAAAATCATGTAGTTGCTAAAGAACAGTTTTGACCATTATTTTCTAAACAGATAGGAAACAGTGATCAGCATGGTTTGTGGGAAAAACCTTACTATATCTGTAGGTCATTCCTGGAGTTTTCAAAGAGGCTGGTATAGTAAAACAAAATAATGATAAAAACAATGCAATAGATGTTTTAAATAGTTTAATATTTGTAAAGCTAAATATTGGAGGTTTATGTTGTAAAACTGACCACTTAGGAGAAAAGACTAGAAGAACAAGGAGAAATCTCCATCATTATTAAAACATTTGTTAACTGTGTAATAATATGTGAAAGCTATTATACTAGTTGCTGTGCAAAATGTTCAGAGATCATTGTTGTATGTATCTGTTAGGTTTTGTTGTATAGCAAAATACTCTTAAATCAGTGATTTAAAAGAGCAAACATTTATTAGTTCATAAAGTCCTGAGGGTTGACTGGGTGGTTCTTCTGGTCTGTGACAGCCAGGTCACGGCTCACTCATGTTTGGTGCTTGGCAGTCTGGTTGGTCTGGGGGCCTCAGTTATATGTGTGGCAGTTGTCTCAATGCAGGCTAGGGGGGTGGCCCCAGCCTCTCATCACCCAGCAAGCTAGCCTGGGCTCATGCACTTGGTGGGAAAAGGATTTCCAACATCACGATATGCCATGCCCCAGTGACAAGACTACTCAAGCCTCCCTGTGCATGTTTGCTAATAGTCCATTGGCCAAAGCCAGTCACATACCTAGATTTAAACCTCTCACAGAGGTGTAAATTATATATTCTTGTTGTAAAAAGGCTGAAATTCTAACTAGGGTTCAGATAAATACTCAGATTCAGTATTGGGTATCTCTTTGGGTCCCAACAGTGGAGTGATAGAGTATAACTCAGTGATAAGGGGTGTGCAGAGAGAGATTAGATAAATTTGTGGTCATGAATCTCCTTCATCGTGCATCTTTTTTTATAGTTATCATGAGGCAATAATTCCAGCTGTATCTGAGTTGGAAAGAAGGTCAAAAGCACCTATAGATTTTACACATCTGTATCATTTTTTGGCTTTGCTACTGAACAGAAAGTGTACAAATCCAAAGTCAATGCATTAGCTCAAAATGAAGACAATTATGTAACTAATACCCGGGATGTATTAATTTTAGTAACTAGTTTTAGTAATTAGTTACAAAATTAGTTTTGTAATAATAACTAATGTCTGGAAATAGAACAATACCAGTACCCCAATAGTCCCATTTGTCTCTTCTCCCAACATCGTCCCACTCTCCTCCCCAAAGGTAACCACTATCCTGATTAGGTCAGTTTTACTGTTTTCCTATTTCATATAATTGGGATCATATAGCATGTGTTCCTCTGAGTTCTTTTGTCAACACTTATGTTCTTTACATTTATCCATGTTGTTGAACACAGCTGTGGTTTTATCATTTTCCTTTCTGTATAGCATTCCACTGCATGAATACAACACAAGTTTATTTATCCATTCTACTGTTGATGAATGTTGGGTTGTTTCCAATTTTGGGCTATTATGAATAATGATATTATGAATATTCTTGTACTCGTCTTTTGGTGCATATCTGTACACAGTTCTGTTGAGAAGAAAGGAGATTGAAATGTTTGTAGTGCTCTTAACTGTTCAAGTACCTAAGTATGTAACATGTGGTGTTTTGGGTTTTTTTTAACAGCTTTACTGAGGTATAATTGACAAAATTGTAAGACATTTAAAGTGTACAAAGTGATGATTTGATATACATTTACACTGTGTAAGAATATCCCCCCATGGAGTTATCTCTTACCTCACATATTTATCATTTTTGTTTGTTTGGTTGGTTGGTTTTTTTTGGTGAGAACATTTAAGTTCTGTTCTCTTAGCAAATTTTATTTATATAATACAATGTTATCAACTATAGTCACCATGTTGTACATTAGGTTCTTAGACCTTACTCATCTTATAATTGAAGTTTGTACCCTTTTACCACCCTCCCCCTATTCAACATGCAGTATTCCACTGCCCTGTTGAGCAATTAGGAGTGAAATTACTGGCTCATAGGGAGCACCTATGCTCAAATTTAGCTGACACTGTCAAACAATTTCCAAAAACTGACTTTACTCATTTACACTCCCATCACTTCTGTACTTTTTTTCCCTTTAACACACGTTTATGCATACATCTTTATCTTTCTTTTTTTTTTTTTTTGCGGTACGTGGGCCTCTCACTGTTGCGGCCTCTCCCATTGCGGAGCACAGGCTCTGGACACGCAGGCTCAGCGGCCATGGCTCACAGGCCCAGCTGCTCCGCAGCATGTGGGATCTTTTCGGACCGGAGCACGAACTCGCGTCCCCTGCATCGGCAGGCGGACTCTCAACCACTGCGCCACCAGGGAAGCCCTATCTTCATTTTGGTGTCCTAGGTTTGAAGCTAATGCATTCTTACCTTCTATTTTCTCTTGCTCTACTACAAAATACTTACATTTGGACTCCAATTAGGTTAACAATAATTGATCCTGCATTTAAAATTTCATAAAACCCAGAGGATCCCAAAGTGTATCAAATCATTCTGCCTAGCAATAAACCAAAATAATCTGTTTGCCCATCAAATGCTTATTGACTACCTATAAGAGATAGATTTGAACCTGGGGACACAAAGGAATGTAAAATTGAATGTCTGACCTCCAAGGAGTGTCTACAGTAGTAGAAGACTCTTTTTCATTAGTACTGCTTGTTCCTCTCCAGTGCCTCCCGTCTTTCCTATCGATTCTCCAATACTTGCCTCCAGCCTAGGCGAGAAATGCAGCGTCTTTCATTAACCACAAACACAACTTTTCCTCCTCTCTCTTTTCCCTCTTTAGACAACTATAATTAAGAATTTTGTTTCTTCCTTTTTGGACAGAAAATAATATTAAGGACATAAGGAAAATTGTTCTCAAAACTTGAGGAATGGCAATATTTACTTTCTGCGTTTTTTCTATATTTTGAGGAAGCATCTCTGTGTATCATGGGGTTTTCAGGCTGCATTTATATTCTGTAAGAAGATTGCAAATGTTCGAAGTCTTCTTACTGTTCAGTATTTCATATTGTAAAATGATCAGGAGAATACATTAGTTGTAAAGGTAATGAGCTCAAGTATCTTTGTGGTTTAAAGGAGGCATTACAGCTCCCAAAATAGCTGCAGTTAGTCTTTTTCACTGGTAATATGAAACCAATTTTTGTTTGTGAACTGAATTGTTACATCTGTGCAATACATTTCAAAGCCCAGGAAGAGTGCTGTAGGAAAAGTGAGGTTCTGTTATAAAAATAGAGCACTAGTAATAAAATTAACCTCATTTAAAATCACTCATTTAGATATTTCCGTGAAGTATTAAGAGCCACCCAAAGGTCCTTCTTTATATTTTTCACAGGTTATCTTTATGGAGTATATATTTATTTTCTTCCATACTCAAAAGGAAAGGCTACATGCAGAAGCATGTAAGCAAAAGTATAGTGTGGTGGGAAGAGCTGTCCTTGTCACCCAAAACTGCCGAACAACAGGAATCACCCTGAATTAATACAGATGCTTTTAGTGGTACAAATCCAAATCAAAGTAGCTTAAATAGAAAAGCGAATTCATTGGCTCATATAACTTGGAAGTCTAGTGCCAGCCACACTTAAATTTATTTAGGAACTCAAAATTGTTAGGACTCCTCCTCTATCTGGGCACTGCTTGCTTTTGAGTTGTACTCATCCTCTGTACTGCAGATTGGCTTTTTCCATGTGGCCGTGGATGCTCTAGCTTCAATAAACACCTTCCTTGCTCCGTGTGCCCTTAGATACGGCCCTGTGTTTCATGTTCCAAACTGAAAAACTACTGGAGAAGCTCTGAGTGGCCCAGCTTAGGTCACATGCTCACTCGTGAACCAATGGCATTGCCCAGGGGGATCAGGTACTTTGTATGGCTAGGCCAGGGAGTTCTTTCTTTGGCAGGTTTACCAGAGTTATCTGATAAGAGAGAAGGAATAATCCTCATACAAAAACAGCGAATGTTCAGTACAGCCCTCATAAGGCTTTTATGACCATATATCGGTCATAAAAACAGTGTTAGAGGTCCTTCCCTGGTGGCGCAGTGGTTACTAATCTGCCTGCCAATGCAGGGGACACGGGTTCAAGCCCTGGTCCGGGAAGATCCCACATGCCGCAGAGCAACTAAGCCCGTGCGCCACATCTACTGAGCCTGCACTCTAGAGCCCGCGAGCCACAACTACTGAAGCCTGTGTGCCTAGAGCCTGTGCTCCACAATAAGAGAAGCCACTGCAATGAGAAGCCTGCGCACTGCAACAAAGAGTAGCCCCCGCTCACCACAACTAGAGAAAGCCCGCACGCAGCAATGAAGACCCAACACAGCCAAAAATAAAATAAATTAAATTAAATTTATATTTTAAAAAAAGTGTTAGAGAAGGGTAGCTCTCTGGTTAAGCAAAACGGGTGCTGTATAAAGTATGGGACTCATAAGGACTCCTAATTCATACCAGATACTGTTCCAGGATTTTTTCCAGGAGGGAAACCGACTCACAGGAGATTCAATCCCATTTGCCCAATCATTTAGGTCTTGTAATGCACGAAATTACTGATTAAATGACTAGTTAATTCACTTTAACAACCATTTGACTGTCACTGAAGTGTATGATCAAAAATTAAGGTATTTGGATATTGGATAATCTAATTCTCTAATATGGGATTAAAAATAATACAATACTCACAGCTGGTTGTTTTCCATTCCTAAAATGTGTTGGTTATAATAAACAGCTATGACAAGAAACCAGAACCTATATGAGACAATCATTTGAACTGGCTAATCATGCTTCCATTTGCAGAAAATCTACCTTTTAAAATGTCAACCAGAATGTGTTCTGTTCTCTATTAAATGGTGAGTTCCTCATTTAAAACAAATCTCGCCCTCACAAAAACAAGAGGGCTGTGTAAGTAGACACAGCTTTATATGAGTGGAAGACAGTGAAGTTCCCACAATAAACACTATCATTGTGATCCACTGAAGGGTATTTCCTAAGTGCTACATCTATGGCCGTGGTCATCAACTAGAGATGATTTTGCCTCCAAGGGCCTATTTGGTAATGTCTGGAGACATTTTTCATTTTCAGGACTGGGAGGCTGGTACTACTGGCATCTAATAGGTAAGGCCAGGGATGCTGCTAAACATTCTACGATGTACAGGACAGGCCCCCAAACCAAAGAATTAACTAATCCAAAATATCACTAGTGCTGAGGTTGAGAAACCCTGGTCAATAGCAAGGTACAGACAGAAAGGCAATGTTTAAGACAAAACTCCTGCCACTGACAAATGTATAATCTACTTAGGTGGGTTAAGACAAAAAATAAAAACGATCTCATTGTATGATATACAAGTGCTAATTACAAGGTGTTTACTATGTGTGCCTTGAAATGCATCAAGCGCTATAGAAGGAAAAGCCATTGTTGGGTTCTACAGCAGAGCAACCTTCAAGTTAGTAGCAAGGTGGATGTGTGTTGAATCTTGAAAGATATGGATGGGCAAACAGAAAAGGATATTTTAGGAGGAGGGTAGGAGGGAGGCAGAAATCCAGAGAGGAGAAAGGGTAGTATCTTTCCAGGGCAGTAAATAACCAGTTCAGCTATAGCAGTGTTTGTGCGACAGGGTAACCTTAAGAAAAAACTGAGTTCACCTGTCATGTGTGATCACGTGGGGGATAGAGTTCTGGCTTTGCCATGTCTTAGCTGGGCAGACATGAGCGTGTGAGCTGTAAAACTGGGATAGCTCTTACCTTTTAGTTGTCGTTGTAAAAATTAGGTACTCTAAAATGTGCCACATAGTAGTGCTCAGAGGATGGTCAGCTGCGAGAACCAACATTAAGAAAGACAAATGGAACTTGAACTTTAAAAAAATGCTAGAGAGTGTTCCTATCCCCACGGTGAGCCACAGCCACACCACGCCTCTGCAGGAGGCCCTCCAGCACTAGCAGATACACTAGAAATACATCTACACGTGGGACAACTCCTACAGAGCACCTACTGAACCCTGGCAGAAGACCTCAGACCTCCCAAAAGGCAAGAAACCCCCCCACGTACCTGGGTAGGGCAAAAGAAAAAACAGAGACAAAAGGATAGGGACGGGGCCTGCACCAGTGGGAGGGAGCTGTGAAGGAGAAAAGTTTCCACACATTAGGAAGCCCCTTCGCGCGCGGAGACTGCGGGTGGCAGAGGGGGAAAGCTTCGGAGCTGCGGAGGAGAGCGCAGCCACAGGGGTGCGGGGGACAAAGCGGAGAGATTCTCGCACAGAGGATCAGGGCCACAGGCACTCACCAGCCCTAGAGGCTTGTCTGCTCACACGCCGGGGCGGGCGGGGCTGGGAGTTGAGGCTCGGGCTTCCATCGGAGCGCCGGGAGAGGACTGGGGTTGACGGCGTGAACACAGTCTGCAGGGGGTTAGTGCGCCATGGCTGGCCGGGAGGGAGTCCGGGGAAAAGTCTAGACCTGCCGAAGAGGCAAGAGACTTTTTCTTCCCTCTTTGTTTCCTGGTGCATGAGGATAGGGGATTAAGAGCGCTGCTTAAAGGAGCTCCAGAGACAGGCGCGAGCCGCGGCTAAAAGCACGGACCCCAGAGACAGGCATGAGACACTAAGGCTGCTGCTGTCACCACCAAGAAGCCTGTGTGCGAGCACAGGTTACCATCCACAACCCCCTTCCGGGGAGCCTGTACAGCCCGCCACTGCCAGGGTCCCAGGATCCAGGGACAACTTCCGGAGAACGTACGGCGCGCCTCAGGCTGGTGCAACGTTACGTCGGCCTCTGCCGCCGCAGGCTCACCCCGCACTCCGTGCCCCGCCCTCTCCCCGGTCTGAGTGAGCCAGAGCCCCGGAATCAGCGGCTCCTTTAACCGCGTCCTGTCTGAGCGAAGAACAGACGCCCTCCAGCGACCTACAGGCAGAGGCGGGGCCAAATCCAAAGCTGAGCCCCTGGGACCTGTGAGAACAAAGAAGAGAAAGGGAAATCTCTCCCAGCAGCCTCAGAAGCAGCGGATTAAAGCTCCACAATCAACTTGATGTCTGTGGAATACATGAATAGACAACCAATCATCCCAAATTGAGGAGGTGGGCTTTGAGAGTAAGATTTATGCTGTATACCTTTGCTTCCACCATTTGTCCTAGGGTTCTATCCATCCATTTTTTGTTTTTTTTTTCAATTTTTTTCTTAATAATTTTTTTTTTATTTTAATAACTTTATATTTTATCTTACTTTATTTTATTTTACTTTATCTTCTTTCTTTCTTTTTTCCTTCCTTCCCTCCTTCCTTCCTTCCTTCCTTCCTTCCTTCCTTCCTCCTTCCCTCCCTCCCTCCTTTCTTTCTTTCTTTCTTCTTCTACTAATTCTTTCTTTCTACTTTTTCTCCCTCTTATTCTGAGCCATGTGGATGAAAGGCTCTTGGTGCTGCAGCTAGAAGTAAGTGCTGTGCCTCTGAGGTGGGAGAGCCAACTTCAGGACACTGGTCCACAAGAGACCTCCCAGCTCCACGTAATATCAAACGGTGAAAATCTCCCAGAGATCTCCATCTCAACACCAGAACCCAGCTTCACTCAACGACCAGCAAGCTACAGTGCTGGACATCCTATGCCAAACAACTAGCAACACAGGAGCACAACCCCACCCATTAGCAGAGAGTCTGCCTAAAATCATAATAAGTCCACAGACACCCCAAAACACACCACCAGACGTGGACCTGCCCACCAGAAAGACAAGATCCAGCCTCATCCACCAGAACACAGGCACTAGTCCCCTCCACCAGGAAGCCTACACAACCCACTGAACTAACCTTAGCCACTGGAGACAGACACCAAAAACAACGGGAACTACGAGCCTGCAGCCTGCAAAAACGAGACCCCAAACACAGTAATATAAGCAAAATGAGAAGACAGAAAAACACACAGCACATGAAGGAGCAAGATGAAAACCCACCAGACCTAACAAATGAAGAGGAAGTAGGCAGTCTACCTGAAAAAGAATTCAGAATAATGATAGTAACGATGATCCAAAATCTTGGAAATAGAATGGACAAAATGCAAGAAACATTTAAAAAGGGCCTAGAAGAACTAAAGATGAAACAAACAATGATGAACAACACAATGAATGAAATGAAAATACTCTAGAAGGGATCAATAGCAGAATAACTGAGGCAGAAGAACAGATAAGTGACTTGGAAGATAAAATAGTGGAAATAACTACTGCAGAGCAGAATAAAGAAAAAAGAATGAAAAGAACTGAGGACAGTCTCAGAGACCTCTGGGACAACATTAAATGCACCAACATTCGAAATATAGGGGTTCCAGAAGAAGAAGAGAAAAAGAAAGGGATTGAGAAAGTGTTTGAAGAGATTATAGTTGAAAACTTCCCTAATATGGGAAAGGAAATAGTTAATCAAGTCCAGGAAGCACAGAGAGTCCCATACAGGATAAATCCAAGGAGAAATATGCCAAGACATATTAATCAAACTGTCAAAAATTAAATACAAAGAAAATATATTAAAAGCAGCAAGGGAATAACAACAAATAACACACAAGGGAATCCCCATAAGGTTAACAGCTGATCTTTCAGCAGAAACTCTGCAAGCCAGAAGGGACTGGCAGGACATATTTAAAGTGATGAAGGAGAAAAACCTACAACCAAGATTACTCTACCCAGCAAGGATCTCATTCAGATTTGATGGAGAAATTAAAACCTTTACAGACAAGCAAAACCTGAGAGAGTTCAGCACCACCAAACCAGCTTTACAACAACTGCTAAAGGAACTTCTCTAGGCAAGAAGCACAACAAGGAAAAGACCTACAATAACGAACCCAAAACAATTAAGAAAATGGAAATAGGAACATACATATCGATAATTACCTTAAATGTAAATGGACTAAATGCTCCCACCAAAAGACACAGATTGGCTGAATGAATACAGAAACAAGACCCATATATATGCTGTCTACAAGAGACCCACTTCAGACCGAGAGACACATACAGACTGAAAGTAAGGGGATGGAAAAAGATATTTCATGCAAATGGAAACCAAAAGAAAGCTGCAGTAGCAATTCTCATATCAGACAAAATAGACTTTAAAATAAAGACTATTAGAAGAGACAAAGAAGGACACTACATAATGATCAAGGGATCGATCCAAGAAGATATAACAATTGTAAATATTTATGCACCCAACATAGGAGCACCTCAATACATAAGGCAAATACTAACAGCCATAAAAGGGGAAATCGACAGTAACACAATCATAGTAGGGGACTTTAACACCCCACTTTCACCAATGGACAGATCATCCAAAATGAAAATAAATAAGGAAACACAAGCTTTAATGATACATTAAACAAGATGGACTTAATTGATATTTATAGGACACTCCATCCAAAAACAACAGAATACACTTTCTTCTCAAGCACTCATGAAATATTCTCCAGGATAGATCATATCTTGGGTCACAAATCAAGCCTTGGTAAATTTAAGAAAATCGAATATGTATCAAGTACCTTTTCCAACCACAATGCTATGAGTTTAGATATCAATTACAGGAAAAAACCTGTAAAACATACAAACACATGGAGGCTAAACAATACACTACTAAATAACCAAGAGATCACTGAAGAAATCAAAGAGGAAATCAAAAAATACCTAAAAACAAATGACAATGAAAACACGATGACTCAAAACCTATGGGATGCAGCAAAAGCAGTTCAAAGAGGGAAGTTTATACCAATACAGTCTTACCTCAAGAAACAAGAAACATTTCAAATGAACAACCTAACCTTATACCTGAAGCAATTAGAGATAGAAGAACAAAGAAACCCCGAAGTTAGCAGAAGGCAAGAAATCATAAAGATCAGATCAGAAATAAATGAAAAAGAAATGAAGGAAACAATAGCAAAGATCAATAAAACTAAAAGCTGATTCTTTGAGAAGGTAAACAAAATTGATAAACCACTAGCCAGACTCATCAAGAAAAAAAGGGAGACGACTCAAATCAATAGAATTAGAAATGAAAAAGGAGAAGTAACAATGGACACTGCAGAAATACAAATGACCATGAGAGATTACTACAAGCAACTCTATGCCAATAAAATGGACAATTTGGAAGAAATGGACAAATTCTTAGTAATGCACAACCTGCCAAGACTGAATCAGGAAGAAATAGAAAATATGAACAGACCAGTCACAAGCACTGAAATTGAAACTGTGATTAAAAATCTTCCAACAAACAAAAGCCCAGGACCAGATGGCTTCACAGGCGAATTCTATCAAACATTTAGAGAAGAGCTAAGGCCTATCCTTCTCAAACTCTTCCAAAATATAGCAGAGGGAGGAACACTCCCAAACTCATTCTACGAGGCCACCATCACCCTGATACCAAAACCAGACAAGGATGTCACAAAGAAAGAAAACTACAGGCCAATAACACTGATGAACATAAATGCAAGAATCCGCAACAAAATACTGGCAAACAGAATCCAACAGCACATTAAAAGGATCATACACCATGATCAAGTGGGGTTTATTCCAGGAATGCAAGGATTCTTCAATATACGCAAAACAATGTGATACACCATATTAACAAATTGAAGGAGAAAAACCATACGATCATCTCAATAGATGCAGAGAAAGCTTTCGACAAAATTCAACACCCATTTATGATAAAAACCCTGCAGAAAGTAGGCATAGAGGGAACTTTCCTCAACATAATAAAGGCCATATATGACAAACCCAAAGCCCACATCATCCTCAATGGTGAAAAACTGAAAGCATTTCCACTAAGATCAGGAAAAAGACAAGGTTGCCCACTCTCACCACTCTTATTCAACATAGTTTTGGAAGTTTTAGCCACAGCAATCAGGGAAGAAAAGGAAATAAAAGGAATCCAAATCGGAAAAGAAGAAGTAAAGCAGTCACTGTTTTCAGATGACATGATACTATATACATAGAGAATCCTAAAGATGATACCAGAAAACTACTAGAGCTAATCAATGAATTTGCTAAAGTAGCTGGATACAAAATTAATGCACAGAAATCTCTGGCATTCCTATACACTAATGATGAAAAATCTGAAAGTGAAATCAAGAAAACACTCCCATTTACTGTTGCAACAAAAATAATAAAATATCTAGGAATAAACCTACCTACGGAGACAAAAGACCTGTATGCAGAAAATTATAAGACACTGATGAAAGAAAGATGATACAAATAGATGGAGAGATATACCATGTTCTTGGATTGGAAGAATCAACATTCTGAAAATGACTATACTACCCAAAGCAATCTACAGATTCAATGCAATCCCTATCAAACTACCACTGGTATTTTTCACAGAAGTAGAACAAAAAATTTCACAATTTGTATGGAAACACAAAAGACCCCGAATAGCCAAAGGAATCTCGAGAAAGAAAAACGGAGCTGGAGGAATCAGGCTTCCTGACTTCAGATTATACTAGGAAGATATAGTAATCAATACAGTACGGTACTGGCACAAAAATAGAAAGATAGGTCAATGGAACAGGGAGAAAGCCCAGAGATAAACCCACGCACATATGGTCACCTTATCTTTGATAAAGGAGGCAGGAATGTACAGTGGAGAAAGGACAGCCTCTTCAATAAGTGGTGCTGGGAAAACTGGACAGGTACATGTAAAATTATGAGATTAGATCACTCCCTAACACCATACACAAAGATAAGCTCAAAATGGATTAAAGATCTAAATGTAAGGCCAGAAACTGTCAAACTCTTAGAGGAAAACATTGGCAGAACACTCTAGGACATAAATCACACCAAGATCCTTTTTGACCCACCTCCTAGAGAAATGGAAATAAAAACAAAAATAAACAAATGGGACCTAATGAAACTTCAAAGCTTTTGCGCAGCAAAGGAATCCATAAACAAGACCAAAAGAGAACCCTCAGAATGGGAGAAAATATTTGCCAATGAAGCAACTGACAAAGGATTAATCTCCAAAATTTATAAGCAGCTTATGCAGCTCAATAACAAAAAAACAAACAACCCAATGCAAAAATGGGCAGAAGACCTAAATAGACATTTCTCCAAAGAAGATATACAGACTGCCAACAAACACATGAAAGAATGCTCAACTTCATTAATCATTAGAGAAATGCAGATAAAAAGTACAATGAGATATCATCTCACACCAGTCAGAATGGCCATCATCAAAAAATCTAGAAACAATAAATGCTGGAGAGGGTGTGGAGAAAAGAGAACCCTATTGCACTGTTGGTGGGAATGTAAATTGATACAGCCACTGTGGAGAACAGTATGGAGGTTCCTTAAAAAACTACAAATAGAACTACCATATGACCCAGCAATCCCATTACTGGGCATATACCCTGAGAAAACCATAATTCAAAAAGAGTCATGTACCAAAATATTCATTGCAGCTCTATTTACAATAGCCCGGAGATGGAAACAACCCAAGTGTCCATCCTCGGATGAATGGTAAAGAGGATGTGGCACATATATACAATGGAATATTACTCAGCCATAAAAAGAAATGAAATTGAGCTATTTGTAATGAGGTGTATAGATCTAGAGTCTGTCATACAGAGTGAAGTAAGTCAGAAAGAGAAAGACAAATACCGTATGCTAACATATATGGAATTTAAGAAAAAAAAATGTCATGAAGAACCTAGGGGTAAGACAGGAATAAAGACACAGACCTACTAGAGAATGGACTTGAGGATATGGGGAGGGGGAAGGGTAAGCTGTGACAAAGTGAGAGAGAGGCATGGACATATATACACTACCAAACGTAAGGTAGATAGCTAGTGGGAAGCAGCTGCATAGCACAGGGAGATCAGCTCGGTGCTTTGTGACCGCCTGGAGGGGTGGGATAGGGAGGGTGGGAGGGAGGGAGACGCAAGAGGGAAGAGATATGGGAGATATGTATATGTATAACTGATTCACTTTGTTATAAAGCAGAAACTAACACACCATTGTAAAGCAATTACACTGCAATAAAGATGTAAAAAAAAATATGCTAGAGGAGTCACTGGACTTCAGTGGATAAGGACGAAAATAATGCTTTAGATTAACCTGAATCTAGGTAGATGGTATGTAAGTGGTCACTGCACTGATTTTTCTGGATAGCTAACATTTTTCAAAGTATAAGTTTTTATTTTTTAAACTTGATCTTGTTTTCCCACAAAAATTTAGGCTCAACTGAAAACAGGTCCCCTGTTTGTGTGTCCTCTTTGCTATATCCTCAGAACAGTACCTGGCACACAGTAGATGAGCAATAAGCTATTGTCCAAGTCCAGCCATATGTAAAAAGGGCCAAGACTATGGTGGTGTCAGAGTGGGAAGATAGGGATATTCGCAGACTTCCAAAAGCAATATTGATAGAATTTGGCAATTTGTGGATAGGGGAACAGCTCTGAACATGCAAAAGTGACAGGAGATTGGTGGAATCATCTCACAGTTAAGTTGGAAAAGATGCAGATCTGAGGAAAAATGAATTGTATTTTGGATCCATGACATTATGGGGAATAGGCCAGTGAAATGCAGAACTGAAACTTGACACAAATTTTGGAGTAACTTAGCTAGAGGGGATTGCTGAGATTAGCAAAGTAAATGAGGTTTCTCAAGAAAGATGAAGGGCCTATTCTCCCACTATTATGAGAGCAGAAACTAAAGCTAAGATCTTCTTTGTATAATAACAGTGTTATTTCAAAATACGTGAAAGATCGTTTTTGAGGGTTTAGATTGGAATCACAAACCAGCTACTCGAAAGCTAATTTACCTGTAGAGACTGCTTTCTTTGGACCTTCAATAAACTTTGGGCTGTTTTAAACTTACTCAAAGTCATTGTCAACATTAAACAATCAAAAGCTACATACAAATTCTTATTCTTTAATCCTCTTGAAAACCAGGCAGATTTGTCAACCTCAGCCTACGGCACAATTGGGTGGAGCTGGGCACCTATTGCTGCCTTTAAATGACTCCAGTTTACCGCTGCATTTGATTGTTTCAGCTGTGTGATCCACCTGGCCCCTGTAGGTATTTGAGTTTGCAGTTCTTGGTCTAGTGGTACCATGTCAGTACACTGATAGTACAAACTGTAACGATGAGCACTTATTGCCAGGCACTGTTTTAAGCATGCCACAGAGATCATTTACTATTTGAGGGAGTTTCAATTATTAAACCATATTACAGATGAGAAAACTGAGACATAGAGGTTATAGGACCTGTCTGAAAAGTTAAAAAAAAAAAGGACTGCCTGAATGAAGGTCAACAACCAGCAAGTGGTAAAAAGTTAGACTTACATGTGCAGTTAGCCAAATAGTATTCAATTTAAATGGTCATAAATTACTCTATATGAACCTGAGTCTTTTTCTAAAAGAAAGCCTGTGCTCTTCTGTACGTACACACAGACATACACACCCTATGTGACTTTGGCTAGCTGAGTATCTCCGTTCTTCTTCTACCTGTGCAAAGTTGGCCTAAGGTGAACTCAACAGTTTCATCCCTCCCCACAAAGCATGGTCTTGCGCAGTGAGGAGGGTGAGTCATAGTGGTAAGATGTCCACACATTTATCTCTAGAAAACATACAATGCATAGATAGGACTAACTTCAAGAAACATATGTTCTAGCTGGAGATATGTAATGTGCTCAAAAGTTTTTAAGGACATTTAAAAAGAAACATGTGGGTGGGTATAAATAGAAGTTGTGGAACATATCCAAGGCCGAAAGGCTGAGGGGACACAAGAGATCAGAATAAGGAAAGCCGGGAAAACCACGTGGAAGTGTTTCAGTTAGGGTTTGGAAGTGTGCACACGGAGATGTCCACAGGAAGGGAACACCAGGCACTCTGGGTTCCCTCCTAAAATATCAGCGGGCATTAAAGTTTGCTTGACTGAAGAAACATCCAGTGGAATAAACATGGAACAGAATGAAAGAATGTGAAAGGTCAGAAAGGACATCTGACTACATTGGAAAAAGTGAGAAAAGGATTAGGAAAAAAGGATCAGGGTTCTAAAAGATCTTGATGAATGAAAACATATAATTATAAAGTAGACATGAATTAGGGGGAAAAAACCCCACACCAGTAGAGTCAAAATGACAGTAGAATAAACAAAGTATTAAAATCAAGAACAAAAAATTCCCTCATAAAAAAAAATTCACTCATAACTATCAGATATAACGAAAACTTTTTTTCCCCTTTCTGACAACACATTTGGGAAATGTGAAATCAGGGGTATAAGAAGCTGGCCGCTTAAATTAAAAGAATACATACATCTGGAAAAGAAGTACTATAATAGGAGAGAAATGAGAGAGAATTACTCTTTGTCACACATTGACTCTAGAAAAATCCATTAATTTTCTGTGTAGCTATTTTTTTTTTTTTGAGACAGCACATGAAACTTTATTATAAAGGTAGATTTGGGACAAATAAGAGTTGAAGTAAAAGCAAACTACTGTCAAGTAATAATCTGAGCCAGAAGAGCTCACAGTAAACATGAAGAGAACACATTAAGACTACATGTGAATATAGTTAATTCTAACTGGGAAAGTAAGTAAAAAGGGAACACAAGGAGGAAAGAAAAAAAATTAGAAGACAATTAGAACAGAGTCTACCAGAACCTTATTGTTATGTCGCAGCATCCAGTGAGCTAGGACATGAACTGCCTGCAAGTCTTTTCCAACTGAACAACCATACGTAAACTTAACTTTTAATATTAAGTGAAGAGAAACATTTAAATACACAAAAAGCAAACCATTTACTACCTACTATGTAACTTACTTTTTATTGGAAGTATCTTGCATTTGTGACTGATGCTTTCTGGGTAACGCCATACATTTTAACATTAAAGGTTAAATTATTTTTTACATGCAAGTAGTGTTTATGGTTTTCCCCACATAGGATTACTGATTATAAAAAGATGACACACCACATGGGGTTAAGTGTCTCTTTTAATAGAAAAGCCAGCAAACTGTCTAATTCTGTTTCCTCCCAAACCACAAACTGAGTGGTAAATGAGCCTCTAGCCAACATATTCAAAGCTGAGAGGATTAAAAATGCAAAAATAAGTCCTCAGATCCAATTAAGGGAGCCCTGCTACATACAGGTTAATCAATACCAGTGGACTCCAGGAAGCTGGAAGACATTCTGATAACCCCACTCTGATAACATTTACCTCAATTAGCCTTTTTCCAGTTTCCAACTCATGAATAAAAGATAATACGTTGTTAATTCTATTTCAGAAAATTTTTTGCAAGTTGTTTTATTTACAATGCCAACTTTTAAAAGTCACTAAACTAAAGTTAACTGGACAATAAACTAGGCATAAATTGCTTTACAAAAAGAGGGAAAGCCCAAAATGCCACTTTCTATAGAGAACCCACAGTTTAGTTTTATTCAGAGCAAAGAATAAAGAACTTTTGATCATACTAGAAGAAACTGAGCCATAAGTTTGGAATCTGTACTGAAACTACACATGCAATGAGGACAACATTCTGCTAATACAACTGATTTGCTGCTGCATTTGTGGACTGTTTTTCTAATATTAACAATTATAAACAAAGCAGTGCAACTAGTATTTGGAACAATCCTTACAGTGTTACAGCATCAGACACAAAATTTCACTTCTCCTCACACCACTGGTTCTCTTTGCGTACCTGGGCTTCCTCTTCTTCAGTAAAATCATTTTTGATATTGAATGTCTTTCGAATCTCCTCAGGAGTTTTCCCCTTGATCATATTGGCAACAGTCTTGCAGGTAACATCAAGCAGACCTTTGATGTCTAAGTAGTTTGCTGCCAGTATAAGCTCAAAAAGTGTTCCTTGGTCAACTTTCAGGAATTCTTGATCCCAAACAGGGATATCATCTGTTCGCTTTTCTTTGTTCTCATCATCCTCAGGAGGAGGAGGATCATCCTTGTGGTGGGTGCACCACTGAATGACCTTTTTTAATATTGCTGCATTAACATTTGGCAAGGGGACTGGATCATCATCTCCTTCATCATCCATTTCCAAATCTTCCAACATGGTCTTAATAGTCACAGATTGTTTCGCAATTTCAACATCAACTTCAAATATCTCTCCATCAGAACTCTGCAACTTAATTGAAGGCATAGTGTTAGGATTCAAGGAGATGGCGGGCCAGAGGCTGAGGAGAGCAGGGCGGCGTCTGCAAAAAAAAAACACAGAAAAGCAGAGAACAAGGCCAACACTCCTGTGTAGCTATTTTAACACAATCCTTTTTTAACACTCTATCACAGATGACTTATAACAGAACAATCATGAGTCAGTCAACGAACCTCAATTTTCTCCTAAGTCTTTGCTAGATGCTGGGGAAAAAGAAAACCGGTATTTGTTAAATGCCCACTTTGTGCTGTGAATTACTACAGGCCTTTGACTGCTTTATTTCATTTAATCATCACTATAACTGTGTAAGGTGGGCACCATAAACTTAAAAAAAATTTTGAGGTATAGTTGATTTACAGTGTTGTGTTATCTCTGCTGTACAGCAAAGTGACTGTTTTACACATATATACATTCTTTTTTATATTCTTTTTCATTATGGTTTATCCCAGGATATTGAATATAGTTCCCTGTGGGCACAGTAAACATTTTAAATTTTAAAGATGAATGTGAAGGTTGGAGAGATGAAATAATTTGCCCAAGTCCATATAGCTGGTAGGTGGCAGAGCTGGTACTCAAATATTACTCCTCTCAAGCTGGAATAAAGCTTATCTGGGTTAAAATCTGGTCCTGCTACATACCAGTTTTGTGGCCTGACCTAATTAACCTCTGGATTTCACTCTTTTCTTCTGCAATACAGGAAGACAAAACCACTTCTCAAAGGGTTATTTTGTGGAAATTAGTTTATTCATTTGTTCATCTATCAAATGATGGACCACAGAACAAGGAAGTGAAGAAATGAGGGAGGGGGTAACATTAGAACAAAGTCAATAGCTCTAAAGTTGTGATGGAAGTAAAAAAAGGTTGCTAGAATAGCAGCATTAAAGCAGATGAGCTGGATGGGCAGGGGTCAAAGTATAGTGCTTAAAGGAGAGTTTTTAGAGCTTGTATGGATTTTGATGTCAACATGAAGGAGATGACCACAGGAGGGGGTGGCTAAGGATGTGAAAGGTAGGGATGGGGGAAGAGAATCTTGGAGGCAAGGAAGTTGCGAAACTGAAAAACAATGAGCAACGCATGCAAAGTATCTAGAACTCAGGTGATCCTTACAAAATGCTAATCCTGAAAAGTAAAAAATTAGACATAGCAAACATACTTCTTGTTTGCATATTAAAAAGGATGAAAGTGAGAAACCTGCCTGAGTGGCAGGCAGTGGACGGGAACACATATTTGACGCTATAGAAATGCATCAAGAAGGCAAATAGTTCATTGCAGCTCTATTTACAATAGCCCGGAGATGGAAACAACCTAAGTGCCCATCATCGGATGAATGGATAAAGATGTGGCACATATATACAATGGAATATTACTCAGCCATAAAAAGAAACGAAATTGAGCTATTTGTAATGAGGTGGATAGACCTAGAGTCTGTCATACAGAGTGAAGTAAGTCAGAAAGAAAAAGACAAATACCGTATGCTAACACATATATATGGAATTTAAGAAAAAAATGTCATGAAGAACCTAGGGGTAAAGCAGGAATAAAGACGCAGACCTCCTAGAGAACGGACTTGAGGTTATGGGGAGGGGGAAGGGTGAGCTGTGACAGGGCGAGAGAGAGTCATGGGCATATACACACTAACAAACGTAGTAAGGTAGATAGCTAGTGGGAAGCAGCCGCATGGCACAGGGATATTGGCTCGGTGCTTTGTGACAGCCTGGAGGGGTGGGATAGGGAGGGTGGGAGGGAGGGAGACGCAAGAGGGAAGACATATGGGAACATATGTTTATGTATGACTGATTCACTTTGTTATAAAGCAGAAACTAACACACCATTGTAAAGCAATTATACCCCAATAAAGATGTTAAAAAAAAAAAAAAAAGGCAAATACTGCAATTCCCCACCCAGGCTCTTATGTATTATGTCCTGATATGACTCCCTTACACTTTAAATACTTCTGCTTGAAGGTACTTAAGTGTTCCGTTAACTGCTTTTGTAAGAGTAAATAAAATCGTGAAGAGTAAAAAAAGCTGAATTAAGTACAACAGGAAACAGTTAACAGTATGCAACAATGGTATGTTATTTTAAGAATATTAAACATCCTCCTTACAACTTTATTTATATTATTAATTCACTTAGCAGTTCCTTTCCTGTTTTAAAATACAGGAACATATCCAATCCATGTTGAATGATATCTATTATCATCTGTTGATAATGATTATCTGTTATCAGGTTATTGGGATTCCAATTAAAGAGACAACTATATTTATAGAGAAAAAATATAAGTAATTTTAACAATTAAAAAATAAAAGTACAACAGGAAATGTTAACAAAACTTTCCAGGCAATATTTATTATAAATAAATATCTATGCCTCAGCAGTTCCTTCTGCCTTGCTTCTTCCCACAGCAAACACACCTTGAGATATCTTCTCTGTCCTTCCTACGTAAAATCATCACCCCCCGCCCCCCTCCATTATCACACTCTCTTCTTCACATCATTTATTACCACTGGGTACACTTACATTTCTTGTTCATTGTCTTTCACCATTCTCTCTCCCAACTATAAGAGTTGAGACTTTATTTCTTTCATTGTTTTACCTCTAATTCCTAGAACAGACTTGGGCACATAGAAGCTTGTAAAAGTTACATTAAAAAAAAAATCTACTTTAATAACTCTTTAAGGTCTTAAGTACTCAATAAAAAGAATGGCTTCCCATTTTTACATTTAGAAAAGAAATTATGAACTAAGATTAAAGTGAAGAAAATAAAATTTCTAGTCCACTGTTTTTTCCTTGATACCACCTCTAAAGATCAATGTTTAGTTAAAAAAAAAATTAATGCTTATTTATTTCCTTTAGGGCTTACAGCCTATGTGTTCCTTAAATCCAATTTGCTGAGCTTCACAGGTCTGTGAAATGTACTATGTCTGTGTCGGTCCATTGTAATCACAACTCACCACCTTCCAACCACCACAGATGGAGAAAGTGTTGAAAAGAATTTTTCCAAGCTGCCATATTCGATTTAATACTTTGGGGGACACAGGAAGAGGAGGAGGAGAGCATAATATTTCTTTACTGACATGGACTTTATTGTTACTTATACTCAAGTTTTTAAATAACAAAAATAGAAGACATTTTGAATCAGAGTACGTCTCAAAGAGAAACATTAAAATGGTGGTCCCATTAGTCTTGAACCTGGATACTGGCTAAAATGGATTTTATGTACTTTTAAGGTGAACAAGTACAAGTAGTCTATTTAGTAAGTAAGGTTAAATGTCTGTCAGCAGATCTAAAATTTCAGAGGCAATATTTTATTTCAAATGTAAAAATAATACGGTCACATATTAACTGGTGAGAGTTACAATGATAGAAACCCTTAAAATTCTTATTAAAAAAACTAGAATTATTTCACAGTTAGTCTTGCCCACACTTCTCATGACTGTATGTTTTCTGGTTATCTATTAATCCAAATTAAAAATTAAATACATATTAACTTACCAACAGTGATATAACTTCAAGGCTGAGAAAAAGCACTAATCACAAAGAATTTCAATTAAACGTTCATCTAACAGTCCAGAAAGAGATGTTATCGAGAGAAGTCCTAATTATAAATCAGATAGCCGTGTATCTGTTTAAAGACTAACATACACCTAGCTTCACCAAAACACTTCCGAAAAAAACTACACATACCTATTTTGTTCAAGACATAATATGAAAATTAAAATAATTCCTCTACTTTAAAAAAAGCGTGACTCCTAAGAAAGGTTCATAGCATCTCATTAACAAAGCAAAAATGTTAACCTGAAATGGTTCATCTATTTTGGTCTTCAGTTACAAATAAAAAGTCACTAACAATTTATTATAATAATTCTATAAACAATTGGAAACATTATTATCAGAAAAAAAATTTTGTCAATGGAAAACAATCACTGATTCAATGAGCATTTGATCATTTTATTAACAAAATATGGGCAAGAATTACATCCCTCTCTGGTGAAACTTTTCAAATAATTTTATGTGGAGGGCCTTGAGAAGTATCAATTACAAAACATTTTTTTAAATGAAAACATTTTTTAAATGTACAAATACAAACCAGTACTTTATACAAGCTACAAAGTTTGTCAATCAATGTAAAAAATAATTTGTTTCAACTGAATATAAGGCATGTTCAGTTTCTGTAATTTTGCAGAATTATTTTTTTTGCTTTGTTGGAGACTTTTCTCTTCGCTGGTCCTGATTCTTCTTTGATTCTCTGGATAGTTCAGAGTATCGGCTAGATTTTTCCCATCGTCTCTCAGCACCATTCTGATACCTATCTTCATTACTTCTAGAGGCTGAATGTTTTTTATCCTTTTCTCTTGACTTGGACCTATCCTTTCTTCTAAAATTCTCACTGTCCTTATTTCTGTATTTGTGCTCATTTTCAGAGAAAGAATTTCTTCTCTCTCCTCTTTTCTTTCTGGGATCCCCAAGATTATGTTCCAAATCCATGTACATTTCTTGGTCTCTGTCCTTCATGGCTCTGCTGTAGCTGTTTCGCTCAGAAGGAAGCCCTCTGTCTGAAGTGTACTTTGTTACGGGATCTTTTGAATCTCTGTCTCTGGGTTTCTCTGACCTCCTTTCTCTCTCGGTCCTCGTTTCCTGGTGCCGTTGCTCTGGTCTCCTTTCTTCTTGTTTCCTATCATTCGTGTGTTGTTTCCTGATCAATTTATTTACTTCTTTCCTTCTGTGGTTCCCTTGCCCCTTCTTTCTTACATCTTTATCTGCATGTGTAAAATGAAATATAGTTAGCTTTCATTTTAGTCTTAATTTCACAACTGAAAAATCACACTTATTGATGCATTACAGGTTTACTAATTCAGACAAACTGGATGCAGAGCCAAATCGATTGAATGCAAAGTCTGATGACAGACATTATACAATAGTGTAATTTTTAAGAATATACAATATATTAACTGAAGTACTGCTTTGACCCTTAACTCAAAAGAGTAAACAAGAACTTTAAGTAAACTATAGCAAATGTAAAAGTTTTAATGAAGTGACTAAAGTGGTACATTTCCACTCACAAATTTTATCCGAAACATAAATTCTAGCCCACATGCATTATGTCATATGAAATATTATGTCAGATCTCGTACATAATTAAAATGCAATGATCATACATGGCAGCAACATCACTTCCTAAGAGGTGGGCTGAGCGGGATGACTGGGTTTGTGTAATGATATGAATATGTATTTTTCAAATGAAAACCTCTGCCTACAGAAATGATAGTCCTGCTATCAGAGAAGTACTAACTGTACTAGCAAAGAGAAGCTATATTGAGATATAATCATAGGCTTTATGAGAGCCACAAAGGCTTGATTTCTGAGAAAACTCTTCTAAGAAGGCCTTGAAACTTTGAATTTTATTGATATGATCACAAATATAAATATTAATTACAATGAAATATCTTACCATTTTAAGCTATAAAACACATTCAATCACGATATCTGTGTTATTTAGTTTGGGTACATAATCAAGGGTACTGAGATGACCACAGTTTCTGTCAAGTTCATATAAATACATACAAAAAGAAGGAAATATGGTGGAAAGTTGCCTACCCTTGTCCTACCTCCACCCAAACGTCAGTGTACCAGCCTCTGTTTCTCCTGCCAAATGCCTACCCCGGCACAGTCAGTTGGTTTGCCACTAAGGACCTATTTCTCTGGTTCCTATCAAGCAGCTCAGCTGAGCTGCAGCTACCCAAGCAGAAACCATCTGGCTCCGTGCAGAATCGACGTCTCTCTGACCCTGGTGTATGCCACTCTTGGTGCTTCTTGACACTAAAACCTGAGCCCTATAATAATATGCACTCTTCTCTCTCTTTGGTGTTTGCTTTAAAATTTTCTAATTTGGGGTAAGTTCATATTGCTTTTATGCTATTTAATATTTTACTGATAAAACTGAAAGCTCTCTACTGAAACAGTATGATGAGGCAAATTAATTCTGAATCAGCAAGCTTCCTTATTGCAGCAGTTCATGCTGTGTTATCATCTGTTCTCAAAACAGATACCATGAAATAACAAATTCTTTAGAGGTGAATGGTAAATGAACAATGTTAGTGTATTTCAATTCAAGAATAAAATTTCCTGTGAGCAAATGGAATCTTGCTCTAACAATATAAAACACTGAAAGTCCCCTAATTCTGCATGCCACTTAGTATGTAAAACACTTTGAAGTGAAACAAGCATGTAAAGACTAGCCTTCCAACCTACTAATAAGGCTGTGGGGAAAAGTGCTGCCTGTCTGAAATACGCATTGAAAGATACAAGAAATGACATGCATTTTGGACAATCAGAGTATCTCTTATTCAAACTAAGATACTATGATGAAAGAAGCAGAATTGGCCCTGGGGAAAACAACATAGACCTTTTCAGAAAATGGCATATTTGAAAAAATCCTTTACTATAGCACTTCCCCTTCCCAAGGAGGACAGACAAAATTGTGAAAGACTAGTAATGCTGCTGAAAACAACTAGAAATGCCAGATAAAATTTTAACATCTTCTCTTGAAAGGCACTAAAGATCTGGAGCAACTTAAGATGCTATAAGGAAGTGCTCAAAAAAAGGGATGGGAGTATGTCAAAAGAACACTGGAGTCAACTTGAAGGAACTCCTAATTGCCAAAGTTGAAATGATCTGAACAAGAAAATAAATGATAGCATTGGACTTTAACCCATAGAATAAGATAAATATTCATGAGTCCACACTGATATAAATATATAGTTGAATTAATAAATAAATGGAGGAGGGCACAACTCTTTCTTACAGGAGAAATTCAATTACCAAATGTGGAAAAAGAGACAAACAGGAAAACCACCATTTGGTAAACACTACAGTAGTAAGTGTTGCAGATAAGATCCACAGATGGATGTGAAAATAGAAGACCAAAAGTTAGAGGAGAAAGAGGAGATTTGCATAGTACTGAATTATCTCCCTACAAGATATTAATTTATAAAGAAAAACAGTTTCCATGAAAAAACCCAATAGATACCACCTTAACCAAGTGGTCAAACTTAATGTCACCAATATCAGTATTATCAACTCCTCAATAAGGCACAGTAAGAACAACATATCGTTTCTATGGTGTTCTGGCTAAAAATGAATAACCTCATTCTAATCATGAGAAAACATCAGACAGATCTCCATACTGCGGGACATTCTGCAGAATAAGTGACCAGAGGACTTAAAAAGGGTCAAAGCCATTCAAAACAAGGAAAGCCTGAGAAGAACTACCACAGGTTGTAGAAGATTAAAGAGAAATACAATTAAAGGCAAGGAGGGCCCTGGAAAAAGAAAAAGAACATTAGTGGGAAAACTAGTGAAATTCAAATAAGACCTGTTGTTTGGTGAATAGTATTTTCCTGATGTTAATCTCCTGGTTTTGATAAGTGAACTACAGTTATGGAAGATGCTAACATTAGGGGAAGTTGGGTGAAGACTATATGGAAATTCTCTGCACTATTTTTGCAACTTTCTTATAAGTCAAAAATTAGTTCAAGAGAAAAACTAAAAAATAAAGACACCAGAGAGCTGGCAAAAAAAAATGAGGACTAGAAGGGCCAAGACTCAAGAGAAGGCAGAACCACAGAGAGGTAAGGTAATGTCACTTTCTCCCTGCGAGTATCTGCTGATTCAGAGGGCTGCTGCTGAGGGACATAGACCAGCAGAGCTCTGGCAGCCTTGCAGGGCTCGAGAGATAAGAACAGGACTAGTTACTTGCAATACATACATGTGACAAAAAATACATATCTGAAATACATAAAGGCACTTACAAATCAACAGAAAAGCCAACTTAATGAAAAGGGGGGGAGGAGGCAAAAATTCTGAACAGCCACTTAACAAAAAGAAAATATCCAAATGGCAGATAATACAGAAAACGATGCTCAACTTCACTACTGATCAAGGAAATGAAAATTAAAGCCACAATGCAGTACCATTACACACCCACCAAAATGGCTAAAATGAAAAAGACAGTCAGTTAAAGTGTTAGTGAAGATGGGAGCTATGGGAACTCTCATACATGGCTGGTGGGAGTGTAAACTAGAATAACCACTTGGAAGGCTGTTTGGGAGTATCTACACACACCCTACAGCCCAGTGATCCCACCTCTAGGTACATATCCAACAGAAATGTGCATATATATATATGTATGTCGCCAAAAGATATGTACGAGAGCATTCATGGCAACACTACTTATAAATTTAAATTTCCGCTGAGTAAAAAGGACAAATGTTAAATATACCGTGGAATATCTGCATAGTGAAAAACTATACAGCAATGAGAATGAATGAACTATAACTAAATGCAATAGTATGGACGTATCTCACAAACATAAAGTTGAAAGATAAACCAAACATAAAGAAGTTCATAATATATAATTCTAAAGTTTAAAGCAGGCAAAACTAATTTATAGAATTACAAATCAGAACAGGAGCTGCCATGAGGCAGTGGATGGAAGGAGTGGTAGTAAGTACAAGAGGGAAAAAGGAAGATTTCTGGGGTACTGGTTGTTCTCGTTCTGGGTCCTGGCTACATGGATGTGGTCTGTTTATGAAAATTTATACAGCTGTTCACTTAAAATGTGTGCACTGAATGTGTGGTATGCGTCAATTACTAATATAAAGCTTCACTATTAAAAGTAAAAAATTAAATTTTCTTTAAAATATAACCATCAGGAAAGCTCCTGTAAAGTAGATTACAGACATTATGAATGGCATTTCAGTCAGCACTCAAATAAATATTTGCCAATGGAATATCTTCATTTCGTTGAAGAGGATTCCAAAAGATAATCTTAGCATTATAAATGCTGAATTCAGTATAGACTGCAACAGTGATAGATGATCATTTATATTATTAACTGTGGCTTTTAAACAAATGAACTCTAAAATAAATAAGCAATCAAATTATTCTCTTCCCTTGTAAACACCACCAGCAATACACTTGTTAGAAAAGAGCACGATCAACTATACATCAGTTTCAGTACCTGAGGCTGAGCTCTGACTACTGGCGGATGAAGTGCTTTCTCCACTAGAAGACTCTGAACTGCTGTCGCTGCTGTCCGAATCAGAGGCAGAGGAGTCAGACTCAGAGGAGGAGGACTCAGGGGAGGAAGAGGAGGCGGGGGATTTATTTGGCTCAACATCTGGTTTTTGTGCCACGATGACCTTTGGTATATTTTTGAGATGCTCACGCAATTCATCCCTAATAAGAAACACAATCTCTGTTAGATTCTGCCTTGAAGGCAACTGTGAAATAATTCTGTAAATTGAATAAAATTCTGATAATAATTCTTACGTTAAACCTCCAAGACCTATAGAAGTAAAGAAGTTGATGGCAAATCGAGTGTTTCTTGGGTTATCTCGGGGTAATAATCCTTCAAAGAATGGCTGCAGAGTTCTAAAAAG